>NC_071529.1:9665588-10915588 GCF_027887155.1 Malaclemys terrapin pileata
ACATGGTTAATCCGTCACCGCAGTATCTGGGCGCCGTCCATGTAAAATCAATACCGACAGCAAAGTCCCCAATGGACTTCCTGGGGAGAAGGGAGGGGAGCTGGGGAGAGGCAGACAGGGGAGGCACCATCCCAGCATCCCAAGTTTCATACCACCCCAACAGTGATGGGACCTTCCACAGAGCCAGTTCCTACCCCACGGCCGGGCTCGTATATGGAGCCACGTCCTGTACTGCTGTGTGCACCGCTCCCCCCTCGGAGATCCCAGGGGCCACTAGAGAGACAGCTGGAGAGATGCTGGTCCCCTTCCCTATCCTCGGCTTGTCCGCCTGTCCTTCCACGGCGAGCGCCTCCGAGCAGGGACCGGCCCTTACTGAATGGCTGGAAAGGGCCTGACCCAGAGTGAGAGCTACTCAGAATGAGTAATAATAATGGCAGATAGCTGTATATGAGAGAGAGAGACTGCAGACAGACAGACATTGGGGTGTGTGTGGTGATAGAGAGACGTGTATGGTGACGATAGATTAGATTAATATTGGGATATGTAGATAGATAGATAGGGGTTTATGGGGATAGATAGATTAGATTAGATGTTGGGGGGTGTCTGGTGATAGATAGATTAGATTAATATTGGGATACGTATATAGATAGATGGGGATAGATAGATTAGATATTGGGGGTGTATGGGGATAGATAGATGGGGAATGTCTGGTGATAGATTAATATTGGGATATGTATGTAGATAGATAAGTTTGTATAGGGATAGATTAGATGTTGGGGGCAGGGCCGGCTCCAGGGTTTTTGCGGCCCCAAGCGGCGGGGGGGGGAAAAAAAAAGCCGCGGTTGGTGGCACTTCGGCGGCAGCCATACCGCATGGCTTTCTTCTTTGGTGGCAGGTCCTTCCCTCCAAGAGGGACCGAGGGACCCACCGCCAAAGAGCCTGACGTGCCGCCCCTTCCCCTTGGCCGCCCCAAGCACCTGGTTGCTGAGATGGTGCCTGCAGCCGGCCCTGGTTGGGGGGTGTCTGGTGATAGATAGATTAGATTAATATTGGGATATGTAGACAGATAGACAGATGAGTGTGTATGGGGATAGATAGATTAGATTAGATATTGGGGGTATATGGGGATAGATAGATTAGATTAATATTGGGATATGTAGACAGATAGACAGATGAGTGTGTATGGGGATAGATAGATTAGATTAGATATTGGGGTATATGGGGATAGATAGATTAATATTGGGATATGTAGACAGATAGACAGATGAGTGTGTATGGGGATAGATAGATTAGATATTGGGGTATATGGGGATAGATAGATTAGATTAATATTGGGATATGTAGACAGATAGACAGATGAGTGTGTATGGGGATAGATAGATTAGATTAGATATTGGGGTATATGGGGATAGATAGATTAGATTAATATTGGGATATGTAGACAGATAAATAGATGAGTGTGTATGGGGATAGATAGATTAGATTAGATATTGGGGTATATGGGGATAGATAGATTAGATTAATATTGGGATATGTAGACAGATAAATAGATGAGTGTGTATGGGGATAGATAGATTAGATTAGATATTGGGGGTATATGGGGATAGATAGATTAGATTAATATTGGGATATGTAGACAGATAGACAGATGAGTGTGTATGGGGATAGATAGATTAGATTAGATATTGGGGTATATGGGGATAGATAGATTAGATTAATATTGGGATATGTAGACAGATAGACAGATGAGTGTGTATGGGGATAGATAGATTAGATTAGATATTGGGGGTATATTGGGATAGATAGATTAGATTAATATTGGGATATGTAGACAGATAGACAGATGAGTGTGTATGGGGATAGATAGATTAGATATTGGGGTATATGGGGATAGATAGATTAGATTAATATTGGGATATGTAGACAGATAGACAGATGAGTGTGTATGGGGATAGATAGATTAGATTAGATATTGGGGTATATGGGGATAGATAGATTAGATTAATATTGGGATGTGTAGACAGATAAATAGATGAGTGTGTATGGGGATAGATAGATTAGATTAGATATTGGGGGTATATTGGGATAGATAGATTAGATTAATATTGGGATATGTAGACAGATAGACAGATGAGTGTGTATGGGGATAGATAGATTAGATTAGATATTGGGGTATATGGGGATAGATAGATTAGATTAATATTGGGATATGTAGACAGATAAATAGATGAGTGTGTATGGGGATAGATAGATTAGATTAGATATTGGGGGTATATGGGGATAGATAGATTAATATTGGGATATGTAGACAGATAGACAGATGAGTGTGTATGGGGATAGATAGATTAGATATTGGGGTATATGGGGATAGATAGATTAGATTAATATTGGGATGTGTAGACAGATAAATAGATGAGTGTGTATGGGGATAGATAGATTAGATTAGATATTGGGGGTATATTGGGATAGATAGATTAGATTAATATTGGGATATGTAGACAGATAGACAGATGAGTGTGTATGGGGATAGATAGATTAGATTAGATATTGGGGTATATGGGGATAGATAGATTAGATTAATATTGGGATATGTAGACAGATAAATAGATGAGTGTGTATGGGGACAGATAGATTAGATTAGATATTGGGGGTATATGGGGATAGATAGATTAGATTAATATTGGGATATGTAGACAGATAAATAGATGAGTGTGTATGGGGATAGATAGATTAGATTAGATATTGGGGGTATATGGGGATAGATAGATTAGATTAATATTGGGATATGTAGACAGATAGACAGATGAGTGTGTATGGGGATAGATAGATTAGATTAGATATTGGGGGTATATGGGGATAGATAGATTAGATTAATATTGGGATATGTAGACAGATAGACAGATGAGTGTGTATGGGGATAGATAGATTAGATTAGATATTGGGGTATATGGGGATAGATAGATTAGATTAATATTGGGATATGTAGACAGATAGACAGATGAGTGTGTATGGGGATAGATAGATTAGATTAGATATTGGGGTATATGGGGATAGATAGATTAGATTAATATTGGGATATGTAGACATAGACAGATGAGTGTGTATGGGGATAGATAGATTAGATTAGATATTGGGGTATATGGAGCGTTGATATATACATTTGCTGATAGTCCTACTGCTTGGTCAGTCCACGTTGGGGGGTGGACAGAGAATGGTACCAGCCATCTTTGGACCCAGTTCCCGGTGGAGACCCGGTTATGGGGCTGAGCTGACAGTAGGAATGCAGGAAGCCATTTGCATGGGGCCAGGCCGGGCGTGGGGCTGTGAGATCCTCCCGGCGCAATCACTCACCGCTGTAGTTCTTGCGGATGGAGGGAAAGGCCCCCTGGAAATGCTCCCTCTTCAGCTCATGGACGAAGATGGCTCCGGCCACGGGGGAGACGTTCCGATCGGGGAGAGCAGCCAGGAGCCCAGCCAGGAACACCACTGCGGGAGGGACGCGGTTACAGCCGGCGGCCTGGTGGAATGCGGGCATCCTGTGGCCACATGGGCTCCCCCAGGTCCAGCCAGGAGGAGACAAGGGGTGCAACGGGCAACCAGCCAGATGAGAAGCTTGGGGGGAACGGTGTGGCAGAGTGGATGTGGCTGGGGCCTGTGAGTCCAGAGAGCCTGTGATCTTGGGCAAGCTGACCCCTCCGTCTGGGTCAAAGGGGGAGCCGCTCGGCACCTCCCTCTTCCAAGCACTGGGAGACTTGGGCATAAAACGCCCAATTCGAGAGCCCAGGGGGAGGGAGCAGCCTTAGGGTTGCTAACTTTCTAATCGAACACTCTAGCCCCGCCCCTTTCCTGAGGCCACACCTCCTGCCCCGCGGCCCTGCCCCCCGCTCACTACATTGCCCCTCCCTCCATGGCTCGCTCTCCCCCACTCTCACTCGCTTTCACTGGGCTGGGGCAGGGGAGTAGGGTGCGGGAGGGGGTGAGGGCTCTAACTGGAGGTGTGGGCTCTGGGGCCAGAAATGAGGGGTTTGGGGTGCAGGAGGGGGCTCCGGGCTGGGGGAGTGAGGGCACCATCTGGGGGTGCAGGCTCTGGGGTGGAGCCGGGGATGAGGAGTTTGGGGTGCAGGGGGGGATCAAGGCTGGGCCAGGGGGTTGGGGTGCAGGCTTACCTCCGTTGGCTCCCGGTCAGCGGTGCAGCGGGGGGGGGGCCTAAGACAGACTTCCTGCCTGTCCTGATTCTGTGCTGCGCCCCGGAAGCGGCCAGCAGGTCCGGCTCCTAGGCGGAGGCACAGCAGGTGGCTCTGTGAGCTGCTCTTGCCTGCAGGCACCGCCTCTGCAGCTCACATTGGCCGCAGTTCCTGGCCAATGGGAGTGTGGAGCCGGTGCCTGGGGTGGGAGCAGCACACGGAGCCCCGTGCCCCCCCCGCCTAGGAGCCGGACCTGCTGGCCGCTTCCGGGGCGCAGCGTGGTGCCAGGACAGGTAGGGACTAGCCTGCCTTAGCTCCACAGCACCGCCGACTGGACTTTTAACGGGCCGGTCTGCGGTGCTGACCGGAGCCACCAGGGTCCCTTTTCGACCTGGTGTTCCAGTCGAAAACCAGACACCTGGTCACCCTATAACAGCCTCCACAAACCAAACTACAGCCCCCCAAATAGGCCCTTCAGACCCCCCGGGGGGACCCCAGCCGGAACCCCCAAAGCTTAGAGCAAGACCCGGCTTCAGGCCGCCAGCTGGCTCTGAACTCGGTTGGCTCTGTGCTATCTTCCCACAGAAGCCTCCTGCCTTGCGGAGTCAGCCGCCGGTCCCAGGCACGGCAAGCCCGCTGGGGGGGGAGAAACCTGGCCTGTGCGGAAGCCAAACCCGTCCCACTACGCCTGCAGCTTAGGACACGGGCGCCTCTGGCTATATTTAGCCAGTGCTGCTTGGGCTCGTCCGAGTTTCTGGATTCTCCTTGCTAGTCACCCATGGCTCTCCGGGCTGGGGCCAGTGGCAGGGTGGGTGTCTCTGTGTGTGCACCCCTCGCTCCTAGGGAGGGGCATTGCATTGAGCCCCGTGTGTCACGCTCAGAATAGCCTCCCCTACCCCCCTCCTCTCCTTGTTCAGGCCTTTAGACTGGCTGCTGGCATCTCTCCCCCAGCCCCCCCAGCCCCAGGGCTCTGCCACACAGATAGACCCCCCCCTCCCCTCGCTGCAGAGAAACCCCGGGGCAGAGAGAGGATGTTACTTGCCCGCAAGGAAAGGAGTCCACAGCAGCCTCCGGGCTGCCATCTTTGCCCCGTTCGCCTGGGAATCCAGCCAGACCCACGCTCTGATTGACAGGGACAGGCCGTCAGGACAGACAAGGCAAGGGAGGGACGGGGTGGAGGGAGTCTAGACAGGTTGGGACCGAGCTCCAGAACTGGCTGTCTAGCTAACAGCCCCCAGGGAGCCAAGTGCCGTTGGGTATGTGCCCAGGGGGTATGTGCCCAGCGGGTTATAACGGGAGAGCTGATTAACCTGACTGCACAGCGCCTTGTTCTCCAAGAGCTACGAGTGCCAGTGGCCGCACCACCCGGGGTTTTCCCGCTGGCCATGCCCTGCAGCAACGCCCTGGCACCACTAGGAAGCCACCTCTGAGGGGGGAGCCAGCAGGTGGCAGAAAGGGCGAGCGAGGCCAGTTTAGGGCCCGGAGTGGAGGAGCACGCTGCAGCCAGTGGGCACCGCGGGACACTGCCCCCACGACCCCCTTGTTTTCACAGGAGTCCCCTGGGAATGAGGGGACCTGCCGCAGAACAGCACCCCCTGCTGGCTGGATTCAGTGGCAACTCCCTGGGCAGAGCAATCCCTGATAGCCCCTCGCACACACCCTGGCCCAGGCAAGCAGCCCCCCTGCCTGACTCGGCTTAGCCTGGGAGAGTTAACGGGATTACAGGTGGAGGTGGTCTGGCTGCGGGCCCAGGGCCGAGTGGGGAGCGGTCTCTGCCATGGAGGACACAGCCCTGCCAGCGCTCGTGCGGGGCAGGGAGAAAGGGGCGACTGATGTTCTGGATCCAGACACGTTTTAGGCCCCTGTCTGCCAGACCTCCCAGCCTTCTCCTCCCCCCATCCTTTCTTCCCCCCACTGAGCCCTTGATCTCCCAGCCAGGTAAAACCTCCCACGCACCAGCTGTCTCAGCACAGAGTCGCCACTTGCTGCTCTGATTCTCTGCTGTGTCCGGGATCCCGGGGCCCTTGCCCAGCCCGGGGGACGGCACTGCCATGGAGAGGGGGCTGGCCATGCGGCCTGCGAGCCCTGGCTGGATTGTTCCACTAACCTCCCTGTGAACCTGCCCCGGGCTCAGCGATCGTCACCGCTCGGGCTCATCTGCCCACCACGGCTGGGTAGGCCGGCTTGTGGTGGTGTGATGCACAGAGCAGCCACTCCCTCTGCCCGGTGGGGAGCCCTGCGTCCCACCCTCCAACGGCCCCACCTGGCCTGGGGGGACCGACAAGCAGAGACCAGCCAGATCCGTAACCTGGTGGGTAGCGCGGAGTGCCAACTCCCCCCACACTTCTCCGATTCATCCCGGGGGCAAAAGGGGAGCCCTTACAGAGCAGCAACCTGTTTTCACAGAAGGATCACCTGGCACCAAAATGCAGCCACCTCTGGGCTGGGAGAGTGGTCTCTGTAGCTCCTTCAGCCCCCGGCCTCTCTGCCAAGGCTGCTAGCCTTTGTGTGGCTTGCAGGCTTTTGGGACGTTTCTAGGAGCTGGAGTGAGCCCCAGCAAATCTTGCCCCGGAGGTCACGGCATACAGAGCAGATAGCGATGGTTTCATAGGGCCGAGTTTGCCCCCGGCATGCTGAGCTCTTGGGAAGAGCTGGCCCCAACGGTGGGGGGTTCAGGTCTTAGCCCCCACCGACCCGGGAGAGGCTGATTAACCCTAATGACGCCATCCCAGCTAGAGGGTCTCAGACCAGCTCCACCAGAGCAGATGTCCCCTCTGGGTCTAACCGATCCCCATGGATCAGGTCTCTGCTTACTCACGCCGAGCAGCGTCTTGCTCCTGGACGGCTCCCATTGAAATCAGGGGAGCGACTCGAGGAGCCAGGGGCCACTCACCGACGTGGGGAAGAGAGGCAGAATTCGGCGAGACGCCTTCACTGATCAGGCCTAGGTTTCACTACTGTTATTGTGAGCTGAGTCCTCCAGATCTCCCCACACCCGGCCCGTTCTGCCCACAGACCCCACTCTGGGGTCTCTCGAAGGGGCAGCTCCCATTTCTCTAACTACACAATTCAAGGGATCTAGTGGATGAAAATACAAACCACACAGATCATAGAATCATAGACTATCGGGGTTGGGAGGGACCTCAGGAGGTCATCTAGTCCAACCCCCTGAAGCCACTGTTCTCGGTGGACAGCCACGGTCTGTACAGAAAAGCCAAGGTCTGAATGAGCAATCGGAAAGGATTCCCCTCTCTTGCCCAGCCCTAGAGGGCCGGGTTGAAGTGCCACGGATAGGTGGAGATGAGGGGTGGGGAGGGAGCCTGAACAGATGCTGAACGTTGTGGGTAAGCAAAGGCCATCTCCAGCACAATGAAACGGGGACAGGGAAAGGATGAAGGCTACACACTGGTCACTATGCTGCAGGACACAGGCCTCTAGGAAAACAGTGGGGACAAAATTCAGCTCTTCCTGTTCGCAGATCACAGCTCCCTGTGGTGAGGGACCGGAGAATCGCCCTCATCTCTCAGGAGAATGGGGCTTAGGACATTCACAACAGTTCTGCTTCCATCCCCTAGAGGGCAGTGGTGACAGTACAGTCCCTAGGGGTTAATATTAGACTTGCAAAGACATGTGAAACAGGGGCAAAGGGGAAGCCAAACTTTGGCAGCTGTTTTGAGTGGGCCCCTGGACAGTATATAGGTTCCATGTATCTTTTCATTCACGTTTATCCCATTCCCACTCTCCTTTCTTCAGTCTATCTCTCTCCTTTCTCCTCCTCTCCACTCCATCTCTCCGCCTCAGTTCCTCACCTGTAAAATGGGGAGAAATAATCCTTTGTCTAATTATATTGAAAACTCCTCAGCCCCAAAATGGTGTGTACAGCTCCCGGCGCAATCAGGCTCTGGTCTTGCACTCAGGGCTTCTGGGTTATTTACAGCTGCCCTAGTGCAAGCCTAAATCATTAGTGAATTGCCGCAGAAGAACCCCCGCCGCCGAATTGCCGCCGAGGGCGGCAAAATGCCGCCCCCCCCCCAAATCCTGGTTCCCTAGACGTCCACCTAGGTCGCGTAAATGGAAGCGCCGGCCCTGCAAACAACACCCCTCCTCAGCAGGAGAGGGCTGCGTGAGCCTATTTGCCTGTGGAGAGCATGGTCCGTGGATAGATTATTTCCTGCCTGTTTCCACTGTGGGCCCAGCTCCCCCTAACCAGCCACCCTCCCCGCTTTCCGTCCCAGCCTCCAAGCCCGTGTGCGAGTGGCTTCTAGATTTAGGGCCGCGTGTGTTTCCTCCGCTCGTTTAAGGTGGAATCTCTACAGCGCTGCGGGTGGTCCCAGGCGGAGAGACGGTCTAGTGGAGCAGCCACTGGACTGGGACTCCGGAGAACTGCATTCGACTGCAGGCTCGGCCGTGGGCTTCCTGGGTGGCCTTGGGCAAGTCCGGCCTACCCCAGAGGTACCCCCACGCCTTTAGAGGAAGAGCAAGAGATTGGAGAGGGGAGGATGGGGCTGGGCCGACCCATGGCCTTGCCCCCCATCCTGACATCCTGCTGTCAGTGAGCTCCTGCCCCCTCTGCCAGGAGGTGGGGTGATGGGCATCACAGGGCACCTCCCGTTGCAGAGTGAAAACAAGGAGGCTGCAGGCTGAGGAGGGGTGGGGAGGGTCCTTTAACCCCCTCCCTGCCATCTCAGCGTGGCAGCGGGCTTGGCAGGTATGTGCCCGCCCATGCCAGGGTCTGTGATTATTTTTTCCCGGGGTGTGTGACTCGTTGGCAGGGGCTTTTTATGTTCTGCCACAGGCCTGTAATTAACACATGGCTGCAGCTCCCTGCCTGCTGAGCGGCCTGGCCTGTTTCGCCCGGGGATGTGGCAGAGGAGGTTGGGTGGAGAGCAGGGCTGGTGGCGGGGTGGGGGGATAACCACAGAGCAGCCTGCATGCTGGACGGCCGGCTTCCCCCAGTTAGGGAAAGGGGGGCCCGCCTCCCTCCAGCTCTGGGGGCCCCGCTCCTGCTCCCTCCGCTCGATGGCAACGCTCCCGTCGAGGCGCAGGATGGGGGCCCTCAGCGATGACCCTGCCGGGGGAGGATGCATTTTCCTGCCTCGCCAGCTGCTGGCCAAGGGGGCAGCTTTTGCCCCCTCCCTGAGGCTGGGCACTGCCACGGGGAGGGGGTGCGCTAGCCTGGGAGGAGGGCGCGGGGGCAGGCTGCAGACACGTGTGCCGAGGGTGCGTTGCACACGGAAGATGCACCCTGCATGGCGGGGCCAACACAGCACCCGGGGAGGGTCCCGGGGGGTGGGGGGGGGCAGAGGGCAGCTGGCACCGCCTGGGGGGGGGAGAGTGCAGTGTGGGCAGACGGCCACCAGGGGGAGAGGCGCTGAGCAGAGCTACCACAGCCCCCAGCTGCTGTGGGAGGTTCTCACCGGGCTGCCCTTTGCCCTGTCTCTTAGCTGGGTGGGGCAGGGAGGGGGGGCCTGGCCTTGCCTGGGGAGGGGGGCGCAGGCTGCAGGGAGGAGGGGCTGAGTTGAAGAGGTGGCTGTAGGGGGGGAGGGTGTCTGAGCTGGGCGGGAGGAGGCTGCAGGGAGGGGGGTGGGGTTTGAGCTGAGGGAGTTTGAGATCTGTTGTGGGGAGACGGGGGGGAGATCTGAGCTGGGGGTGGTCGTAGGGAGGGGGAACTGAGCTTGGGGGGAGGCCACGGGGGGGGTCTGAGCTGGGGGAGGCTTCGGGGAGGGGTCTGAGCTCAGGGAGGCTGAGATCAGTTGTGGGGAGGCGCGGGCAGGGGGTTGGGGTGTCTGAGCTGTGGGGTGGCCATAGGGAGG
This sequence comes from Malaclemys terrapin pileata, assembly GCF_027887155.1. Classification (NCBI taxonomy): domain Eukaryota; kingdom Metazoa; phylum Chordata; order Testudines; family Emydidae; genus Malaclemys; species Malaclemys terrapin. Next base: position 9,675,586 of record NC_071529.1, read on the forward strand.
GAGGGTCTGAGTTGGGTGGGGAGGTTGCAGAGGGGGGGTCTGAGCTGAGGGAGGCTGAGATCAGTTGTGGGGGGTCTGAGCTGGGGGGAGGCTGCGGGGAGGGCAGCTCTGAGCTAGTGGGGTAACCCTGGGGGTGGTCTGGGGTGGGGGAGGGAGGCTGCAGGGAGGGGTGTCTCAGTTGTGGGGGAGCTGCAGGGAGCAAAGCCAGTAGCCTCATTAGTCCCCATTAAGATTCTTGCTCCACTCCTCAGTGTGATGTTCTCTCCTCTGCGGGGCTCCCTGAGGGCAGCTGCGCTCACGTAGGCCGCTCCGGCCTCGCTCACGTTACAGAGCCTTATTTCCCAGGGCGTGGACCTGCTCTAGAAACACACTGGGAGCTGGAATCTGGCCCACACGTTTCCAGGACATGGGGAGAGAGCCGCGCATGTGTGCGCACGAACACCTGCGTGTGCGAGTGTGTGTCGATGCGTGTGCCTGCGCACGCACGTGCGTGAGCCTGTGCGCGCACAAGCGGGTGCACGTACTCGTGTGTCCGTCTACATGTAGCTCCGTGCACGCGCCGCTGTGTGTGTGTGTGGCCGTGTGTGCGCACGCGTGCGTATCTCTGTGCACGTGAATATCCAGCTGTGCATTTCTGCAGCCCCCCGGTATTAAGAGTGGAGGAGACTGACCCCGCACACGCCCTCCATAGCATCTCTCACTGGATGCTCCTGGCCTTTTCGGCCCATTAACGAATTAAGGCTCCAATGCCCAGGAGAGGCACTTACGTCTAATACCCATTTGTGAAACCCAGCGAGGTAAGTGGTTCCCCCTTAGGCCACAGAGTGAATCAGTCAGTGGCACAGACAAGACTGTATCCCACGAGTCCCAGTGCCCAGCCCCCTTCCCCCCGAACCATGAGACTCCAGTCCCTGTCCAGAGCCAGGAATAGAACTCAGGAGTCCTGACTCCCAACCCCCCCATCTCTGCCCATGAGGTCACGTTGCTGACCATGTTTTTAGCCCATTATTTTAAAGCATGTTCGCTTGCTTATGTTATGCGCCCCCTAACTTCACCCTGCAGCCTCGACTGGATTTGGTATTCTTCATTTCCTGCCCTAAGCTAGGTGCTTAAGTGACTTGCCACAGGTTTAACAGCAAGTCGGTGGTAGAGTCCAGAGTTGAACCCAGGAATCCTGGCACCCAGTCCCCTTCCCTAGCCATGAGATTACCCTCCCCCTTAATATTGGGAATGGGACCCAGAAATCCGGATGGTTGGGCTCTAACTTGTAGACTAAACTCCACTTTAAGGAACTCTCTCGCTGTGTGAGCTCCCTTCCTCCCAGGTGGGAACAGAACCCAGGCGTTCTGCTGCCGCAACTCCTGCACTAACCACTAGCCTGCACCACCGGATGCAACTCCCTCGGGGCTTTAGGTGTTTTGAAACGCCGTTGCTGTGAGCAGCTCCGCCGACCGCTCAGGCTGCAGGCTCAGCGAATGCCTGTCAGCATCGGCTCCCTCCAGCCCTTCCCCTTCCCTGCAGGTGGGTGCAGCCCCCGCGCTGGCATGGCTGATTTCCGAAATACATCGTTGCAGGGCTTTTATCAAGAGAAAAAAGGAGGCTAAATATAGCAGTCGTGCGCTCGACTGTAGGTGGCTGCGAGGGAGCCCCCGTGTGAATGCGAACGGGGGCTGTTGGAGTGAGGAATCTGTTCCCTGGGTGAAGGAGGGATTGGGGAAGAAAGCGACCACACGCGGATTCCCAAGGGCTCAGCGCCCACCACTGGGCCCAGATTTGCTAAAGTGATCAGCACCCAACGCACTGAGCTCCGGCAAACCCGGACCGGAGGGCTTGATTCTGATCTCACACGGGTGCCAACTGGAAATGGCTCCATTGAAGTCAATGACCCTGACTCGTAGTTACTCCAGGACAGGGACGGGGTAAGATGATGGCTTAAAGCCCATGTGCACTCCCTTTATCTGGGTAGGGCCATGCAGGACCCGGATGTAAACTAGAGGAGCCCCGAGGCTGCTCTAAATCTGTGCTGTGTATCCCATGATCCTCAGGGAAGCAGAGGATAACCATAGTGCTAGGCATCCCGGCCATGCCCCCAACACTCTCCCTGTGCTGGAGGTTGAGAGTAGGGCCAGTACAGTACCCGGACACTAGCTGGCTGCTGGGGCAGATTGTCAGGGAGGCTGTTACCAGCTGGGGATAAGCCTCAACGGAGCTACCTTCATGTTAAAGCAAGAGTGGGCAGTCCAGAGAGAAGAATCTAGAGCGACCGGGCCCTTTAAATAGTTGGAAAGCAAAGGGAGTTCCTGGAAGGGGCCTGTGGCAGAGAAACCCCAGATGGGTGGGCATTGGGAGAGCGATCTGGAAAACGTTTGAACCCCAGGGGGACAGTGGGGAGAATGGATGGGGTTGGACTGGGAGGGGACCAGCGAGCGGAAAAGAAATACCCCTCCTCCCCCCCGGGGCGATGGAACCGTCGTGCCTATTAATAATGATGATTAATAATTAATAGCGGCTGCCGTTCAATGAAGTCCCTTTCAACCGAACATCCCCCGGGCTCTCGACAAACTGGTTTGGCAAACGGCAGGGACTCGATCCTCGCTCCCCATCTCACCCCCTTGGCACCGGAGCTGATTTCAGAGAAGCTAGCACCCTCAGAGCACCGCCCGGCACTGATGTGCGGCCATCTCTGGGGTGGGATGCGGCAGCGAGTTTAGGACAGGAAGTGAAGCGGGAGCCTGTGTTTCACTCTGCAACTGCAGTGGGGAGGGAGGGACTGATGCGAGAGGTTTGTTCGTGGTGTGATTGTAATGGCGTGACGCTGGGAGTGGAGGTAGCTTAACCCAGCATATGAGGGAGCGAATAGGAATTTGAGCAGTGCCTGGGAGCCAGGACTCCTGGGTTCTATTCCGATCCCCGTGAGGGGAATGTTGGGTATGCCTGGCTGTCCAATCGGTGCCTCTCGTCTGTTGACTCTCCCCATCCCATCTCCTCAGTCAGCGTCACCGGCTCAGCACCATGAGTATCTGATCAGTGCTTAGGTGTGACTACGTTTAAACTCGGCCTCCCAATTCAGCCGTAGCAAGCATGCAGTCGGGGGGGGGAGGGGGAGGTTATACATTTAGGTGGCCTGCAGAACATACCCAGATTGTGCCGAATCTCCACTTCCATTAAAAGAAAAAAACCCTCAACCCTCAGGGCTGCCGGGCTGAGCGTAACTGACACGGGGCCGTCTGGGTCTGCAGAGAGCCTGAAACAATAACTCAGAGGTGGGAACTCCCCTCTCCATTGTGGGGTGTTTATAGTCCTGGCTTTACAGAACTCACCTGTCTTCTCCAGCTGAGTCTGAAACCCAGTCCAGTTTTATTCCAGCCGGGCTGGCAGGGGAACTTTCACTGGATTCGTTGTTTTATTCTGTACTGTGCCCCTTCTGTCTCAAGGAGGCGCTAGTTTGCCTCTTGGGTGTCCCATCCATCCCATTCTTGCAGTGACCCCTGCTGGAGGGGCTAGGATAGGGTGACCAGATGTCCTGATTTTATAGGGACAGTCCCGATTTTTGGGTCTTTTTTTAATATGGGCTCCGATTTCCCCCCACCCCGATCCCGATTTTTCACATTTGCTGTGTGGTCACCCTAGGCTAGGAGTTGGTGTGGGTTGCTCATTCGTTCTCCCTCTGAGTCCCTACCGGGCTACCTGCTGGCTTGGTTACAGATTGGCCTAGATCACCCACACCTAGCCCCTTTTCTTAGGCAGGCTAAGAACTGGTCAATATCACTCATTTTCCTTCTCCCCAGGTCCCTTGCTGGTCCTCGGCTCCTGCTTCCAGAGCAGCTCTTCACCCACCAGAACTCGACGGTATCTACCCTGGCCCCTGCACGGCGGGTGCGGAGAACCCCGCCTCGACCTGTGTTTGATTCGTTCTCCGCACAGATGGTTTCGGTGAGCGAGGAAGGTTGGACGGCGTGCGTTCCTGGCAGCCCTCGCTCCATTATCCCGTGGAAACACTAACACGGGCTTGGCAAATACAGCGTTGGGTGTAGACTATGACATAGTTTTGTCCCTGGATTTCCCCACGGGGGAAAGGGAGGGAGGACGGCCTGGTACGATGGGATATCTGTGGCCAGTTGTAATTGATTTGACACTGAATGTTTTCCGCCCCCGGGAGAGCAGAAACCGTATTTCCTGATTTAAAAGGCTCAAGGGCTCCCAACTTCCTGGGTATTTGCCTGCATCACAGACCCAGACCACTGCCTGATTTGGTTGTGGCTGATTGACAGCACCTGTTGTGGGGGTGGGGATCCTGGCAGGGAGGGAGCAGCAGGTCAGCACCATGCAGAGAACTGACCATGGCAGGTCAGAATAACCAGGTCATGGCTGAGGGGCCTCGGCAGAGATGTGGGGGACCCCAGGGCTGGGCCAGATTGGGTCAGTGTGTAGCCGTCTGAGAAGGGACGGGGGCTCTCGGTCAGAAGGGAAATGCTCGGCGCTCCTGTACTAGAATAGCCGGTCTCCCCGGGTTGGGGGAGCGGTGAACAGAAGGGCTGGAATAGAAAACAGCATTCCAGGGCCGCTCGGAGCCTACTCGGCGGAGCTGTGCCGTGCGAGTTTGCCTCACACCTGCAACAGACCTGCCTGGCCGCCATCCCAGCGTGTGTTGTGTGACCTCCCAAGCTAATCCGGGACAGCACTTGAAGGAGACCTCCAAAGAGCGCTGCAGGCAGAGCTGTGGGTGATTCACTGCTCTTCCCACTGACTCGTGGTTGAATCAATTCTCCAGCTTGAGGTCGTGCTGCTGGAAGAACCGTTCTCTGCGGGAGCCGTGAAGCCAAGTTCCTGGCTTCTTGCGCTGGTTAATTTCCAGTGCAATTGGACGAGAGTCAGGGTGTCGATCCCAGGGTCCTGGCTGGAAAAGTGCATTCTGTCTGCTTCAAATTCTCCCGCTGTATTTCCAGTTGGATTGAACTCAGCAGTCTGGCATGGCATTGCTGCTAAACAGCGGCTGTGCTCTCCCCCCGCCCCAGAAGTGGCCGCATTTCAGCAGTGGGTACGACGATCCCTGTGTGTAGACAATACATCAATTTGTTAAAATGTTTTGGGATCCTTCAGGTACTGAAATGACTAATATTGCTCGGTTTGGACGTGTACTGGAGTTTGTGGGGGTGCAATCTGTGGCTAATAGAATCATAGAACTGCAAGGGACCTCCAGAGGTCATCTAGTCCAGTCCCCTGCCCTCATGGCAGGACTCAGTATTATCTAGTCCATCCCTGACAGGTGTTTGTCCAACCTGCTCTTAAAAATCTCCAATGATGGAGATTCCACAACCTCCCTGGGCAATTTATCCCAGTACCACCCTGACAGGAAGTTTTCCCTGATGTCCAACCTAAACCTCCCTTGCTGCAATTTAAGCCCATTGCTTCTTGTCCTAGCCTCAGACGTTAAGAAGAACAATTCTTCTCCCTCCTCCTTGTAACAACCTTTTACGTCCTTGAAAACGGTTACCATGTCCCCCCTCAGTCTTCCCTTCTCCAGACAAAACAAATCCAAGTTTTTCAATCTTCCTTCCTAGGTCTTGTTTTCTAGCCCTTTAATTATTTTTGTTGCTCTTCTCTGGATGTTCTCCAATTTGTCCGTATCTTTCCTGAAAGCTGGCACCCAGAACTGGACACCCTGCTCTAAGTGAGACCTCCTCAGCGCGGAGTAGAGCGGAAGGCTGGTTCTACATTTGACGGACCTCTACAAGCCACGGTCCAGTCGCTTGGCCCAGATGACTGCGAATTGTTCGGTACTGCAGGAAAAGCCCGTGCCGCCCAGCGGGGAGGGGCATGACAAGTTAAAGCAGCGTGGGTGAGTGGTCAGGGCCCTGGATCAGCGATCTGGGTTCAAGTCTGGTGCTGGCTGAACCTTGACTCCCTCTGGGCCTCCATTTGCCATGGGAATAATGGCCCTTCCTTCCTGGGTCTTGTCTATTTAGACTGTAAGCTCTCTGGGGAGGGGCTGCCTCTTGCTATGGGTCTGGCTACACTGCAGACGAAGGGGTTACTGCAGCACCGGTAGGGGGTAAGTAGCTGGCGTGGGTAGCAGCGGTAGTGAGGATGTAGCTGCCCCCAGTACAAGGCCGCCGGGGGGAGTAGATACAGCTCAGGAATCCCGGGTGCTTGGCCTAGCTCTGCTGTTGCTTGGACAAGTCACGGCCTCGCTCTGTTTTCCCTTTGTCTGTCTCGTGTAAGGCCTGTGTGGTCTAGTCCCCAGGCTCCGGGGTCCAAGCTGGGATCAGACACCCGGTTCTGTTCCCAACTCTGCCTCCGCGCTGCTTGGTGACGCTTTTCTCTGTCTTGTCTACTTAGCCTGGAAACTCTTTGGGGCAGAGACTGTCTCTTAATTCGCCTCTCCGGGCCTCAATTTCCCCACGTAGGGGTAGCAGGGCCGCCCACAGGATTCAGGGGGCCTGGGGCAAAGCAATTTCAGGGGAGCGGACAGAAAAAAAGGTGCCACCCGCTGCGGCGCTTGTACTCACCGGGTGGCGCTCCGAGTCTTTGGCGGTGGGTCCTTCACTCGCTCCGGATCTTCAGCGGCACTGAAGGGCCCTCCCCCCCGCCTCCGAAGTGCCGCCGAAGACCCAGAGCGAGTGAAGGACCCACTGCCGAAGTGTTGCTGAAGACCCGGAGCACCGCCAGGTGAGTAAGAATTAAAAAGGCGCCTCTAGCCAGGAAAGGGATTCTCGGCCTGGGCTCGCGGGGCCCCTGTGGGGCCCAGGGCAAATTGCCCCACTTGCCCCCCCGGGTGGCCCTGAGGGGTAGTGATGCTTATCTCATTTGCAAAGACTGTGGAGATCTTCTGAGGAAAAGCACGCCGTCAAAGGAGGCGAGATGAACAAGACTGGGACTTCTCAGCTTAGAAAAGAGACGACTAAGGGCGGATACGAGACAGGTCTATAAAATCAGGACTGGTGAGGAGAAAGTTAAGGAAGCGTTATTTACCCCTTCACGGACGACACGAACCGGGGCTCACGCAAAGCAATTCCTAGGCAGCGGGTTTAAAAGAAACACACGGAAGTACCTCCGCACACAGCGCACAGTCAACCTGTGGAACTCATTGCCAGGGGACGCTGTGAAGGTCAAAAGAATTAGATCAATTCACGGAGGATTAGCCACAACCTCATCCCTAAACCTCTGACTGCCAGAAGCTGAGACTGGACAGCAGGGGGGTGGATCACTCGATAATTGCCCTGTTCTGTTCGTTCCCTCTGAAGCACCTGGCTCCAGCCACTGTCGGAAGACAGGACACTGAGCTAGACGGACCATTGGTTCGACCCAGTGTGGCCGTTCGTATGTCAGATCTAGGTATTATTTTGCTATTCGCACGTACAGCGCCTAACACAATGGGGCCCTGATCTCAGCTGGGGCCTGTAGGGGGTGACCGTCGTCCCAATGACTAATCAATCAAGGTGGGGGATGCAGATCACATGGGGCTAGAGGCACTTAGGGGAGTTTCATAACATGCCTTTTCCCTTTATATAACTCTTGCCTCTTGTCTGGCAAGGGTTAAATGCCCAGGCTTGGGGTCGGTGGGTTTGCAGGACAGATGAGTCAGGCCAGAGGTAGAATCAGTTCTTGCAGCTGGCGGGTGAGGGGTGGGGGGGGGAGGTATTTGTGGTGTAAAAATCAATTGCACAAAACCCTCCCCTGCCCGCTCTGCAGCTGCTGTGGGGCTGGGATTTGGGTGGAAGGAGGCGAGGGGGGGGGGAGAACTGCAGAGGGGGAAGGAAAAGGTGGGGGCCGTAGAACTGTGCTGGTTCACACACAAAAAGGCAGAAGATGCAGGAAGCAACGTAGCGGAGGGGGAGCTTTTGTCATCTGGCATCTTCAGGGTCCTGGTGCCGCCTGGTTCCCGTGCTGGGGGCCTTGGGAAAGGGAAGGGAGCCAGGCCAGACATGGCGTGGCTGGTGAAACCCACTCCTGCCTGTCCAAGGGGACTAGTGATTTGGGGGGCCCGGGTTGAGACCCCTTAAAGGGGTAGGCGCCTTCTGAAAATCCAGCCCCTCTAAGGCGTCTCGCCTCGATCCTCCCAGAATCAAGGCGCCCCAGTTTGACTCCTCGCTGCTGGGAGTCTTGGCTGGAGACGAGAGCCTGGAGGGAGCGCTGCCCCGTGTCGCCGGAGCGATTGGTCGATAGCGACAGCGCCCTGCGGTTCCCGATGAGCACCCCCAAGGGCGTTGCGGGGAGCGGGCCTTGCACGCCGCCGGGGGCGGATCGCCAGCCCCGTTTTACCGGTGGGGGAGCTGAGACGCAGGGAGGTGGCCAGATGCATCCAGATCTCAAGGGACAGTGCTGCGGGATGCGGGGAAGCTGAAATCAAACCCCGTGGGGCCTGATTCCTCTGTGACTTGGTCAGAACATAGAGAGGCAATGTGTAGGGCTGGATGGAGCTGGGTTTTCTTCCTCTGACCATGTTCAAGTCCTTTGGCCTCTCTGTGCCTCAGTTTCCCCTCCCACCCTTTGCCTGTCTCTTTAGCTTGTGAGTTCTTTGGCGTCTGCCTCTCGCGGTGTGTCTGCGCAGCGCCTAGCAGGATGGGACTCTGACCTTGATTGGAGCCTCTGGACACTACTATAATACGGGTAATAAACAGAGGGGTTACTCCAGATTGACATGGGGGTAAGGGAGGGGAGAAGCCAGGCCCCTAGGGGGTCAAATGGAGTTTCCTCAGGGATGAATTTGGCCCCGCGAAACTCTCCACTGCAAGGTGATGCTGTGAACTCCCTGATTTCTGCCCCCAGTGGGTTCGTGAATGGGCACAGTCTGATGGCATTGAGTGGCCATGTCAGAGTCAAAGTATTTCTAAGGGGAGAGACGCATGGCATCAGAGCGGTGTACTGGTGACAGAACCGTAGCACTGAAACCACAGGCCAGCGTCTTCTAACTCACGTGGTTAACGGTAGACGGCCAGCACGGTATTTAGGGGGCTGATTTCGCCAGGGAGCCAAGCCACAGCCTCTGTCATCAGCGCCTCGGCAAAGCAGGTCTCTTCCGGCCAGGTGCCCCGCAACCTGATTTTCAAAGGAGAGGAATGCGCCCAATGCAATTGCCCCTCTGAAAACCAGGTCCCAACTGGGGCTTCAGCCGGACTTGCAAAGGCTGCAGGGAACAACCACGGCGGCACCTAAAAGGTGCCCCCGGCCAGTGTTTGGGGGGTGGGCGTTGGAAACGGACCCGGCAAATCAAGAACAAGCAAGCCAGGGAGTTGAGGGGTGCACCTGAAGCCCCCCCCCAAAGCTGCTATTCCCCAATTATGATAGTACCCCCCCCAGCCCACACACCCCTTTTTCTGACCCCTTGAAGCGCTGCCCCCAGCCTCCCTCCCAGCGGGGGTCCCCCAGATCACCAGGGAAAAGGGGAAGCCTCCGCTTAGATCAAGGACAGGCCCGCGGGACAGCACCTCTGCTGCAGACGGGCAAGGACTCTGCCTCGTGCCTTGGCCCGGAGCTAGGCTGAGAGCGAATAAGCCTTCGTGCCATGGAGGGCGGGACGGGGTCGGGGGCAGCCAAAGGGGGACGTGGTCACTGGCTTGGAGGGGGGAAGAGCGGATCTGTCCCCCTGCGAAAGGCGCCCAGAGAACCGGCCGCACCAGAGGGGACTGAGTCGAGTTTGTCGCTGTTTTTAATAAGTCGATGGCAGAGCTGGGGGGCTTTCATTGTCCCGGCCCCCTCCTACCGGGGCGATTAGCTCAGTGGCTTAGGGGTTTTGCAGGGGACGCATGGCCCTGTTGCTTCCTTTAGGCGGGGAAGAAGAGAAGGGCCTGTGTGATCTCTCTAAGACCCAGAGGGAGCCTAGGCCGGGGCGGTAGGCTGTGCTGATTGCAGAAGAACTGGAGCCTTCGGTCTCCATCACCAGCCATTCAGGCGCAGAAAGAGAGAGGGAGGAAGAGGAGGAGGAGAAGGGGCGAGGGGCGGGGGAGGGAATCTGATCACCCGGCTGGCAATGGCCTGAGCCGATCCCTTAGGAGATCCAGCGCTCCTGCCCTGCCTGCCCGACCAGCCCTGCCTCCTCGCCACCCTGCTCCCATTTCGCCTGCACAATGCCAGCTGTACGGCGTAGCCCCTTCCTACACTAGGGGGGCTCTGCTGGGGATGTGAGCCGGCGGGCAGGGAGAGCCATTGTGGGGAAGAGGAGCCAGCCAGAGGAGGCCGAGCGAGGCTATGAGGTGTGGGCGACCGGAGAAGGCTCCTCGCTGAACCATGATGAAGACGGAGCCCCACGCCGCCAGCCCCGGCAACAGCAGCAGCGGCAGCCTGAGAAGCGCCTCTCCCCACAGGAACGCCTACGAAGCGGGGATCCAGGCCCTCCGAGCCACAAAGGATGCCCTTGGGGCCGCCGAGAGCGAAGAAGCCAAGAAGGCCAGGAACAAGAAGTATGGCTCCAACGTGCACCGGATCAAGAACATGTTCCTGCAGATGGGGACCGCCCCGCCGGGCGAGGGCACCTGCGACCTGGCCAAGGTGAAGGAGAAGCCCGTCCGGCTTTCCTTGCCCAGGGCCAGCAGCCTGAATGAGAACGTGGACCACAGCGCCCTGCTGAAGCTGGGCACCAGCGTGTCGGAGAGGGTGAGCCGCTTCGACTCCAAGCCCGACAAGCCGGTCTCCAAGCTCCAGGAGACCCGGAAGATCTTCGAGCGGAGCCTTCAGGAGAAGGAGACCACCAACAAGCTCTTGCTGAGGAAGGAGAGGGCCGGCTTCCAGGACAGGAAGCTGGATGTGGTGGTGAGGTTCAACGGCAGCACGGAGTCCCTGGACAAGCTGGACACGGAGGCCGTGTCGCCCACCGTCAGCCAGCTCAGCGCCGTCTTCGAGAAGGCCGACCTGAGGAATAACCTGCACAAAACCCCCAGCAAAGTTGGGCCCCTCAACTCCAAGATCGTCAGCAAGAGGTCCCGGGTCTTTCTCCAGGGTCCGGAAGGGGGCAAAGCGGAAGCCAGGGGGGGCGACGGGCCGGCTCCCCAACTGAGAGGCGACAAGGCCCAACCCAAACCGGTCGCACCCAGGCCGGGCGAGAAGGACGCCATGGGCCCACGGGCCCAGAGCGTCCAGGAGGTGCGGAAGATCAAGCCGGTGGAGGTGGAGGAGAGCGGGGATTCGGAGCAGGAGTTCGAGGCCGCCGAGCAGGCGGAGGAGAGGGCGGCTGAGCAGGACAAGAGCAAGAGCTTGGCGTCTGGGCCCGAGAGGGCCGAGATGATCCAGGCCGAGGTGACGGTGCACGCGGCCTTGGAGAACGGCGGCCTGGCTGCGGAGAAACACGGGCAGGGCCCAGAAGTGGACGCCTACCCCGAGGAGGAGGGCAAGGCCGAGGGGCAGGAGGAGGCCGACCTGGGCGATGAGTCCAAGAAGGAGGACTTCTCGGAGGCCGACCTGGTGGACATCAGTGCATACAGTGGGCTGGGGGAGGACTCGGGGGGGAGCGGGCTGGACGAGGACGAGGAGGCCGATGGGCTGTATGAACCCGAGTCGAGCTGCGTGGAGATCCCCGGGCTGTCGGAGGAGGAGGAGCTGGCGTCCAACCGCAAGATCCAGTTCAGCACGGCTCCCATCCAGGTAGGCCGCTGGGTGTCCCTGCGCCTCGCCAGGGTGGGGATAACGGGCCGGGCGCGCCAGCCAATGGAGCCCTCTCAGCGCCCGCGGGGAGGTGCGAAGAATTCTAGACGGGGGTGTCATTCCCACCCTGGGACACGTGATGAGGAAGTGTCAGAGCTGGGATCAGAACCCAGCAGTCCCTAGCATCTAGCCCCATGCGCCACCTCCCTCCCCGCCACCCGGTAGCTCCCTGCCTGGGGATTTTTCCAGATTGTTACGCCATCGCCCCCAGTTAGCATTGGGCCAGCTGGGGTGGGATGCCATTGATATTGGACTCTAGGGGTGCCAGGCTATCTGTGCCAACGTGCTGTCTGTGCGCCGGCACCCATGAAATGCAGCCACTGCTGGGGTGGCTGGACAGCGTCCACCCAGTACACAGTCTTGCGGGGCTAGGGGTGGGCGAAAATATTGGTCAGGTGCAGCAAAGCCAACCCCTCACTGGGGTGAGAAGTGCCAAGGGGCTATCAAGGGCTAGGCAGGACCGTGGGGTAGGGTGTGGGTCTCCCCGCACCCCGGTGAAGGTCTGAGCCAGCCCTGAACCAGTGATTCCAGAGGGTGTAGGTATGTGGCGTGTCTCTAGCCCATTAAGCCGTCCCCATTTGGTGGAGCGAGCAGAACCCGCCTTCCTCTTCCGTTGGCAGAGCGCGGACTGGTTTCAGACACCACCTGCCCGCCCGGAGCCCAAAGCCAAGCCAGGCCTGGGCAGCTGCCGAGGCTGCTGGATTCGCCGCAGGCCGGATGAGGCTGCCCCCTGGCATTGTGGGCAGATCTGTGGCATGGGGCGGGCGGGTTGCTGGCTCGAGGAGGGGTCTGAGCAATGTGGGGCAGGAGAACATCCTGGGTACGGGGGGAGTCTGCTGTGTACCCCAGGAGCCTGGCTTCTCTCAGGGATGGACAGCCTCCGGATAAGGATGAGATCACGAAGCTGGCGAGGAGGGTGAAGGGAGGATACCAGCTGTCTGATCCTACCTCAGGGGAGGTCTTTCCATTGGCATCTGGGTTTGCCCCCCTCCCCCCCACTGCTCCTCTGCCCCTTTGGGGGCCTGCGAGAAGAGGCTACAATCGCCCCAGTTTCCTCTCTGGAGTTACACCAGGGGCAGCATTTGGCCCAGTGCCTGTGATTTGGGAATGGGAGCCAGGAAGGCTCGCTTGGTGTGGATGGATGTGTGTGCATATCGGCCGGCGCCCTGCTCCAGTGCCCTCGCCACTGGGGTGCGTAACCGACCCTCTGCACCCACTCTAGATCCAGGGGATGGGAGCCCGGCCGCTGGTGGAGCCCCCACGAACAGGTGCATTATCACAGCAGCCACTCCCAAGCCCCCAACTGTGGTTGTGCAGCTGATGAAGTGGTGGGGGGTTGGCCCGGGGTGCGCCTGCTCCCCCACCCAAAGCCTTGCTCCTGGAGTGAGCTGGGGCTCAGAGCGCGGCTGGCGCGCGAGCCATTCCAGGCCGGGTCTGACTCTGAGGGTCTGGGAATCGGGCCGTGAGAGGAGCCAGGCAGCGCTGTTATCCATAGGCAGCCCCAGGGGTTGAGGCACCTGGGTGGGGAGGTAAGGCTGTGGGGCAGAGGGACCTTTTGCTAAAGCAGAGGCTTGGGTGTCAGGAGAGTCGGGTTCCATGCCCAGCTCTGCCATTGACTCGCTGGGCGATGGGCGAGTCACGCCTGACTCCGTGCCTCAGTTTCCCTACTTGCAGAGCACGGGCCGTCCGGCTGACCAGGCTCCCTGCAGGGTTGGAGGCTGGGCTTGTTAACGTTTGGGTGGCAGGTGCTGGAGCAGGACACATTGCTGTCATCCTGGGGGTGTGGAGCCATCGCAGGAGATTTGCCCAGGTAGAGGGACGTTAAGACTTTGCTTGTGTGGTGTGCCGTGGCCAGGAGAACTGGATGCAGATGAGCCGTGCTGGGTCTCCTTAGTGGCCTGTCGGGGTAGGAGGTGGGAGCGTACAGCTGCTGGGCTGAGCAGTGGTGGCCGGTCTTGGCCTTGTGGGCGGTGATTTTGGATTGTGCCCCTCTTCTCCATGTGATGAGTGTCCCAGGGGTTGACTGGGCTCTTCTCCCATTGCTGGCCTTACGGGGACAGTGATCTTTGTAAAACCCCTTCTCCCAGGGCGGAGCTGCCTGAGCATCATGAATGAAGGCCCTGACGGAGATCAGGGCCCCGTTGCGCCAGGCGCTGCGCGTCCAGAGTCGGAGCCCTTGCCCTCGAGAGCTCACCATCTAAACAGACCCGACAAAGGGAAACAGACTGGCCCAAGGGTCACCCAGTAAGTCTGTGGCAAAGCCAGGTCTCCTGGACCCCAGTCCAGTGCTCTGTCCTCTGCACTGGACTGTCTCTCTCTCCGCTCGCCTACAGCTGCCTCTCATCCATTGTTTGGCATGTCTCAGCCTGGGATCTCTTGGGAGGAAGGGCTAGCCATTGGTCATGTCCCTGAGCTAACAGGCAGTGGTGTAGTGTGGACCCCTCTTCCCCTGTGGGGTGGCCTTCGGGGGGTGGGGGATCCCCAGAGGAGAAGGAGCTCCGAGCTGTGAAGGGGTGTGGGGGTGGGGAAAGAGTGGCAGGGTGCCCGGTATCAGGGCTCTGCTGATCTCTGGACTGTCATGTCCCCCCCTCCCGCCCGGGTGCAGCAGAAGTGAGAAAGGGGAAGTCTCACCCCCGGTGAGATGTGCCTGCTTTATCGTCACAGCCTCTGAGCAAGCGGGACCAGCCCTCCTGTAGATTCACCCCGAGCCAGACGGGCACGGAAAGGCCTGGGATGGGGAGAGGAGGGAAGGGAGGGGCGACTGTGCCAGTGATCTGGGCCAGGATTCGGGGGCGAACACATACAAGGTGCCTGGGGGGGGGGGACACAGATGGAGGGAGATCCCTGGCAAAGGGACGCAGGGGTCCACTGCTGTCAGTTGGCAGGGAAGTTATCGTGCTCACATCCCCAAGCGGGGCCATGCTGGAGCAGGCAGGTGTTGGGTTCAGTGCAGCCCCTTGGCTATTGCTGTCTGAGAGGCGGTAGCCGGGCCACGAGCCATTCCGAGCTGTCACCAGGGCTGGCAGGGGGGACATCAGTGCCACCGGGGGCCAGCCGAAGCACACCACCTTCCTGCCACATTGCTAATGATCCCAGTGCCGGGGCATGGCCGGGGGCTTGTGATGCCACAAAGCGGAGTGGCGATGCCCAGGGGGATGGTGAACTCCCGGGGGCCGGGCCGCTATTTCTGGGCTTTCGCGACTTGCTCGCACTCGTATTCCCCTTGACTGGAGGAGCAGCAATTGCTTTGTCTCTGAGTTCGGTTATTTATAGAGCCGCGTCCCCGATTGCGTTGCTGAGTCAGTTGGATCACTTCTCTCAGCACCTGGGGCGGCCTGGGGTAGGGTCACTGGCGGGCTGCGTTTGAGGAACTGTTCTGAGAGGCCCGCTCCTCCCCGGACACCGAAGCAGCCGGGGGGGTTCGGAAGAGTGCCCCATGGAGGGTGCTGGGATCCTGTGACCATCTAGCCACTGGTGTCACAGCTGGGGAAAACCTGGCCCTTTCGGTGCCTAGATGGGCATTGGGCCCTTTGGCAAATCAGTCTCTGGTTGTGGTACTTAGCCCGAGGACCGTGATTGCGGGGAGTGGCCAAGCGCTGTATTTTAAAGCCTGTTGAAATTGTACCGCACGGGCAGCAGAGGGAGCTGAGGAGCACCGGGCATGTATTATTGTAGGGCCTGCCTAAACGGTTAGCTTGGGTGTTTTTTTCTCATTGGTGTGGGGGGAGTGGCGCATTGCAAATCGGGAGGGCGTCCTTCAGCCGATCTGGAAGGAGGCCGAATTCCGGGCCTGGATTCCTTGCGATTCTCTCTCACGCTGGGAGCTGGGCTGGGCTAGACTTTCTGCCATAGCAACACGCCACTCAAATGTGCCCCCCTGCCAGGCCCCCAGGTGGCTGGACCCCCTAATGCATGGGCATGCCCCCCGTGGGGAATGGGAGTGAGGGGATGCATCTCCCTCCTGTCATTCCCAGAGCTTCTCGCGCCTGGTAGCCCCTCCCCGCTGACTGCTTCTTTATGTCATCACACCAGGGGCGTCATATGTGGACACAGCACCCTAGCCTCTGATCACTGAGAACAGCAGCAGAACTCCCCTTCATGCCAATGAGGGAGAAAATCAGGACCCGGCTGGAAACATACAACCCAGTGGAGTTGCTATTATATATATTATGGTACTTCTAGAGGCCCCATTGTGCTAGGCCCTGTACATACCGTTCCTGCCTCAAGGCGCTTGGCAATCTAACCAGGCCAGCCCAAGGATGGGTGGGAGGAGAAACAGAAGTACAGACAGAGGAAATGTCGGGCCCAAGTTAGTGGCAGAGACGAGTCCTAATCCGGTGCCCTGCCCACCTGCCCTATGGTCTTTGCCAAAGGCAAAGTGAGTACGGACCAAGCCCCCAGCCGGCTCGTCCTGGGGGCGGCTGGCTTTTGCTGCTACTGTTACCCACGATAGCGAGCTAGATGTTAAAGCTGGTGCCTGCCCGGGCTACGATCGCGCCTTCGCTTGTGGCGAAGAAGCTCTGCCAGCCGCTGGCCCTGCAGTCCCCCACTCAAGTACTGAGACCCCTGGCTGGGTGTGCTCCCCTCCTTAGAGCCGCCCTGCTAACGGGAGCCCCTGCCTTGGGGGCGAGAGGGCAGAGAGAATCTGGCTGCCGCTCCGATCGCTCCGCACGTTGCCCAGCGAGCCGAGATCTGGAGTGAGGAGCGTGTCTGCTTTCTCACTGTAAAACAAGCCCAGGGAGTAGGCCCTCCCCTCCTGGAGCATGGGTTCCCAACCTCCACTGTCGTCTGCTCCCAGGGGCCAGACAGCAGCAGCGAACGGGGCAGGCTGTATGGAAATGCGGCGGCCGCCATCTTGGCCAACGCGGAGGTTTGAACTGGGCACCTCCAGAGCTAGCTAGCTGCTGCTGTACCACTCTTATATCTGTGGAGCAGCACCTGAATATTCACTGAGCAGTGGCATATGGGCCACAGAACGGGGGGGGCACGGGGC
The DNA here is from genome assembly GCF_027887155.1 of Malaclemys terrapin pileata. Taxonomy (NCBI): domain Eukaryota; kingdom Metazoa; phylum Chordata; order Testudines; family Emydidae; genus Malaclemys; species Malaclemys terrapin. Next base: position 9,692,216 of record NC_071529.1, read on the forward strand.
TGTTTTGTTTGGCCTCTTCCTCTACTGTGGACCCCCCCCCCCACCAAGAGGACTGGATGTGAGACGAGCCCTCTGCAGGTGACTGATGTTGCATTGCTCAATCCTTACAAGGATGGGCTGTTGTAGCTTGTTTGGGCCGAGTGGGGAGAAGGCGAGGGCTGGCCGGGCATGTTCCGAGGGGGTGGAATGTTCCCATCAGCTGGCATGGGGTGTTTTTCTCTCTGCCACACACAATGCCCCAGGGAGCTTCATTCCAAAGAGCTTCCTCCCCAGACAACCCAAATACCTAGAATACCTACTGTGAAGGGAGCAGCGGGAGCCGAGGTCCATGTGCACAGAAGCTGTCTGCAAGGAGAGAATTGGCGGTGCCCCTTGGTACTCTGCACAGAGCCTCCTGCCGTGAGGGAACAAGTGTGCCAGGCCCAAGTCCTGGCCCACACACCCCAGCAGAAGGCAGCGTGTGCTCAGAGGTGGCTGCTGAGCAGGGAGGACGGCTCCGCAAACATGTGGGGGTGCAGTTGACGGGGGCGGAGAGGCTTTTGGTTAGAGCGCAGACAGCTGGGAGGGCTGGGCTTGGGTCCAGTTTCTGCCTGGGAAGGGAATTGGGTTGGGGCGCTGAGGCTGATATGCCGTCGGGATCGGAATCGTGCATTTGAAAGGCCAGGAGCATCGTCATAAATAACAGCCCTTTCCATCCATGCATCTTCAAGCCCCTCGCAGAGGAGGCAGACATCCACTTTATTGATGGGGAAACTGAGGCAGGGAGGTGATCGACCCATTTGCCCAAAGTCACCAGAGAGGCAGGGTTAAACCCTGGGTCTCTGTTATGCTCAGATGCACCCCCACCAGTCATCATGGTCGCTCAGCTCGCCATCGTCTTGGCAAATCCCAAAGGGATGAGGGCTTCCTTGCCCCTATCGATCTCTGGCAAGGTGCTGAAGATGGTGTGATTGTAGATGCTGGTTATGTCCGTAACGTTCCTGGGGTCTCCTGCAGGGCTCCCCCTTTGACGGCGGCGGGGAATTGGTGCTGGCGCCGAGTGGGGTGATCAGTGGTCCTGGGTTGCAGGCTAGCCGCTGGGCACGTGGTAGCTCAGGCCTCCTGGATGAGGGCTGGGCCAGTGAGAAGTTGGGGGGTCGGGGGTCCTGCCTGAGGGTTAAACCAGTAAATAGTCGGGTTCAGGGGACGGGTGATCCCGTTGCTGGGTTGTCAAGGAAACGGGAAGTCGCAGCCTCGCCTCCCGGCAATACAACAGGCCTTACGTCTTGTCTCCCTGGGCTGCTTCTTGCCGGCGTCCGGTTGGGTTGCTCCATGGCCGCTGGGGCCTGGTTCCCTGTCTCCGCTCCGAACGGCTCCCCCTGCGCTCCCTCTCTGGGTCCCTCAAGCTCTGGGGGCTGCGGCTGGCCTGTCCTCCAAGCTGGCATAGGAGCGTCCTCACCCACTGCAGCTGGTCGTGGGCTCCGTGGGTGGCTCGGCTCCCTGGAAGGGACGTCTGACTCCTTCCCTGCTCTGCCTCCAGTTGGGCTGGGGGGCCCAGCCCTTATCCCTCCTGTCCTGTCCCCGCAGGAAGTGGGGGAAGGGACAGGGCTAACTGGGTCCAACCCCTTCTGTGCCGGAATGAGGCCGCCCCACCTTGGCTCAACGTCCATCGCTTCCGGATGGGACATGGACCGAGGGGCTGCTGTCAGATATTTGGGCAGCATCCCAGAGCGTGCTGGAGGGTGCTCAAACCATGGCCCTTGGGTCAGCATCGTGTCAACTAGGCCTCAATGCATCCCTTTGTGTCACGCACAGTCAACCTGTGGAACTCCTTGCCTGAGGAGGTTGTGAAGGCTAGGACGATAACAGGGTTTAAAAGAGATCTAGTTAAATTCATGGCGGTTAAGTCCATTAATGGCTATTAGCCAGGACGGGTAAGGAATGGTGTCCCTAGCCTCTGTTTGTCGGAGGGTGGAGATGGACGGCAGGAGAGAGATCACTTGATCATTCCCTGTTAGGTTCACTCCCTCTGGGACACCTGGCATTGGCCACTGTCGGTAGACAGGATACTGGGCTAGATGGACCCAGTCTGGCCGTTGTTATGTTCTTATGCCCTTCATTAGCTTGGAAGCGCTATGGGGGGTTGGGGAGATAATTTCTCGGTGTCTACCGCTGGCTGCATTGCTCCTGGAGGCCTGGTCCGCCCGCAGAGGGCAGTGGGCTGGGATCTGCACAAAGGCCTCGGGGCGTAGGGCCCCCGGCTGCCACTGAATTTTGGTGGGATTTGGATGCTGACGTCCCTTTGGTGCCTTTGAAAATCGCAGCCAAGGTTCTAGTCCCTCCTGTGGCCCTGATCCGCTGGGGGACGTGGCGCGAGGCCCTGGCCCTCTCTGTAAAGTGGGATGGAATGTCTCTGCCCTGCCTGCTCGGGGGGATGTTTGCATGGGGCTCTGAGGGGATGGACGGCACCATTGCACAGTGAACAGGGATCGGAACAATCCACAGGCAGGGAATTGGGTTCAGAACCATCCAGGGGAGCTGGCTCGTTGGGGGAAGGGCTCTGGTTCGCAAGCAGGCCCATGTGGAACGGGACCAGGAGCCCAACAGAGAGGCCTCAGGCCCCCCTCTCCAGAGGGGGATCATTGTGGCCTCGGAGGCAAGCCACGAACTCTGCAAGCCCGTGATCATCCCCCAGCCTGGCCATCTCCTCTAGCCACCGTTCCTAGGGCATCCGAGCGCCTCTCGAGCTCCCCCAGGAGGCTGGGCAGTGCTGGTCTCACCATTTGATGCAGGAGAAACTGAGACGCCGAGGCCCACCCGGATTGTTCAAGGAATCTCGGTGTTGCAATGCCTAACTGATTTAGGAGCCCGAGTCTCATTTTTCTCAAGGGATTTGGGCACCTGTGAGCCAAATGCCCGTTGACAATTGAGGGGATTTAGCTCCTAAGTGTCCGAATCCCTTTTGAAAATGAAACTCAGGCTCCTAAATCAGTTGGGTGTTGGGACACTGAACGCAGCAATACCTCCCTGCCTAGAAACCAGTATAGGTGACTTGCCCAAGGTCACCCAGGAAACCTGTGGCAGAGGAGGGAGCTGACTGCGGCTTTCCCAAGTCCCGAGCTAGTGCCCTAACCGCCCAGCCGACTTTCTGGCTGTCCTCTCCAGCTGAGCGCAATGCAGCCAGCCAGCCAGTCGGGCGGAAGGGCTGGTGTTACGGCCGTTGTGTTGGTCGCTACATGCGCTGGGTATCACAGGGCTTTGCTCTATAGCCCACGACACTGATCCCTAATACTCTTTCGTTCGGAGGGTTTAGCCGAGCGGTGTTATCCCTTCTCCCCCTAGCCCCGTATGGCTGTAATCCTCTCTCCGTGAGCGGGAGATGCTTTATCTGAGAGCCCGGCTGGGGTAGCCCCTTCTGCCTCTCGATGAGCCATCTGCTCCGCCTGCGTTCCCAGGCAGCTGAATGTGGGGGGCCTGGAGGACCCCGAGGGGGGAATGTGGACTGTTCCCCGGGCCACCAGAGAGGCGGCCAGTGCAGCCTTTGCCCTGGCGTGGGGAGCATTAGCATGCCTGCACGGGTCTTGCAAGGAGAGGACGGGCTGCCTGTTCCCTTAGCCTAAAGCCGCGCTGAACTGAAAGGAAGGGGTGCTTAGCCGTCCGAGCCCCAGGCCTGCGGGTCTTGCTTACGGGGGTGCAGCAGAGGCAGCCGGGACAGCACTGCTTCAGAGGGAGTGGAAGAGGAAGTCGACCGCCTGGCTGTTGGGAGCCCTTAGGGGCCTAACGAGTGGAAACATGGTGGCAGATCCTCCCCTGGTGCCATTGGGCGGCCTTGGTGCCTGGCCGAGTCGCACGTCAGCTGAGGATCTCGCTGTGGTGTGAGAGGGGCAGGATGGCCTCAGCGCTCCGGCAGGGATGGGAGTGTGTGTGTGTGGGGGGGGGGGGAGAAGTGAGGTGAATCTGTATGACCCCCACCGTGAGAGAGCCAGCTAGTGCCAGGTAGTTCAGCTCACCCCCAAACAGGGACATCTGCAGTACCTTGACGGACTGCTACCCCCTCCCCTGTTAGCTTCCAGCTTCGGGGGTGCCCCCTCTGAGACAGCAGATGCCCCATGCAGGAGCTGCCCCATGATGAGAGTTAATGGGACCTGGGATTTACTGTATTAGACGAACATACAGGCCCAGCTCCAGTGAGTGTCTTCGCTTTTTTCTTCCAGCTTTGAACAGCTGGTGGGATCAATACCTCTCCTCCGGCCTATTGTCTGGGGGGGGGGGGGGTTGTTATTGGCCTATAAATCCTCCTTCCCTCTCTTTTCTCCCTGGTTTTGTGTGTGTCAGAGCACGTGTGTCCGGCTTAGCTCATCTGTTCCATTTGGGACCTCCTTCGAATAAACCGAGAAAGGGACGGTTGGGGGGATTGGGTGAAGGTCTCCTAAGAGGTCACTCGGTTAGACTATAAAGAGCCTTTCCATTGTAAAAACGCACGGCCAGCAGCAGGCGGCGGGACGAAGTTCTGCGCTGACGCAAAATCTTCGAAATCCTTGATAAAATAAGCAACTTCCTGCAGAGCAAAGCAACTTTCTAGCCTGGCTGGGTGACCTTCGAAAGACCAGGTTTCTGACGGGCACAGAGATCAAGATCACTCTGGCAAAAATGCATGCAGGGTAAGACATGCATGGGGCCCGGACCATGCATGGGAGTTGCCAGCTGGAAAGATCATCCCTGGGCTATCCAAGTTGAAAGGGCCGTGCATCGCAGCATGCATGTTGCAAAGATCATGCGTGGAATGTATCCCGGGCTAGGTCTGCTCCTTGCGTTTATCTGCAAATGAGTAATCCTTGCATGACTTGCCTCACCCATACCTGATCCTTGTGCTTCTGCCTCTATGGGTGGCTGCAGTCTGGGGTGAACACGATGCCTGTTCCCCCACCCCCCCTATTCTGCACACTCCCCCAGCTCTGGCCCGGGCTGCACAAAAATGAAAGAGAAAATGTACTCCCCATGGTCTCCTCAGTTTGTTGCAGGTTTCCCTGGTGACTGCATGGAAACTGACCAGCACAAGGGCTACAAGAAAACCTGGACCCCTTCTTTCCTTCATCTAGCATGAAAGAAGTGTCTCCCCCCCACTCCAAGCCTCCAGGGCTTTGCGGCTTCAGGCTACAACTGGTATTGAGGTGTGAGTATAGCGGAGCAGGCAAAGACACCCTTGCCATGGGCTGTTAGCTTGCCAGGCAGACCTCTGCAGTAGTCAATTTTGTGCCCCTCATTCCATCTCTTGAAGGAGATGGGCAGATCTCAGCTTCTTCATGCTGGGTCTTACGTCTGGAGCTGCCGGTTTTTGCGGTTTGATCACGAGTCTCGTGATTTGGGGGAGGGAGCTGCGTGCTTGTAATTCCCCAGCTCCTGGACTCATGTGATTACATGAGAGCCTCCCCTTTCCTTTAAAAATGAACAAGTAAGTGTCTAGGGCTTGTTTACACGGCCATGTCTACTCTACAGTCAATGCAGTGCTGCGGCTATCCCTCTGTAGCACCGTAGTGTAGACGCTTCCTGCATTGATGGAAGTGATGTTTACATCAATGTGGGTAATCCACTTCCCCAAGCAGTGGTAGCTAGGACGATGGACGAATTCTTCCATCAACCTACCTGCATCTACACCTTGGGTTAGCTCTTAGTGACACCGCCTCTAGGTGTGAATTTTTCACACTGAGCTAACTTGCTCTACATTTTAAGTGTGGACCAGGCCACATAATTAGTTTGCAGCAAACTGGGGTATGAATTTACCCCGCACTCGCCTGCCATGGTCTAACTGTCCATGTGGACCCTCCTGACGTGCATTAACAGTCATTAATGTGCTTTGATCTAGTCCTCTTTGAAACAGGACAAATCAAAGCACATTAACCAGCTTTAATGCACATCAGCTGGATTTACGCAGTCAGTCAGTCCACCGGAGGCTAGTGCAAGGTAGATTCACGCCTCAGCTTGCTGTGAATTGATTGGTTGTGTAGACCTATTAGCATAGCCTATGGGTCAGTGTGTGTTATGGGTCCCCCCCGCCCCTCAGTGCCTGATCTGCAGAGAATCTGAGTCTGTTACAGCCCAAACTAGGGGATGCTAGCACTTTAGGTCAGGCTGTAGCGTCTCCAGCGTTTAGCCCTGCTTTGATACCTGGAGATCTTGGTGGTTGCTGAGAGAGCTTGAAAATGTGAGCCCTAAAGGCCTGAAAAGCAGAGGGTGGACAAAAGGGACCTAAAATGCATCGTATTTGGCTTAAAAACCTGAGATTTTTTGTAATCTCATGATTTTTGGGGGCTGGGGCCTGACTCGTGATTTTTAAATACTTGGGCTTGGCAGCGCAGAATACCTACAGCTCCTCGAGGGCGCGAGGCTCGCCGCAGTCGCGTCCCTGCTGCAGAGAGTTGAGCACTCTGAGCGGAGAAGGAGTGCCCAGAGGTCGGCATCATGATGAGTATTTATTGTTTGTGTCACTGGAGCGACTCGGAACCTAGGACCCTGCTGTACAAACAGAACAATTCCATGTGATCTAGTGCCCGGGCAGTCCAGCCCTGCAGTGGGTTTTCAGGAGAGGGTGGCATGGCTGTGACTGTATCCAGGAAGGAGGTCCCAGGCATAGGGGACTAATAGGGCCAAGAGTGGAGGAAGGACAAGTAGGGAGCAGTTGGCCGAGCTGTTTGGGCAGAGGAGAGGGCAGCGAGGGACCCCTGGATTTCTTCCAAGAGAAGCCACCAGATATGGAGTATGGCAGTTGGGTTTTGCACAGAGCATTGTAGCCCTAGGCCCTGCAAGGTACCAGGGCCCTGGCCAGCATCCAAAGAACCTCATCACTAGGGCCCTACCAAATTCACGGCCGTGAAAAACGCGGCACGCACCGTGAAATCCGGTCTCCCTTCGTGAAATCTGGTCTTTTGTGTGCTTTTACCCTACACTGTACAGATTTCACAGGGGACACCAGCGTTTCTCAAACTGGAGGTCCCAACCCAAAAGAGAGGCGCAGGGGGGTCGCAAGGTTATTGTAAGGGGGGTTGTGGTATTGCTGCCCTTACTTCTGCGCTGCCTTCAGAGCTGGGCGGCTGGAGAGTGGCGGCTGCTGGCCAAGGGCTCAGCTCTGCAGGCAGCAGCGCAGAAGTAAGGGTGGCAATGCCGCGACCCCCCTACAATAACCTTGCCCCGCCCCCCAACCTCCTTTTGGGTCGGGACCCCCACAGTTACAACACCGTGACATTTCAGCTTGAAATAGCTGAAATAATGAAACTGACGATTTTTAAAATTCCATGACCGTGAAATTGACCAAAACGGACAGTGAGTTTGCTAGGGCCTCCCTCACAGTGCTTTAACCCCGGTCCCTAGTCCTGGATGCTGTTCTGCAAATGAACCTTCTTTCCCCTGTCAGCAGCACTATGCAGATGCTCCCTGTCCGTCGGCCAGGAGACCGACTTACCCCCTCCGTGCCGCCTTCCCCATCCTGCGCCTCCTGCAGCCGCGGGCGCCCATTGCAGTCAGGCCGAGGCCTTTGCCTGCCAAAGCCCTGCGGATAAAGGTCTCTCTGTGCTCTGAGCGTGGAGCTTCTCCGGGTCCTGGCAGCCAGTGAGAGAGAAGGGAATCCGAGCGCTATCCCCCCTGAGCGGATGTTGGGGGGTTGCTCTCGATGGACTCACTGGTTGGAATCCGCAGCTGCAGAGCTGGGTCTGTGAATGCAGCGAGGGAAGGGAACAAATGGCGGTTCGGAGGCTCTGCGGTGCCTGTTTAATCACAGGCCGCAGGGAACTGGGCTTGCTGCCTGGATGTTGCACTAGGTACCAGCAGACACGTGTGTGTGTGCGCGCTCAGGCACACACAAACATGCGTGTACAGGCACGAGCGTGTGTGTGTGCGCATGTGAGCGTACGCGCTCGTGCGTGTGCACCCACGTTTCTATATGTGCACAAGTAGACGCATACTACATGCATACTCGTGTACGTGTGTCTGCTCATCTGTGTGCACTCACACGTGCACAAATACACACGTACTTGCGTGCAACGCCGTGTTGTTTGAGACTGTCTCACATGACCATCTCAGAAACAAACGAGGGGACCATAGCCTAAATGAACCTACTATGAGTTGCGTGCACCACTGGTTGGAAAATCGTACTGGGAGAGTAGTTCTCAATGGGTCACAGTCAAGCTGGAGGGGCATATCACAGGAGTTTGTCCTGAGTCTGGTTCTAGTCAATATCTTCATAAATGATTTGAATACTGGCTTAAGAGAGCACACACATGAAGTTTGCGGATGATACCAAGCTGGGAAGGGATGCAAGCGCTTCGAAGGACAGGATTAGAATTCAAAATGAGCTTGACAAACTGGAGAACTGGTCTGAAATAAATAGGATGCAATCCAGTAAGGACAAATGCAGGAATGATCAGTGGCAGAGATACACAATGGGAAGTGACTGCCTAGGAAGGTGGAGTACAAATGAAATATGAGTCAATAGTGTAATATTGTTTCCAAAAAAGCAAACATCATCCTAGGGCGTATTAGCAGGAGTGTCGTAAGCAAGACACGAGCAGTAATTCTTCCATTCTACTCAGCACCGCTAAGGCCTCAGCTGGGGTTGTTGTATCCGGGTGTGGGCACCGCACTTCGGGAAAGACAATTGGAGAAAGTCCAGAGGCGAGCAACAAAAATGATGAAAGGCCTAGAAAATACGACTTACTAGAAAAGACTGAAACAAATGTGTGCACCGGAAAAGAGAAGACTGAGGGGGGACGCGAGAGTGATTTTCAAGTACGCAAAAGATTGTTATAAAGAGAAGATTTATAAATTCTTCTGCTTAACCACTGAGGATAGGACAAGAAGCAACAGGCTTAAATTGCAGCAAGGGAGGTTTAGGTTGGATATTAGGAAAAACTTCCTAACTGTCAGGGTGGTGAAGCACTGGAATAAATTGCCCAGGGAGGCTGTGGAATCTCCATCATTGCAGATTTTTAAGGGCAGGTTAGACAAACCCCTGTCAGGGATGGGCTAGATAATACTTAGCCCTGCCTCAGTGGATAGGACTGGACCAGATGGCCTCTGGAAGTCCCTTCCAGTCCTACATGTCTCTGATTCTATGCACACACACATTTCGGTATGTGCACATGTGTACACATGTGTGAACATGTGTACACACCCATGTGCACATGCACACCGATGAAGATTCATGCCCGAGGTAGACTCCATTTCTAGATCTCTTCCTGGGGGGTGGGGGCTGCACCCCGGGTCCATTCCGGGTGGGGACAAATATTCAGTTCCGGTTCTTCCCAGGGGATAGACAGCCTAGTAGAAACGTCTGCTTTTCTGCCCCTAGTCTGCTCTCCCTGCTGGACACATGCACGGGGAATTCCTGGCCTGAATGCGTGTGCTTTCCTCAGATGGCTGCCAGGCACGACTCCCCTGTGTGTGCTGTACCAGGAGCACTCGGAGAGCCCTTAACTCCCTAGCTGGGAGTGTTTGGCAGCTTGTGTGTGGGCTGGGCTGCTGGTACAGCTCGGTTTGATTCTCACATCCTCAGGGTAGGGAGGGTCTGCAGTGCACAGGGATCGTCCCCTCGTGGGAGAGGGGGCCTGGTGGCTGGCAGGTCTCCTGCAATCATCAGGGCATCTGCGGTTCTGCTCTGTTTGGGTTACTTGGGAGAGTAACACGGAGCAAGACTTTAGCCCCACGGCTGCCCTAGGACCCAGGTCAGGGCCTGTGTCGTGCCTCCACAGGCTGTGGTCCTGCTCTCGTTCATTAGCGAACTGGGGCAGGGGGATGGGCCGGAGACAGGTGCAGAAGCTGTTGATTCTTTGCCGGTACCAGAAAGTCTCCTCTTGACTTTGGAGCAGGCTGTATCCGGTGCTTGTCTGGGGCTGGTTCTGGGCTGGGCTCCGTTGACCCAGGAGACGTAACAGCGGCATCTGACCCTGCGTAATTAACCCCCGTTGCGCCGTTCCCCAGCGCTCCCTCTTCCTGGAGCTGCAGACTCCCCCCTCCCTCAGGACTAGGTTCCGACGCCAACTGGTGTCATATCAGTGTCACGGAGTATCGGGGGACTCAGGGCCCTGCACCCCCGGCTTCCTGCGATTCACTGCGACTCTCAGCCAGCCAGTAAAGCAGAAGGTTTATTTGGATGACAGGAATGCAGTCCAAGACAGGTCTTGCAGGCACAGACAACAGGACCCCCTCAGTTAGGTCCATCTTGGGGTCCCAGGGCATCCCAGCCCCAGCCCCCCTTGGGAGGTCAGAGCCATCTCTGCCTCCCAGCCATCTCTCCAGCCTCCTTCCCCCACTCTGGCTTCAGCGACCCCTCCCACAGCCTTTGTTCAGTTTCCCGGGCCAAGGTATCACCTGGCCTTCAACCTCTTCCTGGGTTCTCATGTTACACACTCAGGTATGCGCCCTCGGGCAGTCTACCATCCCGCAATGCAGACTATTCCATCCACACTCCCCTGTCAGCATTCACAGACCACAGTGAGAACAGGCCCAGTTCGTCACATCTCTCCCCCCTTCGAGACCGAACTGAGCAGGGTCACTTTAGCCAGTGACCCGGGGAAGTTCGAACCTACCCCCGTTCCCATGGATGCCCCCGCATCCCTCCCATTCCTTGGTGAGAATTACACCAGGCCCCTTCAGTTTCACGCCCCCCCTTAGGTCGGGGGTGCTTGATGGCACTCGCAGTTCGCATGTGGGAAGGTTTATGCGGCCTGTGCCCTTTCCCCACCCCCATACCTCTGGGGCTCCAACTGGGCTGTGGTCTTCTCCCAGCGCTCCAGTTTGGAGGTCTGTGCTTTGGGCTCTCTTGGTTTAGAGCCGCCCTTTTTACCTTGGCCACCCTCTGGAAAGGCTCCTCTATGCTGGGCAAGGGTCCTAAAGCTGTTTTCCCCTTGTCCCAGGCCTTCCTCCCCCTCTGACAGGGGTCACAGGATCCGCAGTACTGTCGGACAGTAACAAAGACCCCAGGCCAGTAAAAGCTCCGTAGCAGCCTCTGCTGGGTACGCCAGGTTCCCTGGTGCCCTGAGAGGGGAATGTCATGGGCCCGGCACAGCAGCTGGCGGCGATACTTCTGGGGTACCACCAGCTGCCTCCTGATCCCCCCTGACTCCATTTCCCCTGGGGGAGCCCATTCTCGGTACAGGAACCCCTTCTCCCACAGGAACCTTTTCCGGCCACCTCGTCCCATGGTCTGTACCGCATTGAGGTCGGCTAGGTCCCTTATCTTCCACAAGGAGGGGTCTCTCTGTAACTCGGCCTGGAACTCAGCAGCTGGGACAGGGATGGCCACCTGCTCTTCCTCGCCCGCTGGGCCTGAAGCTGCAGCCTCCCTGAGCCGTGTCCCTGGGCGTTCCCTCCCCACCAGGTTAGGGTCCTGCGCCTCAGGCAAGGCACCCCCCCCAAGGCCAGGGCGCAGTGCCCCTCGCCGGCTCTGACTGCGGGTCACAACCAGTGCCTTTTGGGGGTTGCTTGGCCAGTTCTCCAGGTCCCCCCCCATCAATACCTCAGTGGGCAAATACGGGTGTACCCCCACATCCTTGGGGCCCTCCTTGGCCCCCCACTTCAGGTGTACCCTTGCCACGGGTACTTTGACTGGTGTTCCGCCCACCCCCGTCAGGGTCAGGTAGGAGTTGGGCACCACCTGATCTGGGGCCACCACCTCGGGCCGGGCCAGCGTCACCTCTGCGCCCGTATCCCAGTATCCATTGACCTTCCTCCCATCCACCTCCAGGGGAACAAGGTACTCTCTCCGGAGGGACAGCCCCGCGCCTACCATATAAACCAAAAACCCTGAATCTGGAGCATCCAGCCCCCTAGAGGAGCTGGCCTGGAGCTCTCCTCCCTCCTTAGCAGGTGGTACTCTGCCAGCCCCCCTTCCCTGGGAATGCTGCCTTTCGCCGGGCTGGGTCTCTACCCAGTCAACCCTCTGTGGGTTCGGTCTGCTCAGTCTGTCCCTGAGCCTAGGGCACTGGGCCCGTATGTGGCCCTTTTGGCCACAGTGGTAGCAGCCCATGTCCCATGGGTCCCCCCGGGTGGGTCGGATGGTCCTGACGCCGGATGTTCCCCTCTGATGGGGTTTTTCTGTATTTTCCCACGGGGAGGTCCCATGGTGACTCTCTCTCTGCGTTGTGGTGGGACTGTTCCTTTGGGACTCCTCCCTTTTATCTCCTGACCGGCTCTTTACGAACTCATCGGCCAGCCGGCCTGCCTGTCGCGGGTTCTCTGGCTTTCTGTCCACCAACCACAGCCTCAGGTCGGATGGGCACCGCTCATACAGTTGCTCCAGTACCAGCAGTTTAATCAGGTCCTCCTTCGTCTGGGCCCCACCAGCCCACTTGCTGGCGTATCTTTCCATGCGGGCGGCTAGTTGCAGATATGAGATCTCAGGGGTTTTATCTTGACTCCGGAACCTTTCCCGGTACATTTCAGGAGTCAGCCCAAACTCACGTAGCAGGGCCTTTTTGAATAGTTCGTAGTCCCCTTTCTCTGCCTCTCCCAGTTGGCGGTACAATGCCACGGATTTGGGGTCCAGTAAGGGGGTAAGGACCCGGAGTCTGTCCGCGGGATCAACCCGGTGCAGCTCGCAGGCCGTCTCAAAGGCCTCCAGGAAGTCATCCATGTCCTCCCCCTCCTTGTATGGGGCCATGATGCACTTATCAAAGCTCCGTGCAGTCCTGGGTCCCCCCTCACTCACCGCAGCCGGGGGTTCGCTGCCCTTCAATCTCGCCAGTTCCAGGTCATGCTGACGCTGTCTCTCATTCTCCTGTCTCTGTCTCTCTTTCTCCTCCCGTTCACGCTGATGCTGTCTCTCTTCATGCTGATGCTGTCTCTCTTTCTCCTCCCGTTCACGCTGATGCTGTCTCTCTTTCTCCTCCCGTTCATGCTGACGCTGTCTCTCTTCATGCTGTCTCTGTCGTTCACGATCCTCCAGCTCTCTCAGTTTTAGCTCTTTCTCCCATTCCAGCCAATTCCGCTCCACGGATGCCGAGCGTCGCCGGGAGGATCCTCTGCTGGCCGGCGAGCTTCGCCGGGAGGGTCCCCTGCTGGCCGGGGGGGTCACGGCACCTTCGGTATTTGCTGGGCTCCTCCCCACCCTTCCCTTAGGCATAGGAAGGAGGGGTCTCGGGAAGCCCTCAGCAGCCGGCTGACCACTCCCAGCTGGGACAGACACTGGTGCCTGCGCTGCATTTGCCAGGCTGCTTCCCTGAGACACAGGGATCAGTTCATTCGCGCGATCTTCCTCCTCCAGCCGGGCAATGAGCTGTTCTTTGGTGAGCCTCCCAATGCACAGCCCCCTCTGCTTGCACAGCTCCACCAGGTCGCTCTTAAGCCGCTTGGCATACATCTTCCTGCTGGCCACTCACCGGCCTGTGTGCTCACAGCTCCCCACAGTTCCCAGGGGGACCCCTAGTGTGCCAGCCCTTCTCGAGGTCACCGCCTCTCTGCCAGGGTCGAGCTGCAGACTCCTCCGCCCCTGGGACCACTCGCTGCGACCCACCCCGGGGGACCCTGTTACTGCAAAAGTCCTTCTCGCTGGTCACACACTCCCAGGGGTAATAACCGTCTTTCTCCCACTCTTCAGCAGGCCTGGTCCCCGTCAATCCCCCTTCGTTTTACTGCTCCCCAGTCACTTACTGCAGGAAGCGCCGTCCACGGGGTGCAGTAGATCCCGCCGCTGCCACCAGTTGTCACGGAGTATCGGGGGACTCAGGGCCCTGCACCCCCGGCTTCCTGCGATTCACTGCGACTCTCAGCCAGCCAGTAAAGCAGAAGGTTTATTTGGATGACAGGAATGCAGTCCAAGACAGGTCTTGCAGGCACAGACAACAGGACCCCCTCAGTTAGGTCCATCTTGGGGTCCCAGGGCATCCCAGCCCCAGCCCCCCTTGGGAGGTCAGAGCCATCTCTGCCTCCCAGCCATCTCTCCAGCCTCCTTCCCCCACTCTGGCTTCAGCGACCCCTCCCACAGCCTTTGTTCAGTTTCCCGGGCCAAGGTATCACCTGGCCTTCAACCTCTTCCTGGGTTCTCATGTTACACACTCAGGTATGCGCCCTCGGGCAGTCTACCATCCCGCAATGCAGACTATTCCATCCACACTCCCCTGTCAGCATTCACAGACCACAGTGAGAACAGGCCCAGTTCGTCACAATCAGCCGCCAGATGGTCACGACTTCTAGTCACTAGTGAGCGGGCTGGGTACGAACCTGCCTCTGACAAACCCTGCGACTCCCTGCCAGAGACCCCCTGACCTACTTCCTGGCTTTTAATTATAAGGCTCAAAGGTCCTCCTCCATGAGGAATGGCCGTGCCTGCTTCTCTCATAGACTCATAGACTTTAAGGTCAGAAGGGACCATTATGATCTTCTAGTCTGACCTCCTGCACAACGCAGGCCACAGAATCTCCCCCACCCACTCCTGGAACAAACCCCTAACCTATGTCTGAGTTATTGAAGTCCTCAACTTGTGGTTTAAAGACTTCTAGGTACAGAGAATCCTCCAGCAAGTGACCCGTGCCCCATGCTGCAGAGAGGAGCAGAACCCCTGGGGGACAGGGTTGTCCTCCTGCCAGAGGTGCCCTGCCAGGGCCATGCCCAGTCGGCTATGGGGAAAGGGGAAACTGCCGGGTACCAGGCTGAGAGCAGGAAATCCCCATGGCAGGAGAAGAGGCCATGCGTTGGGATTGGAAAGAGAGTTTTCTAGATGAGTAAATACCAGGGCATGGATCTGCCTGTCTCAGCTTTTTCTCTGTCTAGCTATCTAATCCCGAGTGTACACATCTCTCTGTCTATCCCCATGCACCACAGCTTCCCCCAGCCCCGCCTGCCCTGTGCGGCTCCCGGCACCCCCGCCCCCTCCAGCAGCCTGCAGATCCCGGGTGCTGGGTACCACAGTGGCGGGTGCCGCGCTCTCCCCACCCCTCTCGCCTCTCACGCTCACTCCAGCCTGTAATCGAGCCCCGCAGGCTGTCGCAGGAGAAACGAAGCGTGAAAACTCTTCCCCGTGAAGCCCGGGACAGTGCTAATTAATCTGCCAGCGCGGCCGTCTGCCTGCCACCACCCGGGCCTCCCCAGCACGCCCGTCACCTGCAAAGCCTGGGAACGACATGCCTGCTTGGTGTGTCCCCCGCCATCCTTCTAGCTCCGCTCAGGCTGCGTGGGGTCCCCTCCAGGATGAGGGATCCACCCCATAACCTGCCCCCTAGATCTAACTTCAAGGGAAGGTCCCATTTCCAGCTCCTCCATCCCTTCCTCCCACCCTCTGCAGTCCTGCCCTGTCAGCATCTTCTGCTTGACTCCGTTCCAGCTTGGGTCCTCCACGGCCCCTGCCCGCTCCCACGCCGCCCATCCACGCCCAACCCTGGGCGCGGACCTCCTTTGGGTGCCATGGCAGAGAGCCGGGGAGGCAGGACCCCAAGCCAAACATACTGGGGGTTGTAGTAATCCAGGGATAGCCGCTTGAAACTGACCCATTGGGTGGGTGCTCCCTGGCACCCTGATCTCAGAGAGAGCCCTGGCATGGGTACCCTACTCTGGGTGGCACTTAGGAGCCTTTTAGCTCAGGCTGGCTTGGGCAACGTTCTGGGGACCTTTGGCACCATGAGGGTGGAGGACACTTGTCAGGAAAGCTCTGCTGGAATCTTCCAGGTTTTCCTCAAATTTCCACCCTCCACCCAGCCAGGCTGCATCAGGAGACACACGGACAGAGAGTGCCTCGCCCACGGGAATTGGGGTGCGCCACCCGGCAGGGTCCTGGCCTAATGCTGGGTTCTAGGCCCCCCTCTATCGCTGACCAGCTCAGCCGCTTTGGAGAAATCACTTCCCCTCTATCGTGTCCATGTAGAGTGTCCGCGCACCTCCTGGGCAGCTTTTTACTCGGAGGATAGGGCTTCACTGCAAAGCCAAGGTGGGTTCGGAACTTGGCTTCACTAACTTGGATTAAAATATCAGTGTAGACTGCCCTTGTGTGTGCGTACAGCTCCTAACACAGTGGGAATCTGATCTCAGTGTGCGTACAGCTCCTAGCACGGTGGGGATCTGATCTCAGTGTGTGTACGGCTCCTAGCACGGTGGGGATCTGATCTGTGTGTGCGTACAGCTCCTAGCATGGCTGGGATCTGATCTGTGTGTGCGTACAGCTCCTAGCACAGTGGGAATCTGATCTCAGTGTGCGTACAGCTCCTAGCACGGTGGGCATCTGATCTCTGTATGCGTACGGCTCCTAGCATGCTGGGCATCTGATCTCAGTGTGTGTACAGCTCATAGCATGGTGGGGATCTGATCTGTGTGTGCGTACAGCTCCTAGCATTTCTGGGATCTGATCTCTGTGTGCGTACAGCTCCTAGCACGGTGGGGATCTGATCTCAGTGCGTACAGCTCCTAGCACGGCTGGGATCTGATCTCTGTGTGTGTACAGCTCCTAGCACGGTGGGGATCTGATCTCAGTGTGCATACAGCTCCTAGCACGGTGGGGATCTGATCTCAGTGTGTGTACAGCTCCTAGCACGGTGGGGATCTGATCTCAGTGCGTACAGCTCCTAGCACGGCTGGGATCTGATCTCTGTGTGTGTACAGCTCCTAGCATGGTGGGGATCTGATCTCAGTGTGTGTACAGCTCCTAGCACGGTGGGGATCTGGTCTCCGTCAGGGTCTCTATGTGCTACTGTAAGTTAAGTAATAATTTTTTTAGTTCATTGGCCACTTGCCGAGGTGACGCTTGCGAAAGGGCCTCTGCCTTCCAAGCTGGCACCGTTGCCAGAGTCAGCGAGGGCCGGCACGGCCGTGGGTGCTGCTGGCATCCGGGAATGGACTTGAAGCTGGCAGGAGAATGGCGGAGGCAATGCCAAGGCAGCTAATGGAAATCTTTCAGGCCTTATGAGCCCCGAGCGGTGCCAGAGGAGGGGGTGGGGGCTGGGAATTACTAGGAGCTAAACGTTTGCTTCAGAGCCGTTCCATCCAAACCCCCTACTCCAGGTCTTCTCCACAGAACGGGATTGGGGCCCATAGGCAAGCTGGGGTGGGACTTGCAGGTGGGATTCCCACCTGCCCTATATGATGGTTCCCTCTAGAGCCAGGAAAGATTGGGGACGTATTGAGGGTGGATTTAGCCCCTCAATCCTTAATGGAGGGACTCAGTACGTGTCCTCTGCCCTACACCCAGGTGCTTGGACCCCCCAACATGGGTAGAAATGCCTGGACAGGCTTGATTTCTACCTGCTTCATCTAGTGGGCCGCTGGAGCTCCAAGGTGTCTGTGCTAACGGGGGTGAGGGGTTCCCTCTGCACATGGGCATGGTCCTCTCTGGTCTCCCCTCAGCTGTTTGCTCCCCTACCCCAAAGCCTGCTGGGATGGATGCCAGGCTGTGGGTGAAGGCGCCAGGGCCCTTGCTTGGCACGGGCAGGGCCTGCGAGCGAAAGGCCAGGGGAGTGCGGCATCTCTGCACGGCCCCACATTGCAACCCGATCCGCCTGCTGGCATTGCCTACAAAACCCAGGTGCCCCCTGAACAGCCAATCAGCCGCTGCCGTGGCCCGTCGCTGACCGCGGGCACACAGGTGCCCTGCATTCTCATTCACACGCACCACCACCCCTGGGTGGCATGGGGCTGGCAGGCTCACGGTGCCAGGGGCGGGAGGGGCCAGGCAGCCATGGAACCCACCGGGCGATCCCATTCCTATTGTAATTACAGACGTGGGGCCAGGAGGAGAATACCTTGTCATTTATTCATGATTACACGGGTTCTTGGTAACCGGAGCCTCGGAGCATTCAAAGGGCAGCTCGCAGCGGGGAGATCGGTCGCTGTGAACCCAGCCGAGCCCTGGGGCTTTGCGTCCGGCGCTTTCTGGGAGCCCCAGCGTCATGTGGGTTGCTCTGAGGCAGGGTGGTCCGGTGGGGAGGAACCAGGACACCTGGGTTCTACTCCAGGCCCTGCCCTTGGGCAAGTCATTTCAGCCCAGGTCCTCCCATGTATCCAGGTGCCTAACTCCCCTTGATTTCCAGGGTGTCAATGGGCGTTAGGAGCCTGAATCCCTTTGAGGACCCAGGCTGTCTCTCAGTGGCACTGTTCCCCCTCCCACCCTTTGTCGCCCTTGTGCAGTTGGATTGTAAGTTCCTGGCAGCAGGGGCCTGGCTCTCAGCTGGGCCCTGCAGGGGCTCTGGTAATGGGCACAGTCGCCGGAGATCCTCACAGAACCCCGTTCCTTAACGGGCGGGGCGCTGAGAAGTGGGGGGATCAGCCTGAGGCCACACAGGGATTCGGGAGCTAACCCCACAGCCAGTGCTTCAAGCCCAAGGCCCAGCCGCCCACTAGGTTACCACGGTGACATTTCGGGCCTTGTAATTGTGGGGAGCCCTTCACCTCTGCGGTGAGGCACTGAGGTCATGGGACACCCCAGCTTGGGAGTAGGGGCCACAGGCTTAGCTGCTGTAGGGCTGTATGGGAAGAGGGAGCCATCCCCTCGCCTGCCAATGGGGGTGCCGGGTCCCCTCTCCTCCCCAGCTCCCCCCTCGCCGGAGGCACCCCTAACGCCCCCCTCTCGGCTCCACGCAGGTGTTCAGCACCTATTCCAACGAGGACTACGATCGCCGGAACGAGGATGTGGACCCCATGGCTGCCTCGGCCGAGTACGAGCTGGAGAAGCGGGTGGAGAGGCTAGACCTCTTCCCTGTGGAGCTGGAGAAAGGTGAGGAAGGAAGAGGCTGGCACTGCCCGGGCTGCGGGGGGCTCTCCCTGCTGGCACTGGGGAGGCTAAGGGCCGGATACTCAGTGACCCCATCCCTGGGCTTGGGGCTAGGATGGGCGGAGAGGTTATGGGGGCCTGGAGCCAGCTGTTCTCTGCATCCCCCCACATGCACACTCATCCCCCTATCCTCACACACGCACACACTTGCACATTCATCCCTCACACACTCACCCCCCACATGTTCATCCACATCCACTTGCACACTCATATACACCCCCATGCACTCGCACACTCATGCACACGCTTCCCCATGCACTCACATGCACACACACTCCCCCACGCAGCTGCACACTCACACACACACTCCACCTTGAACTCACACACTCATACGCACACTGTCCCATGCACTCGCACACACATCCACACACTTGCACACTCATCCATCCACCTACTCACTGATTCATCCCCTGCACAGTTGTACACACAGCTTCACACACTCATCCCACATACACACTCAGGCACCCATCCCCTCGCGCACATGTGCACACTCAGCCTCCCTGCACTCACCCCCTCATCCCCACCCCCTCACCCCTCCCACGTACACAAAGCTGCTCACTCGTTCGCGGTTCTCACGTGTTCACCTCACACGCTTGTTCCCTTCATGCACTCAAAGCATTCAGTGACTCAGACACAGCCTCTGTCCCATCCTCGTGCACACTCATTCCTCTCTCAAACACACACAGACCCCGGCACACTAATTCACACACATCTGGACACGCACACATTCTTGCACACCCATTAACACCCATGCTTACACACACATGGCTGTGTGCACACACATAGAGGTCACACATACACACCTCCTTGCACACTAACTCAGACACAAACATCTGTACATACAAATACAGACACCCCTCTGTGTGTGTACACGCATGCCTGTGCTGCACACCAATCTGCACATGTACCCCTCCATACACACCTGCCTGCATTCATACACCCTGGTCACACACATAGCCTGCACACCCACGTATGCACACATTCCACTGTACACCCCCCCCAGTTCACACACATACCCTGCACACTTACTCACACACACACACCACTGTACACACACACAGTTCATGCACATAGCGTGCACACCCACACATGCACACATTCCACTGTACACCCCCCGGTTCACACACACACCCTACACAGTCACTCATACACACACACCAGTTAACACACATACCCTGCACACTCACTCATACACACACACACCACTGCACACACACCAGTTCACACACATACCCTGCACGCGCGCGCACACACACACACCAGTTCACACACATATCATGCACACACACACACACACACACACACACACACACACACACCAGTTCACACATATACTGTGCACACCCACTCACTGAGTGTAAGTGAATGCACTAGTGAAAGGCTCTCCTCTCTGCCCCTGCGGGATGCTCTGAGAAGCAGGCCGGGGCGGGGCCAGGGTAGCTCAGAGATGGCATCTGCCCAGCAGGCCGCAGCTGGTACGAACGCAAACAGGATGCTGCGGTGCTTTCGACGGGCGAGAGACAGCACGTTGCCAAGCCTGTGTGTGGTGCGTCGGTTCCTCCCCCTCTCAGCACTGAGCTCGCCCTGGGAGGGATCGACAGGGAAGAGGGTTCGAGGCTGGGGTGGGACTCACGTGTGGAAGATCCTGGGAGGAAGAGAAGCTTGAGGGGGCTTGACTAAGGGATGAGGCTCCTAGGGGGATCAGTCCACAGCAAGGGGCGCATGGGGGAACCGAGCAGCTGGAGGAAATGCTGCCACTCCTGGGTCATTGGGCTGCAGGAGCTCAGAGGGTCAGGTTATCAGGGGTGGAGAATGTTTGCAGCACTGGTCGGTAGCTAAGATCCGTGCCACAAGGGGCACTAACCCCTGTGTTTCTGGGCATAAGCCGACCCCCTGGGGGCTGGGGATTTGCATCATGGCAAAGCGCAAGGCCCAGGGGGCAGGAAATCTCGCCTCGCTCTGAAGCATCAGGCGTTGGTTGCTAATGGAGGCAGGATACCGGGGTGGATGGGCCAGCGTTTGGATCCGGTCAGGCTACGAAAGCGAATGTCGTGATGTGTCTTACGGTAGAACCCAGGTTCCCCAACTCAGCCCTAGGCTCCTGCCCTGCTGGGCCTGGGTTCTAAGCCGGTATTTCAGGAGGCTAGCTGGCCCCAAACTCTGATATTGCAGGGAAGCCAGGCTATGGGACTTCGATGTGCCGGCGGGTGTGATCTGGCACTGCCCGTCCTGGGCGCTCTTCTTCACACTGACTCGTTCCTTTGGTTTCCTCTCTCTCACACAGTCATTCACCCTCCCACGCGTGCTACCGCCCGTAATTTAGCTGCCATCTGTCCTTGCCTCTCGCTGTAATAAACACTGTTCTTCTCTCCTGCTACTTCCTCGCTTTCCTCCTGCCCCCGGGGCCAGTCCTGGCAAGCGCCGGAGCCCTCCGTGCTGGGCCCCTTTGCCCATCCCTGCTGCCCCGGTGCTCGCCGGCCCCAGTTCGCCGGGCGTAGTTGTTGGGGTGACTGGAGAGAGGGGAGAGCGCCGGCCTGGCTCGGAGGCCCCAAGCGGCGGCCCACGCGACCCCGTGAGGACCCGGGTCTCTCTCTTTTGCAGACTCCGAGGGGCTGGGCATCAGTATTATCGGGATGGGCGCCGGAGCGGACATGGGCCTGGAGAAGCTCGGCATCTTTGTCAAGACGGTGACGGATGGGGGAGCGGCTCACCGGGACGGCAGGTAAGCCTGGGGATGTCGGCGACTCTCGGGCCAGAAGGGAGCACGGCAACCCCACAGAAGCTGGCGGCGGGGCTAGGAGCTGAATCCAGAGCTCATGAGTCTCAAAACCAGAGTCTTAATCCCAAAACTGAGCAACCTACTATAATGCTCAGCTCCAGAATACACGGACCTACGCCCTCTCCAACACACACGCTTTACGATCAGTCTGTTTGTTCCCTTCACTCCCAGCAGGGGGCGCTGTAGTGAGCAGGGCAGGAGCACTGGCTGTGGGGGGGTGGAGCTCCCAGCTATTCCAGTCCCCACCTCTCCCAGCAGGGGGCGCTGTAGGGAGCAGGGCAGGAGCCCTGGCTGTGGGGGGGTGGAGCTCCCAGCTATTCCAGTCCCCACCTCTCCCAGCAGGGGGCGCTGTAGGGAGCAGGGCAGGAGCGCTAGCTGTGAGGGGTGGAGCTCCCAGCTACTCCAGTCCCCACCTCGCCCAGCAGGGGGTGCTGTAGGGAGCAGGGCAGAGGTTCTGGCTGTTGGGGGATCTCCCGGCTATGTCCAGTCCCAGGCTCTCCCTTTTGGAATTATTGAAATTTTGACTGCAGACAGTACTTTGTGTATTTTGTAACTGATCCTAAGGGTGTGGTTGGGGGCTTGTGTATATTGCACACCAGTCTGCTGGTGTGGTTTGTGTGTGTGTGTGTGTGTGTATGTGTGTGTGTGTGAAGGGGTGGGCTGGCTATTGTTGTATCTATCGGCTTTGCGTTGCTCTTTATTTAGCTTTGTAGTGTGTGTACACATGCTGCATTGTGTGCTAGTTGCGTTAGTGTGTGTGTGTGACAGTAGTTGTGTATGTGCACCTTGTGAGTTGCAAATGAGTTGCTAACAAAGCCCTGTTGTGTTAATTATTCACTGTATCTAGGCTGCTTGTGCCTGCCGTCTGAGTTGTGTACCATCGGCATGGTAGACAAGCCTGTGTGTATCCCTGTTGTGCATATTGTTCTGTGTATATCTATGCTAGTTGTGTGGTTGTAGATGCAGAATTGCCAACCCCCAAGCATTCCAAAATCACCATCAGGCCTCCAAAAATCATGAAATTGGCTTTAAAGTCATGAGATTTTTAAAAAATAAAAAAACTTCTTATATTGGCCTTCTTATTGGCCTCCTTGGCGGGAGTAGCATTTTCAAGCTCTTCACTGCAACCGGAGGAGCTAGAAATTCACTTTGTTGTTACAAATGAGATTCAAACACAATCACCTGACTCCAGGGGCTGGGGCTTTCAGAAAGAGAACTAACTCCTGCAAGACTCGGCACTGTAGTCTGGAGGTCTCTGTGTTAGCGTGTGCTGCAGCTGCTGTGTACCGTGTTCTCCATGTGCTCGTGGTGAGTTGCAGGGCACGTGTCGGGGTGTGTGCTGTTTGCATCTATAACGTATTTCCGTATTCATTTCAATGGTGCTGACTTGGAGGGCTTCACGATACACATAACTCCCTCCCAGAAGGGTCTCTAGGGAGAGCTCAATCAGACAATCTTTTCCCAGCCTACTTCAGCGCAGCCCAAACAAGCAAATGCAGGAGGGTCTCGGCTGGATTTTCCGTTCCCCAGCAACTTGGGCTGCCACTGACACCCGTGCAAAGTGGGTATGTTCTGATCTCTGGTTGCCTCGCCAGATTACCAGTGCTACTGTGTGTGGGGACACTGACATGGATTTCAACTGGCTTTAGAACGGGTCAGTTTGCACCGGTAAAGCTAAACCTACAAAGGCCAGCTATAAAGTGATGGCAACTCAATCACACACCAGTAGACAACACACACACACACACACACACACACACAATATACACTCACCCCATTTGCAAGTAAATACATTGAACCATGTACAAATACACTAAGAAACCCCTGCAACCCCCCAGTGCAAACACAGCCACCCGCGCACGCACACACACACACAGAAAAGACAGGCTTATGCTCCAACACATCCACTTATGCTCACACACACACACATATTCAGAAACACAATCACAACCACAAAAAGCTGGACCAGTTTTGACCAAACTGGGGCAAAACCAGCGTGGTTACAGGTAGACCAGCTCTCGCTTTGCACGGGGGTCCATGGTGGAACGAATCACGGGGACAACAAAGGATCCAGCCCAGAGACACAATCAGGCCCTTTGTCTATCACACCAGCAGGAATTGGGAAATCACAGCGAGTTTCACAATGAAAGGTTCTGCAGAGCAAAGGGGAAACGTGGAGACACAAACCTCAGTCTCGGTGGCCTGATCAGATTAGCCCAGTGGGGGCTGTCTGTACGTGTTATGTTGTGTGTTGGTGTGTATGTGTGTTAGGGGAGTTGTATGAATATACATTTGTACCCCTTTAGGCAGGAGCTGTGGACTGCCATTTCCAGGGCCAGGTCACTACGCCACTCACTCAACTTCAGCCTGGCTCTGTCATGGTCTAATACTTAGTCCGGCCAGGAGTGTAGGGGATGGGACTAGATGACGTCTCGAGGTCCCTTCCAGTCCTACGATTCTATGATTGGGCCGAGCCAAACCTGAGTCGTACTGTGACCTGGTGCTTAAACGCAGTAGAGCCATGGCCGACATGCCCCTCTTCCCCGCAGCTCCGCAGCGTGTGCCTTGGAGTATATTTTTTGGTATATATGTGTGTGTTTATGTTGCTGAGTCTGTATTTGTGCGACTATAAGTGGAGGTGTTTGCACATGGGTGTGTATTTCTGTGGGAGTGCTTGTGTAGGGATGGGCGTGTTTGCATGGGGGGGCGCCTACATGGGTATGGGTGTGTGTTTTATGTACGTGGGCGTGTCCGTTGTGTTTATGGGTGTGTTTGTTACTGGGGGGTACATAGGGGGTGTATGATGTGCATGGGTGGGTGTGTATTTGCGTATGGGTGTTCGGGAGTTTGTGTGTGGGCATGTCTGTTGTGTTTCTGGGTGTGTTTTGCACTGGGGGTGCATAGGGGGTGTATGATGTGCATGAGTGGGTGTGTATTTGTGTATGGGTGTGCGGGTGTTTGTGTGTGGGCGTGTCTGTTGTGTTTCTGGGTGTGTTTGTGCACTGGGGAGTGCATAGGGGGTGTATGGGTGTGTATTTGCATATGGGTGTGTGGGTGTTTGTGTGTGGGCGTGTCTGTTGTGTTTCTGGGTGTGTTTGTTACTGGGGGGTGCATAGGGGGTGTATGATGTGCATGGGTGCGTGTGCATTTGTGTGTGGGTGTTTGTGTGTGGGTGTGTCCGTTGTGTTTGCGCACTGGCGGGTGCATGCCCAGAGCAGGCTGCAGACAGAGGACGGCCCCGAACACCGTTATTTAAGCCGCCAGGACAAAGTGGCTAGCAGGGAGTGTGAGCTCCTAGCCCCATGCAGGGGTGCGGTGACAGCTCTGTGTGTGTTTTCGATCCACTCGTGGGGCAGGGACAAGCACAGACTCGCTCAGGGCTTTGAGGTGAGAGAACATCCCAGGCTGGGGTTTGGGGATCTCAGGTACACGAGAGCTCCCCAGCGCTACCTGATGCCTGGGCCCCATCAGGGGTGTCACTGCCCATGCTGGGGGCCGACACTGGTTTATAGCATGGACACCCCCCGTCCAGTCCCAGGGAACATCACTGACCTATACGAGGGATCCCGGCTCAGCTCCTTCCCCGTTCTGGAGCCAGCATGGGGAGAATGCCCCAAGCCCCCGTGCCCCACTCCAGGCCAGGCTAGGGCTGGCAGATCTGTGGGGTCGCCATCCCACTCCCCTCCCCCCAACTCTCTCGGTCTCAGCAGTGGGAGGACCGTGTGCCCGGCTTGGCTGCCTGGCTCTGACAACCGCATTCATCCTCCGTCTGTCAGCCGGGAGCTGCGCGGGATACCTCCGTGGCAAGGCCCAGGGCCTGGCCCCCAGGATAACGGCCCTCGCCGCTCCCCAAGGGAGGGAGAGGCGATCCTGTCCTGAGGGGGCAGAAGGGGGAAAGTGGGGTGAGTGCCTCCGGGGTGAGGTGGGGGATGGGGCTGGCTTTACAGTTTGTGCTTCCCCCAAGGAGGCTGTTCTGGGAGGCCCCACCCATCCTAGCAGGCTCTTCCGCCCCACACATCCTTCCCAGACCAGCCTGATCCAGCCCAGGGCCGTCCCGCCCCTCAGCTCCCCCTTTGGCCGTGGGCTCTGGGGCTCCCAGATACCGCTTCTCCCTGGAGGGATAGGCGGGCGGTAGAGGCGGCGGGGACACAAGGATGCTGTACCCTCGTGAGGCAGGGGCGGTGGGAGAGGGCCGGGGTGCTGGCATGGCTGGGGCATGGGGGGCACAGCTTGATGGCCGGTTCACCCCCTCTGCTGCCGGGCAGGCTTGGGGCCCAATACGATCCTGGCACCATCTCAGAGCCTCTCTGCGGCCTTGCTCTGTGTGTGCCACTTAATCTAGCAACCAGGAGTTTCCTCCCCCGACCGCGCTGGCCATCCCCGGCTTCCTGAGCACGGGGAACAATGTTCCTTCCTCTTTCCACTACACAACATAATCTCCGATTAACCATTTCCAGTGTGGGGAGGAGGGGCGAACCCCAGGAGACAGAGGCCTTGTTGGAAGCAGATGGCACAGCACTGGGGTGATTTAGCTGCAGTTACGCTATCTGGGAAGGGCAATTGGCCCTCATGCTTCAGGGCGTCATCTGATCACCAGACGGGCAGGGATCAGGAAGGAAATCTCCCTACAGGGCAACATGGGGGTGTTGATTTTATGCCTTCCGGTGCAACATCCGTAATTGGGCACTGTGGGAGGCAGGGTGCCAGACTACACAGAGAATTGCCAGCTTCAGTGTGGCAGGAGACACGACGGTGAATTAGACGGGCCAGTGATTTGATCCCATATTGCAGGTGCCAGGATAGGGGACTGGATGGGCCAATGGGCAGACCTAGGTTGGCAAGAGATCTGGGGGGGTTGGGAGGGCACCATCAGCTCAGACAGCTCGTGGGCCTGTACTGATCTGGAACACTGCCCCCAAGCCCACCGCACCCTCTGCCAAAGGCCCCTCCCTCCCTTTCCGTCTCTCACTCGCCTTCTCCCTCCCATAGGATCCAGGTGAATGACCTCATCGTGGAGGTGGACGGTACCAGCCTGGTGGGTGTGACCCAGAGCTTCGCGGCCTCCGTGCTGAGGAACACCAAGGGTAGAGTCCGGTAGGGGAACGGCGTGCAGCCTGCTTGCCATGAGATGGGAAACACGACAGTCAGGGGGCCCCAGGGGAGCAGACCACACGGCTCAGAGCCCGGCTGGTGGGCGCCCCAGGGGAGGCTGTGCTGGGATATGCCACTTCCTGCCGCCGGCAAAGTGGAGTCTTTGATCTTCCCCAGTCTGGCCCCCTGGGTGTAAACATGGTGTCTCCACCCACTTTTGTGTTGGGTTTGCTCCCCAGTTGGGCGGGAAGGGTATAAAAGGGGGTGATGCTCTAGCCAGGCCCCACCCACTCTCCAAAGCCCCGCCCCACAATTCCAGACAAGCTGGATTTTTCTTTTTCAACAACCAGCAATGACCTAGTTAACATTTTAAATGTCATCATTACACTTCAGAGTCAACACCCCCCACTGCAATTCATGGGGACCGTTTACACCTCTCCGAGCCATTAGGCCAAGTTGGAAGGTGAATCTAAACTGCCCTGCCCTTCTCCCCACCCTCTTTAGTGTGTAAACGACACTAACACAGGCGAACCCGTTGTCTCGGCTGCCTGGAGTCTTGGACTAGGCTGCTGGGAAGGGCTGGTCCCGTTCTCCGCCTGTTTCAATTTACTGGAGGCAGGAACGTGGTTGGGTTTGATTGTCACCCGCTACTAGGATCCTCTGCTTGTGCCATCCCAAGGGGTCGTGATGCCACAACCAGGAAGGTGGGCTCGACCCTGCCAGCACACTGGTAACCATGCTGGCATCAGCGGTGTCGTGCCTGCGGGTGAGAGGGAAATCCAGCGGGCATGGGAATACGAGATTGCTTGGAAATGGACGTTGCCCCAGCTTTGAGCCCAGCTCCTGAGATTCTGCACTGGGCCTCCTGGAGCAGGGCTGCCTAGGCCTAGTGCTTCCCTCTGCATGGGGTGGGGGGTGGGGATTTCACGCCCCATTCAAACACCCTCCGTGCCCCAGGATCTGAGCGTGACAGTCAGGGATCCCCTCTCTGGGCCTGTGTTTGCCACACACCCCACTCTGGGTCTGCCTGTCGTAACAGCTCCAGATCTGTCCCATGGCACCCCACCTTGTATCTCCTACAGCCCCATAACACCTACTGTGCAACCCATAGCACCCCACCGTTTATCTCCTACAGCCCCATAACACCTAATGTGCACCCCCTGGCACCCCACCGTGTATCTCCTACAGCCCCATAACACCTACTGTGCACCCCATCGCACCCCACTGTGTGTCTCCTACAGCCCCATAACACCTACTGTGCACCCCATCACACCCCACTGTGTGTCTCCTACAGCCCCATAACACCTACTGTGCACCCCATGGCACCCCACCGTGTATCTCCTACAGCCCCATAACACCTACTGTGCACCCCATCGCACCCCACTGTGTGTCTCCTACAGCCCCATAACATCTACTGTGCACCCCATCGCACCCCACTGTGTGTCTCCTACAGCCCCATAACATCTACTGTGCACCCCATCGCACCCCACTGTGTGTCTCCTACAGCCCCATAACATCTACTGTGCACCCCATCGCACCCCACTGTGTGTCTCTTACAGCCCCATAACACCTACTGTGCACCCCATCGCACCCCACTGTGTGTCTCCTACAGCCCCATAACACCTACTGTGCACCCTACCGTGTATCTCCTAGAACCTCTAGTGCACCCCATGGCACCCCACCGTGTATCTCCTACAGTCCCATAACACCTACTGTGCATCCCACCGTGTATCTCCTACAGCCCCATAACACCTACTGTGCACCCCACCGTGTATCTCCTAGAACCTCTAGTGCACCCCATGGCACCCCACTGTGTATCTCCTATAGCCCCATAACATCTACTGTGCAGCCCACCGTGTATCTCCTAGAACCTGTAGTGCACCCCATGGCACCCCACTGTGTATCTCCCATGACCCAGATACCCTGCACTGCACACCCCATAGTAATCCACTGTTTAGCTCCTGTAGCCCCATAAACTCCACTGTACCCCCCATAGCCCCCCACTGGGTATCCCCTGGAAACCCCAGGGAACATCCCCAGTGCATCCCGGAACATGGGTAACTTCCCAGACCACCCCCACACCCCTCTCTCTCTCCCATCACACCCTGTCCCTGCCCCTCGGATCCCCTCCCACAAGCAGCAAGGGGCCTGCTGGGTGAAAAACCAGCGTTCCCCCCCGCCCCAGGAGCGGGGCGAGGGGGGCAGGCTGTGGGAGCGAAAGAGGAAGTGAGCGATGCTGACTGGCCGGTGGTGTTTCCGCCTCGCTGCAGGGCTGTTTGCAGAAGGGCCCTGCTGACCCCTTTATCTCACCCCGAGCATCTCAGGCTCCGCCCTTCCTGGCCGGGATCAGCGCGAGGGGCCGGGGGCTGCCCTCGCTCTGCGCCCGACACCCAGCTCCGGATGTTTTCTCTCCAATATCTATTTTTAAAATAACCAACCTAAAATAAACCCGCCCACCAACGCGGCAACGTCAAGCCAGCGCAGCCGAGCCTGGAGTACAAACTGGGCCCGCCGGCCTAGCCCATGCCCATCCCTCCGCACCCACGGGTGGGGCCGAGCCCATCAAGGCATGGGCGAGGCCGGCCCGGGGAGTGCCAAACTGATTGGTTGGGGGGTGGGTCGTGGAGGGGGGCAGCATTTGCACCTCCTCGTAAGCGGGCTGGAGACTGCAGTCAGGTGGGCAAGGAGATTCCAGCAGGTCTTGCTCTGGGGCCTGTTCCCATCCCAGCTTTCATGGGCAGTGGGGAGGAAATGAGACCCTGCCGTAGGCTGGGAGTCGAGGGGGGGTGGTCCTGCCCCCCCTGAATCCCGGCTTCACCCCACCACCCTCTAACCTCACCCCACCGCAGTGGCAGCCTCGCTGCAGACACAGGGGAGAGGCACAGGGAGGAGGACGGGGCCTGCTGGGATCAACCGGGGCACAGGGGTCCCTCTAGGCTGACCCGCTGGCCTCGTGTCCGTTCCTGTCGCAGGTTCCTGATCGGGCGGGAGAAGCCGGGCGAGCAAAGCGAGGTAGCTCAGCTGATCCAGCAGACGCTGGAGCAGGAGCGGTGGCAGCGGGAGATGATGGAGCAGAGATACACCCAGTACACGGAAGAGGATGAAGAAGTAAGAGGCGCGCGCGAGCGGCATTTCCTGGTCGCCTTTGGGCAAGGGCTGGAGAGCGGAGCATGTGCTGGGTGTCCTTGCAGTCCCATCCTCCCCCACTCCAGTACAGGCCCCCAGGGAGACTCCCCCGCTCCCTGGGGTCAGAGAGGAATCCATCTAATTAACCCCATACTTAGTTATTCTGCAGTGGCACCTAATGGCCTCAACCAAGATCAGAGCCTTCATGTGCTAGGGGCTGTACGTACCCAGAGGGAGAGCCAGTCCCTGCCCCAGAGAGCTCCCAGTCTGAATAGGCAAGACAGACAGAGGGTGGCAGGACTCCCCCAAAGATCACCCACTAAATAGACCCCGGGTCTCCTGAGTTCCAGTCCCGTGGCTCTACTCACTAGTCCATACTGCCACCTGTGCAGGTGCACCAACAAACCCACTGATCCTCCAAAGGACCCGAGTCCTAGCTTGGTTGGGGCACCTTCTCTTGAGATGAGGGGGAAGTCAGGCTCCAGGTCCATGCCAATCCAGATGTCCCCATTCCCTGCTCCACCCCGGCCACTAGCCGTATCCTGGAGAGATTGCCCTGTCCAGGGGCGTTCACCCTTGTGCTTCCCCCACAGGGGGGGAAGGGCCAGGAGAACTGACTCACCTAGCCTGCGTACCAGGAGCCCAATGAGACACCGTCGACCTGATTCATTGCCCCGCCTCTCAGGTTGTCATTTACTCCAGTGAAAAGTGGGGGTGAAACGCCACCGACTCCGCCTGGAAGCACTTTGCACTGGTGTGAGTGACGCACGAGGTGCAGGGCATTGGAGTATCAGCCCCCTGCCGCCCTCTTCTCAGCGTCCTAATCGCTGGGCGTGCTGCCAGGCACCCAGCCGGGAGGTAGCTTCCTACACCCTGCTGGGCTCTGCCGCGGAGAGAAATGCAGGGTGCAAGCCCCTCTCTCCTGTTCCCAGGGCTGTGCCTGTCTCTCCCGGGCAGTGGAATGTGGCAGCATCCAGGATTGATGGGCTCTCCTGGCAGGGTCCCTGGTGGGCTTGTGCTGTGTGGGAGAGGAGTGGAAAACGAAGGAATCGCTCCATTCGAATGTCACGACGCCTAATTATAACTCTCGCTCTTAGCGAGCGCTGTGCATCAGTAGCTCTCAGAGCACTTTACGCTGGAGCGCGGCATTGTTATCGCCATGTGACGCACGGGGAAACTGAGGCACGGAACGGGGCTGTGACTTGCCCATGGTCACCCGGTGGGCCAGTGACAGCCAAACAAACCCAGACCTCCCGAGTCCCAGTCTAATGCTCTGCCCAATAGCGCCAGCTCCTTCGGGAAAGCGGTTGTTATTGGTCCAGGTCATCACCTGGGCTAAACCTGCAGCATTGACGTCAGTGGAGCAAGATGGACACCAGCTGGGATCTGGCCCACTCGTTATTATTAAATAATTGCACTGCCGGGGGGGGGGGGGGGGGGGGCCTTCAGGGCCTCTTTGTGCTGGGTGCGGGACAGATCTAACAGATCCTACTCTCTCTGCTCCAGTCCCTTCCTGGTATTAACCGGTCTATGACCGTGGTTGATTTCAGCAGCACACGTCTCAGAGGCCTCGGACAAACATCATCGTCAGAAGTTGTAATAATGACGTGTCGAATTACAGCTACTCCCTGCCCCCCCCCCCATGAAATATCCCAACAGACACGACTCCCCGCTCTCTCCGGCCAGCCCCTGCCCCCCCCCCCCGCACACCCGTGGGGATTCTCAAAGCAGCCTAGTGGAATTAGGCACTTGATGCCCATTGAACTTGATTTCAACAGGAGTTGTGTGCCTAAATCACTTAGGCACCTTTCGAAATCTCGGCCCAAATCAATAACGCTGCGGGCGCACAGCTGAGCTGGTGGCTAGCGCGTGGGGCTAACCGTCAGGATGTCCTCCGTTCTCTTCCTGGCTCTGCGGCCGAGTGACCTTGAGCAGTTTGCTGGATGCCTCAGTTTTCCCACCTGTAAAATGGGGTTCATAATTCCCTGCTTCTCGGGGGGTGTTGTGAGGAACAGGGGCACTGTCTCATGCCTTTTGGAGATTTTTGTTGAGGTCTCCAGCCATTCCAAGAGCTAGCACAATGGGTCCTGGCCACTCGGCACTGTGGGAATAGCGGTAATAATGATTTGTATTATGGTTGCGCCTGGATACTTCATCTGAGATTGGGTCCCCGTCGTGCTAGGCACTGTACGCACACACAGGGCAGGTATCACATTCTGAAGAGGCGGGACAGATGTCTTACCCCCCCCCCCCCATGTTACAGATAGGGACCGGAAAGGTGCAGCAGTGGCCCCAGGTATGAATCTAGGGTGTTAGCAGCAGAGCTGGGACCTGACCCTGAGTGCCAGCCAAGTGCAGAAACCACCAGGCCGTCCTTTGCCCCTGCAGGTTAAGTTTGCACAAGGTGCTTTGTCCTGACCCTGCAGACTGGGAAGGGGGGCTGGGTTTTAGGGTTCTGGGGAGCAGCGGTGGTGGTGAGGGCGTAGCTGCCGGCGCTATGAATGGCTCTGGTCTGGGATGTGCTGGATTGGGGGTGGATCACAGGGAGGAAACTGACCAAAGCTCCCGGTTCTGTGCCCGCAGACGGGCGAATATGCCACGGACGAGGACGAGGAGATGAGCCCCATGTTCCCCGGCAGCGAGATGGCCATCGAGGTCTTCGAACTGGCTGAGAACGAGGACATGCTGTCCCCTGTCGAGATGGACCCCGAGAAGCTGGTGCACAAGTTTAAGGAGGTAAAGACGGGGAAAGGGGGCTCCCCGAAGACACCCGCAATGGGAGTGGGGGGAGGCAGAAGGGGTGTACGGCACCCGTGTGAGTGTGTGTGTGTATCAGGGTGTGTTTATTCTTGTGGGAGTGTGTACATGTGTGTATGCGGATGCATGTGCTTGTGTCTGAGTGCACGGGTGGGCATCGGTGCATGGGTCCGTGTCCATGTGTGTGCCTGGGGTCAGAGCGCAGGTGAGTTTGCGCCTGTGTGTGTATTCACAAGTGCAAGGCTGTCTGTGCATACTTGCACGTGTCCATGTGTGTCATGGGATAACGGGTATACGTTCATGCATGGGTGTGTTGCACAAGTGCATGGGTGTGCGTGCACGTATCTGTTTCAGTGGGGTATGCTGCACACGTGTGATTATTTGTATGCGTGTGGTTATGTTGCCCTCTAGTGGCTAGAAGCTCTGTCTGTAAGCTCTGACGAAGGCAGCCAAGCCGCACCCCCGGCTGCGGGGTCTAAGCACAGCCCAGATCTCCAGGAGAGCTCTGCGCAGAGGGTGCCGACCCCTGTTGTGGCCCTCTGGCCCTGCCAGCTGATTCTCCTCTCCCACCGGTGCCACTCCGCTGGGGTCAGGAGAGTCACGTTAATGCAAAGCCAGCTGAGGCTAGAGGAGAACTGGAGCCCTGGCACCTTGTGCTGAAGTGCGGCCACCTCTGAGGTGGATCACGCTGTTGCAACGGCCCCCGACAGCTGAGGGCAGGGATCCAGTCTCCTGCTGACGCTGCGCGGTGTTGTGTGCCTGGGGGGGATTCACTGCAGCACCATGTCATGTACCCCTGGTGGGGGTGTTGCCAGGACTCCGGGGTTCATACCTTGACTCTAATGGAAAGCTGCAGGGAAATGTACTGCTTGCAAGTGACCGGGGCTGAGGGCAGTGGCTGGGGCTGGCATCTCCCTGAATGCAGGGCGTAACCGCTCTTACTCTCTGTCAGCTCCAGATCAAACACGCCGTCACTGAGGCCGAAATCCAGCAGCTGAAGAGGAAGGTGAGCTGCGGAGAAGGGACCGTGTGGGGGGTGGCCGACGGGTCCCCTCCTTGGGCTCCCTGGTCCCGTGAGTCTTCACCCGCAGGATCCCGGCCGGCCTGGGCTGCTGGCACCTCCCTATTCTTCTGTTCCCTCCTTTCCCCTACCCGGCATGGCCTCCACCAGTCCTGCTCTGGCGTGGGGTCTTCTGCTTTCCTCCTCGCTCTCAGTTGGCCCCGTTGTTTGTATTGCCCAACAACGCACAGGCGTGGAGAGACACAACCGCGCACACACACGAGCACGCACAGAGACACCCGACCGCACACGCTGATGTCACCACACTCACAATAGCACACAACCGCACACACAGACAGAACCAAGCATGCATAATCTCACACGCAAATCCCCCCACGCAGCTACACATGCAGCACACAAAGACATACACAAGGATGTACAACCACACACAGAGACAAGCACACACAGAGACACAAGCACATACACAGATATACAACCAGGTGCAGAGATACAACAGCACACAACCAGACACACAGAGAGACAAGCGCACACACAGAGACACAAGCACAAACACACAGAGACACAACCACGCGCTGAGATACAACAGCACACAACCAGACACACACACAGACAAGCACACACACAGACACAAGCACACGCACAAACAACCACACGCAGAGATACAACAGCACACAACCAGACACACAGAGAGACAAACGCACACACAGAGACACTAGCACAAACACACAGAGACACAACCACGCGCTGAGATACAACAGCACACAACCACGCACTCAACCACAGTCCACAGCACCAAAGAGACACAAACACACACCCATACTTCTCCCAACACTCCCTGCTACTGGGGTGCGTGTGCTGCCCCATCTCCTGCCCCATGCAGCCCCTCTCCCCAAATGCCCCTCATCTCCCCTCCCCCTACCTGTCATCCCCCGGCACAGTCTCCCTTACCCGTCTTCCCCTCTTCCCCTCACCCTGTGCGCTGTGCTCTCTGCTCTCAGCTGCAGTCCATTGAGCAAGAGAAGGCTCGCTGGCGAGCCGAGAAGGCCCAGCTGGAGCAGAGCGTGGAGGAAAACAAGGAGAGGATGGAGAAGCTGGAGGGTTATTGGATGGAGGCCCAGAACCTGTGCCAGGCAGTGGATGAGCACCTGAAAGAGACTCAAGCCCAGTACCAGACCCTGGAGCGGAAATACAGCAAGGCCAAGCGGCTCATCAAGGAGTATCAGCAGAAGTAAGGCCATGTTCTCTGTTCCCTGTGGATCTCCCAGATCCCCATCCCCTATGGATCTCACAGGACTAGCGATCCCAGATCCCCATCCCCTATGGATCTCACAGGACTAGCGATCCCAGATCCCCATCCCCTATGGATCTCACAGGACTAGCAATCCCAGATCCCCATCCCCTATGGATCTCTCAGGATTAGTGATTCCAGATCCCCATCCCCTATGGATCTCCCAGGACTAGAGATCCCAGATCCCCATCTCATATGGATCTCCCAGGAGTAGCAATCCCAGATCCCCATCCCTTATGGATCTCACAGGATTTGTGATCCCAGATCCCCATCCCCTTATGGATCTCACAGGATTTGTGATCCCAGATCCCCATCCCCTTATGGATCTCCCAGGACTAGTGATCCCAGATCCCCATCCCCTATGGATCTCCCAGGACTAGTGATCCCAGATCCCCATCTCTTATGGATCTCCCAGGACTAGTGATCCCAGATTCCCATCCCCTATGGATCTCCCAGGACTAGTGGTCCCAGATCCCCATCTCTTATGGATCTCCCAGGACTAGCAATCCCAGATCCCGATCCCCTATGGATCTCCCAGGACTAGTAATCTGAGATTCCCATCCCCTATGGATCTCCCAGGACTAGTAATCCGAGATTCCCATCCCCTATGGATCTCCCAGGACTAGCAATCCCAGATCTCCATCCACTTTGGATCTCCCAGGACTAATGATCCCAGATCTCCATCGCCCATGGATCTCTCAGGATTAGTGATTCCAGATCCCCATCCCCTATCCTCTCCCAGGGATGTGGGTCTGTATCCTGCCCAGTTCAGAGAGTCCCTCGGGTTAGGTGCTGGAGCAGCGGCCAGGCTCTGGCCTGACTGCTCACCCCATCCCCCACAGGGAGATCGAGTTCCTCAAGAAGGAGACGACCCAGAGGCGTGTGCTGGAGGAGTCGGAGCTGGCCCACAAGGAGGAAATCGACAAGCTCCAGGAGAAGGTGGGCACCAAGGACCAGGATACGGGGTTCCCCTGAGGCAGCAGAGCGGGAGATTGCAGAGGAGAGGGGCCCTGGCTGTGACTCGACGGCTCGGACGGGGACTTCCAGCAGACCAGAGCTGGCTTTGGCAGGAGCAGGGGGTGGGGCGAGGAGGGGGCTCCATTTGCCTCGTTCTGCCTTCTCCATGACAGCGTGGGCTTGATTCCCTTTGTCTGGTGGCCCGGTGCGATGGGCACGCCGGATCCTGCGTTGGATGTCAGGGCACGCCGGATCCTGCGTCAGTGCTGCTCACAACGGATCCCGCGCCGGGTGCTGGATCACACCGGATCCCACAGTGGGTCATGTCAGCTCCTGCGTCAGTGCTGGTCACACTGGATCCCAGAGTGGGTCACACCGGATCCCATGCCAGGTGCTGGATCACACCCGATCCCACAGTGGGTCGTGCTGGATCCTGCACCGGGTGCTGGGTCACACCAGATCCCGCACTGGGTGCTGGATCACACCGGATCCCACAGTGGGTCACACCGGATCCTGCGCTGGGTGCTGGGTCACACCAGATCCCACAGTGTGTCATGCCAGATCCCGTGCCAGGTGTTGGATCACACTGGATCCCATAGTGGGTCACACCAGATCCCGTGCCCGGTGCTGGATCACACCAGATTCCCACAGTGTGTCATGCTGGATCCCATGCCGGGTGATGGATCCCACCAGATCCCACAGTGGGTCACCCTGGATCCTGCGCCGGGTGCTGGGTCACACCAGATCCCACAGTGGGTCATGCCAGATCCTGCGCCGGGTGTTGATCACACTGGATCCTATAGTGGATCACATCAGATCCCGCGCCGTGTGCTGGATCCCAAATTGTGTCATGCTGGGTCCCATGCCGAGTGATGGATCATACCAGATCCCACAGTGGGTCACACCGGATCCTGCGGCGGGTGCTGGATCGCACCGGATCCCGTGCTGGGTCACGCTGGATCCTGCATTGGCGCCCAAGTCAAGACTCCAGGGCATTGTTTTGCAGCTGAACATCCATGTGTGTGTGTGTGCATGTGTGTGAGGAGGGGTTCCCTGCTGCAGAGCACGGGATGGTCAGGCAGCATGGGCCGAGGGGGCGTCAGAGGCTTGCACCCCCTCTCCTAGGGCTCCCTGTGCTTGAAATGATTCTCTGATTGGCCCCGGCTTGGTACCCTGACTTCTCTCTCTCTCCCCAGGGAGTGGCTGCTGCCCTCTGCTGCGGTGCAGGCACAGCGCCCCCCGTTGGGCAGTGTGGGTGCAGGCAGGCAGACGCCCCCGAGTGACGTTTGTCTGCCCTGCCCCTGCCGTGCTCACGCCCGGTTCCGCAGGGAATGTGGCAAAGCCGCTGCTCCCCCACCCGGGCACACGTGTCCCGGGCTGAGGCAGTGGTAGCTGGTGGAGGGGGCCGAGGTGCCCCGCCGGGCTGCAAGCCGGGTGCATTTTCAGTCAAATGCGGGGGGCGGGGTTGCTGCACAGGACCCAGGAGGCAGAGCCGGGTGGGCACGGAAATCGGGCTTCACGCTTGCTCCTACTCTCCCCCCTTCCTCGCTGCCCCTCCCCACCCCCACATTGGAAGACATTGCCTGGCGTAGAGCACCTGATGGCTTCCCAATAACCCCCTCCCTCCTCCGCACCCATCCCTCAGCAGAGACCCCCTGCATCCACCCCCGCAGCAACCCCCCCATCAGCCATCCCCTTCCCCCTCCCGTCACCTCTCAGCCATTCCCCCCACGACCCCTCCCAGCGATCCTCCCTCCCGCGCCCCAACATCCCCGGCCTCGGGACGGCCCCGCTGTTTCTCTGCCTGAGACGTTTATCCCTTTGTCTGTTTTTCAGATCTCCGAACTGGAGGGGAAGCTGCAGACCTTGAAAAATTCAAACCCGACTTAAAACAAACACAAGCAATCGTTGGTTGGGGAGGAGGGACACTTTCTCCTTAACCCCCCCCCCCCACGCCTCCGTTTTGCCCCTGCTCCTCCCCTGCCCTCCCACCCCTTGCTGCCTTCATAGAGGGGTGAGAAAGAGACACAAAATCGAACCCACTATGAAAGGAATAATAATGATCCCTCATTCCCCCGGCCTTCCTTTGGGGGGAGAGAGAGAGGGGGGAGGAGGGCTGGGGCTGGGGGAGGGCTCTGGGATTGGCTGGCTGGGTCCCAGCTGGCCTGGAGGGGGCAGTATGGGGAATGTCTCTGGGACAGGGGACCCCTCGTCAATTTCTGTTCCTCATGTGAGTCTCGTGTTAACTTGATGGATGCATTTTTTGGCGGGGGGATTTGTTCTGCCTGTGTATCCCCCCCGCCCCTAACGCCCCCCCCTCCACCCCTCCCCACTGAGGAGCCTTTCCAGCCAACCTCCCGGCTTGGGATCAGCGACAGCTCACCCGCCAACCGCGCCGCGTCCCCCCGAGGCCTCCGGGGAAGGGCTGTGCGGGCAGCGCCCCCTGTGCAGAGTGGGGCCGGCCCGAAGCTCACCCCTTGGCGGAAGGACTTTCTTGGGGAGGCCAGATCTCTTTGTTGGCCCATCCTCGGGGCAATCCATTGTGCTCTGTGTGTCGTGCGCTGATGGGAAGCGTGTCTGTGTTTGAGATCTCGACCCAGTGCCGGGCGGTATCTGGGACCCTGGAAGGCAGACAAGCCGCTGGCGCTGGGACAGGAGGCCCTGGGCAGCGCTGGCAGGGACAGGTTATGCCTGTGGGTGACGCTTCCCCACCCACCCCGGATAACTTCAGGGACCAGCGTCTTGGCCTCTCCTGTGAGTCTGTCCCGGAGGAAATGACAGCGAGCTTCCGGCTGAGCTAACATCTCCCCAGACACCGTGGGGCAGGGGGGAGATCCTGGAGCAGAGACACCCCCACCCCCGGGGCACAGCCTGCAGGGGGGAAAGACCTTGGGCATCTGCCTCTTCCCCCACAGCTGGATGGATACAGTGACGCACAGGCTGTGGGGTGGGACTTGCTCCTTCCCGGGCCCAACGCCGGCGCTCGATGGGAGGAAAACCACGACGGGAAGTGGCCCCGGCCGAGACTCCTCCGCGCTTGGCTCCGCAGAGGCACCAGGGACTGTGGGCTGCAGCTGGCTTCGAGCTGCATGAGGCGCCGGTGGGAGGGGGCCTGGGGTGTTCACACAAGATTCTTTGCTCTGGAGGGGAGGGAGAGCAAACGATCCAGACGCAGGCCGTGGGCAGCAGAGCACTGCCCCGAGGTGACTAATTGGGGTTGGACTTGGACTGGCGTCAAGCAGTGCACGTGGGAATTGGCACACTCACAGCACGCACGGGCCTGGCACTGGTGCGCTCACACCCATGCGTGGGATGGAGGCACTGGCATGCTCACACCCATGCATGGGTTGGGGGCACTGGTGCGCTCACACCCGTGCGTGGGATGGGGGCACTGGAGCTCATACCCGTGCGTGGGATGGGGGCACTGGCACGCTCACACCCATGGATGGGTTGGGGGCACTGGTGCGCTCACACCTGTGCGTGGGATGGGGGCACTGGTGCGCTCATACACGTTTGTTGGATGGGGGCACTGGCGCTCACACCTGTGCATGGCATGGGGGCACTGGCGCTCACACCCATGCGTGGGATGGGGGCACTGGCACACTCACACCTGTGCACGGGATGGGGGCACTGGCACGCTCACACTCATGCACGGGATGGGGGCACTGGTGCTCACACCCGTGCGCGGGATGGGAGCACTGGCGCACTCACACCCATGCACGGGATGGGGGCACTGGCGCGCTCACACCCATGCACGGGATGGGGCACTGGCGCGCTCACACCCATGCACGGGATGGGGGCACTGGCGCTCACACCCGTGCGTGGGATGGGGGCACTGGCGCGCTCACACCCGTGCACGGGATGGGGGCACTGGCGCGCTCACACCCATGCACGGGATGGGGGCACCGGCGCTCACACCCATGCACGGGATGGGGGCACTGGCGCGCTCACACCCATGCCCGGGATGGGGGCACTGGCGCTCACACCCGTGTGTGGGATGGGGGCACTGGCGCGCTCACACCCATGCCCGGGATGGGGGCACTGGCGCTCACACCCGTGTGTGGGATGGGGGCACTGGCGCGCTCACACCTGTGCCCAGGGACATGGCACCCATTTCACCACCCCACTGTCTGACCTAGTTTAGTTACATCTGTGCAATTGTCCCCTGTTGCCAAGGCCTCGGGTTCAAGCTGCCTTCCTTCCTTTTCATTTTTCTTTCTTTTCCTGCGGCGCCTCCTTTTCCGCCTCCGGCCCAACGGGCGCTTTTCTTTCGGACACGCGGGGGAGTTGGGGAGGAAGCCCCCAGCTCCCCTTTATTTCCAGGGCGAGGAGAAAAGAGGTAGGAACGTCCTCAAAGCCTTGTGAAAAGTGACCCCTCCATGTCCCGCTCTGAGCCGGTGGGCGGCCCCGCGTGCCCCGTTCCTGCAGAGTTCGGAGGGACGATGCCACCGAGCTGGGCCTTGGCCCCGATCGCACCCCCGGCGGGGCGTAGCCAGTCCAAGCGAGAGGCATCCTGCGTCACCAGATACACACACACACACACACACACACCCCGGACACGATCGCACGGGCACCGCCGGGAGCCGTGTCTTCGGGCTGACGCGGCCCACCCCTCCCCTCACGTAAAGACCGGATGAGGGGTTTTTTTTTTAAGCGATAACAAGAACAAAGGAAAATAAAGACTTTTCAAAACCAAACAATCGCTTTTAAAAATTGTAAATAATTTAAAAAAAAAACAATCGCAGTATTTATATGTGGCCAGGACAATTGTTTTCCTTTGTACGCTGGAGATTGCCAGGAGTGGGGGGGGGGGTTTATTAACTCCTCGCCCCCACACTGTCTAAGGATCGACAGG
This sequence comes from Malaclemys terrapin pileata, assembly GCF_027887155.1. Taxonomy (NCBI): domain Eukaryota; kingdom Metazoa; phylum Chordata; order Testudines; family Emydidae; genus Malaclemys; species Malaclemys terrapin. Next base: position 9,732,808 of record NC_071529.1, read on the forward strand.
GTCCAGCCAAACCCTCGCCCTGGTGGCCCTTCCGGGTGTAAACCGGCACTTTAACGGCTGAGTCTCTGACAGTGACTGGATGTGGGGGCGTTGGGAACCAGATCCCTGCCGGCTAGACGGGGCTGGGCCGGTGTGGAGCTGGGAGCACAGTGGATGGGCAGGTCAATGCAGGATAGACCCACCGGCGACCCCCTCTCGGGATTTGCGCGGAGCAACGGGATGCCTGTGAAACGGACGTATGAAAAACCAGGAAGGCGGCGTGGGCCAAGGACACAGGGAAATCGGGTGGGATGACAGCCCGCTGGGAAATTGTCTTAAATTTTTATTTAATCTCCTGACACACGTATCAATGTGTATGTATATAATATATATATATATATGGATGGATGGATTGTTTCTGGTTTTGTATTGCAATGTCCTCGCATCGGATCATATCAAATACAGGCCCTCGTTGTCCCCGCGGCTCCGTTATTCAAATGGCTGATCTCATCGGGCGCGGCCCTGCTGGGAGACCAGGCCCACTCGCAGTGTGGGTGGGATCGAGGGGGGGGAACCTGTGTCTGCTCGCCAACGCCCCCTGGGGCTGACGTGAGGAGCGGCGTTCAGCCACCCATGGCTGGAAAGGCCCCACGTGTGGTCGGAGGTGCAAACCCCTCAGGAATGGAGGTTCTTCGTAACTCTGAAATGTTCATAACTCTTAGGTGTGTTCTTTCAAAAATTTGCAACTGAACATTGACTTAATACAGCTCTGAAACTGGACTGTTCAGAAGAACCACAATGCTTTTCTTTGGTTTTTTTAGTAGTTTACATTTCCGGGGGGGTGGGGGGGGCTGTTTTTTCTCTGCTGCTCCCTGGTTTCATACTTCTGGTTCCAAATGAGGTGTGTGGTTGACCGGTCGGTTCGTCACTCTGGTGTTTGTCACTCTGAGCTGCTCCTGTATGTTTAAATTCGATAGTTGATGCTCCTCCATCCACCCAAGTCCCCGGATCCGTGTCATGAACAGCCCAGGTTCATGGTGGTGCATGTTCTGGGCTGGACGGTGTCGGATTAAGGACAGCATGACAAATAACCTCCTATTTCTCCTCCACCCCCCAATGAAACTGAACGGGGATTCAAAGGGTGGTATAAGAAATCATCCGAGGGAAGGGAGAGAAGGCCCGGGCACTTCTCAGCAGTATTTGTGATTGGCTTTAAGCTCTCGAAAACTAGGTGTGTGGTTCATTCTCCAGCAGTGCAGAAGAGCAGAAATCCCAGAGACACCCCCCCCCCCCCAAAATAGCCCTTCTCAAAAACCTCTTAGCTCAGTGTTTCTCAGCCTTTTGGATACCAGGGACCGGTTAGCTGCCTTCCTAAACGGTGCCAGGGAGATCTCAGGGAGTGGCGCCGGTCCATGGAGAAACGCTGCCTTAGATGATTCTTGCCAGAATCCACCCGTTAACATCGGCTGCACCCCAGAGAGGGTGGAACGTGGCCAGCACGTCTCAGCATGGGAAGGGGAGGAAGGATTCCTACGGGCATGGACCAACCGCTCCCGGATGGGGCCTGGATGGATATTTCCCCTCGGACAGAGCCTATAACTGCCAACTGCTGGGTTCTTGCTCGTTCCTCCAACACAGCTGGTGCTGGGTACTGTCAGACCGAATTGTAGCAGGCATGGGCCGGTGGCGTGACCCAGTCCGGCAATGCCCGTGTTCCTAGGGAGAGTGCTGGGGGGGGGGGGAGAGGACTCCAAACCGCTGCTGGCCCCCCTGTGGTTCCTGGCCTCTGCGTTTGGGAGCTGGACCTCAAAGCATATGTGCTGCTCATTCCTCCAGCACCCTGGGGCCCCCAGCCATACACCCCACATGTGTGTGTGTGTGGGGGGGGAACGGGGTAAATTGATGCTGGTTTGCTCTGATCTTTTCTTTTTTTTAATGACTTCTTTGTTGGTCGTTATTTAGTCTTGTTTGTTACTGAACTAAACGCTGTGTTTGTGGAGCCCGGTGACACAGGTGTACGGCAGAGGTGGGGGTCGTGTTTGTGAGGGGTGGTGCACCTGGATCTATGTTTGGGCATGCGTGTGGGCATACCTGCAGGTGGGCATTTTCGTGGGCATGTGCACGGGTGTGTACGTGTGTGTGTGGAATGGCAGCCTGCCCCTTGACGGGCCCAAGAGGCTTGGGCCAGCCAGCCCCAGTGAATCAGCCAGGCTCGTGCCAGAATTACCTGCCTCCCAGCTGAGGGGCAGGACTAACAGGGTCAGGGGAGGCACCCCTGGGCCTCCGCAGAGAGATGGCGCTTGGGAGAGGACCCAGAGGGAGTATTTGGGCCCCTGAGCTGGGGTCTGCTGGGCACTGGCAAACTGCGGAAGAAACTCCAGGGAAAACAGCCTGAGCAGGGGACGGCGTAAAGGTAGCCCAGACGGGCTGAGAACTGAGTCCAGGGGACAGGCTGCAGGTAGCCCAGACGGGCTGAGAACGGAGTCCAGGGGACAGGCTGCAGGTAGCCCAGACGGGCTGAGAACTGAGTCCAGGAGCCAGGCTGCAGGTAGCCCAGACGGGCTGAGAACGGAGTCCAGGGGACAGGCCGCAGGTAGCCCAGATGGGCTGAGAACTGAGTCCAGGAGACAGGCTGCAGTTAAGACTGGAAGGGATCTCGGGAGGTCGCTAGTCCCGTCCCCTGCACTCAGGGCAGGACTAAGGATTATCTGACCGTCCATACATGGTGCTGTGAAGTGTTAGATCTGCTGGGGGGAAGGGTGTGGCGGGGAGTTAACAGGGCACCACAGCTGGGAGCAGGCTGGGCTGGGCTGAAAACTCTTCCGAGGCGGGGTGTGTTTTGCATGCAGTATTGATAGGGTTAACCGGGCACTGTTAGAAGGAAGCACGCAGCACCAGCATTAGCGAAGCAAAATAACTCTGTGTTGCACAGAAAGAAGCATAAGCTCCAGGTTTGCCTCTTGCCTGCAGGGACCTGGGTTCACATCCTGCATGAGGCTGTCGCTGAGATGAATCTGAGGGGTCTCCGGTCAGCCCCTCGGGTGTTTAACCTCATCCCCCAGGTTCTTTGTATTACAGCAGCACCGAGAGCTGGGTGCTGTACAGAGATAAGGGACCAATCCCTGCCCTGGAGAGCTTGCAATCAAAACAGACAACGGGTGGGAGGGGAAAATACGGCACGAAGAGGAGAAAGTGACTTGCCCAGGGTTATCCTGTAGCTCTGTGGAAGAGAACCCAGCTCACCTGAATCCCAGTTCAGTGCTCCGCCCAAGTGACTCTCAACCAAAACACTAGCGAAGCCAGTACAAACTACAATTTCATACGGACAATGACTTGTTTATACGGCTCTATATGCTCTCCACCGAACTGTAAGGACAATCGTTACGTTCCCGTTGAGTTGTTTGATCCTTACACGGTCAAGGTGAGAACGTCAGCGATTGTTCAGTAACAGCCGGGGGCTGTGACCCTCTTGTATTTTTCGGTCTGATTTTGCAAGTCGTTTTTAGGGGAGGTGAACCTCGGGGGTACGCAGGACCAATCACGCTCCTGCAAGGGGCCCAGCGGTCTGGGAAGGTGGAGAGCCCCTGCTCTGCCCGCTACGTCACTCTGCCTCCTGCCTGCCCGGGCGTCGCTGCCCAAGTCTTTCTCAACACGGCAGTTGGCAGAGCAGTGCCTGGCACCCAGGGCGGCTTCCGGAGCCGTTGCTCTTTGCTGGGCCGCAGGGAGGGCCGGGTGAGGTCGCTAGAGCCTCACCGGAGGCTCGTTGTGGAGCATCGGTGCTGGAATTAGGGGTGCTCACACCCCCCGTCTGGAAGTGGGTTCCATCATATACAAGCTTTACAGTTTGGTTCAATGGCTCTCAGCCCCCTCACTGTACACATTGTCCCAGCCCCCCTCTGCTGAAGCTGCCGTAACTAAATGGAGGACAAAAAGGGAGCAAAGACGCGCTGGTGCAAGGAATTCTGGGCGTGCGACGGACCGGTGTGTGTCTGCAGGCATGACTCCGCGCGTGTGCAAGCGATTGGGTGAGCGCCTGTGTGGGAGTGAGCTACTGGACTCTGTGTGTGCAAGTGAACCTGAGCATGTGTGCGACCGGAACACACACACAGACACACACACCCGCCAGAATCTCAGCCAGCCACCTGCCTCCCCAAATGTCTTCTGACGTTCAAGCCGGACAATTGGTATGAGGATCGGGGGCTGTTGAGAAGGAGACAACTCATGCTAGGCTGGGTCCCACCAGAGATCGGGGTAGGTAGGAAGCTCACACCCCTGTGGGGCTGATGGAAATGCGGTCGGTTACGATCTTTGGGACACTTCCATGGGTGGGAAACAAGCACCGTAGCCCTGCTGTCGCCCCACCCAGGCCGCATGGTGACTACGTGGCAGGGAGGAGACATGACCATTATTTATTATTATATATGGGGCAGGGACTGGCTTTCTGTTCTGTGTTCATACAGCGCCTGACACAACGGGGACCCGCTCCAGAACTGGGCTCCTAGGCTCTATGGTGAAACAAATCAGAATAATAATTAATAATAAGTAGCAGGAGAAGGAAGAGCTGGTCTGCTGGGTCTCCTCCTCTGGCTTCTAAGATTACATGAGCCCTTGATGAGTTATTTTTCCATTGCATTTTTATTGCATCACCTCTTTAGGGGGGGAGGGATAGCTCAGTGGTTTGAGCATTGGCCTGCTAAACCCAGGGTTGTGAGTTCAATCCTTGAGGGGGCCACTTGGGGATCTGAGGCAAAATCAGTACTTGGTCCTGCTAGTGAAGGCAGGGGGCTGGACTTGATGACCTTTCAAGGTCCCTTCCAGTTCTAGGAGATAGGTATATCTCCATTATTATTTTTTTTTTTTTTTATTTTCTGTTGCCTTTTTGTTCCTGATCTCTATCTGGCGGGAGGCTACACCCTGTCCTCGGAGCTAAACTGCTCTTCAAGAAGGCAAATGCAGAATAAAATTAAGAGTCAATTATCATTAAAGCTGGTCAGGACTTTTTCAACAAAATATTTTTTCCCTCGGAAAACGTCCATTCGTCAAAACTGAAACTGTTTGCGGGAAAGGCTCGGTTTGGACTCATTTCGAAAAAAGACATTTAAAAAAGTTTTGGGGGGAAAAAGAGTTTGTTTTTCAGTTCAAACCCATTTTTCATTTAGAAACATCCCTTGATTTAAGGTTAAAAAAAAAATATCCTTCAGTTGACCTGATCCCATTTTTTTATTTTATTTTCTGTTCTTGAAAAACCTCCGAGATTTTGATTTTTCATCCCCATCTGAAATTTCAAAAATTCTCATGCAGAAACTAGTTTGCCACCTGGCTATAGTTATAATGTCTTTTCAAAGTGCCCCTCTCCGTAGTATCTGGGCCGGTCCTGTCCCTTTAAATTGACCATTCCTGGGGTGATGGTGGGGGTAGTGGGATGTCCTGGTTGCTGCGGTGATCTCTGTGTCAGAAGCGAGATAGATGCCAACCTGAGCTTTGTTTCTAACCATCTCTGCCACATCATAACCCCCAGAAACACGAGCTGGAAGAGAGCTCTCCTGCCTGTTATGCCCGGCTGTTTGACATTGGCACTGGGAGTGAGAGTGGCTGGCATGGGGACCGCTGCCTCACACTGCCCTACTTTCTGCAGTCGGGTTTGTGAAGGCACCAGACCGTGCCCGTGCTGGCTCCAGTCCTCCCCCAGGCTGGCAGCCTCCTTGCTGTGACTGCTGGAGCCAGGAAGCTGTGTGTGTGTGAGAGAGAGAGAGATTGTGTGTGAATGTGTATTTAGATTAAAACACACACGGCGCCCGGGACGTGCATCAACATGTTGCTAATCCAGGCAGTGATGTTGCTGCTGCTCTAGGGATGGCAACCTGGGATTCTGGCGCTCCCAGGGAGGGGCAGAGACGTGGGGCTGGGGGGCGCGTGGGGGGAGAAGCTTCTGTCTCATTTTCTAGCCCGGCAGCAATGTGTAAAGGGGCCACCAACAGCCCTGGGGCAAGCTGGCAAGAGCACAGCTCGGGTGCCGGGGCCTTCGCTCGAATCCGTCCTGCCCCACGCTGGGATGGGGTGGCCTCTTTGTCGCTCACTCCAGGAGGGGCCCATCTCTGCCCAGTCCCAGGACCCCTCCCCGACTCCCCATCCATTGTGGCGACAGATTCTTGCCACCATCTCAAAGCTCTGCCCCACCCTCATCAGCACTGACCCCCCCACCCCTTCCCCGCTGCTTAGCCAGTGTCCCTAGTCTCACCTGCCTCACCCTAGCCTCACCTTCCAGACACTGTTGTCTCTGTGCTGATGGCCCCCTGGATGCAACCACCAGCCCCTCCAAAAACCCCTCTTCTGCCAAGAGAGACTCAATGAAACGTGAATTGAAAATCCCTTTTTTCTAGGCCTCTCTTCCCCCCAGGATGGGGCCGGCTCTGGGCCTCTCTTCCCCCCAGGATGGGGCCGGCTCTGGGTCCCTCTTGCTCCCGGGATGGGGCCGGCTCTGGGTCTCTCTTCCCCCCGGGATGGGGCCGGCTCTGGGTCTCTCTTCCCCCTGGGATGGGGCTGGCTCTGGGCCTCTCTTCCTCCCAGGATGGGGCCGGCTCTGGGTCTCTCTTCCCCCTGGGATGGGGCTGGCTCTGGGCCTCTCTTCCCCCTGGGATGGGGCCGGCTCTGGGCCTCTCTTGCCCCCCAGATGGGGCCGGCTCTGGGCCTCTCTTGCCCCCCAGATGGGGCCGGCTCTGGGCCTCTCTTCCCCCCAGGATGGGGCCGGCTCTGGGCCTCTCTTGCCCCCCAGATGGGGCCGGCTCTGGGCCTCTCTTGCCCCCCAGATGGGGCCGGCTCTGGGTCTCTCTTCCCCCTGGGATGGGGCCGGCTCTGGGTCTCTCTTCCCCCCGGGATGGGGCTGGCTCTGGGCCTCTCTTGCCCCCCAGATGGGGCCGGCTCTGGGCCTCTCTTCCCCCTGGGATGGGGCCGGCTCTGGGCTTCTCTTGCCCCCCAGATGGGGCCGGCTCTGGGTCTCTCTTCCCCCCGGGATGGGGCTGGCTCTGGGCCTCTCTTCCTCCCAGGATGGGGCCGGCTCTGGGTCTCTCTTCCCCCCAGAATGGGGCTGGCTCTGGGTCTCTCTTCCCCCTGGGATGGGGACGTCTCTGGGTCTCTCTTCCCCCCAGGATGGGGCCGTCTCTGGGCCTCTCTTCCCCCTGGGATGGGGCCAGCTCTGGGTCTCTCTTCCCCCCCGGGATGGGGCTGACTCTGGGCCTCTCTTCCCCCTGGGATGGGGCCGGCTCTGGGCCTCTCTTCCCCCCGGGATGGGGCCGGCTCTGGGCCTCTCTTCCTCCCAGGATGGGGCCAGTTTTGGGCCTCTCTTCCCCCCGGGATGGGGCCAGCTCTGGGTCTCTTTTCCCCCCAGGATGGGGCCAGCTCTGGGCCTTTCTTGCCCCTAACACTGAACGGACTCTTCTGCGTCCAAGTGAAGAACGTGACAAGGAGCAGAGCGTTCCAGCCTCAGCCTTGGCCTTGCTCGTTGACCCAGTGGCCTCCTGTGGTTAATGAAATCGCCCCAGACCCGACGCCTTCCAGCTGAATCCGTCTGTCCTGGGAAGGAGCCAGTTTTCTCCCCCCAGGTTCTCTCCCCCATCCCAAGCTCTCCTTCCCCCTCAGAAGCCAGGCTCCTGGGAGCTGTCCATTCAGCACCACCAGCCATTGCAACTCTCAGGAGAGCTTCATCCGCCTCTCCCCTTCCTCCCCATGCAAAGGGGGCGGGGAGCATCATTCCCCTCCGAGGGGCGGTTACGTCAATGGAGATTTGGGGGAGTCCTGGCAAGGTCCAGGTCCCTGATGTTATTTCTATCCTGTGCACCCCCCAGCATGGGCCTCTGTGGGCTAAGTGCTTGGCAAACGCTTAGAGACATTCCCTGCTCCGAGGATCTGCCAAACGAGGCAGACAGTGGGGAAACTGAGGAACGGAGAAGCCACTTGACAAAGCAGAATCAGGATGAGCCCCCCCAGGTCTCACAAGCCCCAGATCATCACCTTACCCGCCACGCCAACCACTGCTGTCACCGCCCAACTGCTCCCCCGACCCATGTTGCTCCATCTAGGGACCCCCCCTGACCTGCCTTTCAAAACCTTTGTGATCCAGGGAACACAGTGGGTTGGCAGCCCTGGAAAATCAGGTCTCAAATGGAATCACACGAGTATACTGGAGTCGTGGGCAGATGATTGGGGGCTCTCTTTCAGATGAGACCCTAAGGCCCTTCTCTGCCAAGATCCCACAGGGTTTCTTTGTTGTGGGATCAAGGCTGTCCCCCCAGTGGATTTAAGAACAAGCAAACGAAAGCGTCGCCGCCTTCCGCTGTTGCAGAACACTGGCTTCTGTGCTCCCACCCAGAGGTGGCTGCAGTTCAGAGCTGGGTGCTGCAATTGTGTCTAGGCCAGACTGGCTCAAACTCCGGTGCCTAAAGTCAGTCGCTCAAGTCCACAGTGAACCAGCCTGGTTTCTTCCCCGGTGCTGAGCATCACGTCTCCCCTTGCCCCGTGGGTGCTCAGCACCTCTGAAAATCAGGCTTCGTTTCGGTGCCGACATAAAGGAGTCGAGCTGGGGGAGCCGGGCGGCAAGGCACTCTGGAAACCCTTTAAGCCTCCGATTTCTCATTCCCTGCCTCTCTCTTCGCATCTGCTTCCCCCCCCCCTCTTTCTGGATCTCCCAGCCCCAGGGAATGGCTACACGGGGCCAGGTCAGCACTGCATCACCACACCAGCCGCGCTCCCGGCCAAGCCAAGCCAGCAGATGGGAGACACGGCCAAGGCTGCATCCTCCTTCCCTGACTTCAAATCAGGCTGCCTGAGCTGCTTCCGGGTTCCTGTGACACCCCCCCCCCCTTGCCTTTCCCTTCCCCTCCCCTCCCTCCAGTCCCTGGGACCATCCCAGCCTGGAGAATCCAGAGGTCAGTATGAAATTTCTCTCTGCAGAACCTCCCCCTTGCAGACCTCTCTGGATACGCTCGCTGCCTCCTTTATCCTCTCCGCTCCCTCCTTGAATTTTTGAAAGCTTGTTGGATCCAAAGAAGAGGGGAGGGGGCGGCGGGGAGAAAGGGGAGGGGGCGGTGAGGGGAGCCACAAGAGACGCCTCTGGAGCCCAGCATGGACGCAATCGGACGGGGCTAAGGATGCCAGGGTGCCGTGGGTGAGTGTGTGTCAATTTCAGCCTTGCCCATCAGCATCTCGGGTCAGTTTCAGCGCAGGGCTTCCTTCTTCTCTGTTGTGTGTTCGGCTGCCGGCTGGGTAGTTGTTGTTTTTTTTTGAGGGGGGGGGGCTCCTTGTTTGTTTGTTTATTTATTTCCAGCCCTGCCTGCCTGGAGGCTGCGTGGATCGCAGCGGCTTTAGGGCTGCAGTCCCGATCCAAATAGCCCCCCCCCCCACTCCCTCGCCTGTTTTGATGCAACCAGGGGAGGAGAGCGGCATATTTGGTGTTTTCCTGTCGGCCCGCTCGGGGTGGAAACGGAGCGATGGGGGGCGGGGAGGGGGGAGAAAGGGGGGTTATGATGGTGGAAAGTGTCTTCCACTTGGGGTGTTTATCAACGTCTCGGAAAGACGGAGTGGAGTGGGGTGGGGGGTTGGTTAGAGAGAGAAATGCACATGCAGTTAGCGGTGCTGGGTAGAGTCCAGCCCCCAGGTTTGAACCCACCCCGGGTTATTAAAGTCCCCCTCCCAGCACGAGGCTAGCAACGCTTTAAACATTAATAAGCCGCCCTCCCCCTCCTGTTTTCGATCAATAAATGAATAACCATCATAAAAAAAAACCCACCCAGCTCCTCTCTTCTGAGCCAGCGCTTAGCCGCCCCCTGCCTCTCCCCTCTGGGGTCTGGTGGGGCTGTATTTCTCCAGGGTAGGGGGAGCCTGCCCCATAGCGAGCTGGCTGAAGCAGTGTCCTTCCCTCGATGGGGCCGTGCTAGGGGGTCTGCAGCCCCCCACCCTGGCTGGGTTCCCAGGCTTGTTCGGGTTCAGTGGGACTGGCTGCCTCCTGGGCTGGGTTGGGAGAGTTAGGCCTTGGGCAGGTCTCTGCTGCGCCTGCCCTGGGCAGGGTCCCTGGCTGTTTCCCACCTTCTCACCTTGGTTTGTTTTATCCCTGGGACTCACTACATCCACCCTGCCTCCATTCTGCCCTTCATTCCCTGGCAGCCCCGCGCATCCCTTCTCGCTCGCTCTCCATCTCCTCTTTTAGAGTCTTTCTGCTCTCCTCCATAGACCCTGATTTCTTCCCTCTTTTCTCCTCTCTTCTCTTTCTTCCTCCAGAATCCCACTTCCATCTCTTTCTGTCTTCCCCCTCCCCCCAACACACACACACTCACACTTCCTTTCCCATCTCTCTTCTTCTTTCCCTCCTTTCCACGAGCCTTTTCTTTCCTCATTAGACCGGAGCACTAGGCCCATGTTGGTTTAGATTTTTCTGCCCTTCTGAGGCATTGGATCCAGGGCTAAAAGGGACAGACCGCTCCCTTCCCCTCTCTCCCCCACATGTGCACCCTTCCCCTCTCCGCTTGAACTGAAATTGACCCATTGCCCTGGAGGGGACCCATTGCTCTGGCCTCTGTCTCAGAACCGATGGGGGTGTGTGTGTCTCGTGTTGGTATGGCTGGAAGGAGGCACTCCTAGATGTGAGTGTGTGTTGGGGGATTAGTTTGCAGGACAATAATGGAAAAGCCTCTGGAAGGGAAGGACAATTGCCTCTCGGCGCCATCAGGCCCCTCCCCAGATCCATTATTTGACATTGGCTTTGGACTCCCACCTCCCCAGGCTGGGAACTTGTTCCTTCCCCAAAGCAGTTAGCTGGAGGAGAGAGATCCCAAGTGCTGCAGGTAGTGGCAATTCAGCAGGGGGCGCTCTCCCCCACCCCCAAGTCTGTACTGACCCCAATGCCCCCGCTGGGGGCTCTGGTCACTGCTGCTGGACGTACTGACACAAAACCAGGGGCCGGAGCCTCTCTGTTGCATTCGAGACCCCTTGGGGATTTCCATGGCAGTCAAGGAGGCTAGCCCCAGGGTCCTGGTTCAATCCTTGAGCAAACAGCCGTCCGCTCCCTTACATGCGCGCTGCAGCTTTCCGCTGGATCTAGTATTCTTCACTTCCCATCTTAAACGGCTGGGCTGGGCTAGCCGTGCTGCTGTTTAAAACAGCGGCCGCGCCCCCACCCCAGAGGTGGCTGCATTTCAGTGGCGGGTGAAGCGGCTCCATTTGCGAACCACTTTGACACTAAGGGAGCTGTCCGAGATCGATATGAATCACTGCCAAAGCAGGCGGATGAGCCACTGGGCTGTAATTTTCTGTCTCTTTCTGCCTCCTGACTGCTCTTCCTGGGGACTGAAAATCCATAGGCATCGAAAGGTCGCGCCTCCCATTAGCGTGCCTCCTGGTAACGGTGATGGGAGCAACGCAGACCCCACGTGGCATTAGATGCTTCCCTTCTGATAACGCCAAGGAGCCTGCAGTGGGGCAGGGACAGAGGGGAAGGAATTTGGCCCTGCCCTACACTCAGGCCTGCATAGCCCTGGGCCTAACTTCTATCCCTGCTCCAGGGGGCTCCTAGGGACTTTTCAGGGCTGTCGAATCACGGGAGCACAGGTCACCCTGGCCACCCTGGCCACGCTTCCACCCATCTGGAACGGCCCCAGAATCCCACCCTCACCCCCTGGCTCACCCCTAAACTGGCAGAGTCTTCCTCTGTACCTGGGTGTAATGGGGTCCAGGGCCCCCCCTTCTACCTCAGAGCCCCTTGGTACCACCCTCGCTGGGGCAATGGGTAACAATGAATTGAGCCTCGCATGTCTAGGGAGTTTGGGGGTGTTTTATTCTACGCCCATCTTATTTGTGTTCCTGGTGGTGCAGCCAGATCTGTGAGCCTGGTCAGTCTTGCCCCTCAAAGCCTTGGAGGGCTTCCCAGATATTAACCAGAAGGCCCTTTCATCAGATAAAAGAATTGGCCACTTTGGCCGGCTAAGAGGAACTTCTCTTGGAGGAGTTTGACATCCTTCATAAGCATGACAGCATTACATCTCCTAATCCCTGCCCCTGGGCTTTGCACAATTCAATCTTTTTTTTTGTTATCATTTGATGGATATCGATTTTTTTTATGCATTTTTAATTTTTATTCATTTAAATGTTCGGTTACGGGAAATTAAGGGGTGGGGTCGGCCGATGATGATTTAATGTTGAGATTCAAAAAGTGAAAGCTCTCTAACCATCCCTACACACCTGGTCGGCGTCCCACGTCGAAACGTCCAAAGTAAATATCGGTCAACTAAATGCGAATCCATTCTCAAGCCGCGTTTTCTCTACTTTGATTATTAGCAATGGAAATATTGGGCGTGTCTGCAGTGAAATTGACATTTACCGATAAGAATCGAATCCTTCCAAGCCTAATTATATCCATTAAACCCGTGGTTTTCAACCTGTGGTCTGTGGACCCCTGGGGATCTGCAGAGTATTTCTAATAGGTCTGCAAAAGGTTGTTGTTCCCATAGTGGTTTGCAAGGAGCCAGGAATGAAATTCAGGAGTCCTGACTCCCAGCCCCCTGCCCTAACCAGCAGCCCACATGAGCTGGGGTTGCCCCGGAGTCCCGACTCCCAGCCCCCGGCTCGCACCACTAGAGACACATTGGAGGTTTTGTGTAATATCCCATTTGGGAAGGCAGGTTTATTGATCCAGAGGGGCCCTTAAGAGTAGCATCCGCCTGGGGCAGATAAACCTCCCTGCAGCCGGGTGCTCCCCCCCCCCCCCGTGACAGCGTGTCCTAGGGACCTCGCTTCTGAAAGGCGGGTAACTCATCTGCGAACGTTCGCTCCAGGCTGGGCACATGGCAGTCTAAGTCCCCACCCAAGGATGGTCTGGTCCACGCATTTCCCGCCAGCGGGGCAGTGGAACTGGCTGGCTCGGAGGATCGCTAAGAGACCGGGGGGGGTGGCTACACTGCAATTCAACCCCCGTGCCTGGGCCCGGGTCAGCTTGTGCCCTGGGACTCTTCCCCCATCGCATGGTCCCAGGGCCTGGGCTCCAGCCCGAACCGGAATGTCCCACAGCCTGAGTCAGCTGATAGGGGCCTGCCCAGCTGTGGGTATTCAATTACAGTGCAGACATGCCCTAAGCGACCTTTCACCTCTAGGTCACCAAGGGTTCAAATACAGCTCAGCAGGGATTTAAGCCGATGGCTGGGGGAGCTGCTGGAGGCCTGTAGGGGATGATTTGATGGGTGCCTGTCAGTGTCCTAGCAGGCAGGCGTCTCTCCCATAAAGACCATTGTCTCCCTTGATGCTGATTATCCCCTTGTGGACAGCTCTCGGATTAATTGCACAGGGGTGTCTCCTTTGTCATGTCCTTCCAGGCACGGGGCAGCTGCCTTGGGAACTTGTAGTGGTACCAGAATGCTGGGCTAACTTCCGGACTGGTGTGTTGTGAGCAAGACACGAGAAGTCATTCTTCCGCTCTACTCTGCGCTGGCTAGGCCTCAACTGGAGTATTGTGTCCAGTTCTGGGCACTGCACTTCAAGAAAGATGTGGAGAAATTGGAGAGGGTCCAGAGAAGAGCAACAAGAATGATTAAAGGTCTTGAGAACATGACCTATGAAGGAAGGCTGAAAGAATTGGGTTTGTTTAGTTTGGAAAACAGAAGACTGAGAGGGGACATGATAGCAGTTTTCAGGTATCTAAAAGGGTGTCATAAGGAGGAGGGAGAAAACTTGTTCATCTTAGCCCCTAAGGATAGAACAAGAAGCAGTGGGCTTAAATTGCAGCAAGGGAGGTTTCGGTTGGACATTAGGAAAAAGTTCCTAACTGTCAGGGTGGTTAAACACTGGAATAAATTGCCTAGGGAGGTTGTGGAATCTCCGTCTCTGGAGATATTTAAGAGTAGGTTAGATAAATGTCTATCAGGGATGGTCTACACAGTATTTGGACCTGCCACGAGGGCAGGGGACTGGACTCAATGACCTCTCGAAGTCCCTTCCAGTCCTAGAATCTATGAATCTAGATGAAAACCCCACTGAAATCAACAGAGCTTCTACCAGGCAAAATTTGGCCTCTTGACAGTCCCTGGCTCTAGACTGAAACCTCATTATGCTGGGCGCAGTGAGGGACAGGCCGGGCCCATGTTGTTACACTTCATTAGCCAAAGAGTGGGGAGGGGAAACCGAGCAAAGCGGCTTGCCCGAGATCACGCTGCAGTTCAGAGACATATGGTCCCAGGGCACCAGACCACACTGCCCCTTGCTTCTGTCTACTCTTCGGCAGAGCCGTCAATGGTGACAGCATGGAGGGCTGGGACGTTGACCTAGCAACCCCCCTCTTCACTCCATCCCTGGCCTGACAGGCTTTGAGGTGGTATTAAAGATGGGAATTACAGTCCTGGGGGGGGGACAGTGAGGCTGGCTGAGATGGGCTGGAGCTGTCAGTCTGATCCGGCTTCCTTAAGTGGAACCAGGTAAAGGTAGTAGAGATGACCACCTTGTGTCTCTTGCCGCCTCTTACTTGCAACCTGGCTGACCGGGGGGGGGGGGGGGGGCGAGAAACAGAGTGCGTGGCGTGATCAGCCCATTCTGGGACCTGGCAAACTCGGACCAGCGTCAGGCTGGTCAGGGCGTTGCATTTAGCAGCCTTTCCGGACACGGGCTCGCTGCGGGGTCGTGAAAGGGGCAGGTGTGCCCAGCTAAGGCAGATCCTAAACAGAAGGCAAGAGAAAAATGTAGGGTGGGAAAGGAAATGGGCCCATGAGGGAGGGCCGGGCCGCAGGAATCAGTGTCCCCTCCCAGGCGGCACTCAGGAGCCAGTGATGGGATCTGGCTCCCTTCTCTGGGCCAGGCGCTCTGACTTCCCTTTCAAGCCAGCCTTTGGATTCATTCGTCATTGTTCCCCTGCTGCCCTAGTCTGGTACCCAGCAGCAGCGGCCCCCTGCGCTGTGTCTCCGTGTGCTGGAAAACCTCGCTGCCCCTGTCACGGAGTCCCCGGGCGATGCTCTGGAACTGCTCCCCACAAAGCCAGTCAGGACTTTGGGGAGCCTCCTCTCCCTCGGAGCAGACCGTCCTCAGGGCAAGAAGCTCACACGGCTTCACCTCCTGGGTCTCTCCTGGGAGCATTCAGCATATGCCCCTCCGTGCGCTTCCCACAGCGAGTCCGCCCAGGCGGGGTCCTGGGGAAGCCAGAGGGTTCTGCACCCCCCACTTTGCAGTCAGACGTGACTCTCAGCCAGCCAGTAACACAGAGGTTTATTAGATGACAGGAACACGGTCTAAAACAGAGTTTGTAGGTACAGCGGCGAACGGGACCCCTCGGCCGCGTCCATTATGGGGTTCAGAGAGCCAGACACCCACGTCTGCCCTCACTCCTAGTCCCCAGGTAGCTCCAACTCCAACCCCCGTCCAGCCCCTCCTTCTCCCGGCTTTGTCTCTTTCCCGGGCCAGGAGGTCACCTGATCCCTTTGTCTCCAACACCTTCAGTTGGCACCTTTGCAGAGGAGGGGCCCAGGCCATCAGTTGCCAGGAGACAGAGTGTCGGGCATTTATGTACCCTGGCCCTTTGCTCTGCAGCAACCACACACCCTTATCCCACCACCTAGATACTTAAGAACTGCATAGGGGAAACTGAGGAAAACATGAAGAACAGTCCCACTTCGTCACAGCCCCGCTGCAGGGGAAAGGCCAGGCCTCTGTGGTCAAGCACCTCTTCAGCATGTTGTTCCATTGCAAAAAGCTTAGCTCCCTGTCCCGGCGCCTTTTCTCCCGGCCCCTCGGAGAGTTTTGCTGCTGACTTCCTGGTGAGCAGGATCTGACCCACGGTGCAGTGGAGGGGGGACGTAGGGAGGCCAAGCGGAGTGACCCAAGGGGAGGCAGGGCAGCAGGACTCGCCAGTGGATTTTTGCTGACCGTCAGGGTGTCACCTGAAAAATGCCCCCTTGTGCCCTGTTGGGGTGATGTCCAAGGGACGCCTCCTGGCCCATGCTCCAGTCTCGATCGGCAGCCTGTAATGCTGATCTGTAGCCAAGGGGTGTAAAGCGGAGAGGCTCTCTGTGCTGATTAACAGCTGAGGGTTTGGCTCGAGGCATCTGGTTTTACCCATCTCCTTGGCTGTGCACGACTCCCCACCAGGCTCTCCAAAGTCCGGGTGGTCTCCTGCACTGAATGATGTATGCTAAAAAAACCGATATGACTGAGTGGCTAATGAATTCGGCTGTGGTCATTCTGAGACTGAGCTGCTGGGTTACCTTGGGCAAGTCACTGCTCTGTGCCTCAGTTTCCCCATCTGAGCTGCCTCTACAAAGTGTGTTGATAAACTGGAGCGGGTTCAGAGAAGAGCCCTGAGAATGATTACAGGATTAGGAAACAGAGTGACAGACCCGCACAGCTCAGTCTGTTTAGCTTACCAAAGAGAAGGGGGTGGGGTAACTTGATTACAGCGCATACGTATCTACACAGGGAACAAATATTTAATAATGAGCTCTATGCGCTAGCCGTGAAAGGAATAACATGAACCAGTGGCTGGAAGCTGAAGCTAGACAAACTCAACTGCAAATAAGGTGTACGTTTTTACCAGTGAGCGTTTATCCCCTGGAACAACTTACCAAGGTGGCGGGGTGGGGGGTGGATTCCCCGTCACTGACAATTGTTAAATCAAGATCGGAGGTTTATTCTAAGACATCAGCTCCAGGGGCATGGGCGGTGGGTGAACCCTGGGCTCAGGGAGGCTAACCCTGGCCTGCCCCTTCTGCCCGAGGTGTCCCTCCTTTGCCACGCCACGCCAGCCCAATCATCCCCAGCCCCGGAGCGTGGAGCGAGCGGCATGGGCCCAGCCCCGGAGTGCCGGGTAGCACGCCCCCTCCCCCAGCCCTAGAGCACTGGGCGGAGTCCCTGGCTGCAGGCTGACCCCCATTAGCCCCAGCACGGGGGAAGAACTGGCAGTAGCAGAGAGCTGGGAAGCAGGAGGGGGCTGGGGACGGAGCATGGGCAGGGACACACAGGGCTGTTTGGGGAGCCTCATCCTCCCCTGTCGCCCATGTCTCGGGGTTATTTGGGGGAAATCCTGGGGCCTGTGTTATCCAGGGGCTCAGACTAGAGGATCACGACAGACAAGCCCCTGGCGTGGTCACCGTTCCTTCAAAAGCTCTCGCCCCTCGGCTCATTGCAGAGCCGCTGGGCCGGTAGGAGTCTTCCCTGTGCCCTTAATCAGCTGATGCGCCCCACGTGGGGTGGCGGGTCCCAGGGGAGACTCGGCTTTGAATTCAGGAGGAGGGAGGGGCCTTGCTTGAAAGGATTCGTGGGGCGGGTCAGCGGCCGGCAGGAGCCGGAGGAGGAGAGGGAGGCAGGTTATCAAGCTGCTGAGGGGTGGCCCTTGGGAGACATTTGCAGTCATGAAAGCATCTCTCTCTCCTGCCGCTTGGTTCCACCACCACTGAGGCTGCTTTGGGGCCTCCAGGGAACGCCCCAGCATAAACCGCAGGGAAAGGGACACATAGAGGCTAACCCAGATAAAGGCTCTACTGCGGGGGCGGAGACAGCAGTGACAGTAACCCTCGCCCCAGCCGGGATTTGAACCCTTGACTGTCCGCCCAACCTCCTGCCCCGTGAGCTAAAGGAGCAGCACAGTAGCGGTCAGCAGTAGCAGGCTGCTATCCTCTAATGGACACGGGCGCGCGACACACTTTGTCAGGCGAGGCGTGGTGCATACGCCCAGTAAACACTCCCGGCCCGAAAGATCTTATAGTCTAAAGAGAGCTGGCCTGTGCCTCAGTTTCCCACGCTGAAAAACGGGGATGTTGCTGCTGATCCCCCGGCAGAGGCGCCCGAGGGCTTTGTATGAGGTGCGAGGTGCTGCCTTGCTCCTCATTCACCCTCACGCGAGCGAGAGGGAATCCGGCCCGGAGCTAGTGTATTCGTGACTGGGATGGGCTGAGGGGCAGTCCCATAGTGTCCTACCCCTAGAGCTGGGGAAGATAAACACACCCACTTGCTAAGTAGCCTTTTCCCCAGAGACGCCATCCCTTCGCTTTCCCGGTTCAGGGCCGTCGAGCCAGACGTGTAATTTTCTTTCCAGTTCTAAAGTCACGGCTGCTGTGAGCAAAGGCAAACCTCCCCGGTCTGGTTCAACGGGAGTTCGGCCTGGGGCAGGGAGAGCGCACTGCTCCAAGGGGAGCAGTGGGGATACCTGGGGAGCCCCCAGTGAGGTGAGGGAATATACCCGCTTGTAGCGGGGTGATTAGCCGCTCCAGCCCTGACAGGGTTAAGGCCAACCCTGGGAGAGGGCTGGGGCTGTAAGGAAAAGCAGCTGGGGCCACGCCCCAAACAGAACACAGCAGGTCCCTATAAAAGGCTGCTAGCTTGGTGGTAGGGTAGCCTCTCCGGTCTTGGAGGGAGCAGGGCCTGGCTGTTGGTAGCAAAGGTCCTGGGAGTGAAGCAGGGCTGGGGAAAGGCCAGGGGAGCTCCAGCCTGGTAACTCCCCAGGCTGCAGGGCCTGGTCCTCGGCCCACCCCTGAGGTACTGGGTGGTGGAGGAAGACAGCAGGTCCTACCCCCTTGCCTGGATTTTATAATGCAGTCTGCTCCAAGGAGCAGGGCCTCATGGATGACTGGCAGTAGCCACTGGCTGAGGCAAGGTGGGGTTTGGGGTCCCTGGGGAGGGGAGACTCTGAGAATGAGGGGTTACTGCCAGGGGGCAGCACCCCAGATAATGGGGCACTGGAGTCCGAGAGGGACACGGGGGCCAAGCGGTAGCAGGACACCAGCCTGCAGAGGGCGCTCCAACGGCTGGTGAGCTAATTTCCTGAGATGTCCAGCAGGAGGCGCCGCAGGGGTGAGTCCCATGCTGTTACACTGCTCCTACACCCCTTTCTGGGACACTCCTCGCTCTGCCCCAATGGAAATTCACACCGAATCGCTGACCCCGGGGGCCCGCTTCTGCAGTCGCAGGGAGTGTTGGCAGAGTAAAGCTGGCAGGATCAGGCCCAGCGGTATTAGCGCTGTGGTTTATATTTAGTGCAGCTTTCTCTGCCCTGGCAGGACGGTTCTCTGCAAAGAGGACTGGGAGTCAGGACTCCTGGGTTCTCTGCCTAGCTGTGAGCCAGTCACTTCAGGCCAGCGGCTTCCCTGTCCGCAAAACTGGGGGTCACACTGACCTTCCCGCCCCTGGGTGCTGTGGGTCTGAATTCATTGTTTTCAAAGAGCTTTGAGATCTTTGGAGGGAAAGGGCTGGGTAAGATTGCCATTGTCACAGAGAGCGGGGAACTGGGACGCTAGATCAGATCATTCCATCTGGTATCATTGCTCCAAGAGTGGGTGGCCCCAGCTTCTCCAGAGGAAGCTGAAAGAAACCCTGCAGTGGGCAGTTAGGGGATAATCTGCCCCTGTGAAAAGTTACCTCCTGACCCCCTAATAGTTGGCATGCCCTGAAGCCTGAGGGTTTATACCCCTCCCCCAAATCTTAGCTTTTCACATGCTTTCTACTAGAACCCAGAATACTCTTGTTCTCCACACAAACGCCAAGTCCTCTTTTGAGTCCTGCTCAGCTCTTGGGCCTCAATGAAACACTGTGACCCTGAGTTCCACAGGTTAATTGGGGGCTGGATGGAAAAAAGTATTTCCTCTTATCAGACTGATCCAGTTCTAAAACCCCCCGAGTGACTGACATTTCCGCCACGTCCCTTAAGTACGTCCTTCACCCCGCCTGTCAGGAAAATACCAGCTGTGGGCTGGCTGGCGTCTCCTCTCGCTAACCTGAGGGAGTTGTATGGTGGGGAAGGGAGAGGAGAATCAGGCCTCCTGTCTCTTTAAATGGATGGACAATAGCAGGTGATCAATCAATGTCCATGTCTTCTATTGCATCATCCATCCTGGTTCCTTTTGTAGAGCGATGGGGTTGTGGGGTGAGGGAGAAGGGGGCAGCGGGGCTGTGGGAAAGGGAGGGAGAGACGTCGTGTGTGATGATAAGGGGGATCTTGCTATACCACTTGGTCCCTCTACCACCCTCCCCCACACACTGCCCCCAGGATCCAGCGGCTTGGTCCACCTCCGGAGCCTGGCTATCTCCAGGGTGCTTCTGTGGGGATCCTACGGGTCTCGCTGCTGCAGCTCCATGCTCCGGACACGTCCGGCTTGACCCCATGTAAGAGCTCAGGCCGGGCTGGATGACGTGACCCAGACCATTCCCCTCTGTAACACAGGGTCTACTGCATAGGCAGCTGAGACACCATTGCTGGGGAGACTACAACCAGGGCCAGGCCCAGATGGCCCCCACTGGCCCTCCCCAGAGTTCTGTCGCGCTCCAGACGGACGGGGGGTGCTCTAGTCTCCGGTGGGTGCTTGGAGACCCCGGGGCCCAGCCGCACGCGCCTCCCCAGAGATAGCCCTGCCAGCCACTTGGCTTTGGACCTCCAGCGCTCTGACCCTGCCTCCCCTCTTCTCTCCGCAGAGCTGCCCTGCCATGTCGTCCTCCAAACGCCGAGACGCAGACGAGGTTTTCGGTAAGTCCGCCGCACGGTCTACACCCTCTTCCCGCCCCCACGCCCGGTCTCTCTGAGCCCACGTCCCTTAGCGCCTGCAAGCTCGACCCCGGCGTCGCCAGCCAAGGGAGACTTTCCCCGGCGCTGATGGCCTGCAGAGCAGGGACGGCACGGCTCCAGGCTGGGGGGAATGTGGGGCTTGGGGAGGGACGATCTGGTGGGAGGGAGGTTGGCGGGGGTGTTAGGGCCGGGCAGCTGGGGGCCGGTGAGCTAGGGTGTGGCTGGAGACAGGGAGGTGGGAGATTGGAGATAGGGGCTGGGGATGGGGGAAGCTAGCGTTGGGGAGCCAGGGCATTGGGGTGGATGTGGGGGAGGGGGGAAATTGGGAGCTAGGGCCTGGCTGGGGGGAGGGAGGATGGGGAGATCAGCAAGCGCAGGAGCCCGGGGAGGGTCTGGGAATGAATCCCCTCCTGCCCCTGAAAGCCGCGATCTGTTCGCCCACCCCAGAGTGGCCCGGATCCCTGGGAGATGGACTGGGACAGCTGGCCTAGGCTTCTAGCTCCTCGACTCCGGCCTCCAGCCCTAGGCTGGATTCACCCCTGGTGGGGGCTCCTGCTGCTGCCCTCCGGGGATGGGGGGGTCGCTGTGCTGGGGGAGGGCAGCACCTGCTGAATCAGTGCCTGTCCCCGGCCGCCCATCCCTCTGGCTCCCGGGACACTGCCTCTCGCACACACCTAGGAAGCCAGGAGCAAGTGGGGCCCTCGGTGCGAGGCCCCTTAGCATGTACACGTGGGGCTCCACCTCCCCAGAGGCGCCTCTCCCCACTTCCCTCCACCCCGTGCCCCCTACGGCTACTGGGATCCTGCAGGGATCCTGCATCCTACAAGAGCCCCCTGGCCAACTCCACAGGGCCTTGCTCGATCCGCCTCCTAGGGATATCCATCCACACACACACTCCTACTACTCCCTCTTCTCTCCAGCTGGTCTCCCCTCCGCTTCCCTTTCTCTCTCATCCCTTGCTGCTTTCTTCTCCGGTCCCTCGGTGGCCAGGTGCTGCAGCGCCCGCTCCAGCAGGCAGCAGAACTTTGGGCAGGGTCCTACTTTGCCTCGGTTTCCCATCCACCTTCCGTGGGGGTCAAAGATCTGCCTTGCGCACCCTCCTCGGGGGCCTGATCCTGCATCCTTCGGCAGCCTGAGACTCTCAGGCAGGTCGAGGCGGGTTTGGTGCACAGAAGGAAGGAAGGAAGGATCGGGCCCGTCACATGTTTGTGTCTCTTGGGGCTTGCCTCCACTCAGGCAGTTTGCACACGTGGACCTCCTAGCGTAGGCAGTTGTGCAAAGCACGACGGTTGTGCGAAGCACGGCTGGCTCTGGGGCAGCTGGTCCCAGTTGGGCATGATAGCGTGACGCCGTTCGTGCTGTGGTATACTGACCAAGCCTGTAAAGGCAGGGCTTTGTCAGAATCGTTCCCGCCGAGTGTGCGTCTGCCTCTCTCATTGGCTGATGGCCATAAGCACCCAGGCAGGTGCACGTGCATGTCCACACTCACACGCGTGTGCACGTATGGTGCCTGTGGTTCACAGGAGCCTGAGCCGTGCCATACTGCAAAGGCCATGCCTTGACTCCCAGGGGGCTGGAGTTGAAAGACCACGTGCCACCTGCCTCCTCTCCCCCCCCCCCCCCCCCAAAAAAAAACCAACAACAACCGCGCTGCAGGGCGGAGGAAGCGGCTGGCAAGCGAAGGGGAGAGTGCCCCCGAGGCACAGCTCTGATTTCCCCCCGCTTGGCTTGGCACCCGCCTGGCGTGCCCTGTTTATAACGAACCAGCTGGGATGAGCAGCGCGTAGCAAAGACAACCTGGGGAAGGCTGGAGACTGACAGCGCGGTGAGTTACAGCCGCATTACCGCTGGGGGGGGATGACCGTGTACCGCGTGGGCAGGGATGCGGCGACTGCTTAAAGAAGATGGTCATCTAGTCCAGTCCCCGGCAGGACAAAGTCATTACTAGACCTTCCTGAAGGTGTTTGTCTAACCCAGGGGTTCTCAAACTTCATGGCACTGTGCCCCCTTCTGACAAGAAAAATTACTACATGACCCCAGGAGGGGGGACTGAAGACTGAGCCCGTCTGAGTCCCACCACCCCAGGTGGGGAAGGGGTCAAAACCAAAGCTCAAGGGCCTCGGCCGCAGCCCGCGGGCCGGTAGCCTGGGCTGAATCCCTTGGCCTCTGGCTTGGGCCCTGAGCCCCAGCAAGTCTAAGCCAACCCTGGCGGCTCTATTAAAATGGGCTCGCGACCCACTTTGGGGTCCCAGCCCACAGTTTGAGAACCGCTGGCTTGAACCCGTTCTTAAAAACCTCCAACGACGGAGATTCCTTGCATACATGTAGGCCCGAGAGCCCACAAATATACGTGCGCCCGTGCAATGCACATGCACTTGTGCCAATATTGGTGCGCAGATGTGGTGGCACAGACACACACCACACACCTGTCCCAAATGGCCACACGCACGTGCCCGCATGCTCAGGTACACACAATAGGTGCACGAAGGCGTCAGGAGTTGCCTGTTTCTTGTTCCGCTTTTCCTCTTTACCCAGAGGCTTCCGCTG
The DNA here is from genome assembly GCF_027887155.1 of Malaclemys terrapin pileata. Classification (NCBI taxonomy): domain Eukaryota; kingdom Metazoa; phylum Chordata; order Testudines; family Emydidae; genus Malaclemys; species Malaclemys terrapin. The sequence goes on from NC_071529.1 coordinate 9,755,843, forward strand.
GAAGCGTCTAGCTCTGGGGAGGTGGGGGTTGGATAGTCAGCTGGTGAGTGCTGGAGAGTATGAGCCGGGAGCATGCAGAAGATTGCCTTAGTTCCTGGAAGTAAATATGGGCCTGCAGTAAGTGACATGATGGGGAAATGGGAGCCTAACAGAGGACCCATAGAGCATGGGAGTTGGAGGCTGTTGTAGGACTGGCTTTGCAGCATAGGGGCGTGTGTTGTATATTGTGATGTGTGGTGAGCACTGTCCCCGAGCCTCTGTAGAGGCTCGGCGAGTTGGGTGGCTATTGGCGGCAGCGCTACCGGCTCTGCCTATAATTCAGGTTGTCTGAAATGTTCCATTAGAAGACCCTGTTTTCAGGTGCTTAGAACTTTGCCAGACATGAACCGTTTTGCCTGAAAATTTCCCCTGCCTCAAATTGAATTTGGAGAAGAAGGGGAGCGCTCCCCCTGCCTGGGACTGGTCACGGTCATTCTCCCTTGGGTGAGGAGGTATTTTGGGGCAGTTCTCTGGCCCGTGCGATACAGGAGGTCCGACTAGAGGATCCTAATAGTCCCTTCTGGCCCAGGGGATTTGAAAGGGGCAGAATGGCTGATTTTCCCCCCCCCCTTCCCCCACTGAGATGTTCTGGTTTTCACAACATTCGTGGTCCATTTCACATTTCCTGGGAAATCCAGGACGGCTGGGAAACGCACCCCAGCCTTCTGCCTCCGGAGCAGGTGGCTGGGAACCGACACGGGGTCTGGGGAGCTCTGCGTGCAAGTGGAAATGTCCGAGGGGCGCGCACGACGGTCGCCCCAAGCCGGCTTGCTGGCTCAGCCGTCCCTGGCACTCAGCCCGCTGCCTGCTAGGTATTTTCCATCTCCGGCTTTTAAAGCTCGCGAGCATTAGCGCGGTGGGGGCTGGGCACAGCCGGCAGCCTCCCTGGATTCGGGGAAATGTTGTTTGCTGCTAATGTGAAGTGTGGAAAGTGCGTCTAGATGCTCTTGGGCCTCGTGACAGGGAAGAGGCAGCGCTTGGTTGTGTGCGCCCTGTGAAGGGGGGATCTGTGCAGAGGTTGCTGGACGCAGACAGGCCCTGTGATTCTCTCCAGCGAGCGGCTACCCCGGCTGGGGGTCACCACTAACCACAAGGCCACTGATCTTCAACCTCTCCCTTCTAGGGCCTCTAGGAGCCAGGCCATACGCTCCTGACTGCATACAGCTTCGGGGGCAGGCGTGCCCTCTTTGAAGCATCCACTGTTGGCAGCTGCGGGAGGCGGGATGCTGGCCGTGATGGGCCGACGCTGGTCTGATCCGCTCCAGCCAAAGGGACGAGGGGGAGGCCGGGGCCCAGCACTGCTGTGGGAATGGGGATCCCCCGCCCCCTTCTGCCTGGTGTGCAAAGAGGCTAGCCTAAGCGTTAATTGCTGCCTCGCTCCCAGGCCCGCAGAGGGAATGCCTGGTGCTCACAGCAAAGCAACTTACAAAGAAATCTGTCTCCGTCTCCCTAGCGAACGGCCCAAATCAGTGTCCCGAGACTGCAACAAGCCCTCAGATCTGGGGAAACGCTCGGCTCAGGTCTATTGGCCTCTCCTGTACACCTGCCCCCACCATCTTCCCCCTCTTTGGGGCTCTGCCGTGGGCCATGGGTGAGGGCTGGGCCGCCAGAAGGTCCAGTAACAGATGTTACCTCACCCATCTTGTCTGTCTTGTATCCAGGGCACGACACGGCTCCATGACTGGCACAAACGATGCCAGCGTCTCTTCGGCCTTGTCTGTGCCAGGGAGATTGGCCTGGCTGACCCGTACCACACACCCGGCGCCCAGTTTGGGCCTGTTCTGGGCAAGGCCCCGCTGTGCCCGTCTGCGTTGTCTTTTCTCCCGTCCGTCCCCCTCCTGCTCGCTCCCCGTTCTCATGAGCCGCGGCTCCGTTCCTCCCGCTCCCCCTGGAGTCACCTAAGCGGCAGCTGATTCTGGGCTCCTAGCAGGCTCAAGCAGCGTGTGTGTGTGCGCGTGCGTGCGTGCGCACACACACCTACCTACCTCCCTCTATCTGGTTAAGCATTCATGACCTCCAGAAGGCAGCTCCCTGCTCTGTATGCAGGGAAGGCAGAGGGGGCTGGGATGAGAGACTGGGTGGGGGGCGCTGTGTGTGTGTGTGTGTGTGTATATGTATGGAACTGTGTGCGCGTGTGTGTAGGGGTGTTTGTAGCTGTAGGGTGTGTGTGGAGCGGTATATGTTTTTTAGTGGTGTGTGCGTGTTAACCCTTTGAAGACAAAACACCCCTGTAGTAATTAACACCCCAGGGTCCCAGCCCTTTTGGAGTATTAACCAGCACTAGGATAGGGGAAACTGAGGCGTGGGGAGACTTGACCATGGTTACAGAGAGGAGCCCGTATCCGAACTGGGGTGATGTTTCAGGAGATCCTGGTTCTGTCTGGTGTGGTGACCCCCTCCCCCGCATCTCTGCTCCATTTGCCTCCCCACCCCCAATTTAGGAATCGTCCATTGACTCAGCTGCTCTCTGGGTGGGGGAACTGGAGTTGGCTAATCATTGACGCTTCAGGGTGACAGGCCGAGCACCCAAGGGCTCTGGGCTTATGGGGTGAGCTCCCGTGGTGCAGGATTGGGAGGGGAGGCTAGTCTCTGGCAGGTCCCCCTAGATGAGGCCCCACTGATGTGGCTCTCAGAGGAAGTGGGGTACACCAGGGGGACAGGGGTAATCTACACAGCCACCTCCTGTTGGCACACAGGTGAATGAGTGTGCCAGTGTGTGTAGGTGTGAGTGTGCAAACATACCTCAGGGCAAATGGATAGGCGACCTGCGCGTGCGATGCGGGGTGGGTAAAAGCCACCAGCCGTGCAGCACTGTCTGCAGTGTCCCCCAGGGTCTGTGGGCTCCAGAGTGACCCCCAGTGCAGTGCTGACCCAGATGTCCCCTAATTCTGTCAGTGCCATCTGTAGTGCCCCCCCAGCACTGGCAGTGCCACCCCTCTGGAAGTTCTGTGGCATCTGGAGTGACCCCCACCCAGCACTGGCAGTACCCCTCCCCCCGCTAGCAAAGCAGTGGCATCTGGAATGACACCCCCATCCCAGCACTGGCAGTGACCCTCCTCCCCTCTGCACTGACAGTGCAGTGCCACCTGGAGTGACCCCCAGCACTGGCAGTGCGGTACTGGGCCAAGCACCCCCTGGTGCTGGCAGTGCAGTACTCCCCCCGGTGTCCCCACAGCACTGGCAGTAAGTACAACGGTGTCCCACCACCCAAATGCTCTCTGTGAAAATCTGGCCATTGGTATCACACTAGGAGCTGCCGGGGACACCGGGCGATCTGTCCCTCGCTCTTCACTGGCCAACATTTCAGCCAAAAGGTCCCTCCCTTTCCTTCCCCGCATTGTGAGGATCAGTTTCTCCAGGCCCTGCCCCTAAAAGATCCTGCACTGGCCAGGCTATGGGGGTGGGCGGGGCCCAGGACACCCTCAGTGCTTTACAAGCATTAGCTAACCCCTGTGGGAGACAGTATTAGCCCCATTTCACAGATGGAGAAACTGAGGCACAGATCAATGTAAGCAACTTGCCCAGAATCGTGCGGAGGCAGAGCTGGGAATTCAACCCAGCAGCCTGGACTCCCAGCCCCCCACACCTGAACCCCATGGCCCAAATCGCCTCTGAACGGTGAAGCCTTTCTTTGCTGGAGCTGGGGTAGATTCTTGCCCAGCGCTGGGTTTGGGAGATCAGAAAACCTCTAAGGAGGGCGGGATCTCGTGGACACTGGCCTGTTACCTCTGCTTCCTGAGAAGGCAGCAGGGTGCACAGGCAGGGTCATCAACTCCCCCAGCCCTAAAATATCACCCTGGCTATAGAGGTCTCTCTCTAATGACTGACCCACCCCTTTCTCTTACTGATACAAACCCCAGGAGATCCAGCTTGGGCACCACATGCCCCCCTGGGCAGGCGGGTGCCAGGACAGATGTGAGGCAGTTTGCTCTTCCCAGAGGCGAACTGGCCCCCGGGGGGGCTTGGCAGGGTGCAGAATGACTGGAGCAAGCGCCGCCTTGACCACGACCCCTCCCGCCTCTGACCGGTCTCCACTCTACCCTCAGCTTGCCCCCTGCTACGGAGCCGGCTCTGCCCCCAGACGCGGTTCCTTCCTGCAGTCCCCCCGACGTGCCTCTCCGACGTGCCTCGTGGGCACAAAGGGGCTACCGGGCAGCGCTGGAGAGGGCCCTCTGTGTTAACAATAACGGGGCAGGCACCCTCCGTAATGATAAGGATTTCCAGGCAGCTCCGACCACTGGGAGATTTACTAAATCCATCATTTCTGCCCATAAACCAGCGTGTGCCCCCCTCACCCAAGCCCCAGCTCTCAGCTCCCGGGGGGAAAATTCCTTCAAATTAGCTTGTCGTTTCCACGGCTGGACGTCGTCTTCCCTTTGAACTGACGGGGTTTGCTGGTGTTTCTGCCCGGGAGGATCAGGGCAGTCACGGGGCAGGATTGGCAGCCCCACTGCCCTGGCTAAACGCGGCTTCGGTTGGATTTAAAACTCATTCCAGGTCCCCTGGGGCACTGAGCCATTTAACTCCCGGAGATGTGCCCGCTGAGTCTCCTGGGGTAGGCAGAGTGGCTGTGGCTGCGGGTCCTCAGTGTGGAACAGTGAGCGTGCATGAGTGAATGGGAGCTTGGGCATGGAAATGTGCACACGCCAGAGTGTGCAAATGCACGTGCCTAAGACCCTACAAGCGCCATTGGGAGACCTCGGGCCGGTGTCCCTGTGAGAGAGGGAGGAAAAAATGGGGGGAAATCAAGGCAGGACGAGGAGGCCGTGCGTGCGCTGCGGGCATGAAGGCTGGTGGCTACTCCACCAGCTCTCGCCCTGATTTCAGCACGATTCTGTCCCCCCGCGTCACCTGCTGCCCTGGGGAGGCGTTTCCTGGATGGGCTCTAACACAAGGAGGCAAACTGGCTTGAGGACCTCACCTGAGTCGGGCCTGGGTGGCCTTTACAGGGGCTTTGAAGAGACACAGCCCGGTCGTGGTGCAGCCGAAGCTGATCTGAACGCTGAAATGCTGGTGCTTCTGCTTCAGACTCCTGGGTTCCATACACAGCTCTGGCAGGGGAGTGTGGTCTAGTGGTTAGAACAGGGGCCACTGGGAGGCAGGACTCCTGGGTTCCATACACAGCTCTGGCAGGGGAGTGTGGTCTAGTGGTTAGAACAGGGGCCACTGGGAGGCAGGATGCCCGGGTTGTACCCCCCCCCCCATTCTGCCCACGCCCCCGTTTGTGATTTTGGGCGAGTCACTTCCGTCTCTCTGTGCCGGCAGCTGTCTGTGAGCAGACTGCAAAGCCCGCAAGCGTGTCCGTTACCCCCAAACGATTCGCAGATTCCTCGCTCGAATCAGCCCAGCGATTGGGTCGCTCACACGATCCGCCTTCCTCCGGTGAGCCAGGGCCGCAGGTGGGAGACGGTCTGGCTCACTGGGAGGGCAGCAGCGCAAGTGGTGGGCATGCGGGGCCATGAGGAACCCAGCCCGGCATGGCTGGGCACCAGCAGGGCCACTGAGAGCGGGTTCGGGCCCCGGTGAAAAATTTTTTTCAGGGCTCCCCAGCAAGGGCCAAGGTGGGGGGGAAGCCAGGCCCGGGGCCCCCTTCCGGACCGGCGGGCCCCAGTAATTTGTACCGGCTTCCCCCTCTTTCATTGGCCCCGGGCACCAGCAGTTGCCCTTGTAGAAAGCAAATACGAGAGGGGCCCGTCGCAGCTGAGTCAGATCGCCCGTCGCAGCCTTCACCCAGCTCTGCTCTTTGCCCCCTGCCTGGGTGCAGCCCGCAGTGCCCGGTGCTCCCACATGGTCCCCAGAGGCACCAAGATGCCAGGTCACCCTTTTGCAAGGAAATCCGAGCCGCCCTGTGGCCTGGGAGGCGCGGGGGCTGTGGGCTTTAATGGAGGTGACGGGGGGAGGCATTTGCTGGCAACGAAAGGCCAGTCATTGGGGGCGTCCGTCGGCCGTGAGCTCAGCTGACCCCAGGCAGCAGCAGCGAGATGGGAGGCGGATGGGCAGCGATTTCCCCGCCCCGGGGATCAGCCACTCTGCAAACTCTGGCAGGGTAGAGCCCTGTGCGATGGGGCGGGCTGCTTCCCTACGGGGGGTGCAATTGTCTCAGAAGAGCTCGGCGGGCAGCTGGATTCTCCAGCGTGCTCAGGCCCCGATGCCCCTGAGCTCGGGGGGGACCCCAGCCCCATGTGTCTACGGCAGCTTGGCCCAAGCAGATCCCAGCTGCAGCAGGGGGAGGGAGGGAGAGATGATTTGGGGGGCGCTGGCGGGGGGGGGGCTGAAATGGCCATCGCTGTGTGTCTCTTCTCTGAACTCTCTCTCTTTCTCCCCCTGTTCCACCCTCTCCCTCCTCTTTGTCCCTGGCTGGGACACTGCCCCCCCTTCCTTTGTCTTCCATCCATTCTTTCTCCTTTCCTCTCCTCTCCCCCTGCTCTGTCCCATTCACTCTCTCCCAACCCCCTGTGCTCCCTGTCCCTCTGTGCGCCCCCCACCGCCCCATCCGTCCGTCCGTCTGCTCTCTCTCGCTCTCCCACTTCTCCGCCCCCCTTCTCTCTTTCACTCCCAGATTTTAATGATGTGATTCCAGAGACCCAGAGGCTGGACAGCAGTTTGCAGAAGGCCCGAGCCCAGCTGTCGGCCAAGGGCAGGCGGCACCGCCCGTCCCGGTCCCGCTTGAGAGACAGCGTCAGCTCGGCGGAAGGGGATGAGAGCCTGGAGAGGAAGGTGAGCCCGGGCCCGGGCGGGGGGCCGGCTGCATCATTCCACGCGAGGTGGGCCGGGGTGACTGGAGCTCCGGGTCAAAGGAGACCGTCCCCAAGGCCTGCACCCAGGATGGCTGCTCCCTCTCCTCTTTCTTGGGCCATAGGAGCTCAGGATCTGCCACGCTGGATCAGACCCTGGGTCCGTCAAATCCTCTATCCCGCCGGGTGCTGCATTGGCCCTCCCGGTGGGCTCTCCTGCCGCCTGCTCCCAGCGGGTCGGGCTCTGGCGCAGTAGCCAATGGCCAGTGACTAATGCTTCAGCCGGGCGGCCCGTGAGCCTGGCAGGGCCCCGGACGGGACATTGCTATGGAGAACAAGACTCAGCAGAGTGACTGGGAGGGGCTATAAACCTTCCTGCTTCAGGAGCTGAGCTCTAGCAGATGGGGGTCAGGAGGGAACAGTCCTTAAGGACGGGTTGTTCCAGAACTGCCTCCTGCAGGGTTTCCGCGCCTGGCTGCGGTTGCAGGCAGGTGACTGGGTTTGATCAACCAGTGGCCTGATCCAATGGGGGGTGAGAGGGGATACTAGAGGAGCTGGACCAATGGTCTGATCCAGTGTGGCAGGTGGAGGGATACCAGCCATGGTCTGATGCAATGGGGCAGGAGGGGGGTACAAGCAATGGTCTGGTCCAGTGAAGCAGGAGGGGAGATACCAGCAATGGTCTGATGCAATGGGGCAGGAGGAGGGGATACCAGCAATGGTCTGATGCAATGGGGCAGGAGTAGGGGATACCAGCCATGGTCTGATGCAATGGGTCAGGAGGGGGGATACCAGCAATGGTCTGGTCCAGTGAAGCAGGAGGGGAGATACCAGCAATGGTCTGATGCAATGGGGCAGGAGGAGGGGATACCAGCAATGGTCTGATGCAATGGGGCAGGAGTAGGGGATACCAGCCGTGGTCTGATGCAATGGGGCAGGAGGAGGGGATACCAGCCGTGGTCTGATGCAGTGGGGCAGGAGGAGGGGATACCAGCCGTGGTCTGATGCAGTGGGGCAGGAGGAGGGGATACCAGCCGTGGTCTGATGCAATGGGGCAGGAGGAGGGGATACCAGCCGTGGTCTGATGCAATGAGGCAGGAGGAGGGGATACCAGCCATGGTCTGATGCAATGGGGCAGGAGGGGGGATACTAGCCATGGTCTGATGCAATGGGGCAGGAGGGGGGATACTAGCCATGGTCTGATGCAATGGGGCAGGAGGAGGGATACCAGCAATAGTCTGATGCAATGGGGCAGAAGGGGGGATACCAACCATGGTCTGATGCAATGGGGCAGGAGGAGGGGATACCAGCAATGGTCTGATGCAATGGGGCAGGAGGAGGGGATACCAGACTAGCTGCCCAGTGGCCCATTCTATGGTGGCAAGCCCTGTGCACCTGGGGGCTACCTAGGGTTGCCAACTTTCTAATGGCTGAAAACCGAATACCCTTGTCCTGCCCCCGGCTCCGCCTCTTCCCTAGGGCCCCGCCCCCTCCCTCCACCACTCGCTCTCCACCCCCACCCCCACCCCGGGACACACCTGCTGGGTGCAGAGCCAGGCTGGGGGGAACTGACGCGGAGCCTGCCCAATCGGGGCAGATCGGGGGTCAGTCCCCGTAGCCAGGGGCCGGGCAATCGGGGCATGGTGGAGCAGAAGGGGGGTGGCCAGGATCCTCCCCCCGCCCCCACCCCCGGACGGCAGCACCTACCTCTTGCAGCCCAGTCTGGAAGCCAGCCACTGCTCCCCCTCCAGCATCATCAGCAGAGCAGAAGCTGCTCTTCCCACCCCCCAGTGGCGGGGGCCGGTTACTGCAGCCAACTGGACTTCCAGCCTCCGGTCAGCTCGCTGCCCGGTTCCCGGTTTCGACCGGACACCTGGCAACCGCCATGGAAGGCGCGGCTCCCTGATCGGCCCATAGCGAGGGTCCCTGCGGGTCCGGGTTGGAGCTCACCAGTGGCGGGGGGGGGGGGGGGAGCAACTCGCCCTGCCCCTGCCCCAACACTGCGGATAAATAGGGGGCTTCACCATTGTCCCCCCATCACACCATTGTCCCCCCATCAATGCAGCAGTTCCCAGGGTCTTTCCTGTTGCTGACCCCCTCCTGCCTCCCACCCACAGGTGGCCGATAAATATGGCAGCCCGCGGCACCGTCTGAGATCCCCGCTGCATGCCACCCTGCAGGTCTCCTCTCCCCTCTCCGGCTCCTCCCCCTTCCTCCGCGCCACCGAGTTCTCCTTCGACGCCTCCGTGGTCAGGAGGACACTGGAGGAGGACGAGCAGCCTTCGTCCCCGCTGATCCGCTACCGGCCCCTGACCAACGCTTCCTCCCAAGAGGCCTTGGGATGCCTCCCCACCAGCTCGCCCCCCAAGTCGTGCCACAGCTCGGACAGCTCGCCCATCTACACCCGGAGGGACCGCCGGGCCGAGCGGCACAGCGAAGGTAATGGCTGCATGGGGGAGCCACCTTTACACGGGAAACCCTTCCACAGCATTACCTGCCCTGCTCCCTACAGCGCCCCCTGCTGGGAGAGACTGGGGCCGGAGTAGCTGGCAGCTCTCCCCACAGCCAGCGCTCCTGCCCCTTTCTCTGCAGCAGGGCTGTGCAGTGCCCTAGCTAACAGCGAGGCCCCTCTGGATTGGGTCATGGGCTGCAATGTCCGAGTCCCAGTTGGTACCTGGTGGTTTTGCCAGGCAGCAGTGAGGTTTGGGCCCGTCCAGTGCCCCCGGCAGGGCTGGGGGTCAGGGAGCCCATTTTTACAGAGCTGGGATTGCCTGTGCTTGGGAAGGGAAAACACCTTCGCGCTGAGCTGGAGAACTCCCCACGGCCCAGATCTCCCAGGCTTTCCCTTAAACTGGCCTGGGAGCTCCCTTGGCAGGACTCTGCTGGGGGGCCACTGCCAACCTCCGAGGGATCCCCGGGGCCTATCCCCACCAGCCCAGGGGACATTCACCCAGCGCCTTTGATCTCTCTCTGCCCCAGATGACACAAGCCCGTCAGAGCCCGCCAGCCCCACCATCGGGCTTGACAAGAAGACCCGGAGGAAGTTCCTGGATTTGGGGTGAGTCCCACGAACTCTGGAGGGGAAGCCCCTGCTGTCTGGGTAGGACCCACGTTACCATTGGTTCCCCGGCTGCCTATGCTCTGTGTCTTAGAATCATAGAATCTCAGGGTTGGAAGGGACCTCAGGAGGTCATCTAGTCCAACCCCCTGCTCAAAGCAGGACCAATTCCCATCTAAATCATCCCAGCCAGGGCTTTGTCAAGCCTGACCTTAAACACCTCTAAGGATGGAGATTCCACCACCTCCCTAGATAACCCATTCCAGTGCTTCACCACCCCCCTAATGAAATAGTGTTTCCTGATATCCAACCTTGACCTCCCCCACTGCGACTTGAGGCCATTACTCCTTGTTCTGTCATCTGGTACCACTGAGAACAATCTAGATCCATCCTCTTTGGAACCCCCTTTCAGGTAGTTGAAAGCAGCTATCAAATCCCCCCTCATTCTTCTCTTCTGCAGACTAAACAATCCCAGTTCCCTCAGCCTCTCCTCATAAGTCATGTGCTCCAGACCCCTAATCATTTTTGTTGCCCTCCGCTGGACTCTTTCCAATTTTTCCACATCCTTCTTGTAGTGCGGGGCCAAAACTGGACACAGTACTCCAGATGAGGCCTCACCAATGCCGAATAGAGGGGAATGATCACGTCCCTCGATCTGCTGGCAATGCCCCTACTTATACAGCCCAAAATGCCGTTAGCCTTCTTGGCAACAAGGGCACACTGTTGACTCATATCCAGCTTCTTGTCCACTGTAATCCCTAGGTCCTTTTCTGCAGAACTGCTGCCTAGCCACTCGGTCCCTAGTCTGTAACAGTGAATGGGATTCTTTCATCCTAAATTCAGGACTCTGCACTTGTCCTTGTTGAACCTCATCAGATTTCTTTTGGCCCAATCCTCTAATTCGTCTAGGTCCCTCTGTATCCTATCCCTACCCTCCAGTGAATCGACCACTCCTCCCAGTTTAGTGTCATCTGCAAACTTGCTGAGAGTGCAGTCCACGCCATCCTCCAGATCATTAATGAAGATATTGAACAAAACCGCCCCAGGACTGACCCTTGGGGCACTCCGCTTGAAACCGGCTGCCAACTAGACATGGAGCCACATCTCCCAGGGATCAAGGGAGATCGGGGGTGGGGGTGGATGGATAGAGGGGCATCTATGGGGAGGGACAGACAGCCAGATGCCTGGCTGGCTGGCTGGATAGATAGAAGGGTATGTATGGGGATGGATAGAGGTGTGCGGGGGGATAGATGGATGGATGAAATGTATGTATGGGGACAGACAGATGGATAGATAGAGGGGTGTGTATGGGGATAGATAGATAGAGGGGTGTGTATGGGGATAGATAGATAGAGGGGTGGGTATGGGGTTTGGATGGGTGAATGCATAGAGGGGTGGGTATGGGGTTTGGATGGATGGATAGAGGTGTGGGGGACACACAGACAGATGGATAGAGAGGTTGGTATGGGGATGGATGGGTGAATGGATAGACGGGTGGATATGGGGTTTAGATGGATGGATAGAGGTGGGGGGGACACAGACAGATGGATAGAGGGGTGAGTATGGGGATGGATGGGTGAATGGATAGGGGGTGGATATGGGGTTTAGATGGATGGATAGAGGTGGGGGGGACACAGACAGATGGATAGAGGGGTGAGTATGGGGATGGATGGGTGAATGGATAGGGGGTGGGTATGGGGTTTGGATGGGTGAATGGAGGTGGGGGGGGACACAGATGGATAGAGGGGTGGGTATGGGGATAGATGGGTGAATGGATAGACGGGTGGGTATGGGGTTTGGATGGATGGATAGAGGTTGGCGGGACACACAGACAGATGGATAGGGGGTGGGTATGGGGATGGATGGGTGAATGGATAGGGGGGTGGGTATGGGGTTTGGATGGGTGAATGGATACGGGGGTGGGTATGGGGTTTGGATGGATGAATGGATAGAGGGGTGGGTATGGGGTTTGGATGGGTGAATGGATAGGGGGGTGGGTATGGGGTTTGGATGGGTGAATGGATAGAGGGGTGGGTATGGGGTTTGGATGGGTGAATGGATACGGGGGTGGGTATGGGGTTTGGATGGGTGAATGGATAAGGGGGAGTGTATGGGGTTTGGATGGGTGAATGGATAGAGGGGTGGGTATGGGGTTTGGATGGGTGAATGGATACGGGGGTGGGTATGGGGTTTGGATGGGTGAATGGATAGAGGGGTGGGTATGGGGTTTGGATGGGTGAATGGATAAGGGGGAGTGTATGGGGTTTGGATGGGTGAATGGATAGAGGGGTGGGTATGGGGTTTGGATGGATAGAGTTGGGGGGGACACAGACAGATGGATAGAGGGGTGGGTATGGGGATGGATGGGTGAATGGATAGGGGGGTGGGTATGGGGATGGATGGGTGAATGGATAAGGGGGTGGGTATGGGGTTTGGATGGGTGAATGGATAGAGGGGTGGGTATGGGGTTTGGATGGATAGATTCTCTGCTGTCTGTCTAAATTTTTCTTTTCATCCTGCTGCCCTGTCCTCATCCTCCTCTGATCTGCCCCCCTGTGTGCCTGGTGCCCATCTCTCCCCAGCCCACAGGCGCCCCCACCCCCCAGCACGCCACTAACGAGCCTCCTCTCTCTCTGCCGCAGGGTGACCCTGAGACGAGCCTCTTCCAGCAAAAGCAGGAAAGAGAAGGGGAGCAACCGGTTGTCCATGGGGAGCAGGTGGGGAGCTGCCAGCCTCCCCCGAACCCTGAGCTTCTCACAAGCCACAGCCAACAACATCTCCTTGAACCCCACAATCACACCCACCCCCTCCTGCCCTGCCTTCCTCAGTGGGTCCCGTTCACCCGCTTGGCTTTTCTATCGCCAGGGGGCACTCGGCCATCCCCACCTTCCGAGGAACGCGCCCACCCCTCTGCCCTGACAAGCAAGGAACTCAGCCTGGTCTCCAAAGACCCGGGTGACTTGTCAAGGGCCCCGGAGCAGCTGAGACCCAGAGAGGGAGAGACAGGGAGGTGCGGATGGGAGAATGTGTTCACTTTCAGTGATGGAGCTGGGGTGCACGGAGCCGCAAGGAGAGGAACAGAGAGAGCTCGATACGCTCAACAGGCGGAGAGATGAGAAACTGGCAGAGAGGGGAGATGAAGGAATCGGGGAGATAGAGGACTTGGGGGATGGTCTGGGTGCCCTGGATAGATCCAGACCCGGGCTGGGCTCAGCTGGGCTCAGTGGGGTGGAGTCTGGTCACATCTGGCAGCTCAGATGCTCCGGGGAGCCCGGCCCCCCTGCTGGACCCCTGGGAGCGAGGGGAGCGAGGGTGCTAACCCGCCTGCCGGCTCTTTCCCCAGGGAGCTGGCGGAGGGCTCCAGCCGCTCGTCCGTGTCCCCGTTCATGCCCTTCTCCTGGTTCATGGACAGTGGGAAGGGCTCGGCCTCGTCCGGCAGCACCGTCTCCCCGACCCGCTCACCCAAGAGGGAGGGCTTAAGCCCCAAGAAATCTGCCTCCCAGGTCAGTACCCATCCCCGCCTCACCCTGTAGGGCCGGGGGCGGCGCTGCCCCGGGGGGCGGGGCCATAGTCCTGTCATGACCCTTTGCAGGGCAGGCCCCTCGTTCACACCTTGGGTTACCAACTGGCTGGTACTTGATCATTTTGACCGGTTTTTTTATGGCTTTGCCAGTGGCCAGAATAATCATTGAATCCGCTGTTTTTTCACATGGGTGTAAAGATTTGCATTATTCTCACCAGACCCTGGGCTAGCCAAGGGTAAAAGTTTCTGGCACCAGCTAAAGATGCTGCCGGGTTCCCCCAGCTGCAGTGTGAGTGAGACAAGGACGTTCTCCATCTTTTCTCCCTGGAGACTGTCAGTGGCTCTTGGGGGGGTGGGGGGTGGAGTTGCCTTTGTGGGCGGGGTGCCGGGTTTTTGGCAGTTTTTTGCACCCTGCTCATGTCTTGGCCTTTCCCTGCGGGCAGGACTCCACCCTGAGCGACGACTCCACCCCACCCAGCAGCAGCCCCAAGACGCTAAGCAGCGGTGCCAGCGAGACGAAATGCTCCTACCCCTACCACACGCTGTCCCAGTCCTCCGACGAGGTGAGCCCGCCGGGGCGGCGGAGGGGGGCAGCCTGGGGGAGCCGGTCGGCCAAATCCGACGGCAAGGGGGCTTTCGCCGCTCCACTCCCGGGCCCCAGGGCTGGGGTGACGCCGTCCATGGGTCCCATGGAGTTGCAGATCCTTTGCCAGGCCTGGGGCGGGGGATGTCTCGGGGCTGACGGGTGTTGAAAGAGAAACTCTCAGCGACATTAAAAGTGCAGTTACCTGCGGGAACCGGCCCCCGAGGGGCGGGAAGAGCAGCTGGAGCCTGAGGGGGGGTGGGGGGGGGCTTGGCTAGCAGCGGCTGCTCTCCCCTGCCCCCAGCCTGACGGAGAGAACTTGGAGGGACTGGCGCCATCTGGGGTGTGTGTGTTTAACCTGTCTGCCCCTTACCCCAGCTGTGCCTCGATTTCCCCGCTCCAGGGGACCCCCGTGCCCCACTGTGCCCCAATTTCCCCAGCCCCTCACTCTGGGGACCCCCCTGCCATGCCCGGCTGTGCCCTGATTAGGCAGGGTCCGCGTCAGTTCCTCCCAGCCCAGCTCTGCAGGCCGCAGGTGAGTCCTGGGAGATGTGGGAGTGAGCGACGGGGGCAGGGGTGGACAGCGAGCGATGGGTGTGGGGGGGAAACAGGCGGGGCCTCAGAGGAAGGGGCGGGGCAGGGGGTGGGGCTTCACAGGGAAGGGGCGGGAGAGAGGTGTTCCGTTCTCAGGGATTAGAAAGTTGGCCCGGATTCACCTGTGGCCTGCAGAGCCGGGCTGGGAGGAACTTCTGAAGGATCCCTGCTGGGGCGCCCTGACTGCGGGGGGGGGGGAACCCCCACTGGTGCTCACCCCCCCCCTTTCTGCCCCCTGCAGTTCCTGGACGAGCCCCTCAGCGCCGCCACCAGCTGGAGCAGCCAGCAAGTGGGCCAGTGGCTGGAGAGCCTGAACCTGGAGCAGTACGTGGGCGAGTTCGCAGCCCGCGAGGTGGACGGGCAGCAGCTGCTGCAGCTGGATGGAGCCAAGCTGAAGGTAGGGGTGGAGGTGGGGGGCCTGCCCCACGGCTCCTGGGTCCTGCGGCAGCTGCGAGCGGGGCTCCGGGGTCGGCCCTTGCGCCCTGCAGACATCCCTCCCCCAGGGGGGGTTGGGGCGGCATTGCCTTCCCCCAGCAAGAGGGACCAATCCCTTTGATGTACTGGGGCAGGAGGGAGGATGCTGGCCTGGGGGCAATGATGGTCCAATGGCTACTGATCTAGATGGGCCATCCCACCGGGCTACTCGAGGAGTTAATCCAATTCCCCCTTCGTTAGGGTCCCATTCAGGAGCCCCCAGCACCCTCCCCTGGAGCCCATCTCTCCCCAGCCGGGTGCTGCTCCAGGCGGGTGGGGGTGGGAAGGGCCGGGGTTGTAACCCTGAGGCACCCCCCGATGCACACCACACCCCATTGCCTCCTCCAGGCCCTCGGCGTCAGCAGCTCCACCGACCGGGCCCTGCTGAAACGGAAGCTGAAGGACCTGAGCGTGGCGGTGGAGAAGGAGCGGAAAGCCCAGGAGAAGGTGGAGAAGCAGAGGGAGAAGCAGAAGCAGAAGAAGAAAGAGCAGGAGTTGCAGCGGAGGAGTTAGGGAGGGCGAGTTGGCACACGGCTCCCGGCGCGGGGAGGGACAGAAGGAGACCGCCCCCGCCCAGGCGAGGGGGAATCGGGCGTACGGACCGGGAGAGACACCGGACCCCACAGGGGATCAGCCCAGGTGCCAGTCTTTGGCTTGGGACGGCACCGCCACGGAGCCCGGACCTTCCAGCCGCCTCCTGGATCCCTGCTAGCCCCAGTAGACAAGCAAACCCCTCCCCCACGCTGCCCATCCACTCCGCCACGCACGGGGCTCCTGGCACTGCTGGACCCGGCCCCACAGCTGGCTAGCGGTTGGCACCCGCCCGTGGGCTGCAGCTGACGCGGCTTCCCCCTCCCGGCTTCCCTGCTGACCTCCGTCTGCTCCCGATCGGTTCCAGTCACCGAGGCGCCTTCCTGCTCCATGCTGATCGGCTGTCCTACCTCACCGGCCCCCCGTTTCCCTTAGCCCATGGGCACCACTGCTGCTCCCCACTCCCTCCTGAAAATGACGGCTCGGCCCCGATGGGCCCGCAGGACGAAGATAGTGCATGGCGTTACCCCTCCCCCACCCACAAGCGATCCCGGGTTGCGCTTGGGGTCCCCGGGCACCCTCCAGGGGCCAGGATCGACACAGCCCGGACTAGCAGGGCCCGGCCAATTTATTCCGAGAGCACAGACACCGACCCAGGGAGAAACCACGAAGGAAATAAAACCGATTGCAACCAGCCCCCCCGGGGTCCTCCCTGCGCCACGCACCCACCCCTGCGTTCCGCAGGCTGGGGGCCGGGAATGGGGCGAGGTGGTGACCTGCCCTGGGAAGCAAATTAGGCCCTTCTCTAGGGCGGCCGAAGAGCGCGGGGAGGAAGGGGGTGAGGATGGATTCTCAGGGGCAGGTGCATCCATCACCTCTAGGGGGTGCTGCTCCCTGGCTGTGCTCGTGGGAACGCTAGGGTCCACTTGGCGCGCTAGGAGTGGCGGAGAACTAGCGGGAGCCAGGCTTATAAAGCCCGGGGGGTTGAGAAGGGATTTTTAGTTGGACGCGTTGAATTACTGTTATTTCCATCCTAGCCTCTATTAACTCCAATGCCTACCCCACCTTGCAGAGAAAGGACTTCTTTGTTAAGGTGCAGCACCTCCCAGCCCCTGCACCTAAGGTAGCAGAGCTCCTGGTAGAGGGCAGCTGTGGCATGTCAACCCCTAACCTGTGGTGCTTGAGCTACCAGAAGCCGGCCCCAACGCTCTGCCTGGCGAAGGGTAAGACAAGAGGTGCCCAGAGACCGGGGGGTGTGAGCCAGCCGTGGGCAGCAGGCCAGGCGTTGGGCTCAGGCCACCAGCAGCCTGACCCTTGTCAAGTTTCCTGAAGCTCTCAGCACCCAGGGAGATTTTAAGGCGGGGAATGAGGCCGCGTTGGGGCTGTCGATGGGATGCGCCACCCAAGCCGAGGGGCAGCAGGGGGCAAGGGTGACAATTCAGCTGGTGGGTGCCGGAGAAGGAGAGATGCCAGAGGGGGAGCAGGCAGGCCCTTGACACGGAGAACAAGCAGCAGCTGGTGGTTGTGATGGCGAATGGGTAGCCGGGGGCCCCAACTCTATCCAAGCAGCTCGGGGGGGGGGGGCTGTTTTGCGGCAGCAAGCACTGGAGCTAGGGGAGAAGCGGCGTGCTCAGGGGAGCGGAGGCGAGCTGGGGCAGGGAGCTGCTGGTGGGTGTTCAGCACCCCCCAATTTTTCCCTGTGGATGCTCCAGCCCCAGAGCACCTCCGGAGTTGGCATCTATGGCCTGTACCCTGCACTACAGCCTCCGCTCTGGGCTGCTGGCTGGGAGCAGGGGCCTGCTCGGTGTGGCCGCTGTGTCTCCCCGGGGCTGGGGTGGACAGAGCGAGGGGAATCAGGGATTTCAGCAGCATCGGTTACCCTGGGGCAGGCAGGTAAGGAGGAGGCCGGGGCCAGGCCCAGGGCTGGGGGAGGTGGCATCGGCCCTGCAGTGGCCTGGCTACATTTCAACAGCGGCGCTTTCCCCATCAGTCCCACGGGAAACCCACTCGCTCAGGCCAACCACACCGAGGTCAAACATTCATGGCTGGTGACTTGACACAGGCTGGGCCCTCGCCCTAGCAGAGGGGCCTGCAGTACCCCACACCCACCACGAGAGGGCGGGGTGCACTCAGCAAACGTGAGCGAAAACACAGGCACGTTTAAAGCCCTGTAATTCTGAGCTGCCTGGGGGTGGGGTACAGCCAGCCCTCCCCTCCCCCCCCAGTCAGGGCCCTGCTCCCCCATTGTGCTGAGCGCTGCACACCCACAGCCCAAAGGGGCAGTCAATGCCCATTAAATAAGTGTTGCTGTGGGGAATGCAGCCAGCAGCGATTACCCCCCCGCCTCGCTTCCCCCCCGCAACACTACAGCCTTGTGCCAGGGTACAAGAACCCTGGCAAGAAGGGGGGTGGCAGGACACCTGGGTTCTATTCCTGGCCCTGGGCAGGAGTGTGGCCTAGTGCTCAGAGCAAAGGGGGGGCAGGGGAGTGTGTAGAACTCAGGACTCCTGGGTTCTTTTCGCGACCCCTGCCCGTGCCCTCTTTTTGGAGCACATGGGGCCCTGGCTGGCAAATGGGGCTAATACATAACAGAGGGGTGTGTTCAGCATTGAAATGCTTTGGGCCAACTGAAGTCTTTGGCTTAAAACAAAGATGGGTGGGGGAGCTGTAATGCCCGCCTGTGATTTGCAGCAGGGCAGCCTAGAGACAGTGTAATAGGCCTTCTGGCTGTAAACCCTCCGGCAGGTGGGTGGGTCATGTTTATTAAACCCACCATGGTCCTTAAATCCTGGGCATGGGCAGGGGCAGTGTTACTAACTGGGGAGTCGTGGTTCTGCTTTCCTGAAACACCACGATTTGTTGTTAGTACTTAATCTCGGCTGCAAAAAGCCACGTGACCCAGGCTGGGACAGATCCTTTGACATGACCGCCACCACCCACAGGCCCTTGAAACCTCCCAGGACCCGTGCCGGGCTCTCCCCGCTCCAGCGCACAAGGCCCCACTTATTTTAGGAAACTCTGCCTGGAGACCACAGCCGGGACCACGCCCGGCTTTAGCAAGACGCAGCCTTTGGCCTAGTGGGCGCCGCTCCAGCCCCGCGCTGCGGTGGGGACTGCCAGCTGCTCTTTCCCTTCTTAGGACGGTGACTCAGCTGACGGACAGGAGGCGGCTGCATCCTCACCCAGCTGGAACCTCCATCACTAACACCAGGGGGCGGTAAGGGCTGCGGGTCCCACCCCACACTCAGCCGCTCCGTTCTGCCAGGGGAGCACCCTGCTCGGCTGGGGCTTTAAAGGGGATTTTTAAGTCTTTTAGTTAAAATAAAGGCACTGTTAGGTGGCACTGCCCTTCCCCCCAGCAAGAGCAGTGGCCCAGCCCCTCACGAGCAGGGGGAGAGCCCCACATCCAATCCCCCCTGTAAGGCGTTCAGTCAGGGCTGCGCTACACCCCAGCTGTGGCTCTAAGCATATAGCTTGCCTTACAGCGACATGCCCCCCGCCCCGACGGGGGTGCTGATCCAGTGCTGGGAAGGTGCTTTCGCCCGGTACACATGGCAGGGACGACAATACAGCAGTGAGGCGCCTTGAGGCTGGTATAACTGCACCCACACTAGGGCATGCGCTGGCTGGCATAACTAGCCTAATAATAAAAACCTCACGCGCCTCCCCGCTGGGTCTCGGGGTAAGAGGTCCAGGCCCCGGGCACATCAGGGCCCCACAGGAGTGAAGGGAAACCCGACAGCCAATGGAGCTGGTCCCAGGGACGGGGCTCACCTTCGCTCCCCCCCACACCATCCCCTTTAGCCAGCCGAGGCTGCGCTCAGCCACCCGCCCCAGCTGCCCAGAAGGGGCCCTGGGTGAAACCCGACCCGGGAGCCTGCCGCCTCATTTTTAGAGTTGGCAAAGGCAGCAGGTGGCCTGGGGCCAGGCCCTCACTGTTCTATGGTCAACCCCTTAACGGAAGGAGGCCCGCTGGGGTGATCTGTGGAGCGGGGAGAGAGCCCTTCTCCCCAAGGAAGCTAGGTCCAGGGAGGCCTATGGGGAGAAGATGCAGAGCAGCTCGCTTGTACACGGTCCTGCTCACGTGCAGCCCAACGCGGGGGTCACTAGGTTTGCAGAGCAGAGCCTGCCAGCCCTCCCTCCCCCTCTGCCATTGGGTGACTGCTCACACAGTACATGCTGTCCCAGCCACCTCCCGTGGTTTTGCCTCCCCCGCGGCTGGGCAGGAGTCCTCTCAAGGGCACAAGGGAGGTGATTTCCAGGGCTTGAAATGCAGTGTCAGCTCCCCGGAGCTTTGCGTCAACACGGCAGCTGCGCGCTGGGCGAGGGAAGCCGAGCGTGAGGTGCTCTCTGCTGCTCTGGCTACGGGCCTCGGCTCCTTTCCCTCCCACCAGGCTGGCTGGGCTCAGCCAGGTGGTGCCAGCGTGGGACCCTGCCACGGCAGGATAAACAAGGCCATGGAGCGCTCTGCAGAGCCAGACAGCTCCCTGCCTTGCAGCCCACGGCCAGGCAGACAGGGAAACCTGACCTCCAGGTCACTGCTCTGCAGAGAGCAGCGCACGGCCCCAGCCTGCACGGTGCCATGCTGGGAAACAGGACGCCTGGGTTCCACTCCCAGCTCTGCCAGTGCCCTCCCTTGGGAATATCGTTCCAGGCTTGCTAGGAAAAGGGTCCCTTTGGCCAGGGATCTCAAAGCATCATGGGAAGCCGAGTGTCATCCTACTGCTGGTAAACTGGGGCAGTGACTTACCCGTGGCCACACAGCAAGTCCTGAGGACCCAGGCGTCCTGGTAGTATGACTATGAATCAGTTTTACTACAGCAGCATTGAGGTCCCCTTGTGCTGGGAGCTGCCTAGACACGGTAAGCCAGACCCTGCTCTGAAGAGCCTACACTCTATTTAGACACAGAGAAGGTGGGAGGGGAAACTGAGGCACGGGGCAGCGATATGATTTACCCAGCAGGTCAGGGGCAGTGCTGCGAACAGAACCCAGGGCTCCATCCAGTATGAAAGCCTACTTACCTTACAGATGTTTGAAAGGGTTAATTGGCTGTAGAGATGATTGGATCCAGTTTTAACACTCCACTGACTAAGTGATTTAGGCCCATGCAGAAGGCAGGGTGCGAAATCCACTGCCCGGGAGGACAGGGGGCGTTTGCTGCACGCCGGGACCCCACGAAGTGCAAAGAGACCACCACCAACACCAGGTCCGTTTTGGTCAATGTCATCTTTACGGATCAACAATGGGATGAACGCCACGACTTAACCCACCGTGTCTTGGGCAGAAACAGGGTTCTGCCCACAGCATAAAAATATATATCTGTGCAGATCCTTTCCAGAGAACATAAACACATGTCATGGCAATCGATCACACGTGGGGCATGCAGGGCAGCGGTGTGAAGACACAGGGAGCAGTCGGGGCCGAGGGGAGCTCCCCGGCCAGGACAGAGACAGCTAGAGGGTCAGGAAGGCGGGAGGGAGGGGGGCAGAGAGAACAGGCTTCTCCAGAGCCCAGGCCTCAGACAACACAGACAAAGTTACAATCCCTCAGACCCTCACCAGATCAGCACCTGTCTCTGCCTTGCAGAGCAAACGCCTCCAGCTCGCCTCAACCAGCGCCATACAGCCGGTGTGGCGGGAGGGGTCCCGAGTGCTGACAGACCTGGACAGCTGCTCTGAGCTGGAAAGAGGCACCGTAATGCCTCGTGTATAAGCACAGCCCAGAGAGATGGCTGCTGCACCCCATCTGGGAATCCGGGGCGACCCCACTGCGATCTCCTCCCCCAGGTGGCTGTTCTAATGCCTAGCCCCAGCCCCACCCCCACCCCAGCAGGGTAGGACGGAGGACAGCCCCCTCCCTTTCCCTTTGATGCCCTTCCACTGTCCCAGCTCAGGAAAGGGCAACCCTGGCACCTCCCGGCAGCCCCCTGGGCCACCCCCCCCCGAACATGGAGGCCCCCTCGCTCCCTGCACCTCCCCCGCACCATTCACGACACACCTGACCCTCCCCCCACCTGGGGGCTGGTACTAGGGACCCACTGGCTGTTCTGGTGCCCAAGCTGGACCCCACCCCCCGCCCCACAGGTGCTCCAGCCCTGGCTCCCAACTCCCCCGGCCTAACAGACCAAGTGGGAGCCCGTGGCCCTCCTGCCTCTCTCTGCAGGGCCCCCATCCACCCCACACCTAAACCTACAAGGCTTCCCCACCTGCCCCCACATTTGAAACTCTTCGGCCAGAGGGCTGGTTTCCCCCGTAACCATAAAAGCCGTCTCCACAGCCTGACTCCTGTCCTCCCGCTCCCAGTGGCAAGCGGAGGCAGAGAACAGATCTCTGGTGAATAAAAGGATTATGGGTAAAACCCCCAACCACGGGGAATGCCCGGAGCCTGCCCGGCTCTCTCTAAGGTGAGGATGGGGGGAGCCCAGCAGACGCCGGGCAGTGGTGGGCGTGGGCTACTGCATGCTACATACCGTAAAAAGAAAATCATTCCCGCTCCTGGGCGGAGCGTTAGCCAGACTGGTCAATAGGAAGAGTCCATCGCTCGAGTCCTTCCGATGTGGTTTTTGTGATGTGGATAGATTCTCCCACCCCAAGCCCGCTGGTATCTCCGTCTCTAAGCACCACCAGACACCCCCGGGGACCTAAGTCACCCGGTAGGTGGAGGTGTTCTTTGGTTCCGTACTGGGCACGCACCAGTCGTCCGCCTCCTGGATGGTCTGGTAGTGGCGCCAGGCCGACTTGTTATACACGGGCAGCCTCTCCACGGACTCTGTCGACAAGGCCTGTGGGACGCAAGGCAGCCAGGTAACTGCATGTCAGCGAACAGGAGAAGTGCTCTCTCTGCAGTGAATGCTGCCCCCAAAGCCCCATGTCCTCCAAGCATCCTCCCAATGGCACGGCCAACCACTAGGAAGTAGCCCTAGGAGACCTCTGGTAGAAACTGGACAACAGTTCAAGACCAACCTCTGCTGTTTCCCTCCTGGTCCCTACTCAAGGCAGATTTCATGCCACGTGTTAGCCTGTAAAGTGCTTTGGCATCCTTCCAGACACAGGGCATCAGCAACGTTCTGCCCTCTTCTGAAGCCTTCCATCCAAGGAACCCAGGAGTCCTGGCTCCCAGGCCCCTGCTCTGACCAGTAGGTTCCCTTCTTGATACAGGAGTTTGATATCAAAGACTGCTAATGAAACCCTATGATTCTTCGCTTCCATTTCCTGGCACCGAAGCGTGTGTGTTGGAATGCAATTTGCATTCAGAGAGGGGCAGGCAGGGGGGAAGCAGTCTCTGCAGGTCAGATCTTGCATTCGTTTCCCCAGGGCTTTTAACTGGAGCTGGCTGAGAAAGGGAATCCCTTTCCCACGGACATTTCCACATTTCTGAAAAAGGTTCATCGTGCATTGGGATGAAATGTCAAGTCCGTGACATTTTTCACAGGGAAGGATTTAAAGACTGATTCCATTTTGGGACGCCCGAAAGGGAATTTTCCCAGCTGACCTCAGAGAAGGCGCCTGTCAATTTCACCTGTGAAACTGACAAGAGCCTTCCATGCCCAGCTGCTGGAGGGGCGGAGAGCCAGAGGGCTGTGTCACTGACAACCCCCCAGCTCTGGGAGCCAGCAAGGGGCTGCCTGGCCCCTAGAGCTTGGAGGGGGAGGCGGGGTGGGGGGAGAGAAGAGGCAGTGAAGCCTGCCTGTGTTTCAATAAAAGAATTTCATTAATTTTGTTGGAAAACTTTCAACCTGCTCTACTTCTAACTCCTCACCAGCTCCACAAGGAAGATTTTAATCACGTCTGGGTGAGTTTTTGCACGAAGGTCGGTCTGAATACAGTGCTTCTGGTGCCCTGCCCATGCACCAGCTAAGGACTGAAGCCAGGAGCAGTTGCATCAAGGGACTGTCTATATACTGAGGTTAGCTACAGCTGGGTGAATAAAAACCACGCATTTCTTTAATTGAGCTAAATCACTTTATAAAGTGTTAATCATTTTTATTTTATGGGTTGCTAGTTCTTTACTTCCCCCCCATAATTGGCCGTAGAGGATGTTTCTTCCCTTAATTAGCTTCCCGATTGTTGATAGAATTTCAGGTTTTACAAAGATTTTTGTTTTACTAAAGTTTCACACACAAAATGTGCATCTGTGTTGAAAAAGACAACACCAGGGCACCAACATCTTTATACCGTGAGAACCGCAAACTCTGGCACAACAGCGATCAGCAGATACCCCCGACTATGTTTGAAGCCAATATATTAAACTCCCACAAGTCAAGAAAGCTGAAATGCTTCAACCTGGCTAATATGCCTCCATCAGGGTTTGCGGTCAACGGCACATGTGTTCTTGAATTATGTTGGCTCTGGGATTTTTCCAAAGCACCTAACTTTAGGCTCCTCTTTGAAAATGTTGGCCTGTGTGTAGAACGAAGTCGTTGCGAATATTTGTATTGAATTGAAAGTCTAAATAACTTTTCATTGTTCACACCGCAGCAATTTTGTTCTGAACGGACACGGATTTTGTGCAGTGTTGTTATAGCTTCCTACAGACCAGGATACACCATCTCAAAGCGCACCAGCTCCTGCCAGAGCAACAGATGCAAAACCTGCCGACGTATCTCCATTGCTGCGATGATCAATACCCTCTACAACACAATTGTCAAGATTCCTGGTCCTACACGCTACACGTGAGGTTCCTCATGCAGTGCTTCAAATGCCCCAACAACCCCCATGAGGGTGAAACCAGACAATCACTATGCTCTTGAATGAACTCATGCAGAAAAATGATAAAACTACCGTCCATGGGCAAACGCCACTTTTAATTTCCCCAATACTAATTTCTCCCTACTGTTACTCACCCCTTCTTGTCAACTGTCTGTAATGGGCCACTCTCTTACCACTTCAAAAGTTATTTCTCCTCCCTTGGTACCCTGCTGTTGATTTATCTCGTTAGAGTGACTTAACACTTGGTAAAGCAACCCACACATCCTTTCATGTATTTATACCTGCTCCTGTATCTTTTACTTCATACATGTGATGAAGTGGGTTCTAGCCCACAAAAACTTATGCCCAAATAAATTTATTAGTCTCTAAGGTGCCACAAGGACTCCTAATTTTTTTTTTTTTACTTTTCACAAAGCGATCACTCCAGATCTGATCTTACAATACTCATCCTCAAGGGAAATCTACACAACACCTTCAAAAGGTGAGCCTGGGACCTTAAATTCCTAACTCTGCTAGACATTCAAAACCATGGACTCCACGGGGTTTTATGGCTCATTACGACAATTTGTAACTCACCCACCCTACTGCCTGGCTAAACCTTAACTGCCCGCTTCAACCCCCTTACACAGAATAGCCTCACCCTCAACTGACAACTTCATTTCAAGTGGCCTCTACAACATGGGTAACCCCTTACGCTTAACAATCTGTCCCAACTTGTATTTAGCTCAGACTCTCTGATCTCCCTCCCCAGGCGTGAAGAAGAGATCTGTGTGGCTCTAAAACTTTTACCTTCCCTCGACAAAAGCTGGTCTAATAAAAGATACTACCTCACCCACCTCGTCTCGCTCAAAAACTTTATGTCAATAAAATAAAAGTTGAATAAAGATACAATATTAGCCCGGATGCTGCAAATGCCTAGGCCTGTGCTTAACGGTAATCCCACTGAAGTCAATGAGATTAGGCATGTGAGTAAAGTTACGTATCTGCTTAAGCAGTCGCAGGATCCGGGTCTTGAATTTTACAAAACGGCTATAAGCCCAAAAAATTTGAAAATGTATGTACAATATCCTAATTGTAGTGGCACCGGAGGAAAACAATAGTGTTTAAAATTTAGTGTGTGATAAAAAAAATTCAAATTCACAGTTGCAATAGCGCACGTTTTCCAATTAGCTTTTACAAAGCCGCCACCCGATTGAAACCTGATTTTAATACGATTATTAATATCGAAATGATTTAATAATAGTGTGATTTAAAACAGCTACTCACGAAGAGCAAAAAATCCCTGATACAGACGAGCCCTTAGACGCCTAGCTCTGGAGTACAGGGGAATCTAACCAGGAGTCTGTCAGTTACACATCACCTCTCAGCATGACCCAACATGTAAATGACATCCCGAGAACCTGTTCCCATAGCTATGGGCAGGGCCGACTCAGACCCAAGCTCCTGCTCCGGTGGCTACCGGAGTCACCCTGGTTATGTCACTGATCTTATTCAGGGATCGATCCTGAATGGAGACATGCTTGGGCTGAGAGATAGGTTGAGCCTTTGGGGGGGGGGGGGAGGGGTCGAGTGAAGTGGCTAGGAACAGAGTGAAACTGACCCACGTAAACTTCACCAAGGAGGGACAGCATCAATGGGGACAAGGCTGAAAGATCTGGAGACTCCACCCACTGTCAGTGACATGGGGCAGGGATCACCTTCTTCTCTGTTGCAAAGGAAGAGGAAAAGCCAGGGGCTGGGGACCGCCAGCAAACCCTTCCAGCGTTAGCACTTATCTCTGGTCCCCGCTGCGGTAGCGTCCGCACGCCTCCCGATCTTTCATTTATCTTCACAGCCCATACGTGAGGTCGGGCGGTGCCACCAGCCCCGCGTTACAGACGGCAATGAACAGACGCAGAGAGATTAAGGGCTTGGCTACACGGGAAAGTTATACTGGAATAAGCCACGAGTGTAGTTATACTGGTATAACTCCCCATGGGGACACACTTATCCCAGTATAAGAGCGTCCATACGGGGAATGATACCAGTATGGTTCTACTGGCGCAGCCGGGAAGAGTTTCCTGTGTAGACAAGCCCTAAGGGACTTGCTCAAGGTCACACAAGGAGGAGAGCAGGAACGTGAATGCAGGCCTCCAAAGTCCTAGGCAGGCCCCCTAACCACTGGAACATCCTTCCTTCTAGCTCCCCCCTTCACATGGGGTGCCTGTCACTGACAGGACTGGGAGGCCTCCAGGGAGCGGCAGCCTGAACTAGCGGGTTTGAGAAGGAGAGACCTGGGGGGTGATTTACGCACCTTCAGGTAGATGACTGCGTCTGTCCCAAAGCCCTCCATGGAGAAGAGCTGAAGGTCCCCTTGGAAATACTTGGCATAGAGTCTGGAAATGGGCAGGCCGTAACCAAAGCCAGCCTGGCGGGGCGGGGAGAAGACGACAGGAGGTTATGGTTGCAGATGTCTCTGCGAACTGCCCGACCACCAGACCCTAGTTTCCCCAACATCACCCCACCCAGACATCAGGAACCCCCCCACGCCCTCCTCCCACTCCCAGGTGGCCTGGCTGTCAGACGTAGGCCCTCCGCCATCCCACCATGCCATCCAAGCGGATCAGTATATGTGCAGGCTGCTTACTGGAATCCCCTGCACACGGCTCTGGAGGGGGAGGATGGTTACCTGGAAGGACTTAGGGAATTCCATCCACTCACCCACCCACAAAATCACCTGCAGGGACACCCGGGGGGCCCGACTTGATCCGATACGTACCAGGGGTGTCCCGCCCGAGCCGGGCTGCGGGGTGGGTGCGGTGGAATACATGTAGCTGAAGAGCCGCTCGATCTTCCGCAGCGGAACCCCGCCACCTCGGTCGCTCATCTGCGCGACGGGACATTGTCAGTGACCCCCCACATGCCCTGAGCAGCGGCGCGTTAGCCATCCCCACCCCCACAGGGAGATATCCCAGTAGCCCAGCAGCGCCTGATACAGAAGAAGCATCACTAGGCCATGACAGGGCGCTCTGTCCAGCCCCCCTTACTGGAGGAAATGCCCTTGTGCGGCTGGGGGAGCAGGGAAAACAGCCTCAGGGTTCAAGCGGGAGGCTCCCAAGCAAGGACTGGCTACGGGCATCCCAGAAGCCGCAGAGATGAGCTGCACTGGAGAAGAGAAGCTAAACAGCATTTGGGGGGGTGGGATAAATACCCCCCCACACACATGCCCCCCGAAGTCTCAGGCCCGGGGGACAACAAGTCAGATAGTCAAACAGAACTCAGGAGGGTCCTCTTGCCCGATCCTCTATTATCCACTAGCCCACATGCCCTCAGGCTACCTGCTGCACTGCAGGGGACTCCCAGGACACAGGTGAGCACCCTGGGGAATTAGCCTGATGCTGAGGGACCCTTTCTATCCCTCGGACCCTCAGCCAGGCCACCTACCTTGATAGAAAGATCTTCTTTACCCAGCGCTACCATCACCTTGATGGTTGGGAGTCGGAGGCTGGACTCGTGACTCTCCACGGTGGCTCTCATGGCATTCTACGCGGGAACAAAGACAAGAAGCGGGTCATCAGGGATTTTGTAATGACAGACTGTCAGCTCCTCTAGCCTGGCCCCCACCTGCCCTGATGCTTGAGGAAGGTATAAAAACCCCCACAAGGCACCTATTTGTGCAGTATTTGTAAGGGTAGGAAGTTCCTTCCTGACCCTGAGCCGATCATCTGCAGATGCCCTGAAGCAGAGGCTTGGTGGTCCTGGACTTCCCATGAGTCGATTCCGTCTTTAAAATGTTTACTAAAGCTAGTTCCCTAGGCAAAAATCCTGCAGAAATGAGTTCCACGGGTTAACACTGTGGCTGAAAACGTGCTTTCCTTTACCCATCTCTTAACTTACTCTCCTCATACATGTACTCCCTGGCCTCCACCTCACCCACCGCCAGAGGCGGGAGCTCGAAACTCCGGTGCCTACTCCAGGGAACCATCGGTGGGTCAGGCAGACAGAATGCCAAGTTCTACCATGGTTCTCTCCAGCTTCGTCACCTCCTTGCAGAGAAAGAAGTGCTACAGGTGAAGGACCACAGAGACAGGAGCCTTACCTTGAAGAGCTCAAAGAGCATGTGGTAGAGGTGAGATGGGACATAGACAATGCGGATTGGCTGCTTGGAATTGTTGGCTACAAGGGAAAGAACACAGCGGCTGTAAGGGAAATGCTCCTGTAAGCTGTCGGCCTGACTCCCCTAACCCAGGGAGGACTCACGCCCAAGGACGGCGCAGGTCTGTCTTTCAGGGCGCAGTTTTGTTCTTCAAATACCAAACTCTCCGAGTAACACATGCAAAGCAGGCAGCAGCGGCCCAGAGGCCTTTCCTCTGCGTCTCTCCCCCTGCTATACGGCCAACCACGGGGGCCACCTCGCTTCCTGCAGCTCCCTTCTTCAACGGAGCCATTTCAGCAGACTCAACAGGGAGGTCACTGATCAGTCCCAGGCCAGGCCGGGCTCTGCTCCCCGTAAAGGGCCAGTCACCTTGTGCCAGGTTCCTTAGAGAGCTCCTCGTCCTCAGCTGCTCCCCACCAACCCCTGCACCCAACAAGCAACTCACCTTCCCACCGGGCTCAACGGCTCCCCCACGAGCATCCCCGCCCACCTGTCCCCAGGGGCTGCGGGACCCTCTAGACTCACCGCTGACTTCCTGGATCTCCAGATCGGGCGAGGTCATGTAATACTGGTCGCATAGCAGCTTGGCCATGTTGTAGGCATCTGGAGAACAGGGAGAGGTGGGATCGGCACCGATTCTACCCAAGAGAGCAGAGCTCAGCGCCTGCTTTCCCTTGGGACAGGCTCAGGACTTAGCGAGGGGACGGGAGACAAGGAATTTCAGCATGGACAGTGCAGGGAACGACAGACTGGAGCGGGATATTTGCTCCAAGAAGGACAAGTTGGGCATCAGCCGGGTGAACTTCCCCCAGGCTGCCCTGTGCCACTGTCCCCTGCCTGACAGGGACCCCCTTTTAGGGACAAGGGGAGCTCAGTCACTGTGGCCCACCAGTGCTTGGCATCTCTGGGGTACCCCCAGGGGCAGTCTGACATGTGTCAGGTGAATGCTTGTCCACCGGCACCTAGGCTGAGATCTACCAAATTCGTCACACAGAGAGGCTTCCAAACAAACAGCCTTCAGGCCCCGCTGGCCTGGCACGGATCAGAACCGGATCCCCCTGCTGATCTCCCGAGCCAGCCAGCGTCCCCTCCCCGAGACACCAAGATGAGGTTGCACTGGGGAGACCCTTTAGCCTTCTGCGCTCCACCACCCTTTTGTGGGGATGCTGCCTCTCCGCCGTTACGGGGCACAGACCTCTCACAACCTCGGACACGTCACAGTGGGGGTCGATGCTGCCAATGTGCTTGGGGTGAGCCGGGTTGGTACTGCCATCAAAGAGCAGGCCTACATGGGAAGAGCGGGAGGGGAAGGAGAGACAAGGGGGGAGGAGAAGGAGGAAGGGCCTCAGCACAGACTGAAACATAAGAGTCCAAAGGGGAACCCAAAAGGATCAAAAGCATGCGTGTCAGTTTCCATCTCTCCTACCCTGTCCCTCTGTCCCAGTACTCCCCACCCACCCACAAATTCCACCCCTCGGCCCCAGTGCCCTACTGGAATCTCCCTGCTTATAAGGTCTATTCTCGTCTAGCCCAGAGGTCTTCCGGGCGGTCCATCAATTCATCTAGATATTTGCTTAGTTTTACAACAGGCTACATAAAAAGGACTAGCAAAGTCAGTACAAACTAAAATTTCATTCACCCGGTGACCTGTTTATACTGCTCTATATGTCAGGACAACATTAATATTCCAATTGATTTATTTTATAATTATAGGGTAAAAAGGAGAAAGTCGGCAATTTGTCAGTAATAGTCTCCAGTGACTCTTTTGTGTTTTTAGGTCTGATTTTGCAAGCAAGTAGTTTTTAAGGGATGTGCAAGACAAATCAGACTCCTGAAAGTGGTCCAGTCGTCTGGAAAGGTTAAGAGACGCTGCACATTTTCAATACTGTGCCCATCACCGCAGCATCTCATCCCTGCCTCATTCCACCTCTCCTCTGCAGCCCACTCAATCCCTTCCTCTCGCTTGTCCCCTCCATGGGAGACAGCAGGCTTGGCTGGGCGGTTGGCACTCACTGTGCTGGTTGATCAGCATGCGGATGGAGATGCGGCTCAGGTAGAAGCGGTCCAGGAAGTACTGGATGTTCTGGTTAGACACGGGGTCGTCCCCGTAGGCTTCCTTGTACTCGATCACCCCCTGCGCCATGGTCGGCACCACATCGTTGTGCCGGTTACGGATGGTGATCAGGGCGTCCGTGAACCTGGGGAGAGCAGGAAGGGAAAGCGAGGGGGTTAGTCCATGTGAGATGGGAGCAACTCATCATAGAGCGAGGCGAGGATAGAACCAGCTTCCCAGAGCCTGGAACCAGAGGGCTACAACAAGGAGGCAGGGGACAGCAAGACCCCCAGTCCATTCCAGGGAGGCACAGCAATCCAGTCCAGGTTCCCCTATGGCTGAAGGAGCTCTCCCCCATTCTAACCCTAATGCGGGCTTTTAACAGTGCGCAGCTGCCTGGGAAATCCCGGAGCAGATTCCACCGCACAGCTGACAAGGATCTCCAGGACACAGGTAACATTAGAGATGGATGAAGTGCCATAGCTGGAATTCAGCTCTGGATTGGGGCGGGGAGGTCCGGAGGGAGCTGGGACCTGTGATAAAATTTCAGTGACACTCAAGCCCAACCGCAGCCCGAGCGGAGGTCCCTGCCAGGATCCGGGAGTGGGGCAGCAAGAAAACACGACTGTCCCGTTCAATGCGGCCCTACAAAAGGAACCCTTGCTCAGGTATCAGTTCATTGCTAAATGCAGACGGTAAAAATCATAAATAGCAATACAGAAAAGGCAAAAACGTTCACTAGGGAGTCCTGTGGTGTATCTGGAACGAAGCAGGAGGACGTATCCATCGCACTGGAATAGAAAATGTACCATTTGGAAAAAGAAAGAACGTGAGGGCCCATATAACTTGCATCCTTAAAGAAACCAGCTGAATCACTACTGTTAATTTTTAACCGATCTGGGAAAACAAGAGAAATTCCAAATTGGAGGCCTGCTACTGCAGTCCCAACATTTAAAAAGGGGAGAAGGGATGACCCAGCGAACTACAGATCCGCTGGCTGATGTGATTCCCAGGCAAATGACAGAGTCTCCGATTAACTGCTCCATCAAAGAATTAGAGGCGAACAATACAGCTAAAGCCAGTCAGCAGGGTTTCATGGAAACTAGGTCTTATCAAACAAACCTGGTATCTTGGTTTTTTGACAAGATTACAGGTCTGGTTGATAAAGGTAACTGCGCATAGTATCCCTAGATTACTCCAAGGCGGTGGACTTAGTACCAGATGACATTCGGATTGTTTTACGGAATTAACGAGGCGCTCATGAGATGGATTGCCAGCCGGCTCAATGACAGTGTTGTTGTTACTGGGGAGATATCACTGAGTGGGGCTGTTTCTCAAAGGGTCCCCCAGGGACTGGTTCTTGATCCGGTGCTATTTGATATCTTCTAGATGATTGATAAAAGTCATATAACATTTTTGCTGGTTAGGTTTGCAAGATGGCACAAAAACGTGTGGGGTAACAGATAACGAGGAGGACAGGTTAATGGTACAGAGCTCTCTGAGTCGCCTGGTCAAATGGTCACAATTTAATCCACTCAAACGGACGTTTACTCATCTGGGATGAAAGAAAGCAGATTACACCTAAAGAAGGGGAGACTAGGTCTTGGGAAGCAAGAACTCACAGGAGGACTTTGGGGTCACGCTGTTGCTAAGGGGCCTAACGTGATGCGGGGATGTAGACAAAGAGGGAATTCAAGCAGAAATTGACAAGTGCACAGCATTGGTAAGGTGGCTACTAGAATACTGTGTCCATTTCCGGTCTCCACGCTTAGAGGAGGATGTGGATGGACGGGAGAGAAGCAAGCCTGGCAGAGAGAGGCTTAAGGAGCTCCACTTCCTCGGTCTATGGAAGAGCAGGTTGAGAGGTGACTTGGATCACGGTGTATTGGCACCCGCGCACGGGAAAGGTACTGGCTAGGTGGGGGTGGGGCGTTGATCGTGCTGACACAGGCATAACAAGCGCCAATGGCTAGATCCAATTCAGCCTTGAAATATGCTACAGTTTGCTAGCCAGGAGGGTGATTCAACACCGGAACAGCTCCCCAGCGTGGTGGACTCTCGGTCCCTGGGAGTCGCCAAGCGGAGATTGGATATCTGAAAGATACGCTTCAATGCAGGTTCTGGGAAAAAGCCTTTGGCTTGTGGACACAGGCGGTCAGACGAGATGACCGAAGGGTCCCTCCTCCCAGTCAGCCCACACCCAACTTACTGTCCCAGGGTGCCTTGGTCCTCGGGGTCTTTGTCCAGGAACTCCATGATGTCCAGCAGGCTCTGAACGTACCTGTGGGGGAGTGGGGAGGAAAAGGGATGCAGGCTCTGTTTATATTCCACAGCCACACGCTGGGAGCACGGATCAATGCAGAGTGGCCCCGATCCCCATCCCTCTACGGGCAGGCGCCCCCGAGAGCCCGTGTGGGACAGCAATGCCCCACTACCCGCCTCCATGGGGGGGGGAGAAGAGGATCCACAGAGTCTAGGCACAGCACTTTACAAACAGGAATTGCTTCATCCACTGCTGAAATGCAGCCAGCTCTGGAGTGGGAAGCAGCAGCGTGCACACACACACACACACACGAGTTTAGGGCTGGAAGTGGAGAACACTCTGGGATCTCTAACAGGCAGGATCGCCACTTGGCATCCGCAGCAACACAGCCCCCCCCTGCAATGCAGCAGCCAGTGGTTTAGTGCTGAATTACAGGCAAGGCTGCCTCCTACGGAACCACCCCCACAGCTTCCAGCGGCATTTGGGCTTTCTGCAAAGGTCTCCCATCCAAACCCCAATCCAGCCCAACCCTGCTTAGCTTCACCTGCCAGGTTCTTAACCTGCAGCCATTGCCGCTTGGGCTACTGAATCAAAGGCCTTCCCTGCCTGCTACTGCAGATTCCCGAGGTCCATCTCTGGGAGCCCAGTCTAGGCAGAGCTGCTCGTTCACCCGCTGCCTACCATTCCCTAGAGCACGGTCACCCAGCCCTCCTCCCACAGCGGGACAGGAGAGACGGGCCTAGCCTAGAGCCTTGCACGATGGGAAGTATAAAAGGTGAAGGAGGAGCAGCGCACCAGCAGCCGGGGGCCAGCGACTTCCCAGGCCTGCACCTTGCCAGAGGCTTTGGGACATGCAGCGCACCTTGCCTTCTGCAGCCTCAGCTTAATCAGGAACGTCTGCCAGGCGAGCCCCGAGCAAGCAGCCCGTCCCCTCCCCTGGGTCAGTTTCCCTCCAGACACACAGCTCCTTCCAGGGGGCACCATGACAGCTGCAAACTCCTAAGCAAGTTGGCTGTCAGCGTGGGGACGGAATGGCTTCCCAGGGCTGTGTTATATTTGCTTGGGGATGTAGGTTACAGGGAAGCAGCTGCAAAGGCACCGGTCCTGAAAGAACAGGAAGTTTTGATCACGGGATCCCAAGGGTGCAGGAGGAGGAGTACAGGAGCGGTTCACCGCCAGAGATGACGGGGCAGATCCCGCCACCAGTCACAAGGGGATGAGGGGTGGAAGGAGAGTGCTCATGTGGGCCCCATCACCAGAGCTACCACGCAGCACAGCATGGTGTGGGGCTTACGCCAGAGAAGCAAGGACTGGAGTAGCAGGAGGGCCCTGGCTGGTCTGGAACGGAAGGGATGTGGGAAGGTCAGGGTACTGGAGCAGTCTAGATACCCCTGTAGCACTCAAGCATGTTGGCAGAACTGGGCGTGGGAAGGTTAGGGCTGGACTAGCGGGGGGGGCTGCAAGAAAGGACTGAGGTGCATGGACATACGTGGGGAGCCCAGGGCATGAGGGGAGCCATGGGGGAAGGATGGAAGGGCACTGGCAGAGCTGTGTAGAGGGCCCAGGGCTGGAATAGCAGGTGGGCTGCAAGGGCATTGGCGTTCGGAGGCTCAGAGGAGTGGGAGAAGCTGCTCGACAACAAACCCCTCTGAGCGCTCTATGGGGCGCTGCGATGGGGGCTCCCGTGGGTCTCCGGGTCAAGCCACCTGAGCAGATGTGAAAGACCGCAGAGCTCCATGCTGGAGAGGGGTGCAGCCAGGGGACCTCCCTGGCCCCTCTGAGGAGGGGCTGCTTAAACAGACATGGGGTGGGGGAAGAAGGAACAGATGGGAGGGCTGAAGACGCACCCACCCACAGGGGACAATCGCGTGTGGCAGCGTAACCAGCCACCCCTTACTTCACAGCCCCTCGAACCTCTGGGGTGCTCAGACCTGGCAGATTAATAATAAAGGGGTCGAGGAGCAGCACGGGGTTAAAAGCCACCCCCCCCCCGCCGCCATTGGCGCAGGCAGCAAAGGGTTGACGACCAGCCCCTTGGGATCACTGATGCAGGAATGCACCTTCCAGGAGGGCAAATTCCAGCCTCGCTGCAGGCAAGGGCCAGGTTACTATTAACTCAGGCTCCTGCCCCACAGCTCCCGGGGGAGTGGGATTCAGCTGGTCTGGGCAGCCGCTGGCCCTGCCGGATGCAGCAGGAACCAGGAACACGGAGGGGAAAGAGGAAATCGCTGGCTGCACAAACAAGCTGTCACGTGATCCCGAAGCCCCAAAGTAGGACAAAGTTCAGGCTGCTGCTGTCTGGTAGTCAGGGGCCGGGTATTGGGGGGGGATCTTAAAGGGACATTTCCCATTTCTTCCCCCTCCTGTTGGCCTACAGAGGCCCAAACCTATAAGGACCTGACCAGAGCAGCTGGTGCCTTTGAAATGACAACAAACCAGTCCGAGGGGGAGAAGAAATCCAAGCGTGGGCTGCAGGCCGGCGGGCTTTCAAGGGTTAAATACAGTCGCTGCCCCACAAACTGCAGTACCCAGCGTGACCTGGCGGGGGCGCCATAACCGCTGGAGTAACAGGGAGCACGCACTTCCCCTGATTCCTAGAAAGCCAAGGGCGCTTTGGAAATCTCCCTGCTCCCCAGCGAAACCCAAACGGGTTCTGCCCAGGGCTGGGCGAAGTGTTAAGTGAAAAAAACCCTCAACTGTTATGTGTTGGGCTGATCCCGCTCAGATGTTCCATTGTCCTGGCGCGATTCAATGAGCTGGTCCGTTGCTGGCCCAGGTCTAGTCTAGGAAGAGGTGTTTCTCAGCATGATCTGTCGGCTAGCTGTTCTTTACAGGGGTTAAGCCCTGTCTACACTAGAGGTCAAAATGCCGTCGCTAACGAGTGTACACACAACCTGTTTTCCCAGGCTTGGTCGACACTAGAAAATTGAATCAGCTTAACTACATCCCGCCGGGTTGTGAAAAAGCCCCACCCCCGACCAGCGTAGTTAAGCCGACCTAAGCCCCAGTGTAGACAGTGCTAGGGCGATGGGAGAATTCTTCCATCAGCTTAGCTACCGCCTGTCAGGGACACGGAGTACCTACGCAGATGGGAGAACCTCCCGTTGGCACTGATAGTCCCTATCCTGAAGCGTGACAGTGGCAAGCTATGCCACAGTAGCATTTCAAGTGTAGACGGGCCCCTAGTCTAGATGTGGTCTCTTGGGTATGAACTGTCTCAGCCCCCAGCCCTCCCCAGTTACCACTGCGATTTGACTCCCCCTTGTGCCATTTCACACCCACACACACAGTAGGTCCATTCCAGAGGCCCTCGCCTGGCAGGGCCTTTGAGCTGCCATCCTCATTCTCCTCCTGCATCTGTTACATGTAAACCCAGACCAGGCGAGCAAGGGGCTTGCTGAGAAGGAGAGTTGGTGGGTGCTGTGGGATATGGAAAGGCTGGCAGTCTCTCCCTACACAAACAGGCTAGCAGTGCCATGCTCCCCCCCAGGCTAGCAGTGCCATGCCCCCCACCCAGGCTAGCCGTGCCATGCCCCCCACATACACACAGATTAGCTGCCCGCCCCCACCCCCTTGACTGGCAGTTCATCCTACTCACCAGCTCTGCACCAGCTGCACCGAGGGCGTGCTGATGACCCGGTCTGGCAGCAGGTTGATCTCCTTCATGATGTTGGACAGCCTGACAGGCAGCTCCTGGCGGAGGAAGGTGAAGGAGGTTTTCTCGCAGGCATTGCTGGACCCTAGAGACAGAAGCCCCACCATTAGAAGAGCAGGATCTCAGTGACCCCCAGCCTGATGATGGGGAAGTAGGCACCTATCCCTTCAGGAGACACCCACCTGTCCTGCCCCCGATATCAGCTCAGGACGGTACATCAGACCACCTGTTGGACTCCCAGGGATCAGGTGCTCACCCAGAGCATTTACCTGGTTCCTCTGGCCCCTTCCCCCACCACAGCCCCTTGCATCAGAGGACCTCACGCTCATCCATAAACATTACACCTCAGACCCCCACTGAGTACAGCTTTAGCCAATCTAACCACTAGGCCACATTCCCTTGCAACTGGCTGAATTCCATCAGGGTCTTGGGCACAGCTCTCAGGATGGGGAGGGGGAGGAAAGCTGTCCCCATCACTTCACCCCCAATCGCATACCAGCCCTTCTCATCTGCTGCTTACCCCCTCCATGCTGCTCCCTCCACCAGTCACCTCCTCCAGCTGCCAAGCTCCAGCAGGGGATACTGGCTAGGAGACTCACAAGGGAAGCCAGGTCGCACGCGAACCCCAGGCTGCAGCCCATTACTGCCCAGCGTGGGAAATGGGGAGAATACCCCATCACTTTGAAGGCATGCATCCACAAAGCCAGGGCAGGTGGGGTCGTCCAGTGGTTTGAGCAAAAGACCGGCGTCTCTGCCTGGCTCTGCCACTGATTCACAGAGTGACCTCGGGCATGTCACCTAACCTCTCTGTGCCTCGGATCCCTCCATCCCTACACATCACTCCAATCACGGGGCCTCCAAAGAGTCCTGTACGGTTATTTTTCGTCACTGCCTCCCGAGGTTGGGAGTGGGTAATCTGCACACTGGCTGCCTTCCCCGGGTCCAGGAGCCATTTCTCAGGCTCCCTCTCTGGAATCAAACCCTGCAATAGAGAATTCAGCACTGGGGTCCCCAGGGACCACAGAAATTGCAGCGCTGGGTCCTCACAGCCCCAGGGACCAGAGCCTGGCACACGTGGTACGTGCGGCATTCAGCGCGCACACAGTCCTGAAGCATCGCTTGCCTGTTCCTGAGCTCTGACGTGTCCCTAAGCACAGCACAGCACGATTGCAGGCTGCCTAAGGAGAGCTTGGCCCTGCCACCGAGTGACAGACAGACACTAGGAGCCTTAATGACCGGGGAACTCCCAACAGTGGCCAGTAGAAAGGAAACTAACAGCCTTATTGGCAGCAGCTCCAAGTTCTGCAACCAACACACCACCCCGCCCCGCACTCCCAAAGCACCCGGGTGACAGGGACACGGGCCAAGATGCTCCAGGAGGGTCCGGAGGAGGAAAAAAAAATAGGGGGTGATTATTAGATCACAGCAGGGCTATAAAGTAACTGCAGGGAGAAGAGAAGAGGTGGGAGGCTGGTAAACAAGGGCATAGTTCTGGAGAGAGCAGTAGCGGGTGTACGTGTGTGTGTTTAACTCACACGCACACAAATGTACAGATGTAACCTGAGCCACTGCACGTTCGGACACCCCTGGCAGTTTCTATCTAAACAACGGCACAGACTGTTCGGAAGACAAGTGGCTAGTGGAAGGGAGAGAAAAGCACACACGCGGGTGTTCGTGCACACACACAGCAGCATGCATGTCAGCAGGTTGCCGCGCAGCGCAAGCCAGCCAGGTATGGCAGGGGCTTTAGCTAGCGTTTTGAAAGCACCGGCAGGCCCGTCATTTGTTCTGGAAAGAGAAGCCACACGAAATGGACACAGAGGACGGCTAGCGCTGGGGGCTGGAACGGTTCTAGGACGCGGCAGAGGGCACTGGATCCGATATGAGCAGGCACCCTCCCCCTTTCAGCACACGTCTAAGGACAGCCGGAAGAGAAGGGGGTGCTGTGATGCATTTCAAATAGTTTACGGCAATAAACCTCTTCGCCTTTTCCTATCTCCTTCAGACCACGGATTTCCATGTACATCAGTGAATCCATCTTCCCAGCCTCCCCCGGGATGTGGCTCGGTCTCGCTACCCCCATGCGACTGACGGGGAAACTGAGGCTCAGAGCCGGGAAGGGAGGGCCAGGAACAGAACCCAGGCACCCCCTGCTCTAGCTAGTGGGCTGGGAAGCAGCAAGGAGGGGCTATATCCCAAACCCCAAAGCAAGACAGCACCCTGTTGTTTTCAAACAGGATTTTCCAAGGGGGAAGATCCTTGGAGGGTTTGGGTGTATCAGAGTCAGACTCCCCAGAGCAGGGAGGGCAGAATACGTGGTGTGGGGGGATGGATGGGGTGTATTCCAACCTCTCATCCTCTCCCCCAGCTGTCCCTTAGAAGAGTGGACAGCAAACCTTACAGTAATCCAGGGACAAGAGTAGCCATCCTCTCCTCCCCCCATAGCTCCTGCTATGGCCTAGGGGGAGAGGGGAGTCCAAATAAACTGCTCTATTCTCCCTGCACTGATTTAATGCACCACCCACCCACTGGTTTCCCCTACGTCCTCCACTCCCCAGAGAACAGGAGCTTTTCTGCTCCCCGCCCCCACATATCCCACTCTCAGCCCTATAGTCCTTCTAGCCCTTTCCTAGCCCCCGCCCTTGGTAATGAAAAGGCAAAGGGGGTATTTGCCCGGGTGGGGGAGGGGCCTGGGGATATTTGCCCAGGACCCTGGGGGGTATTTGCCAGGGGTGGGGCCTGGGTGGGAGAGGTACCCGGGGTATTTGCTGGGGGCGGGGCCCGGGTGGGGGTGGGGGAGGGGGCCCATGGGTATTTGCCTAGGTGGGGCAATGGGGGAGGGGCCCGGGCGGTATTGGCCCCAGTGGGGGAGAAGCGGTGGGGGAGGGGCCTGGGGGGTATTTGCCCAGCAGTGGGGGAGGGGCGGCGGGGGCGGGGCCCGGGCGGTATTGGCCCCGGGGGGGGAGGGGCGGCAGGGGAGGGGCCCGGGCGGTATTGGCCCCGGGGGGGGGAGGGGCCCGGGCAGTATTGGCCCCGGGGGGGGAGGGGCGGAGGGGGAGGGACCCGGGCGGTATTGGCCCGGGGGGGGGGGGGGCGGGCGCTATTGGCCCGGTGGCGGAGGGGCGGCGGGGGCCCGGGCGGTACTGGGCCTGGGGGGAGGGTCCCGGGCGGTATTGGCCCCGTTGGGGGAGGGGCCCGGGCGCTATTGGCCCCGGGGGGGGAGGCCGGTGGGGAAGGAGGGGCCCGGGCGGTATTGGCCCCGGTGGCGGGGGAGGGGCCCGGGCGCTATTGGCCCCGGGTGGGGGAGGCCGGTGGGGAAGGAGGGGCCCGGGCGGTATTGGCCCCGGTGGCGGGGGAGGGGCCCGGGCGCTATTGGCCCCGGGTGGGGGAGGCCGGTGGGGAAGGAGGGGCCCGGACGGTATTGGCCCCGGTGGGGAAGGAGGGGCCCGGGCGCTATTGGCCCCGGTGGCGGGGGAGGCCGGTGGGGAAGGAGGGGCCCGGGCGCTATTGGCCCCGGTGGCGGGGGAGGCCGGTGGGGAAGGAGGGGCCCGGGCGCTATTGGCCCCGGTGGCGGGGGAGGGGCCCGGGCGCTATTGGCCCCGGGGGGGGAGGGGCGGCGGGGGCCCGGGCGGTACTGGGCCTGGGGGGAGGGGCCCGGGCGGTATTGGCCCCGGTGGGGGGGGAGGGGCCCGGGCGGTATTGGCCCCGGGTGGGGGAGGCCGGTGGGGAAGGAGGGGCCCGGGCGGTATTGGCCCCGGTGGCGGGGGAGGGGCCCGGGCGCTATTGGCCCCGGGTGGGGGAGGCCGGTGGGGAAGGAGGGGCCCGGACGGTATTGGCCCCGGTGGGGAAGGAGGGGCCCGGGCGCTATTGGCCCCGGTGGCGGGGGAGGCCGGTGGGGAAGGAGGGGCCCGGGCGCTATTGGCCCCGGTGGCGGGGGAGGGGCCCGGGCGCTATTGGCCCCGGGGGGGGAGGGGCGGCGGGGGCCCGGGCGGTACTGGCCCCGGTGGGGGGGGAGGGGCCCGGGCGCTATTGGCCCCGTTGGGGGAGGGGCCCGGGCGCTATTGGCCCCGGGGGGGGAGGGGCCGGTACCGAAATCCAGGAACTGCTTCATGGAGAGCGGCGAGGGCGAGAACTTGCTGAAGTGCTCGATGTAGGACGGGGCCCCGGCGGCCCGCGCCGCCTTCTCCAGCAGGGCCCGCAGCAGCCGCATCGCGCCGCCGGGACCCTCCGTGCCACTGACAGCGGCCTGCGGCGGGGCCGGCCAATCCCGCGCCGGCCCCGCCCCCCGCCGCCCGCAGCCAATCGCGGTTCAAAAACATCCCCCGCGGGCCAATGGGGTGCGCTCAGACCCACGTGCCACCTGGGACACGCCCATTAACCCTTCCCTGCCCAGGGCCCTTCTGTCCGTCCACCCCCGCGCTCTATCCCCTTACCCCCTTCCTCCCCAGGGCCCTACAGCCCACCCCAGACCC
Organism: Malaclemys terrapin pileata; assembly: GCF_027887155.1. Lineage (NCBI taxonomy): Eukaryota > Metazoa > Chordata > Testudines > Emydidae > Malaclemys > Malaclemys terrapin. Next base: position 9,796,666 of record NC_071529.1, read on the forward strand.
CCCCATTCCCTTACCCCCTTCCTCCCCAGGGCCTTATAGCCCCCCCAACCCCCCCCATCCCCTTACCCCCTTCCTCCCCAGGGCCCTACAGCCCACCCCAGACCCCCCCATTCCCTTAACCCCTTCCTCCCCAGGGCCCTACAGCCCACCCCAGACCCCCCCATTCCCTTACCCCCTTCCTCCCCAGGGCCCTACAGCCCACCCCAGACCCCGCCATTCCCTTAACCCCTTCCTGCCCAGGGCCTTATAGCCCACCCTAGACCCCGCCATTCCCTTAACCCCTTCCTGCCCAGGGCCTTATAGCCCCCCCAACCCCCCCCATCCCCTTACCCCCTTCCTCCCCAGGGCCCTACAGCCCACCCCAGACCCCCCATTCCCTTAACCCCTTCCTGCCCAGGGCCTTATAGCCCCCCCAACCCCCCCCATTCCCTTAACCCCTTCCTGCCCAGGGCCTTATAGCCCCCCCAACCCCCCCCATTCCCTTAACCCCTTCCTCCCCAGGGCCCTACAGCCCACCCCAGACCCCCCCATTCCCTTAACCCCTTCCTGCCCAGGGCCTTATAGCCCCCCCAACCCCCCCCATTCCCTTAACCCCTTCCTGCCCAGGGCCCTACAGCCCACCCCAGACCCCCCCATTCCCTTAACCCCTTCCTGCCCAGGGCCTTATAGCCCCCCCCAACCCCCCCCATTCCCTTAACCCCTTCCTGCCCAGGGCCCTACAGCCCACCCTAGACCCCGCCATTCCCTTAACCCCTTCCTCCCCAGGGCCCTACAGCCCACCCCAGACCCCCCCATTCCCTTAACCCCTTCCTCCCCAGGGCCCTACAGCCCACCCTAGACCCCCCCATTCCCTTAACCCCTTCCTGCCCAGGGCCCTACAGCCCACCCCAGACCCCCCCATTCCCTTAACCCCTTCCTCCCCAGGGCCCTACAGCCCACCCCAGACCCCCCCATTCCCTTAACCCCTTCCTGCCCAGGGCCCTACAGCCCACCCTAGACCCCGCCATTCCCTTAACCCCTTCCTCCCCAGGGCCCTATAGCCCACTCTAGACCCCCCATTCCCTTAACCCCTTCCTGCCCAGGGCCCTACAGCCCACCCTAGACCCCGCCATTCCCTTAACCCCTTCCTCCCCAGGGCCCTATAGCCCACTCTAGACCCCCCATTCCCTTAACCCCTTCCTGCCCAGGGCCCTACAGCCCACCCTAGACCCCCCCCATTCCCTTAACCCCTTCCTGCCCAGGGCCCTACAGCCCACCCCAGACCCCCCCATTCCCTTAACCCCTTCCTGCCCAGGGCCCTACAGCCCACCCTAGACCCCGCCATTCCCTTAACCCCTTCCTCCCCAGGGCCCTACAGCCCACCCTAGACCCCGCCATTCCCTTAACCCCTTCCTCCCCAGGGCCCTATAGCCCACTCTAGACCCCCCTATTCCCTTACCCCCTTCCTCCCCAGGGCCCTATAGCCCACCCCAGACCCCCCCATTCCCTTAACCCCTTCCTGCCCAGGGCCTTATAGCCCCCCCAACCCCCCCCATTCCCTTAACCCCTTCCTCCCCAGGGCCCTACAGCCCACCCCAGACCCCCCCATTCCCTTAACCCCTTCCTGCCCAGGGCCTTATAGCCCCCCCAACCCCCCCCATTCCCTTAACCCCTTCCTGCCCAGGGCCCTACAGCCCACCCCAGACCCCCCCATTCCCTTAACCCCTTCCTGCCCAGGGCCTTATAGCCCCCCCCAACCCCCCCCATTCCCTTAACCCCTTCCTGCCCAGGGCCCTACAGCCCACCCTAGACCCCGCCATTCCCTTAACCCCTTCCTCCCCAGGGCCCTACAGCCCACCCCAGACCCCCCCATTCCCTTAACCCCTTCCTCCCCAGGGCCCTACAGCCCACCCTAGACCCCCCCATTCCCTTAACCCCTTCCTGCCCAGGGCCCTACAGCCCACCCCAGACCCCCCCATTCCCTTAACCCCTTCCTCCCCAGGGCCCTACAGCCCACCCCAGACCCCCCCATTCCCTTAACCCCTTCCTGCCCAGGGCCCTACAGCCCACCCTAGACCCCGCCATTCCCTTAACCCCTTCCTCCCCAGGGCCCTATAGCCCACTCTAGACCCCCCATTCCCTTAACCCCTTCCTGCCCAGGGCCCTACAGCCCACCCTAGACCCCGCCATTCCCTTAACCCCTTCCTCCCCAGGGCCCTATAGCCCACTCTAGACCCCCCATTCCCTTAACCCCTTCCTGCCCAGGGCCCTACAGCCCACCCTAGACCCCCCCCATTCCCTTAACCCCTTCCTGCCCAGGGCCCTACAGCCCACCCCAGACCCCCCCATTCCCTTAACCCCTTCCTGCCCAGGGCCCTACAGCCCACCCTAGACCCCGCCATTCCCTTAACCCCTTCCTCCCCAGGGCCCTACAGCCCACCCTAGACCCCGCCATTCCCTTAACCCCTTCCTCCCCAGGGCCCTATAGCCCACTCTAGACCCCCCTATTCCCTTACCCCCTTCCTCCCCAGGGCCCTATAGCCCACTCTAGACTCCCCTATTCCCTTACCCCCTTCCTGCCCAGGGCCCTTCTGTCCGTCCCGTCCCCCCCCCCGCTCTATCCCCTTGCCCCCCTTCCTGCCCAGGGCCCTACAGCCCACTCTAGACCCCCCCCCCATTCCCTTAACCCCTTCCTGACCAGGGCCCTATAGCTCCCCCTAACCCCCCCATTCCCTTAACCCCTTCCTGCCCAGGGCCCTACAGCCCACCCTAGACCCCCCCCCATTTCCTTAATCCCTTCCTGACCCGGGCCCTATAGCCCCCCCCCACCCTCCCATTCCCTTACCCCCTTCCTCTCCAGGGCCCTACAGCCCACTCTAGACCCCCCCCCATTCCCTTAACCCCTTCCTGACCAGGGCCCTATAGCCCCCCCCAACCCTCCCATTCCCTTAACCCTTTCCTGCCCAGGGCCCTATAGCCCCCCCTAAAGGAGCAGTCAAGGCCGACAAGGCCATTGAGGAGAAGCTAACTGCATTCTTTGCATCCGTCTTCACTGCAGAGAATGTGAGGGAAATTCCAGCACCTGCGCTATTCTTTTTAGGTGACAAATCTGAGGAACTGGCCCAGATTGAGGTGTCAGCAGAGGAGGTTTTAGAATAAATGTATAAATTAAACAGCAATAAGTCCCCAGGACCAGACGGTATTCACCAAGAGTTCTGGAGGAATAAAATCATGAATGGCAGGGAGAAAGTGTTATATACTCCTGCACATAATGCAAGAACCAGAGGTCACCCAAGGAAATGAAGAGGCAGCAGGTTTTAAACCAACAAAAGGAAGCAACAGAGGGTCCTGGGGCACCTTTAAAACTAACAGAAGTATTGGGAGCATAAAAACCTCACTTCTTCAGAGGCAAGTAATGGAAATCTCCAGAGGCAGGTATAAATCAGTATGGAGATAACGAGGTTAGTTCAATCAGGGAGGGTGAGGTGCTCTGCTAGCAGTTGAGGTGTGAACATCAAGGGAGGAGTATCAGGGGGTAGCCGTGTTAGTCTGTATCTACAGAAACAACAAAGAGTCTGGTGGCACCTTAAAGACTAACAGATTTATTTGGGCATAAGCTTTCGTGAGTAAAAACCTCACTTCTTCGGATGCACCGAAGAAGTGAGGTTTTTACTCACGAAAGCTTATGCCCAAATAAATCTGTTAGTCTTTAAGGTGCCACCAGACTCTTTGTTGTTTCATCAAGGGAGGAGAAACTGCTTCTGTAGTTGGATAGCCATTCACAGTCTTTGTTTAATTCTGATCTGATGGTGTCAAATTTGCAAATGAACTGGAGCTCAGCAGTTTCTCTTTGGAGTCTGGTCCTGAAGTTTTTTTGCTGTAAGATGGCTACCTTTACATCTGCTATTGTGTGGCCAGGGAGGTTGAAGTGTTCTCCTACAGGTTTTTGTATGTTACCATTCCTGATATCTGACTTGTGTCCATTTATCCTCTTGTGTAGTGACTGTCCAGTTTGGCCAATGTACATAGCAGAGGGGCATTGCTGGCACATGATGGCATATATAACATTGGTGGACGTGCAGGTGAATGAGCCGGTGATGTTGTAGCTGATCTGGTTAGGTCCTGTGATGGTGTTGCTGGTGTAGATATGTGGGCAGAGTTGGCATCGAGGTTTGTTGCATGGGTTGGTTCCTGAGTTAGAGTTGTTATGGTGCAGTGCGTGGTTGCTGGTGAGAATATGCTTAAGGTTGGCGGGTTGTCTGTGGGCGAGGACTGGCCTGCCTCCCAAGGTCTGTAAAAGTGAGGGATCATTGTCCAGGATGGGTTGTAGATCACTGATGTGTTGGAGAGGTTTAAGCTGAGGACTGTAGGTGATGGCCAGTGGAGTATTTCAAAATGGAAGGGAGAAACAAAAGGAAGTATTTCTTCACACAACGTAGTTAACCTGTGGAACTCATTGCCAGGTGCTGTTGGGAAGGCCAAAACGATAACTGGATTCAAAAAAGAACGAGATACGTTCCTGAAGGACAGGTCCATCAATGGCTATTAGCCAAGATGGTCAGGGATGCCACCCCATGCTCTGGGTGTCTCTAGCCTCTATTTGCCAGAAGCTGGGTGTGGAGGACAGGGGATGGATCACTGGCTGGTTGTCTGTTCTGTTCGTTCTCTCTGAAGCATGTGCTACCAGCCACTGTTGGCAGACAGGATACAGGGCTAGATGGACCCTGGTCTGACCTAGTATGGTCGTTCTTATGTCCTCTTGGCTGGCCAGTCTGCCTCACCCCCACATCGCTGCCCTGATTGCAACAATAACCTTGCACAGCTGTAACTCCCACTGGGTTTTCCATACCTAACTACCGCAGCAACATCTGGTGGCCAAAGAAAATATGACAGCTCCTGCACAGACTCTCCAGATTATAATCATTGGTACTGGGGTAGCACCTAACAGCCCCCGTCACGGACCAGCACCCCTGTGTGCTAGGCGCTGTACAAACACACAATGAAGAGACGAGGGGCAAGGCCAAAGGACTATGGCTTATTATTAGTTAGATTTCTGCCCTCCTGCCGCCCAGCTTGTGCTTTGTATCCTTCGCCCCCACTGCACCATGACCCCCCCCCCAAAAAAGCTTCTTTCCTTTCTAGGTGATGCAGTTTGCAAATGGGTTTGTGTCAGCACCCAGTGGGCCAGATTCCGTTCCCCAGGATGCTGGTGAAGGGTCTTCCGCAATTTGGCTGTAACGAATCCAAAGGAGGTTTCCTTATTGAGGCAGCTGGCTGCTGACGGATGCTGGCATTCCCTGGTTCCCAGGCTAACCAACAATCCACCTTTGCTGCCCAGCGTCACCATGTAGACCCTGGCCTCGAACCCGCAGTTTCAAAAGCAGCTGTACATTAGACACCGTTGCTCTGGCTTTGTGCTGGCAGAAGTGAGAGATGTATCAGACCTGGTGTCCTGAGGGCGCCCCCCAGCTCTATCTATAGTCCAGAAAGTGCTTGGTAGGGATGGGCAGCATGGCCTAATGGAGAGCACCATGAATAAACCCTCAGCAGTGGTGGGTTCTACTCCCAGCCCTGCTCCGAGCACCTCACCTTCCCCTTCTGTAAAATGGGGATAATGAAACTGACCGCCTTTGTAAAGCGCTTTGAGATCTACTAATGAAAAGTGCTATGTACGGTTAATACCCGAGTGCACATCTCTGGTTTAAGCCTGCGTGGAACTGTAGGAAACTGCATGTTACAAATCAAGGAGCAATTTTTATTGGACACCATCATAATGGCTCAAGCATATTCACATCAAGGCGCAGTGACTCCAGACCTCCAGTACCATAAACGAAACGAACTCCAGTGATCAACAGCAAAAAAAAAAAAAACCTCAAATACACACTTAATAATTTAATACCCCCAGCCGAGGGCACCAAGGGAGTGTCAAAGAGTGGTCAGCATAGGAAACCGTCATTCTTGCAGGTTCCGTTATTGTAAACCAGGGTGACACCCCCCATTAAAGCATTGTGTGATGCCTGCAAGAATGCCCCCTAGCAAGAGCGCGCCAGTGGAACGTGGCCAGCGGCTAGGGCGTGCTGGGAATGGAACGTTCCAGCCGACGGAGTTATAGCACGAAAACTCAGCTGCACGGTTGGGATGGGAAAGGGAGGCCCGGGTGAGGCCTGCAGCAAGCCGAGGGTGCCACGGGGGGGGGGCAGCAGAGCGCTGACTGGGGCAGGACCCAGGTGGCGTCTCGCAGCTAAACAGCGATGCAGTGGCAGGATCGGCGTTAACTCTGGGACAGCATCCCATGCCAGGCCTTTCCTGTGGCAGGACCCCCTGGGGTCAGGCCCTGTGCTACTCCCTAGGAGCAGCTGGAGAGGGGACCACTGGCTCTAGGCTTAAGCAGATCCAGCCCCGGCCGAAGAGCCCTTACCTGTCCCATCCTTGGAGGGGAGCCGAGGGCTGCTGTTGCAAGGCGATAGGGAGGGACCATCCCCTAGTGATGACAAAACCTGCCCCTACCTCCCCCCACAACGTCCACCCTTCCCAAACCTCTCCATGAGCTGTACCCCAGTAACCATCGGCTTCCCTGGAGAACAGCTGCTCCCCTCCCCACCAAAGAACGGCCAGGGGACAAGCAGGGAAAGGTACCAGTAGCTCTGACATAAGAAACTCCAGTGGAAAAACATCCAGTGTCCAGTGCAGTGCACAGAGGGGGCTGTGATGACGCTGAGAGGCGTTGCCTTGGCAGGATCAGGGGGTTCCGAGTATTGGAGCCACTTCCCCTCTTCTGTCCCGGTGCAGAACGCCGGGGCAAGGGATTAACAGGGAGCAACCTGCCGGAGGCCGAGCGCGGGCGTCGGCGTGTGCTGGGGAGAAGCGGCGACCACGAACGTGCACCAAAGAGCACCCGGGTCAGGGCGAGCGTCTGTGTGCTGCGTCCGCCGCCACACGTGTGAATCGGTGCAAGTGAGTTTGTGCACGAGTGGCCGTGTGTGCAGGCGGATCCAGGAGGAGGAGCGTCCATGTGCAAAGAGTTGAAGGGGGAGGCTGGGGACCGTGCACTAGTCATCTGCGTGCAAGCGTGGGACGGGGGTGGGGGGGAAGTCATGTGGCTCATGGGTGGCTCGCGGTCTTGACACAGCCCACAGCAAAATGCCGTAAGCTTCCAAGTGTGTTCGGGGACTTGATTGCACAAGAGATCATCTCCGCACATGTGTGTGCACGGGGGGTGTATGTGTGAAAAGGGCAGGCAAAACAATGCTCTGTGCACCCAAGAGCATCGGGTAAGACCCAACCGTGTGTGCACAAGTGCACGGCCGAGATGCAGAGGGGTTGTGCGAGACCACACGCTGTCTGTGCGTAAGGAGGCACTTTGCAGTACAGGTGAGCGTGACAGAGAACGAGAGAGCTGGGGACGGGGTGAGGGCCGGGGCCCAGACGGAACACACAGCAATTGTGCCCTGGTAGAAGAGTGTGTCTATATGTGTGAAATAATCCATTTGTGCAAAACAAAAAGCCCCTCGTGTTCCCACTGCCGGGTCTCGCGTTGCATGGCTGCTCCCCGGGATGTGTAGCTCGCTCCCGGGCGTTGGGGTTGCCGTTCTATGCGGTATAACTTAGGATAAATAACATGTCCCTCGCTGGCAGGGGGCTGGTCCCTGGGCTACTGACACACAGCTGCGACGTGGTCACAGGGGCAAGCCGAGCAGACGGGGTGGCGGGAAGGGGAGGGAGGGGTCAGTAGTACTTCTCCGACTCCTGCCAGTTTGTTACCCAGTGTTTCTTGTGCTTCCGGGGCAGGAAGCCGTCAGCAGGCCGGTAGCGCTCCTCCTGGCGGATCCGCACCGCGTGGTACTTGGGCATGATCCGGTAATAGCGGGTCCGCTTGAAGAAGTCGCACTGCGCAGAGGGGAGAGGAAGGGGATGGAGGTTAGCATCAAACTTCAATGGGCAGAGAAAGAGAGAAATCAGAAAGAGGAAGAGAAATCAGGGACAGAAATCAGTGACGGAGAGAGAAATCAGAAAGAAATCAGGGACAGAAATCAGAGCGGGAGAGAGAAATCAGAAAGAAATCAGGGACACAAATCAGAGGGGGGACAAAAATCAGAGTGGGAGAGAGAAATCAGAACTAGAAAGAAATCAGGGACAGAAAGAGAGGGAGAGAGAAATCAGAAAAATCAGGGACAGAAATCAGAGAGGGAGAGAGAAATCAGAAAGAAATCAGGGACACAAATCAGAGGGGGGACAAAAATCAGAGTGGGAGAGAGAAATCAGAACTAGAAAGAAATCAGGGACAGAAAGAGAGGGAGAGAGAAATCAGAAAGAGAAATCAGGGACAGAAATCAGAGAAACATCAGAAGGAAATTAGAGAGATCATGTGAGATCAGAGAGAAAAATGAGTGTGAAATCAGAGAGATGAAAGGGAGAAAAAGACCAAAGAAAAGAGAGAGAGAAGAGGAGGAGACACAACAGACTCCAGAGGCTGCTCTGAGAAACATTTGGTCAGTGACGCTGGAACAGGGGAAGACAGACATTAGCGTTAGTTAAACCACAGCACAGTTGGACAGACGGACACAGCTGGATGGCGTGCGTGGAATCGCTGGTTCTCCTTCCTGCCCACAGTTCTATCCCCTGGGCAGTTAGCGGCCGTTTGGGCCTTCATGGGAAGATCCGGATTCTCCCATTCTGCATCAGCGCCCCCTAGTGTCACAGCAGCATCCTGGGCCCTTGTTCTACCCTTCTCTTTATTAGGGTTTCTTCTGACTCTGCCCACTGGTGCAGTTGTCCCGTGCACAAGGCTCAGCTCGTGCCACCGAGCAGGTGAGGAATAGTGATGCGTCAGGCACGAGGGTGGCGATGCCCCTTCGGCATCACTAATCCAGCCGTGCAAAGAGTGCAAATGGTCTTGTGGTGCCACAAATGGGCAGCACCCTCTCCCTCCTCCCCTCCCGAGGTTTGGTGCTGTATCCTCCCCAGGTACTCCTCTTTTGCACCATCGGGGCGTATACGGCAGGGCCCTCAGGGCAGATCCTGAGCTAGCAAAGAGCGAGACAATCGCAAACGCAGGTTGGCTCCAACTGAGTGGAACAGCGGATACGCACCCCCACACACCCCCACACATCCCCATGGAGCCTGTGCAGAACCCAGCTGCAGGTGGAGGGGAGCAAGGGAAAAGTAGAGGGGGATTAGGGGTAGGGGCGTGCCAACGAAAGTGCAGTCAGACGATTTGTTCCCTGGCTGCGAGAGTATCAGACCAGACCACACACAGCGACTCAGTGGGCCCCTCAAGGGAGAGATGCAGCCCAGACAGGGAAAGGGTTAATAGGAGAAGGCATGACAGACAGGGAGGAAGTGAGAAGTCAATATCCCATAGGCCCCTCCTCTTTGTATGTTGCCCCGCCCCCCGTTCATTACCAAGAGAATGGAGTGGGCTCTCAGGGCAAAGGGGCAGCCCTGAGCTAGTAGTCGTCGGTCAGCCGCTCCGTTTCAGACGGCTGGATCTTCATCTCCGCTTTCTGGCCCTTGGCCTCGTACATGGCGCGGGTGCTCGCCCTCCGGAAGAAGCCGCACTACGAGGAAGCAGGTGACACCGGTCAGGGGCAATGGGCGGCGGGAAATCCCTTGGGAGGAAATGCTCCTGCCCAGAGGTGGCTGCTTCTCAGTGGCAGATGGGCTGATCTCTGAGTGTATCGATTTATAAAGGGCTTTGCGGAGCAGGGCCGGATGGGGGAGGTAGGTAGGTTAGGGATATGGATGTACTTCCTAATCAGCAGGGTCATTCCGGCTTCCTATTAAACAAGCTCAACTGAACCCTGCTCTGAGAGACGGCCCCTTCTGACTCACCTGATCCGCTCCCACGTGATGCCGGAAATACCCGTTCGCTCCTGCTAGCCTAGTGGAGTGGAAGCAGCAATCCGGATTCTATTCCGGATCATGCATCATCAATTAAGTTCCTACTGTGGAACTGAAGGGGAAAAAACCAGCTTGACTCTCAGATCCCCAGGTGGCACTTGCAGGGTTAGGAGGGATCTTCCCCAGGGCCCTGCCCCGAATTTGGAGCAGTCCAGTGGGGTGGGAGTGGAGGCAAAGGTAGCTTTACACCACCTTTTAACCTCCAGGATTCTGGGGCTGGTGGGATAAGGTAGAGCAGCCTATGGGACGGCTCTAATTTAAACCCCCAAGGGACCATCGTGCAGCCGAGAACAGCTGGAACTCAGAGCAATGCGGCCACACCCCGACCATCCCTGGAGCATGTACCTAGCATATTCTAGTGCTGGGAAGAGCGCAAGGCAGCAGTGTTGGGGGATTCCCCAAATTGGGGTGATCTCTGGGGTTTCCAGCTCCTCTATGCCGCCCAGAATCAGGGCTGCTATCTTGCGAAGCAGTCAGCGGTGATCCCCGAGACAGAAGTCACTTTCCAGAGCTGAATGGTGTTTAAACAATACAGCCGGAACACCAGCCGCGCAATCCCACGGGGGTATTTACACAGCTCAACCGGTCCCGGGGGAGGCTCGTGTCGTTCCCTGCTCCAAGCGACCGATGGACAAGCCCCGGAGACAGCAGAGGTTGAGAGAAGCCCAAAACTTCCTCAGCCCCACCCCCAAAAATGGCAGTTTATCCCCATTTGCTAGAACCCAGTCAAGCTAAGCAGGGGTGGCACGGACAGCTCCAAGGAAGAGCTCAGATGTTGCCGCAGGGCGTGATGCTGATGATTCAATAGGGGGCGCTGTTCTCACTCAGCCACACCCTGGCATAAACCCCAGGCTCCCAACTATCAATCATTCCACGACGCCTCATATAAGTGGGGCGTTAACCCCATTCCACCTGCGGTAATTACCGTCAGTCTCCCTAAATCCCCTTCTGATGCTCTTCTGCATCCTAGCCGTGTGCTGTTAAACAGCGGCCATGCTCCACCCCAGAGGTGGCTGCATCTCAGGGGCGGGCGAAGAGACCTCGGTGTGTCGTCTGCAAAGGGCTTCGGGACCCTTCACGATGAAAGCCTGCGGGGTCGCCAGCCCAGCCTGACCCTCTCTTGAGAAGCAGCTCTCTAAAGGGCCCTCGCGGTGCTGCAATGGGGGGCATTGGAATGCGTTACAGATGTAGTCACCGGGGTGCCGGGCTCATGGTCCACCAGTGTCTTGAGCACGCCAGGCCTCAGCGCGGTTCCCACCGCGCCATCACTCACTCCCAGCAGCTCCCGTATCAGCCTAGCCGGAGAGCAGGAGTCCCTCACCCCCACCCTCTGCGCCGAAGGGAACAGCAGCCCCTCTCACCTTCCACAGCAGCAAGATGATCAACCCCAACAGCAGCAGCCCTGCCCCGACCGCCACGAGCACCAGCCACAGCTCGAGCTCCGCCGGCTGCTCCTCGACCATCTCCGAGTCGATGTCCACGAAGAACTGGGAGCCAAACGCAAGGAACAGACAGGATGGGATGGATGGCAGCTGCGCAACTGTGCACCTGGCTGGGGAGGGGAGCTCCCGGCTATTGTAGTCCCAGCCTCTCCCAGCAGGAGGCGCTGTCGGGGATGGTGCAGGAGAGCTGGCTATGGGGGCGGGGGGAACTCCCAGCTACTCCAGTTCCAGCCTCTCCCAGCAGGAGGCGCTGTCGGGGATGGTGCAGGAGAGCTGGCTATGGAGTGGGGGGGAACTCCCACCTACTCCAGTTCTAGCCTCTCCCAGCAGGAGGCGCTGTCGGGGACAGTGCAGGGGAGCTGGCTATGGGCGGGGGGAACTCCCAACTCCTCCAGTTCCAGCCTCTCCCAGCAGGAGGCGCTATGCAGGATGGTGCAGAAGCGCTGGCTATGGGCGGGGGGAACTCCCAGCTACTCCAGTGCCAGCCACTTTCCGCCGGAGGTGCTGGAGGGCAGCGCAGGCAAACACCTGCCCTGCACCCAGAGAAGGGAGCAATCCGGGCTGACTCACCTGCACCGTGTGGTTCTTCATGTTGATGGTGGGAACGTTTGTCTTGAGGAACAGCGTTGCCAGCCCCGTCACCTTGACACGGTCGAAGTCACTGAACTCCTGCGCGGCCCGGGGAGACAAGAGGGGGAGGGGGAAATGGGGCGGCTTGTAACCTGGGCCAGGAGTGTCTCTCCGCTTTAACACAGCCACCCCCCACACCCGCCCCGCTGCAGAGAGTGCTGGGAATGGGGACGAGCAACACCAGCTGGAGTACGGGATGGAAGGGTGGCCGTTGCCACTAGGAACCCAACTGAGATCTCCCAACTCATTGTATGCAAGGTCTGGTCACTGCCTACTCTCCATCAGACCCCAGCCAGCAGCCTAGAGGGGTCTGGCTCCAAAGGAACCCAGGCAGTGCCGGACCAACCATCCATCCCAGTACCCATCTCTGACAGTGGCCAGCACCAAAGCCAGCAGCAAGAAACCCCTGCAGTGGGCAGATGTGGAGGAATCTGCCTGCCACCATGGTCTCATCCTGATAGTGCAAGATCAGCTTAAGCCTGAGGTTTTATCTCCCTTCCAAACATTTTGTTAGCGTTTATATGGACACTCCTGTTATCCATATGAATGGCCGAGCCTTCCTGGAATCTTGCTAAGTTCTTGGCTCCAATTTTATCTTGTGGCAGTGAGTTCCGCTGACTAATTATGCTTAGTGTGAATCCGTCTGTCATGAATTTTAAATATCTCATCACCGGTTCCTGCCCCCGTAGATAAAATCCGCCCTCCCAGAGCAGTACAGGACCCCGGGCAGTTTGGTGCTGACCTCGATGAAGGTGCTGTTCCACACCCGCGCTCGGACGCTGATGTTCGTTGTGTGCCTGGCGTCCCGGATGGGGCACTGGAACCAGATGCAGCGGGACGTCCCCTTGGAGCAGCTCTGGGGGCAGGAAACAAAAGACGCTGGCATGTTAGTGGACGGGACCAGGCGGACGTACGTAAGAGGGTCTTCCCAAGGGGAAGCGTCTCTGTCAGAGTAGCTCACCCAGCCAGTAACGGCTTCTCAAGGCCGGGCTAGGAGCTTGTGAAGAGATGTCGGGGTGGGAGAGTTTCTGAAATGAATCATCAACGCTGGATGGTTACGACCCCACAATACACGCAGAACGTCGGTCAGTTACAGGCCTGATCAGCTGACACTCTTGGACACCACACCATTGTACCCCATGCAACTGGCTGTGGGAGACAACTGCCCTCTAGTGGGCACAATCAGAACTACTCAACCACGTGTCATAGGTCTCGCACCGCCACCAGCTAGCGGAGATTCCCCCTGAGCTCTTGGGCTCCTGGAGCAGGCGCAGTTGGGGGACTAGCTCACAGTCATTGTCTCTGGAGTTGGGGGGTGCGTGAAGGACAGGCTATGGATTGCGCTGGGTGTGTGACTAGTGAGATGCTACCAGGGACCCCGGCCCTCCTCTGGGACTGGGCTAAAGCTGCCATGAGACCAGCGCTCACCAGCAGCGTTTCCGACTTGGCTTTCTTGGAGGCGGCGAGGGTGACGGGGGGATCGGCTTGCAGTTCCGCCTCCAGGTCGCGCTTCTGCCGGGCGGGGGCGCCACCGTCCAGGAGCTGGAAAGGAAGGGAGCCGGTTACACTCCTCCGGGGTCTGCACCTCATGGAGGGCTGAGCACTCTCCCGTACCTGAGGACGCAGGGCAAGGCAGAGGGCGCATGGGCTGGTGACCCCTCGCCAGGGCTCAGAGTCCACCTACCTGGCCCCCCACCTCTCCAGGGCAGAGGACACAGGAACCACCGGCCTGACTCTCTCCCCAGAGGTCTCCAGGGCAGAATCAGGGCTCTCGGCAGAGGCATGGTGCCTTCAACTGCTGCCTGCCAGCGCTTTGGGCTTGTGCTGCTCCCCGTGGGGCGGCGGGTGCCGTCGCAACGCTGCGAAGTGCAGCTGCGGGGTGGCGAGAAGCAGGGCAGGGAAGGGAAGGGCGAGCCAGAGAAGAGGAATGAAAGGCGAGGGAGAGGGCGCGCCGGCGGGCGGGCGGGGAGCAGGGACCGCCGGGCTCCAGGGCCTGACTCACAGTGAGGTTGAGGGGGTTGATGACGCCCCCTGGTGGCCGGCAGCGCCAGTTCCCCTTTCCGCTCACGAGGATCTCCGTGGGGTACAGCAGCCATTTGCCGTTGTGGATTTCGTAGGGCCACTCGAAGCCCAGGACGATGGTGCCCAGCGAGCCCAGAGATTCCCCCTTGGTGCTCACCTGCAATGCAAAGCCCAGTTGGGACATGGCCACCGCCTTCTCCCCCAGCCCCGCCCCATCGGGAGCCTACGTACCTGGAAATCGAACCTGACCGGGCTCCCCACATCCAGCTCGCTCTTCATGGCCGACTCCCCCATCACCTTCCCGCTGAAGGACGTCTGGAGGGGCCGGGACGTCCTGCCGGGGAGGAGAGCGGCTGGGGTCAGCGGGGCAGGGGACGGGGGGCAGACCAGGCAGGAGAAGCGGGCACGTGTTGGGCAGTGGGGAGTTGCTGGGATCAGCACGGACTTGGCTCAGAGCTGGAAGTGGCAGGCTGGGCTTGGGGGGCCCGGGGCTGGGCTGGGGGGCTGGGCTGGGTGTGGGGGAGGCCCTGGGTGGGTCCAAGCTGGGCATGAAGCACTGTCTGGGGATACACATGCAGTCAGGGTCTCTTCATCAGTGGGATGCAACTGTAGAGGAATCACACTCCAGCATCGAAGTCACACTCTATGCAGCCCCAACCCCTGCCCAGACTCGCTGGAGATGGAGGCGCCTCCCGGGGGCTGGAATTCGGGGACCCGGGAACCCGCTGAACCGAGGGGGGCGTGAGCCCCAGAGATACGCACATGGTGAGAGACGCCTGGACGGTGTAGTCCACCAGCAGCTCAGCCCACACTGGCTGCAGATCCTCCTGGTAACTCAGCCTGTCGAGACAGGGCCGAAATAACATTACAGGGGCCGTCTGCACCTCGCTCCCTGCCTTGGAGCGGAGATCCAGACACGCACAAGGGTCTTCAGCCAGACCCCATCAGCCTCAGCGTCTGTAGGGGGCGCTCTCTGCCCTGAGCCAATGCTGACCCCAGAGCGGCGCTAGGGGGCGCTGCCCTGCAGGGAATGGTGTGGGTGACTCCAATTCCCCAGCACAGGGATAAGGGGCGCTACAGGCGCTATTTTTCCGAGTTGGTCCTGATTTCTTGTGCTCATTAAAGCCCCATGGCATTCTGGATGCCCCGGTGTTGCATTCCACCTGGCCTGCGGTATCACCTGGCTACAGCACTCGCTTTCCTCTCCTTTCCGAGACTGCTGCGTAACGTTGCTACGCGCTGTTAATTAACTGCCCCGTTCCACCCCAGAGGTGGCCGCCTTTCGATGGCAAAGTGCTGCAGGGTTGGGGGGCACTATGGAAAAGCCTGGCCTTGCTTCCTGTTTTCTCTCCTGCCAGCTGAGTTGCTTCAACTCGACTCATCCAGCACCCCTGCCCCTTGCAGATGGACCCCCACCCTCCGCGCCCCTCCAGGGGACTCACGTGGAGAGCTGGAGCTGGGCCATGACCTTGCGGGTGTCCAGGGTGATGTTGACGGCTTCAAAGGTGATGATCAGCTCTGCCTGCAACAGAGGGGCCAGAGCGCTCAAGGCCAGGTCCCTGTGGAGCTGTGCCTGGCTTGGGCTTTACCAACCAGGCTGGCCCCGTTGGAGGACACCCCCAACCCCCTGCCACAGACCCCTGCGGTGGGGGAAGCTCAGATCTCATTGATCACCCACCATGGGGCCGTGGACACCTGGCACCCACATCTACCCATGCCGCAAGAGTCCCAAGGTAGTCGGTGTCCAAAGGCTGCCACGCCTCCCCGCCACCCTCCGAGGCTTCTTGTCCTAGCCCCATAGGCTGCCCCACTTGGCGGTCCCACATGCCCCACCCCCACGGGACCCTGCCCTCTGAGCCGGGGCGTGTGGGGCCAGACACCGCTCACCCTCTGGTTCTTCTTGAAGGGGTTTCCCAGGTCACACAGCACCGTCTCCTCAAAGGTGCAGGCGCCGCTCTGTGGGGAGGTCGGGGGAAGGGGGTGTCACCATCAGCTCGGCCCATGAGCCCAGCCCCGCCACAGAGACACCTCCCCATCCCCCATCCGAGCGCCTCCTGCCCCATCCCTGTGCCCTGCCACCCCCCAGCCACCCACCTCTACCTGAGAAGCAGTTGCCCCATCTGGGAGCAGGAAGCGCCTGAGGGCCGGCCCTGAACCTTGATACCCACCACCCCCGAGGGTGCCCCCTTCCCCATCCTGGGAGCAGGGCACTGAGAGAAGGGAAAGCCAGCCCCATATCCCACCCCCAGCCCATAGCCAGGGCTTTGGCCTCCAGGCCGCCTGCCTGCCCCCCTCCCGCCCCCACCGCAATAACTGGCTGCACGTCGACCGGGTGCCCCTCGCCAGCCCTGATGGAACACGGCACCTCTCAGCGGTGGGCACAAGCCGCGTCCCTCCTGCCCTCCCCATGGGCTTTAAACCGGGACAGAAAGCGACCTGGGGCTCGGACAGACAGACAGAGGGCTCCTCCATGTGCGGGGCCGGGTGGACGGCTGGCAATGGCGGGGTACGGGAGGAGGAAGAAGCGGGGGGGGGGGGTTGGCACAGAGGAGGGGGGCTGGATGGAGGATGCCATGGCGGGCGGGAAGCCTCCCTCAGCGTGCGGGCAGCAGGGGAAGGGGGTTCCTTACAGGCCGGACGGAGGAGGGCAGCAGAGTGGGGGGCACGGTGATGTTGAGCAGGGCCTCGTGGGCGTCCTCGCCGTTGCTGCCCGTCGAGGGGGCGTTGGTGACGTCGACGCTCAGGTGCAGCTTCCTGACGTCCCGGCTGTACTGCAGCACCTGGGTCCCATTCAGCCTGCGCCGGAGAAGGGACAGCGCTCAGCACGGGGACACCGGCCGCCACACGAGCAGGGGGCGACAATCCCCCCACAAGAGGGGAACTTCTCTGGGTCCCACCGGGAAAGAGAGCCCCCCCCCGAAGCAGGCAGGGTCCAGGCAGGGATGCTTTCCCCCAGTGGGCAGGTAAACTCCCCCCTTGAGCTGGCTCCGTGTGCCCAGGAAGGGAGCACGGTGCCAGGGCAGGCTCTGCCCTTCTCTCACCAGGGCAGCGGCTGGTTCTGCTCGTTGACGAAGGCGCACTGCAGCTGCAAGTTGCTGTTACACTTGTTGTCCAGGCCGCATTCTTTCTGGAAGTTAATCTGACAACGGCACGGGTCATTCACGCGCGCTGCCCCGAACCAGCACAGGGCAACCCACCCCGCTTGGCGGGCTCCGAGCCCAAGACCGTCAGCATTAAAGCACGGGACCTCCGCCGCTTGAGCTGAGGGAGGCACTCCACCACCCAGCGGCAGCAGTAGGTTGTTATCCTGTAGTTGTCCCGGCACCAAGCAGGGATGTGGCACACCCCAGCGCTAGTGTGGATTATAGAAACGTGTTTCCATTAGAAACCTCCCTATAGCAGGGCAGGGGCTCAGAGACTTGGAGGCAGGTAGGTTTTACCCAAGCAACTGATGCCTGCCTCCTCTTCACATGGAGCCAGTGTCAGAGCCAGGAATGGAACCCAGGAGTCCTGGCTCCCAGCCCCCTGCTCAGATCCCATTCATACAGAGCCAGTGCCACAGCTGGGAATGGAACCCAGGAGTCCTGGCTCCCAGTCCCCTGCTCAAACCCCATCCCCACAAGCCTCTCCACCTGACACCCTACAGCAGAAACAAGTTCAAAGCCCTTAAAGCAGGCACTGCAGAGGCGCCATTCCCCTCAGCCCGGCCCAGCTCCCTCCCCTCCCTGCCGCTCGGCAGCCCCGGCCCACCTCGGTGTGGTTCTCCCGGGGCTGATCCTCATTCAGGACGGGGAAGGCCTGGAGGGAGCGGGGCCCCAGCCGGAAGTCCCTGGGCTTCTCCTCCAGGGCGTAGTTCATGTGCAGCGCTATGGGATGCAGCTTGTCCCGGATGTTCTCCTGCAGGAAGGACGGCGGGTTTCATTGCCGGCGATAACGGCGATCCCGCCCCGGCCGGCGCAGATCAGACCCAGCTACTGGGGCTCCCTGGGGGCCGGAGCCTCCAGCCCCCCCCGCCCATGCACGCTGAGTCCTGATTTAGACAGGGGGTTCTTGGCTTTTCTGCTGCCAGACCCTCCCCTCCCTTGGCTCTTTATTCCCAGATCCTGCAAGGCCCCTCCACGCCCCAGCCCCACGGGACAGCTAGCCCCAGCTGTCTATCACCTGCTGCCACAGGGTCACACCCTCCCCGCGCTGCCCTGTGCTAAGCTCGGTCTGCGCTGCCCTCTACTCACCAGCAGGAGGAGCTGCAGGTCATGGCACTTGGTGGTTGGCATGGTGAAGACGCCCTTGTAAACAGCGGAGTGGGTCCCGGCAAACCTCACCCGGGCCGGGCGCCGGTCTTTGTCAGCCTCCAGGGTGTACAGCAGGTCTGGAGAGAGCGGGAGTGGGGGGGGGGGAGAACGGGCTCATACCTCCCGCCCGCAGCAGGGTGGCCAGACCCCATGGAGACACAGGGCAAACGCTGGCCATGCACACACACAGTGATGCTTACATTGCACATAGGCACACACACAGACACACCATCGTACACGCACCATTACTAGTGCACGTGCACACGCACACACCACTGCATGCACCATTACACGTGCACAGCCACCCACACCCATTACACGAGTACACAAGCATGCCCATGCACCTCCGAACACACACACCCGTGCAAACGTACTCACCATTGCACACTCGCCACTGCATGACCTACCCGTGTGCGCCCACATATACACCACTGCATGCATCCACCCACTAGTGCTCCGGTATGAACACACCCGCCATTGCGTGCAAGGGAGACATCCACTGCTACTGCATTCCCCCCACGCCTACAGTTCAATGGTTATAGGGGCAGCCCCCTGGATCCCGGGAACCCCTCCCCCAATTGCCTTTTCCCTGTGCCTCTTGCTGTCCCCTCCCCGCCACACACACACACATATATACAACACTGCATGCGCACACCATTGCTCACACTGGGCGTGTGCACACACAATTTGCAGCGCACACCCGCCAGTGCGTCTCACACCCTCTCCCTCTCCAGCCCACTCACTGATTTGCTCCTTGTACTTGGGGTCCCCAGCACTCTGGTTGTAGGAGAAGCAGATCTGCACCTGGATGCTACGGGGGCGAGAGAGGAGGCCCTGGTCAGTGACAGCAGGATGGGGCGGGGCCAGCAGGCAGGGTCCCAGACGCGTCCCCGTCGCTCTGGCCGCAGACACACCCCGCCCGGATGCTACGGGCACAGGGACCGCAGGGCAGAGCTAGCCCCATGAGCCCCGGGGCGCCATCCGGGGGCCCTGCCAATCGGGGGGCATGGATGACGTTTTTGGGAGGGACCCTTACCAGGAGTTTGAGGTGCACTTGGCCGGGTCCACCACGCTGGGGCTCACCGTGAAGGTTTTGTTCAAGATGTTGATCACAGGTCGAGCTCTGGGCAGGCAGAGAAAGGGACGAGTTCAGCCGAGCCTCCCTCCCAGCAGGGACCGCCGCCAGCTCTGCCCACCAGCGCCAAGAGCTACCGGGCGCCACCCTGCTCCGCAGGAGTCAGGGCTCCCACCTCCCCCGCAGGGGGTGGGCTTTGGGGGGCACACTGGAGGGTTTTGGGGGGCGGCGAGGGCAGTCTCAAGGCCCCTCCGCGGCTCAGGGGACCCAAAATCTTGGGGTACAGGGCTAGACAGAACCTTTCCCCTGGTTTCAATGCAGCCCAAGACAGGAGTGGCTGCAAGAGGTCCACTGTCCGGTCAGGGGGCCTGGGTGACATGAGCACGGAGAGATTTGGGGCACCAGCCCTGTCCCTGTCAGGACTGATGGTTGGCCAAGGGCTGAATGGGCCACGGAGAGCGAACTCCGCACTGGCGCCTGTAGGGGGCAGTCGCGCAATGTCCTGAGTCTCCCTTTCTCGCCACCTCTAGAGCCCTCCCAGTCCCATCCCATATCTATACCTGCTCCTTCAAGGGGAGCAGCTGGTGCCTCTGCTGAAGGTCCCAGGTTCAATCCCCACTGATGCCAACAGAGCCCCCCCACCATGCTGAGCCCCACACAATCCCCCTGTACTTGTGGGTCCAGAGACCAGCCTCAGAATAGCACCCGCCCCTAAGAAGCCACCCCCGGCCCGCCCCTGCAGGGGAAAGGTTGCCCTGGCGGCATGCCCTGTCCCAACCCCAACCCCCCTTACCTGAGCAGAGCTATCTGCTCTGACAAGCTCCCCACCAGCAGATCGGGGTAGGAATTTCCGTCGACGTCCAGCCCCCCACTCAGGGAGTACCCGAAGGTCTGGATGCCAGACGGGCCCAGCTCTGCCCCGCTGATCACCTGCAGGGCGGGGGATGGGGGAGGAAAGGGAGTCACCCACGGCCGCTCCAGGACCACCGCCCCCCGGGCCAGCAGTTCAGTGAGGTTTGGAGCAGGACCCTGGGAAGATCCTGGGAATCCCAATTGCCTTTTCCCCATGTGTCTCCCCCTCCTTCGCACCCTTCTAGGATCATCCCATATCCATCATCCACCCACAGATTAGGGAGGGGAGCATTTCCTAGCCTGTTCCTGATGCTAACGCTTCCCTGGTGGGGGAGGGACTGTGCCAGATGCCCCCCCACCCCATCTCTCTCCCTGGCCAGGACTTGGCTCCGCCCAATGGAATTCTCCCTTTGCAAAGCGCCCCCTAGGGGGAGCAAGGAGGTGCGCAAGGTGCCTTTACCTGCCGGGGCTTGGCCACCAGCCCCCCTGAGCTGCTGTGGTAGATGTAGACCTTGCCGGGGCCCTCGAAGGGAGCCCCAATGGCGATATCTGTGGGGAGAGGCGAAGGGTCACACAAGCTCCACCAGAGACCCCAGCTCCTCCAGCCTCACAGAAGCCATCTCCAGCCCCCTCACTAAATCCCCACCACTCATGAGCCCCCCCACAAACTCAGTTCACCCCAGAGCCACCCATTTCCCCCAATCCCACAGACTACCCCAGCCCCCGAACCCCCACACCAGCCCCAGTGCCACCCCATACCTCCACTCCGCCCCTATGGATCCCCCAAACCCCACATGACCACCGAGCCACCCCATACATACCCTCCAACCCTCACACCCGCCCCCCATACCCTGACTAAACCCTACACAGCCCCCAGAGCACCCCACACCCAGACTAAACCCCACGCACATCAGAGGCCCCTGATCCCACCCCCAAACCACCTCCTGAATCCCCCAAACCCCACACCACCCCGAGCCACCCCATAGCTCCCAAACCTCACACCATCCTGAGCTCCCCCATACTCACACAACCCCCCCCACACACACACACCAGAGTCCCTCAATCCCACCCCAGAGCCACCCCATACCCCCAGCACACCCCGAGCTCCCCAAACCCTACTGCACCCCAAGCCCTGCAACCTCACCCCCCACCACACCCTCCCAGCTACCCCTTCCAAGAGTTACCCTTATAACTCCCTGGCCCCATGGCACTGCAGTGCCCCCCAGATACCCAGTGAGCCCCGAGGTCTCCCATCACAAGCCCCCCTCCCCCCCCAGTGGGAGGGGCAGCCCCACGCACCCTGGAAGCCGTCCTGGTTGACGTCCCCGATGCTGGCCACAGCGAAGCCGAAGGCCGAGTTGCTGGGTCCCTTCAGAACCAGGCTGGACCGGTTCTGGAAGCTGCCAGCCTCATTCATGTATACGTATACAGCGCCGCCCACCTCTTGCTTCCGCTCGAAGTAGTACGGGGCCCCAATCACCAGGTCCTGCCACCTGCCGGCAGGGACAGGAAGGGCGGGGTCAGGGCCAAGGGCGACTATGATGGTGGATCAGACTCGGTCAGTGCTCTGGAGACCCTCCCCCAAAGAGATGGGCTATGGAGACCCCCCCCACCAAAGCTACAGGCTTCAGAGACACCCCCTCAAAGCTATGGACCATGGAGATCCCCCAAAGCTATGGACCCCCCCAAAGCTATGAAGATCCCCCCAAGCTAAGGGCTACAGAGACCCCCCCCAAAGCTATGGGGATCCCTCTCCTCAAAGATACAGAGCCATGTAACTCCAAGCTATGGGCCCTCCTCAAAGCAATGGGCTATGGAGATTCCCCCCCAGCTATGGGCTACAGAGACCCCCTCAAAGCTATGGGCCCACCTCAAAGCTATGGAGATCCCCACCAGCTATGGGCTACAGAGACCCCCCTCAAAGCTATGGGCCCACTTCAAAGCTATGGAGATCCCCCTCCCAGTTATGGGGTACAGAGACCTCCTCAAAGCTATGGGCCCACCTCAAAGCTATGGTCTATAGAGAACCCAAGCTATGAGCTATGGAGACACCCCCCAAGCTACAGAGATCCAGGGTCTGCCCATGGAATCACAACGCCATGTATGTCTCTGTCACGCAGGGGAGCCCCTCTCCCTGGGCCACTCCCACTCACGGGCCTGCAGAGCTCACCCATCGTTATCGAGGTCTGCCAGGGCGATGGCGCTCCCGAAGTAGGAGCCCACCTGCTCCCCAGGCAGCACCAGGCTCCTCTCCAGGGTGCTGCGGGAGACGTCCGTCAGCAGGTACACGGCGCCTGCGTGCTGGTGGCGGGGAGCTCCAGTGACAAGGGTCACCTGGTTCCGGTGCAGGACGGCGCTGGCGGCTTGGACCGTGTAGCCTGGAGAGTGGTGGGGTCAGGCGTCAGGCCTTGGGAGCTGCAGGGCCCCTCACTTGGGGGGCAGGGGGGAATCACAACCTGGGGGGATCCCAGGCAAACGCATAGCGGGGACGGACCCTAGCTAGCAGCTACAGACAGCTGCATCGCCCAGTGTGGGAGTCTTTGCATGGACATAGAACTGATGCCAACCCTGGTCCCAAACCTGAATGGACCCATGTGGGGACACAGTCGTGTGGGCCAGAGCACCAAAGCCCACTGGAGTCTTAAACAGGGTTTGGATCAGGCTCTAGATGCTGGTCAGAGATGCCAGATTGATCCCCTGGCCAGCTGACGCCCGCTCTGTACCACCAGTGCACTTGTAGGTGGCTTAGCAGCAGGGCAAGCGGCCCCCCTAGCCCTGACCCAGAGGGACCCACCCTAGGCATGAGCTGTCTCTGGTCCAGGCAGCCCTTGGTCTCCCTCCTGAGGCCGACAGCCGAGGGGACAATTAGCAGCAGTGGGTTTGGCGCCGAGGATGCTGGGAAGTGGACTGAGGCCCAGCAAGCTCATGACACAGAGGCTGCAAATGCCCTCGCAAGCGAGACCGTCGCCAGCCTCCTCCTGGCCCAGGGGGAGATTTCACTGCCAGCCCCAGAGGGTCAGGGAAGCATCTGGGCTTGAAAGGTGCTTCCCCGTTCCAGTTCCCATCTCAGCATCTGTCTGTGGGGAAAGGGGCATCAGGCTGGGATTCCCTTTGGCTCTCAACCTGCTAACAGCAATGGGTGAAGCACCCCGCTAGCCTGGACCTGAGTGGCATGACTCACAGGCGCATGGGAACTCCCCCCGTAGGAACAATGAGGACACCAGACAGCCAGTTTATACCTGGGGAAACCGAGGCACAGAGGGTCCTATAGGGAGACAGTGGCAGAGCTGCCCTTCTCTATCCCCGCCCCCCGCGTTGTTACTTGGGGAGGGCAAGGGGGGGAACGTCCCTTCCAGACGCAGCGGAAGGTACCTATGTAGATGTTGCCATTGTTATGGTTGGGGTAGGAGAAGTCGACCAGGTCCCAGTTCTCTCGGTGTAGCACGTAGTTCGTCCCTGCAGCCGGGGAGGGAAACACGGAATAGTTCAAACCAGAGGCAGGTGGCGGCAGCAGGCACAGGAATCTCTCTCCATCCCCCTCCCCAGCACCAGTCGCTTCTGTATACCAGTGCTGCCTCCTTGCCCCTTTCCCTCCCCACCAGCCCTCCGCCCCTAGCAGAGCCACTGGACACTCATGGTGTGGCCACACCGAGGGTGCGTCTACACTGATAAAAACCCAGCGGCAGTGAGTCTCAATCTGGATCAGCTAGCTCGGGAACCTGCCGTGGAGACGTTTGGGCTCGGGCTGGCGCCAGGGCTCTGGGATGGAGCCAGGGCTCTGGGATCCTCCCCACTTGCGGGTTCTCCAAGTCCACACATCTCCACTGCAATTGTACAGCCCCGCGGCCCGAGTCAGCCACGGCCGCGCCGCAGGTCTTTCTTGCGGTGTAGGCGTACCCAGAGAGGCCGTGTTGGTCCAGGCACATGGGCTGGGGGAAGGGCAGTGCCGGGGTGGGGGGCGGGAGAGCCAAAGCAGCTGGTGGCAGCGGGACTGACCTTGCCAGTTGTAGGCGCCAGGCGCCCCAAAGTACACGGTGTTGGCGGTGAAGCCGCCGCTGGTGCCCATCTGGCACATGCCAGTCTCCTCGTTGTTGGAGTTGCACATCTCGTTGTGGTAGGTCTGCCAGTCGTCTGCCAGCTCCAGCTGAAGGTCATTGCCGCGGACGTAGCATTTCCCCACCATGCGATGCTGCTCTTCGTTGCCAGACATCAGGACCCTGGCGTATCGGTGAGCGCAGGCCTGGGGAGCCAGGAGCAAACTGGGTGAGTGCCGAGCACGCTGCTGTCCGGGGCTCGCGGGGCACTGGGGCTACCGCACAGGGGTTGGTCTCCTGGGTCAGTCCAATGGGCCAGAGCTAGCCACCTCCAGATACACTAGTCCAGATATTCCACCTCCTGCCAGATCAGGGGAGGGCAGCAGTCCATGTACCCTTATATCCCATTCCTGCTACTCCAGGTCTGTATGCTCCCAATATCCCACTTCCAACCACTTCAGGTGAGAGCGACAGTCCATATACTTCTGATATCCCACCTCCTACCAGATCACGGGAGAGCAGCAGTCCATATACCTCGGTATCCCAGTCCTGCCACTCCTGGTCAGGGCAGCAGTCAATATACCCCCATATCCCGCCTCCTGCCACTCCAGGTCAGACCAAGGTTCATCTTCTCCAGTTCCCCACCTCTTGCCCTACCAGATTGGAGCGGTTGTCCATCCTCTGCTGTGTCGTACTTTGAACTGTACCAGATCAAACCAACAGCACGGCTAACCTGATACCCCACCTCCAATCAAACCACAGCCCTGGCCCACCTATTCCAGCGTCCTGCCGCCAGAAATCAGACCAACAGTTCCTCTTGTCTCCTGCCATATCCAATCAGACCCTCTGGTCAAGGCCACCATCTCTTCAAGTGGACAGTGCCTCAGAAGAAGGCCTAAATCCTCATGAAACTCAGGAATGCTGTATCATGGGGCAAGGTGGGATCCCTTCCTGATCCCAGCTGGCGATCAGCACGAGCCCTGGAGCATGGCAATCACCAGGCCCTTGGAATTAATTAATGTATTATTATTATTATTTGTATTCCCATAGTCCCAGCCCCGGACCCGATGGTGCCTGGTCTGCAGCAGAACAAGAAGTGTAACTGCAGACGCGATCCTCATTCAGCCCAATGCATCCTGGGTAGAAGCACAAGCTGCGTTCCCCTTCTTCCCCTCTCTGTTGGGCTGGGAAGGGGAAGCACGCATAAGCCAGGCTAACCCAGCGTGGCCCTCTGTGCTCAAGCAGTGCCGACCCATCCATTTCGATTCCCAGGTTCGAGCCCCGCACGCAGCCAGACGAAGGCATAGAATCGCAGGCCCGGAAGGGATCGCGAGCGGTCTTCTAGTCCAGTCCCCTGCACTCAAGGCAGAGCTAAGCTAAGCACTGTTACACAGAGTGAGAGATCCAGGCAGGACCAGCAGCTCTGGCAGTCTCCAGCGATCGTACTTACATGACCCTATTAGTGCGTTATCTGAGCACCTTCGGTCTATTTATCCTTGTGAGGTAGGGCAGCGCTATTAGCAAACCAGATGAGGGCCTGAGAGGCTAAGCGATTTGCCCAAGGTCACACAAACAGTCTGTGGCAGAGAAGGGGCATGACCCCTGGTCTCCCAAGCCGTAACCACTGGCCAGCTTTCCTCTCCTCTCCTACCTCGTGAGATTGTTCCCTGGCCGTAGCCCCCTAGGAGCCAACGGGGTTGGGGGACATTCGGGGTGGAACTGTCTGCTGTTCGCTCAACGCCAGTAGTCGCAGACGTCCCCGATCTGCCCCTCGGGGGACTGGCCCTCCCAATCACAGCTGTGGAGATGTAGCTCTGTTACCCAAAGTGCCGCCTTGCCTTCCAGCTAATTTAATTGAGGCCTTTTGAACCAATTTTAGGATTTGCAGATGAGGGGGAAGATGGAAACTGCATAGCTGTGAATGACCGTGCAAAGATTGGGGTACACGCGTACCTAGGCATGCTCATGTGCATGCAGGCAAGCATGGGTGGGCATGGGCTGTGTAGTTGTGAGGATGGCAGCCGCAGCAGGAAAGCCAAGGACGGAAGGACCATGGAGTCAGAACATCATTAGTCCCATTTTACAGATGGGCAAACTGAGGCAAGTGACTTGACCATCGTCAAGATCAGGGCAGGAATAGAACCCAGGAGTCCTGATGCACTCCACTGCAGGGGTCTGATTCCCCACCGCTGTGCACCATGTCTTGCCAGTTACACACCTGCTGGGGGGAGGAGGGGGGGTTGGCACGGAGCCTGCGGGTGAAGCTGATGCTCTGCTCTCTCTGCTCTGGGTCAGATCCGTCCCGGTGCTCAGTTACCTTCAGGGGAGCACACGGAGTTACACCAGGGGTGAACATGGCCCGCCGTGGATACAGCATAGACATCAGCCCCCAGGGCCGTGACGCCAGCCGCAAATGTGCTTTAAAAAAGGCAGATGGGTCTGGAGCTAGAATCCCTGGGGAAAGGGGGGGCAGAGGCGGTGGGGGGAAGCTTCCGGCAAAGGGGGTAGGGGCAGCGGGATAGGAGGAGTCAGGGGGAGCCCCCACAATATTTCCATTGCGGGGTCGCTAGCCTCCCTGGACCTCTGCCAGGTCTGGCCCCCCTGCCTGAGCCGCTGAGTTGGGGTTTCGAACCGGAAGGGCGAGCTTAGGAGCGGCCTGGGACCCCTGCCAGCAAAGGCATCAGAGAGCGAGTGAGCCATAGTGGGGTTCTACAGGCGTCTATGGGGCTGATTCTCCATCACCCTGCGCCTCAGACGCTAATTACACAGGGCAGAGCAGGTGTCAGACGGTACCACAGATCGGACCGGGAAACCCTCTACCTGGGCAACGGAGAGCCAGACCCACAGACTCCCGCAGAGCCCAGTTATCCCCGTGATGGGCCCTGGAGCTCCCAGAGACAGCCCAGAGAGACCTCAGCAGAACTGCAGCAGGCAATGGTTAAGCCCTGCTCGGCTCTGAATCCCCCGGGGGCTGCCTTCCCCTTTCAGTTCTGGATTGTCTCATGTTCTTTCCCACGCAGCCTCAGGCCGAGCGGCTGGCACCGAGGCTGTTGGCCTGGTTTGGTTTCCTCCAGGCTGCCATTGCAATCTGGAAACCAGACCCTCGCTCGGCAAAAGCCCAGCGACAAGGAACGACTGGGAACCATATGCCATGACGGGGTCCTTGGCGAGGGAGGGGTGGAGAGAGTGGTGCAGAGAGAGGGAAGCAGTTGCATGGTTTCAAACCCTAGAGAGAGCGACACCTCTGCAACGAAAGGGTAATCGCCTTCATCTTTAATGCAGGGGCACTGCCCACAGAGCCTACGGAACCCAGCATGCAATGCTCCGAGCAGAAGCAAGTTGGAGCATTGCATTTTGGGACTTGTCGTCTCCACAGGCTGCACCTCTATACTAAGTGTAATTGCAGGTGTGACCTGCTCCATTATACTGCTCTTCTGCAGCCCCTCCTCATCCATTCATTAATTCAGTCCGGGAGGGGCAGTCAGTATCATCAGTCCCATTTTACAGATGGGCAAACTGAGGCAAGTGATTTGCCCATAGTCAAGATTGGGGCAGGAATAGAACCCAGGCGTCCCCACCGCCGTGCACCATGTCTTGCCGGTTACACAAGCGAGTGGCCTGGGGGCATTTCCCACCCACTTTGCATGGGTGTGAAGCCCGACACTGAGACCAGCAGCGGAGAAACAGGCCTGGTGTCCCCTGCTCTAAACACTAGGCCACACTCCCTTCCCTCTCATTTTGTAGTTGCCCTGCACTGGTGTAAATGCTGTGCAAGGCACGTGCAATGGTGAATCGTGTCCTAGGTGTGATGCTCAGGCTCTTGACAAGCTCCCCCGCCAAACCCCCCAAGGTATCCCAGCAGGCCACACTCACCAGCACTCTCCCCGAGGGCTGTCTCTGGCTAGCGATGGTCACCCCCAGCCACATGTCCTTAATGATGTTCTTCTGCGGTTCACCTGGGCACACGGAGCAGAGGAGACAAAGAGCAGTGACCACATGAGAATGCGTAGCCGCCTCCCCCGCTCATGCCCCAGCCCTCGAACAATGCAACCAGGGCGTGGATCCCTCCAGCAAGAGACCCTCCTGGGCAGGGCTGGAGTCCCCCGGCCCTCTGCAGCACTTGTCATTGCCGTGAGTGGGTCACCGCAGGGGCTGAACTTCCCAAGAGAGCATGAGACAGTGCATAGGGGAAGCCCAGGACTGGGAAAGCGTGGGGCTGCCTGCCCAGGAGAGCATGCTACCATGGGGCAGGGCTGGGGGAGCACTGACAGAGCAGTGGGGACATGTATGCAGTGAGAAAGGGGTTGTTCTCTCCTCCCTTCCAGCTTGGGTTCAGGACAGAACGGGGTCAGGAGTCTGAAGACAGCAACATCCCCGCAGGAAGAGCATCACCCAAGACGGGTGGGATTTAACCCCCACCTCCCAAGTTGCTAGGCTGGCTGGGGGTGGGTTTCCCTGGGTGGGGCGCAGGGGGCTGAGAAGCGCTCGCATACTCTTCTCCTCAATGTCCACTCGCTCGCAGTCATTCGTGGAGACACTCAGGGGGCAGGAGTACATGGCCCCCGTCCGCGTGGCATTCTCCGTCCCGGCTGCCACGTCCTGGGGCGCTCCGGTCAGCAGCCTGCCAAAAACACAAGGCAGCAAAGGAGCTCAAGGGCCTGGGAATCTGTTCAGCGTTTACGGCTGTGTGAGCATGGTGCTTTGCACCCTCCCTGGAGCGGCCTTCCCCCCCGGGATCTCACAGTGCTTTGCGAGTGTTAAATTCTTCCTTCCTTCCCCCACCCACACCCACACCCCGAGGCAGCAAAAAGAGAATCAACTTCACTCAGCAGCAAAACGCAGCCACCTCTGGGGTGGAACGTGGCTGCCGCTGAACAGCACATAGCAATGCCGCATAACAGGCAAGAAGCTTACAAGGGAGCTCGGACCCCTGTTCCTATTGTTACGGTAGTGCCAGAAGGCCCTACCTGAGATTGGGCGAGGCATGTACAAACACCTAGCTAGAGACAGGCCTGGAGGGAACGCGGCTGCTCACCAGTGGGAGAGCTGTTTGTCACAAGGCCATGCTGGCAGTGGCTGCAGCAGGCAGACTGGAGTCTCTGGAGCTATTCCTGAATGCAGCCGGAGCTGCAACAGGCCAACCAGCCTGCTCTGCCCGCTGATACGACACCCCAGGATCAGCTGGGCATTCTCCTGTCAACAGCTCATCTCCGTGTCAGTCAGACCGTCTGTCACGGAGTGCTCGTCCCCCGAGCCCCATTGCCCCACCGTCAGTCAGACTGTCCGCCATCGAGGTCTCGTCCCCCAAACCTCATTGCCAGTCAGACTGTATGTCACCGAGGGCTTGTTCCTTGACCACATTGCTCTAGTGTCAGACTATCACCGAGGGCTCGTCCCCCGAATCCCATTGCTCCAGCGTCAGTCGGACTTTCCATCACCGAGGGTTCATCCCCCAAACCCCAGTGCTCCAGTGTCAGTCGGACTGTCTATCACCGAGGGCTCGTCCCCCGAATCCCATTGCTCCAGTGTCAGTCGGACTTTCCATCACCGAGGGTTCATCCCCCAAACCCCAGTGCTCCAGTGTCAGTCGGACTGTCTATCACCGAGGGCTCGTCCCCCGAATCCCATTGCTCCAGCGTCAGTCGGACTTTCCATCACCGAGGGTTCATCCCCCAAACCCCAGTGCTCCAGTGTCAGTCGGACTGTCTATCACCGAGGGCTCGTCCCCCGAATCCCATTGCTCCAGTGTCAGTCGGACTTTCCATCACCGAGGGTTCATCCCCCAAGCCCCAGTGCTCCAGCGTCAGTCGGACTGTCTATCACCGAGGACTCGTCCCCTGAATCCCATTGCTCCAGTGTCAGTCGGACTTTCCATCACCGAGGGTTCATCCCCCAAGCCCCAGTGCTCCAGCGTCAGTCGTACTGTCTATCACCGAGGGCTCGTCCCCTGAATCCCATTGCTCCAGTGCCAGTCAGACTGTCTGTCACCGAGCGCTGAGATTACTATTACACTCTAGATCTGTTTACATAATTTCACTCGTTCCCTGTTTCGACGGGAGCAGCAGCAGGAAGCTACATTGCCATGGATACATATTATTTACGTGTGTGCGCGTGGGGGGGGGGGTGCCGAAGAGCCCATCTCAATATTAATTCACTGCAGCTAATGTCTCCCTTCCCGCCGGCTGTGTGCCTCAGGGAGAGTCAGCCGGGTCGCACCTGACAACACTTCAGCCGGCCCCTAGTCGCCTCACCGAGATGTCTTCATGCAGGACGGGGAGCTACGCCCCAAAACGCCAACCTTCCTCGCACCATCCTCCTCCTCGAGGAACAGAGCAGGGCAAGCGGTTCCTAGCAGCTACACTTCCAAGGTGATGCAGGAACGGGGCCCCACTAGGGGAGGCAGCTGGGTGTCACCATTACAAATTTATCTGCCCCCACCACGCAATGTCTCCCCATTAGGTGATTGCTTATGATTTAGAGGGACGAGGCATCAGGGAGGGAAGAAGCCGAGATTTGATCCCATGTGGATTCCTGCCCCCCCTCCCCCGCAGAGGAGTTTGTTGCCCCTCTGCTGTGTGAGATGGCAGGTGGCATCCACCCACCAGAAGTCAAATCACACATCCCATCCCATCCCCTACAGGAGTCGGCGTCATAGCCCCGTGCTGGACAGCGAAGGTTTGCACAGACAGGTGCTCTCAGCCCTCCCTGGATCTCTCTGCACCGCTCTCTCTGCGCTGGCACTAAACCCGGAGGCAGACCAGACCGTGGGAACAGGATGAGACCCAAGATCCAGCTAACCCAGTATCCCGTCTCTGACAGTGGTCACTACCAGAGGAAGGTTGCCCCACACAGTGGGCAGCTGTGGGGTAACCTGCCCCCTATGAAGGTCTCATCCTGACCTCTAACAGATCACTGAAGCCCCCTAGCCCCACTGTTAATATCTCTTCCAAACTTCCTGTTGTCGGCCCCCGCTACACACAGTGGGGGGGTAGATGAGGCAGGTTGGGTGGTTGATTTTACAATCACCTCTCAGGAGGTAGAATTCCACGTTAACCGGCAAATCACTGCCTAAGTGTTTCGGGCCAGTACCGGGTTTACAATGGCATCCAGGGGCGCCATGGAGCTGGGCCCATGCTCTGCTTGCCCTGTGCCCTGAGACCCCACCAGCCCGCTGGCTCCCCCACCCCCATCACTTGCTCCTCTCGGCTGCCCGCTGGCCAGCCGAGGGCTCCTCTCTGCCCCCGGTGCACCTCTAGGTCCGGGCAGTCTCTGCTTCCCACCACCTGCGGGGCCCCACCTGCCTCCCGGGAGCTGAGCCGCCTGGGACTCGGGCAGAAGCCTGGCCAGTCTCGGCAGTCGAGGGGGAGGGGACAATGGGGGGGGGCTTGCCTGGGCCCCTCCAGGCAAGTGGGTCCTGAGGGAGCCTGGCTGGGGTAGGCCACAAACAGTTGCCTCCCAGAGGGCCGGGGAGTGCGGCCGGGAGGCAGGGTGTGGGGGAGTGGGTCTCTGGGTGGTCTGGGGGAGGGGAGGTGCTGGGCTGTGAGGGGGCGGGGAAGATGTGTGTGTTGGGGCACTAGGGTGTGGGGGTTCTGTGGGGGGTGCTGGGCAGTTGTGGTGGGGCTGTGGGCAGGGGTGGTGTTGTGCAGGACGCTGTGCAGTTGTGGGAGGGTCTTGGGGGGGGGCGCTGGGCATAGCGAGCCCAGGGGGGCTCTGGCCATAGGGAGTCGGAGGGGGGAGGGTGTTGGGTGGGGCGGCTGTGGGGCGTGGCATAGGCCCATCCTGACAGGAAGGGGCATGCTGGCAGCACAGGGTCGAGCAGGATATTGTCCATCTGGCAAAAAACAGTGCCCTTGCACTGGGCTGGGTGGAGCGGGGCCGCCCCTGCCACATCATACCCCTGGCCGGCCCCTCACTCCAGGGACCGACCCCCCCCGTGCCGTGCTCCATTGCCCCCATGGGGGCCCACAAATATATTTGGCACTGGGCCCACAAAAGGTTAATCTGGCCGTGTTTAGGGCAGGGTGAGACCGCACTGCCGGGAAATGTATAGACCCCTCAATATTCAACCACTTCAGCTGCGGCTTTATTTACATTCTTCTGCAGAAGTAGGCTCCATCTACAGCTCGGTTCTCCAGAGGTTCCAGCAACGGTCCACCACCTTGGAGGAAGATGGGAAGACCACCCAGCCTGGCCCGGATGCTGGATGGAGATCAAAAGCAAAGAATCCCAGGCTGGCTTGGCTTTTGCAGAATCTCACTCTAGGTTTGCAAGCCCAAAACCAAGTGGGGATTAGATCGGATTCCCATCTTCTCCGGTCCAGCCAAGACCAGGGGAATTTCTATCTCTCTGTCCAGCTAACTCCATATCAGGAGTATGGGAGCATCTCCCGAACCCAGATGGATCTAGCCTCACAGCCCCCTCTGCAAGGTAGGGAAATATTACTCGACCCACGCAAAGATGGGGAAACTGAGGCACGGAGTGATAAAGTGACTTGCCTTCAGTCTCCCTGGGAGTCTGTGGCAGAATCTGGAGTAGAACCCATGTCTGCTGTATAAACGGGGACAGACTCCTCTTCTGATCGCAAACTCCAGCTGACAGGGAGTAAGGACTGTGGGAACACAGCAGTGCCCCCTGCCCTGACACTAGCAGAGAAGGAGTCTCCAGCCAGCACGTTTGGGAGTCGAGCCGCCATTGTGTTTAAACGTGTGCTCTGTGCCCATTACCGTAGCATCTGGGCACCTAACAGCTGTTAGGCTCAAACAGCAGGAGAAGCCCAACAAGCCACTACTAACAAGCCCAACCCTAAGCCACTACTTCGGTGGTAGGGACCCCATTCACACACGGCCTGGCCAACCCACAACCAGTAAACCAAGAGCAACTCCCTGGACCATGGTGGTGAGTATTGTACTGCTATAAGGAAGGGGCCCACGGGCAGCACCTAGCTCTGGTCCTCGCCTGGCGCCCGCCTGTCATAGCACACTCATCTACTCCAACCCCATGGCATGGGTGGCAGCCTGGGGGTGGAGGGGAGGGTAGTTATTAAAATTCTACCTGTCTAAGATATTTAGATGGGTCCTGGTGCCACAGCATCTGCACCTCACAGTCATCTCTGTATGTACCCTCATGACACTCCAGGGAGGCTGGGCACCGCTGTTATTGTTTTACAGGTGAGAACTGAGGCCCGGGGAGGCTAATGGAAGTGAGGAGCTGAAATACCTTTGAGGATCTGGGCCCAAGATGGAGCAGGAATGTGGGTTTCCCAAGTCCTAGGCTAGGGCCCGGACCACTGGCCCATCCTTCCTCTCCGTTCAGTTCTATTTGCACAGGTGCTGGTGACGTATGGCCTTTAATATCCTAGATATGTGTGTGTGTGTGTGTCTTTCAGTTTCACCCTGGCTATGCACCCCTTGTGCTGCCCGGTGTATATCTGTCTCTCCTTACCCCACAGCTGCGATTTCTCCAGCATCTACCCTGCGAGCTGTACCTCACCCGAGCCTGAGCCAAATGAGAGGCAGACGGAGAAAGAGCTGCTGGTGGGGGAGGGGAACACAAGAGAGGAACATGTTTCCAGGCGAGATGCAGAGCCAAGGGGGCTGGGCGATATTGGGACGCGGCCGAGAAGGGTCTCAGACCCACCCTGCTGGAGGAACGGGAAAGAAGCCAGAGAGATTAAGTGACTTGTCCAAGGTCCCACGGGGAGGCAGCGGCAGAGCCTGGACTAGACCCCCACCTCTGCAGGATAAATTTAAACCTTCCCAGAGCACTGGGACTGTGAGGGTGGAAAGCAGCCAGGCCGAGTTGGACTCTGCACTGGAGCAGCAGGGGGTGCAGCCAAGCTCTGAGTCAGAGCTCTGAGATGGAAGAGGTGAGCTCTTCCCCTGCTCACCCACCTGCCGTTCCCTTTCCTGCGCGAGTCCCGGCACGTCCACCTTGCGTACGGGGCCGCGGACTCGCTGGCAGGCGCAGGCAGATAGCAGCGGCCTGCTTATCGAGTGACTCAGGTGCCCACGGCTCAGGAGGGGAAATACTTTCCTGACAAGTCACTCCACTTCCAGCTTCACACACACAGGATGCCAGGGTCAGAGGGGAGTGAGTCAGCTTCCCTGTGCCAGGGCCCCATGCCAACTGGGAGTGCAAAGGCAAGGGGGGGGCAGGGGCAACTGCGTCTTTTCAGCTTAGCAGCACAAAGCCATTTAAGGAAGGTGGCCAGCACACCAGCTGCAGGGGAAATTGACCATCACGAGGGAGTGGCCGTTCTGAGTCCATCATGAATTTGTTCCAAGATGCACCAGGGCATGGGCTCCTAGATCGGATCTTGCTTTATTTTTCCCCAAGCTGGGTACTTTAGCGCAGTATTTGGTGCCTGGGAAGGGGCTGGCAGGGTGCTGAGGTGGCTTCCCCACAAGAGCGAGGTACCGTAGGAGGAATTCGGGACGGGCCTGAATCACCCACCCCTGCCAAAGGTGAATTTCAGACCCAGAACTAAACTTTGCAAGCTTAGGGTGACTCCAAATCAATGGCCAGAAGGCAGGCCCGCGATGCATCTGTCTCAGGCAGGGAACGCGGACCCTGCCACCGGACAGCAGCAGGCAAGCAGGGTTCTCCACAGAGATCAGCCCGCCGGGCAGGACAAGTCCATATGCCTGATGCTCTTGGCGATTACAGGGAACATGCTGCCATTCAGGGCGAGGAGCTCTAGCCCCAGCTACAAAGGGTTAAACGACCCATCGCTTCCCCCAGCAGATGCACGTCCACATGCCAGCCAGCCATGTTCCTGCCGCTCTCTCTCAGGCTGCTGCCCGATGCCATCGCGTGCCCGGGAGCCTTGCCTACTAGCTTGGCACAGACACAGCAGCTGAGAGCACAGAGGCGCCTAGGTTTGGGAGCAAGACAAGTCAGCGTGTGTCATCAGAGACCTTTCTAGCGACTGGCTGGGGCCGGGAAGCCACCAGGACAGAACACCATAGCAGGGAGAGGGCACCCGGAGATGGAAACATTAGCGACGGCACGGCAGGGGACTTCAAACCAGGGGAGTGGCCCCTGGACTCTCTCTCCGCCCCCACTTCCCACAGAGCCTGCATTGGTAGCGACTGCCGGCTGCTCCCGTCGGACGGCTCTTGGGTGAGAGGAGTTTGGGGGTTCTCAGTCCAACCCGAGCTGGGCCAGTGTCCACTGCAGCCGGGATTAATGGCTCCCGGGGAGTCAGGCTCAGGGGAGAGGGCTGAATAGGCCACGAAACTGAGCCCCCACATTTTGCCTCTGGGGGTTGGGGTGCTGGTGAAACAAGCGTTGAGGACAGATTTCCCCGCCATGGAACGAGAAACCCCTCGGGCGCGAAAGGTGAACAGTTGCAGAGAACGGCTACTAGGGCCATCGGAGGAGCGGAGAACCGGCCTTACGAGAGGAGACTTAAGGAGCTTGGCTTGCTTGGCATAACACACAGGCTGAGAGGGATCCGATCGCTCTCTATAAATACATCAGAGGGATAAACACCAGGGAGAGAGAGGAGTTATTTAAGTTAAGGACCACGGCTGGCACAAGAACAAATGGATACAAACTGGCCATCAATAAGTTTAGGCTTAAAATTAGACCAAGGTTTCTGAGCATCAGAGGAGTGAAGTTCTGGATCAGCCTTTCAAGGGGAACAGTGGGGGGCAAACAAAACCCTAACTTGTTTCAAGACTGAGCTTGATACGTTTATGGCGGGGACGGTGTGCTGAAGTTGCCTACAATGGTACACAGCCCATCTATGACTGTTAGCAGCCAATGTGCCATCACTGGCCATTGGAGATACTCGACGGGGAGGGGTCTGAGTTACTACCACAAATTCTTCCCCGGGTGTCTGGCTGGTGGGGCTTGCCCACATACTCAGGGTCTAACCGATCGCCAGATTTCAGATCGGGAAGGAAGGAATTTCCCCCCAGGTCAGATTGGCAGAGACCCTGGGGAGGTTTCGCCACCTTCTGCAGCGTAGAGCCCGGGTCATCGGCTGGTTTGAACTAGAGTAAATGGTGGATTCTCTGTAACGGGAAGTCTTTCAATCATGATTTGAGGCGTTCAGTAACTCAGCCTGTTGCAGGAGTGGGTGGGTGAGGGTCTGCAGCCTGCAGGGGTCAGACTAGATGATCATGATGTGCCCTGCTGGCCTTGACATCTCTGAGTGGTCTGTGTCTGCGCCCCAGGGCAGCATCCGTGGTGGACCCGCTAACACCAGACCCAGCGTCCTCGGTGCATGGAGCACAGGGGAGCGGCCTAGAAGGAGCTCCCCCGAGGGAGCCGATGCCCGGGGTTCCTACCCACTGCGGCCAGGACCGAAACCAAAGGGAGCTCGCTTGGAGCCGAGAGCAGCCCAGGCCTGGGCCCCAGCTCCGTGACCTTGACGCAGGGAGGGGCCCTGCCGGTAAGTGGTTTCTGGCATGCCCAGGAAGGAAGCCCTGGCTGCTGGCTGGCAGTGGGGGGGAACCAGCGCTCAGAGATCGCACCGTCAGATTCTGTCACGCGCCCCAGCCGAGCGAGCAGCAGGGGCTTGGCCCATCTCAAGGGATCTGGGGAACCTCCCGGCAGGAGGAGTCGCCGGAGGCTTCCACCCAACCCATCACAGAAATCAGGCTCTCCTCCCCTGCCCAGCGGCTCAGCCCAGGCCAGGTGGGCCCAGAAGTGCACCACCCCTTTCTCTACCTATCAATCCCCCCGCCCCCCGAGCACCTGAGTTCCCAGGTCCCTCTGCCTCTTCTCCGCCCCTGGCCTGGACCCTGCCTGCGTGAGGCTTTGCCCGTGGGCCCCATGCGCCTCCTGGGAGGTGGGGTGGGGTTTCCGGGAAGGCAGGTGGCAGTCTTGGAAAGTGGCCTGGCGCAGGGCAAGCAGGACCCACCAGCCAGGATGTGCCGGGGCCAAAGTACCTGGGCCAGGGGCCCATGCAGAACCTTCCTCCCCTGGGGGGAGCATCCCACATGCCAGCTGCCCCCCAGAGCAGGAGACGCGGGTTGAGCGGGAATCAGCCTGCAGGAGTCAGGGGGCCCCTCCCGTGCAGCAAGAAGAAAACCCAGCTCCAAGGCAGCTGCTTGGCGGAGCCGGGCTGAAAAGGCTGCCGGGTGCCGGCTAAGCCAAGAGCGAGCTGTTCAAATAAAGCCCTGGAGCCAAGCCAAGCCCTCGGCACGGAGAGAGGAGCCGGGCCACAGCTTCACCCCGGCCGTCACTAGTTAATAGCACATCTGCTTGGAGATCGGCCCCTCAGCTGCTGGGCAAGAGGCGAGACGGGAGGGGAGGCAAGAGGGCAGTTTGTCCATCTCCAGCTACTTCCAGGCCAGGATCTCCTTTGCCGCCATTAAGGAATTCAGCTTCACCCAGGCCCCTCCTCTGTGGGAGGTAAGCCACTATTATCCCCATTTTACAGAAAGGGAAACGGAGGCACAGAGAGGGGAAAGGACTCACCCAAGGTCGCACAACCAGTCAGTGGCAGAGCTGGGACTAGAGCCCAAGGTCCTGGAGTCCCCCGCTCTAACCACTAGACAACGGCCCGTCCCAGAGCCAAAAGCAGAACCCAAGGGTGCAGGGTCCTAACCACTAGCCCCACGCCGGGGCATCGAGGACACTAACATCATCGCCACAAGCAGATGGTGGGGTGTTCATCAGCAGAAGGAGCCGCGGGGCTTAGAGAGCGGCGGCCGCGATGTCAGAGGGGATGGGCACCATCCGCGCAGGAACATGCAGGCACACATCTGGCAGGGCAAGATAAAGCAAATCCCTTCCTCCCAGGGCTTATCCACCCGCACACGGCAAAGGACAAGAACGACTCCAAACAGGGAATGGGGCCATGCACATCTCCCAGGCAGCTGAGAGACCAAGGAGGAGGTGGTGTAGGATCCCGGGGGAGGGGGGGGGGAGCAGAGAATGGGGGCCTCTGGGACTAGATCCAATGCCAATCGAGCCTGAATGCGCGTGGATCGCTTCCCGTCCCCAGGAGAAGGTGGCAAGAGTGGAGTGGGGGGGGGGAGGGAAATGAGGTGGGCTGCAGAAATAGGGATTAAACTAACCCTCGAAAGAAAGCGACTGAAGAGGGAAGGATGGTCCAGTGGTTAGAGCACCAGCCTGGACACCAGGCCTCCTGAGTCCAATTCCCTGCTCTGCCACAGACACCCAGTTTGACCTTGGGCAAGTTACTCAGACTGTCTGTCCTCAGTTCCCGTCTGTGAAATGGGGGGGGGCGGATGATGCCGGCTTTGCCCTGCCCTGCCCCTGATTTAGTTGGGGATCGGTCCTGCTTTGAGCAGGGGGTTGGACTAGATACCTCCTGAGGTCCCTTCCAAACCTGATATTCTATGAAAGCTGGATAATTTGATGGAGGCCCTAGAAATATCTCAGAATAGGGTGACCCGATGTCCCGATTTTATAGGTACAGCCCTGATATTTGGGGCTTTGTCTTATATAGGCGCCTATTTTACACACACACACACACACACCTGTCCCGATTTTTCACACTTGCTGTCTGGTCACCCTACCTCAGAAGAGCCTCTTCATCTTCCCCCAGAGGAAGACAACTGAATGCCTGCAGCTCGCCTCCCAGCCCCAGGAGCAGGGGGCCAGGGTGGAGCTGGGGGGGGGGGGGGTGTCCATCTGTGGAGCAAGGCAGAGGTAACCTAGGCAGTGGGGCGATCAGAGACCGCTGACTGCTACTGACTCATTGTTCCCTTGTGCTCCTCGATCTGGCTTCAGCCACCTCTGGAGTTGGCTCCTTGGGGCAGGGGCTGGCTTTTTGTACAGCACCTAGCACAGGAGGGGCCTAGCCCAGGACGGAGGCTCCCACATAAGCCGCAAAAGGTCACAGAGAACAAATTCTTCTCCCCCCCCCCACCCCGCAGAAGAGGTGGCAGGGGAATCTCCACGCTGCGCAAAGGCAGAGACTGACTTCCCCTCGTACCCCGAAGTGGGTGGTCCTGGCTTGGCCGGGGGGGGGGGGGGGAAATCTAGCATTAAAGCCACGTGAATCGCCCGGCGTGGAGCGAGCGCATTCCTCCCCGCTTCAGGGCCATCACTCACTCCTCTCCCCATTATAAACACATCCCCCGGCCCACCGGGATGCTAGCAGTGGGAGGAACCGTCTGCTCCTTGCCACTGCCGCCCGGCCTTCAGGCGAGAGAAATATCCCCTTGCCGCTCTGAGGCCGGCTCCCCTTCCTGCTAGGCCACCTGCCGCCGCAGCCCAGACGCAGGACAAGGGGCTGAGCCCTGGACATCAGAGGCTGGGTTCTGCAATGCTCACCAGCACTGGGAGGATGGGGAAGTTTGCTCAACCCTCAGAGAGCACGTCAGGGGTGGAGGCAGACAGTACGCCCCCACTACCCCTTCCAGCCTCAGCCTGCTCCCTGCCAAGGGAGGCCTGGAGATGCTCTTCCCCTCTGGCCCCGGCAGGGTCGCTGGTGAGGACGTTCGGGGAAAATCCAGCCGCCACCTTAGGCCGGGTGGTTAAAGCTTTGTCCTCCCACCTGCCCCGGCCCCAGAAGTTTGTTGGTCTCCTTCCGGGAATGGGGAAGCCCCAGCTGCGGCGTGGGGGTGCAGAGGAAGCGGACGGTGGGGAAACGTACGCAGATGACAAGCCCTGATGTAGGAGAGAGCCCCCTTCAACCTCGTTCAGAGTTAGGGGTTTCGTTTGATTTGTTCCAAGCGGATGACAACGAGCCAGGAGAGCTGGATTCTGTTCCTGGCTGCGGGAGGGCAGTGGGGTCTAGTGGCTAGAGCCGTAGCGACAGAGCCAGGAAGCCTGGGTTCTATTCCTGGCTCTGGCAGGGCGGTGAGGTGCGGGACTCATTGAAGAGTTTGGCCCCAGAGCCAACCATTCCAAAAGCCTCCGATATTTGGAGCGGGGAGGGGAAGGAAAGTGTGTTTCGGTTACGGACACCCCCCCCTCTCTGGATCCCTGCTCGCCAGGAATTAACAGCCCACCAAAAGCAGGCAAGATTCCTGTG
This sequence comes from Malaclemys terrapin pileata, assembly GCF_027887155.1. Taxonomy (NCBI): domain Eukaryota; kingdom Metazoa; phylum Chordata; order Testudines; family Emydidae; genus Malaclemys; species Malaclemys terrapin. The sequence goes on from NC_071529.1 coordinate 9,836,853, forward strand.
TGAGCTGCCTTCCCGGGGGAGTGACATGGCTGGGAATCCTGAGGGGTGCAGGGCAGACAGAGCTGGTGGTTTTGTCGGGGTAAATACAGATCCCTCAGGCGGGAGCTAATCCTCCAGGAGGAAGGCACCCATTGGAGGAGGCTGCCGAAGGATTTGCTGATCTGTGGAGGGAGAAGAAGTGGGGTTGCCCACACCCTGAAGCAGGCAGGGCTTCCACATGCTGGAAGTGCGAGGAAGGGAGCAGGCAGGAATGCAAGAAGTTGCCCCACACTCCAGCCCCCCTGCCCTGGATCCAGTGTCGGCTGGCACGGCAGGGACCAGCGTTCACTCCCCGACAGGCCCTGGCTGGGGGAGGGAAGCCAGGTGGGGAGGGGATGCAGGCCCCAGCCCATGGAATCCTCTCCCATCTCTTGCTCAAGGCAGGGGCTGGGTGCTGTCCCTGCATGCCTGGCAGGCCGGCACACGCTTCAATCGCTGACATTCCCCATAGCTCCTGGCTATAAAAAAAAATCCCAAATACCTGACAGCGTCAGGAGCGCCAGACACGCCAGGAGCACGTGAGCAGCGGAGAAGCCAAAGGGGCGTGGATCGTGCCGGCTGTGCCAGCCCCGCTCCCACAGCGGGACAATGGGCTGGACACGAGGCACGGCTCTCCTCGGCCAGACGGTTGTCATGCCCTGGGCTCTCAGTAGAGCAAGCCACCTCCACCCAAGGGACAAAGCACTCCCTGGTAATGCACAGATCTTACAGCCCTAGAGCACCTTTCACCCAACGCGCTTTACAAACGGCAATGCCGCCACCAAGATGCAGCCACCTCTGGGGTGGTAGCCCAGCATCTTCCCACCCGGCAAGAGCCAGGCCCGGGGGAAAAAGGAATTGGAGACCGTGACACAATCCCTGAACTGTGCAGCTGTCACCCTCCACGCACAAGCCAGAGCAAAGCAAGCGCTGGTGTCCTGGGCAGACCGGTGCAAGGAAGCACCTCGCACGGCCTCAGCTCCGTGCACACAGACCGGCAGGAAGCCATGGGGCTGAGTGCACAGTGGGCCCAAGAATCCCTGCCACCCCCATGCAATAGGCCCCGATGCCCGTGCCCTAGCAGCCATCTGGGCTATTTTCAGTCCTGATTCCAAGAGGCCTCCAGCTACTCTGGACTCTGCCCCCCAACCCCGCCGCCCTGGGTCCAGCTCATCCGTCACTCGGGAAATCCTCACTTGCCAGTTTGCGCTGAAGGCCAAAGTGAGTGGGAAGGAGAGTGACGGACAGGAGGGAGAAAAATGAGGTGATCTAAAATGAGAGCGACAGGCCCTACGTCAGCTGGGATACAGACATCCCCCCCGCCTGATCCATCCCGGCCGCTCTCCCACGATCCCCAGCCCCACTCGGATGAATGCTGCTTAGCAGAACCCAGCCAGAATCTTGCGCGATTCACCCCGCATCCTGGTTCGTTTTCTCCGCTCCGCGCCTGCCCTCCTGCCACTTTCTCCGGGCTTGTCTACACTTAAAACGCCACAGCGGCCCACTTCCATCAACATAGAGAAGTTCCTGGAGGATGGGTCCATCAAGGGCTATTAGGGATGCAACCCCATACTCTGAGCGTCCCTGGCCTTTATTTGCCAGTAGCTGGGAATGGGCGACAGGGGATGGATCAGTTGGTGATTCCCGGTTCTGTTCATTCCCTCTGGGGCACCTGGCATTGGCCACTGTTGGAAGACAGGACACTGGGCGAACTGGCTGACCCAATACGGCCATTCCTATGTTCTAACCTAGCAATGGCTACACAGGGACTTAGGTTGGCTTAACTGCACTGCTCAGGGTTGTGGATTGTTCACACCCCTGAGCGCTGTAGTTATGACCACCTCATTCTCCTAGTGTAGGCCAGGCCTTGGTTTCACCATCCGCGTGCATTAGGACTCTGTACCTCTCACCCTTCTGATCCCCGTCATCACAGCACCCTGATCAGTCCAGGGCTGCTTTACTCAGAGTTGGCATTTTAGTTCCTCAATTCTTTTTCCTCCCTTACCCGCTGTCCGGATAGTAAGTCCAGACCAATCCTCATCCCCAACATACACTTTCTTCCTCCTCGCTGAACGCTGTGGCAGACCCGTCCCTATATTGCAGAGCTTTACTTGGGGCTTTTTACCATCGATCCCGTTAAAGAAACAAATGGATCCACGCTCCTCTAAAAGGAAAAGCCTCTTCCTTGAAGCTCACAATCCCCGTCACTATCCCAGAGCAACGATAAAGAGAGTGAATCAGTTTATAGGCTTTGTAATTACTGGAAAGGACGCATTACTGGCCTGCCAGCGAGCCAGGAGATGGCTGGAAGGCAGGTGATGGGCAGCTTTTTAAGCACCTAGTGATTTTGGGAAGGGCTCCAGCCCCAGAATAATTTATAATAATGGAGATATCCCATCTCCTAGAACTGGAAGGGACCTTGAAAGGTCATCGAGTCCAGCCCCCTGCCTTCACTAGCAGGACCAAGTACTAGAAGAGATGGGCGGGGGCAGAGGGAGAGTGAGAAATGGCAGTTCATGACTGACAGCCACGTGAATTCTGGCTATTTGCAAAAAAGGCTTGTAAAAGCATTTCCTGAATTAGCAAAATTCTCTTTGGAGGAGTGGGGAGGCGGTTCCGGAGAAATTAAACAATTGCTGCTACTCCAGATACAAAAAGAGAACATCTCTGTGACGACCAGACACTGCGTCCCCGTGCTCACTTTTATTATTTACACTACGGTATCCAGCAGACAGCGGGGCCCCAGCGTTCCAGGTGCCATACAGAGCCAGAGAGAGAGAGAGATGGCCCTGAAGATCTCACCGTCTGGATGCTTCCACTTCTGGGAGGCCATTCTGAGACACCCCATGGTCAAGGCCTGAGGGGGGAGAGCAGAGGCACACAGAGGACAAATGGAGAGAGCAGAGCCAGGTCTCCTCTACCCCACCCTCTTACCCACTGGACTAGATTGTCCATCTAGAAGGACTGGACCAGAGAACTCCACAGCTACTATTAAAGTGGAGGTCAATCCTCATGCTTCAGGGCATGGAGTCAGGCAGGAATTCCCCACCCCCACCCCAATGCACTGTCTAGCTTTGCACAGGCCAGGCATGCTAGGGTTTGGTGCACCTTCCTTAGTAGCCTCCGGTGTTGAAGAGGCTGGGATGGATCAATTGGACAATTCCTGGATTCCCCCCCCCCCAAATCCACAGGCCTAATTTCTCATGGCTTTGGGGTAACAGAGCCAATGTGCCCTCCAAATACCAGCCAGGAGTCCGCCACGGTTAGGGAGTCTCACCCCTGCATAGGCGGTCATTGCCTTGAGCACCAGGAATGCCAAGAGAGCATCTCTAGGTCCTGCTGTCCAGATATGCATTCCCTGAGAGACGGGCCCTCCCCAGCACATTACTGGCCTAGCTCTCACAGGAGCAACCCCCCGATGCCTGATGCAGTTGGGCACAGGGAAGGACCTACCCTTGCTGCTGCCCAATCTAGTCCTTCAGGGCAGGGCCTGAGGCGTGCTCAGGGTCAGTGAGCCACCCCCTGCTCGGGGCAGGGACGGGGAGGGCACCTGCAAACGAGGTGCCCTCACTCTGCTCTCGAGGCGGGATCCAGATGTGCATTTCCAGGCCAGCTGTGGAGAAAGCGGAATCTCTCGCAGCAGTTCCCTGGGCAGCAGCCCACCTGCTGGTGGGAACATGACACGAGGGGGACAGGAGGTACCAAACGCCTAGATGGGCTGTGCAAAGCCCAAGGATGCCAACTCGCTGGTCAGATCAGGACCTCAACCGTGGGAGAAGACTATCCATCGGGGAGGGGTTGGAAGGGCCCAGGTTCCACCCACTTCTATTCATTGGCCAGTGTAGCTGGCCAGGCCTTTGGTGGGGCATAAGCTGCCGTAGAGAAAGGGGCAGAGGAATTTACCGCCCATCCTGACCTGGGGAGGGATGGAGACTTTCAGGCTGCGTTGACACAGCAGAGAAGACAACAGGGCAACTCCGCTCTTAACTCAGGTTAGCGGCTCGAGTTCAAGCCTCAAGGGTAGGCTGGGGTTGAACCCGAGCTGCTGCGTCTTCACGGCAACGTGAACCCGCGTTCACTAACCCACGTTCCGAACGCCCCCTTTGGGCAGCCAAGAGACACCCTTGGAGTCCCAATTCGCTCTCCGCTGCGGGCAGCTACCTGGCACCCCTTCCTCAAGGCAGGTCGCAAGGTTGCAATCTGGCATGGGGCCAGAGGCACCGGGCTTGCTCTGATGCTCCTGTCATTGAATCTCTATTTGAACTGCCTCTTGTTTAAAACTTGACACACTCAGAACGGCCCTGGCAAAGCCCCCGCCTCCGCCATGCCCGTAAAGCAATGGGAGAGGGAGCAGCAGAGACTGGAGGGGAGGAGAGGGAGATCTGAATGAACGGGAACCTCTCCAGAATTGGGAGCCGACCTCATCACAGAAGGCTCAACGAAGGCGTCTGCCCGAGTCACTAGGCTCTAGCGAGAAGGGGGCGGGAATGAACACAGCACATCCTGGGACATCGTCGGATCAGTCAGAGATTCAGCCTCCGCTGAGGGCGTTTGGTTCAGGTCCCCTCAAAATACCACCACCACCACCTGGCAGCATCTGTAACCCCTCTTCAGAGGGCACAGTGCTCGCCGGACAGCGAAGGACTACGCAGGGGATGAGCATTGTTATTCCCATCTCACAGCTGGGGAAACAAGGGCCTGATTTGCTGAAGTAGCCTCTTACCTCTGGACGCCCAGCTTGGGATGCTTAAAGTCTGATCTCCAGAGCCGCTCAGCTCCCATTGACTTCAGCTCAGCACCTCTGAAAACCCAGCCCTTAAATGTCTAGAGCGGGCACCCAGAAGTGGAAGCAACCAGACTTGGTGAACCGTCTGAAAACACGGGCCAAAGGGAGTTACCTAGGGTCACCCAGCAGCTCGGCGGCACCGTTAGAAAGAGAACCAAGGAGTCCTGGCTGCCAGCCCAGCGCTTTAACCACAAGACCGCTTAGAAACCAAAGAGATCCAGCGATGGGCAGCTGAACTGATCAAAGGAGAGACTGAAAAGGTGAAAGGGTAACATTTTCCAGAGTGCCTGAAGTGACTTCGGCCCTTGGGGAACAAACATTTAATAATGGGCTCTGCACTCCCGCAGAGAAAGGTACAACACACCCAGTGGCTGGAAACTGAAGCTAGACAAATTCAGACTGGAAATAAAGGCATAAATTTTTAAGTGAGAGCAATTAGCCACTGGAACAATTTACCAAGGGTCAGCCATGGTAAATTCTCCATCACTGATAGTTTTTAAAGCCAGATTGGATGTTTTTCCTCAAAGATCTGTTGTAGGAATTATTTTGGGAAGTTCTCTGGCCTGCGCTACAGAGGAGGTCAGCCGATGATCGCAATGGTCCGTCCTGGGGCAAAAAATCTGTCTGGGGATTAGTCCAGCTTTGAACGGGGGTTGGACTAGATGACCTCCTGAGGTCCCTTCCAACCCTGATATTCTATGAAGTCCCTTCCAAAAGTGAGCTTACGGCTGCATTTACACGGTCAGTGAAAATCAGGCTGCTAAACACCAATGTCACTTTTAAAATTAGCTCTCAAGTTACTTAGGTGCTTTGGAAAATTCTCCCTGAGAGCGATTTTATGTGGGAACAGAATAGACATGGCAGAAGTGTCGAAAATAATGACTGGTGTAGATAACGCCTGTCAGTTCTACTTTCCCTCTTCCCCAACGAAAGGAAAAGAGGACAGCAGATGAAATTTAAATGATAAAATGCAAGTGGATGAAAGCACATCTTAGTATAGGCCCCAATCCAGCAACCTACTTAAAACACATGCGAAACGTTAAGTAACGCGAGCTGTCTCATTGACATAAATTGATCTAAGAAGCATACATGTGTTTAAGTGTTTTGCTGGATCAGAGCCATAATACTCATGCTTCAAGGCATAAACTGGCTGCAAATTGACAGGGGTCAGGAAGAAACTTCCCCTATGGACAGGTTGTTCCATAATTATCCATTATACGGTTTCATCCTCTGAAGCAGCAGGTGCTAACTCTGGTCAGAGACAGGTTACTGGACTAGGTGGACCAAGGGTCTGATCTGGCATGGTGATTGTATGTTCCTGGTACGCACATGGGGGGGGGGGGGGGGGGGATAGCTCAGTGGTTTGAGCACTGGCCTGCTAAACCCAGGGTTGTGAGTTCAATCCTTGAGGGGGCCACTTGGGGATCTGGGGCAAAATCAGTACTTGGTCCTGCTAGTGAAGGCAGGGGGCTGGACTTGATGACCTTTCAAGGTCCCTTCCAGTTCTAGGAGATGGGATATCTCCATTAATTAAATTAATTAATTATGATGAGCTGACTTGGAAATCCATCTCCTTAATGGTTCAGATAGCCAGTGCGCCCTCCCCATGGAGCCATCCTCTCCCATCTTTGTCAGAGCACCAACAGCAGCAGAACCAGCTGTCCTCTCCATGACCGCTGAATCCAAGCCAGGATTTCAGGAGACCCTCTGTGGTGCCACTGGGCAGTGCAGGCTGGGAGCCAGAGAGACCCACAGGGTCTGTCTTGTATCCAGGCACCAGGGAAGAGGACCCAGGTGGTCAATTCTCTTCTTCACGTTGTTCATGTCAGACAACCACCGCGTCTAGGCCAATAGCATCCGGTGTCGACCACGCGCTTCACAGGAAAGCAGCCTGCACTCACATAAACCCACAAACACCTCGCCAACTGTGCAATGCAGCAGATGGAGTGCAAACAGACACCACTGGCCCTTTCTGCAGCCCAAGCAGGTCCTTTAGCCCTCAGTGTACTCAGGCTTGTTATCCCAAAGCTAACACAGGTGAGACACAAAAGCTCAGCGCCAGGGTCAGTCTTGCAAAAGCAGCTGTTGCCCTTCGGACTTTTCCTTGCCGCCTTTCTCCGGAGAGCCCCAGTTACAACAACTCTGTCCTTGTAAAGAGCCCTCAGGGCCCGCTCCTGTGGGACCTTCCAGGAGCAGAACATGGAGAAGGCTCCGGTGTCCACCTTCCAAGTCCTCACACGCACAGGGGGCTGCTTCCAAATCTGGCTTCGGAGCATCGCTTTATCCTCAGAAAGGCCCGAGTTGCCAAGGTTTGGGCGTGGCTGAGGATTTTCAAGCTTGGGGGGTTGAAATCGAGGCCAGCACATGGACGTCTAGGGGGACAGAGGCAGAGAAGAACCTCACGAGAGTCTGGATTTTCGCTCCGGTCTTGATCCCTCTGGGCTTTTAGCTGTTTATCCGGACTCACCTGGGCCCCACTCACAGTCCTTAATGGACTTTTTCTCCCAGCACCCTGGTGAGGCAGGGCAGGGATAGTGTCCCGAGAACGGAGAGGCGAAGGCCAAGATCCACAACAGAGGATCTAGACCGCACTGACTCACCCAATGCCACCCAGGCAAGTCTGTGGTGAAGCAGGGAATTGAATCCGCCTCTCCCAAGTCACAGGCGAGGGCCCTAACCACTGGGCCTTCCTTCCTCTCTAACAACCCTTCCCAAGCGGGGTAGATCCCAGCGATCACCAGGCTTCCCCAACACACTTGGCGAGCCACCGTTTCCCAGCGCAGAGCCCCCAACGCCTCCGCTCCTCCTCCCTAGCAGCTGTTCTGGAGAGAGACAGAACCATTTCACTCCCCCTTTAAAAAAAAAAAATTAAAAAAATCCCACACTTCATCAAGAGCATTTCCAATGAATCTTTGGAATGCACAGCAGATGCCTGCAGCCCATGCAGCTGTTGCAGTGAGAACTCTCCGCAGGGCACCCGATCCTCGCTTGGTGCAAGGGAAAGAGACCCTTCAGCTGGCTCCCAACTTCAAAAGCCAGGGGAACCCGACGCCTCGCTGCCCTGCATCTCCTACGGACATCTACACCAGTGCAAAATGAGCCGGCGACGCTACGGAATCAGGGGAGCGTTTTGCACCGGTGTCGATGACAGCATCAGGCCACCGGGAGAGTTCAAGGGCAGAGGAGACCAGACCGGGTCATCTAGCCTGACCTCCTGTCTATCACAGGCCCCCACCACCCAGCACCCACGCCCCAAACCGAAGTTAGACCAAAGTACTGCAGCAAACAAGAGCTTAGACCATCATGTGCCACAGGCAGAGATTAGGAAGGTCCGAGGGGCACCAGCGTCCGAGGCCCCCGCAATGGCGGGGAATTGATGAAGTGAGATAGACCCCAAGCGACCCTCACCCCCACACTGCAGAGGAAGGTGAAACCCACCCCTCAGGTGCAGGCCGGGGCGCTGGAACAGTTTGTACAGTGGGGGGTGCTGAGAGCCGTGGAACCAAACTGTAAAGCCTGTATATAATGGAAACCACTTCAAGCCAGGGGGTGCAATAGCACCCCCAGTTCCAGCACCCGTGGGTGCAGGGCAATCAAGCTGCCACGACTGGACAAAAATACCACAGTTGGATTCTCCCTCGACTCTCAGATTTGAAAGGAGCCAGTCCTGATTTACACAGGGGTGGATAAGGGAATCAGGCCTTTGAGAGCATGAAATAGAGCTCTCGGAGAGAGCCGGGGGGTGCAGGGTGAGGGGGAAGCTAGTTAATCAAGAGAGAATCCACTGACTGAAAGCTCTTTTGCAAGGGTTTAGTAAAGAATCGCAGGAATGTTCAACAGGTCCCTGGGAAGTTTCCTCCCCTCGCCACCAGCCTCTCGCCCATTCAAACATCTCCAGAGGCGCTGAGGGGGATCTTTCAGGGTTCGTGGCTCTGCAGTTGCACTCCAGAGCAAGGACCACAGAGGAAACCATTCAAAAGCTCTATCCACCCTCCCTCTTCCGAGGGATCAGGGATGAACTCGCTAGAGGCCCAGGGCTGCTCCCATGGCAGCTGGGGGTAGAAGGGTAAGGTGCCAAGATTAGCCAGAGAGCTTGGATTCACCCCTTCTGGGTGCAGGTTGAATCTCAGTTCCTGTTCATTGCCTGAGCCCTGGAAAAGCTTTCTGGGGGGGTGAACTGACCGTATCCCACAAGAACACAGTCAGCATGGGCAGCTGGTCTCCAGGGATCCCCTGCAGCCCCCCCCCTCGCTGATCCTGCAAACCGTACCCAGGGGTGTCCCCTTTACTCAGGGCAACCCAGGGATTTCAGCGAGGCGTGAGTCAAGTTAGGGCCCGAGCCTGCAAACAGGGAGGGGGGCTAAGGCAGCCCCATTCCACCACAGGCTGGAAGAGGGGTGGGGGTGTCAATTGCAAAATAAATCATACTAAAGTCGTGCATTATTGCTCCAGTTACAACATTGGCGTCCCCTCACTCCCCCCCACCTCCAAAAAAAAAACCGCATCGGATCCCCTTTCAGCAGAGGCTGCAAGTTCACAGTCCCCCCCCCCCCCCCCAGCAAAACCAGAGCTGGGCTGCACCCAGTACACCTCAATCCCCCCGCAATGATCCCTGGCCGGGGGGGTCCCCCGGAGCTAGGATCGGGCCCCTTCCCCGGCGAGGTACTCACAGGTATCGGTCCTGCCCCTGCGTCTGGTGGTGCAGCGCCACCGAGAAGCCGAAGAAGCTGCCGTCGGTCCCGCCCCGCTTCAGGACCAAGAATTTGGTGTCCAGGTTGAATCCGGCGCCGCCCGGGCTGCAGAGAGCCCCCCAGACCAGGCACAGCCGGAGGAGCCGGGGCCCAGGGCCAGCCCTGTTGCTGCGGCCAGGAGCCATGATGGGCCGGTCCCTGCCTCCCCGGCCAGTCCCAGGGGCAAGGTCCGGTGCAGCCTCCGGTCTCCCCAGCAAAGCCCCGTGCGCTGGGGGCTGAGCGAGTCCCCGGGCTCCAGCCTGCACGGGCGGGGGAGGAGCGAGCTGCCTCCTCCCCACCTTGCGCGGCCCTTTTCTTCCGGGGAACAGCCCCAAGCGCGGCAGGCAAAGAGTTAAACCCTTAAAGAGGCCGTGTCATTGGGGCCGGGCTGCTCCATCCCCGGAGGGGGAGGGGCGCTGGTTCCTAGCTGGGAGGGGAGGGCTGGTGTCCCCCCCCATGCACAGGGAATTTTGCAGGCGGATACACGCGTTGGCCGCGTTTAAAGAAGTGCGACACAAACTTTCAGCCCTGGGTGGGTTCTTGCAAGCACCTCCAGCTCCATCCCACCACCTGGAGGGGCACCTTGCCCAGGGAGCAAAGCCCTCAGGCGCCAGTGTAGGGTGACCAGATGTGCCAATTTTATAGGGACAGTCCCGATTTTGGGGTCTTTTTCTTATATAGGCGCCTATTACCCCCCACCCCTTGTCCCGATTTTTCACATTCGCTGTCTGGTCGCCCTACGCCAGTGCCAACTCTCAGCCGGAGTAAGGCTGGCCGGATCAGGCCCTCGGGCACCAGCCAACGCGCCTTGCCAAGGAAAAGGAAGTCGCCCGTGCGGTTAGTTCCACTCTGCCGTGGCTGGGCGTTGTGGCGACTGGCGAGAGCCGGATGATGCAGAATTATTTTTAACGCGGGAAGTTTTATCTTGCCCTGGCGACCGTGGGGTCAGGTTCACAGCCCTGGAGACACCGACGGCTCAGAATAAATAGAGCGCAGAGAACAAGCGATCCACACACAATTGCCAACAACATGCACCCAAGCCTGGCTTAACAGGATAGCCCCTGGGGCAGGAAGGGAGGTTTGGTGCTATTCAGTCCTTGGCCTGGTGCAGGTGGGCTAATCAGAGCCAGACGTACTGGTGTTCGTGAGAAGGACGCTGCTGTGCTGAGGGTTAAACTGAAACCCACCAAGTCCCTCTCCCCTTCACCATGGAACAGCCCTCAGATGACAAAAAAAGTTTTAAAAAAGAACTACATAAGTTCATGGAGGATAGGTCCATCAATGGCTATTAGCCAGGATGGGCAGGGATGGTGTCCCTAGCCTCTATTTGCTAGAAGCTGGGCATGAGCGACAGGGGATGGATCACTTGATGATGACCTGTTCTGTTCATTCCCTCTGGGGCACCTGACACTGGCCACTGTTGGAAGACAGGCCACTGGGCCAGATGGACCTTTGGTCAGACCCAGTCTGGCCGTTCTTATGTTAATAATATTCCATCTGTACTGACCTGGGGCTGAATTCAAACTGGCAACCTATCAGGGAAAGTCCCCCAAGTTCATCTCCTACCCTGCTGAGCTGGGTGGGAAGCAGTTTTCCAGTCCTGGGAAAAGTTTAAGATTTCAGAAAAAAGTTTCCTATCCCAACTCAAGATGCAAAGTCAAAAATCTCAAGAACATTTGCAAACCAAAAATCTTGGGGGGGGGGGGGGGGAATTGGTTTGTGTCAATCAATGGTGGTGATGAAGCACTGGAATGGGTTATCTAGGGAGGTGGTGGAATCTCCTTCCTTAGAGTTTTTAAGGTCAGGCTTGACAAAGCCCTGGCTGGGATGATTTAGTTGGGAATTGGTCCTGCTTTGAGTGGGGGGTTGGACTAGATGACCTCCTGAGGTCCCTTCCAACCCTGAGATTCTATGATTCTAATATTTCATTCAGATAATTTCAAAACATTTCAGTTTGATCTTGACCCCTTTTTAAAAATTGTACTAAAATTAGCTTCAATTTCTAAGTAAGAAAAACATTTCAAACCAGAAAATGTAGCCACAGGCAGTTTTGATGGGGTTTTTCTTTCACTTTTTCTTTAGTTGCAAAATGTGTCAAAACCAACACTTTGCCGCAAAGAGTCTCTAATGAATCCGCAAAAAGAAGATTAACCTGTCTAATGAATCCGTGGTTTTGGATGAAAAACATCTCATCAAACAATTCCCAACCTATTCTACAGCGTCGGCATTTTTGAAAATCTCCCTGGGCACCTAAGATCTTTGAAAATCAGGCCCTGAGTTCCTTGACCAGTCTGCCAAGCCATGCAGTTAGTTTTGTAATATAGCCTATACATCTACAGTGCTGCCTTGAAAGCTGATTCATAAATATTAAGTAAGGCAAATTAATGCAAAATTGCATACAAACGTGGCACCTCTGTCAATCGATTTTGGAAACCATTAAGTGTGCAAAGTTCATTGCTCAAAAAAGCCAAGAAACACCAACGCTAAAGTTGCTCACATAACCTTAACTGCACCCCCTGGTGTGTATGTATTAGACTACAGTCTTTAATTAAATGATCTCATAACATTATTTCCACAGGACCCCAGCCCGGTGGGAAGGTGTGTAGTGAATGAAGCAAAGGGTAGGTGGAAACGGAGCTTCTCAGCCCATCTGCCTAGGCCCCCAGGACCGGCACTGAACCCCTAGATATCCCAGTAGTTTAAACCCACCCTCTTTGACCACCACCCAAAGGCATGAGCGTTCTGGGTTACAGTTTAACTTTCTCGCACGGCATGTGGTAGGCACCGCATGTAACACACCGGGACAGGGCACACAGAATTCTAACATGGGTGCTCTTCATTTCGTCACACAAGAAGTCCACAGAGCCAAATAAAAATAATAAACCCTACACGCATTGCCTTTCACTCGACCGCACCCGTTCCTTGGGGGACCAGCTGTGTTCCGGTGGGTTGGTAGGGCTGCCTCCCTGCCCCGCTCCAGCTCCTGCAGCCGCTCAGTTTGTGCTGGAGAAATAAGGCCAAAAGAGAGACGCAGCAGCGTCTGCCCTTTGTAGTCTTCCAATTCCTCTGTCAGCCTCAACAGGTGCCCACCGTTTTACCAGCTGATGTTGTTGTTAGGTGACCAACCAGTTCCTCTGAGCAGGGACCAGTCCTTTTTCGAAAGCGATTACATTCCAATGGTCGAGCCCTTAAATACGACCCTTCCTTGTTAGCCCCTTGCCACCCACTCTCGGAATTCCAGTCCAACACGGAGACACATGGACAATAGAGAAGGCAACCGGAGTTTGCAGCTTGGGAAAGACACAGACAGACAGTTCAGCGTCTCACACCGACCTCTTAGGTTGCACGGATTCCCAAATGGTCACCGCGGGCAGGGCCGGCTCCAGGCACCAGCCGAGCAAGCTCGTGCTTGGGGCGGCAGATTCCAAAGGGCGGCATTCCATCTAATTTTTTTTTTTTTTGCGCTTCACATCTTTGGCCGCCCCTGCAGGCTTTTTCTTTTTGGTTTGCTGCTCCCGCCGCCCTGTAGGGGACGGAGGAGGGGAGCGCCCTGCATCAAGCCCGGCAGGGCAGCCCGCGTCCTTCCCTGCCTGCCAACCGGAGCGGCGCGGAGCCCTCCTGGCAGGCGGCGCAGCGGGAGGGGTCGCATGGCAAGCGCCCCGCTTAAGGAAGCCCTGGCCGCCCCCCTTCTCTCTCCCCCCCCCGCTAGCTGGGGTGCGCACTCCACTGCCCGGGGTCTGCAGGGCCGGGAGTCCCCCTGCACCCACGCTCCCACCACCCCGCAGGTATTTTTTTTGGGTTTTTTTTTGTTTGTTTTTTCTTTCCTTCGCCACTCAAGCAGGCCTGCCAGTTTGTTCCCTCCCGCTTCGCCGCTCCGGCCAGGGGCAGGTTTGTTTCCCCCACACACCTTTGCTGCTCCGGCTGGCCGGTTTGTCCCCTGCCCCCTTTGCTACTCCGGCCAAGGGCAGGTTTGTTTTCCTCCTCCCCTCCCCCACCCCCCCTTGCTGCTCCGGGTGGCCAGGCATTTTTTGCTTGGGGCGGTAAAAAAGCCAGAGCCGGCCCTGACCGCGGGTGCATGAATGGCCCAGCGTGGACCAAAAGAATGATATGCAAACAATTGTTTCTATTTATGAAAAGTCATCAGGAGGGAATTTAATTTCCACAGAAGAGATTCTGTCGTACTTGGTGGGTAGCGAGACAGCAATCACACTGCGGGCATCTGCCTTCCTCCCTGCTGTTCTACCTCATTTACACCCCTGCCTCATTCAAAGCACCAGGGGAGCTGAAATCTAACAGTAGGGCATGTACTTAGAAACTTGCCCACACACCAGGGGAGAGTTAAGGGTAAACAGGCAGCATGCCCTGGCTTTTGAACGGTTCACTGTGCTGCTTTAGGGCAAGAGTGTGTTTAACATCAAGTCTTGAGGAAAGGGTGGCGTGTACTTTTGCCAGGCTAGGGGCAGCACACGGGGAAAAAATTGTGTTTGGGTGTTTGCCTAGTGACTGTAACTGCACACTGCGATGGGAGGCATCACCACAGCACCCTCTTTATCTCTGAGATGTGACTGCATCTCCTCCACTACAACACAGCTTCTTTGAGTCGCCGGCATTCAGACATGACTACATTACCTCTAGTACATTAGCATGCAGCATCCTTGAACATCCGGCGCTAAGGTACAAGTGCATCACTTCTGCTCCGCTCCAGACTAGCACCCAGGCAGAGTGCCCGGCTCCACCGAAGCGTGCAGTTTGATTGTACAAGCTGATGTGTATTGTTTCAGTGACAGAGATAAAAGGGGAAGTCATGTTAAGTTTGTCACCCCCTCTTCTTCCTGCCCTTGCCCTGTGGCCTGTCTCTTGTAAGCATCAGATAACCACAACAGCAGCAGCTGCATGGAACGAGACCCAGGAGGGGCTGGTGCTCACAAGAATCCTTCCTGGACCTTTGCCCAGGCCACTTCTGTCTCAGCCTCCCTCAAATCACTGCTGCAAGGACCTGAGATTGGGTTTGTACAGCATGTAGCACAATGAGGGGCCTGGTCCACCACTGGGGCTCTAGGCACTATGTTAATACAAATAATACCTAAGAATATTTTGCTAGGAAAAGGGAGCCACATGGGCACAACTGATGTATCCTTAATAGTAAGCTAGGCCTGAAACAGAAACTGGGCAAGTTTGGAGCTGAACTTTGCAATCAAGGCCAATCTCTAATAACAGTAACACTGGCTATGGTGTATATGCTTCCACTGCCCTCCACTGGATGGAATCAGAACTGCTCAACTGTGTGTCATATGCCCTATACTGATAGACGTTGGTGGAGATTCTCCTTTAGCACCAGCGATTAGGGGCTCATGCTTTTGGAGCGGAGTTCTACTTCCACTATAGCTCTGAATGGGCTCAGAATGTCGTGCAGTGACATGTGTCAAGTCCTAGATGTCCAGGGCTTTGGCTAACCTCTCTAGCCCATTTCATCCCAGGATTTTAAAGCATTTTTGCACCTAGCAGTCACGCTTCACAATGTCCTGTGTTGCAGGAGGGGAAACTGAGGCACGAAAGTTAAATAACGTGCCTGAAACAACTGGTGACAGAGGTAGTACAGAACTCAGGAGCTGCAGGCTCCAAGCCCCATTCTTTCATCCCTCCTTCTCTTAGAGCCACCTCATGGTTTTCATACACCTGGCCCAACTCCTCATTAAGGGAGGGATGGAGACTTTGCATTTCCAGCCCCAGCTGCGAGGGCCCTTTAAGGCTATGTCTTTATTATCTCTTCCCTGCTTTTCCAAATATTTGTTCATGCCACCGGGTGCGGAGGGCTGGCTGCTGGCCCCACCTTTGTGGATTTACAGCACTGCCCTTGCTTGAATTAGGGAGCAAAGAAGGAAGGAAATGTGTGAAGGGGAAGGCGCTCGAGTTCCAAGGAAGTGAGGCCTGATTCCAAGCTCCTGCAACTCAGTTGGACTTAGGACTCGGCCCTGCTGGGCAGCAGGTCCCTGGCATGATTCCCCAGCGCCCTGCGCCTTGCTCACCTGCGCCAAGAGCACCTGGCCGGGAACTTACTCTGAACTGGAGCTGGGCAACGCAGAATCTGCTCCGGCCAGCACGCAGCAGCTCTCTGCCGTCCCAAGCTCAGGCGCTGTGGGAGTGGCCACAGAGCGTGTTAGCAAGGCAGTGCCCCCCCCCACCCCGCCCGAGCCCCACACAACAAAAAATCACAGGCAGGTAAAGATGCCTCATAATGCTTTTGGCCTTGGGATGCTTCCAGGGCTCTAGCAGGAGGCTTAATATCCAATCCAAGCTGGCTTGCCCGCTATGGCAGGTATGCTGCGACGTGCCAATACAAATAGGCACGCTGCCCCTTTAATATCCTGCCAGCTATCTCGGTGCCCCACCCTGCTTCTCATCCCGTGCAATGAATCCATTTCCTCTCCGGCTGCCTAAAGAAGGAAAGTGACGATCCCCAGCATTCCCGGGCTTGTAACAAAGTGACTCACTTCTCCCACTGATGTATCCAGCACCACTCCATCCATGCACCCCCTTTAGAAAGGACAGGCCTGTATTTGCCTGGCAGTGCCTCCCCGCTCCCCCACCGGCACACAACCCCCTCCCCCCCACACACACACACAGCAAACTCCTGGATGACCTCATGCCCCAGGAAAGAGACGCCCTTCCTGAAATGCATGAGCACCGTGCACCACGGCCGGGACTGGAAAGGGGTGCAGCTGTGGTGGGGTGCTGAGATTGGGGGGGGCTGCATCAAGGGCCAGGGAACAAGGGGACCTCCATGGAAGCAGGTGCATGGGGTCCTGGTCCTGCAGTCAATGGGGACCTGAGTGGCGTGGGAGGGAGACGACAGTCCTGGTTTCCCTCAGGTGAACGCAGCCCACACCCTGAAGGATTTGCCATGCAGGGTCATGCATCATGCCATGCCATGCCATGCCATGCATCATGCCATGCCATGCCATGCATGATCTGTCCAGCCCTGCCTCTCCCCATCTGCCACCCCTATCAGAGGGCTGGGTCTAGTGCCCCAAAACCAATCCCTGGGATTTCTGGTTCCGGTGAGCCGCACATCTTGGGCTGGAGGGGTGACCTTTCCTCATGACAGCAAGTTGGGGAAAGGCAGCGAGTCCAAACAGGGCTAAACCGTCCCCAGCCAACATCAGCCGGGACGCACTGGGATGGGGAAACGTGATGGGATCTGCTTTGTGGTGGAGGAGCAACAGTGACGGCTCTTTGGGGATGGGACCCAAGACTCCCTTAATGCCAGCTGGCAGGGGTGGGGGCGTCACAGGAATGTCCTGATTCTGGCATGTTCATTCTGCTTCAGCCAAGAATGTCATCTCAGGTCTTAAATGAAAGCGGAGATCACCCCGGTCATTAATATCGTTGTGAAGTATAGGTACAGATACTACGTAAGAAGTTGTGTATATATAGTTACAACACACCGGAAAGCCTGTAACAAGGCCGTGGACAAGATGGTTTTCTTTCAGACAGGAGACATTTATAAATTAAGCACTGTAAGTTAACACAATGGGTGTCCATTTACACATGAGGTCACCTGGGCACAAGGAGGGGAGAAGTCAACAGGGGAGCAGCACACAAAGAAACAAGCCATGTGGGGATCGTGTGTGTGGGGGGGCAGCTGTCCCATTTTTTAGCTGAGACAACAAAACAGAGGGGTTAGAAGACAAAGAAGACCCCCCCCTCTACCTAGGACGTAAATAGGCAGTGCGTTTACATGCATGAAAACAAAATCTTAGCTTGAATCTTTGGTACTAAACTTATCCTCGTGTTCACTATCAACCTATCTAAGTGCTGCGATATTGCACAACGTGCTGGACCAGAGCTGAATCTTCCCAGCTGCCGTGTTTACCGTCCCGTTGGAGACAGGAAGCCTGGCATGACTGTGAGTAGCCAGTGACAGGGGCTGGCTATCAGAGGAATTCGTGGACTGGGGTGCACCTATTGTTATGCGACAAGGCAAAGGCAGGACTGGCATAGCCCCGTGGAGAGTGCTGGAGTGGCTGCCAGGCAACAGGTGTCAGGGAGCCGTCACCTGGCTGAGCACAAGTAGGACTCCCTCACGCTGAAGACAGGGCATAACAAGGTGACTCACAGTCCTGGCTACCCTGAGAAAGCGTCACGGGGGGGGGGTCTTTGTTATAATCAGCTGCAGGAGGAGATTGCCCAGGGAGAGGCTGGTGGAAGAAATGTGCCCAGGGACTGGTAGGACAAAGAACTGAAAAGAACAAGGGTTATGTAACTCCATCGGTGAAGCAGGTGCTAGTACAGGGGTGGGGGGGCAAACTATGGCCCGGGGGCTGCATCCGGCCTGTCAGACGTTTAATCTGGCCCTCGAGCTCCAGCTGGGAGTGGGGTCGGGGGCGTGCCCCACTCCGTGCATGCCGTGGCTCCATGCGGCTCCTGAAAGCAGCAGCATGTCCCCCCCTCTGGCTCCTATGCATAGGGGCAGCCAAGGGGCTCCACATGCTGCCCCTGCCCCAAGCGCCATCTCCACAGCTCCCATTGGCTGGGAACTGTGGCCAATGGGAGCTGCAGGGGCAGCACCTGCAGACAGGGCAGTGTGCAGAGCCTCCTGGACGGCGCTGTGCCTCTGCGTAGGAGCCAGAGGGGGGACGTGCTGCTGCTTCTGGGAGCTGTGGGGGCAGCACCAGTGGACGGGGCAGCCGCAGAGCCGCCTGGCTGTGCCTCCGCATAGGAGCTGGAGGGGGGACGTGTCGCTGCTTCCGGGAGCTGCTTGAGATAAGTGCCACCCAGAGCCTGCACCCCTGACCTCCTCCCACGCCCCAAGGGCTAATCCCCCTCCTGCCATCTAAACCCCTCGGTCCCAGCCAGGAGCACCCTCATGCACCCCAAACCCTTCGTCCCCAGCCCAACCCCAGAACCCACACCCCCAGCCGGAGCCCTCCCCCTCCTCCTGCATCCCAACCCCCTGTCCCAGCCCAGAGCCCCCTCTCACACCCTGAACTCCTCATTTCTGGCCCCACCCCAGAGCCCGCACCCCCAGCCGGAGCCCTCACTCCCTCCCGCACCCCAAACCCCAATTTCATGAGCATTCATGGCCCGCCATACAATTTCCATACCCAGATGTGGCCCTCGGGCCAAAAATTTGCCCGCCCCTGAGCTAGCACCCCAAGTGTCCAACTCCAGCAGCCCCGGAAATGCCCTTTAGGACCATCACTGTCTTCTTGGCCTTGAATGCTAAAGAAATCAGGTTGTTCCCCTCCTCCTCCTTTCTCCATGGACCACGAATGTCCTGCTATTCAGCAAGGCCCACCTGGCCCTAGTGGAGACCCCAGCCACCCCACCACTCCAGGTAGGGTGACCAGATGTCCTGATTTTATAGGGCCAGTTCCGATTTTGGGGTCTTTTTCTTATATAGGCTCCTATTACCCCCCAACCCCTGTCCCAATTTTTCACACTTGCTGTCTGGTCACCCTAACTCCAGGCAGCCTGGAAGCAGAATCGCACCTGCCCCAAAGCTCTGGAGAAGCCCCAGCTGCAGGGCAGAGAGATGCATCGCCCCGGGACCAAGCATTAAAGGGCAGCTTTATATCTGGTGAGATGAACCTTTGCATAGAGTTTTTCAGCAGCCCAGTGGAACCACAGAATGGCCAGCAACCAGGCTGCACCCCACCGGGATAAACCAGGCTTCCTGGAACCCTGGAATGACAGGAGGGCCTGGGACAGGCTGGCGATGGAAAAGATGAGCTCGTTTCCCGTGAGGGTGCAGGATGCGAGGCCGACGGGGAGGGGCTGCGGGAACCACCGAGGGGACGAGGCATTGAAACCAGCATCACAATGTTGCTGTAGCATTAACTAGCTACCTGCCAGACCCGCATTTCGGGAATGCCCAAATACACTTTTGTGAACGTCGTGTCCACGGCCGCGTCTGGAGGCTCTCCTTTAGCTCAGTGGACGAGGCCTGGGGCTGCAGAGCAGAAGGACAATGGTTCTAGCCCCAGCTCCGCCGGTATTTAATTCCCGGCAGAGTTAAGGTTGCACCAAGATTCCGCCATGAGGCAGATTTTGATCCCTCCTGTAAGAGCAAAGAGAGGAAAGGAAAGGAAAGGAAAGACAGACCCCCCCACTGGGAAATTCCCAGGGCTGGATCCAGCGGTGGCTGGGACGGTTCGTGCACATTTGGAGGAAGCGAAGTGAGAGCTTGCTGAAATTCTGGGCCAGATTCTCAGCTGCGCTCTGCTGGAGCGGGCGGCGAAGGCGGCTTCCAGCCAACTTTGCGCTCACAAGGCATGTCAGTGCACCCCAGACACACCCCTGGCTTCCAGCTGGGCCTGCGCAGAGCCCTCCCTTCAGCTGGGGGTCCCCAGGCCCAGCGGGCCTTCTCCATCCCCTTTAACACCGCTTTGTGCGGCCAGAGCGGATTAAAAGGGCCTGAGAGGAACAGAATTGGGGGGCGGGGGGGTTGATTTCAAAACAGCTCCTGTTTATCCCCACCCCAGTGACGGAATCTTTCATCCCCAGCATCCGGATCAGTCGGCTACTCAAAGAGCGCGGAGTCCCCGGCTGGGAGCCGGGCACCAGAGGACAATGAAAGCCTCTCACCTGCTTCGTGCTGCTGAACTGGTCGGGCTTGTTAGGCAAGCAACGGAGCCTGCAGAGCTCGAGTTGTCTGTCGCCTCCATGCTCACGCCCCTGTGCTAGAAGGCAGCCCCCGGTGTGTATGTGTTATACTACCGTCTTTAATTAAATGATCTCATACAATTATTTTCACAGGACCCCAGCCACACACACACACACACACACACACCCGTCCTGATTTTTCACATTTGCTGTCTGGTCACCCTACCTCCACCGTAATGCCACGAGAAAGCAAAAACAGGGCTGGGACATGTCACACGGGAGTGGGGGAAGGAGGAGGGATGTTACCTGGAGGAGGCAGAGGGAGAGAAGGCAAGAGGTAGAAGGGAGCGCTTGGGGGGGGGTCCCCCCTTCTGAAATGGCTGCGGAGATCTGCCAGCCCGCCACGTCTGTGCATCCCTCCACGGGCGTCCCTCCTCTCCAGCGCTTGTCTTCACTTTCGAAGCCCGTCAAGGCCTGTCCCCAACCCCACCGACCATACCAATAACCATCAGCTGGAGGCCCTTGAGATTGCGGGGCGGGGGACGGAGGGGATCCCTGAGATGGTGCTGCCCAGGGAGGGGGACTGCTCCCCCAGGGAGCCCCAGGATGGAGTGGAAATGGGCTGCGGGATGCCTGGCTCATCTCTCCTACCCCTCCAAGGAAGGAACCAAAGCCCTGGCTACTGATTAGCTAGGCCAAGGCTGTGTCAACAAGGCCTCCAACGACCCTGGGCTACTGAGTCACCCAGAGGCTGGTTCTGTTTTCACCTGCTGCCAGGGTTGGGACCGATCCCAAAGTGAGTCAGAGCTGGGGGGAGGGGGGAAGGGAAGCAGCGGCCGTCGGAGCCAGGATGCAGCCCGCCACCTCCGCTCTGACCGATTTCTTTCCTGTGCGCTGAAGGATCAAACAAATCCCGCTATGCCAGGGCCCAGAAACGCCCCTCCCTGGCCTTGTATAAACCAACGGGCCGCAGGCCGGTGGGGTTCCGTCCCTTCCGTAAAGGCCTCGGGCCCGATTCCGTTCGAGGTGACGGCACTGCCTTCCCCTGCAGCTGCTCTGATTTGGGAACCGACCCCCAGCCCGCTGGACTCAGTGGGAATCTGTGCACTGGCTTCAGTGGGCTTTGGAGCCAGCCCTCGACCGGAGGGAGAGCAGAATCAGGCCCACGAAGCCCAACTCAGCTAGTTAGGGGCAGTTTGTTCTCCCCTCCCTCTGCCGACCCCCCCAGGAAATAGCTCATCTCGCCCCCACTCCAGACGTGTCGGGGCAGGGGAGGAGCTGGCAAGCCCCGTCCTGCAGAACAAGCCGGGAGCGCCGAGATCTTTGACAAGGGGGAGCGCAGCGCTCAGAGCGGGGCCCGGCCCTGGGCTTCTTGCACCAGCTGCCGCGTGCCCAGTGCCGCTAACGCCCCAGAGCCCTGAAGGTCAGCGGTGCGGAACTGGAGATACAGCAGAGAGACCGTCGTTTCGCTACGCGTGCGCACAGCATCTGGCACCACAAGGTCCTGATCCCCGCCCGGGGCCTCGAAGCGTCACCACGATGCAACTAACTAATCAAACCCTGGTGTCTGGCCGCCGAGTTCCCTGCTCCATGCACCCTTCCTGGCCAGTGATACAGCAGAGATGCCAGTGGAGCCCCCGGCCGGTGCACAAAGGCCTGGGATGCTAAATATTAACTGAGCGCGCAAATGAATAAACACTGATTTTAACTCCACTTTGGGAGGCATTTCCTCTGGAGACTAAATCCCCCAGCAGCCTGGAAGGCAGAAGCGAGGCTGCCCCAGCCAGTGCAGGAGAATGGGGGTTTAAGTGCCTGCCCGATGAGGCTCCCAACTTTTGACGCCGACCAAAATAAGCCCCAGGATGCCGTTCACACCCGGCTCTCTAGCGGAGGCCACGATTTTCAGAAGCGACTAATGACTCCGGGGGGCTGCTTTCCAGGGAGCCGGCACTCCGAGCTTTAAGAGGGGCAGCCGCGTTAGACTGTATCAGCAAAACCAACGAGGAGTCCTTGGGGCACCTTAGAGACTAGCCAGTTTATTTGGGCATAAGCTTTCCTGGGCTAAAACCCACTTCAATTTGTTAGTCTCTGAGGTGCCACAAGGACTCCTTGTCGTTAGAGCTTTCTAAGAATCAGTCCCCTTTACGAGCATCTCAAAGACGAGACCCCTCTCCAGCTCCCCCCCGCCAACTGAGTCACCCCCAAATCATGACAGGTCTTGGCCACAGCATGCAGGGCTTGCCGTCCAGAGAGGCGCTTGTGCACTGGGGAGGGCTGTGGGCATGGCCTTAGGGGCGGGGGAGCCACTACCAGACACCACAGGATATTAAAGTGCCTTTAAAAATACACCCGAAGCTGGTGCCTCCCTTCCCCTGCCCAGGGAGGAACGTCAGGAATGCGAAGGGTTGATAAGAAGGCCCACTCCCATCCCATCCGGTAGGAGTTCTATGCAACTGTCCCTCCCACCTGATGCCACCTGGTACTGGGCAAGGTAATGATGCCCTCTCCCCCCCTTCGCTCTGGTTGGACGGAGCTCGGGTGACAGGGCAGGGATGAGGAAGGGGCATTCAGCCAAGCCTAGGGGCAGAAAGGGACCCAGGCCTGGCCTGAAGGCACTTGCCTTTGCGATGTCCAGCCTCTCCGTGCCTGTTTGGCCCCAGCTTTGTTTAACCAGAGCCCCAGCCGTGCGCTGTAGCTGC
This sequence comes from Malaclemys terrapin pileata, assembly GCF_027887155.1. Lineage (NCBI taxonomy): Eukaryota > Metazoa > Chordata > Testudines > Emydidae > Malaclemys > Malaclemys terrapin. Next base: position 9,859,691 of record NC_071529.1, read on the forward strand.
CGGCTTATTGCTAATAAGCCTGGTGTGACACGCTGGGACAGACCCACTCCTGCAGCCCCGACCCCCCGGGAGCTATCAAACCCAGTGACGCTGCTCGTACAGGTGAAGGCTGCAGGATCAGGCCCAAACGCTGCGAGCGGAGCTCCCTGCCGGCTGCCGGAGAGCCGGTGTGCTGCTTCCGGGGCCATCGCGGGGGTGGAGCGGCTCCCAGGGGAACTCCCCAGTGCAGAGCAGGCCCGTCACCAGATATTCAGCCCTGCACTGCTGCCCTTGGCGTGAGGGGGAACGGCTGGAGCGCCCTGGGCCGCAGAGCTGGCCAAGACCATTGTAAATTGGAGCAGCCTTGGGGTGGGTCTAACTTACACCCAGGGTTGTTGGATTTGGTATGCAGGGGTGGCCTGGTGTGAGATACAGGTCAGACTAGACTATCTGGTCTCCAAATCCTCTTCCGGTCTCCAAATCTACGACCAACTCTGGAGCAGCCCAGCATCCAGGGGGCACTCAGGTGATTTAAAGCCCCCTTCCCCCGCCGCCAGGCTGTGATTTCTGCGTGGCACCTGGCCCAGGAACTCGCAGCTCCAAGGCTGCGGATGAGGCTGGCTGCAGAAGCCTAGAGCAGGGGTAGTGACGTTACTGGTCCTAGGACCAGCCAGCCACACAAAGGGCCGAGCGTCTGAAACCCGGGACGGGAAAGCCTTGTAAATCCACCAGCTCCGGAACACTGAGAGCTGTAGGGCGGGGCCCCAGCCCACGTTAGGCTCACCACACATACGCTATTGTTCCACGGGCATCCTGGATGCTGCTTGGGAGGGGCGGGGGGGGGAGGTCTGTGAAGGGCAGAGGGGAAGCCCAGAGACAGCCCCTTCCCAGGGGGGAAGGTCGGCCAAGCTGAAAATTGCCAGCGCTCTGCACAGCAGCTGATCCAGGCGACAAAGTTAGGTTGCAACTAGAAGGGGACCTGGCCTGGGATCCAGTCCCAACCACAATCCTATTTGCATCCTGGTATCGTGAAGATACCTGGAATAAACTCATTGTCCTGCGAGCTGATGGGATCACAAGCCAGGCTACAATAGCTCCTGGCCCCAAAGATTTCAGGTCTGATTCCCTGCTCTGGGTCGCTAGAGAGCTGGCTGTTCACAGCATCCTCTACCTCCTTGTGACCCCAGCTGGCTCCAGGAAACGTATCCCACAACGCGGGACATTCTGTGCCCCAGCCCATGTTAAGGATCTATTAACTGCACAGCAGATCCCCAGAGTACATCCTGCTCTCTTTCCCCATTGACGTCACCTCTTGGCCTAGGCGTCCCTCAGTGAACGAGGCTGCGTCCCAGAGGCAGGAAGTCTTAGCAAGAAGCATTTACAACAATGCAGCCTTTTGGCATGGCTGGAGACAATAACTTCATGGGACAAACCGCATAAGCACCTGACCCAGCAACTGGGACAGCCACCGGCTCGGAGATCTCTGTTGATCAAAGAAGATCAAAGAGTTGGCAGAGGCAACCTGACCTGGTCTACACTGCACGTTCATCCTAAGTGTTCCCACAGCTGATCCTTGCAGCTCTCCCATGCCAAGTCAGGAAGGAGCCGCCCCCTGGCCAAGGTACTGAGCTGGTCCCCGTGGAGTTCTTTCCCCCCTCCGGCCAACCCATCCGGTGCGGTGCTGAGCCGGTCTCAACTTGAGTCATTTCCTCCAAAGACAACCAGGACTACAGTAAGTTTCCCACTGGCTTGGCCAATCTCACCTGGAAGTGGCTTCTGGTAGCTCTTACAGGTGACCCGGGCCTCTGATCTGAATGAATGTGTAAAAGGGAGAAACCGAATCAAGACATAAATCCAGTCTGAGCAGAAGGGCCCTTCGTTGCACAGTTATCAAGTGACGCTTGGCGGTGGGTTTAAGCATCAGTTATAATATTGAGGCTTGTTTGTTTTCTGGTTGTCACTTGGTTCCCCTGAGGACTATAAAGCCAGATGATCAGTTTAACTTTCCATTTCTGGTCAGTTTCATTTTCCGCTTCTCCTACTTGGACTCAAGGCAGTCTGTCTCCCTGCACGGTCAAGGGTCGGGGGGTAGGAGGGGGATGTTTAGATCCAAACTGATTTTACTAGAATCATAGAAACATTTAGAGCTGTTCTTGAGGATGGTTTTTACCAAACGTCCCTTAAAATTAAATGGGGTGATCCTCAAGGTAGGGACAGTAAAAAGCGACAAAGAGTCCTGTGGCCCCTTATAGACTAACAGACGTTTTGGAGCATAAACTTTTGTGGGTGTTTGTGCTGTACCTGATACAAAGGGACCCCTGATCCTGTGTAAGGCCAAGACGAGCTACTGTAATACAAATAAACGTAATTAATGAGAATACTGCCTGCCTTTTATGGAGTGCTTTTCCTCAGTAGATATCAATGTGCTTTACGAAGGTGGTCAGTATTCTTATCCCGGGTTTACAGATGGGGAAACTGACGCACAGGGAGGTGAAGTGACTTGCCAAAGGTCACCCAGTAGATTAGTGGCAGAGCCAGGATTAGAACCCGGATCGCCAGTCTCCTGCTTTATTCACTAGGCCACGCTGCCTCAATTAAATAACAAATCAACCTGACACTTTCCCTTTAATTCTCTCTCCCCTCCAACACTGCCACTAAGAGACTGTTCTTGACCCTTTGTTATCACCCCATCCTTCCTCGCCTTTTTAATCCTCTCTCCTTTTCGCTCTGCGGTTGAGGAAGGACGATTTTGGGATTAAACCACTGAACCAGGAGTCAGGACTCCCGGCTTCTAATCCCTGCTTCGCTGCTAACTGTGTTATCGTGAGCACTCTCTGTGCTGCCCCATCTGTAAAACCCTAACCCACTGCATGGGGCAGAAAGTCTTTCAGATCCTTAGATGATTTATCGAAGTGCAAAGCGTTCTTTTTACCGCCACCTAGTGGCTGCTGTGGCTTCCTACAGATAAATACACCATAGCTTCCTAAAGACAGTACAGTAGTGGATTAATTTAAGAACATAAGAATGGCCGTACTGGGTCAGACCAAAGGTCCATCCAGCCCAGTGTCCTGTCTTCCGACAGTGGCCAGTGCCAGCTGCCCCAGAGGGAATGAACAGAACAGGCAATCATCAAATGATCCTTCCCCTGTCGCCCGTTCCCAGCTACTGGCAAACAAATTAAGTCCCAGACAGCCTGAAGTTCTCTGTGGGGATGTTGGGTATGTGAACTTTGAGTTGTCACTGTCCCACTCTTAGAGCTCATGGGAAAATGGGTAAAAAACTTGGGGGCAAGGTTTGATATGTTGCCATGTTCCTTTTGCAGAGTTTGAAAGTGACCGATAGTTTGTCTCCTTCCAAGACAATTCTCGTTTATTTCCCCCCTGTCTTTTCTTGGGCTTTTTCCGCCCGCCCCCCCCCACTCCCCTTTTAATTTTAGGGGGAAAAACAATTGTCTAAGAATGACTAAGAAAAAAGAAAAACAAGGAAGGGAAAGTTATCTTTGTTTTTTTAAAAAAAGCACAAGATGTTTTGTGAATGGACAATATTTCATGTTTTTTTAAAAAGATTCCTCCCCCCCACCCCCCAAAAAACCTATTGATTTTTTAAATTAAAACCAGATCTACCCATTATATTCTTCCAACCACTTAACTCTCTCCCTCGTCTGTTTGCATCAGTCATTTCAATCACCCAGTGCCTCTCTCTCTTGTTTTCCTGCCTCTTTCCCTGTCGGTTTCCCTTTTCCTTTACCCCAAATTGCCCCTCTAAAAATATACAAAACCCCTAAAACGAAGTGTTTGTGATTTCAATCAAACAAATCGAGAGAGAGAGCGGGAGCTGGGGGTAACATGTCAGCAGCCCCTTGATTACTTTGGGCCTTAGCCTATGATACACTAAGTATCCTCTATTCCACTGATTCCTATGAGCCTAGAGGGTACTCAGCACCCTGCATGATCAGCCCTTTGCTTGTATGTTGTATTCTCTCTCTCACACACCCTCTTTGTCTGTTTAGACCAGGAGCTCTTTGAGGTGGGGTCTGCCACTTTCCCCAGCCTAGCACGATGGGGCCCCTGTCTGTCTTATCCAGAGTTTCGGAGTGACACGCATTAGTGTAGTATCCTGGTACTCAGATACCACAACGATGGGCGCAGCTGTAAGAATGTGAATAGGGCAGGAGAGAATAAAGGACTAACCAACAGGCCCAGCTCTAACAGCAATGGAAGAACCAGGCCTTCTGATGAGATTAAAACCCAGACTGGATGTTGGGCCCAAACTCAAACCAGAGCCCAAACTCCTTGGGTGCCCTGATCCGTTTGAAATACCCTCTCTCTCCCCCTGCCCTCTTGACAATCGATTCCTCAAGCTGCTTATGAGCGAGACAGGCTATTTCCAGCCCAGCCTACAGCAGGAGATGCCCCAGACCGTGAGAACAGCCTGCTTGTGGGACAATCCTGGTCTGATTTTGCAGGCCCCGGAGGCTCGGAGCTGGGATGGGCCCAAGCCCCAGAGCTAGGACGTGAGGTTCTGGTTTGATTTGCCTGCTAGTCCTGAGAGGTACCCCCACGCCTCTCTCGTCGCTCGCCTCTCTCAGCGAAGGGGGCTGATGCTGAGCCGTCCCTTTAGTCTAGTGCAGGGGGGGCCAACGTGCTGCTCCAGAACCGCATGCGGCTCCTTGTATCGGCGCCGACTCCGGGGCTGGAGCTACAGGCGCCAACTTTCCAATGTGCCGGGGGGGGGGGGGGGGACACGCCCCATTGCTCAACCCCTGGCTCTGCCACAGGCCCTGCCCCCACTCCACCCCTTCCCGAGCCTGCCGTGTCCTTGGTCCTCCCCGCCCAGAGCCTCCTGCACGCTGCGAAACAGCTGGTCGGGAGATGCGGGGAGGGAGAGGCAGGCGCTGATCGGCAGAGCTGCCGGTGGGCAGGAGGTGCTGGGAGCGGGGGTGGGGGCGCGGGTGGGGGCTTGCAGAGCTGCCGGTGGGCGGGAGGTGCTGGGAGCGGGGGTGGGGGAGATGATGGGGGGGGCTGCAGAGCTGCCGGTGGGCGGGAGGTGCTGGGAGCGGGGGTGGGGGCGCTGATGGGGGGGCTGCAGAGCTGCCGGTGGGCGGGAGGTGCTGGGAGCGGGGGTGGGGGCACGGATGGGGGGCTGCAGAGCTGCCGGTGGGCGGGAGGTGCTGGGAGCGGGGGTGGGGGCGCGGATGGGGGGCTGCAGAGCTGCCGGTGGGTGGGAGGTGCTGGGAGCGGGGGTGGGGGAGATGATGGGGGGGCTGCAGAGCTGCCGGTGGGCGGGAGGTGCTGGGAGCGGGGGTGGGGGAGATGATGGGGGGCTGCAGAGCTGCCGGTGGGCGGGAGGTGCTGGGAGCGGGGGTGGGGGCGCGGATGGGGGGCTGCAGAGCTGCCGGTGGGCGGGAGGTGCTGGGAGCGGGGGTGGGGGAGATGATGGGGGGCTGCAGAGCTGCCGGTGGGCGGGAGGCGCTGGGAGCGGGGGTGAGGGAGATGATGGGGGGCTGCAGAGCTGCCGGTGGGCGGGAGGCGCTGGGAGCGGGGGTGAGGGAGATGATGGGGGGGCTGCAGAGCTGCCGGTGGGCGGGAGGTGCTGGGAGCGGGGGTGGGGGCGCGGATGGGGGGCTGCAGAGCTGCCGGTGGGCGGGAGGCGCTGGGAGCGGGGGTGAGGGAGATGATGGGGGGGCTGCAGAGCTGCCGGTGGGTGGGAGGTGCTGGGAGCAGGGGTGGGGGCGCGGATGGGGGGCTGCAGAGCTGCCGGTGGGCGGGAGGTGCTGGGAGCGGGGGTGGGGGCGCGGATGGGGGGCTGCAGAGCTGCCGGTGGGCGGGAGGTGCTGGGAGCGGGGGTGGGGGCGCGGATGGGGGGCTGCAGAGCTGCCGGCGGGCGGGAGGTGCTGGGAGCGGGGGTGGGGGCGCGGATGGGGGGCTGCAGAGCTGCCGGTGGGTAGGAGGTGCTGGGAGCGGGGAGCTGATGTGGGGCTGCAGAGCTGCCGGTGGGCGGGAGGTGCTGGGAGCGGGGGTGGGGGCGCGGATGGGGGGCTGCAGAGCTGCCGGTGGGCGGGAGGTGCTGGGAGCGGGGGTGGGGGCGCGGATGGGGGGCTGCAGAGCTGCCGGTGGGCGGGAGGTGCTGGGAGCGGGGGTGAGGGAGATGATGGGGGGCTGCAGAGCTGCCGGTGGGCGGGAGGTGCTGGGAGCGGGGGTGGGGGCGCGGATGGGGGGCTGCAGAGCTGCCGGTGGGCGGGAGGTGCTGGGAGCGGGGGTGAGGGAGATGATGGGGGGGGCTGCAGAGCTGCCGGTGGGCGGGAGGTGCTGGGAGCGGGGGTGGGGGCGCGGATGGGGGGCTGCAGAGCTGCCGGTGGGCGGGAGGTGCTGGGAGCGGGGGTGGGGGCGCGGATGGGGGGGCTGCAGAGCTGCCGGTGGGCGGGAGGTGCTGGGAGCGGGGGTGGGGGCGCGGATGGGGGGGCTGCAGAGCTGCCGGTGGGCGGGAGGTGCTGGGAGCGGGGGTGGGGGAGATGATGGGGGGGCTGCAGAGCTGCCGGCGGGCGGGAGGTGCTGGGAGCGGGGGTGGGGGCGCGGATGGGGGGCTGCAGAGCTGCCGGCGGGCGGGAGGTGCTGGGAGCGGGGGTGGGGGCGCGGATGGGGGGCTGCAGAGCTGCCGGTGGGCGGGAGGTGCTGGGAGCGGGGGTGGGGGCGCGGATGGGGGGCTGCAGAGCTGCCGGTGGGTGGGAGGTGCTGGGAGCGGGGGTGGGGGCGCGGATGAGGGGCTGCAGAGCTGCCGGTGGGCGGGAGGTGCTGGGAGCGGGGGTGAGGGAGATGATGGGGGGCTGCAGAGCTGCCGGTGGGTGGGAGGTGCTGGGAGCGGGGATGGGGGCGCGGAGGGGGGGCTGCAGAGCTGCCGGTGGGCGGGAGGTGCTGGGAGCGGGGGTGGGGGCGCGGATGAGGGGCTGCAGAGCTGCCGGTGGGTGGGAGGTGCTGGGAGCGGGGGTGGGGGCGCGGATGGGGGGCTGCAGAGCTGCCGGTGGGTGGGAGGTGCTGGGAGCGGGGGTGGGGGCGCGGAGGGGGGGCTGCAGAGCTGCCGGTGGGCGGGAGGTGCTGGGAGCGGGGGTGGGGGAGATGATGGGGGGCTGCAGAGCTGCCGGTGGGCGGGAGGTGCTGGGAGCGGGGGTGAGGGAGATGATGGGGGGCTGCAGAGCTGCCGGTGGGTGGGAGGTGCTGGGAGCGGGGGTGGGGGCGCGGATGGGGGGCTGCAGAGCTGCCGGTGGGTGGGAGGTGCTGGGAGCGGGGGTGGAGGCGCGGATGGGGGGCTGCAGAGCTGCCGGCGGGCGGGAGGTGCTGGGAGCGGGGGTGGGGGCGCGGATGGGGGGCTGCAGAGCTGCCGGTGGGCGGGAGGTGCTGGGAGCGGGGGTGGGGGCGCGGATGGGGGGCTGCAGAGCTGCCGGTGGGTGGGAGGTGCTGGGAGCGGGGGTGGGGGCGCGGATGAGGGGCTGCAGAGCTGCCGGTGGGCGGGAGGTGCTGGGAGCGGGGGTGAGGGAGATGATGAGGGGCTGCAGAGCTGCCGGTGGGTGGGAGGTGCTGGGAGCGGGGATGGGGGCGCGGAGGGGGGGCTGCAGAGCTGCCGGTGGGCGGGAGGTGCTGGGAGCGGGGGTGGGGGCGCGGATGAGGGGCTGCAGAGCTGCCGGTGGGTGGGAGGTGCTGGGAGCGGGGGTGGGGGCGCGGATGGGGGGCTGCAGAGCTGCCGGTGGGCGGGAGGTGCTGGGAGCGGGGGTGAGGGAGATGATGGGGGGCTGCAGAGCTGCCGGTGGGTGGGAGGTGCTGGGAGCGGGGGTGGGGGCGCGGATGGGGGGCTGCAGAGCTGCCGGTGGGTGGGAGGTGCTGGGAGCGGGGGTGGGGGCGCGGATGGGGGGCTGCAGAGCTGCCGGTGGGCGGGAGGTGCTGGGAGCGGGGGTGGGGGCGCGGATGGGGGGCTGCAGAGCTGCCGGTGGGCGGGAGGTGCTGGGAGCGGGGGTGGGGGCGCGGATGGGGGGCTGCAGAGCTGCCGGTGGGCGGGAGGTGCTGGGAGCGGGGGTGGGGGCGCGGAGGGGGGGCTGCAGAGCTGCCGGTGGGCGGGAGGTGCTGGGAGCGGGGGTGGGGGCGCGGATGGGGGGCTGCAGAGCTGCCGGTGGGCGGGAGGCGCTGGGAGCGGGGGTGGGGGCGCGGATGGGGGGCTGCAGAGCTGCCGGTGGGCGGGAGGTGCTGGGAGCGGGGGTGGGGGCGCGGATGGGGGGCTGCAGAGCTGCCGGCGGGCGGGAGGTGCTGGGAGCGGGGGTGGGGGCGCGGAGGGGGGGCTGCAGAGCTGCCGGTGGGCGGGAGGTGCTGGGAGCGGGGGTGGGGGCGCGGATGGGGGGCTGCAGAGCTGCCGGTGGGCGGGAGGTGCTGGGAGCGGGGGTGGGGGCGCGGAGGGGGGGCTGCAGAGCTGCCGGTGGGCGGGAGGTGCTGGGAGCGGGGGTGGGGGCGCGGATGGGGGGCTGCAGAGCTGCCGGTGGGCGGGAGGTGCTGGGAGCGGGGGTGGGGGCGCGGATGGGGGGCTGCAGAGCTGCCGGTGGGCGGGAGGTGCTGGGAGCGGGGGTGGGGGCGCGGATGGGGGGCTGCAGAGCTGCCGGTGGGCGGGAGGTGCTGGGAGCGGGGGTGGGGGCGCGGATGGGGGGCTGCAGAGCTGCCGGTGGGCGGGAGGTGCTGGGAGCGGGGGTGGGGGCGCGGAGGGGGGGCTGCTGACGTGTTACTGTGGCTCTTTGGCAATGTACATTGGCAAATTGTGGCTCCTTCTCAGGCGCAGGTTGGCCACCCCCGTGCTGGTGGCTTGTTTGGCACCACAGAGGACACAGATGGAGCTGGTTCCCCAAGCAACACACAAAAGCCAGGCAGAGGGATGCAGTCCCACGGGCCCCGAACCTGCCAGGGCCTGCCCATCCTCCAGGGAGCCCCCATGATCCACAGCACAAACCTTGCCAGAAGGCAGGATCCCAAGAAAAGCAGACGAGTGCCTGGGATTCCTGCTGGCATCCGACCCGCTCTGGCCCATGGGGACTCGCTCCTGGGCGTCCGGCAGCTGGGTCACTGGTGGGAGAGTCACTGAGCTGGGACGCAGCAGGGACAGAGAAACAAACAGAACAGCAGCTGCTTGGACAGAGGGATACAGGGGAAAATCTTGGGCCAGATCCCCTGTTGGTGAAATCACCGTCGCTCCATTGAAGTCAATGGGGCTGGATCCCAGCTGGTATAAATCAGCCATGTTACCGTAGAGCTCTGCTGGTTTGCATAGCTGAGGGCCTGGCTGCTGGTCCTTCGCACAGGGCTCTGGGAGGGTTGTTCTTGCTTTGACTGTTCCAATCAGGACCCTGGGGTAAGCGGCGTTACGTTCCCGTTTTATAAATGACACGGGGACCTGCGTTCTGTCCTGTGGGGATTCAGGCTTGTATTCCAGGGCCACTGGATCCATCCCATGCTGCTTTCAAACCTGGGTTACACGACACGCCTTGGCACATGGATTCGCGGCTCCACACCCAGTTTATTTCCCTTTAAACTCCGGCTTGACGTTGGCGCTCATGCGAGTGGGGAAGTGGAAGCAGCAGCGAAAGCCAGTCTTAGTTCACGCATATGCTGGACAATACCTGCAACCTGCAACCCCACTGCTGTTCCGGTCCTGGGCTGCTCCCCTCCTGGGCTCCCCCGAGCCACAGCTCAGATGAAGCACGTCTCAACCGGCAGCAGGCAGTGGCAGGAGAGGGGAGATGCAGAGATCTAATCCCAAATCCGTGCCTGTTGCACAGGGGAAAGTCTCAACGGCGTGAAGTGGCCCATTCATCCCCACGAGAGATCGTCCCGACTGAGAACACTTTGTGTGGCTGATGATGGTTCCGAGAAGCTTGGACTTCTCTGGCCGTCGCAGGGGGTGGACTCATTCTCCCTTCCCCCGGCCATGAGTACAGCCCCTTGTGGGCTTGTGCCATGCACTGAGTTTGCCCAGGCTCGTCTCCTCCCTCTTGTCTCAGCACCGTGCGCTTGGTGCATGCTTGTAACGTACCTGTTCTCAGCTCCCAGCTACAATCTGAGTGCTGTGTACTGCGCTAGGCAGTGAGCATGCACGTTCTCAGCTCCCCACCCCGGTCTGTGCATTGTAGATCTGTGCTAGGCAGTGAGCATGCACGTTCTCAGCTCCACACCCCCTCTCAGCGCTGTGCGCCCGGCCGTGTGTTACAGACCGGGCTGAGTTCCCCGAGTGGAGAGTCACCAGCCTGTTGAAATTGGATCCACCTTGGAGCTCACGTGCTTCCAAGCCAGCCGGGTCGGAGCAGCTCCAAACATTGTAACTGTGGGCCTCTACGGCACGTTTCCGGGGGGCAGACCACCCTTTTCCTTGACCGACTGCCCTAGGCCCTGAAACTAGTCCTTTGACCTCCCAAGCCCCCCAGTCACTTCTGCATGCTCCCCCCAGCATCGCTGCTCTGGTTAATAGCTTAATTCTTCGGTGACCCCACGGCAAGCCAGATAAGGAACACCAGGTTCCTAAAACCACAGGCACTTTGCCTCTCAGAGCATACACAGGAGTTACAGATCTTAAAACACCAAAGGCCCCATGTACTCTGCCCCCCGAAGGGAGAAACTACTCACCCCTTCTGCAGAGGAGTTCAGGTCACGGGAAGCCTTTCCTGCAGTCCTGCTTCTATCATTGGCTGATGGTTGGCCCTTGAGAGGCAGTGAAGCAGAACCTGCCCTTAAATAAAGTTTCAGTCCCCTGTGTCATGTGACAACACTGGTCAGCTTCAGAACCCCAGTCAGGTGGTTTAGTTGGGGGGTGGGGCCCTACTCCCCTCCCCCAACCCCAGACCAAACTGGGAAGTCCAGTTCCCCGCACTGACCGTTCCCTGTAGCAGACCCATTGTTCTGAGAGTGGATCCCTTTGAATGGATTGTGTATGAGTCCCACCAGGCTGGCATCCGGCATTACAATGAGCTACCTCTTGGCATCTCTAGGTAGTCATAGGGATGCCACTTGGCCAGTTTTTAACTGGCCTGTCTGGATTTTTTTTAGTGCCGTGCAGGTCAAAAGATGTAATGTGCCAGATGTTTTTTTTTGCTGTGCACACATGTGGCTACACATGCCGCAGTCTTGTAACTACTGGCCACACACATCATGACAGCCCCTGGGCTAGCAAACAGAATCGCTGCTGTCCCATGAGAATTTCTGACTTTCCGAACCGTGTTCCCTTGTACTCCCCCGTCTGTCTGTATCCACCTGTCTTATACTTGGATCGTTCGCACTCTGGAGCAGGGACCATGTCTTTGTTCTGTGTTTGTACAGCACCAAGCGCAGGGAGCGCCTGGGCCATGACTCGGGCTCCTGGGTGTTACTGCCATACAGATAGTAAAAACTGGAATACAAAGCAGGGGAAAGTGCTTCTGATCCCAGCGAGAGCTATTTATTGATGGGACCATTGTCTAGTCTCACCTTCTGCACAACTAGGGTGACCAGATGTCCTGATTTTATAGGGCCAGTCCTGATTTTTGGATCTCTTTCTTATATAGGATCCTATTACCCTCCACCCCCTGTCCCGATTTTTCACATTTCCTGTCTGGTCACCCTATGCACAACAAGCCAGAGAATCTCACCCAGTAATTCCCGCATCAAGTTCCTAACTTCCGTTTGACCTATAGCATGTCGCTAGGCTTGGAGGGATTTGATTTGTATCGGTAAAGGTCCCTGTACATGCACACAAACTGATGAATTTTCCCCCCCATCAATCATAATTTAAAAGTACAGACAGGCAAAATGCTTCCTAAGACGTTATTAGGGATTAAAGGATATTGACTTTGTATATTTTGAGGCTGTTTTAACAGTTACAAAGGTTTAATTTTCTGAATCTCCGCTACTAAATAATGATTGCCCCCCCCCCATTGTCTGACCCCCCTCCACCTTTGGTAATTACCTGTGACTGTGAACACTTAAATTGCCCATAAAAATGCTTAAACCCCATCATTTCTCACAGCTGCGAAAATGTAAATAGATCAAAATAAAAAAGGGCTTAAAAATAAACATTGGTATTAGCGGTCCAAGTTATAAAAAAATACAAATCGAATTCTGCCAAGCCTCCATATTGTTTAGAAACAGCTCCTGGCTTTATTTAAAGATGGAGAGTCCTCCATGTCCCTAGACAAGTTGTTCCAGTGGTTAATTACGCAGTTAAAAACATGCGCTTTATTTTTAGTTGGAATTTGTCTAGCTTCATCTTCCTTGTAGGCTCGCCTTATGCCCTTTTCTGCTATTCTCTGGAATCTCTTCCCCAGGGAGTTAGCTGTAGACCAGTGGTTCTCAATGAGGCGCCGGGGACCCCCTGGGGGGCCAGGAGCAGGTTTCAGGGGGTCCGCCAACCAGAGAGGGGCCGGCCTTAGACTCACTGGGGCCCAGGGCAGAAAGTCAAAACCTGAGTCCCACCACCCAGGGCTGAAGCTGAAGCCTGAGCAATATAGCTTTGTGGGGCCCCCTGTGCATGGGACCCCGGGCAACTGCCCTGCGTGCTACCCCCTAACGCCGGTGGCTTTTAATCTACTGGATATGCAGTTGTTGTAGCATAGGTGGGCCATGGAATTTTTATAGCATGTTGGGGGGGGGGTGAAAGAAAAAGGTTGAGGCCCCCCCGCTATAGACCACAATCACGTCACCTCTTAACTTTCTCTTGGATCAACTAAATACGCCAAGCTCAGGTGTCTGTGCTCCTTTGAAGCACTTATTTATTCCCATCTCTCAATTTAATTCAATACCAACGTGCAAACGTGAACCTGGGATTATAAATATTTATTGTGCGATGAGAGAGAACAAAACTCCTACCTCCCTGCAAGATTCTTCCGCTGCTGTTTTCCTGGGTGTGCTCCTCGTCTGGAGCCTGGGCCACACATTTGGTTTTTAAAAAGCCAGGACAAGACATAGATGGGTTTTGAATCGAGGGTAAAACTCCCGCACCCCAATCTGGTTCTGTACGATGCATGTATCTTGTGAACCTTGTAACCGATTCTTGTAATCTCTCATAACTCAGGCCTGACCCCTGATGTACAGGACCTTCCTTCTTAACTTGTGTAAGCTTGATTTTAAACATTAGCTGTAAGGAAAGTTTTTAAATACTGTCCTACTTCCCAGGAGGAGGCGACCTGTTGAGAACACAGGGTCTGCAGTGCCCGAGACTGCCCAGCAGGTGGCGGAATTGCACTGTGCATCCCAGGCAGGCTGTATTTTGCAGGGCCAATACTCCAAGAGGAGAGTTTGTATCTGAGTTTTAGGGAAGGGAAACACAGGTAGAGACTAAAGGCCTGTGTGTGCTCAGATGGGAATAGAGAGGAGGAAAAAACGGGGAGATCCCTCTGGAAAGAGAAATAAAATGGGCCACGAGCGACTTTCCGAACCAGCCTCCCCCTGGACCATTCAGAGTGGACGAAACAAGGTCACGAATTAACAGAGAAACACATTAATTATGCCCCATCCCCTTTTGAAGAGAAGGGGAATGCAAGGATTTCCCCAAGAGTTTCTGACTGCAAAACGAATGTGCCCCTAGCAGGCCGGGGCGTTATGGGAGTATGGCCCATTCAAAGCAGGGCATATGGAGGGCTGTAGTGAAGCCCGCTAGCTCTCGTTTATCTGATTTTGGAGGGGAAAATGAAAGTTCAGATGCCAGATTAGGCCCCACGGCAGTGGGGAGAGACCAAAGGATCCCCAGTCCTGGGAGCCGCAGCCCCTGGAGCTCAGCACAGGAGGTTTGCCCTTGAAGGATGCCGCAGGGCTGGTGGCAGGGCCAGGCCGGCCTGGGCGAAAGGACTCCAGGAGCAGATGTTCTCATGAGAGGAGCAAACAGGAGTTAGGAGCAAACCCATAGCTGGGCCCAGAAGGGCAGCGGCCAGGCTGGCAAGAGGCCACCTGCCCGGGTTGCTGCTGTTGGAAACTTGGGCACGTTTGAGGGGTGGGTTAAGGGCAGGGACAAAGCCTCCCAGAGCTTTAACTAATGGGCACCCCATGGCCGTGGTTACCCTCATCCACCCCGGCACACACCCTCCCACAAAACCCCCGCCAGACCTATACAGACCCCTGTAGACACCCCCACAGACCCCAATAGACATCTCACCCCCCGCAGACCTACACAGACCCCTATAGATACCCTACACAGTAACCTCCCACAGACCTACACGGACCCCTGTAGACACCCCCACAGACCCCAATAAACATCTCACCCCCCGCAGACCTACACAGACCCCTATAGATACCCTACACAGTAACCCCCCACAGACCTACACGGACCCCTGTAGACACCCCCACAGACCCCAATAAACATCTCACCCCCCGCAGACCTACACAGACCCCTATAGATATCCCTACAGACACCTCAAAGACCTACACAGACCCCTACAGACACCCCTATTGACCTATGCAGACACCCCACAGACCCCTACAGACACCCCCATTGACCTACGCAGACACCCCAGAGACCTACACGGACCCCTACAGACACCACCCACAGACCTACGCAGACACCCCAGAGACCTACACAGACATCTCACAGACCTATGCAAACTCCTACAGACACCCCCAGATCTACACAGACCCCTACAGACACCCCCACTGACCTACACAGACCCCTATAGACATACTCAGATCTACACAAACCCCTACAGTCTATGCCCCCACAAAATTACACAGACCCCCTACAGACACACCCCTCCCCAATCTACACAGACCCCTATAGACATATGTACATCCCACAGACTACACAGACCTCTCTAGCTGCTCCCGAGTCCTACACAGACAGACCCCCCCCCGTGGACACCCCCCACAAACCTACCCAGATGGTTTTAGACATACTCCCCCGCCCCCCACAGACCTACCCCAAGCCCTAGCCACAAACACCCCTAAAAACACCCCCAGCTTGGCACTTATGCACACATGCTCTTATGGACACCCAAAGGACCCCCACCCACCCACACCCATCTCCATATATTCCTCTGGACCCCCAGGGACTTATAGACCCTCTCCCCCTATAGCCCAAGATCTGGGGCTGGGCCCAGCAGCTGCCCCCTGGCTCCCTGCAGAGGTTCGGCAGACAGGGCGGCTGGGAGCTTTAATTTTCTTTTTCACCCACTCTTTGTTGTTCCAAAAAAAAAAAAAAAAGGAAAAGAAAATTAAAAAAAAAGTCTGTTTTGCCTCCCAGGCAATATTTCTGGAGCCAATCGGCACGCAGCATCCACCCTGCCCTGCACCATAATTAAAGGCTTGAAGCAGGCTGGCTGGGCTGGGGAGTTTTGCTTAGTCGCCTCGTAGCAGCCGCCACCCGTGGAGCTCTCAGCGGCTGGCCCAGAGGAGGAATGCTCGCCTGACCCCTTTGGGGAGTGCCAGAGACCCACACGCGCGCCCCAGCGGCTCTTTCGCTTTTCCACAGGCTCTGGCCAGGGGAGGGGACCGGATCCCACCTGCCCCTGCCTCCTGCTGCACCATGAGTGGCTCCTTTGACAAGAAGATCACCAGCATCCTGACCGACCTCTCCAGCTCCCTGAGCTGCTCCAAGGATTCCCCCACCTTGCCCGAGTCCTCGGTCACCGACCTGGGCTACTACAGCGCCCCCCACAGCCAGCACGACTACTACCCCAGCCAGCCCTACAGCCAGCCCGTCAACCACTACTCCTACCACCACCAGTTCGGCCTCAACGGGCTCGCGGGGGCTGGGACTTACCCCCCCAAGGCCGAGTACCCCTACAGCCCCTCCTACAGGCAGTATGGGCATTTCAGGGAGCAGCAGCTGCCGGCCCAGGAAGCAGGTAAGGAGCCCTCTACCCTAGTGACCCAGGGGGACAGGGGTGGGGGGTGGATGTTTGGAGATGGGGGGGGCGGTATGGAAAGGAGTCACTTCTTGGAGTCAGCAACAGCTCTTCCTTCCCCCATGCCTGTGTATTCGACTGAGAGGGAAGGTCTTGTCAATAACACACACACACACACACACACACACACGACTGCCTCTTGGATTGCACAAAAATGGGGTGGTGGGAGGGAGGGAGTTGCTGAGGGTGGGGGGGCTTGTTTGCTAGATCTAGGTTTCCACACAAAACTTTCTGAATTCCAGCTCCGATTTAAAAGACTGCTTTTCTCACCCACCCACACACTCTCCCTCCTTTTGTCTCTGGCAAATTCCTGACCTTTATTTTCTGTGCCACCAGTCAGGGTGGCTATTTACCCTTCCCAATTCCCCACCCCCACACACACACACACGTAGCTCTCCCCCACTCACCTTTACCCCTGAAATCTTTAGAAACTTCAGAACAACTCAGGTTAGTTGATGAAAAAGGAAAACCTTTTTTTTTGGGGGGGGGGAATAGGTTGTCTCTCTTTCAGGCTTCAGAGAGAATGACCCATGTCATGACTGGACAGGAAGATGATGGTTAGGTTGCAGCTCTGGGGGAGGGAAATATGGGTGGGACAGTGTTTTATTTGTGAATAATCTTGTGGTTTTTAAAGCGAGTCTGAGGTGCTGGGAGATTATAGGAAAGCAGGAAGATCAGAGAAGCCTTGAATCTGCTGCCCTAAAAGAAAGGGATGCAGGGAGAGGGAGAAATCGATCCTACACTGATTTCCACTTACTGAACAATTCTCCCCTCCCTTTTCCCCCCCAAATAAAGCCTGGGAAACAGCCAGGCAGCTGGGACCTGCGGCTGCTTTAGAGACGGGCTTGTCACAACCCACCCTACGGGCTGGGAGAGGAAGAGAGGGGCCGACTCTGAGAACCAGTCGGTTTTCAGCAGATCAGAACCAGGTGGGGAGCCCCTGGGCAGAGAAACAGGCAGGCTGGGGTGAGAGGGGAGTTTGGGGAGTTAGGGAAATGGACCATAGGAAGAAGTGGCTACGGACAGGAGAGGGAAAAGGCAAGACAGAATGTACCAAAGGAAGAGAGAGAGAGAGCTAAAGGAAGAGAAAAACACACCAGAGAGAGAGACAGAAGAAAACAGAGGGGGAGAAAGAGAAATGACCTCACGTGCCAAAGAACAACCCCCCCAAATGCCCCAGTCTTGCTGTGTTCCTGAAGTCTTTTACCTGGGATCTGTACAGCGACTTCTCCAAGTAATCAGCCCTGAACTCATCGACAATTGTTCTAACTCGCCGTACATACAATTCTGGAGTCCTTTCGCCCAGGCCGGCCTGGCCCTGTCACTTCTAGCGCCACAGCCCTGGTGTGCTTGTAGGGGGACCAGACAGCAAGTGTGAAAAATCGGAACTGGGGTGGGGGGTAATAGGAGCCTATATAAGAAAAAGACCCAAAATCGGGACTGTTCCTATAAAATCGGGACGTCTGGTCGCCCTATTTATCTGGGAGGTGACGTTTTCTAGATAGAGGTTTAAATCCCACCCCCCGTCTCTCTCCCCAGTAGGGATATGGGTCAGAAACCACCTCCAAAGACTTGGGTTGTTTTTTACAAGGTTCTGGAGCGGGGAAGACAGGGGCAGGTCAGCGGCTGAGATTCTGACACGTTCCCTTTTCACTTCCAGTCTCAGTGAAGGAAGAACCGGAACCGGAGGTGAGGATGGTCAACGGGAAACCCAAAAAGATCCGGAAGCCCAGAACCATTTACTCCAGCTACCAACTGGCGGCTCTGCAGAGGAGGTTTCAAAAGGCTCAGTACCTGGCGCTCCCCGAGAGAGCCGAGCTGGCAGCTCAGTTGGGGCTGACGCAGACGCAGGTAACTTCAAAAAGAACAAACCACCTTTCCCCGCTGTGCGCGGGGGGGAGCGAGAGAGCATGCACCTGTTGCCAGCTCTGTACAGCCCCTGGGTTTAGTGGGCTTAGATTAAAGCACTTACAGAATCAGACAGGGACCGGCTGTCTGAGACAGTGGGAACAAAAAGGTGGGTTTTCTCTAGGCCTTTGGATACATTTCCTACTGCTGTGCTCAACCCTGGGGAGGGACAAGGGAGTCCCAATCCCCTTCGCGCTCACCAGTGTGAATGCATTGACTTTAGGGTTACTCCTGATTTACCCCAGCCATCCCAATTGGGACCAGATAAATTCACATGGATTGGTTTGGTTTCTTCTCTCCGCCCCCCGATTGGGGAGATTTCTCCCCCTCCCCCAAGAGGAGCAGTTCTTAAAGGTTCAGGGCCCAATCTATAGCTCACGGATTTGGATCAGGTCCATAGAACCAACTTCAATTCGGAGTTCTTTCCCCTCTGTGTTTACTCACTGGATTCCCGGCACGGTTTGGCTCTGGTGGGCCAAAGAAGCCAGTTCAGTGGTTCTCAACCTTTTTTCATTTGCGGACCCCTACAAAATTTCAGTTGGAGGTCCGGGCCCACTTTGGAAATCTTAGACATCGTTGGAGGGTCCCCAGGGGTCATAGCGACAACCTTCCCTGGACCCCGTAGACATCTGCGGACAACAGGTTGAGAACCACTGGTCTAGTTGACCTAGCAAGCCAGGAAGAAGTATTCATTCCTCAATTTGGGCAGTGACGGATCTTTGGGTCCTGTCTGGATATTTTATTTTGTATTGTCTCTTCAGAATTCAACCACCAATTTATACCAGAGCAGCCTTTCGGCTGGAATGGGTAGGACCATATCTACGGATGCTAACAGCGCTTGGGTCAGTGGGGTTTTAGTTAGGGGTAATCTAGTGTAGACCCCATTTCTCTGCATGCGTGTTGCGCTTGTGACTATAATAATAATAATAATAATGGAGATATCCCATCTCCTAGAACTGGAAGGGACCTTGAAAGGTCATCGAGTCCAGCCCCCTGCCTTCACTAGCAGGACCAAGTACTGATTTTGCCCCAGATTCCCAAGTGGCCCCCTCAAGGATTGAACTCACAACCCTGGGTTTAGCAGGCCAATGCTCAAACCACTGAGCTATCCCTCCCCCCCTGTAAGACTATGCTCAAGCTCTTACAGGTGTGTGTGGTTTTTTTAAGAGTCTTGTAATACGTTAGGCCCAGAACCTCAAAGGTATTTAGGCGCCTCAGTTCCATTGATAGAAAGTTAAAACCTGAAATAGTGGAGTCCAAAAGAGATTATACCCAACTCCTCTACCCTTACGGGAGCGTCACATTAGAATGCTACAGGATCTACGTGAGGGTGGCTGGCTGTTGTGACCCTCGGGACTGCTCTTTGTAAAGGGAAAGATCGAGAGAAAGGAGTGTGAACAGCTTCCCCCCACCTCCAGATCTGAGATGAGTGAACCCCCCTCACCCAGAAACTGGAACACCTCCAAACTCTGAGGATGGTCACATCCAGCCCCACCCCTAACAAGTGGCGGTCGGCATAAAGGGCTGCTTCTGCTGTCCCTTACAGGCCGGGCTTCCGCTGATGTCAACAGGAGCATCGCTGGAATTAGGAATCTGGGGCTGGTCATAGATGGTGACAAGAGGCTGATTTTTTTAATTGCCCAGGTCTAAATAAAGTTCCAGGTCAGCGTGTTTCCGTGGGCTGTTAGCCCGAGAGCAGATGTTGTGTACCATAAGGGCCTTCCGCCCTCTGAGTGATTGCGACATGATGGGGAGCTGTTTCTCTTTGATTCCCTTCTTTAAAAGGGGGTTGATTTGTTAGGGGGGTTTGTTGTGGTTGTTGTTGGTTTTAACGTGGTTAGGGATTCTGCACTGCAAACTGCTTTTTGTCTCTGGAAACAAAGGAAACGCCAGCAAAGCTTTAACGGGGCATGGGATCTGGAGGGTCTCTGGACTTGGACAGCAGGGCTTTTCAGGGGCGTTAAAATACTAGCTTGTGTTTGCACTCTCATTTAGTCCCTTGGGTCACCAGGGAGGGTTTATAATTTCTGTGCTTTTCTAGTGGGGTGCGTATCGTGTAGGAAAAATCCATGTGAGGGCCCCATATATGGCATAAGGCGTGGATATACAGATACAAATTGTATTAAAGTTAATGTTTAAAAGTAAATAGGCACAAGTTAAGAGGGAAGGTACTGTACATCTGGGGTCAGGCTTGAGTTATGAGGGATTACAGGTATCGGTTGCAAGGATGAAGAGATACATACATATCACATAACCAGCATAGACCCAGATTGGCGGGACCTTGGTGCCAACCCCAAGTGTTCAGAAATCATGAGTCAGGCCTCCCCCCAAAATCACAAGCTCCTCTTAAAACTCATGAGATTTCTTGTAAGCATTATTTGGGGGTGTTTTGAGCCTGTCGTGGACAGTCTGGCCATGTTGACAAGCTCTTCTCTGCCACCTTGAGGGCTAGAAACTTTATTTTGAAATGAGAGCGGAGCTTCTCACTTAATCACAGGATGCGAGGAGCTGGGGCTTTACATAAACACCAGACATGGCGAGGATTTGGCAACACCAAACGTTTGTTTGGCTCTTTGTTGGCTGCTCCATCTTCTCCTTCCTGGTTCTCCCCGTCACATTGGATACATCTGCCTTCTCCATCTCACCCACCTTCTTCCTCGCCAACCCCTCAATTTCTTTCTCTGTCTCCTTCTCTCCCCTCCTGTCCCCAGCACTCTTTAAGTGAAACAGGAACCCACTAAAGTCTTTGAAATGAACCACAGCAGGTTTGCCCCGTCCTAGTTTCATCACTGTCCTGCCTGCCCTGGTGAC
This sequence comes from Malaclemys terrapin pileata, assembly GCF_027887155.1. Taxonomy (NCBI): domain Eukaryota; kingdom Metazoa; phylum Chordata; order Testudines; family Emydidae; genus Malaclemys; species Malaclemys terrapin. The sequence goes on from NC_071529.1 coordinate 9,880,275, forward strand.
TTTAGTAGCAACAGGGCCACTTATAAATGTCCAGAGGAACTTGTCATTAGCTGTCAAAGCGACAACCTGTTTTGGGGACAAACCCCTCCCTGCACCTTAGGCTAAACAGAGAAGCAAATCCGCCCACATGGCGACATTTCTGTTCACGCGCCACTCCATTTGTCCCCCGTTTCCCCCCGCCTCCCTTCGGTGGTGTACGTCAAAGGGACCCAGAAAGTAACACTTCCCTCCCTTCCTTCCGTCTCTAGGTGAAAATCTGGTTCCAGAACCGGAGATCCAAGTTCAAGAAGCTCTACAAAAACGGGGAAGTACCCTCGGAACACAGCCCCAATAACAGCGACTCCATGGCCTGCAATTCTCCACCTTCTCCTGCCCTCTGGGACAGTAACTCTCACAGCAACCCCTCCAGCAGGAACCAACTCCCCCAGCAGCTCCCCTACGGCTCTTCCCCAAGCTACCTGGAAGAGCAGCACAACCCCTGGTACCACCACCAGAACCTCAGTGGACCTCACTTACCGCATCAAGCTTTGTCCACTAACACCATGCATCATACATCTCCCGGGCCTCCCAATCCGGGGGCCGTGTACTAACCTCCGGCCTCCTCGGACCAGGGGAGCAAGAGGAAATCGTCACCACCGCGGCCGGACCCTTCTTAAACCATGGGTTTGTTTCCAGGACAAAGGCAGACACACACAAACATTCCAGCCTGTCTCATGACCAGCAGAGCTGCAAAGGGTTAAAATGATCAGAGGATGACCCACAAGCGAGGCAGGAGTGGCAGCGGGTGGGGGGCAGGGTAGGGGAAGAGGTTTTGGATTTTTATTTTTCGGGAAAGATTCAGAATTGCCAATTCCTTTTCACCCCACCCTGACTTTCCACGGGGTCCCCGGGGTCCCTGGTCCCCCTGCACCATCATCCCACCCACCACCGCCAGCCACAGTGAATGGGAAGTTTCTTCCATCTGGAGCTCTCTGCCAGAGACTCACCTCTCGTCTGGACAGAGGCCAAGAGACACGACTCGTCTCCAAGCGTCCAAGAACAGCACAACTGGTTTTTTTACCTTCCCGGGTGAGCTGTTTGTGGGGTGTCTCCTTGAGGACTCTGGAAGAACATCTCAGCTGGCGGGACTTCAAAAAAACACTTGGCTTCATCCACATCGGGTAGGATTTTTCTACACGCCCAGATGAGAGAGAGGGAGAAATAATTGTCTCTGCGTCTTCCCTCTCATCCACCCTTGCAAGGGTCAGACTGGAGATGAAAGCACAATTTAAGCTAAATGCAATAAGAGGTGCCACACTTTGTAGTCTTTAAAAAAAAAAATCTCTATATTCTAAATAAAGTCAATTCTTAGCTATGTCTATTGTACAGAACTGGACACTATATAAACATTTAATAACATTATTGAAGGGACCATTGTTAGAGAGTGTAAATCTAGCTCTACTCCAGGTTTACAGAGCAGAATTTTGTGTTAGCTCATCAGCTGGTGCAAACTGGAGTTCCAGAATCTCAGTACTGGATGAGGGCCAGATTCTGATCTCAGTAACACCAGTCTAAATCCAGAGTTACTCCAGGGTTAGAGGAGAATTTTGCCCCTCCGGGCCAGATTCCCAATTGGTGTAATTCTGCATTGAGATCAAGGGAAGTCACACTGACTTATGCGAGTTGAGACCCTGACCTTGTGTTAGGATTCTCGGAAAATAAATAGAGGTTATTTAAAAAAAAAAATGCAAAAAATATTTAAAGTGTTTCAGGAATGATTTAAGTTATTTTGAAACAGCAAATGATCCTGTTAACGGATTAAGTTTTCTAACAGTGCTCTCCACACGTCAGTTAAGCTAATGTCAAAGTAGAATGCCTATTTTTTTGACAAAACAACCACCAAAAAGGAAAAAAAAAACAAAAAAAAACCATTCTTGGATATTTTTTAAAAAAATAATCGTATTTTTTTTTAAAAGCTGCCGTTTTAAGAAGCGTTCTCGTGTGTTGTACAGTCCCAGGATTCCTATTTATGTTGCCTTGTTCATATAAGGGCAGATGAGGGGAAAAGAACGTGTACAGAAGGTTCATATGTATAAAGTTGACCAAAACAAGAGTTTTCTTTAACCTGGCTGCGGGAGCGGGGGAGGAGAAAGAGCTCCCTCTGGAGTCAGGGCTTTGTTCCAACGTCCTTTCTGCTTTGTTAGTGGACAAAATTGTATATAGCGTGTTAATAAAAATACTTTGAATTTAAGATGATCCTATTTGGTTTTTTTTAATCTCTGTGAAAAGGAGCTAGAAAAACAAAGTTCTGGCCTCTAGAAAGATTTCTCATAGCTGTGAAGTATAGATTTGGATAACATCCTCCTTGGGGGACCCGTAATACAATTTGGTTTGGAAGAAGATGAGGTCGGGAGTCCAACCCAAGTGCTGCTGAAAATCTATCACCAGTTATTAAGCTCAATACAGGAACAACGTCTTCGGCCCATGTTACACAGGAGGTCAGACCAGCTGATTTAATGGTCCCCTTCTGGCTTTTAAAACTATCAATCGATTGAATTTGGCCCCGATCCTGCAAACACAGAAATACGTGCTTAACTTTACGCGTGTGCCTGGTCACCTCATTGACTTTAATGAGCTTCTCCTGTGTTTAAAGGGAAGCATCCGTGCTGGATTGGGACCTTTAACAAAGTTGGAGCAGGGTTCTAAATGAACCGAAACTGATTTCCCCCCTCTACCCCTCTGCTGGAGAAGCTGACACTCTCTCTCTCGCTCTCTCTCCCTCTCCCCATAGGACCTCCCTGCAGGCAGATCTGAGCACCCATTGGTAAGAGTGGGTGAAAGCCAGGACTGAATAATTATACGTAGACAAACTGAGAGCAGGTTGATGGAGCTGCACCAGGCCTGAATTTGGCCTGGAGACCATGAACCTGATACTCCCTGGCCTTGCAACTTGTGTTATCCGAGCTCCCACTTCGCACAGGTGTACGTGACTGCACAAGATGCAAACCAGTGAAGGACCAGGCCCAGAACCCACTCTCCCTAGGCCAGAGATGGGTGTTTCCTTGGTGAACTACTTGCACAGATTGTTCCAAGCCCACTTGAATTCAGTTCCTTCTTCCCTTAGGAGCTCACGGCCTCGTTTGGCCAAGGGAAGGATCGATTGGTTGCTAAATAAACTCCGGGTGATTTGGTAACTTCTGCTGCTCATGCTGGCCGGGAGTTTCAAACGATTCCAGCACCTGTGAATTTCCCGTGCCCTTGGTACCTCGACATGCTGGACTCTTTGGAAAACGGACGTAAAAGAGTCCCAATGGGAGCTGAGCCCTTCTAAAAGTCTGGCTCCAGCAGTGGGGCAGCCACCCTTGAAAACGTGGCCCTGAGCTCTTTTGAAAGTTTGGCCCATTGTGGCCTGGCAGAAACTTCTTGGAGACCATAAGTTTCTCTCAAACCATTTTTTGGGGGGGAGTGGGGGGGGAAGGAGGTCAGGGGTGCCTGTAAAGTAATCCAAAGCAGATTCCATTAAACAGAGAATCTGCAAAAGGCAGCTACATTTGCGTGTGCTCGTAATTGCTTGCTTCTCCCTGTATTTCCTTCTCAGCGAATTCCCACCCGGAGAGACGGTAGATCCTAAACAGCCACAGTGCGTACGGCTGGAATCATGCAGGGAGAGATCCGGCCACATTAAAGGAAGTTGTAGATAATATCTGTGGCTGGCAAGCAACAACTTTGGCGGGAGCTGTGGTTCGAATGGTTAGATGAGGAGTCTGGGACGCACCGCTCTGACATCGACTCGCTGTGACTTTGGGTAAGGCATTTCACCTCTCTGTGCATCAGGCCTCACATCTGTAAAATGGGCAGGTGGGTGACACCGGGGAACATTAGACTGGGACCCTGCACGTGGGCATAACGTCACACGTGTCAGAAGTCCCACTGAGTTCAGTAGGGATGCTCGTGTGTTTAAAGGCGCGGTCAGTGGTTTGCAGAATCCGGGCTTTAGGTTGTAAAGCCCACAAAGAGTGGTTAATGGGCCTGGGACGGTATCGTGCGGGGAGCTCTGCATTTCAAAAAGGCATCCAACAATTTAATAATACCGTCAACGGCACCGAGCTACAGATCCCCAGCAAAAGGCAAACAAAAGGGCTTCATAAGAATGGCCGAACTGAAACAGACCAAAGGTCCATCTAACCCAGTATCCTGTCTTCCGACAGTGGCCAGTACCAGGTGCCCCAGAGGAAATGAACAGAACAGGGAATCATCAAGTGATCCATCCCCTGTCACCCACCCCCAGCTTCTGGCAAACAGAGGCTAGGGACACCAGCCCTGCCCATCCTCGCTAATAGCCATTGATGTACCTATCCTCCGTGAATTTATCTAGTTCTTTTTTGAACCCTGTTATAGTCTTGGCCTTCACAACATCCTCTGGCAAGGAGTTCCACAGGTTGACTGTGCGTTGTGTGAAGAAATACTTCCTTTGGTTTGTTTTAAACCTGCTGCCCATTAATTTCATTTTGCCCCTAGTTCTTCTGTTATGAGAAAGAGTAAATAACATTTCATGATTGTTGCTTTAACTATTACAGCACTGTACATACAGCGCCTTGCTTCCAAAGACACTAAAGCGCTTTGCAAGAGATGATCTCTGATTTGCAGAGGTGGAGGCCCAAATATTCAAACGCAGTTTTCGGTTTTGGAAGCACTCCATTTTTCAGGTCCCCACCCCAAGCCACCTACAGCCTGATTCTCAGAGGTGCTGAGCACCCTTGTGATAGTCAGTGGGCGCTCTGGCTGCTTTGCTCAGCCTATCTGGAAAGGCCAGAGCCTTCCGCAAGGTGTTACCAAATCGTGTGATTTTTAGCACGCTGTTCAGTGTTTGTCTTAAAGCCCCAGCTGCCGGATTCATGTGATGATGTGACAATCTCGACTTTCATGAAATAACAATGGCAACGTTTCTAGCCCTTATGACGGTAGAGAAAAACTGGGAACCCCTGGTCCTTGAAGACTCCCACAGCAGATGGCCAATAAAGGAAAACACGCACCCCCCTCCATGCATTCATTTTAAAATCTCATGATATTTGGGGGACCTGACTCACGATTTCTGAACGTTTGCAGCTGACAGTACAGCTTCATTATTTGATTCCCTTTCCCAGCTGGCTGCATTGATAAGAGTAATTGTGTTGGGGAGTTAAAGGTAGTGCTGATCCATATAGGACACGAGTGGGGTTAGTTGGTGTCCTTCTACCAAGAGAGATCTGGACATCTTGAGTTTGCCTGAGGACATGCACAGGCATTCTGGCCAATCAGAAGGGTTTTTATTCCCGCCACCGCCACCTTTTAACTAGCAAAAGACATTTTAAAAGTTATATGCCTTGATTAAAATGTTACGTCTGGGTTTGACTAAGGCTCCAGCATCCCTTGGGGACGGGAAATCAGCCATAATGCAGAGATTCTGTTTTGCTTGCCTCTCTTCCCCCAAACCCATGTGTCACATACTGGCCATATTTTGTGGCTTGGAGTCCTGTCCTGATGCGTCCTTTAGGGCCACGCTAGTGTACTGCCAAAACCTCCGGCAGCTCTGGACGTTAGCCTGGTGCATGAGTTGCTGGCGCGCAGGGCAGGCAGTTGGAGCTCTGCTGATCAAAGAGGGTTTCATCTCCCGAGGTGGGTGTGCCTGAAATTAGATGCTCCGAGTCCCACACAGAGCTGGGCCCCACCAAGAGGTGGCCCAAGCCATTTCCAGAGTGGAAAGCCGTGATGCGTCGCCCTTCCCCTGTAAGGTGTTTGTAACAACTAAGCTCTTTATAATTAGCATTATAATCTAGGCCTTTTCATCAGCGGATCACAAAGCACTTTCCAAAGGCCTTTTGCGGATGGGGAAACTGAGGCACGGAGCAGCAAAGTCACTTGTGCAACATCACCCAGCCGGCCAGGAACAGAACCCAGGTATCCAGAGTCCCAGTGCAGCCCGTGAACCAGTAGGCCCCACTGCTTTGAAGAACCACTGCTCTAACCCCCTCACCCGCCCAGATGGCGCAGACATCCTTGACGCTGGCTCCCTCTAACCCCACTCCCACTGGTTTCCCGGCGTACCCCGACTCCCTCTTAAAGCAGCAGACCTCAAGCAAAAGTCGGAACTAGCACGCTGCAGACGTGAAATGAACTGGCCGGTGGCACAGCTATGAGCCAGCATGCCAGGGAGCTCCGCAATCCCCATGACGAGCATGCGATTCACGCACTGGGCGCAATCCAGACGTGGTCTATGAAAAGTTTTTCTTTTTTTTTTTTTAATTGCATGGAAGACAGAACCCGCTTCCTCTCTCCCTTGTCCCCAGATCGCCCCACACGTTGCGTTAGCCGCAGTGCTGTGTTATGGGCCCATTTCCGGTCCCATCCTTTCCCAGCACCTGAGAGCAGGATCGGGCCCCTCTGCCGTTGAGGCCACGCCAGGCCAAGGCAGCTTGACGTCCGTGTGATTGACGTGACACACACAAGCTACATAACGTCTAGAGGTGGGCCTGGCCTCGTGTTTGTCCTCCAGGGCCGGGGCCATGACTCACGGCTGGGGCAAGCACCTCGCTCCATGGGACGGAGCGCCGCTCCCCCCAGCCTGCCGCCGCTCCCAGCAGAGAGTCAGGCCCTGGGGCAGCTCAGGAAGGGGAAGACCAATGAGAGGGGCACAGCGGGGGGGAGACGCCCCATAAAACGAGCGACACACAACGATAGCCAGGCGACCGTGGTGCTTAGGGGGTCAGTCACCTCCTCCCCATTCATCGCTCAGCAGTCGAACGGAGATCGGGGCCCCTTCGTGCAGGGCGCTGTACTGGGAAGCAGGGAGCTTGCAAGCTCGCTAGGCTTGGGCGGGAAGGGAAGCAGGGGGACAGAGATGGGGAGTGACTTGCTCAAGGGCGTCCTGACTCCCAGTCCACCTCCCGACCCACTAGGCCGCCCTGCCTCGCCGCCTTGCGCTTCCCTGCTCACTTGGCCCATCCTTCCAGCCCTGACAGAGCTGACCCCCTCTGTGTTTGCCCCTTCCTGACCTTGCTTGAATAACTGCACCGTTTGCTTTGCTGGCCAACTAGCTGCATTACTGCTCCCTGGCTAATTCGTTTCTAGGCCAGCTCCCCAGTCCCTCGGCATTTCTGGAAATTCTCAGCGCTTTTGAAGATCCTGGTGCATCCCCCTAGCCACCTGCATCTGCCGGGAACCTGTCTGAATCAAAGCACCGCTCCTCCGATGGTGAGGACTGCTCCCTTTCTTCCCAGCAAGCTGGGTGTCTCTCCCAGCCGCTGCGTTGCTGCCCCTGACTTGCACCGTAGCGGGAAACACAACCCCTGCAGAGCGGACGAGCACCCCCGGGGAGCTGCTGACTTTATAGGCGAGGCTCTGTTTGCAGTAGCACGAAGTCGCACAGCTTTGACGCGCACTTGTCTGTCCAAGCCCTCGGCCTGTCACCCCTCGCGTGAGTCCCTCTCATGGATTTGGGGGCTCACTTATGCTCGGACCGTGTGCGCGCCTATGCCTTACCCAGCTTTGCCATCAAAAACGACGGCAAAGACGATGATGAGTAACCTGGTGCGTGTTGGAATTATAAAGAAGGGGATTTCCCCAGCATTTGGGACAAGCCTCACCACTTCCTTAATAAAAGGGCCACCCCCACTCAAAACCACACCCACTGGTGACTGATCAGAGATCTGATGGGACATTCCGATGTCGTTTCTGCCTCGCATCTCTTTCCCAGGCCGGCTTTCATTACTGCAAAGAGGCCAATCTGCCCAAGAGAAGGAGCCTAGTCGAGGAGTAAGAAAATCAGAAGCACATGGGACATGCAGACACTGCAATAGCCACTTCTTTAAAACCAAAGAAAAAAAAAAAAAAACTCTGGCCCTCTCATGACAGAGCCACATGAGCTTAGATCTGTCGTTCCAGTGCCAAAAACAACAAGTCTCCCGCCTTTCTGCAGAGGCCCAGTGCCTGCCCTGGCCCGGGAAGGTGCAGGCTACAAAGGGTTAAGCCGAGACGCTAGCCCCTTGGGTTCTCTGGAGCAGTATGGTTTGAGGGCTGCGTGCAAATGGGATCCGTGCACTGGCAGGCGGGCAGACAGAGTGGAGACACTGCGTTTTATTAGGGCTCGGCTGCCAGCAAAAGAGAGAGAGGCAGGGAGGGAGGGGTGAGCGAGGAGGGAGCCCAGGCAGCATTGCCTGAAGTGAAAAGCATGTCGTAAGCGCACAACAGCAGCAGCAAAACCCCACAACCCTGGGTGCAGGGCTGCGTGTGGAAAGGGCAGGGCCGCTCCTGCCACAGACCTGCTTAGCTGACAGTTCTGCAGAGCAGCCGGCGTTCTGCAGCTTCCCTTCTCAGCGCCCTCCTCCTGCCCTGGCCCACAGGCCCAGACGTCACGGGGATGGGCACGGGATAGGAACCTGAACCGAACGGGTTTGAAGCTACTCCTGCCGCCCACTTGTTAAGTGCACAGCTACCCCTCCCGCTCACAACTCCCTGCTGCTCCGGCCAAGCCCGGGGCTGGGGATTGGGCCAGGGGTATGTGAGCCACCAATGAGTCCCAGCTAAACTGGCTGGTTGCTCAGCTCAGCCACGTGTCAAGAAAAGCTCCCCAACTGGTTCCACTGCCTAGGACGGACACAGGGCCTGTCCCGCAGAGGGTGGTGGCTGCGATCCTGGAGTCCCCAAGCCAGAGGGTGGGGCCAGCAGCTCTTTGGGGCGGTTCCTCCCTTCTCAACCCTGCTGCACCCCTTTCTCTCCCCACCCCCAGCCCCGTGTGGACACGATGTCATCTGACAAGCCCTTGAATTGGTTGGAAAGCCCATTCGGCCTACATGGCCATCACCTTCTCCAGCTCACATTCGCCTCCGTTGCCAGCTACGTCCCCCGGGGTCTGTCAGTGCCGCCCCTACTCAGCCCTGCCCTGCTCTCAGCTCAGGCCCCTCCAAGACCCAGCTCACCAAGGCCTGATCTCCTCCCTCAGGCCTAGGAGTGGGAGCCCATCCATCTGCTACCACAACCCAATGCCTCCTCCATCCGGATCCTCCAGCATCTCACCCCTGGCTTCTTACTTTCCCCATCTCAGCTCTGTGTTCAGCCCTCTTTGCAGGTGGGCCACAACGGAGGGAGGGGGGTGATGGGGATGGTCTAAGGCTCTGAGGGCTCCCCACACGGAAGCCAGAAGAGGGGGAGAAAAACCCAGGTGCCATTCCTGGCAATGTTGCCGCTGAGACAAGTGGAAGTGCGGAGGACAGATGGACACAGCCTGCACCTCTTCTGACCGGGAGCGCTGAGTTCTCAGCTCTTCCGAGGGCATTGTGGTTGCAGTTTGGGCACATCCCAGGGATCGTGACAGATACGAGCACACCGGGCGAGCGTCGGCTACTATGCAAGGAGCCCCGCAGAGCAGTAAGGCTAGCAGCAGGACTGTACGGACAGGGCCTGCATGAGATTTCCCAATTAGTTGATCCACAGTGGATCCAGTTCTAGTCCTGGGCTTCCCAACACCGCTCTGCCCAGACCCCACGCCTGCCCTGCAGCCCCCTGCTACCCCAGCCCTGGGCTCCCCAACACCGCTCTGCCCAGCCCCCACAGAGCATATTGTCCAGACGGACCCAGGGAGGGAAAAGAGGCACGGGAGGGAAAAGAGGCACAGAAGGGACGTGACTTGCTGGAGCTCAGTGGTAGAACCAGGAATAGAACCTGGGTCTTCCAGCTCCCCGTGCTATAGTCCAGGCTGCTTCCAATACGTCAAAGAGCCTTGGTTGGACAAGAGTTGGGTCAATGCCCCCATACCCGGAGAGGGGAGAAACCGAGCCCCTCTCCTGCCACTGACAGAGGTCCTGCGGTTACCAGGAGGCAGGCGACTCCTGGCCAAAGCCATGGAACGGGGGAAGCTCCAGTTTGTTTGGAGCTGAGGGGTGAAGCTGTTGCCCTGTGTGTGTCACACCAGCTGACATTCCTCCGAGGAGTGACTTTGCTAGGAGACCGTGCATTTCCTGCACCATTGCATCACGCCAAAGCCAGCTGCTTGTGTCATGCTGCCAGGGGCAATGTGTGTGGGCTACCCATCCCCTGCCCTTCCCCTCTGTTTTCCTAGTTAATTGCAATGTCTCAATCAACCTAACAAGCTGTTTACTGCGGCTGTCGGAGACCCAGCTGCTCGCCATGCAGGGACAGCTTCGTGGAAGTTACCCCACCCCGGGGGGATGTGCAGCGTGAAAGGAATTGCACAGGGCTGCATGGGGACAGCTCAGGGTAATGGGATGACTGTGGAACCAACGGCCACAAAGACATGCTCCCAGCAAGATCAAACGGGCTGAAGACACGTGTCCTAAACGATCCCAGAGCACTCAGCCTCCCACCCACCCCCGATTCAGATCCCAGCTCGGGTCAGCCCCCCGGTGCATCTCTTCAAGGCAACTAACAGAACGCCGTGGCCATTCGGCTCTCTGCACCTCTGGCAGATGAGCTAACGCTCCCAAGATCCTATCTGCTCTGCATGGACCGCAGCGATCCCCTGGCACTGAGACGAAGGCGAGGCTTCCCGTCTGCTTCTTGGCCACAGAGAGAGACAGACAGAGACAGCCACCCCAGTCCCGGAGGAGGCATGCTGCGAGGGCTGGATGGGAAGGCATTATGGATGGGCGCCCTGCGATCCGTTAAACTGCAAACCAATACACCTGTAACTCCATGAGCTCTGCAGATTTTCCAGGCCGTGGCCACAGACCCTTCTGCTGTGGGTGGAGAAGGGAGAGGAGACATGAGTCAAGAACCCCAGAAGGCGATCTTCGGCCTTCCTCCAACTTGTTTTACCCCCTCCCCTCGGTTTTTCCAGTCGGAGGGGAGCATCAAGGCCGAACCCCTTGAAACATACTCCGGACGGCTGGATAGGTTTTCAGAAGATAAAGGAGAACCCTGCAGATAGATCCCACCCCTTCAGGGAAAACTCATCTGTGTCACACCAAAGATTCTGCAAGGCACCCCTAGCCCGGGCCCTGGGAGGGATCCCGTAACGCGCCCCAGGCAGCTCCAGGCCGAGGAGCATCAGGGTTCAACCACACTGACAAGCAATGGAGCATCTCAAACCCTCCAGAGTGACCCTGAACCTGTGGAGCATCACAGCCAGCGGGGAGAGCCAGCCGTGTCTGGAGTGTACAAGCAGCACTTAATGCCTTACAGAGTTCAGAGCCGGGGACAACGTTACAGGCCTCAAACCACAGCATTTCATACAAATGGGAACAATGTGTAGGCAAGTCGCTAAGGGGAAGATTCATGGGTTTAGCAAGTTAAAGTGAAGCTGTGGCTTGAAGGCAGAGCTTTCCCAAAGCCGTGGAGGGGGATTGAGACAGACAGTTCCCATTACAGTGCCCGGGAGTGATGGGTCTAAATCCCCTCGGTGGGGTGGGAAAGTTCAACCCAGGTGAGCAGCAAGTGACGTTTGCAATCCCGACTGCAACGGGGAGGGAGGCTGGGGCAGTGGTTCTGGTGCTAAATTGGGAGGCCTCGTTTCAAGTCCCTGCAAGGCCACAGACACAGGGTGAATCACTCAGGCACCTAAATCCCTTGGAGGATCTAGGCCTAACTCCCACTGAAATCATTTAGATTTGATACATGGAGGTAGGTGCCTAAGTACCTTGGAGGAGCCAGGCCTTAGTCTCCGTAAGCCAACACTCATGGTGGTGTGTAGCCAACAGGCACTCCACATGTAGCTACATGCTGCAGAGAAAACCCCCGGCAGCTCGATTTCCCTGCTGCTGGAATCTCTCCCGACTTCCTCCCCCATGCCAGAGCCTTTCACTGCAGTGGGGAGGCGGCAGGACACCACACGGTGTCGATGTGGGAGGCACCGCTTGGGCCCGTAGGGAGCCCATGTAGGGTCCACACACTTGGGGTTCAGGGCACCCTATTCTATTCTACCCACCTAAGATGGGCAGCGCCGTCTACACTGCTGTCCATGCCCAGGCGAGCTGGGCGTGCAGCGTGTGTACCCTCTGTGTCCTTCCAGTGTGAGATACGACTTCCTTACCTTCCAGGGGTGTGGAAGATGAACTCAATAATGTTTGCAAGGTCCCCCAGACACTACACAGACGGAGACAGTGTAAGATCTCTTGGCCCATTTTCCCCAAATAAAAACAGACTGTGATAGACGCTAGCACTGGGAGCGCCCTAGGAGACCCAGAAAAAAGGAACGGTGCCAGGAAATTAACCATGCTCTATGCCTGCCTGTTCCCGGGATTCTAATAGATCCTTTCCTTATTGAGCACGGCGGGGGGGGGTGGTCTCTCAAGGCATCCTTCGTCTGCTTCCACTTTTAAACCCCAAATCCTCCGCTGGGAGCACAAATCAGGGTCTCTCTCTAGACATGAGAAGTCAGAGCCTTGTAAGCGGTTTCCTAAACTCAGACTATTCCCTGAGCATGATGCAATGACACTGGAGGGAGGTGGAAGCTAGGAGAGACGAGCTCCTGGGTACATTCTTGAAAGGGCCCAAAACCCATGTGGGAGGGTGGATTCTCCAGAAACACTACAAAGAAAAGCTGCGTGAGCGGGCCCTCCATGCCTGGGGACGGTGCCTTGCTCCAAAGAACCTTGGCTCTCCCCTCCCGCCCCCCATTCTCCCACCACCCCTGCCCAGTGCAGATTGTTCCCTACGCACTATGTTCCCCGGTGCTTTGTCCCATAATAAACGACTCCTAGAGAGAAGCATCAGCCATTACCCTTTAGAAGGGATGCCACAGCCCCTTTAGGGAAAGATTTCCTGCTTTCTGCAGAGTATAGATAATCGAATGCTTCATCAAGAGACAATCTAGCGGGAGGTGGGATAGCTCAGTGGTTTGAGCATTGGCCTGCTAAAGCTAGGGTTGTGAGTTCAATCCTTGAGGGGGGCCACTTAGGGATCTAGGGCAAAAATCAGTACTTGGTCCTGCTAGTGAAGGCAGGGGGCTGGACCTCTGGACTATTCTGTTCCAAGAAGGAACAAAAACAAAGGTCAAAACCTCAATACTGCCTTTTGCAAAACAAAATGCAACGTTTTCCAGACAGCCCAACTGACACTCTATAGGCACCTGAGTGAGGCGGGGTGTGCGGGCGGGTGTGATATTTCTGCGTCTGGCTGTACTTTTGTACAGCCCCTACCACAATGAGGCCCCAATCCTGACTGCAGCCTTCGGGTGCTACCGTAATACAAATCGTCAGTTGGCATCTGCTCATACGAATGCAGCTAACCAATGACACTGCTCACTGGTAGTCTCAACGGTGCTCAACGGCTAAATGAGCCATAGAGATGGACACTCTGAGATGGTCCATCCCAATCATGAGAAGCGGCATTTTGCTGGCACAAGTTGGCCCAATCATTGACCAGGCTGGGTCTGTTCTGTGGGTCTGTATAGGCATCCAGGCATCATCTTCTGCATATACTAAATTCATACACCCAAGGGTACTGGGGGGAGGGTGGAAAGCAAATATATTAAAGCACTAATCAAACAGCTTCCTGGGGTGCTCACCTTTCCAAGGTGAGTTTATGGACTTTGGCCCAGATGCACAAAGGTATTTAGGCATCTCTGAGCAGGACTTAATTTGTAATGAAAAAGGTGCCGGGACTCAAACAATTTTTTTTTTTTTACATTCATAACTAATGCAGCAAACCCAGAGGTGCCAGGGCTCTGAACTGCCAAGCCTAGAGGTGCCAGGGCTCTGCCCTGGCAAACTCTGGCACAAATTAAGCCCTGCCTTAGAGGTTATTGCATCTTGCATCTGAAGAAGTGAGGTTCTTACCCACGAAAGCTTATGCTCCCAGTACTTCTGTTAGTCTCAAAGGTGCCACAGGACCCTCTGTTGCTTTTTACAGATTCAGACGAACACGGCTACCCCTCTGATAGAGGCCTTAATACAATCTGGAACAAGGTCTTCTTCCTGAGTAAGAGGATCTACACATGGAGTTTTTCAGGACCAGCCCTGCACTTTACATTCACACCTTCCCTTAATCCAAATTAACTTTCAAAAGTAAATAAGCCTTGAAGCACCTTTATACGGAGTTAAGTGTATCCCCAATAGGGATTATATGGGTACAGCTATTTTCATTTTAAAAACCTCACACCCCTAATTGATATAGTTATACCAGTACAAAAACTGGGTATAGGCCAGGCCTGAGGGAAGGGTTCGCAGGAAACGTACAGGAGCACAAGGGGCGGTGAAAGAATTTGGGGGATCATGAAAAAAGAAATTTGATCCCTGTTTTAGGCTCCCACATTGTTGTTTGGCTGTACTTAGGGGTAGCCTCGGACTGGGAAAGAACGCGCACCAGGGACCACTGCAGGGATTTCTGGATGTAGAAGGCAAAATAAGGAAATTGTTTGACCTGTCGAGAAAACCACTCGCAGATCAACATGTCCTGGGATCGGGGTAGTTTGAAAGGTTTAAAAAGGGAGGGGGGGAATCTGAGGGAAGGAAAATGTAGGGTTTCACTTTTCTCCTCACAGTAAAAACCTGAGTTTGTTCTTGAAGTTGGCTTTTTAATTGCCATGTTAAAAAGAAACCCTGGAGATTTACTTCCAATTAATCTCAGGATGGGGGCCCAGTAAACAATTCCCCCTACTTCTTTTCAGGGAGAAAATTAATTTCCAGCAAGCAAGGAGGGGGGATCAAATTAATTAACTGAGAAATTTCCCCTCCCCCCTCTAAACCTCTCGGAAAAATAGTCAGAAAATAACATGCTAAGTCAAAGGGGGAGGGGAGGAACCCAGGTTAATTGTCCCTCTGGGCCTGTTTGTAAAGAGAGCCAGTGTCTCCTGTCTTAAGGGCAAACGAGTGAGCACTGTTCACCTTGAAATATTCTTTGCCAATTACAAAGAAATATTTGCAATAGCCTTTGTTTTAACCGTTTGCATTTTATTTTATTCTTAGCAGCTCTATTGGCCAGTCTCTGAGGGATCAAAGCTCTGGGCATTTCCAAGGGGAAATAAGGAAAAACCACTGGGGAATGATTCCAAAAAGATACATTTGGATTTTCTCAGGGACTCCCTGATCCGGCAAAGACTGATCTACCCGTTTAACTAGGGGCACGTGGTTTTTTGTTTGTTTGTTTTCCAACCGGCCCGTCCAGACTAGGAAAACGAGGCAAGTTTCTTCCCTAGCACGTGAGAACTGACACGTTTTTAAACGTCAGCCGGATCAGTCGCCCCCAAGTGGAATTCAGCACCTGCTTGAAGCTTGGCAGACGCTAGGAAACTTGATGCTGGGGGCGTTTTGCAGGGAGCTCCCGCGCCCTGCTTTGCCCGGTATCACCTTCACCAGCCCTTGAGATGTCGCTTAATACCCGAACAAAGGGGAGGAAGGGACCAGTGCAGGGATCTCTTGCCTCTGGGTCGGATTTCCACACACACACACCCCTCTGCTGAGAACATGGGGGGGGGGGGATTCGTACTCGGAGATGGGGGGGGGGGCTCCTTAGAACAAACACCCCAGCTTGGAACTGATCCCACGATTTAAAAATGCACCCCCCCCCGCCAGCAAACGCTGCCTGAATACAAGGGCAACAGACCCCCCCCCCCCCGTGCCTTTCCCACTCATCAGACTCTTCTCTCCCCCCCCCCCCCCCCCCGCAAGTAATTACGCCGTTAGGAGACAGGGACGTCGCCTGCCCACATTGGGCTGCTATTCGCATTAGCCTCTTTCTCCGCGCTGCGGAACTACGCGCCGGTTACCAAGAGGAGCTCGTTCTCTAGCCCAAAGCCGCGTGTGAACCCGGGCCGCCTCCTAGGAGATCCGCGCTAGACCCGCCGGCCCCGCAGCCGCGCTTCTGGTTTTCTGCGGCCCTACCTAAACAGGACGCCAGATCAAGCAGGTTCCCCTCCCCCCGCTCTCTCTCTCTCGCCCAACGCCTCCAAGCTGCCGCAGGTAAGTGAAGGCAGAACCTCTCCCTTAACCCTTTCCTAGCTGGGCAGGGCAGCCTTCCCGGCCGGTTAACCCTTCGATCGCCGGACAGAAGGAGACGCTCTAAAAAGCCAGGCGTTTCGTGTCGTGTCGTGTCGTGTCGTGTGTGTAAAAAAAAGATAAAAACAACGAGAAGTCCGGTGGCACCTTAAAGACTAACAGATTTATTTGGGCATGAACCTTCGTGGGTAAAAAAAAAAAATCACTTCTTCAGATGCACGAAGAAATGAGGTTTTTTTCCCCCACGAAAGCTTATGCCCAAATAAATCTGTTAGTCTCTAAGGTGCCACCGGACTCGTTGTTGTTTTTGTGGCTACAGACTAACACGGCTACCCCCTGCTGGTTAGTAGCTACTAATCCTCAAAAGGTCTGTAGGCGCCTCATTCAAAGGCAGGTGGGCACCTAAATACCTCGGGGGACCGGAGACCATTTTTAAAAACGGATGATTTGCCCTGCGTTGGGTTTTAAACCATCTCTTGCAAGATGTCAGGAAGGGATCGGCCAGCCCGGGGGCGGGGAAAGGGGAACCTTGGCCCCGTTTGGTGCGAGGGTGGATGTTCACAGGCGAGCTGCTTCTTCTGCCAGCTGGGTCGGGCTGTTAGCCACGAGCTGGGCTCGACCCTGGCGGAGGTTTTAGTATCCCGCTCCCCCCCCCCCCCCAGCATCCAAACGGGGAACCGCTTTGCCCAGGGGCCGGGAGTTGGAGGGTTAAACTTTGCCCGCTTGAAAGCGACGCGTTGCTAGATTTCCACGCTGTTAAGAGGCGCTCTGGGGAAGGTCCCTCTGGCGCAGGGCAGCGCCACAGGCCAGGGGGACGGGGCGAGGTCTGGGCTGTCTGGCTGGAACGGGAGCGATTCGCGTTTCCACACGGATCCGGTGATCCGAGCCAAGCCGCTGTAATATTTAAAGAGTCCCAAGTCATCTTCAAAAGAAAAGCCGGTTTTAAGTTCGCCTCGTTTGAACTCCAGAGTCGGGGGGAGGTTACGGCAGCGTGGATAACATAGCCAGGAGGGGGGGGGACAGGAGGAACCCGCTTTAGCTCTGCGCTGTAAATTCGATCCCCCTTGCTCACCCAAATGCCCCTCTCATAATTTTAATTCGGCGGCCAGTATTTCAAACGGGTCCCTTAACTCGCAACACAATAGATCTGTTATTTGCAGCCACCCGCGTCAAGAAGTGTTTCTTTTACGCCCCATCCTCTTTGTTCCGCCCTACCCCCCCCCCCCCGACTTTAAAAGTGGGGGCTAACGATTGGGTTTTGAAATGAAAGATTCCCAAGCCATGTCTATTTAGAGACACCCCTTCTAGTACCTCGCTTCGCCTCTTTCATGCGGAGGAGGTCACAAGAAAGAGGAGCGGAGAAGCCCTTTGACATCAGGGCAAAATCGGGACCAACACCCGCGGGATTTTAAAGCGCCCTTTTCCGTGCAAACAAAATAAAATAAAATAAAAAAAGCTTCTCAACGCTTTGCATGTGTTGAGCTGCTCCCGGTATGAAGCTGCCCTTCGGGAGAGAAGGGAACCGGTTTAAAGATCACTGCTTAAAAATAGACAGTTCCCTCTGTTTCCAGGGGCCGGATTTTCAAATCCTCGGCACCCGGCCTTGGGATTCGATTTGTACGAGAGCTCCGTTCACACGGAGGCACCTAAAGGAAGCCGGGTTTGCCAAAGAACTGCGCGGGTTGCTAGTCCCAAGGGGTGTTGAGCGCTTTAGACAATCTACCTCTTCTGCGGGCGCTCTGGGGTGACCTGCCGTTTCTCCCCTGCCTTGTGAGCAGGGCAGAGCCCCCCGGGGGGGTTGTATTTTTATGTTTCCCCCCTCCCCTAATTTCCGCGATCTCTGAGCCCCGCCGTTGGCTTTTCCCACTGGCTGACTATCCTGCCACCTGCGAGTCATTTCCCGAAATGGCTTGGCGGGTTACAGCCCCCATTCCCCAGTGGAAGCATCTGCCCCTCCATTGGATTTTCCCCTCCTCCGTCTCCCTCCTCTTTAACCCCCCCTCCCCCCATTTTTTCTTCGCTTATTAACCGAGACATTTTCAACGGCTGCAAATTGCTCGCAATTACCCCCAATTGAAAGCGGGGGGAGAGCCTTAATTTAGCAGCCTCTGTCTAAAATTACTATAATTGCGCCTCCTTTCATAGGAACAGTGGAGTATCTTAAAACAGCCGCGAGGTTTGTTTGTGCAGATGTTAAGGGGCTTGGGAGATTTAGACCCCTTCTCCCCACGTTTCTCCTGAACCAAACTGCACATAAAATCTGGGTGTCCACGTTGTTGGGTCCTGGTAACGCGCTGTTTTTGCCGCTTTGAGTTACGCAAGGGTGCGAATGCGCTGCGGTGTATTTTGCGGTGTATTTTGTTGCTCTTTAGTTACGCAAGGGTGCGAATGCGCCGCGGTGTATTTCCCTCTCCCTGCAGCCGATCGTTGGAGCGGGAGGAAGTCGTGTCTGGATTTTGCTGCTTCTTAAACAACAGGCGACCGAGCAAACGTGTTTTCACGTCCTCGCCCCTCCTAATGCGAAAGAGAGAACGTGGCTTCAGAAACCGATTTTTCCGGGGCGAGGGGATAAGGATCAAAGTTTCTACAGAAGCAGACACCGCTTTAAACAAACAATATGTCTAATCTCTCGGCTTTCCCATTAAGCGAACGCGGGCAAGATCTCTTGAATCAAATCATAAAAACCCATCAACTTGTCCTAACAAAACCACTTAGCCACATGAAAAAAACCCAGCCCGAACCGAGAGGTTCCAATCGACTTGATATTTAATTTTACAACCTGCTCTGTTGTTTTAATGAACAGACTCGCGCTCGGATGTCCAATTAATCCCCGCTCAGGAGACATTCCGAGCCTAGATTGTATCTCCTCGTGTGCACAGCTCTGTCTTTACCAGCGGTTGTTTTTTTTCCCCCAAGAGTAAATGATGTTATCAAGCAAAGGCATTGACATGTGAGGAAAGGGGAATTTACTGTAAGTACACGAGGCTTGCTAATTGGAAAAGCCACACAGGTGGGCTTGTCAAGGCGTTTGCTAAAGGACGCTGGGTTGGGATAGATAGATAGATTTTTGGCTGTTAATAAAATATATCTATATGCTGGACCGCGTTGTGAGTTCAATCCTTGAGGGGGTCAGTTAGGGATCTGGGGCAAAAATCTGTCTGGGGATTGGTCCTGCTTTGAGCAGGGGGTTGGACTAGATGACCTCCTGAGGTCCCTTCCAACCCTGATATTCTGTGATTCTATATTTGCCCCTGTCTCTACAGGGTCTGGGGAATAGAGCATTGCTCTTGTCATTCAACACGCATTTCAGCCAGCCAGCCAGCCAGCCTTTCCCCCCGGGTGCAGGGCTGGCTTTGCAAAGCACCCCACTGAAGAGCGGCCCGGGACCCGAACACGGACACCCGAGAAAGCCAGCTTCGAATATTACACCTGTGCGCGCCTTCATTGTAGCGGACGCTGCGCTGGGCGCGAGCTTAGAGAACTTATTGGGGTTTATTTTGGGGGGGTGTAAGAACCAGCGAAATCCTTCCCCCGCGCAGCTAATCCTTGATCTAACCGCTGAGCATCCCGACCAATTCATGCATCCCCTCTTCTATTTTTGCATGATCATTTGCAGTCAAATAGGAGGACAAACCAGACGCCGGAGGCTTCCAGGAGCCTTGTGCACCTTCCCCAGCACATGAACAAATACATCAGCGCCACGGGGGTCGTACCTGGGGGAGGTGGGCCGCTTTTACTAGGGCAATGTTTCATTCCCCCCCCCCCACCGAGGGTTTGGAGTGTCTTTCAGATTCTTCCCTCCCAGACCCCACAGACATACCAGCGATAGCCTGTCTCCGCTACCCCCCCTGGAACCAATCCGGGCATTAAAATTGTCTAAACTACCGGGCATTGACAGAAGGTAGAATTCAGCTGACAATCAAATCCCTTCCTTTGATTTAAGAGGGGCTCTTCTAAGTAGTCCTTGCCCTCAAAATGTAGGGGGGGGGGGAGAGGGCCAGGCATTTTGCAAACTTTAGAATCAATAAAATATGTCCATTAAAAGGTCAGTGACATCAACGTTAACACCAGCTCGCACCTGCTCTCTTTGCATCCCAAACGCCGCGCCGGGGAACAACAATGTGAAACTGTAAAAAGCAACAGAGGGTCCTGTGGCACCTTTAAGACTAACAGAAGTATGGGGAGCATAAGACGTGAGGTTCTTACCCACGAAAGCTTATGCTCCCAATACTTCTGTTAGTCTTAAAGGTGCCACCGGACCCTCTGTTGCCTTTTACAGATTCAGACTAACACGGCTTCCCCTCTGATGTGAAACTGACCAGCAATGACTCGCGAGTCACTTGAAATTGACTAGTATCAGAGGGGTAGCCCTGTTAGTCTGAATCTGTAAAAAGCAACAGAGGGTCCTGTGAAATTGACTAGTCTGTTCGCGCTGTGAGGAATGAAAATCTGTGTGGGTTGGTACAGCACCGAGCACCATGGGGCCCTGGTCCACGACCCGGGGTCGTGGTCGCGATGGTAATAATAATACACAATAGAACGGTTCTACAAGGGGCGGATTCTGTTTACACCCGTGCAGCGTGGTTTAAAAGCTACCAAATGGGGGTGGGTCGCATTTTACATCCGTTTTGAGCCGGTGTCCATGTGCAGGAGGCCAGATTAAATGATCTCCTCTGGCCTTAAACTGTATCCGTGACCCCGCAAGGTGCAGAACCAAGGAGAATCGGACCCCCGGCCTTTTACCGGGTTCTCCTTTTACCTAAGAAGTTCTCAGCAACACAGGTAAAGACATCCCCATGTCTAACCTGTGATTTTGTTTCTCAGTTTGTCTCCAATGGTTGTAGAGCACGGGGTGCTGACAACAGTTCGGTGGTCTGGGCTGTTTTAAAACAAGGAAGTTTTTCATTAGCATGTGAAACTAAAAAAGAGGGGTATCCAAAGCTCACCCTCCCCTGGCATCTGTCTGCGTCGTTAAGGCATTATTTTTACATCTAATCATCATCTATCTATCTATCTATCTATCTATCCCCATACACCCACTCTATCTAATCTATCTATCTATCCCCATACACACTCCTCTATCTATCCATCCCCATACACCCGCTCTATCTATCTATCTATCTCTCTATCTATCCCCATACACATACCTCTATCTATCCATCCCCATACACCCGCTCTATCTAATCTATCTATCTCTCTATCTATCCCCATACACATACCTCTATCTATCCATCCCCGTACACCCGCTCTATCTATCTATCTATCTCTCTATCTATCCCCATACACATACCTCTATCTATCCATCCCCATACACCCGCTCTATCTAATCTATCTATCTATCCCCATACACACCCCACTATCTAATCTAATCTATCTATCTATCTAAAGTACAAATAATGCCTTCAAGCTACATATAAAATCGATAGTGTCTTTGTGTGTGTCTATGAGCTGCTCGAGTCAAAGCTTCTCCTTCTTTAATATAAATACTTGGAGCCCTTGTTAATGTGACCTACTCGGTAATTGCAGAGGCCAAGCGGAATGAAGGAGAAATCTAAACCGAGCCGGGTGGATAAAGGTTCTTTCTATTCCCGGAGACTATAACAAAGAGGGGGGGGGGGGTTCCTAATGACCAGGGCGAGATTTAATGGGCGCTAATTACACCCCAGCGATAATTTGGAGGTGTTTACAGCGACCCCTGAATGAGGAAGGGAGCAGAGACCTCGGTCAGCCTCCCCCTTAAAGGACAGCTGGCAAAATCGCGCCCTTCCCCCCACCTCCACCCCTGCTCATTTATTCTACTGGGAGATTCCCTCCAACGGGATGCGGGGGTCGCACCGACAACTTCAGCCGCCACCACTCCCCTTTCCACGGCAGGACCCTCGGCGCGGAGACAACCCCCCTCCCCCGGCTCCTCTCCCAGCGGAAGGTTTGGGCCTGCGCTTCCCGCAGCTGCGCCAAGTGCCACCGCGGTAAATCCGGAGCCACTGCAGTGGGGTTACTCCGGATTTACACCTCAGAGCAAAATCTGGTCTCGCCTAATAGCGCGGCAGGATCCGGCTCCCGGAGTTCTTAAAAGCCGCTAGAGGTAGGTCTGATTATTATTATTAATAAATGTAATTATGATTGTCCTATCTCTGAAATCATGTCAGATATTTCTTCCCCCGAGCCAGCCTGATGAGTGAGCTAATGTTTGCGGGTGCCTAGCGGAAGGCGACGAGCCCCTCTGAAAATGGGGCCTTCAATATTTTGGACCCTGAAGCCGGAGTCTCCAGCCTCATGCCCACCAGTGCAAAGTACTTAGGATCTGGTAGCATTTCACATCCACTCCGCAAGACTGGTCCTGACAGCACCAGATGCAGCGCGCTTTTGTTATGCTGACAACCCAGACATTTTCTTGGTATTGGAAAGCCAGCAAGAGAGGATTTGGGGGGGGGGGGGTCGGGGGGGGTTGCTTTTTAAAGGGATCCACTTCTCTTAACAGGAGATTAATTTTTAAAACGTAATCCCCGCTCCTGTAACCTTGACACCAAAGGGAGTTTTTGCCATTGACTAACCTGGGAGCAAGATCAGGGCCTGGAATTTGTGTTGCCTGTTTGATGGGTAGAAGGAGCCTCGGCTACAGCTAGCGAGCGAAATAATAACAATACAAATCCTCCAACAGCCATTTTTCTAATGGCATAAAACGCAAATGCAATTTTCTTGCATTGTTTGCTTCGGAAGTTCGAACCCTGTCCCAGGTCACTCAAAAAGCTTTGGCTCGGGCCCCCAAGGGAAATAAAACGCTAAATCTGCGCCCCCGGTTCTTCAGCATGGGCCTCCGTGCGCCCTAATCCCTCCTGCCTAAATTTGACAACCGGTAGTAAAGTTAAGCACCCGCGCAAACGTTCTCGGCACGTAGGGCCTTGTTCCAAGCGAGCAGAACAAACATCCAATCGTTTGTTCTTTGAAGCACATTCTCACCGTTAAGCCCCGCACGCACAGGGTTGCCAATGTCTTTTGTAAATATTTTTTTGTTAAAGAAAACATTTCTACTCAACATTTTCCTACAGGGACAAGAGGAAAACCGATTTCCCCCCCCCTCTTAGACCAGAGTTGAAAAATGGCATTAGAAATGGCTCTCATAAAATATGTTTTGGAGGGGGACACAAAAAATCGGAGGAAAACCATTTACTCTACAGTTTTACATCCTGTTTATAAAGAGAAACAACACCATAACAAAATGTTATTTATAAATAAATCTTTGCAGACCAGGAGGGGAGAAAATATGGCTTCACGTGGAGGGACAGGAGGGGATTAAAGATGACATGAATGTGGAGAATGTGTGTCAAATAGAATCACAAATTCTTCCAGGAAGAAATCACCACTGGTTGGTGTCTGAAACTGAATACGAACAAGTTCTCTTTCTGCCTTTCAATGAGAGAAGGGGGAAAAAATTAATGCTTTATAAAAGGCCTGGAGGGAAATTACATTCCTCAAACTCTTCTAAATCACTGTCTGTAAACATAATCCTGGTAATAAAGCACTTGAAAAATATTAACAGCAGGACACTCAAATGTGGAGCGAGCATTTGCTTGGCAGTATGGAAGAGTTTATATAGATATTTATATACACATATATATATTTTTCCAAATAGAAATCTGTCGATGTGTATAAAATGAGCTACCTACAGCACAAAAAAGGGAGGAGGGTAACATTGGACAGTCGATAAAGTCTTTCTCCAAGAGAGGGAGAGATTTTTTTTGGGGGGGAAGGAGGGGGTAGATTGTCAGATGATGGAAATTGTCCTAGTTCCATTGACTTGCCACCAATTAACGCCCATTGAGGACCATCTCCTCCGTCTTTCCATTTCTGAGGAGCAGAGGAGGAAAAAAAAGCCAGTCTCTGAACATGTCCCCAGACTCATGAACAATTTCTTTGTAGGTTTTCTTTCTTCCTGGCAGGGATAACATCATTTCCTTTGCTCCCCTCTGCTCTATGCAAATGTCAGAATCAACTCCTCACAGAGGTTCAATGTTGCCAGGAGAAGGCCTGGAGAATTTTCCCATGTGGCCGGCGGAACTCCCGGAGACTTGATGGTTTCATAAATTCCTCAAGGAGCTGAGGGCTTGCGTTCCTTTTTCTGGGGGTGGGCGGGAAGGAGAGATCAAGGCAGCGCCCACTGTCACATCATATGTGGTCTCGGCATGGCGTCTTGCTGGTGTGGTTGATACCAAGGTCCAAAGCTGTTGATGTAGCTGTTGGGAGGGATCGGGGCTCCTTTGCCAGCCATGGAAACGTCCCAGAGAGGGGGTATGTTGGGTGAGCAGGGGGACAAGGATGCAGAGTTGTGGAGGTGCTCCCCTTCCTGAACGCTGGAGCCTTGCTTCATGATCTTCTTGTACTTGGAGCGTTTGTTCTGAAACCAGATCTTAACCTACGACAAGGAGAGGAAAGAGTCACCGAACTACAACGGTGTGGGTGTGTGGGGGGAACAGTGTAGGGTATTGTGGGGGAGGAGGGTTGTATTCTCAATTAGCAGTTGGAATGGGAGGGGGGCTGGGGTGTGTGGATTCCCTGCCAGTATCTCTCCGGCTTGTCTCTCCCCACCCCCCAAATACGAGAGAGAAATATACATACATTGCAAGGCCAAAAGAAATACCCCCCCCCCCCAATCTGGTCTTACAAGCGAGCCCCAAAGCCCTGGATCGCCTGAGCTGGGTGGGGAGATGGGTTAGCAGCCCATTTACCAACCTGCCTCTGCTTGCAGGCGTGCTGGTGAATGCACTGAGGGGCATGCCCCCCGCCCCCAGCCCCTTCGACCTCCCTCCAGCGCCCGGGCACCATTGTGTTCACGTGGAACGCGCCCAGGCCCCAAAGTTTCAACATTCTGATCGTCAGCTGGGCCCCGTGGGGGACTCCGGAGCGGGGGGTGGGGGCGGGAACCGGGGGCAGACTCTGGTCTGAAAAGGAAAGATCACCCCCGCTATCGATTTTTCATCGATTTCCGCTTCGAAACGGAGGGAACCTGCGCGCTCCAGGGAGTTTGCTGGTTTATTTTAAAGCGCACGTTCCCAGTAGCTAGAGAGAAATAAAGACTGGGGGGGGGGGGTGTATTAACTGATTGCCGTGCCCGGGCGGGGGCTAATTGCGAAGGGTAAGGATCGGGCCCCATGGCGCGTCCTGGTTGCGAGATTTCTGGCGTTCAAAGCAGGAGCTGGGCGTGGAGTCTGCCTCGGACGCTGCTCTCCGAACTCGGGTTCTTTCTCCGTGAATCGGAGCTGAGTGACCGACCGACCCACCTCGGGGTGCTCCCAAGCCCCCAGGCGGTCCACCAGCCATAAGACCCGCCCGACTTGGGGGGAAGAAGCTAACGCACCCTTTGCCGGGGGGTGAGCTGGCCCGGAAGCCCACGGGGGGAGTGCTGGCTTCGGAGTGAAATAGGAGCAGGATCGGGCCCATCGTCATGAACAGGTGACTCTACGCGACAGGCGCATGTTAGGCGGTGTCTCTGCCTTCTGCTTTGACTGTGAGAGGAGTGCGCCTAGGGCAGACACGGGGGTGGGTAGCAGAGGGAGCTTGCTAAGGACGGGGGGGGGGGGCAGCCCCATTTCGTAACGCCGCTCAGCGCACAGATGACTGACTCCTTTTACACGGCGCGGCTTTGCAGGTCGCCACTTGCCTCCTTTTTTTATTATTAGTATTATTAAATCTCGTTGCCTGTGGCTGTGGACTGATCCCTCGCGCCTGCCTGTCTGCATCTATCTCTTCAAAGCCAGTCACCCGTCTCTCTTTGCTCCCGCAAGGCGCTGCCCCACATTCCCATCCATCTGTGCAGAACCATGGACCAGCTGAGGATCGGGCCCAAAGCTGGGGACAAGACTTATCCAATCGTCCGATTGTCTCCCTCTAGCCCCTACTTGCTAATTTCTCCAGGGTTTCCGTCTAAACTATTTTTAAGCCAGGCGGCCAAGATTCTGCTCTCAAATTCCATCCCTGTCAATCCGGAGTCACTCCGCTGCAAAGGAGTGAGTCCGAATTCACGCCGCTGAGAGCCAGAATTCGGTCCAATCCAGTCTCTCTTCTTTGTTTTTGTTTACGTGTGCCGGGGACCATTGGGCTTCCCGAGCGAGGGAGGCTTCACGGTTGTCTGGTTGGTTTCTTCCGCACGTAAATGAATGTGAAACGAAACCAGCCGAGCTCTGGGTGTCCTTGGGCACAGAGCTGAGCAGACACTCCAAAGGGGGCTGTTTCTCCCTCGCAGGCAGTATCTTCCCCCGCCCACCCTGCAGAAGAGTTTGTCAACTTCAAATAGACAAACATCCCCAATGGATCATCCTCGCTGAGAAATAACAGAACAATTAAAGGAAATGCCTCTCCGCTCGGGAGCGATTCCTCAGGGCTTTGAAGACAGAGAAAAAGGGCGAATGGGAACCACATGCGGCAGAAGGGGGCCGGGGGGAAGACTCCGGAGTTAGGGACAAATCAACACACACACCAAAAGAGACCAAATCCAGCCCAGAGTTACCCCCGGGAAGCCAGAGGGAGAGCGGGGCAGGACTGAGCTCAGGCCATGTGCCACAGGGTACAGCCCCACTGAGAAAGACAGGCAGATGCATTCCCATTCGTGTCGGGGCTGGAGGAAATACAGAGCCACCCCCGGGGCCCGAGCCCAGATGATGCCGACAGAAAAATATCCGTTCTCGCCAAGCACATTTTCATGGGTCAGGTTTAAACTTTTCTTCCCCCTTTCAGTAGCTGTAAAACAATAAAGACCAACAAGCGCCCGATTCTGCTGTACAGGGCTATCAATCCAGAATAAGGGGCGATTCTGACCGGTGTAACAGACTGGGCCTTGTTCTCTGATGTGTACCAAATAGACCACAGGGCGCCCAGGGCTTTCCTCGAGCCGAATCCTGCTCTCAGGGACACCCCGACAATTGCAGAGTCGATACAGATTTACTCCTGTACAGAGCAGAATTTGGCCTCGCTAAAGGAGGTAGAGCGGTGTACACCGGAATTATCTATTTACATAGATGTGTGATTGAGAGAAGGCAGGGCCGGATTCTGGTCTAAACAAGTATGAATCCGAATTCACTGTTGATTTCCAGGGATGGAACGGAGGCAGGATGTAGCCCAATGAAAGCGAACGAAAGGAACTGCGTGTGTTGTTACTTCTTATGCATTGGCGAGATGGAGCCAGATTCTGCTCTACACAGGGTTAAATCCGGATTCGCTCTGAATTTTCATGGCTGTAACTGAGCGCAAGACGTGGCTTAATGAAAGCAAACGCAACTCTGCGTACTATTTTGTGATACGTTAGAGAGACAGGACCGGCTCCTGCTTCCAGTCACACCCCTGCAAATTCAGAGTCGATCTGGATTCGCTCCGGTGTAGAGCAGAATCTGGCCCTGTGGCAAACTGTTGCCGGGGGCTCAGCGGGGGTTGGATTGGATCTCACCGACTCCCTCTGGCTCGCCCCAGCCTGTACCTGCGTCTGGGTCAGTCCCAGCTGCGCCGCCAGTTCCGCTCTTTCCGGGAGGGCGAGGTACTGGGTCTGCTGGAAGCGTTGGTTGAGTGCCTGGAGCTGCAGGCTGGAGTAGATGGTGCGGGGCTTGCGGATTTTCTTCCCTTTGCCGTTGAGGCGGATCTCCCCGTTCTCGATCACGGTGGTTTTCTCGTGCTCTGTAAAAAAAATCACAGGTGGCTGAAAAGCCTCCCTAAAGAGAGAGCGGCGGGGCCCCCTCGGGGCTGGGGGGAGGGGAGCGGGAATGGGGCTGGGGGAGGCTGGCGCAGAGAGGCGAGAAAGGGGGGATAAGGGGATCCCGGAAATCCAACCCCCCCCCCGCCCCATCCACAGGGAAGAACGAAGGGAGGGAAGCACCCTGGGGAAGAACCACCCCCATATGGGACGGGACGCTGTTTACATGCCACGGGTTGATTCCCACACACTTCGTTGACGCCAAAAGACGCTCTGGGCCCAGGATCGGGTCCCTTAATCCCTCTTATAAACACTGCACAATGACCTTAAAACAATGAAAAGAGAGAGAGAGTGTGTGTGTGTGTTTCCTAGCCCTGGGAAGAAGGAGCGGGGGAAGGGCAAAAAGGCAAAAATCTGTATCTACTCTGCAGTTGTCGGGGTGTCCCTGAGAGCAGGATCTGGCTCGAGGAAAGCCCTTAGGAGCCCTGTGGCCTATTTGTTACACATCAGAGAACAAGGCCAAATCTTTTAACCCGGGTCAGAATCGCCCCTTATCCCGGCTTGACAGCCGGGTGCAGCAGAATCCGGCCTAAAGGGAGCGGCGGGTCTTCTTGTTGGTCTTGATTGTTTTCCAGCCGCGGAGAGTTCAAGCTCGGGGAAGCATTGAGATGTCACCCTTATTGCATTAGACAAAGTCTTTCTCTTTGAATGGTCTTAACCGACCCCTTCCCCCTGGAGACCCTGGCTGGGGCGGGGTAGAGCCCGGCCGAGGGCTCCGAACAAGTTCTAAAGGAAGATCCGTCAGTCAAAGACTGGTCACCGGGGGGATGTAAAATACTGGTTAAAGTCTCACAATAATTCGTATTTAAAAATCCAGATCGCTCGGCCAGGGCAGGGAAACGGGAAAAAAACACCCCCCACCTCCCAATAGCTCTAACATAGATCCCTTAAATAGGGGTCATGTTATATCAAGTATTATAGGGTAAATCTGAACCACTTGTTAGCCATATATCCTATTCATAAATCTATTTTTTTCCTGCAACCGAGCAGACCCTCCTCCGCGTGACATTCCCTTAATTAGCAGTAATGGTGCGGAGACATTTCTTAGTTCTGCAGCGAGTAGAAGCACCTCCCGCTATCATAATCTGTGGATTATGATTTCTCCTATTAAGGCAGTATCGGTTCTGCACAGACGAGAGAGGTCACTCTGTGCTTTTCATTTTCCGAGGTCTTTATTTTTTTCTCCCCCCGCTTCCCCTTTGAGCAGGTGGGACTGTGGCGGAAAAATATCCCAAATCAATATCGCGCTTCAGCGGAGGTTTCTTTCCGGTTTAAAGTCTTCGAAAGTGAAGCCCCGATCCTGCAAAGATTTAAGCCCCTGCTTCACTATATGAACCGGGCAGATCCCCGTGATAACTCTCTAATGAGGTCTGACAATTCACATCAGCTAAAGACCCGTCCCAGGAGTGGTCCCCATCAGTTGTTGCTTCCTTTTGTTAATTCGGCTTCACTTCTGGGGTTGGGCAGTTTATATTTTATCATCGCCCCTGCCAACGTCACGTCGGTCTTTTAAGTGCGCGGCATTGTTAGATTATATAACTTGCAAAATGTAAAGGCGGCCTTTATACACGCAAAATTCAAGGCACTGGGAAGTTTGAATAGAAAGAATTCAGGGCAGGGCAGTTTGCTCGGTTAAATTTATGAGGGGAACATCAAAGCAGGGTATAACTTTGTTATAAAATAATGAACTAGTTATTCACTGCTCATTCTCCGGTCAGCTTCCAAACGCTGCTACATACTGGAATTAATTTTGCTGACAATTTTCTTTTTCAATCGACGAGATCTTTATGAGATCCGTACATGCAAATCGAAAGTGAGAAGGCGCATGGGGTCAATAGAAGAGTAAAGTATCATTAAAAAAAAAAAAACCCCTTAAGGAATAATTTAATTTCAAAACAAAACAGCTTGTCGTAAAATCCAACATAAAATCTCAACGCTAATTAGCAAATTCCTTGTAGCCCATTCCACAATTCCTGTTAGCCCATTTCCCCTTTATCCAGTGGTTTTGTTAACGTCCTGCAGGATTTTAAAGCCGATTTGTCAATGAGTTGCTTGGACATTTCTTTACTAGTTTCTTTCAGTGAATAAATCGCGGGCAGGGTAGAAATCAAAAGTGAGCAGGACTTTAAAATCGTGCTATTGTTGAAAGTGCCAGATTCTGGGTCTAAATGATATTGATCTAAACCCAGAGTAATTCAGGTGGCGTCACCCAGGCTGCAGTGGAGTGAATCCGGATTTGCGCTAGAATAATTTAGATCAGAAGAGGTTTAGCCAATCGATTTGTGTTCTGACTCTCTTTGGACCAATGGATCTGAATTTAAAGTTCAGTTTCTTGTTTCCCCACGATATGAAGCCTAACCTTTTAAAATAGATTCAATATTTTTAATAGGTGTCAGTTTAATAATTCCTCGTTAAATACATCAACTGGGTGGGTGTCTATACACACACACATATTAACGACTTGTGACCCGTTCTGAGTATCGAACTAGTGTTCTGGGAAACCAGCAGAACACTTAAAAGGAACTCAGATGGAAACCCGTGAGCTGCCGAGGAAATTTGAATCCAAATAGACGCCGAATTTGAATAGCATGGAGCCTGGGATTTCCCTTGTTAGGTGCATTTGAAGAAGTGGGGTTTTTTTTTACTTATGCCCAAATCTGTTAGTCTTTAAGGTGCCACCAGACTGCTCCTTGTTTTTGTGGACACAGACTAACAGGGCTGCCCCTCTGATACTTAACATAACCCTGGCAAATCGAGGTTCCCTCCTTTGCAGAGAGAATCATGAAATATCTCATCAGCCCACAAGCCACCAACCCCGGGTCACAGTTAGAAAGCGGACGGGAAAAGTTTTTGTGATTCAAAGTTAGCGTCTTATCCGCCTCCCCGAAATTTATGGGTATTTGATTCATCTAAATTTGCTTCTGTTGTCCACTGCAAACCCACGCCTCGGTCCTTCCTTGGTTTCTGGGAGCTTTCGAAGAAGGTAGAAAGGGTCAGAGTCACTTTAGTTATAGATCTGAACGCTCCAAGAGGCGAGATCTCTAATTTTAATCCACCTCGGGACAACACGACGAGGACTACTACTAATTAATAACTAACCCTGTTCATAATTAAAAACCTCCGTGGTTCTGTTCCACAGGGAGATTCTCCTCTGCTGTTCTGGTTGGCTCTAAGTAGTAACAGCAAAAAGTTCAATTCTGAATGTATTGTTCACACATTACACATTGGCCCAAACTCTGCGCTCAGTGAAATTGGTGTAAATCCGGAGTCACTCCGGTAAGGGGGAGCAGAATTTGGCCTCCTCTGTCTCTACGAGCTGCAGACATGTGAAGGAACATTTTGCAGTTGAACCTGAATGAATGCAGGGGCCGGCCTGGGACTGGCGCAGTTTTAACGGTGATATGCACCCTTTCAGTTGAGAATGTTTTTTTCTGGTCGTGGTGGTTTTTTTTCTGGTGCACGGATCATTTTAATGGCTAACTTTTTGTTACAGGGGTTCTTAAAAGGGTAGGAAAACTCGTTAAAGCAACTGTCCACATTTTTCCTTTACAAAACAATCCGTTCCGATAGTCGCTCCCAAATCTTTTGTTTTATTTTTACAAGTAGGACTTTTTTTAAAAAATTAGGAATATACCGTTGCCAGCTCTTTGCTCTATGTGGCATCGCTATTAAGTCCTTTGCTTCTAGCCTTTTACCCGTGATTAAATATTTTGGCATTCACCCTCGTGTAATAAATGCGTAATTAGTTTTTAAAACGACTTCCCCGAAGTTACCAGAACTTCGCTGCTAGCATGAAATAGCTCCAACCAGGCTGTTTAAACATATTAGGTTTTAAAACCGATGTGACCAAAGAACAATGGACTGCTTAAGTGGATTCTTTATGGCAAGTTTCCTGATGTGGTTGATATGCCATTAACACGGTGTGTATCTCCCCTGGAATCTTGACAGGTGCCAATTAAAGGATATTGGAATTAAATAATATAAATACATGAAATGGAAAATGATTGGTTGCGCATGCCTTTTCCAAACACCCAGCGAGAGCTGTATTAAAATTAAACATTGCTACATTTATGCTGTTACTCTGAAATTTATTTTATGGCTGATGCAGGCCTCGCCTCTGCAGGCAGGCGATGAAAGATATTAACAAGGTGGCATGCCGTCTAATTGTTACAATATAAACAATGGCATTCTTCTTCTTACTGTACGTCAGCCTCCAATTCTGGGCCATTGTAGATGAATCTGACAGATACACCAGGGTAAATGACAGGTTATTCTGGGTGTGGATGAAGTTCTGGAGTGAAATCCCGGCCCCATTCAAGTCAATGACATCCATTGACTTCAATGGGGCCAGAATTTTACCCCTGGAGCGTAGAAAAACGGAGATGACTTCTTCCTTGCTAAAAGTGAGGGATATTATTTTAAAAAAATCACATCCATGGCAGATCTAGAATAAAATGCAGAATGAAATACGCGATGTTTTCTGTTAAAGTTGCATATGTTTCCAATCTAACAGCTAAGAGAGTTTTTCGGATATTTTAGCCAGCGCTTATTTTTTTAAGAAAATGTTAGCATGTCCCAAAGTAAACAAACAAAAAAATACACAATCCTCGTCAACCCAGAATCTCAGGAGATATGCCAGGCCCCTGCAATCCAAGCAGAGTTCCTTTGCTGTAGACACACACATTTTTAAGTGCATTGGGGGGGGGGGGGGGAGGGAGAGAGAATCATACAGTTGTCCTAAAAATTCGTGTTTGCATTGCAAATGTACCAAGTAAAAAAAATCATAATGTTTTTCATAAAGGAAGAAGCAAAACAAGACCGTTTCCTATTAAAGGATTTCCACTGAGTTTGTAATTCTTTTGTTTGTGTCTTTGGTGGGGCGGGGGAGGGAGAGGTAGCATCTCGGTTTTGTCAAAATTATTATTTTGTTCCCTTAAAAATGTTCCCTTAAGGGTGAGGGCGGGGGGGGGGGAGGCTTTAAAAATCGCAAAAGGAAGCTATCGCAGGTCTGGAGCAAACCCCTAGTTAAAGAGCGAACTAATCTAGGTGCTCCGATACAAGCCAAGAGGGAGGTCAGAAGTCCCCTGCGCCACGAGAAGGCTACTTTCAACTCCAAACTCTGAGCAGAGATTCGCCTCTCGGTCTGATGCTTGGGTCGGAGGAATTGCCAGATACTTTTGGGTTGTTTGTAGTTGTGGGGAAAGAACTCTTCCTGCAAAGGGCTGGATTATAGACGGAGCCAGAGAGAACCGGGGCCCGGGCCTGGGGGCGGACAGCGGGACTAGGGGGCACGCAGAGGTGGCTAGTGGATAGGCGCTGGAGGCTAGCAGGACCTCCCCCCCACAGGGACTGGGCTGGAATAGAGAATGCCTAACATACAGGCACAGAGTAGACAGACACCCCCTTACCTGTCTCCTCTAGTCTGCCCCGGTGCCCCAGGGCGCTGGCCGGCTGCTGGGCGCCGTGTTGCTGGTAGGACAGGTACGGGTTGCCGTGGAGATGGTGCGGGTGGTGGGTGCCGCCAGCCGAGCCGGGGTACGGGTAAGCCACGGACCGTCCGTAGGGTGCAAAGGGGCCCCCGTCGTGGCCGGAGCCGTGCAAGCCGTGGAGGGGGTAGTGGCCATGAGCCAGGCTGGGGGAAGGCGGCGGCGGCTGGGGCGAGGGTGGGTGGTTGTGCCCGAACTCCAGGAAAGCGGATTTGGAGGGGTCCGGCCCCAGCAGGCTCTCGGCCAGGGAGCTCATAGTCATCATGGAGCGCAGAGCCCAGGCCCGGGCGTGCAACCCGACCGGCACGGGGCTAGCAACCGGACGGGCGGCGGCGGCTGCTGCTGCGAGCCATGGCTGGGGCAGGGCAGAGCCCCGCTGCTGGTGCCGGTGCGCTTTGCCCCTCTCCTGCCCCGGCCCAGGCTGCAGGGAACCGCTCCACGCAGACTCCCCGCCCCCCCCAGCCACATCCAGGCTCCGCAGCCCAACCTCCTGCCTGGAGCTCGCACCGGGGGTTCCCCCTGCTCCCTCCGTGCCCCGCCCCGGGCCTCCCCGATTGGCCCAGGCGGCCAGCGACGTCACGGAGCCCTGAGGGCAGCCCCTCATCACGGTAATTAACAAGCAGGACGGCTAATGGCAGCTGCCTTCCTGCAAGCCAGGCCATGGGACGGGGGAGGGGAGACACTGGAGCAACAGGTTTGGGGGGAGTTTAGCATAAATGTTTGTCAACAGGAGAAATAAAAAAAAGATCCCCGTGGGGCAGAGAGAGCCCGGCAGGGTGAATAAATCATGATCACCCGTGGGAGAGCGCGTCAGGGGCTGGTCTCAGTGGATCCGTGCACCCGTGGGGCACCCTCCTGCGCTCACGCTGGCTTGCCACCCGTGTGCCCCCCACACACGGATTTACTCCGGCAGACGCAGCCCCTTGAGGTCACTGGCGGAGCAAGAATTGGGTTGAAAAGGTGTGTAGCTAAGATCTTTTAAAAAGAGATGTAAAAAGTCCAAATATTTTACTATTCCCCCCCCCCCCAATTTCATTGAAATTTGAAAACAAATCAGCAAATCAAAAGGGAGCGGGGGCGGGGGGGAATAGGACATCCGTCCCCCAGCACCGCCTCCACCCCAAAGAGGCAGAGGCAGAAGGGGACCTGGGGCCCTAGATTCCTGGCATCAGAACTGTCCAACAAACTTTTCTAGAAAAAAGGACAGGAGCTGAGAGGCGATTTGAAAGCGGATTTTCCTGGAAGAGTTAAAGAGTCTTCCACTGACAGAAGGGGTGTGAATTCCACCGACCAGTTTAAGGACCTTTGACACAGCCAGAGAGGTGTAAAGGGTTAGTCAGTCTATCCTCAATTCTCAATTACTGAGGGGCAATCTACACTCATTGCTGTGTTCGTTTTCCACAAGCTACTCTCGGTATAACCTTCTAGGAGCGATGTACCCCAACAGCTGGGTGCTAATATCTCTGTCCTTCAGTTTATTAACCCCAATCTGGCATAGTGCCCGTGATGTACTACACTACACGTGTTTTATGACTTTTAACCCAAACTTTGTACTTTGGGGTAATTTAAGCATTACACCTAGATGTACAGACACTCCTTCCTTAACCTGTGCATTAGATCATTTTAACATTAGCTTTAATAAAACATTTTAAATCTGTTCTGACTTATAGCACCGAGGAGCCCCAATCATGGAGCAGATCCATGGTGCTCGGAGCTGTACAAACATAGAGCGGTCTCACAGAGCTCACTCTCTAAGTACAAAGAGAAGAGATGAATACGGGGCACTAGGAAAGGAGGGGACACTGCTGGTTAGCGATCATCGGCGAACACCCGCTCTGAGAATCAGGCGTCACTCCGGCTAGAAACCACCCAGCAGGTGTGACTGCCCAGGCGCCCACAGCAATGAGGAACTGGGCCCTGTCTCTGCCGGCGCTCAGGCCGGCTGAAAGGGTGTTTGCTGACATCTGCAAAGTGGGACCCCGTTCCCACTCTCGTTAGAGCCAAAAAGCACCAGCGAACTGGCAGAGATGCCGCCCCATCCGCCGCTGAAATGAACGTGGATTGCGAATCAGCTGTTTAATCTTGGAGCGTCCAAGCCGGTTCTTGCAAAAGCCCTTTTTTTTTTCTTTTCTTTCGGGCTTTCGTTTCTGGAAGATGTTTCCTTCAAAAGAACGCCCCCCCCCCCCCGCAACCCTCCTCCCCTCACGTGCGGTGGTACAGGGGAGCTAGAGGGGATTCGTTTTTCTTTCTCCTGGTGTACACTCCGCTTCGCAAGTGGGAACGGAGGTCGAGGCAAACATGATCTCCCGCTCATAACATGTCCAGCTCCCCTGAAGTGGGGTTTAATGAGGGGATTTGTAGGGCAGACAAGACGTAGAGGGGGCTGCGCCTACCACGGTTACATGGCCCAGATAAACCCGCACCTTACAACTCCGGGCACTGCTGAAGCCGGTTTGAAGCACAGGCGTTTCAGGGAGATTCTGCATCCTGCTAACCCATCCATGGCAGCAAAGGGCGACGCCCTCATCACCCCCCGAGGAAGGCTTTGGGGCTGCTCCGTGGGTAGGTTTCATGTGTAGATACAAAGAAAACACAGAGAGAGACTTTTCCCATGGGGGGGGATCGAACCATCCACTTTCAATGTAACAAAACCACGTTCCAGCAAATTGTCTCCAAAACCAATCCGAGAAAAGTGGAGCTTTTGCACCTTTGGGTACGAGGCCCTTGGGTGGGACTGAATAACGGTGTATTCACGGCGTTATTAATGACTGCACGACATCGCCCTTCTTGATAGCGCTAGCGACTCGGAGTCCAAGTCCCCAGGCTAGGTCCTATACGGAACATTAATTCCTACCGGCTGCCCTACCAGCATCCCCGCATTGCATGGAGGACGCATGATAAAGCATCCCAGGATGGGAGATGCGACTTGGGGCCTTTGAACCCTTCCCCTTCCCCATCGGTAGCTGGGCGTTCATTATAATCCTCCAGGGGGTTCCTTACCCCCAGACCAAGCCCTGTGCAGGATTTTCCTTCTCGGGCAGGGCAGTCTCCTGTCAGGGAGGCTTCAGCCTTTAGGCTGAGGTGGAGGAAGGGGATGTGGCCCAAAGAGCTAGATCATTGAGTACAAATACTTCCTCTTTTGCAATCTATGGGGCGAGAGGGAAGCAAAAGCACTACCCCTGGAGCCCTGCTAGGATCGGACCCTCATTTCGGGTGGCCGGTAGGGTTTACCTGTATCCTCCAAGTCAGACGAATCCCCCATAGGTCAGAGGTTGCAGGACTGAGTGCTGGGTCACCTGGACCGAACACGCCACGAGCCAGAACAGACACCCAAATGCTGGACAGAGGTCTAGTCAGCAGCACGCGTTCCTCCCTTTCTCTCTCTCCCGTGTCTAAACGGAGCTGATCCGAATTCACCCGAGCTGGTTTGCTTCCAAGCTGCCTGTCTAAGAATTCTCCTGTGGCATTCAGTGCCCCTCAGCGGCTTTGTGGACTTTTGCCTAATTTAATTAATTGGGCTGCCCTGTGTTATTAGTGCTTGACTCCCTCCCCTCCCTCCCCCCCCCCCCGGTCTGTTTTGTTTGATCCCTTCCCGGAAGTGAAACGTCCGCGGTGTCTTAAATGCGGAGTTTAATGACATGAAGACACCTCTCCACAGGCTAATGACAATAAATTCAATCCTGAGGTGCCCGTCTTGCCACCAGGCATCGATGTGGATTTCTCTGCCCCCCCCCCGCCCCATTAAGTCGGCGGAAAACCGCGCCCCTTGTTACCATGAAACACAAGCACGTGCGGTTTGTGTGGTGACGGGACCCCCGTTTGCAAGGCACTTTGAGCCCTTCGCTTTTTGGGGCAGGGTTTTAAAATACAAGTTTTCATCCTTTCCAAATGTGCCTAACCCCCCCCCCCCCCCCGGAGTTTGAAGCAGAGATTCCCCCCCCACCCCCCCGCACCTCTGAGGGGCAGAAACTGGGGGAGGTGCCGTAGGAAACACACAGAAACGGCGCCGATCCATCATAAACACAGATCCTGCGCCCTGCAATCTCGGGCTGCTTCGATCGCCTCTAGAACGGGCCGTGTAGACGCACGCGCGCTGTTTATACACGAGACTTCTGCACATACACACAGGACCCACTCTAGTGACCCAGTCCTGTTGCCTACGCGCCGTCTAAACTAGGGCCTAAAAGATCCCCCCCGACTCTTTCCACCTTGGCTGATAGGACAAGACACCGGGCGCTGGCAGCATAAAACCCCATTCACCCAGCAACCGGATTCTCCTCTGTCCTACCCCAGATCTGGCACGCAGCGGAACTGGAACCCAAATGAAGAGGACGGAAGTACATTTTTTTTCTGACAAGAGGAAGTGTATAAACTGGCGTTTGGGTGGGTGGGTGGGTGGGTGTGTGTGTGTGTGTGTGTGTGTGTAAAGCCTGTATTCCCTGTTCCCCCCAAACTGTCCCCTCCGTGTGAGATCAGTGGTAGTCTATGACAGTTAGTTACTCTTCCACTCAGTGCAGGAGGGACAAAGATTTAAGGCACAGGGAGGTTCTTTTCAGGGTCCCCATCCAACTTCCATCAAAGTCACCAGGCTGGTTGTCCCCCCTTCCCCAGTGCTGGCCGGATCGGGCCCTGTGTAGTCTGTGAAGTGGGTTGATTTCATTTGTGGGCCTGTTGTCCCATCAGGTCAGCATCATTGTTTTCCTTTCAAGAGATGCACCCACCCCTCCTTTCACTGGGGAATAGATTTAGGGTGACCAGACAGCAAGTGTGAAAAATCGGGACGGGGGTAGGGGGTAATAGGCGACTATATAAGACAAAGCCCCAAATATCAGGACTGTCCCTATAAAATCAAGACATCTGGTCACCCTAAATAGATTCCACTTGGCAAAGTGAGAGAAGTATCAACAACCAAGCAAACCATCCAAGGAATAACAAAGTGTCTGGCCCGTCGCAGCAGCCCCAGATCTTTGGGTCAGTTCTGTGTTCCTACAGCACCTCCTACAATGTCTGGGGTTTCTAGGTGGCCTGGTGATACAAATCATAATAAATTCCTCCCCCGCACTCACTTCCTCCTCATTTATGTTGTCGACCCCCTTGTCTTTTACTCACCCAAACATAAAAAGCAGGCCCTCCGTGGTAAGAATGCCTGGAGGTTCTATTTTAATTTGATTTAGATCATTATTTCAGTAGTGGTTTAGAGTCACTTGTTATTAGTAGGGGTGGGGGGGGACAACATTTCGCTAGGACAGGGCAAAAATTTCATTCTAGAGGGCATCTGAGGTACTGAAATCAATTCCATAACATTGGTGAAAGGGGAAGAGGATGGAGGTCATTTGAATATTTTTTTAAATTTCCCAGAATTTTATTTTTCCTCTATAGATACATGGGTGACGGATGCCTGAAATGATGTATAACAAGGGACAAAACAGATGAGATTTGGCAAAGTGAGGGAGGATGCATTTACAGAGCGGGAAGTTCTGATTCGCTGTACAGATGGGCCCTATCTTGTGATCAAATCTATTGTCCCAATCTCCCCTCTCCTTTCCCCAGAGAATGGGCATTTTCAGCCCCAAGAGGGACTGAAGAAATTAATATGCACGTGTGGTCATTACGGAGGAGTGTATTTTGATTGAAATAGAAAATCTACACCATTTTTTAAAGAGGAAAATGACATTTTAGCAGCTGGCAAACAAACAAGGCAACATTTATCTTGTATTTCATATTCCAATAAAGAGACAAAACCAAAATGGCCATTTTGATGTAAAGAAAAAAAAATCTTCTGCCAGCACTAAGCAGCATTTTCAGTGTGAAAATTCAGATGATGGCCTTAATCCTGGGAAGATTCCCATGCTGCATGCGAATCTTTAGCACAGAGTAGCCCCATAGACTTCAGTGGAACTACTCCCAGGCTCCGGCTACAGCAAAGCACTTAAGCACATGCTTAATAATAGTATCTAGCTCTTATCTAGTGTTTTCCATCAGTAGATCTCCAAGCCCTTTCCAAAGGAGGTCAGTATCATTAACCCCATTTTACAGACAGGAAAACTGAGGTATGGCCTGATGACATCACTTGTCCAAGGTCATCCAGCAGGGCAGTGCAGCCAAGCACGTGCTTAGGTCCTATTGACTTAAGCACATGCCTAAAATTAGGCCTATGTTCAAGTGTTTTGCCTAATAGGGACGCACTGCTGAAGGGGAGGACATCATGCATAAAGTTAAGCACCTGGGCTAATCTTTGCAGCACCAAGGCCTATGTATTTGTTACGTTGCTCAGACGTGAAATCGCAGTTTCAGACGTAACCAAACTTAATCCTGGAATAGAAACAAACATTCTAAAAACTCTTCCTCTATATGGAGTGAAATCAATTGTCCTGTCGGGCGGCCTGCGATTAAATTTGAGTTGCCAACGTGAGCTAAAAGCTGTGTTGCTGTTTTCACTGCTATTTTAACCCGAATTAGCTCTCCTGGGTTAAGAACCCCCTTTTTATTTGGTAGCATAGCCAGACCTTCAGACGGACAGTGCTGGGGGCTTGTGGGGAAAAAAACCCCACAATTTAGCCTATTATAAGCAAAGACAAATTCCCACTGATTCAACTGGTGAAAGGGGGTGTGTGCTTATTTCAGACCAACCCATTTTTTAAGGCGAAAAGGATCTGGTGTCCTTTTTTTCATTTCTTATACATATGAAAAAACAAGGCAATTGTTGTATAGACAACTCCTCTTCCCCTCTAGCATTAATATAAAACTCTAATAAAGCGGAAACTGTTACTTTTCTACAGGGGATATAATTTCCCAAAAGGAGTTTGGCAGTTCTACACAGAGAAAGCCGGGCCTCCTGTATACTGAATACCATGACCGGCAGGTAGCTTATAAAACACATAACACAACCTGACAAACCTATTTCTAAAGAGATGACAGAATCAAACAGTTGGGGCTCGGCGGTAGATTCCAGGCAATTTCAGCTACAAGCAGCGAAATCTGCCAAAATACGCAATAGCATTATGAAAGCAAGGCCTTTTGCAATGCAAATAGACAATGCTTTGCGATTGCTAAAGGCGGCAGTTCAAACCCGGAGATGCATAGAGGGGAAAGAGATTTATTTTCCACCCTGGCTATGCCAAATTACCAGCCAAGGATCCGGCCTGCAGTTGCTGTGTGGGGCTAGCCTCCTGGATGAATGATCTCAGGACTGGAAGACTCCAGTGCCTGTTGCAATCTTTGACTGTATGTTGAACGTGCTCCAAGTTGCCTGGGTGGTAATTTACTGCTGGCAGAAGATGTCTTGGAATCAGGCAATGATTGCACCACATTTGGTTCCGAATCGGGACGATGACCTTTCGCCTTCATCTTGATTTTTGCCTTTGGGACATAACCAAGTTTTCCCAGAACATGACCTGACGGTTGTAGTCTAATTGTAATTTCACACATACTTCCTGACATCCTGGGAGCGGGGAGAAGAGAAAACTCGGTGAAAACTCCCACCTTGAGTTTTCTCCCAGTTCAGCCCCTCAATTAATTGGGATTAATTCATTTTGCACTCCCACAACAAGCCACCAGATCCTAATGTCCTTCCTTAGGGGCCCGAACTGCCCAGGCCTGTGAGGGGAAGGAAAACAGAAGTGGAGAGCCCGGAGGATGGAAAACACATTGAGGTTTCCTACCCCCACCTCTAATGATTTTCTTCACAGCTGCCCTTCCCCCCTCTTGCCACAGATGAGCTGGGGGGAGGGGCTCAGCCCTCAGAACCCATAGATCCCCTGAGATCCATGCCAATGGTGGGGGATCAGAGCCACCTTGGCTGAGGTCCTGGGGCTGATTCCCCAAGGCTGCCCTTGACCGTTGTGTGATCATTTGTGCCAGCACAAAGCAGGGGGGAAGGGGGAGTCTGCATTTGGGGATGTTTTGCACCCACTTTGCCCCAGGCATGAAGGAGGATGCCAGGCAAAGGTAGATCAGGCCCCCTGCATTGACTCTGGTGTCCTGGCCCAACAGCCATCCCCTGGGAAGAAACCCCACTGCCCCCAGGGGGAAGATGGGGAAGGAAATTCCGCTGTATGGATAATCCCCTTGACCTTCGCAGCCACTAGAGAGCGGGGGGAGGGATGATGCACATCCAGCCCAACCCCCGCCCCCTTCATTCTCGCTCTCTGGCTCTGTTCCACCGTGGATAAATGACTTCAATAGTCACTGGGCTCGGTAGTCCGGTGGTTGGGGCAACCAGATGGGAGACCCAGGGCCCAGTCCCCCTGCTCCGGCCGCTCTTTCATTATTTATCCACAGTGGAGCAAGAGAGACTGCGGGACTCCCCACATCAGACTATCCCATAGCCTAGTGGTTAGCGCACTCCACTGAGCGGCTGGAGACCACTGTTCAAATCCTTTCTCCCACCCTAACAGAGGAGGGGGGGATTGAACCTGGGTTTCTCACATCCCCGCTGAGTGCCGGAACCACTAGGCTAAAAGTTACAAGGTGACAACCCCACCACCACCTCCTCCCATCTTCTGGGGAGCCACGTAGGCACCTCATTCATTTGCACAAGCCGTGCTTAAGCTGCCTGGCCATTCCCATTCGCGGATCGGTTAGCAAAGCTAGGTGTCTTCCTGCTGCCCGGATCTAGGCACCTATCTCTGGGAGGGGGGAGGGGCTCAACACAGCCCCCTGCCGCTGGCTTCTCCCATTGACTAGTTTAGGCGGCTCCCTGCTTAGCATGCTGGATTGCAAGGCCCCCTGTCTTT
Organism: Malaclemys terrapin pileata; assembly: GCF_027887155.1. Lineage (NCBI taxonomy): Eukaryota > Metazoa > Chordata > Testudines > Emydidae > Malaclemys > Malaclemys terrapin. The sequence continues at coordinate 9,922,138 of NC_071529.1, forward strand.
CCCCATTCACTGTAGAGGAGCCTTAGCATCTGTGACTCCTGTGATTTTTCCAGGTGCGGTGATGCTCCGCTTTGCAACGTCTAGGTCCCTTTGTGGAGCTGGGCCTTAATCTTCACTGGGCGCTTCACCAGACTAACAACTTCAGGGATTGGCCCTTCCTTTCTAGGGTGGGGGTGAGGAGGTTCATGCAAGTTGCTGGAGAAATTAAGGGCCGGCTAGGTATACACCGGCTTAGCCTCACTGTTCTGCTGATTTATACCCTGCTGAGAAGCTGGCCTTCATTTTAACACCTGAGTTGAGGAGAGGCCGAAGTTGAGCCCTGGACTTCAACACCAGTTCATCTGGAATGATTCCAAGTTCGGGGGTCAGCAGCAGAGAACCTAGAACCCAGGCATCCTGCCGCCCTGCTCTGACCACAAGGACACCTGATGGCTTAATTCTAGAGCCCAGCGTTTACTGAAAAGTTTTGATCATAAGAGTGTGTGGAGATTAAATCTTTGGACAATTATTTAAATTTGGCTCAGTGTATTTGGATGTGCATTTATTGCTCGGAAGATTACATAGGGCATGTAGATAAGTATGCTAGATTATTGCATCTCTACTGCATAATAAGGCAATTAACTTAAACATACAGTATACAAATAGGATACACTTTCCATGAAAAAAAAAAAAAAGTTTGGTTGGGACTGCAATTGCCACAACTATTAACTATTTGATGGTATTAGATTTCACTGGAATCTCAGCCATCAGTTCACCAAAGGTAAACAGGGAGTGACTGCTATATGTGATAGATAATCGCTCCAAAAACTAGCTTGCAAAGGAAAAATCCAAGCACTGGCTTGTCATCAGCCCTCCCTGGGAGAAGAAACTGCACCTGCCCTTGAAGCAAAATACACGGTTTATGGTTCATGACAAAATGCATTCCACCGGGGAACCCAGAAGACTGCAAGGCAAGGGATTTTGCAACTTACATCTTGCAACAAACTTGTTGCTCTGATTCCTGTTTTGCATTTTTCTAGCAAGACTCTTCCCAGCTCAGAGCTCCCAGGAGAGATGGAAAATTATTATCCCTATTCTACAGAAACGGAAATGGAGGTGCAGACTGTTCTACTCAGTCTCTGCCTCCAAGAGCTTCCAGATTGGGGCTTGCAGGGGCTCCTGCATGACAGGTCAGAAATACCAGTAAGGCCAAGTGGTGTCCGATGTTGGGGGTGCCTCCGTTTGTGGGTGTCCAACTCAAGATAGAGGTTAGTCCTGTTGATTAATGCACTGCTGGAAGGCACTCAAACTACCGTGATGTGTACAAGAAGTAACATCAAAGACAATATCTAGAATAGAAACTGGGGCCTGCTTTTTAGAGGTGCATTCCCAGTGATTTCAGTGAGAGTTCTTGGGTACCCCGCTGCAGTAAAATCAGCATTGCTCCATTGAAGTCAATGGGCCAGATCTACCAGCTGGAGCACCTCAGCATAGCTCCACTGATGTTGTCATTTTGCACCAGCTGAGGATCTAACTGTGGGTCTTGTTTTTCTTCTCCAGTTTTCTCAGAATGGTTCAGAAGCTGGAAGAGTAGATTGTTGCAACATTTCCTCCCATTGGAAGGCACCTATTTGCACCAGTATCCCCGTTGAAGGTTGTGGAACTACTTGTGTAAGTGTCCACCAACAGAAAGGCTGCACAATCCAACCCTTGGTGAGCTACTTCTAAGCCAAGTCTAAATTCAGCCCGGGTGTAAAAGGGTGTGAATTCCATTGATGTTAATGGAGCTGCACCCGCTGACACCAGGGGCTTGAATTCCACCCAGTCACGTCTCATTTTTCACCTCCTGGGGTTGTGTTTGTTCAGGAGGAGCCGACCCTGTCACCAGCAGAGGGACATTCCGCAGAAGATGTTGTCTGGAAGCACGCACGCCCCCAGATTAGACCATCTTCCAAACATGTTTCCATCTCGACATCACTTGGAAAGAGTCTGAGTCATTCCTGAACACGGACTAAATGCCCTGACATAAATAGCAATGAAAATACTGCTAACCCTGGGCCACATTGGGTAATTTTTCCTATCCTACTAACAAACAAACAATAAAAACCCAACTTCTTCTACACTGTATAGATTGATCCATTTGGGGTTGAGCTGTAAAAAGTACTTTCGAAATCCACCCCCCACCATATTTGGATGCAGATCTTCATTAGCCAGGAAGGAGCTGCCCAATGAGGACTTTCAACATGGCAAGATCGACAAATCAGCACCTCTGTTCAAGGTTTTTCCTACGGCTTCACAAGACTTTCCAAAAGCAACATTATGTTTCACAGTAGACACTATTTCACTCAGCATCACAGCTGTGCTCCACAGTACAGCTGAGCAAGAAGTAGTTATGTCCAGTCATAGAGTGTCCCTATGCCTCTGTTTGCCAGAAGCTGGGAATGGGTGACAGGGGATGGATCACCTGATGATTACCTGTTCTGTTCATTCCCTCTGGGGCACCTGGCACTGGCCACTGGCAGAAGACAGGATAGTGGGCTAGATGGACCTTTGGTCTGACCCAGTATGGCCGTTATGTTCTAGAGTTGGCAAAATTCACTCCAACACAAGGTCCAAATCCCACTTATGCCCTTAAACTAGCAGTTAGGGGGGATGTAAGGGGCACGTAGGCCTAGCACTAGGCATTGGCATATGGGTGAATTTCACCCTATGAATAATATTCCTTAATAGTCCCTTTTTTTGGCTACTAAGCCAATCATGAAGCACTCTGGTATTCATTGAATGGATTCACAAGTTTTCGCCAGAGAGTGTGGAGCAATGGTTCTCAGCTTTTTCCATGCTTGGATCCCCTTTTGTATACAGGGTGTGTCTACACTACATAATATACGTGAGCTCTGACATATGTTTAAGCCCACCTACACCCCCCCCTTACAGTCCGCACACAAAGCTCTCTGACAAGCACCGTTACCCCCTCAAAACATGGATTGGCAGGCTTACCCAGGACTCTGGATACGAGCCTGTGTGTGCCGATGTAACATATCACCAACCCTGACCATCTTGCATTTAGGACGTGCCTGGCAACATGAGCTTCATCTTAGTGTCTGGGGAGTCCACTGTTGCTATCCCCCAATTCCCTGGATCTGTCTGTTCCGACCCTTCTATCTTGGCAACTTTCTGCTTGCCTCCCATGACCCGGAGGCTTCCCCATTGAGTTCTACTTCCATCTAGCCAGGATCTAACCCCTCCCATGGCTCAATGATATGAGAAGGGCAGGATGGTCTTCATCTCCCAACACCTGTTTACAATGCTCTGGTTAAGAACCATTGGCTCAGTTGAATAATTGTCGGATTATGGGTTGTCTGCAGATTGTTCTCTTTGACCATTCACTATACGTCATTTGTGTGGTTGGCCACCCAAGTCACATGGTATTGTAGTTGCTCCCTGATTGGATGAGCAAAACACTGAACAGGAGAGCAATGAGCGACACACTCGCGGCCAGAATTTGATCATCTGTGTTACAGTCCAAGAGACATTTGGGGTTTGAAAATGATTTCGCAAACACCCCACCGTTGTCCAGATGCTTGCAAATAAATACAACCCCCTACATCACAACACCGCCAACTCACTGTTTTTGTTTTGTTTTTGCAACAGTAGGACCGTAGAACTGTAGGGCTGGAAGCGACCTTGTGAGGTCATCTAGTCCAACCCCATCCCCCACAGGATTAAGCACACCTCTCAGGGGTAGTCTAGGTGTTTGGCCAACCTGATGTTAAAAACCTCCGACAACAGGGAATCCATACCTCCCCCACCACCACCTCCGGTAAGCTATTCCAGTGCTTACCTATATTTAGAGTTAGAAAGTTTCTCGTGTGTGACCTACCCAGGTTCTCTCAATCCACGTTTTTTAAACCATTCACCCTGCTCTGCTAATGAAAGCCCTTTCTGAATGTACACCAGGGAGGAGGCGGGGGGGACATGACTTCAATCCTTTTTTTGCTCTCTTCAAATAATTTCCAAAAATAGACTTTTCCTCTGTTTTTCCTTAAGAGTCTGATTTTCAGAGCTGCTGGGTACCCACAGCTCCCATTGACTTGAGCTGGAGCTCTGGGTGTCGAGCACTTCTGAGCCACAGTGCCTACAGATTTGGCCCCCACTTCCCATTGGGCTAGGCACTGTCCAGACACATAGCCAGGAAGCACCTGCCCCAAAGAGCTTACCATTAAAAGGCAGAAAAAGGCGGAGAGGGGAAAAACAGAGATGAAGGGACTTGCCCAAGGTCACCCAACAGGTCATTGGCAGAATAAATAGGGAATAGAAACTCAATCCGCTGAGTCCCCATCCAATACTCTACCCACTAGACCATGCTGCCTCAAGAATAGAACCCAGGTTTCTTAGCCTGTCCCACTAGACTGCAGGGGCTGGCAGATAGGGCATTGCCCTGTACCTTATGCAGTTATGTACCCAGTGCAAAGTGGGTGTAAAAAGTCACCATCATGATGTTTTATACCCACTTTGCATGAGTGGAAATGTCTGTGCAAGATGCTGGGTAACAAAACACCTAGCCTCTAGTGTAGACACAGCCACAGGTCCGACTGGATCATTTCAGAACCCCGAAGTGGGAGATAACGTAGGAAGGATTCGCTAGAGGACTGCACCAGGACTCAGGAACTTAACTCCTGACTCAGCTGCAAGCCTCTTATGTGACCTAGTTGGATAAGTCACCTAACGTCTTGTTTACACTGGAATACTCAGGCATATTCATCCAAATTAATTGTTCGAATGGACTGGTTAAACCACATTAAAACCCTGTGTGGACATTCTTATTCTGAATGAACGTGGTTTCATTTGATTTAGCTCATGTCACGTTGGAAATAATTCACTACCAAAACAAAACAAAAACCACAAGCTAAATCGAATGAGGGTCACTTTAATTCTGAATAAGAGTGTCCACACTGGGATTTAAGGTGGTTTAGCTAAACCACTTTAACAGTTAATTCAGATGAATTTTCCAGAGACAAACCCCTCCTGCCCCAATCTGTAAAATGTGGAGAATACTTCACAAGGGTTTATGAGGATACAGACCATGAATAACTGAGAGATCTTCACGTACTGGGGCAATGAAGGTCATATACATAGCTAGCTAGCGAGGCCGGGCACACTGTGGGGAGGTGCCTGTGGTTTATGATGAGCGCAGGCAGCTCAATTTATACCAAAACCCAAGTATGGCACGTGGCCCAGACCAGAGAGATTCATTTCATGAGAGGGATCTGAGAGTTGTGTGCTATTGTTCACCTGTACATTGTTCTCCAGTCACTGGGACCAACAGCACAATGGAGAACTGGACAGTACCAGGGCTCTCCCAAGCGGAGAGTTTGCACAGATCGATCACAATCATTTTCCTGTCCAGAAATCTACCTATCTTAGGGCTTTATCCTGCTGCTCATCACTCTAACATCCAGGCACCTTCTATGTCAAATCCCTGGTGGACTTCATGGTGTCTCTGCCACCTCTCCCTTTTCAGGGTCAAAACTCTGCTTGGAAGAGGGTTTTTAAGATTTTGTTAAATTTCCTCCCTTTTTTTTGTAGGGGTTTGGAGACAGGAAGGGGTGTGTTGGGGTTTAGATCTGGGGGGTCTCTGTGTTGGGGTTTGGAGCCAAGAGAGGGGTGAGTGTTGGGGTTTAGATCTGGGGGGGTGTCTCTGGTGATGGGGTTTGGAGACAGGAGGGGGTGAGTGTTGGGGTTTAGATCTGGGGGGGTCTCCGGTGTTGGGGTTTGGAGACAGGAGGGGGTGTGAGTGTTGGGGTTTAGATCTGGGGGGTCTCCAGTGTTGGGATTTGGCGACAGGAAGGGGTGTGAGTGTTGGGGTTTAGATCTGGGAGGTCTCTGTGTTGGGGTTTGGAGACAGGAGGGGGTGTGAGTGTTGGGGTTTAGATCTGGGGGGTCTCTGTGTTGGGGTTTGGAGACAGGAGGGGGTGTGAGTGTTGGGGTTTAGATCTGGGGGGGTCTCTGTGTTGGGGTTTGGAGACAGGAGGGGGTGTGAGTGTTGGGGTTTGGAGACAGGAAGGGGTGTGAGTGTTGGGGTTTAGATCTGGGGGGTCTCTATGTTGGGGTTTGGAGACTGGAGGGGGTGTGAGTGTTGGGGTTTAGATCTGGGGGGGTCTCTGTGTTGGGGTTTGGAGACAGGAGGGGGGGTGAGTGTTGGGGTTTAGATCTGGGGGGTCTCTGTGTTGGGGTTTGGAGACAGGAGGGGGGTGAGTGTTGAGGTTTAGATCTGGGGGGTCTCTGTGTTGGGGTTTGGAGACAGGAGGGGGGGTGAGTGTTGGGGTTTAGATCTGGGGGGTCTCTGTGTTGGGGTTTGGAGACAGGAGGGGGGTGAGTGTTGAGGTTTAGATCTGGGGGGTCTCTGTGTTGGGGTTTGGAGACAGGAGGGGGGTGAGTGTTGGGGTTTAGATCTGGGGGGTCTCTGTGTTGGGGTTTGGAGACAGGAGGGGGGGTGAGTGTTGGGGTTTAGATCTGGGGGGTTTCTGTGTAGTGGTTTGGAGACAGGTGGGGGTGTGAGTTTTGGGGTTTAGATCTGGGGGGTCTCTGTGTTGGGGTTTGGAGACAGGAGGGGGATGAGTGTTGGGGTTTAGATCTGGGGGGTCTCTGTGTTGGGGTTTGGAGACAGGAGAAGGGGTGAGTGTTGGGGTTTAGATCTGGGGGGTCTCTGTGTTGGGATATGGAGACAGGTGGGGGTGTGAGTGTTGGGGTTTAGATCTGGGGGGTCTCTGTGTAGTGGTTTGGAGACAGGAGGGGGTGTGAGTGTTGGGGTTTTGATCTGGGGGGTCTCTGTAATGGGGTTTGGAGACAGGAAGGGGTGTGAGTGTTGGGGTTTAGATCTGGGGGGTCTCTGTGTTGGGGTTTGGAGACAGGAGGGGGGTGAGTGTTGGGGTTTAGATCTGGGGGGTCTCTGTGTTGGGGTTTGGAGACAGGAGGGGGTGTGAGTGTTGGGGTTTAGATCTGGGGGGTCTCTGTAATGGGGTTTGGAGACAGGAAGGGGTGTGAGTGTTGGGGTTTAGATCTGGGGGGTCTCTGTGTTGGGGTTTGGAGACAGGAGGGGGTGAGTGTTGAGGTTTAGATCTGGGGGGTCTCTGTGTTGGGGTTTGGAGACAGGAGGGGGTGTGAGTGTTGGGGTTTAGATCTGGGGGGTCTCTGTGTTGGGGTTTGGAGACAGGAGGGGGGTGAGTGTTGGGGTTTAGATCTGGGGGGTCTCTGTTTTGGGGTTTGGAGACAGGAGGGGGTGAGTGTTGGGGTTTAGATCTGGGGGGTCTCTGTGTTGGGGTTTGGAGACAGGAGGGGGTGTGAGTGTTGGGGTTTAGATCTGGGGGTCTCTGTGTTGGGGTTTGGAGACAGGAGGGGGGGTGAGTGTTGGGGTTTAGATCTGGGGGGTTTCTGTGTAGTGGTTTGGAGACAGGTGGGGGTGTGAGTGTTGGGGTTTAGATCTGGGGGGTCTCTGTGTTGGGGTTTGGAGACAGGAGGGGGGTGAGTGTTAGGGTTTAGATCTGGGGGGTCTCTGTGTTGGGGTTTGGAGACAGGAGGGGGTGTGAGTGTTGGGGTTTAGATCTGGGGGGTTTCTGTGTTGGGGTTTGGAGACAGGAGGGGGGGTGAGTGTTGGGGTTTAGATCTGGGGGGTCTCTGTGTTGGGGTTTGGAGACAGGAGGGGGGTGAGTGTTGGGGTTTAGATCTGGGGGGTCTCTGTGTTGGGGTTTGGAGACAGGAGGGGGTCCCAGTGCTAGGAGTGTCGGTTTTCTAGTGGAAAGGCTTTTTTGGAGAGGATCCTCTTCTGGTGGAAATAGCCACAGTTCTGTTCAGTTCAACAGAGCCATCCTGGTTTACACCAGCGGAGGATTTGGCCCCAGTGCATTCATAAGCAGGAGATTGTAAGGAGCAAATGAAGAAGGTGAAAAATACATTCACCCGCCAGGTGGGCTGGGGCCCCGTCCCATGCAAGGCACCTGGCATGACAGCATGCAGGGGGCAGGCCATGGGAGGGCCAGAGATCAGCTGATACCCAGCCCCGCCCCCTCCCCCAAGGATTCCATCAGGACAGAGGTGGCTGCTAGAGCCTTGGGGAGCCGGAGAGGGGTTCGAAGTGGAGGGGAAGGATTCCTTACTCCACTTCCAACCCACCGTCCCGCCTGGCTCCCAGACCAGTTACTAGGTTTGGGCACTGGGCATGGAGGAGTTCACCTTCCAAAGCATCAGGTATGGGCCACTGGTGGAGACAACATGACAGATTTTAAGGCCCCATTCTGCGTCCTTCACTCATGTGACTCACAGATGCCATGTGCACAGACACGAGTTGCGGGGCGCAGAACAAGACTCTTGCTACACAGCGTTCTGCGTCGCTACGGGCCGGTCTGTGTTCCCAGGGAAAGCAGGCGCCCATCAGTTGTGGAGCTGCAGGGGCCCTGCAGGGGCTGGGTATTTTTTGTTTTACACGCACATAGTAAAAAAAGAGGTCCAAGTAGCACCCGTAGGCACATCCACTGGTCCCTGGCACTGTCCAAAGGGGAATAAAATCATCCTGTGCTTTTCACAATGACATTGGCCCAGCACAAGGGCTAGGCACTGCTTTGGGACAGATTTTTGAGGGCTCAGCAGCCAACAACACCCATTCTGACACCGATGGGTGGATGCTCCAAAAGACCTCAGCACCCAGCCTGCATCCAGCGTGATGAGCTCTTAGGAAAAATCTGGCCACTTATTCATGCACCTAACTGGGAGCGGAGAGCTTTGGAAAAATTCTGACCTTAAGAACATAAGAACGGCCATACTGGGTCAGACCAATGGTCTGTCTAGCCCTGTGTCCTGTCTTGACAGGGGCCAATGCCAGGGGCTTCAGAGGGAATGAACAGACCAGGTAATCATTGAGTGAGCCATCCTCTGTCGTCCACTCGACCTTAACTTCCATTTTGAGGGCTTGTGCGGAATTTAAGTAGTTCATAGGCCCTACCCTTGCCCTCTGCACAGGGGAGAATTTCACTATCTTTAGTACATTCTGCCTTCTAGATCAAATGCTTCTCTTGCCCAAGACCTCCATTGTGTGTCTTACACATGGCAGGGCACGTTGGCGCTTAATAAAGAATACCGCGTCTCGATATTCCTCCCCGCCACTTGCTTTTTAGATCTGAAGAGGACAAGCTCCCAGTCCAAGGCATTCTGTCTAGCAGAAGGTTGGGTGGCTTTATGAAAAAAGATACAATAAAGAGTCCAGGGAAATATTTGAAGCCAAATAAAGGGCTGAGCCTTGGAGGAGCTAATTCACTTTGAGATCCAAACATTAACAGGTGAATGATCTTGTAGAAGGAGCTTTGTTTAATAGGAAGGCAGCAGGTGGCAGACTTTTAAGTTTCGGGCTTGTACGCAGACAATATGCCAGATTCCCCATTCACCCCAGTGTAACTCAGCTGAATTCAATGGAGTTACTCTTGAGTTACAGCCGTGAAAACAGGAGGAGGGGTGGGGGGTCCTATAGGTCAGATGAAAGTAGGAAGGGCTAAGGAAGGGGAAAGAAGGAGCATGTGCCAGGTAACAAACCTACAGCCCCTCTGAGATAAAGGAAGGTCCCGACAGTTGTAATTATGCATTAGAGGTGGAACAGCCAGGGGAAAGCCTGAAGCCAAGTGCAGAAACTCTGGATTAATGGAAGCCCAAGGAGAAGTTAATAACAAGACTAGCGAACTGTCAGCAGACAGCCTGGCGTCTGCCCTCCCACGCTCTACCACAGCCATATTAACTGAACAATAATACTATCTAGCAACCGTGAGCTGAGACACATGAATAATAAATAGGGGTTGGGAGAAGAATCCAGGGTGCATTTGCAAATAGGGAGCGTGTTTCTTTTTTAAATTTATTTTAAAGTTGCCTTTTTATTGCACGAGATAAAGGAGAAAGAGAGCAGCTGTAAAACCGACCTCAGTAGGTGTGTGTGTGTGGGTGGGGAGTTGGCAGAACCATTTTCTGGATATAGTTTGGAAATATACACAGGGCAAAAGCACAGGAAGAGTTTAAACAACGTGTTTCTGCCATCAGCCATAACAGGTGTTCAGGTTGTACGAAATGTCGGCAAGAGATTCCGAGCGGTAGCTGCTCACCTGATGTCAACTGTCGTCACCCCACGGAAGCCACTGCAGTTCTAACAATTCACATCAGCGGTGGATCTGCCCCATCACACTTATAAATATGTCTGTCTAGAAACATTTCTAATAGACAGTGGTATATAAACAGAGGCTTAGATTTTATAATTAGCTACACAGATTGAATATATATGACATGTACACAGTTTATACATACATATGCAGTTAATTACCTAATATGTATACAAGAGAGAATCTAGCTAAACAAATATGGGCCCTGATCCTGTGAAGACTTATGCATATAGGGCTTGATTGTGCATCACGTAAGTCATTGTGAGTTTAGCCATTCACTTCAATCGGAGCAGGAGCAGATCCATACTTCACTTTACCCCCCTCAAGTCTTCCTACTGAAGACTACTCATCTGTGTTAATATAAGCCATGCATAGCAGGATCTGGGGTCACACATAGATTACATAGCTATACTGATATGTGGATTGTATCTGTAAATGCAGAGATTTCATATATAATATGTCTGGCAGAGTTTATCTAGAGACATTGATTGTTATAGCGGATCGCAAATGAACTCTGGGGGGGAAACTGTCAGGGTTCAAGTGGTTTTTTTTGTAAAATTGTTGTGATAACCATGTTGATAAGAAGTATCAATATTATTCATTTTTAGCAGGTAAAAAGCGCCTAGAACCATTTCAAGTAAAAAAGAAATCATGAAAAAGCTTCACAAAACCTCCAAAGATTTTGACAATTTTTCATGAAAGCTGCCTTTTCTCACAATAGACCAATTTCCATTAGCAGAAGGCATCAACCTGGGGTTTTGCCAAGTCACTTCTGTAACTTACCTTTCATAAGCTTCACTAATTCCCTGTTTGTCAGATAACTTCTTCTCTTCATGTGCCGATCCCCAGCTGGTAAAAATCAACTTAACTCTATTGAAGTTAATGGGCTAGATTCCCCAGATAGCATAAAGCAGACCAGCTCCTTTGACTCCAGTACTTACAGCCATACACCTGCAGTTTGTTTAAACAGATATACGTTTCAATTGCTATTTTGTGTTTCTCAGGTAACGTCAATTGACTTCAATGGGGCTAAAATGCCCCCTAATTTTGTTTACCCGTGACTGGATCCATCAGTGATTATTCATTTTGATTTTTTTCAATCTATATATCATTTAATCTTTTTTTGTGCTAAAAAAATAGAGCAAATGTTGCTTTGTTAACTGAAAATCTTGTCTAGAATCTCAATCCAGTGTTAGTTCCATTTTTCACAGGGATGATTTTCAACTGAAATTCATCGGAATACAAGTGCTAGGTTTTCCGCTGGTGTTAACGGAAGTCAACGGGCCAGATCCACAGGTTGTGTAAATCAGCACTGACTCAGTGTAGCTCCATTGATTTACACTAGGCCCATGCGCTGATCTGGATTTAAGGGTAGGAAGAACAGAAAAACAGTTCCCCCTTCAAATATTACGTTGAGTGGGAAACATTCTTTTCTATTTTAACTGATCCAGCTTTTACTGTCCTATAAATACATGGCTCTCAACCTTCCCAGACGACTGGACCCCCTTTCAGGAGTCTGATTGGTCTTGCGTACCCCAAGTTTCACCTCACTTAAAAACTACTTGCTTACAAAATCAGACACAACAATACAAAAGTGTCACAGCACACGGTAACTGAACAATTGCTAACTTTCCCATTTTTACCATATAATTATCACATAAATCAATTAGAATATAAATACTATCCTTACATTTCAGTGTGTAGAGCTGTATAAACAAGTCATTGTCTGTATGAAATTTTAGTTTGTACTGACTTTGCCAGTGCTTTTAACATAGCCTATTGCAAAACTAGGCGAATTTCTAGCTGAGTTGATGTGCCCCCCCTGCGAGACCTTTGCATACTTCTTGGGGTACATGCACCCCTGGTTGAGAACCATTGCTATCAAATACATAGGGCCTGATTCTTTTCTCATTCACACCAAGTATACACAAGTGTAACTCAGCTAGCTTTGAAGGAATGACTCCCGATTTGCAGGTGTGAGCAGGAGAGCTGAAGCAGGCCACTGTGAATGCATACAGGGTTTTCCCTCTTTTCCTGCTGTTCTTTCTCGCTTTTATTAAGTGCCTGGAACTAATTGTGGGAGCAATTTTCTGCTGGCTAAATTCTCAGTGTCACTGTTATTCCCCTTTTGCCCTGACATGTGAAGCCAGTTTGGAAGCTAATTATGCCCCATCTGGAAACCTTTGGGGAAGGTGTGAACCTGTTAGTGAAAAATGTGACATATTTAATCAATTATTCCATTCATTAGCCCCAGCCTCAATGCCTTACCCTATTAATTTGACAAGGGAGCTAGTTAAAGGGGCTTTTTAACCTTTGTTTATTTCACATTGCCATTAACAGAGAGAGATAGAAAGCACCAAGCTGAACTTACACTGTGTGTATAAAATGCGTAGCTCTATTTTCTCTTTCAGATCTCTCTCTCTCTCTCTTTTACACATTACCTGCAGCTCTACGTTGATCACATGTTACATCTTTTTTGAACTCTGCTCATGGTTTAATTAACAACACACAGTTCAGGGTAACAGAGGAGTAAGTCCCCGCCTCACATTTAAATAATGCTACTAATAAAACTTTGCACATGTAGAGCTAACTTCAATGAGTATGTAACAAACATCCGATTTGCTAATGGAAAAACCTGGGGTAGCCCTTTTAGTTGGCTGTATTAATCACCGGTTTAAACTTTAAGGAAACAAAGCTGGTTTAAATGTACTTCCTTCTCATTCCATTTTTAAAACATCCCTAGGATAGAACTAAAGACTGCTTAGGGCCCTGATCCTGCTACTCCTTAGACACTGGTTTAATATTGTGTAATCCCACTGAAGAAACCATCTCACGTGAGTAAAGATGAGCATATGAAGGTTTTCCAGGATCAGACTCTAAGACCACCTAACAATCTCCAGTGCTGGAGGGAGGGAATATTTTCATGTCAGTTTCACTGACATGACATTTCAAAGCAACTTATCACTGCTGTAAGAGTTAGGACTGGGTCCTGCAACTGGCACAGTATGGGCTGATCCACTGCACGGGTGGGCAGGAGCGGCACCAGGGTTTTTGGCGCCCTAGGCGGGGGTCCTTCCGCGCTCCCGGTCTTCAGGGCACTTCGGCGGCGGGTCCCGGAGCGAGTGAAGGATCCGCCGCAGAATTGCTGCTGAAGACCCGGAGCGCAGAAGGACCCCCCCACTGCCAAATTGCTGCCCCCCCAAATCCTGGCGCCCTAGGCAACCACCTAGCTCGCCTAAATGGAAGCGCCGGCCCTGCAGGTGGGGTTCCAGGTGATGGTAGCCCTCGGCTCAGGGCCATATTTATCACTCTGCTACCCAATTGGATAACTGATTGCTTTTTACATAGAGGTACATTTATGCAAAATAGGTCCAGTCCCAAACCAATGGGAGCTTTTTCATTGACTTCAATGGGCTTGGGCTCAGGCTAACTTCACTGTAGCCCAGGGGTCGGCAACCTTTGAGAAGTGGTGCGCCGAGTCTTCGTTTATTCACTCTGAGTTAAGGTTTCGCGGGCCAGTCATACATGTTAACGTTTTTAGCAGGTCTCTTTCTAGAAGTCTATAATATAGAACTAAACTATTGTTCTACGTAAAGTAAATAAGGTTTTTAAAATTTTTAAGAAGCTTCATTTAAAATTAAATTAAAATGCAGAGCCCCCCCGAACCGGTGGCCAGGACCCGGGCAGTGTGAGTGCCACTGAAAATCAGCTCGCGTGCTGCCTTCGGCACGCGTGCCATAGGTTGCCTACCTCTGCTGTAGCCAATAAGAGTTTTGCCCTGGTCTTCCAAGAGGCCAAGCTCTCACCCTTCCTTTCTAATTTGAAGCTATGTCATTATTTTTCTGTCCCTGCCTCGGTTTCATTACTGGAGCACAATGAATCTCATTGGATGGAGCAGATGAAAAGAATCACTCATTTTTATTGTGTAGCACACAGGGCCTTTAAATAGTGTAAAATACTCTCCCAGCTTCTTACAGATCACTGGGCACAGATGCTGATTTCTCCCCCTAGGGTGAACTTTAAAATAAGCTCAATTCATATTCAATCCAATTTTTTTGCTATACTTCCAAGGGATTGTGTCCTCCCTCTACTTCCTAGCAGACTGACTCTTTCATTTGAGAAGCTATCGTTTTCCCCTTTAGTGGGATCCATTCAGGGATTGTAACTTTAACAACATAACAAGGCAGTTTGTAATAACTAGAAGCAGAATTTTTTTTTTAATGATAATTCGGCGTGCTGGCCTCTGAGCAGGGAGTTTGATCCAAAAATACACTGATGAATTTCTTTCAGAATAATTTCCTACAGGCACACGTCTCCTAAACGTAAACTTTAGCTTGAGGATGAAAATGGGAGGGAGCTGTTGTATTGCTTTAAGAGCGGAGAGATCGCTGGTAGTTGGTTTTACATGCCACCGTGCTAAGAACAATCATTCATGGGACGATGTGCTCGCCTCGTTAGCCAGTCATGGTTTGGGCAGGATTTTAATATGACATTTTTAGAGATCTGTGCTGGATTTAGCGCTAGGCTATGCTCTGAGATTCTTTCCAGGTGCTCTCTACAGCCCTAGTTCAGGAAAGCCCTTTGGCGCAGATCCTCAAAAGTATTTAGGTACCTAACGTCCATTGAAATCAATGGGAGTTAGACACCTAAATGCCTATGAGGATCGGAGACTTCATCACTTAAATCCGCCCCTATTCAGGACAGCATGTAAACATGGGCTCACCTGTAACTATGTATTTAAGTCCCAGGGTGTCCTGAACAGGAGCTTAACAGCGGATTTCATGTGAAGCCTTACTACTACCTATAGAACCAATGGCTGAACTGGACATTTGAAAATCTGTCCCCTTATTGATCAGACCCACTCTGAGCAGGGTTACATGACATCAGGCTTGAGCCTGTCCCCATTGAAATACGCTGCAAAGCTCCCATTGACGTCTATGATTTAGGGTCAGTCTACAGGTGTTTCAAATGCCAGCAGCGGATGGGCTGTCTATTAAAGGGTTCCCAGTGTTGCTAACACTGGTGGAGATGAACCAATGTTAGACACAGGGAGATATTTGTGTAATATTTCCCTGGCGCCCACAGATTACTGGTTAATTCTCCCCTAGAACCTAGCACAGGATGGCACTGAGGACAAAGGGAGATTTGTGTGTATGACAATCACAGGACCATCTAGATCCAGAGACTGCTTAGCACATGGGCCCAAATTTTCCAGAGAGCTCAGGGCCAGATTTCCAAAGGCTCGGCCCGCTCAATTGGGGCCAGATTTTCCAGAGAGCTCAACTTCCTTTTAGACTTCTAAATACCGATCAGATTTTCTAAAGACCTCAGCACTAGCGCAGGTCACAATTTTTCAGACAATACCTCTTTTTTTTGACCCAAAAATGCACGTTCGGGTTGACCAAACCATGTCACGAATCCATGTCCATTTTGCTAAATTGTTTCAGTCGGAACCCCCCCCACAAAACAACCCACCGCCCCCCAAAAAAAAAAATTAGAAAAAAAGAGAACATTTTGTATTGACGTTTTCACAACTACACATTTAGGATTTTCAATTTGAAACAACTTTTGGTTCTGAATTTTAATTTTAGTAAAGGAACAAAGCCCTCAAAAATGAAATGAAATGTTTTGTTTGAGCCAACACAATTGTTTCTCTCTCTCTCTTTTTTTTTTTGGTTTGCATTTTTCCATCGACCTAGCTGTGTCCACACTGAGGGTTAGGTCAGCATAGCTACCGGGGTGTGGATTTCTCACATCCCTGAGTGCTGTAGCTACGTTGACCTACATTTTAAGTGTAGACCTGAATCCAAGGAGGATGAGGTGCTATCCAGCTATCCACCTCCATTGGAAGGAACAACCTCCTAAGAACTTTTCTCTTCTCTGTCTTCACCATGAACAATGGGCAGTGTATCAGGTGTACCTGAGAGAGTGCCCTGGGGTGAGTTGGGAGCTTTGGCTTGTGGTCGAGGCCCAGGACTAGCCGGCAGGTCTACACTGCAGCTAGCAGGCTAAAGAGAGCGGTGTGGATGTTGCAGCCACTAGCTAGGGGGTTGGGTGGGCCTAAGCTCAAGTGCCTAGAGGCAGTGTAGACATATGCCTAAGGTCTGTTCCAGTCAGAGGTGAAAGTAAGCCGGTCCGGTCCGGTCCAGCGTACCGGCAAGAGCCAGTATGCCGTGCCGGGCCTTTAATTCCCCCCTGAGCCCCGGGGCTCCCAGACGCCTCTGCAGCTGGTACTCTGGGGTGATTTAAAGGCCCTGGGGCTCCCAGCCACAGCCGGAGCCCCAGGGCCTTTAAATCTTGAAAGGCCCCGCCTCTTCCGGTTGAGGCCACGCCCCCGCCCAGGACTCTAGCATACCGGTAAATCCTTTAAGTTACTTTCAGCCCTGGTTCCAGTCTCTGTTCCAGGCTCACTGGGCTTTGCCTCTCAGTTTCCCGGCCTATCATATCATGTAATACTGATCCTCGTTTACTGACGATTCTGATGGGTGCCTTTGTCTCGGCTAGATCGGTACCAAGGGGCTGCTGAACTGGCATAACCCCAGTGTTGAAACCCTTCCGCAGCACAGCGCTATCAGTACCTCCAAAGGAGCCCTGGGGGTTAGGGTTACTCTACGTCAGTGGTTTGGGGCTCATCCCTGCAAATCACCACAGAACTGGCCCTCCCCTCCATTGCTGGGCCGATGCCAGCGCAGGGATGAACCGGCCCTTAGAGACTCTGAGCCAAATTCACGGTCAGCGTGCACCCGGCACACTCATGTACACTAGCACGCAGCGAATGTGAACGAGGGGCCAGCGTGATTGGGTAACGTTTCGGTCTGGTTTGCATCGGTGCGAACGACAACGCGTGGTGCAGGAGAGCGGAGAATCCAGGCTTATGGAGAGCGGTGCCGGAAAAAGGAGAAAGGGCTGGAGTCCGCTTTCATTTACACTGGTGTCAATCCAGATTTACACTGGGGTAAACCAACAGCAGGATCTAGCCATTCACTGGAGAGCGGCAAAGCGCGGATGTCCCACTAGATTTGGCCTTCCTCAGTGGTCCCGTAACAGGAAACCCTTTCCCGCCTTCCTCCCCCTGAAACACGCTCCTCTCTAACTGGGACCCCTCTTCCCACTCAACAGGGGAAGAGTAGAGTGGTTGCAATCCTCCAGCAGAGGCCCGATGGCCCATTCCAATCATATTTCCGAACAGCGCACCAGGAGGGGCACATCTGCAGTGCCAAGCCTCCTGACAGCTGGCTCTGCCGCTGGGATGAGTTGAGAGGAGGACCCAAGCAGGGGGGGGATATGAATAAATTAGCTTAACACATCCCAGAACTCCTGCTGGGGCTCTTCAGTGCATTTTTATCTGTACTGCCCAGACTAGCACCGCTGGATGTGTCAGGGCTTGCAGGCTTGGGAAAGAATTTGCCGAGCATTTAAAGAGCCGACAGGAAGGGCTCAGGCTCGCGGCTGACAGCACATTCAGTCCTCATTTCTGAACACTTTGCCTGCTGATGACAGAAAATTGCTTTGTTGCCCGGGCTCTGGAGGAATGAGTGACGGGAGAACTGCAGAGTTCACACTAATTGGCAAAGTGGAATCCTTGGGAAAGGGGGGGGGGATAACCTCCCCCTCACACACACACACCTACTCTTTCTGCTGAAAATAGACAAGTGATTTAATCCCCCCTCCTGAATTGTATTCCATCAGAAATTGCATTTAGCAAAAGCCGTGTGTTAGATTGACTGAGGCTAAGTATTGGCTCCTGGCTTTGGGAGAGCCTTTCTGCTTAGCCAGCGGCGGCTAGTCATAAAGACAAATTAGCCCAATGGCAAAGATACAGCAGTAGGTGGAGAACGCAACATTTTCTCATCAAAACTTTTTTGGGGGGATGAAAAACATCTTTTCAATCAATTTCAGCAGAAAAAGTTCATTTTGGTCAACGTTTTTCAATATTTATCAACAAACCAAAGATTTCACCAAAAACCAACTATCTTGTAGTGTGTGTGTGTGTGTGTGAGAGAGAGAGAGAGAGAGAGAAACTGAAAATTTTTTTTGCAGGAATTATTTTGATTTGGGGCGGGGAGGGGAGTAAAAAGAAAAAAAAGATTGAAATTTCTTGTGAAAAATAACGGGCATTTTTTGACCAGTCCTAGTGATTAATTCACAAGCACATAATGCCAGAGAAAATGCATTGCCTGTGTGTGAGCAGGAATGACTGAGAGAACCTTCACTCCTTTCCTTCAGCCCGGAAAGAAGTGTTAGAGGGACAGGTGGAAGGTTTTGGGACCGGATCCATTTTATTTCAGGTGCTGTGTTAACAACCCCGGAGATTAAAAGACGGTATTTTCAAAAGAACTCAATGTCGGTCTGATCCTGCCGTGGTTGATGTCACCGGCAAATTTCAGTGGAAGCAAAGTTAAGCCAATGACAAGTACTTTTGAAAAATCTCCCCTCCCCACAATCTTCCATTTACTCACAAGACAAGCAACAGAAGTGTGGAATTAACACCACTGCTTGAGGCCTTTACCCTACACGTCCTACTGGTGTTTTAAAGCCAAGATTTCCTCTTATGGCCTCTGCCTCTGGTGACATTATCAATGTTGAAAATGTGACATCACACAGTGACCCCTGCGATGTCACAAATACAGAACTGTGACATCATTACCACGGTCCAAGCAGGAAAATATGGGTTAGGAAATAGAAAGGATAAAAACTTTCAATCGACTGCCCAAATCTTCACTAATTAGCAGCAGCAGACAAACAATTAGTGGAAAAGCAAGCTGCTTTTTGGTGTCACTTCTCCTCCCCCCCCCCATCTCCCTGTTTGTGCTGATCTCACAATCCCTCTTTAAAATGAACCTACTTAAGCCTCTAGGACCAAATCCTGCAGTCCTGACTCAAGAAAACTCTTGTTGAAATCAACGTGACCTTTGCCCGCATGAGGGCATCTTGCCCAGGAGGAGATGGGGCAGTGGATCCGAAAGCAGAATTGGGGTCCATTGTAGACTCTGGTTCAAGACAGCTCAAGCCAAACATGTACTGGTTTACACATTCAGTGGGGACCGTGGTAGTGTAAGTGCAGAATTAGGCCAATGATCTGAATTCAAAATAGGTCCCTCTGGGGTTCACAG
This sequence comes from Malaclemys terrapin pileata, assembly GCF_027887155.1. Taxonomy (NCBI): domain Eukaryota; kingdom Metazoa; phylum Chordata; order Testudines; family Emydidae; genus Malaclemys; species Malaclemys terrapin. The sequence continues at coordinate 9,941,420 of NC_071529.1, forward strand.
ACTGTAAAATCGCCAACAGCCCTGGCTAAATGCCTTACTGGACAGTGAAAGCAATAAAGGTATTTTTAAAAAGTGACCCTATTGCTCCATGGAAGTTATAGGACAGACACCGAGATGTGTTTGGTCAGGAAAGGGCGAGAGAACAGACACTTGCTAGGCTGAGCTGCAGCCCTTCACATCCTTCCCTGGTTCAAATCCAGTAGCATCTGAAATAGCGGCTAGCCCCATCCCTACGGCACAGTTCCCACCTGAGAACCCCACACAGCAGTCCTAGGGAAGAGGGCTGAATAAACAAATGGGCGAGCACTACGTCTGGCTTCCATGAACAGGAGTTAGTAGATCTGATGCGCAACCATCCTACAGAACAAGCCTAGAGACTGAATTTCCCCAAGAGATGATGGTCTCGTGGGGAAGGAAGAAGGTGCATTAGCAGAACCTAAGGGAAATATACTCCCATGGGCAGGGCATTAGCCTGGGATTCTAGAACTGGCTCGGCTGTGCGCACTGGGACAAGTCACCAGACTTCTGTTTCTCCCGTCTGTTTAGACTGCCAGCTCTTTGCGGCAGGAGCTGTCTCTGACTACGTGCATTCACAGCCCCTAGCTGTACGGCACTCTGGTCTCTCGAATGGGGCCTATACCTGCTATGATAACAGCAGCATGGGCCCCCGGGCACTTAGTGGACATCTACCCTGCAAGAACAGGCCAGCAAGTCTCAGAGCCTGCGTCTAGAGACCCAGGCTTGTGCGGCGAACAGCAGAGGCTAACAGCGGGAGTTTGCCTGGGAGTTCGCCTAGGGAGAGCTCACTGAGGCTTTCATCTGCAGGTTTCTCCGAGTAGTTCCTGCAACAGTTGAGGAAGCTCTTAAGAGGACGGTGATGTGGAAGGTGAGCGATCAGCTGTTGTAACCTGCACAGGTTGTGCCATGTTTGTCTTTCTTCCGCAGGACAGAAGCGACTTTGTCTGTACAAAGTGCAAGCTGGTCTCCATATTGGAGGAGAAGGTTCGAGGGCAGGAGAAACGAGTGTCGACTCTGCGTTGCATAAGGGAAAATGAAGATTTCCTGGACAGACGTCAGGAGATGCTTCTACGGCCACAATGTTCTGAAGATTCAGAGCAGGCGCAGCAGGGACAGAAGGATTGTGAGGAGGTTTGGCAGCATGTGACCTCCAGAAGAAGAAAGAGGAGCGTCCATGCACCAGCAATGGAGATACAGGTGAGGAATCGTTTCCATGTTCTCTCTACAGGTGCTAATGCGGAGAGTGGACTAGATGGCCCATCTGAGGGAAGGGAGCAGAAGGAGACTCCACCGATTGGAAGGCAAAAGATGCACTGTCCTAGGGATGGGGGTTCCACGACCACCACTCCCAAGAGGAGGAGGAGGGTGGTGGTGGTCGGGGACTCCCTCCTCAGGGGGACTGAGTCATCTATCTGCCGCCCTGACCGGGAAAACCGAGAGGTCTGCTGCTTGCCAGGAGCTAGGATACACGATGTGACGGAGAGACTGCCGAGACTCATCAAGCCCTCGGATCGCTACCCCTTCCTGCTTCTCCACGTGAGCACCAATGATACTGCCAAGAATGACCTTGAGCGGATCACTGCAGACTACGTGGCTCTGGGAAGAAGGATAAAGGAGTTTGAGGCGCAAGTGGTGTTCTCGTCCATCCTCCCTGTGCAAGGAAAAGGCCGGGGTAGAGACCGTCGAATCGTGGAAGTCAACGAATGGCTACGCAGGTGGTGTCGGAGAGAAGGCTTTGGATTCTTCGACCATGGGATGGTGTTCCAAGAAGAAGGAGTGCTAGGCAGAGATGGGCTCCACCTAACGAAGAGAGGGAAGAGCATCTTCGCCAGCAGGCTGGCTAACCTAGTGAGGAGGGCTTTAAACTAGGTTCACCGGGGGAAGGAGACCAAAGCCCTGAGGTAAGTGGGGAAATGGGATCCTGGGAGGAAGCACAAGCAGGAGAGTGCAAGAGGGGAGGACTCCTGTCTCATGCTGAGAAAGAGGGACGATCATTGAGTTATCTTAAGTGCCTATACACAAATGCAAGAAGCCTGGGAAACAAGCAGGGAGAACTGGAAGTCCTGGCACAGTCAGGGAACTATGATGTGATTGGAATAACAGAGACTTGGTGGGATAACTCACATGACTGGAGTACTGTCATGGATGGATATAAACTGTTCAGGAAGGACAGGCAGGGCAGAAAAGGTGGGGGAGTTGCGTTGTATGTAAGAGAGGAGTATGACTGCTCAGAGCTCCGGTATGATACTGCAGAAAAACCTGAGAGTCTCTGGATAAAGTTGAGAAGTGGGAGCAACAAGGGTGATGTCATGGTTGGAGTCTGCTATAGACCACCAGACCAGGGGGATGAGGTGGACGAGGCTTTCTTCTGGCAACTAGCAGAAGTTGCTAGATCGCAGGCCCTGGTTCTCATGGGAGACTTTAATCACCCTGATATCTGCTGGGAGAGCAATACAGCGGTGCACAGGCAATCCAGGAAATTTTTGGAAAGTGTAGGGGACAATTTCCTGGTGCAAGTGCTGGAGGAACCAACTAGGGGCAAAGCTTTTCTTGACCTGCTGCTCACAAACAGGGAAGAACTAGTAGGGGAAGCAAAAGTGGATGGGAACCTGGGAGGCAGTGACCATGAGATGGTCGAGTTCAGGATCCTGACACAAGGAAGAAAGGAGAGCAGCAGAATACGGACCCTGGACTTCAGAAAAGCAGACTTTGACTCCCTCAGGGAACAGATGGGCAGGATCCCCTGGGAGAATAACATGAAGGGCAAAGGGGTCCAGGAGAGCTGGCTGTATTTTAAAGAATCCTTATTGAGGTTGCAGGAACAAACCATCCCGATGTGTAGAAAGAATAGTAAATATGGCAGGCGACCAGCTTGGCTAAACAGTGAAATCCTTGCTGATCTTAAATGCAAAAAAGAGGCTTATAAGAAGTGGAAGATTGGACAAATGACCAGGGAGGAGTATAAAAATATTGCTCAGGCGTGCAGGAGTGAAATCAGGAAGGCCAAATCACACTTGGAGTTGCAGTTAGCAAGAGATGTTAAGAGTAATAAGAAGGGTTTCTTCAGGTATGTTAGCAACAAGAAGAAAATCAAGGAAAGTGTGGGCCCCTTACTGAATGAGGGAGGCAACCTAGTGACAGAGGATGTGGAAAAAGCTAATGTACTCAATGATTTTTTTGCCTCTGTCTTCACGCACAAGGTCAGCTCCCAGATTGCTGCACTGGGCAGTACAGCATGGGGAGAAGGTGACCAACCCTCTGTGGAGAAAGAAGTGGTTCGGGACTATTTAGAAAAACTGGACGTGCACAAGTTCATGGGGCCGGATGCGCTGCATCCGAGGGTGCTAAAAGAGTTGGCGGGTGAGATTGCAGAGCCATTAGCCATTATTTTTGAAAACTCATGGCGATCGGGGGAGGTCCCAGATGACTGGAAAAAGGCTAATGTAGTGCCCATCTTTAAAAAAGGGAAGGAGGAGGATCCGGGGAACTACAGGCCAGTCAGCCTCACCTCAGTCCCTGGAAAAATCATGGAGCAGGTCCTCAAAGAATCAATTATGAAACATTTAGAGGAGAGGAAAGTGATCAGGAACAGTCAGCATGGATTCACGAAGGGGAAGTCGTGCCTGACTAACCTAATTGCCTTCTATGATGAGATAACTGGCTCTGTGGATGAGGGGAAAGCAGTGGATGTGTTATTCCTTGACTTTAGCAAAGCTTTTGATACGGTCTCCCACAGTATTCTTGCCGCCAAGTTAAAGAAGTATGGGCTGGATGAATGGACTGTAAGGTGGATAGAAAGCTGGCTAGATCGTCGGGCTCAACGGGTAGTGATCAATGGCTCCATGTCTAGTTGGCAGCCGGTTTCAAGTGGAGTGCCCCAAGGGTCGGTCCTGGGGCCGGTTTTGTTTAATATCTTTATTAATGATCTGGAGGATGGTGTGGACTGCACTCTCAGCAAGTTTGCAGATGACACTAAACTAGGAGGCGTGGTAGATACACTAGAGGGTAGGGATCGGATACAGAGGGACCTAGACAAATTAGAGGATTGGGCAGAAAAAAAACTGATGAGGTTAAACAAGGACAAGTGCAGAGTCCTGCACTTAGGACGGAAGAATCCCATGCACTGCTACAGACTAGGGACCGAATGGCTAGGTAGCAGTTCTGCTGACTAGGGGTCACAGTGGACGAGAAGCTGGATATGAGTCAACAGTGTGCTCTTGTTGCCAAGAAGGCTAACGGCATTTTGGGCTGTATAAGTAGGGGCATTGCCAGCAGATCGAGGAACGTGATCGTTCCCCTTTATTCGACATTGGTGAGGCCTCATCTGGAATACTGTGTCCAGTTTTGGGCCCCACACTACAAGAAGGATGTGGAAAAATTGGAAAGAGTCCAGCGGAGGGCAACAAAAATGATTAGGGGTCTGGAGCACATGACTTATGAGGAGAGGCTGAGAGAACTGGGATTGTTTAGTCTCCAGAAGAGAAGAATGAGGGGGGATTTGATAGCAGCCTTCAACTACCTGAAGGGGGGTTCCAAAGAGGATGGAGCTCGGCTGTTCTCAGTGGTGGCAGATGACAGAACAAGGAGCAATGGTCTCAAGTTGCAGTGGGGGAGGTCCAGGTTGGATATCAGGAAACACTATTTCACTAGGAGGGTGGTGAAACACTGGAATGCGTTACCTAGGGAGGTGGTGGAGTCTCCTTCCTTGGAGGTTTTTAAGGCCCGGCTTGACAAAGCCCTGGCTGGGATGATTTAGCTGGGAATTGGTCCTGCTTTGAGCAGGGGGTTGGACTAGATGACCTCTTGAGGTCCCTTCCAACTCTGATATTCTATGATTCTATGATTCTATGATTCTACAGTGCTCAAAAGAGCAGAGTAGACTCTCCCACTCAGGCTCTGAGTCCCAGCCCTCTCGCTGGGTCTCACAACCTGAGCTCTACGTCGAACAGGAACGTCTGCACGGCTCCTTGAAGCACCGAAGCGGGCGCCCCGGGAGCCGGAGTCTGTAGCGCTGGACTCAGATGTGCTGCCAGGGCTTTATTAAGTTATCTTGTAGCCATCCCCTTCGTGAGCACGGAGACTGAATTCCCGTCGGAGTTCAGAGCCGGCCCTCCTAGTCAGCTGCACTTTCCAATGAAGCTAGAACTAAAGCCACGCCCTGCTGCCGGAGCAAAGTGACAGACACCGCGCTCAGTCGGGGCAAAATCAACCGGTGGTGGTGTCATCCAGCCATGGCCTTGCCCCAACTAAAAAATCTCCCTCTCCCCCCCACAACCAGCTGCCTGCCAGCATGTTTGTAGGAGGTCATTAACTGGCGCTGACGATGCTGGGCTCCCCGCAGCCCGAGCTCTGTATTTACATATCTGGGGAAGCCTGAGCTTCAGGGGGAAAAAAAAGGGTGATGGTAGATGTATAATTAAAGTACAATTAAGAGGCGCCTCGGAGTCTCTTAGCAAGCAGGGCGGACAGACTATGACCACATTTCAGATCTACGGCTTTACTAACCAGCTCTCTGCTCAGCGATCAGCTGGGCCGCACAGCCTAGGCATCTCCAGCCCCAGCTGGAAGGGCCGGTGGGTTGATGACAGCTCACACGCCGAAGCGAAGGTGGCGCTTTGCTCCTCATGCTGGCGACAGCGTAAAGGGCTCAAGGGCTATGAAGTCATTGCTCCAGCAGCCATCTCTCCTGGGCTGTTGTTCCTGGGCCAGATCCCGATGGGGAGAAGAGCCCTCAGCCTCTCGCAGGATTGGTCTCCTGGGGCACAGCGGCTCTGGTCCTCAAAGGCTTTAAGCAAACGGGTGATTCTAGGTCCGATCGCTGCAAACAAGCCTGGGGTTATTTTTCAGCAAGGTGAACACCAAATTTATTACCTTAGGCCCAGATCAATGGGAATTAGGTGCCTAAATACCTTTGATGATCTGGCCCTTAGCAGCCTGCTACTGCCCCAGTAGAGCATGCAGGAACCCACCTTCACCTCTGCAGCGGTGGGACCTGCTGGGAGGGACAAGAGGTGGCCTAGATGCCTGGTGCAAACTCCTCCTAGCGGAAGAGATTCTGGGAGGCCTCGAGTGACCATTTCCCCTCATCCCCCTGCCGTGGAACCACCCCCGGAGAGGCCAATCCATGGGGGACCTGGGAAACACAGCCTGAACCCCAACTCCAACCACCCCAGAGGGACAGCTGGGAGAAACCCTTCTTGCTCCAGCTCAAACCATCCACAAGGGGACCCCAAAAGGGATCAATTCCCCTCCTTCAAATCCCACCTGCTTCAGAAGGAGAACTCCAAAGAGACTCTCTTAACCTCTGCCTAGCCCACCCCCACCCCCACCACAAAATCAAACCACCCCCCATGAGGGGGAAACATAAGCCCACCAAGATTATACCCTCTGCTGGCGGATACCAGGAAGAACCTGTGGAAGCTGCTGTGGGTATGAGAAGAGTCGGGTCCTTTCCTCTTTACTGATTTCTGCTCCTCTTTCATGCTGTATGTCCCCAGGACTTTGTCCATATTGAAGCCACTTAAGGCCCATCACCCTAACATCTGACGGCCACCTCTCAGCAAGCCCTAAATCCCACCCCGCTCTCCTACAGAGTCGGTCTTCCCCAGCCACTTGCTGGTTTTCTCTCCATGCGCCAGTCCCTTCTGTCTACTAGGTCCGCGTCTCTGCGTTCTCCCCTCTTTAACTCAATTTTCTCACCTTCCCTGCGTCCCAAACCTCCTCCTCAAGAAGAAAAGTTCACTCCCATTCCATGTGACGGATCCCGCCACCGGCCTTTGCATTGTGATTCCCCCCCATACACAGTGCCTCCCTGAGAGTTAGCTCAGAAATTCAGCGGTACCTGGCAATATTTTTCCTTCCACTGAAATTGTCCTAACTGTCAAGGTGACGTCTGAAGCGCCTGCATCAATTTCTGCCGCCAGATGCCAATGTGGCGGTAGCTCAAAAGTTACATCTTCATCCAGGGCTTTCCCCAGCCACTCCTGCTAAGAAAAACACAATGCTGCTGGGTTCGACAGCAAATCACCCTTTTTTCTCACTGCCTGCTGGATGCCAGCAACGCAGGGGAACAGCTGGTTAGGATCCACCTATTTGAATGGAAAAGCCACCTGCAGAAGACACCCATCTCTCCTGCCACTTTCTCTCCACCCCCACAACAGCCCACGGCTTCCTCATTAGCTCTGGTTCACCAGGCCTTGAATGGGGACTGAAATTCTTTAATCCACCTGTGACCTGCAGTGGAACTTTCAACTCCTGAGCCATGTAACCCAATCCAACTCAATACAATGGCTGGAAGACATCTCTTGTATCGGCCATCCATTCACGTTTCACCTCCTTCTGGTCACACAGGTCTGGGGAGCGGGGAAGCAGTGGGAGTAACTTTGCTTTCAATATCAACTGACAGATTTTCTAAAGTGAACGCTGATCCTTTGTCTCGTCATCTGCTTGGAAAATCCCAGCTTGTCAATCGGCGTGTTTTCCAAGCCACTTGTGGTGAAGCAGTATTTGTCTGGCTGGTTTGCATAGAAGTCCCTCCTGCTAGCAACACAGTCTTACCAGCCAGCTGGTAGTCCTGTTGAGTCCAGCTGTCAGACCATCATGAGCTGAGATCTTATCAGCTTCTTTACGTTAAGCAGGTGTGAGCATTTGAAGAGGAACCATACAAAGAAAACCCAGATTGTTGCAAGAGTTGTGGGTCCAGTTATGCCATTACTTCCCTCTGCCCCCCAACTGCAGTATGGACGGTCATTGTGAGGATATAACAGCAGTGAAAATGGGCATCTTTCCATGGCAAGCAACTGTTATTACAGGTGACTTTCTATGCCCCTCCAGCCCATGGGGTCATCAGGACATCTCTGCCTGTGCTCCCCAAGGGAGGATGCTAAACTCAGTGATGGGGAGGAAAATAAGTAGGAAAGCAATATCATTAAACTTCTTACTTGCAATGAGATACAGCCTTCTGGTTTCCATGACAAATGAAAACACGCCTTCATGTTAACATGGAAGACTGAGTTGTGCTCTTGAAGTGCGCAAGTTTTCTCCACAGTAGCACAGCTCCCAGGAACAGACCTTCAGCATCTTCTTTCCCCATGTAAATGTCTGATCCTGCACCATGATGAGTGACCTCAACTCCCACTAGAGTCAACGGGCCAGAGCCTCAGGTGGCGCAGATTGGCATGGCTCCATTGGAGTCAGTGTGCCAGATCCCCTAGCAGGCGTAAGTCACCATAACTCAAGTGACTTCATCTGAGCTTCCCCACTTCGCACCAGCTGAGAATCTGGCTCCATGAGACTGGAGGGCTCTCAGTGCTAGAGCCGGGCCCAAAAGTATTTTGTTCTTCCAGGAAAAATGTTAAAAAAAAAAAAGAAAACGTGAGGGGAATTCTGTGTCATTTTTGTTTAAAAAAATTGGCATTCTGGTCAGAATTCCGCCCCTCCTCCCCATCAAAGTTCCAACCAGCCCAAAACAACACCTCACAAGATTAGGCTGAAAGTGACATTTCATGACTGTTTTCTTCGGGGAGGGGAGGCATTCAGGATGGACGGGGTTCCTTTAATTAGCAACAGGAATGAATTGAAGGACATGCAATTTCTTGGGCCTGATTTGCCCTTGCTGTGCAGCTTGGAGAGGCTGTGATGTGAGTAAATTCCTCCATGCGTGTGAGATCCTCACATACCATGGAGATGGGGGGTGGCGTGGAGGTACCGAGAGAGAATAGAAGCTTCTTTTGGAAATCATCAATTCCAAGGCCACAAGGGACCATTGTGATCATCTCGTCTGACCTCCTGCAGAACACTGGCCAGAGACCTGCCCCCAAATATTTCTTGTTTGAACTAGAGCAAATCTTTTAGAAAGACAGCCCGTCTTGAATTGAAATGTACATTCACAGAAGTGTGTTTGCCCCACCGTTCCTTCAGCTGTAGAGTCTGGGGCCCTTCTGAGGCCAGGGAATCACCCACCATTTTCTCCTTAGTGCCCCGTCAATGAAAAGCGCAAGGTCATCTCCAGTGTTTTCCAGCCTTTATCATCAGTTACCAAAACATGCAAAGCACCTTTTAAGCCACTGAGGGTTAATGGAACCGAGCGGGGAGGAGGTGGAGTGCGGAGCAGCCACCTAGTGCTGGGACAAAGCCGTGGATTAGGTCTCTACCCGGTGCCGGATGTGGTCTCGTGCCGTGATCTATTCCTTAAAAGACGGAGCACAATATAAATATGGCAAACAGGTGCAGGAGCGTATCATCTGAGGAGGCTCTGGAGAGGTACCTGCTTGTGTGTTGGGGGAAGCGAGGGCTATTATATTAATTGAGATGAATAAGGGGAGCCCAAGGTGTTAAACTGACCCTTTCACTGTCCAACATTAAACAGGTTCGGCAGGCAGAGACTTCAGCTGGCTTAGTCAAGGATGTTTAGAGGATGTTGTGAAGGCCAAGACTATAACAGGGTTCAAAAAAGAATTAGATAAGTTCATGGAGGATAGGTCCATCAATGGCTATTTGCCAGGGTGGGCAGGGATGGTGTCCCTAGCCTCTCTTTGCCAGAAGCTAGGAATGGGTGACAGGGGATGGATCACTTGATGATGATCTGTTCTGTTCATTCCCTCATTCCCTCCTGGCATTGGCCACTGTCAGAAGACAGGACACTGGGCTAGATGGACCTTTGGTCTTACTCAGTATGGCCGTTCTTATGTTATGTCCCGCGGCAAACACACCATTAAAAATCCTTTTCACTTTCTATTAAAAATACAGAAAAGAAACAACCTCAGTGAAAGCATTTGAAATATAAGGTTTTAAGTAACAGTTTCATTTTAACAGCCTCCCTTGTTCCCATCACTGAGAGTCTTTAGAAGCCCACCCTTCACCCCTTGGTTGTCACCTCTTCAATGGCATTTAAGATGGTAATAACTGTCCTTTTGGGAGAAAGAGCACTTAGCTCCAGTCCCTGTGAATTCTCGTCGTTGCTGTTGTTGTTAAAGTCTGATCCCGTCTTCTAAAAATCGAAAGACAAACGCACACAGCAGGGGAAAGAAAAGCGCAGCAAAGATGGAAAATGCAGCTTCGGTCTCTGGTGTTGACTCTCACTTGCAGCCTGGCTGCTGGAAACACACAGGCCCAGCAAACAGTTTGATCAGCTGCTCCAAGACCTGGCAAGCTTGTGCCGGACGTTGGGCTGTTTAAAGCATTGCATTTAGCTGCCTTTCCGGTCACAGGACGAAGGCAGTGTTGCAAAATATGTAGCCTTGGCCGGCTAAGCCAGTGAGTCTTATTGAACCGAAGGACAAAGGAGAGGGATAGGCTAGAGACGGAATAAGGCAGGGAATGAAAAGGCCGCATTTGGAGGCAGGGTGGGAATGAAGTCTCACATCCCAGGTGATGATGTCGATGTCATCTGGGCCCCTCTCTCACACCCAGTCTGGTCAGAACGTCTCTCAGGATTAGGACAAAGAAGATCCAGGGACCTAGAAGATTATGGGGATGGCGGCCATCTTTCAGTCAGCCAGCGTTGTGCTAACCTCATCCCTCTGGCTCCCCTCCCACGAGGTTTTTTAAAGGACCCCCCAAAAGGGAGCACTGGGCAGAACAGCCCATCCCCTCATAATTTTGTCCACCAATCAGGCCTAATTTCCGGCACACCAATTTTGGTTCATTGATTTCCGGTCTCACACTTCTCTCGTTTACCAGGCACGGTCCTTGTATTATGCCAGGAGGCCTTTCTGTTTGGACTAATTCAGTCTGATCCTGTTTGCATCTTTTCCCATCACCATTTGCTGGGACAGGCAATGGTGACACTTCATGAACGATCACTCACTTTCCAAAGTTGAGCTCACAAGTAGAGTAAATTTGTAGACCTCATTATCACAACAGGAGCAACCAAAATATCATCCCAGCTCCTGGAGTTGGCTTTATATCCAGTTCTTCTCGGAAAACACCACACCACAGCTACTTTTTCTTACAGCTCGGCAGGCTTTATATCTCCTTGTATTTGCCTACCCTGCTGCCAAATACTTTCCATGAACTCAGAGGCCGAGTGTCAAAAAGCACCAGACACTCACTTGAGCCCGTCTGACATGCTGGGAGGAGAAGAGCAAGACATTCAGCGAGGAGAGAAACCAGCTCACCTCGCAGAGTCTGTTGACCAAAATCCCAGGAGGATGGAGTGAAGAAGTGAGTCAAAGGTAAAACAGCTGGGCTCCCATCTGGATGTTCAGCTCCATCCACATGCTCTGCTGCCTGCAAGAAGGCTGAGGTTTCTCGACGCAAACTGAAGTCAGCATTAGAGCTGGATGAAGTTTTCCACGGGGCGATTTTTCCCTGAAAAAACGGCCTTTCTTACAAATAAATAAAATAAACCTTTTGCCCAAAATTGTCGACGTTCCCCAGATTTTCCCTTTTCTGATGCATTGTCAGTCAACATGTTGATCAAAAGTTCTTCATTGATCAAAAACCAACCAGTAAGAAATTCTAGTTTATGGTTTAAAAAAGTTTCATAAACAAAATTTTCCATTAAAAATAGCATAAACATGGAAAAGGGGCTCATTTTGATCCCCGGGAAATCAAAACACTGTAATAATCCAGTCCGATTTTCAGGCCAGTTCTACTCAGAATTAATAGTGTCACAAATATCTGCACATTTCTCTTTCTGTGGTACTTACATGGCCCAATCCCTGCAGTATATGAGAGCCTTACAATCTTTTAAAATGTTTTATATGCTCACAACGCCCCTGTAAGGCAAGGCACTGCTATTATCCCCATTGTACAGAATAGACGAGGAACGGAGAGATTAAGTGGCTTGCGAAGGTCACATAGGAAGTCAATGGCAGAACAAGGAACTCCCAAATCCAAAACCAGTGTCCTGACCACTAGATGGCGCTGCCTCTAAAATCAAGGCTTCGTTTGTTCGCAAACGCTACGGATCCCGCTATGAAAGTGGAAACTCATCCAATCCGGAGCCCCAGCCATGGAGAGTTCATTGACTAGGCATGGAAATCTGAACTAGCGTAAATGGCATTAGACTCACTCTGAACAGGGATGTTAGACTAATTCAGGCCTTGGCTACACCGGGAATTTGCACCGCTTTCAGCCATTGCTGGTAAATCCCTAGTGTCGTCAGGCAAAGCTGCTAGAAAGCACTATGAGCCCCCCAGCCCGAGCGTGCCCTTTATGCCAGGGGCTGCAACAGGAACCAATGCAGAGCTCGTCTCCTGTCCACAGTGTTGCCACCGCTTGCCATTTATCAAGAGTCTTGCAATAGTCACTGTTTTCTTTACAGCCCCAGCTCCTGGAGTCATGTGATTATCTGAGCATCTCAGCTTTCCTTTAAAGAAACAAGCCAGTAAGTTTCTCGCCCTTGGGGTGGCAGAGAAAAGTTTGAAAATGTGGCCATGTGTCTCCTAACGGCTCAGAAATAAGAAGGGAAATGCAAAGAACCTACATTTAAAAAATCCAACAAGCATGATTTTTGAACCCTTGGAGGTAGCAAGACTGCTGGGAAAACAGAGAGCTTCCATGTGGCAGGACCGTTCCTCAGAAAAGGGAGGACCTGTAAGGCCCTGGAACACAAAGAGGCCTTAAGGCATTGGCGAATACAAGCGGGAACGACCCATTTAGGGACAGCTGCTGGCACGTTTCTCCACGTTGTCCTTCACCTGATCCTCTACCGTCTCCATGTGTGTCGCATGTGGATGCAGGTCTGGGTCTGTCACGGTGAGGGCAGGCGTGTGTGCACAAGTGCATTTGGATAGGATGGCTGTCGTCATGTGTGCCCGGGGATGTGCATTTGTAGGAGTGTCTTCGTCCGTCGCTTTGTGCGTGCCTGCGTCTCAGTGTGTTTGAGTGAGCATGGCTGTGTGCGTGTGCTGGTTGGACGAAAGGAGAGGGCAAGGGAAAAATTGTTCCAGGGCTCCCCTAAAACATCTGTAAGTGAAACGGGAAGGAGTTGGGCCCCAGTGAATATGACATACTGGGCCCCCAAATGTCTCTCGACGGCCGTGCCTGGGTACATGTCAGGGCGTGTACACACGTTCTCTTTCATGGAAGTGGCTTCACAGCAGGCGGCAGAGTGCTGTCCAAGCTGCCCACGGATCCAGTGTTTGCATTTGAAGCCAGCCACTCTCTGAGTGCACACCCAAAGCCATGCTCTGCCACCAGCCCCCCATGAACACACGCTGGGGTTACTGCCCATATTACTGAGCCTTGGACATGCGTAGGCGATCTTGGCCATCTGCGTAAGATCAGCTCTGAATGTGACGAAGTGAAGACAGGGCAGGAGGCGAGTGCCCAGTTTCCACTAACTCGAATTTTCCATCGCCCTCCTTCCCCCACCACATCATCCCCATGAGTAATCGGGAGGGGCAATGTCTGTCTGGGCAAACTGCAGCACTGGGGGTCTGCTGGCGGGGGCCCAGCCGGACTGCAGCAAGGGGGACGGGGACCTGTTGACTTTCCTGGTCCTTTCTGGCTCCTTGGGGTCTGATGCACTTGATTGTTATTCCCAATGAACTACTCGGGAAGTGGGCCCTCATTAGTGTTTTTAAGAGAGTGAAAGAAACACAGCACTGCAGGGGACCTGCCAACTTTGCCTTCAGGAAATAAACCTCTCCAGCCCTCTGATTATTTATTGTAGGGCGGTAGCTCCTAGTCCTGGGCCAGGTCCCCACGGTGCTAGGCACTGTACAAACACAGAGCAGAAAGACAGTCCCTGCCCCAAAGAACTAGCAACCTAAAACGCTGCCTCCTCCTCCTTTGCAGATAGAGCCTTTAGGGGCAGAGGCAGGAATAGAGAAATCCTGTCTCCTGTCACCCAGGCCTATGCTTTAACCGCTACATCATCCTTCCTCCAATACAGAGAGTCCAGTCTGTGGGCAATGGACATGCACTCTGTCCAGTCTCTCAGGTACCCTGGGTTTTCCCACTAGTATTCTGAGATACGTCCTTTCTTGGAGGGTGAGAAACGGGAATCAAAATCATCCTCCTCGGCATTTGCTCTCTGCCCCCTGTCATACACTTGGAAAGTAGGGCTAGAGGAGCAGGTGGCTGGAGGGATAGCTCAGTGGTTTGTGCATTGGCCTGCTAAACCCAGGGTTGTGAGTTCAATCCTTGAGGGGGCCATTTAGGGATCTGGGGCAAAAATCTGTCTGGGGATTGGGCCTGCTTTGAGCAGGGGGTTGGACTAGATGACCTCCTGAGGTCCCTTCCAACCCTGATATTCTATTGTGAAAGCAGCTCGAAAACACGTCAGACAGAAACCTTCCCATTTGGATGGGAGCAAAGCTATGACCTGGGAGGGATTTTTGGCTTTGCGTGAGGGTGTGTGTGTGTGTGTGTGTGTGTGTGTGAATCTAGTAGGCAGCTCAGCAGATACCACGTGGACCTTTGACTTCAGAGAACGTAGCTCCAGTCTGACCCACGGGAGCCTTGGAGGACGGAACCGGGACGTGTCAACGCAGCTCCCTACGCTACTGGATTCATGCTGCCCAGATCGCCCAGCGAGAGACACCCGCAGTAAAAGAGGCAGAGAAAGGAGACTGGCTCCCCATCAGCAAAAGTGACCCGGGTCCAGGAGCTGCATTGAAGTGAGCCCCCAGTACAGATGGGATGCAGCTGTATAAGCCCCATTTTGCACTGGTGTGATACAAACTGGTCCATACCCATATGGAGCCCCAAGGATCGAGGAGGTCAGACTCCGACCCTCATAAGCCACTCTAGTGGCATACAGGGACCTCAATAGCCTGGGGGAGAATTCTCCCAGTGCAGGGGTGTAGGGCCAGCCCTGAGCTGTCCTTCCTTGCAGCCCCCTAGCTTAGGGGGTGTGCGAAGGCCGAGTACTCCATGCTGCAGCCATTCTGGGTAGAGCAGCCCTGAGGCAGCTGTGGAGGACCTGGTCTAAGTGAAGGCAGCTGCTGGGGGCTGCCCCAGCGGTGCAGGTGGCCTTTGCCACTCCTCATTGTGGGGTGCACCCTTGGCTGTTACAACTCAGGAGGTAAAGCACAGAACCTAGGATTGTTAAATGAACCGGGAGGGGGGAGGGCTGGGCGAGGCTTGAGGAAGAGGGCGGAGCACCTGCTGTCACAAGAGAGTGTGACATCAGTGTAAAAATCTTGTTTATGTGGCTTCTGGAATGCAGGTGATTTTGCAACCGACGTCTGGTTTCCAAATGCGCGGTGTTAAAATTCAGAGTGTCCGTGGGAGGACACTGAGGAGGGGGTGGATCGCCATGGACAGGAAGAAAAATAATAAGGCCTGGAGGAAATATCAGAGACAGAATTGGGATCAGGGCTGAGGATTCTGTAGTCCATGGGTTCTCCCGCTGGGAGGGGGAGAGGTGTCACGGCCACCCTGCTTTTCTTTATGGCTTGACAGGATGCTGTTCCTGAGATATTTGTGTTGCAACACGGGGTTTCTGGATGGAAAAGGTGGAGCTACATTATTTTAAACCTCGCTTTGTATTAGTCTGCCCACATACCCAGCCCAAAACATAACCCCAAATAAGGTTAGCATTCCAGTTCTGCATAGGAATGCCAGTGACTGTCTTCACTCAGGACTTATCTCACACTCCGCATCTCAAAGAACTTGAAATATTAAGTAAATAGCATTTATCAGGTGGGGAAACCGAGGCACACAAAGGTGAACCCTGCTTAAAAAAATAATCACAGAGTTGGTCAGAAACAGAACACACACACTTCCTGTATCCCCAGTGCAGCACCCTCCTCTTTGGGTGACATTTCCACTGGGCACAAGAGTCTCTCAATGTCCTTTCAACTTTACATGCCTCTTAAAAACGGAGGGTGGGGCCCACCAGCAAGGTCAAGAATGGGACTCGGAACTCTTGCACTGTATTCTTGGCTCTCCTACTAACTCGCCCTGTGACTTTGTGTAAATCATTTCACCTCTCTCTCTCTACAGTATCTCACCTGGTTATCACAGCAAAGCAAGGAAAGGCCAGATGGCTTGATGGGGGGGAGGTTATACACAGCCTTTTTATTTCTAGGCCCTCTGATTCAAATCCAGCCCACGTCAGCCCATGACATCAGACAGCTGTTCAGTCTCCTATTTAGGAGTTTCTGGTCTCAGGCCGGTTCATAATAAATAGTATAGTGAGTCACTAAAACCACATCTGGCACTGACAGGTCACTTTTTGTTAGCCATCTCTGCAGAGAGACCAGGAACTGCATGGACTACAGAGACAAAATTGTCCTCTGGTCCCTTGTGGGCATCCCTCAAGGTCGGGGTTAAGCCACGTTTGCATGAGGGAACGTGGGGATGAGCTGAGAGGTTCTCAGGACAAACAGAGGGTTTCAGTCTCTAGGGCTGGCAGTCCAGCACCTCGTAGATATTGTCACCCCTCTGCCAGCGGTGTCAGATTTTAGGTCACTTTCCTGTTGGAGGAGAAGTCGGTGACATGGCTTCTGTAATAGAACTTGTTTTATTTACACACAGGCACCAGTCCTGAATCAGAGACAGTCACACAAACAACACACCCCTTTCAAAACTCTCAGCCCAAACACCAACGCCTGGTTCCAAAGAAGCCACCCAGGCCCAAGAACTGATTCTAACACAAGAGATTAAAGGAGAGCGCAAACCCTGCTGCTGCTTGCAACAACTCCCCACGAAAGAAACATCACAAAACTAACAATGCAGCATTTCTTCCAATACTGCTCACCTGCTGGAAATAACTGGTAAGACGGCATGTAACAGCGCCACCTGGTGACTTCATTTCTCTTTACATAACATAAGAAACCATATTTTTCATGTCACCTTGGAAAGCAGTAGGAGATTCATCCTGACCAGCACGAAAAGGAGGAGGAATCCATGTAGTGGTAGAGCTCCTCCCCTAATGTTTACGAAGCTTATGTCTTCTCCAACATAAAGATGAAGGGGACCAGAAAGATCAGTGGCAGCTGCCCAATCAGTCAGTTGAAAAACACCTCTTGTGGATGGTCCAAAGTCTATGGATTAGCCATCGCCAGGGCAGAGCTGTGTATGGGGCCTTAAGCTCTTACACACCTTGCCTGGAGGAATTGCCTGTGTCTTAAAGGCATGAGAAGGAGACGTCTGCCCTGTTTTAGGCTGGCAACACCCCAGCTCCCAGAATTCCAGGTTACGTGAAAGGTCTGGTCAGTGACAATGCAGCCACCTGTGGATCGGCACTTGATGAGTGAGATTCTTGCACCTTTCTTGACAGAGCTTGGGATCAAAAACAAATATGGGCCAGCGTGCGGGTGTTTGAGCAGCAACAGGCTGTATGCGAACTGAACACAAAATGGCGGCTGCTTTCAGCAGAACCGTTCCTGGAAATATAAAGCTGCAGGGCACAGAACACTCCATAACTACTTATAATACAAGATGCTTATTTTTTTTAAAAAAGAGAGAGAGACCCTTCCAAGGCTCCATCAGCAGGCCAGAGACTAGAACCAGGCACAGAGAGTGCAATCTAACCAGAGAATTTAACCGTTCTTGAGTACCTCATTTCCCCTTTCCCATAATGTAGAACCAGTGGCAAGCCAGGATACTATCAGTGAGGCATGCGATTTTACACTTGAATGCATGGAGTGACCTCACACGGATGGTACATGTGAAGTCAGGCACTGCGAAGGACGACATTTTGTTCTGCATACATGTTGGGGGACAGACCAAGTTGTCCTGTGGGTACAGCTCGTCCTGCGGCGTGCATTGCATCCATTGATGGCTCTTCACTGCTGAGAACATAACTAGCCATTTCACAGAGTTGAGTAAATGCATTGATCACTAAATCCCCCACATTCCCATCCCAGGAACCAAACCCGCCTCTAAAACTAATAACTACCTTTTATACTGTGCTTTTCATCCATAGATTCTAAAACACATTACAAAAGGGGGGTAAGTATCATTGTCACCATTTTACAGATAGGAAAACAGAGGCAATGAGGGGGATGTGACTTCCTCTAAGTGCTCACAAACTGATTGTTTAATCATTTGTTCCAGTATCTTTCCAGGTATCAAAATTGGGCTGGCGGTCTATGATTCCCTGGGTCCTCTTTGTTCCCCTTTTTAAAGATAGGTGCTATGTTTGCCCATCTCCTGTCATCTGCGACCTCACCTGTTTCTTCCATGAGTTCTCAAAGATGATTGCTAATGGTTCTGAAATTGCTTCAGCTAGTTCCTTATGTACCCTAGGATGAATTTCGTCAGGTCCTGGCAACTTCAATACATCTAACTTATCTAAATATTATTCCACCTGCTCTTTCCCTATTTTGGCTTGTGTTCCTTCCCCCTTGTTGTTAATATTAATTGTATGGAGTATCTGGTCACCGTTAATCTTTTTAGTGAAGATTGAAACAAAACAGGCCTTAAACACCTCCGCCTTCTTGATGTCACCAGTTACTAGCTCTCTTGCCCACTAAGTAGAGGACCTCCTACACTTCCCTACATCTTTCTCTTGCTCATAATGTATTTAAAGAACCTCTTCTTACTGCCTTCCATGTCCCTTGCTAGGTGTAACTCATTAAGTGCCTTGGCTTTCTTGATTTTGTTCCTAAATGCTTGTGCTAGTCTTTTGTACTCACCCTTAGCAATTTGTCCATGTTTCCACTTTTTGCTTTTCAGGTCAGAAAAAGCTCCCGATGGAGCCATCTTTCCTTCCCATCAGGATATCGTGCAGTGGTGTCTTTAATATTGGCGCCTTCAGAAACTGCCAGCTCTCCCAAACTCCTCTTTCCCTTAGATTTTCTTCCCATGGGACCTTACCTACCTGTTCTCTGAGTGTGTTAAAGTCTGCTTTTTTGACATCCACTGTCCTTGTTCTGCTGATCTCATGCCTTCCTTTCTAGCTATCATTTCATGATCATCCTCATCCAAATTGTCTTCTACCTTCAGAGTCACTGCCAATTCCCCCCTGTTAGTCAGAATCAAGCCTAAAATGGCTGTTACTTCCTGCACTTTCTGGAACCAAAAGCTGTCCCCAATGCATTCCAGGAACATATTGGAAATTTTGTGTTTTGCCGTATTACTTTTCCTACAGAGGCCTGGGTAGCTAGAGTCCCCCATTACTACTAGGTCATGTGTTTTGGATATTTCTGTTATTCACTCTAGATATGCCTCATCTACCGCGTCGTCCTGACTTGGTGATCTAGGGTAGACCTCGGCCATGACCTGCCCTTTGCTGCTTCCTGCCTTGGCTTGTCTGCAGACGCTTCTCCTAGGACTACATCTTCAGGCCTCTCTTTCTCTCAGGAAGTCTGACTCCTTTTGTGGCTTCTTCCAAATCTGCTCCTGCCTCTTCTTGGCAATTCCCAGCCTCTCTGGCAGCTACCCTGAACCGCTTCACCCTTGCTCCCCTCAGGACCAGGATAGAGATTTCCTGTTGCAGCTCTCCTCTCTTGCTGGTTCTGCAGTCCTTGATAGGAACCACCCAGCCTGTTCTCCCCAGCTGGGTCTAATCTTTAACTACTTGTCTCCCCTCCAGCTGCCACAGAATGCACTAATTGGGCTCTCTAGTTCTCCATAGCCCTGACACTGCCAGTGTGGGGTTTATAACACTTCATCACAGCTGGGTATTATTATTAACCTCTGCCACTGGCCTGCTGCATGACCTTGGGAATGTCATTTCACCTCCCTGGACCACCCTGTCTACTTAGACTTTGGGGACAGGGGCTATGCTTGTGCAATGCTCTGTACAAAGAGGCCATGATCTCTCCCCAGACCTAGAGGCTCTATTGCAATACAAACAACAATAAGGGAAGTTTCTAAAGGTGAGACCATAGCTCTCTGGCCATTAATCTGTCTGGAACCAAAATCCGAACCCAAACCCTGCCAAGATTCATAGACTTTAAGGCCAGAAGGAACCATTCTTATCCTCTCGTCTGAGCACAGGGCAGAGTTTCACGCACAAAAACCTGCTGTGGAGAGAATTATTCTTCCTTGCTATGCATTTACAAGGGACGAAGGCCATGGCAGTGCCAGATTTCACAATCAGGGTTGGTTGTGGGGGCAGTGGCCAGCACCAGATGCTCCAGAAGAAGGTGCAAGAACCCTACAGAAGACAGTGATGGGATAACTTGTTCCCAGGATAAGTTCCTTCCTGACCTCCTGTCAGTTAGAGGTCAGTTCATGCTCTGAAAATTGAGAGTTTATATCCTGTCCCAAACCCTTTATTTATTTATTTTTGGAGTTACTATTATAACTCTGGATATTCTTGCTATTCAAACACATGCCTAATCACTTCTGGAATCCTGCTAACCTCTTAGCATCAATGACAACTTGTGGCAATGGGTTCCGCAGGATAACTATGAGTTATTTCATCCTAGAGGAAAGTTATGAGATAGACTCTTATCTTGGCCTCTCAGAAACCAGTTGCCTGTAATGCATTACATTACAAAGACATCTTTTGTTTCAACTCCCCTTCTCTCTCCTCCTGGATCCACCTGGGCACAGAGATCTCTGCCTGCATTCCTGACAGCATAGTCACCTTGTTTGGTTGGTGTCTGATCTGTTTTGGTTTCTCGCTTGCCCTGGAAAACACCACCCACCACCTCTCCTTCTCCTCTCTGTGATCTCATTGTCTTGGGCACAACTCGGCGTGCTCAGAACAGGCGCCACTTTGGCAGAGGAAGAGGACCCCCTTGTTTTCAATGATTTTGGATACATGTTGCCTTTATAACTCTCTCCCTAGCTCTCGCCTGCCTGAGCATTCACCAGCAGGGGACATATTGCTGTCTTCTTCTTGGTTACACCTGCAGGGCACCCGGCCATTGGGATGGTCTCTTGGTTCTTGTCCTATCAGTGGACATTCCATGGAGCTCTGATAGCAATTTAGCTTGAAGCCAGGCCCTTCCCCACAGGGTTGTGTGGGTACCTCTCACAGCCTCTCCATGGCTTCATTGTTCAAGTCCTCAGGGCCAGAAAATTGTTCGTGGGGGGGCCAGGCCGCCGCATCTCCCTATGCAGGTGCCACACAGCAGCCTCACTGTATGTCTCCAGGCTTGGTAAACAACATTTCCCCAGAAGACAGTTGCAGCTACTGACTGGGTCACAGGCACTGGAGTGTGTCTGTGAGAACACCTACCTCCCTGCCCCCAGAGACAGCACACATTGCAAGTTGGGCCAGAGATCTGCAAAGGCTTCCACTCTCTCACACTTCTCGGGGACCGGGGCAGCAGGGGCAGCGGAGATGCTGACTTGCTGGTGGACTTCATCCAGTTCTTTATGGTGTTTCCTCCCACCTGCATGCTGCATCCCTCCTTTTACTGGATGCCTCCTCTTCAAGCACTGACCAGGCTGAACACTGCTCAGTGTTTTTTATTTGAGCCTGCGTCTCCAACACGCAAGAAGACAAGCTATTATATTACCAGGCCAGATGATATCCCTGGTTTGACGGCATTCTGCACTAAATCAATAGGTTCTGTAGTTCCTCCTTCTGTGGTGCCCCCATGGTGGGAGAGATTTGCACTCGATTCTACCTGCTTGTGCTCATTCGAACCAGCGTAGCTACAGGCCAGGGCATAAGAGTCCTTGCAGAATTCAACTGGACATGAGCTTTGCCAGGTTTGGGGCCGACTTCTCTGCAAACCTGGATCTCAAGGTATGTCTACACTGTAATCCGGGGATGTGACTGCAGCTCATGGCCAAGCTAGCTGTAATCTAGCTAGTTTGGGTACTGAAGCTGTGGCATAGACTATCAGGGTTGGAAGGGACCTCAGGAGGTATCTAGTCCAACCCCCTGCTCAAAGCAGGACCAATCCCCAAACAGATTTTTACCCCAGTTCCCTAAATAGCCCCCTCAAGGATTGAACTCACAACCCTGGGTTTAGCAGGCCAATGCTCAAACCACTGAGCTATCCCTCCCCCAAAACCCACCTGGAATCCTGGGTAATTACTGGGGTGGCCATCGGTGCTGGAACTAGGGGTGAGACAGCACCCCCTGGATTGAAATGATTTCCATCATATACAAGATCTGCAGTTTGGTTCAATGGCTCCCAGCACCCCCACTATACAAATTCTTCCAGCCCCCCCTGGGGATGGCTAGACTGCACAGAAGCCCAAGCTCTCATGGCTTTACTAGTCCAGTCCTGGAGCTACCTCGGATAAAGCTAGCCCATAGCTCCGTGACTGCAGTGTACATGTGCCCTCAGTTACACTAAGGCCTCTTTGTCACAGTGGCGGGAAATACTCCCCCGTGCAAGGGGACAACCTGCCCACTACAGAGCCGGTGTCAGAGCCCATCTCTGACCCTACGCCCCACCCTGACTGTAGGGATGGATCAGGGAATGGCTGGAGTTGCTATTCCATAGAGCTCACTGGGAATTTTTCAACAAAATGTTGTTTTTTCCATTGAAAAATACTGATCCAGCAAAACCAATGATCAGTTTTGACCAATTTCCTGTTTAAAAACATTTGGGAAAACAAAACGTTTCAACAAAAGGAATTGTTGAAAAATCCTCAGCCAGAGAGAGAAATTCTCGATTCTCGCTTTGATCTGGAAAGCGTGTTTTTCTCTCTTCTGGACAATCACCTGATCTCAACACAGGTGTCGTGTTCGCTTTTATCTCACAAGTTCAAGATTTCTACTAAATAAAATGTTGAAAGTAAAAGAGCAGTATTTAGGTTAAATGCCTCATTTCCAGCACTCCTGGGATTACTCAGACTGCAGTGATGTTTATGATCCTTTTGCATTTTCATGAGCTCCTTCACACGCAGATCAACCAATTACGAATGAACGCTGCTGCTCTTGTTTTGACGGAGATAAAGAAAAGAGGTTGCAGCCCTCTGCTACAGCAAGCCACACAATGAAAATGTATAAAGAAACACACAGACACACATGCATGCCTCAATCAATCCAAACCAGAAAAGCCCAGAAGGACCTAATTTAACCTGTTTGCAGTGTTGTCGTAGCCACAAGAGAAACAAGGTGGGAGAGGTAGTATTCTTTTCTGGATCATCTTCTGTTGGTGAAAGAGACAAGCTTGAAATATATTACCTTGTCCACCTTAACGAGGAGTCCAGTGGCACCTTAAAGACTAACAGATTTAGTTGGGCATAAGCTTTCGTGGGTAAAAAACCCACTTCTTCAGATGCATGAAGAATGACTCCGTGCATTGGAAGAAGTAGGTTTTTTACCCACAAAAGCTTATGCCCAACTAAATCTGTTAGTCTTTAAGGTGCCACCGGACTCCTCCTTGTTTTTGTGGATACAGACTAACACAGCTACCACTCTGATACTTGTCCACCTTGTCTCTCTAATTTCACCTGGTCAGTTTCAGCTCAGTCTATATGGGAGTGACTGCTGAAGCTAACAAAGTTGTCCCTGCTTAAACCAGGTCTCAATTTGGCTTCTGATTCTCATTCTTTAAGAACATAAGAGCGGCCACACTGGGTCAGACCAAAGGTCCATCTAGCCATATATCCTGTCTTCCAACATTGGCCAATGCCAGGAGCCGCAGAGGGAATGAACAGAACAGGTAATCACCAAGTGATCCATCCCTTGTCGCCCACTCCTAGCTTCTGGCAAACAGAGGCTAGGGACACCAGCCCTGCCCATCCTGGCTAATAGCCATTGATGGACCCATCCTCCATGAACTTATCTAGTTCTTTTTTGAACCCTGTTATAGTCTTGGCCTTCACAGCGTCCTCTGACAAGGAGTTCCACAGGTTGACTGTGTGTTGTGTGAAAATGACAATGAACTCTTTGATGGTGCAAATAAATCAAACCATGAAAAACTTGTCTCTAGCAGCTCAGTGCTGTGAGCCACACCTAGACAGTCCCAGCACTTCACCCTTGGGTGCTCAGATTAGACTGTGAACCCTTTGGGTCATTATTCTCCTTCAAATCCCTCCTTAAAACTCCTTTTCCACGGTGCCTACAAAAAACTGGACAACAGTTAGACTGCAGGCATGTGGAGATCACTGCCCGTCCTACCAACCAACACTGTCTCCTTGTTTCTTTGTATTCCTCCTGTCTGTGTTCACCTGTTGTCTTTTGTCTTCTACGTAGATTGTAAACTCTTTAAGGCAAGGGCCATCCTTTCGTTCTGTGTTTGAAGAGCACCTAGGACAAGGAGTCCTGGTCCAGGACTAGCTCCTAGATGTTCCGGCTATATAAAATATAAATAAAGAATAGCAGCGTTTCCCACTGTGAGTTTGTACAGTGCCTAGCACGATGGGGGAACCATGATCTCAGCTGTGTCTTGTAACCCAAAGAAATAAAAATGTCAGTGGTGAATCCATGAAGGGGCAATGCAAGGGAAGGCAGCCGAGTTTTGTTCTGGGCTAAATTAACCCAAACAGCCTCTGTCTGGAACATGTCTCAGCCACGCAGATGCATCACTTACACCAGCCTGTGTGTGATTAACCCCCTCAGCCTGCAGGGGAAGAGCGCAGCTAGCCACTCCGCCTTTGATCTGAGTCTTGGAGATTGGTGAAACTGAAGCGTATTTATTTTGGCATAGCTCAAAGGGAGGAGGGGGAGGAGGCAGTGGGGGTGGGTGAAAAGTCAACTTTTCTAGCAAGCACGTTATACAACTCACCCCAATGGACCCTGAGCAACGCCTGTGAAAGGACAAGATCTCTCTCTCTCTCTCACACACACACACCCCTCCTATTAGAAGTAAGGTTTGTTCCAGTGAATTCCCCTTTAACCAAAGGGAGGCAGTGTGGTCTAATGGATACAGCACAGGCCTGGGACACAGGATTTCTATTCCTACCTCTGCTGGTGGGCTGCTGTGTGGCCTTGGGAAAGTCTCTTCATGCCCCCGTGCCTGGACTTGGCATAGGTATGAGATTCCCTATGGCTAACACGGTAATATCACTCCTGCTGGGGAAACTCCTTTGAAAAGGGAATTGAGTGATGAGAACACACGAGCCCCATAGAGCCCAGGTGGGATTTCAGCTTCATAGAGCTAGAGTTTATGACAAACAAAATACTCACTGACATCTAGAACTACTGGCTGCCTCTCCATGGCCAGTAAGGCTTTCTGGGAGCCCAGTGCCACTTTGCTGATGAAATATAGTTCAGGACTCCTCTGTCTATCCTTGAACAATCAGGAAATCTCCAGGGATGTTAAACATAGGGCACTGTTCCCTTCCGATCCTAGATCCCAGACCGGGGAAGAAGAGATCCTGAAACCCACCCAAAAGATTCTGAGAGCTGGAATGCTTGCTGTCTATCCATCCCCAATAATGAAGGATGATCAAAGCGATGGATGTGAGCCAGAACGCTGAATCCAAACCCTGGGTTCTGATCGGAGGCTGCAGCTCAGATCCCTCTAATGGCTAAATGTCAACACTCCAAGATTTGGGAAAGTTTAGTTGCAAATTTCAAACCCACATACAGAGAAATGTGTCAAACCCGGGAATTCCTTTTGGCTTGTTATTATGGAGGCGTAGGTAGCAAGTCCATGGTTAAGGTTGTGTTGAGAAAAAACAGCTAAAGTAGGATTTTGCTGCAGTTTGTAGGGATATGAAGTTGGGATCCAGGCTTATTTTTGGAGTTCAGGGTCCTATTTGCATTGGTATCTGGCAGCCTCTGGCTGCTTATCGGAAGCTGGAATATCCCAGTTTTGTTTGTTGTGTTGTTGTAGCCATGTTAGTCCTTTCTGAATATCCCAGAATAGACTCACACGAGCATCCTCGTCTCCACCAAAGACACAAGGAGAACATCAATCTTGGTCAATGTTGGAACTTCTAGAGCTCATCCCTGCCAGAATCCAGAGTGCACAGACTGCAGGAAAAGAAAGAAAGAAAGAAAGAAAGAAAGAAAGAAAGAAAGAAAGAAAGAAAGAAAGAAAGAAAGAAGTATATTTCAGAGCTCTCCAAAACATCTGAGTTCTAAGGATGGGCCCAAGACTGAAGGGGGGTTCTTGACTCCCATCCTCCTGACCCCAAAACTGTCCCTCCCTATGACCCATTCCCAATAGTGACAAAAGGGGTAGAAAGAAGAACAGGAGTACTTGTGGCACCTTAGAGACTAACAAATTTATTAGAGCATAAGCTTTCGTGGACTACAGCCCACTTCTTCCACGAAAGCTTATGCTCTAATAAATTTGTTAGTCTCTAAGGTGCCACAAGTACTCCTGTTCTTCTTTTTGCGGATACAGACTAACACGGCTGCTACTCTGAAAAGGGGTAGAAAGATCCTTACCTAACAATCTGAGGAAGCTGGAATTTCTTTTGCCAAGTATGATGGTTTAATCAGACATTCAGCATCTGTGATTGCTTTGTGATGAAAAATTAGGTTTCTGACAGAAAATTTTTTCCCCCCACAAAAGATGACTGCTCTATGCAGAAAAAATTTGATTTTTCATACGCCTGAAAACCAAATTATTTTGGCCAAACCCTGAAAACTGTCAATATTCAAATTTCTGGCCAAAAAAAAAAAATCAACGTTTTCCAAGAAAAAAAACACCATTTTTGCAACCAACTCTATACAGGGCATTTTGCAGCCACCAGACGATGCCCTTTAATAAAAGTTTCATGAGAGTGATGAATCCTCAATGAAATCACAGGATCACACGGGAGGGAAAGGGACGACAGACGTAGTGTTCGAGCCGCCCTCCCACCTCTGCCTCTCGGTGGGCTCTAAAATCATTCATTTCACCAGCAAACTCCAGCTGACTCTCCGAAAGTATCCCAGGATTGTTCCCGTTCCACAGAAGTCCTGCATGACGATGACTCATTTCTCCATGAGACTAAATCAGCTCCTGTCTCCCGAGACGACACTGTTTATGAGCAGGGATGGAGCAAAGTAGTCGGAATAATTTAATTTACCCTCTCCCAGGCCTGTTATAAGCCTTTGCCCATTTCCAGAATGGAGCTGTATGATTCCACAATGGTAAGACACCCTTTTATTTTAAACATGCTTCCAGTTTCCATCCAGGACCAGCAGGAAACATGCTGAAAACCCGTGAGAAAGCGTCTTCATGTGGTTATTGCGGGCCCTATGCAGAAACAGAAGTGGCAGGATTCTCCTGGGATGAGTCGGTTAGAGAGCTCTCCTGCCTCCCCTTGCCAGCTGGAGAGGGCTGGATTGGTCAAATGAGCTTATGGATACTCAAGGTGAACAGTAAACCTTCAGCTGAACTGTGACATGTGGACGAGATCTGAATGTTACTGTAGCCGTCAGCCACAAGTCCAAGGCCGTCTCGTTAGTATCCAGGGCAAGGGAGGACCCACCAATCACTGACCCATCCGCTCCTACTATCTGAAACTTGAAGGATCTTCATTTCCCTAGAGGAACAAACTGGTCAAGTCCTCAAGGTGATCAAGTCAGCATTGGACCGGCGAACGGATGATGGGAGGTAGGAAGGGTGGGACTGGAGGAAGAAGTGCTGCTGCTTTGGGTCCATTTTTACATTTTGTCTCCTAAGTTCTTGTATATCAAGGGCATCCACAGCTTTAGAGGGGCGCCCATGAGAGCAGAGGTGGTGTACGATTGAAACGGAAATCAATCGATTCCTGACAAGAGCTGCTTGCAGCATGGGCAGCAACTCCACGGACTCCTTCTCCCCACGCTAACGGATGGTGTTGGGGGGGTAGAAGATGAGTATTCTGAATATGTACTATCTCCGTGTCCACTTCCTTCCTTCTCACTACCCTGATCTTCAAGAGCCAGCACTCAAATTCCTCCCTGTATGTTCATTTCCTAAAGAGGATGATGGTGACACTGGATATTTGCCCAGTGGGCATCTCTCCAGGACTTGGGCTCTTCTCAGCCTTCTGCCACCAGCTCCAACCTCCTAACCCTCTGCTGCCCCTCCCCACTTAATGACTTTAGAGGAAGAAGACCTCAAATCTTCACCCTTCCCCTCGACCCCCCACCCTCAGATCATCTTGTCCAATCCCCTGCATCAAACAGACTGGGGAGATGAACATACTGCTACGCTGGTTGCCCTAGAAATACACGACAAAGAGAGGCAAAGATCTTGTGGACAGGACCAAGGGCCCAATATTGTGCCTTGAGCAACAGAACTGCCAACCCTCTTGGCATTTCTCATTCAAAACAATGTGTCATTTCGGTAGCAGAGGAAGGCCCAGCCTTAAACGACTTGTCATTTGCTCCACTGCTGGAGGCAAAGGTGTAACCACTGCCCCGCCATCCACCCCGCTGCTTCCTGTTTTCCCTAACACCAGTGCACCTGGTGAACACCCTTGCTCATGACTGGTGCTTTCTGGCTTCCCTTGCACCAAGGTGCGTGGTTTATTTGAAACAGGTCACCCGGACACGATGCCGGATCAAAGCAAGAAGAATCCTATGCCGATGACATACCATATCTGCTCAGTTGATTGTAGCTTTCTACTAGCTACAGCCCAACACAACCAATGCCTAGGTCAAGTTGTATTTTTAGAGCTAGTCTCCCCGGGACAACGTCACGGAGCATGGCAGGAAAGCAAACTGAGCTGCTGCCGAATAAAAATAAGGAGTTGGACTGAGGGTTTAATAATAACCACTGCCACCCCCAGAATCCAAACCTTTGCCCAACTCAGCGAGTCACTTTACCCAATGGTGCTGAGATGTTCCTTAAGGTCTCTGCCATTTGTACAACTTTCCGGGTGTATTTCTATGGGCATGGGCCAAAACAGAAGGGGCAGCACAGGCCAGTCGATGAGGCACTGGGCTGGGAGTCCGGAGACCTGGGATCTATTCATGGTTCTCCCACCGTGTGACCGTGCGTAAATCATTTGCCTTCTCTGTTCAGATGGCAAGCTCCCACTGTATGCCCGTAGAGCACCAAGCTCAATGGGGCTTCTAGGGACTACAGTAACAGCAATGAGACGTGAACTAGCCCAGGGCTCTAAATTCACCTGTCACTAACTTCCTTGTGTGACCCCCTCCTTCGTCTGAATATTGTGGGACAAGTTATGAACAAAAGAGACAAAACCCATCAGACCCTCCGTAACTTGGGACCGCTCATCCAGGCCCCTCTAATTTTACTTTTTCTCTACATAGCCGTAGTACTTACTTTAATTACTTGACTTTCCACAGTCATGTGCCAGCAGCCTGTAAAGACAAGCAGGGCTCGGGGCTCCAGTCAGCAGTCCCTGGGGATTTAAAATGTGCTGTCAAAATCACTTCAGACAAGGAAGGCCAGCACTCTCGAGACATAAGCTATTACCCAGTTTTTTCTGCTAGACGCACTGATTCTAAGGCCAGAAGGAACCATCAGATCGTGTTGTCTGACCTCCTGCATAACACTGGTCATTGCATATCACCTGGTTACTGAATTGAGCCCAATAACGTGTTTGTCTAAAGCCGCCAGTCTCAACGCGAGATGGAGAATCCACCGCTTCCCTCAGGAATTTGTTCCAGTGGCTAAATTATCCTCACTGTTAAACTGCGTGTGCCTTATTTCCAACTGGACTGGTCTAGCTTCAGCTTCCAGACATTGGTTCCTGGTTCCGTCTGTCTCCCCGCATTTAAAGAGTCCTTTACTAGCTGGTATTTTCTCACACACAGCAACCAAGTCACTTTTTAATCTTCTGTTTAACAAGCGAAACAGATTGAGATTGTAAATTCTCTGCAGCGGGGACCATCTTTTTGTTCTGGGTTTGTCCAGCACCTGGCACAAAGGGGCCCTGGTCCATGATTGGAGTTCCTGTGTGCTATGGAATACAATAATAATACTAGAGTTCTTGAAGTCTCGCACTGTAAACTTTAGGAATACATCCATTTCCCAGATATCTTGTTAGGTAACTGAAAGGGTAAAGACCTCCTGCCTGGAGAGAGAAGGAAATTAGGTACATGCCAAGGAAAGAGAGAAGCTGAGTATTTCAGACTGGACTGGATTCAGTGAGGACCTAGCAAAGGTAAAGTTATATGAAAGTGATAAAGCAACGTAGCTTGCATCTGACATTCACTATGGGTGCAAAATAAAGAGAGATTTATTAGTTGTATTACAGTGCTGTCCAGAGGCCCCAGCTGAGATCGGGGCCCAGCGTGCTTGGTGCTGTACAAACACATAGTGAGAGACACTGTATGCCCTGAAGAGCTAGCAATCTAAACAGACAAAGGGTGAGAGGGGAAGTGACTTGCCCAAGGTCACACAGCAGGTCGGTGGCGGAGTTGGGAATGGAAGTCAGGTCTGGTGAGTCCCACTCCAATGCCCTACCCACTAGGCCACTCTGCCTCTCATTAGACATTAAGCAGGCGGAAAGTTGGTGAGGGATATAGTAGAAAAAGCAGCTAACAGGTGAGGCGGGGGGTGCTTTTTTTATTAAAACCCTCCTGTTTCTTTCTACATCTCCTCTTCTCCCCACTCAGTGGGTCAGCTACACTTGTTTAGCTCAGCTGATGCTGTTCACACCTGCGATAAAGCAATGTAACTTGCATTGCTGTCGGCCACACATCACCGAGACCCCCGCACACCAAGACTGAGACTGGCCCATTAACATTTCTGCCACCGGGGCCTGCTCAGGTGAATAAGATGAGCAGGAGCTGATGCATCAGACCCTGATCTCAGAGACACAGGTGAAAATCTGGAGTAACTACATTGGCTTTCCAATGAGACTAAGGCAGGGCTTGGTTTAAATATTAAGAGCTCCATGGCACTGGTTGATGGCACTGGTTTGGCATGAGATCCTCCCCTTTCTAGCTCGGCTTGTGCATCAGAGTTATTTAGACATATTAGAGATTGGGCAACCCTATTCGTCCATCTCATTGTGAGGAGGTGGGAAGGGGTGTTCCTGAACCCAGAGGAAGCTGTCTTACTGCTTCCCCTGGGTAGCTTGTGCCTATCAAGTCATTGCTCTGAGTCTGCTATGCCTGCTCCTCCCAGGAGAAGGATGCCCTTGGGAGCGACCGATGGAAGTCATTTTGCAAAGTAATGCACACTGGAAAGCATAATCCCAACTAGACATATAAAATGATGGGGTCTAAATTAGCTGTTACCACTCCAGAAAGAGATCTTGGAGTCACTGTGGATAGTTCTCTGAAAATATCCACTCAGTGTGGAGCGGCAGTCAAAGAAGCGAACAGAATGTTGGGAATCGTTAGGAAAGGGATAGATAATCAGACAGAAAATATCATATTGCCTCTATATAAATCCATGGTACACCCACATCTTGAATACTGCATGCAGATGTGGTCGCCTCTTCTCAAAAAAGATCAATTGGAATTGGAAAAAGTTCAGAAAAGGGCAACAAACATGATTAGGGGGATGGACCAGCTGCCGTATGAGGAGAGATGAATAAGACTGGAACTTTTCAGCTTGGAAAAGAGATGACTAAGGGGCGATACGACAGAGGTCTATAAAATCATGATTGGTGTGGAAGAAGTAGATAAGGAAGTGTTGTTGACTCCTTCTCATAACACAAGAACTAGGGGGCACCCACTGAAATTAATAGGCAGCAGGTTTAAAACAAACAAAAGGAAGTATTTCTTCACACAACGTACAATCAACCTGTGGAACTCTTTGCCAGAGGATATTGTGAAGGCCAAGACTATAACAGGGTTCAAAAAAGAACTAGATAAGTTCCTGGAGGATGGGTCCATCAATGACTATTAGCCGGGGGGGGGGGGCAGGAATAGTGTCCCTAGCCTCTGTTTGCCAGAAGCTGGGAATGGGCGACAGGGGATGGATCACTTGATGATTCCCTGTTCTGTTCATTCCCTCTGAAGCACAGAATACTGAGGTAGATGGACCTCTGGTCTGACCCAGTATGGCCGTTCTTATGTTCTTATTTTGAGCCATTCTGCCCTGTGCAGAAAAAAAAGTCTGGCCTACATTTCTGGAGAGCAACCAATCCAAGGGCAGGCGCATTCCAATGCCCCAAGTCACCGGCAGCTCACACAGTCCCACTTGGAAGAGTGCATTCTCCTGGGGTGCGTGTATGTGTTGGAGGGCACATTCCAGCATATTTGGATCCTACAGAGTCCTCCTCTATATGGGTGTGTGACACACAGCACTCACCCACAGTCACATCTTTATAATAATGAAGGAAACTAGGCAGGAAAGCACAGAAGAGCAAGGTCCTACTGTCAGCTCTGCCACAGAATTCCTGTCGGACCTTGGGCAAGTCACTTAAAACCCCCACAACTCTGCATGCCTCAGTTTCCCCATCTGTAAAATGAGGATGACAATATTTACTCACAGGGGTGCTGAGCTGTTGAAAATTATGTGGAGAGAAGGTGCCAGGAAATGCAAAGCCAAAATCTCCATTTCATAACGAGCACCATCTAGTTTAACAGAAAATCTGCATAATGGGCTTCAGGAGAGGTGGAAGACAGTGCTTTGGAGCCAGCAACTAGGGATTCCTAATGGAAGTGCACCGTAGGAACATGCATATCTGGGGCCAATCCTGGTCTCATCCCAAATTTGGTACAGTTCCATTGCTTTTGGCAGAGTTACTCGAGATTGACAGCAGTGTGAGAGAGCACAGGTTGTTTATTTTCATGTAATCTACTACTTCCTTTTGTTAGTAACTCTGCACTTCGCTCGTCTATAGAGGGATCACAGCACTCTTAGCAAACATTTGTGTGCTGACAGACACACTTATCCAGCTCTGCACAGACACATCCAGGTGACCTAGAAATGCAAAGCACTGACACGGGCCAGCTCTGAAACTCACAACTAGCCTGCCAGCCCATCCCAGTAACCTAATGGTCACCCATTACTTGTCTTTCCAGCTGGGCCTCTTTGTATTTTGCATGGCCTCATGGTCCGGAGTTTTCACAGGAGTTCAATTCCTATTAGGCAGTGAACGGAGTGCATGTTGAAAAACCTGGGCATCAGGGTTACAGTGGGAACTGCTGGGGACCTGAGCACTTTGGAAAGTGGGGGTCCAGTTGTGGCGGCTGCTCACCCTGGAAAATCCAGCCCTGATCTCTTTTGAAAATCTGGTCCGCAAGACAAAAATTACTTCACTTCCTTTTAGTGCTCTGTCTGGCCAGGGCCAGTCTGCCCCTGCCTCGCCCAGCCAGAATTAAGCCATCAAAGCTGATGTTAAAAAAAAAAAGAATTTCTAAGCTGACAGCGTGCAAATGACACTGGTGGGTGATTGACAAATGTTCCAGTGGACAGACCAGGCAGCCTTAGTTCTAATTACAGACTGTCCCTCTGGCAGGACCTGTCAGATGACTCTCACTCCCATCTCATCCTGCAAGTGTCTCCTTGTCTTTCCTTTTGCACCTCTGTGCGGCGGCTCCTTCATCAAAGCTCTGAGTCATTCTTCATCAGGTAGGAGTCTGGCGAAAGAAACCTCTCCGTCCACCTGCCACGCTTGTCATGCACTCCCTCTTGAGTTGGCAGGGAGACAGTTTGCATCCCGGAACATGTTAGAGATCAATAGATCTCCTCCATTCTCCTGGGAAGAAAAGATGAGTGATATGAGCCTGTGACTAGTGATAGAGTCATCAAAGGAGTTTAGCACCTGAAATTATTCAGCGCGCATGCAAAGCAGGGGCAGGACGGGTCAATATTGGAATGGAAATCTCCAAGCAGCATCTTGGTGATTCAGTAGACGGCCCCCTTCTCTTCATGGGGTGGGTCAACCCGTGACACAGAGCTCAGATTTTAAGTTTTGTGCAAGGCATGACCGTGACCTTGACACTTGCGGCTAACAACTCACCAAAGTGTTTTTCATGCTCCAGACTCTTCCTGCTAAGGATTCTGGGAGATGTAGTCCAAACAGGCAATTGATGGATGAGGAAGGATTACTAAGGAGTGCTCAAAACACTAAGAGCCATTTCCTACTCTTTGCTACATCAGTATAAAGTAAAAGGAACTCCACTGAAGTGAATGGATTTACACTGGTGAAACCGTGAGCAGAACTCGACCCAGTGTACACATATGACCACATTACACAGTCTACGGCATTTTTCAGAAAGTCCCAGGACAGGTGGTGAGCGGCCCTCCTTTCTATGCCTCGGGACCAACCGCGCCTGCACCAAGACACAGTTCTGGGAAGTGGGAACCTCTTTGTTTCTCTACCTTTCTGATAAATTGGAGGGCACTCAGAGAAGAGCAACCAGATGATTTTGTGGTGAAGGCACTGGCCTACGACTCAGGAAATTGGGGTTCAATTCTGGGGTTTTCCACAGGCTACTTGTGTCAGCCTTAGACATGTCACCTAGTCTCTCTGCGCCACGGTTCCCTTTCTTTAAAATCGGAATAACAATGCGTCCTTTGTCTGTAGACTGTTATTGTGTGTTTATATAGCATCAAGCCCAATGGGCCCCCACTCGACAATGGTCGGGGCCTGGACACGCTATTATAAACCGCCCAAAGATTGAAGTGAGTGACTTACATGGAAGGGTTAAGAGAAGTCTATGGCTCTGATTCACTGCTGCGTTACTCCAGTTACAACGGCGGTGACTTCAATGGAGTTACACTGGCATAAAACTGGAGAAAAATGCAGAGGTTAAACAGGCCATATAGATCTTGGCTTGGAGATTATGAAGGGTGGAGGACAAGGTAGGCTAGGTTTGAAGAGTGTAGCATCCTCCCTTTAGGAAGGATACAGCAATAAGGGAGAGGAATTATTTAGCATACTGTAAGGAATTCTAATGAGCCGTAATGGGACAAGCAAGATCTAGTTGTTTGTAAAGTTCTCTGAAGTAGAGAAAGTCTCCATTACTTGGAACATTTAAAGATAGCCTGGACAAGACACTGGGAATTGTTTAAGAAGGAAGAGGTGTGCGTTGGGAGATGGAGAATCATCATCAGTAGAGTTGGTCAGAAAAGTTTTGTCAAAACAGCTTTCTGTTGGAAAACGCTATTTCAACTAAACCGAAAATTTTCATGCAAGAGTATTTATTTTTGGTGAAATTTTGTTTAGGAAAAAAAAAACTTTCAAGACCATTGAAATTTTGGACATTTTCAGAATGCAAAGTTCCAATATGTTGCTTCAAAACAACTCTTTGGTTTGCAATTTACTTTATTTTATATAGAAAAATTAACTCAATTTAAAATGGATTGAAAACAAAACAAAATACTTTGAATTTATTAAACCCAAACAGTTCGATTGACCTGACGTGGAATTTTTTCCAGAATTTCATTTTGCAAATTTTTTTTTTTTTAATTTTTGGCTATTTATCCCAATTTGAGACGCAAAAAAATTCAAAATATCAAAAATGTTCATGGGTGACAACATCTGCTTTCTGACCAGCTGTAATTACTGTATCTATTACAGTAGCCCCTTGAGCTCCTCACCAAACCGGAGAGTTGTGCTATACACTGTAAGAGTTAACTGAGTGGAATTCTCCAAAAAGCAACAGAAGGTCCTGCGGCACCGGACCCTCTGTTGCTTTTTACAGATTCAGACTAACACGGCTACCCCTCTGATACTTGAGTGGAATTCTGTTCATCCACCGTGGAAGGAAGAACATTTAAACTGGCAGTTCCAAGAAGTCTACTATAGATGCTTCCTGCCCGATGCTTAAAGTTCTTCGCCATTCCCTTCACCCATTATAATTCCCCAAGACAAGAAAAGAGAGGTTTTTCTTTTTCCACTGTTTTGGCTCAAAGTGTCTGTCTTTTCTCCTTCCCATCTGGGCCAAATCCTGGTCCCACTGAAGCTGATGGGAGTTTTGCCATGGACTTCAATGGTGCTAGGAATTGGCCAGCTATTTTTCTTTTGTTTTTCCTCTCCTTTCTGAAAGGTCAGAGGGCCAATGGGAAACAGACCCCTCCAGCACACAGCCAAAAATAAAAATTAGAAGCACATGTCTTCTGCTCCTAGAGAGGCACACGTCAGGCTAATCACTTCGAAGAGTTCGTTTACAGCTGTTTCTTTTCCTCTAAATGAAGGAAGGAACATTACATATCATTGATATTTCCCCCTCTTTCATGTGCTCCATTGGTGTCACCATTCTCTTCTCCTCTCTTTTAAGTCATATTCTTAAGACAGCCAAGGTCCCAGGTAGGTACCAAAATGAGTGGCTAGATTCATAGAATATCAGGGTTGGAAGGGACCTCAGGAGATCATCTAGTCCAACCCCCTGCTCAAAGCAGGACCAATCCCCAGACAGATTTTTACCCCAGTTCCTGAAATGGCCTCCTCAAGGATTGAACTCACAACCCTGGGTTTAGCAGGCCAATGCTCAAACCACTGAGCTATTCCCCCCATTTTGCCTGAGTTGAGCTATCCCCCCCAGATTGCCTGAAGAGCTCTGTGCCTTGGGCGCACACTGGATGCGGAGCACTTTGGAAAATGCAGCTCTCAGGGTATGCCTGTGCTGCACTAAAACATTTGTGGCTGGCCCACGTCAGCTGA
Source organism: Malaclemys terrapin pileata (assembly GCF_027887155.1). NCBI lineage: Eukaryota > Metazoa > Chordata > Testudines > Emydidae > Malaclemys > Malaclemys terrapin. Next base: position 9,977,612 of record NC_071529.1, read on the forward strand.
CTTGGGCTTGTAGGGCCTGGGCTGAGGGGCTATAAAATTGTACTGTAGACTTCTGGGCTCAGACTGAAGCCTGGGCTCTGGGATATAACCTGGACATCTACACTGCAATTGTATAGCCCCACAAGCAAGTCATGGGCCAGCCGTGAGTGTTTTAGTGCAGTGTAGACACATCCTATGTGTCACACCGGGAGATGCTGGTTCTTGGACTTTTGGAAAATCGGGCCCTTCTTGAGGTCTCTAAATGGGAACTGAGCTCTTTGAGAAACAGCCCTTACTATGGGTGCTGAAAATCTCATCCTTGTTATCTAACTAGTCTCTTATTCTGCATCAGGCCAGGGCTGGCTAAGCCAGGAGCCAAGGTTAGGCTGCCCTCCCCTTCACATTTGCTTTGGCAAACACCACCTTTAATATCAAAAACTGGCGGGGGGAAGCCCATATCTTGGAGAAACATTTGGCTCCTGCATGATTATTAAGCATGTGATCTTTTTCCCATTGAAATCCATGGCAAAACTCCCACTGAGTACAATGGAAGCAGGACCAAGGCCAACGTAACTTGTTTAGATTGACACTGTGTAGTCAGCAGCCTCGCCAATGACTATTTTATCCAGGTCTAGGGAGACCCTCTGTGGAGACCCTAGGCAGCACGGTCTGCATGAGACAGTGTGGGGAGCCAGAAGGAAACCCAGGGTCGGTCTGTGCCCAGCAGCGGCAGGGAAGAATCCCCTGTACACTTATCAGAGTGAAGCAGAGCAGGTTGGAATTTTTCTTCTGGAACTTTTTGCTGACAAAAAAACGGCCTTAATAAAAAAAAAAACAACAAAAAAACAACAACAATTGGAAACCCCCCATGGGGAAATGGAAAATTGGGGAGTGGAGGGGGGGCAGAAAAATGACCAAAAAAGGGGGAAATGTCCCAAAACTGACACTTTTTCCATTTTCTTTTTTTTTTTCTCAAATCAAACAATTTCAAACGTTCTAAATTCTTTTCTTTCTTTTGCTGAAACAAACATATACTATTCATAGATTCATAGACTATAGGACTGGAAGGGACCTCGAGAGGTCATCGAGTCCAGTCCCCTGCCCGCATTTTTCATCCAACTTTACAATCAAGGCCAGTCTTCACTACAAAACCCAAGATAGAAAAAGCCACCCTGCAGGAAAAGAGCATGACAGATAGACAGGCCTTAAATGTACCCCGAGCACTCAGCAGTATCCAACACCTGCCTGTCAACTGATTTAGTGGGTCAGGAGGGAGCCCGATTAGCCTCAGTTTCTCAGGCCTCCTACAATCTCCCTTCTGGTGTTTATTTCCTAAAGATCTCAGAGAGCATCAGTTACAGCAAACCATGCTGGCCTTAGACTGCCAGAAAAGAGTACTGCCAACTCCAAGGATTTAAAAATCATAATCAGGCCTAATAAAATCCCAAGAAAACAAAGAAAAAATCATGAGATTAGATTAAAAAAATATGATTTTTAAGCCATCGACATTTGTCTTAAGCCTTTAGCGTCATGTTTTCACCCTATTATCCACAAATGAAGGCTAGAAACATACTTTAGAAAACATTTAAAAATGAATTCTGAGATTCTTACACAATCACATGACTCCTGGAGCTGGGGCTTTAAGAAAAACTCACAATACTGGGAGACAATAAAATTGCTAAAGTTAGGAACACTGAAAAACCAAGGCAATCCCAGTGTAGTTTACCACCACAGCCCTGCAGTAACTGGCACAGAATCTCCTTTACTCCAGCGCAATGCTAGATACTCTTATGGTATCTCCTGCCTGCCCCTTGAGAAGCTGGGGTAAATGGCTAAATCAGGTGCATGGCAATAGTGAATCATGCCCATGGGATCTTGGACCAATACTGCAGGACAGTGTAGTTTTTTGGTTTTGGTTTTTTACTATGGGTGTTTGGTCTCTTCCGACCCTCCATGATGTTTCGTCAATGAAGGCTGTCACACAGCTGAAGGTGGAACCGGCAGTGGCAGCACCTGATTGACCCGTGTGCTGGCCTCACTCCCTGCATTCCATTTAGGAATGATGTAATTCAGCGTGACAACATAATACCCGACCTGTTTATCCCCAGGCCTCTCCTCATAGCTGCCTTAAGAATGGGGAAGGTGTTTAACCTGCATAGCTTTGGTGGTATCTGCAAAATGCATGGCCATAAATGGGCCATATCTTTACTGGAAGCATGAGGCTGTATCTGGGTGGCATTCCCTGTATTGACTGGACAGCTGCCTTGAAGAGATTGCCCAGCCATGGTGGTACCTGGGCAAATTCAATCCACTCAGGTCAGGATGGAAAGGGCCAGTGTTAGAGGCAGGCCATGCCGTCGGCAATGCTAGAGAGGGGCCTGCTTTTTGTTCTGCTTTGCCAAGCACCGAACACTTTGCATCGCGGAGGCCCCAAAGCTGTGTTTTGCTCACTGGCTGGTTGAAAACACAGGTGGCAGAGAAACCGAGAGAAGGGAGTTCTCCTGGCCTCTGAGATCCCTGAGCTTCCTGGGGACAACTTTTTGAAAGCTATAGACGGAGCCAGTCTCTGCACATCGGAACCTGACCCTAGATCCCGTGCCTGACAATAATGGCTACTTCCGGATCATGAAGGACAAGACGCACCTCTCCAAGCTGGGCATTGGTAAGGAGCTGCCCAATAGCCCCAGGGCTGCAGCAGTCCCCAAGTGTGTTGTTCTCCCCTTCCCAGCAGGAAAATGGGACTAGAAGGTGCATCTGCATAATCATGAAACCGCCAGCCCTGCCTGCCCCCCAAGCCTCCACCGGCTGCTGAATTTAGGGATCACCCCAAAAGACAGCTCCATGGCATGCAGAGCATGGGAGGTCCCTGAATTCTGCACCCCATCCTCCTGTGCAGCAGAACTTCACCAGCTCCACCACATGTTGGATCTTTTGCACCCAGGAGAGGAGGGGGCAAGATTTGCTCCCATTTTGAATAACACCAGCAATGCTGGAGGTAGCCCACGCTTTTTGAGATGGTAATACAGTACAGCCTTCATTCCCATATCCTTCTGCAAATTCATGTGCTCCTCCCATCTCTCCCAGCTGCTAACCAAACCACTTCCTCCCATCCCTGTAGGACAGGGCACCAATAAAACTGGAGTTGCTCAGCAGCAGAGAACAAACAAGCCCTTTATGAAAGGCAGCCTAGCTCTGTGGTTGGATTATGCCGCCACTTAGGAGACCTGCATTCTATTTCCAACTCTGCCACTGACTTTCCACGTGACTGTGTGTGCAAGTCATTTCCCCTCCATTCCTTCTCTGTAAAATGGCAATAGTAATGCTTTCTTTACCTGTCTTGTCTTTGTAGATTGTAAATTCTTTGGGACAGGGACTGTCACTTATTATATGTATGTACAGCACCTTGCACAACAGGGCCTTGATCTCAGTCAGAGCCTCTAATCACTATTGTTATGTTCCTGGCATAAAAACAGAAATTAGATAAAAAACATAAAATCCTCTTGCGGGGAGGTTGCAACATAATGCGACTTTTGTTCTTAGAATTCTGAACGATAGCACACAAGAACCAAACACCAGCGGGAGACAAAGCAGGCTGCTCCCTAAAGCAGAGAGGCACAACTCACCCCCACTGTACTGTAGATTGGCTTTCTGCTGCTAGCCTCAGATCACATGCTTCCCTACAGAGCCCCTTAGCCTGCAAGCAGGACCAGGAAACCGTTCTTAAATTGAAAGTGATAGATCACAGTTTTCACACAGTTTTCAATAGGCCACAGCTATTGTAACATAAATTATAAATAATAATATTAATGTGACAGATTCTCCTCACATGCTGGCGTAACTCCATTGTCTTCAGTGGATTTGCTCCCGGTTTACATCAGTGACAGTGAACTTGTAATCAGGTCTGTGGTAAAGTAAACAGGACTCCACACCCATGGGAGTTGCACTAGGTAAAATTAAGTCAATGACTTATAAGTTAAGACTGATGTGTTAATAACAAGAGTTTTGGATATACCAGTTGTGCATTCTCTCTCCTTGCCCACAGCAATCAGCGCAGAAGAAAGTGCCTACTGCAGCTATAAACCTGTTTTTGATTAACACTACTGTCCTAAGACCCTCCTTCCCCTTCGGTTGTTTGTCAGAGTCCATCCAGACCACTGGGTGGTTTCTCTATAATTTCAGTGTGGCCCAAACAGTCTAAATAAGACCCCTGGCTTTCCAAACCACAAGGCCTCTATTAAATTAAGGGTTAAAAGGCAATTCCAGGCACGTCTATCAATTTTATGGTGACTGTTCTGTCCTTGATGTTTTCCTATGTGACAAGCTCTTGGCCCAGTTTCAGATTGTCATATGGACTCTGAGTCAGTCCTTCAGTGGGACTTAAAGTTAAGCATGTGTGCTTACATGCTTTGTTGAATTGGGGCCTTCAGAAACTACCTGGTGCAGCTGAACTGGTTTTGAAGTATAAAGAGATAAAGGCTTCCAAGTTTCATTTTTTATTTACAGTTTTAGATGTGTTAAAAAAGTCAAACACTCCAAAGCAAATAGCAAAATTTTGCATGACCCTTGCATTCACCGGGGGTTCTGTCCATTATTATTATTTGCAATGTCTCTTTTGAATTCTGGGTTGAGAGGAGGAGCTGCTCTGTTTGATGACTAGAAATGAAAGTCCTGCCCCCTTAGGTGAGGGAGAAGTCACAATGCAAACTACAACTGAGTGAGGGGGAAAATGAATAAACAGGGATGGCGGTACAGGTCATAGGGTCAAAATAAAGGCATCAGAAGTGGGGGGAGGAGGGAAGGTGCTGGATTGATAATCTTAGAGCATGGAGTCTTCTCTCTATCCACAGAGCCGGGCAAGGTTCCCCACACACACCACCCACCAGTGTGCCCCAACTCTGACCTGGTGGAAATGGCTCTAGGAGTGAGGCTCTGGCTGTATTACAGTGCATGGAACTGGAGAAAGAGGGTCAGATTACAGGAGGAACCTAGTTTGGTGTGACACCAGGGGCTCATATATACAATCTGATGTCAGGCTACTATCATAGATATAGAGGGCTGCAAGGGACCTTGAGAAGTCATCAAGTCCAGGCTCCAGCCCTCTGTGCTGAGACAGGACCAAATATACCTAGACCATCCCTGACAGGTGTTTGTCTAACAAAGCTCCAGTGATGGAGATTCCACGAACTCCCTTGGCAGCCTATTCCAGTGCGTGACTATCTTTATAGTTAGAAAGTTTTTCTTTTAACGTAACTCTCTCTTGCTGCAGATTAAGCCAATTGCTTGTTGAACTACCTATCAGACAACCACTGGCCTCTAGGCATGCTCAATAAAGATCTCCCTCTTACAACTCTGCCTGCCCCACAGCATCACTTACTGCTAACGAAACACCAATGCTTGGCTTCTCAACTGCTACACTGGACAAGGTGGCCTATTGTGGTGATAGAGTTCTTTTGCAATATGGATTCATCTACTATGAACTAGACTGAGATCCACTAGTACATTTCACACGGGATAATCAATAGCTGTGAGATGGTAACAATGTTCAGGCACCAAAGTCATTTCACTTTAAGCATTTGCGTGAGTCCCATTGATTTCACATGGTGTGAGCACATGGGTTAAGTGCTTTGCTGAATTGGGATGAACTGAAGCATGTGTCTACAAGTTTTTGCTGGATTCAAACTTATGACCTAGAGGTGAAAGGATTCAAACTAGACCTTGACTTAGAACTTACGAACAATCAGACATGTGCTTATTTCAACCGGACTTTTTAAAGTTAAGCACCTACATAAATTCTTGCAGAACTGGGGCTCTTCTGAGATAATCTTGTGGTGAAAGACTTCATCTTCCAATGCCAATACTTTGATGAGAAAAGATCGAAAAACATTCACGTAATAATATTTACTTGCATGCACAAAGCTCTTTTTACCTGAGGATTTCAAATCATTTTATAAGCATCATTTCAGCTTCACAAGGCCCTCCTGTGAGGTAGGTAGGGATGAGTAAGCATTATTATGAGAGAGGATTAAAAATGTTTGAGTTCTGCTCTTTTGATGACAAACAAGAAAAAACAGAAATGTGTTCTCGTTTTTCAGTCAATCCTCTTGTCGGTTAACAGTTTCCAATATTATACTTTGGATAACGTTCCACATTTTAACAAGAATGTGTGTGTGTGAGGGAGTCTATAAAATCTTCCCACCTCTCATTCAGCTAACTTTAATTATCACCGTTTTGTAGAAGGGGAAACTACAGACAGAAGTGTTAAATGATTTGCTAATGGTCACAGAACAAGTGAGTGGCAAAACTGGAAACAGAACTGAAGAGGCCTGAATCCCTGAACCATTTCCATCCCACATAATATTTAGGTTTTTTATATTTACATTAAATAAACTCTCTCATGCTGGCTGTTTGCCTGAAGTGCAGGCAGGTATTAAGCTCGTACAATTATTGTTAGGTAATTGCCTGTAATATTACACACGTAACAATAATAATGCATACAAAATCAGTTTAAACGATTTAAGGTCATGACACCACCCAAGCCAAACCAACAATCTTTCTAGGTTATAAAGTGCATGTTGTTTATGCATAAATCTGTCACAATCCTGCTAATTACCTTGCAGAATATAGTTTTCTCTTCAGGAAGCTTTGATACCATTGAAATGTTACACATCGCGGAGAGTGATGGATTTGGGGTTGGTATGTGGAGAGACAAATATTTTGCAGCCCACTTGGAAAGCAGGATTATAATCCGTACGGAGAAGATTTAGTTTCAACTGCAGTGGCAGCTAATGACCTTTTTGACAGGTGAGGCACAGATCACAAAATAGTTATTTCCACCTCCACCTGATGCATAATTTAATAGCTATTTAAAATCTTACCTTATTTATAGCGAAAAAACAGCAGAAAAATCCAGGAGCTGGAGGCGTGCTACCCCCCCATCCTCTCCCGCCTCCCCCCCCAGCTCCCCACTGCTACCCAGGCTGGAGTACGAGACAGGCTCAGCAATGACTCCTCACACACGTATCTGGGGCCCACCCCCTGGGGAAGGGGCCAGGCAGGCACAGGGGCTAAACCCCATCCCTGTCCCCTACACCGCAGGCTTAACAGCTACAATCCTGCTGTGGTCTCACCAAGCCGTGGTTACCACAGCAACACCCTTATAAAGTGACTCCTGGGTGTGGCAAATTGCCATGGTAACAAGGCCACTTCTTGAGGCACTATTCACTACAGGGCGGGGGGTAGTAATAACTCATTTGCCTGCCTTTGAGGCAAGGCCCGTCTGTTTGCAGGTAGACCTTAATTAGCTCACTCCGTGCAGACCCTTGAGTGTCCTCACCTACAGTTAGGTTCAGCCCTACTGGGGCTAAGTCCTGAGAGCAAGGAACATAGCAAAACCCAGAAGATCTATCTTAACTGTACGAGAAGTAAACAAAAGCCAATAAACTCCACTGGAACAAAAGAACCACTGAGATTCTAATCATACCTCCCCGCTGGCCCCTGGCTTCAGAAGCTGATGGCTGGTACTTGGTCCTTGATTAGTCAAAGGTGGTCGGAGGGTATGAATGCACGAGGTGCCATTGTGGTGCCTTTGTGGACAGGATAGCCAAGCTGATGAGCTACGTGGTCCCCCCTCCATAAATGTTTAGTCTGTAGGTGGTCTGAAGCCGAGGCCGCCCTGGAATGAATGGGCTGTTTGTTCCTGAGGTAAAAAAATGAAATGAAAGAGTGCAGAGAGGAGAAAGAGAGCATGCTGTGATTCTCCAGGAAGGATAAAGATATCCTATGAAGCGCTGTGGGAATCAGAGGCCCTGGGGACCCTGAAATGCTGGTTGCTCATAGCCAGGGATAGAGGGAGACATCCATAAGGCTCGCTGACTAACTCGGAGCCAGTCACCGCTACAGTTGACAAGGAAATGGCACCGAGCTGGGGACAAAATCTGTTTTGGGCTGAGAATGGAGGACAAGATCTTTGCTCCCCAGAGCCCAAGGATCCCCCCTCGTTGATGCAGAAATTCATTGCTCTCCGAAGAGCCTTTTGATGTGAAGCAGTGACCCCTGCAGCTCCAGACTCACCCTGTTCTACTTCATCCAATACAGCCCTCAGTAACCACGAACAAGTGTCTCCGCAGTCAGACATCTGACTTGTAAGTGAGGGCAGCTATGGGCACCAGCAAGGGCGTCACCAGCACAGCACAATATACAACAGGAGCAAAGAAAATTCCTCTGGTACCCGTGGAAATAACTGCGTTGGTGGCACCTCCGAGGAGATCTACCATGCAATGGTTTCCCATGTATGGAACGTCGCCAAGGCAGAGATGCATGGAGAGTTGTGGGGAGTCTGCTCTAAGGGGTGAGTGGCCAAGACTTGGTAAAACTTCCATCAGTCTGCGTAAAAAAGAGATGAGCCAAAACACTTCTGATGAGCCAGCTACCCAACCGTTGCCTGTTCCCCCAACCAAATTAAGGGTATGTCTATGCTGTAATCACAGGGTATGAGCACAGCTTGAGCAGACACTCTCGAGCTAACTTTAATCTAGCAAGTTTGGGATCTGGAGCCGGCTAATTGCGGCAGAGATTCAGCCGGTGAGGCGCTGGGGCCAGCGGCTGCAGTGGGGATGGCTCCACAGGGATTGAGGGTGCATACGGTGGGGAAAAGTTCCGGATGTGCCCCACCATTCTGCACACCCCCTTCAGGGTGGGAAACTATCACTGTGTAGTGTAGGGCCATCGCAATGCATTGTGGGATGCCTTTCCGGGAATTGTGAAGGTTGGATCTGGCTATGGTGCCTTCCGCCATAACAGGCTTCAGTGGCTTCTGGCATTTTCGCCATTGTGCCAGGGTTACAGTAGAACACCCACTGGAGCAGCTGAAACAATGGTATGAGCAGTGGGATAGTTTGGTTTCCGTTCCTAGTGTAGACACAGCCAGTATTGTCAGGTCGAACAGAGAACTGGGTGCCTCCTTAGAGATAAATTCCCCATGGGCTCAATACGGAGGTCACTGGTTTGTTTTTATTAACCCTCTGCCTCCCACGTTCACTTTAGTTCCTTGTTTCTTCTTTAAAAAAAAAAAGGCGCTGAAACACTAGTGGCATTTGTGTCAGGGAAATGCTTGCAAGGGACGCAGATGTGGGGGTGGGAAGCCAAAATGAAAGAAGGTAAAATTTCCTCTAATGACCTTCCCCTGGAATGGAACCTTCCCTCAGAGGACTTTTTTTTAATTTTTATACTGGTCTGAATTGGGGCAGTTGTGCTGCTGGGTTTGATTCTTCTGTTTACAACCCAGAGCCTGGCAGATAAACAGGCTGATAACACACTGGGAAGGAGGGAAACCTCATCCACAAACTCATTACACAACGTTTTAAAAGTCACGGGGGGCGCGGGCGGGGGAACTCCTTGGTTTGTAACATTTTCCGTCAGGTTCGGAGTGAGGCACTGGGAAATATCCCCCAGAGCATCGCTTGCGAGGGATTGTATGACCCGGGGGACTATGGTATGGAAACTGTTACAGCCGCCGCATTGAGTTGTCAACCACCAATGCACCCGCCTGGGGACTGATTTTCATTTACACTCAGGCCTATCTGCTGGCACTCGTTCCCGGTTGGGAGGCCATTGACTTTAAAGCAGTTACTTCTTACACTGGGGAGCCGGCGTAAGAACAGCCTCAGTCCCCATTGCTTGCTGGAGAGTTTCTCAAGTGGTGGGACGTGGGTCTCGGGGAAGGTGGGGAGGGTCACGAGGCCTTGAGAATTTGATTACAAGCAAAAGCAAAGAAAATCTGGCTCCCCCACACAGCCTTGCCCTTCAAGGTCAAATGTCCCCTGTCAACCTCTCAAAACACCCCCCCACACACACTACATTATACAAGGTTAGGATGGAGACATTATTTTACTGAATAAGGGGTGACCAATGTGAAAAGGTCAAGGACCATTGGGCTAGGGGATCTGAGGAGTCACTAGCACTGCCATAAAAGAGGGAGAGACCCACTGTGGGTCCTTTGAGGCTTGAACCAACACACACACACACACACACACACACACACACACAGAGTAACACTTTCCCTCCGAGGCTCTCAGAGCACTTTGCAAACACAATCAAACTCAGCCTCGCGATCCCACTGGGAGGCGGGTCGGTGTCATTATGTCCCGTCGGACAGGTGCAGAAACGGAGGCACTGAACGGAAAGGAAACTTTGCACAAGGGCAGTGGCGACAGCAAGCGCGAGGCAATGGAGAATCAGGCCCCTTTGGTCCAAGTGCATGTAAGTGGCTTAAAAACATGGAATAGGGGAATGGCAGGCAGCAGAAAACTGGGTCCTTTTCCTGAGGGGTCCCTGATGTGCTGCTCAGTTAGTTTAAGGATGCCTAGATCCCATGGTGATGGTGCATAAGACGTGTGTTGATAATCACCCATAAAGCGTAGCCAAGGCCCTGAGCTTCTGCCTGTTTGATACTTAGGATCTTAAAGGTGATGGGGGAGGAGCTGAGCTTGCTCTTGACCCCTCTTTTGCTTTGTTTGATGAGGGAAAAGGGTTTGGGTTTTTTTTGTAGCGATAAGAAAGAAAAAGTCCCACTTGCTTTTTACATTAGTCTTTGTTATTACATCAGTGCATCGAGGCCTCCAGCTGTGCTCATTGTCATGGGCAATGTATGTACAGAGTGAGACAGCCCTGACCTGAACAGCCTAGTGTCTAAATAGACCAGACAAGGAGTGTTAACATCCCCCTTGGGCAGCTGGGAAACTGAGGCACCGAGCGAGCGACTGAGTAACTTGCCCCAGGTCACACAGGGAATCTGTGGCAGAGCCCAGAATTGACCCCAAATCTCCTAGGCCCATCTCTACAAGGACAAGCGGGTCTCTCTGTATCTGGTCTCACAATCCCTGCTGCTGCTGAAGGACTCTGGGGGGGATTTGGGAAACTAGCGGGACATTGCATCACAAGAGACAAGTCAGCGAAACTCATCCTGGGATGAGTTTTTACAGTTAGATTGTTTAAAACTCTGTGGGCCAGATTCTCATTGACACTAGTGTTAAGGGGCCTTAAAGTGAGAGTAAATGACTTATCTGTCTACTTTATGGCCACTTTACACTCCCAGAGTGGTGTAAAAGGCACTTAATGTAACTACCTGGAGTCCTGCTCTAGTCCTCCAAGGAGACCTCCAGCAAAATCAAGCAACACAAAACTCAAGAGCCCTGATGTTTCTAAGGTTTAAAAAAATAAAAAGGCAGAAACAAACCCCTTCACCTTTAAAATTAAAATTCCATAAGCTTCACCCTTCCAGGCCTTTGTTTTATATATCATAAAGAAAAAAAGTCCATTACTACAATTCCCCTTCCCAGGCATTAAATCACCACTATAAATCTTCAATTTTATATCTCACCTTCAAAGCATCCTCTAACACCAGTAACCAGAGGATTTGCTCAGAGGAGACAGCACCACCTACTGGATCACCATGTCCTCACACTTTCCCAGGAGGTCTCCTGTCCAAGCACTGCCCTAAGCACATCCCTACTGAGCTGATCCCAGCTGCTGCTGTTGCAGCACAAGGTGATATAACTGAAGAGACTAACGTGCCTTGGGTGTTTTTACAGAGAGACAGAAAAAAAAAAATCAAAGGCAAGCTGGGAAAGGGTTAACAAACAGATCAGTGCTTGTAACCAGGCACCCTGGCTGAGCCCCAGAGCTCTTGTGTTGGTACCTAGGCGCCTACCCCTGTCTCTGGGGTGGAGTCATTCTAACCACAGGGCAGCCTCACCTGCATTCCAACAACGTGAGTGACAGCTGTGTGAGTAGTTTTTTGGGCCCAGTCCTTGGCAAGATAAAAGATGCCTCCTGCCGGGCCAAGTCAGCCTCGCCCTGGAAATCTCCTTAGTTAGTAGAAACAGGTTAACAAGCCCAGAGCCAAGGAATCAGGACCAGCGGGTGTTTCTTCTGCGGGATGTTTGGAAGTGCATTGCAACTGCCAGCTTGCATCTCTTTAGATGTCAGAAGAATAACCTAGCACGGCATTAAGGGAGGAATAAAGATTTGAAAGCAGGAACAACCATGTCTGGATTAAGATACAGGCACCAAAGGCCCTTGCTTAGATCCCTGCTTCACAGAATCCTGAGATGACGTCAGACTCTCATCTTTCACTTAGTAAAACTGTATCTGGCTCTACTGTTTGCAAAGAAAAGCTGGAAAGAGTGAACAGGGTGTCCAACTCTCTGGCAGCATCTGTTCCAGAGAGCCTCCAGGGAATCATAGGACTGGAAGGGGCCTCGGGAGGTCATCTAGTCCAGTCCCCTGCACTCATGGCAGGACTCAGTATTATCTAGACCATCCCTGACAGGTGTTTGTCCAACCTGCTCTTAAAAAACTCCAATGATGGAGATTCCGCAACCTCCCTGGGCAATTTATTCCAGGGCTTCACCACCCTGACAGTGAGGAAGTTTTTCCTAATGTCCAACCTAAACCTCCCTTGCTGCAATTTAAGCCCATTGCGTCTTGTCCTATCCTGAGAGGTTAAGAAGAACAATTTTTCTCCCTCCTCAGTGTAACAACCTGGAAGACATCCATCTCCTCACCCCCACCATAGCAGAGCATGCCCCTTGCTTGGAGGGTACCACCCTGCTGCTGGTGGGGAGGAGGTAAAGGAGCTCCAGTTTTGAATGGGCCCTCGACTGTAACACAAATAAATAATAGTAAAAACTCTTGTCTAGCACGTTTCATCAGCAGATCTCAAAGCACTTTACAAAGAAGGGCAGTGTCGTTACCCCCATTTCACAAATGGGGAAATGGAGGCACAGAGAAAGGAAGTGAAGTGACTTTTCCAAGGTCACCCAGCAGGCTAGTAGCAGAGCTGAGAAAAGAACCAAAGTTTTCCGAGTCCCCGTCCAGTGTTCACCCCACCAGACTACACTGCCTCATGACTTAAATGTGTTGTGCCTCAGTTTCCCCATCTGCAATGGGATAGAATGACACCTGCTTTTATAAGGCACTTTGATTTCCACAGCTCAAAAGCTAAAGTATGTTGTATGTTCCATCCCTTCCCCTTCCCCTTGGTCTGCCTCGCTTATTTAGGCTGTAAACTCTTTGGGGCAGGGACCATCTCTTGCTTTGTGTTTGTACAACACTGAGAACAACGCAGCCCTGATCTTGTTTGATCACCAGCCACTCTGTAAGAAACATGATAAATAACAATCAAAGTTTTTTTTTTTAATTCTGTTTTGTTGCAACACCCAACTGTCCTGTTCCAGGGAGGTTCTTTCCCCTGGCTCATCTCCACAGCACCATCCTTCCAGAAATGCGCCAAGTGATGTGTCTCACAGACGCGGCAGTTCAGTTATTCAACTTTGTTAAATATTCCCCATGCGAGGAAGAGGACAGGCAACTGTGCATTGATTTATTCCCTGGGCTGAACATTCTGATCTGACACGTCTCACTTACCCCTGTGTCACTCTGCTGACAAGAGAGGGCTTCTCCAATTGACCTAACCAGCACCCCTTGGGTCTTCACCGGTGCAGCTGCACTGCTGCAGTGTGGTAAGTGTGGACAAGCCTTTAGACAGAACATGGAGATTTAGGAAGACAAAGACGACAACTTTTCAACTCCCCCTTACCGCCTCTGGGCAAATTCCCAGTATCTCTTACGCAACAAACTCATGAGACTGACAAGGAACATTCACAAGGTTTATATGATCAGTTCCTGCTGTTTATAAGGCACAATCCTGATGTATACAAGGCAAATCCTTGATGCTCAGAGGGCAAGTTCATAGTATTGACATGGGATTATAAAAGCAGAGGAAATCCACTAAGTCCTGAGAGCTGTGGCTCAAGAAGGAATTGAATTCTGTCATGCATGATACTCAACAGGGAAAGAGATATAGAGGGAGCTGTGGGGAAAGGGGCTGGTCCATTAGGAGTGCATTGGTGGACGACTGCCCCGGTTCCATCCGAACAGGACAACAGCTGGATCTCAGCCCTTTAAAAAAAACAGAAGGAACTCAGCAGCAACCCAGCCATTTAGGTGGCTAGTGAGAGAACTCCTTGTAATTCATGCTCCACTGATAACACACATGGCTTGTTATCTCTGTCTGCACCCAGCTTCCAAAATGGTGCAGATGGGTTGTAACCCAACTAGGGTTCCTGGGGGATTTCAGAGAGACAGGGCCCTGGAGAAGATGGAACCCTGGACTCTCTACAGTTCCATCCTCGGGCGTCTAGGCAGGTTGGTAGCTCTCAGACTGATGGGGCCCACTGAGGGCTGTTGGTGATGTGTGAGATGATCTATCCATCTACCTCAATCAGCTGCAAATAGCACAGCCCCCTCACCTGCCTGGTCCACTCACAGCTCATGGCCTGTCTGGAGAGAGCTGGGCTGGGCTAGCAGTCGTCCCCAGCCAGTTCAGTGGCCTCCTCTATGATTCAATCATTGATGGTGGAAACTTAATGACTAACTAACCATGCATGACAGACTCCAGTTTCACTCCCTGCCCCCTCCCAAAACAATGCTACCCTCCTTCTATCAAGACTTAATTAGTTCCCTTGGTGGAACACCTTTCCCCTTGCTGCTTATCCCACATGGATTGAGGGGAGTGGAGAATCAGTGCTTTAAATGTTGTCTTAAACCCACTAGAGAGACAAGGTGGGTGAGGTAATATATTTTAATGGACCAACTTCTGCTGGTGAAAGAGACAAGCTTTCAACCTTACACAGAGCTCTTCTTCAGGTCTGGAAAAGTGTCAGAGAGTCACAGCTAAATACAAGGTAGAACAGGCTGTTTAGCGTACGTATTTACCATCTATTGTAAGAGATCATTCAAGATGAAGTGGCCTGTTAATACCTCTGGAGTCATAGGACAAAAAAAGGGGATTAGTGGATTACAGCTGGATGTAATAAATCATTAATCCAGTGTCTTTATTAATATCCTGGGATCACGGCTACACCAACGCAGCAAACAACAATGGTCTGAAACCCATTATCAATTGACATGAACTGCTCATTCCCTAGCCGTCTGGAGCTGCCCTTCCTTTCCAGCCCGATTCATTCATGTCCAGAACATGGCAGACACTTCTCCACGGGGGGCTGTACAGCAATTTTATCTAATTGCTTTTTAACTATGGTCACAATTTCTGTTGGGTCTGGGTCCTATCAGGGAGGGCAGGGCAGGCTCCATTGGCTGGATAAACACACCAGGAAGTAATCCCAGGAGCACAGGCTCCTTCCCCCTTTATTTCTCTGTTCCCCACCCTAACCCAACAAGGCTACAAGGAACCCCATGGACTGGAGCCCCACTGCATATTCCTAGCAAAGTGCATGGGCATTGCCTACTCCCAGGGAAAAACATGCCAACTCCAGCTCCTCACGCAGGTGTCAGAGCAAGTCAAAGCGGTTGCTTGAGAGATACACTGGGGAGGGGACAGTGGAAAGGCCGGACTGCACAGGGTTGGAGGAATGGGCCGCACCCCCAGCTGGGGGTAGTTTTTATTCGCTTGCCTTGTCTCGCTTATTCTGGTCACCCCAGGAGACTACCCCTAACATCCAGCACAGCATAGAGGGCTACCAGCGTAGACCTCCTCTCTTTAGAGCACCACCCAGTCTCCTCCCCAGCTGGGCTCCAGCTTCAGTTAGGCATTCTCCAGGTGGACCCAGGTGGGTTAATCAGCCTCTCAGGCCCCATTAACCCTTTCACCCTCTGTATGGCATAAACACCCCATCATGAGGGCCCATTGTCCCCTGCCTTCTCTTCTCTAGCCCCTCCCTGCATTGTCATCTCACATTGTCCTGCTCTAAACTAGAGCTCTTCGGGGCAGGCAAGGCATCTTTCTCTGTATCATAAGGTGCCATAAATATGCAAAAGTTTGTGTATGTACAGTAATAATAATGTTCAGGCCCTGGAAGTAATTAGGTTTAATGGATGTTCTTGCTGCTGCTTTTTATAAGGCAGAAGTTGCCAGTGACAAATTATTTAGGAAGTTAATTCCTGCTGGGGTAAAATCCACGTCTCATCACCACTGCTTCCCTTTCTTTGGAGTTAAGAAAAAATCCAGTGCTGCGTGTAAGCATGTGGGTTACTCTACCACACAGATATTCACTCTGTACCATGCCGTTGCTATCTGTAAAATCTTAGACACACACACACAAAACCTTTCTCCCAACAGCAAGGCTGGTAAATTGCAAACTCGGGGCTCATCAAACCAGCAAGGACGGGACAAACTGAGCAGTACGCAAAGGAAGACGCTTGCATCGCAAGTTGGCATCTGGCTGCAGTTCCCCTTGGGAGCAAGACTGGCGAGGGCTGGCGGTAATTGACCCCCTATTCCTTTAAATAGACCCAGTTGCCTCTGGGATGGGAAAAGAGCAATGTCCGAATCAGCCCAGAATGGACCCAGCTGTCCTGGTGACCCTTGGCCTGAGGCTCAAACCTTCTAACCCCCTCAGTGTCTCTCCAAAGACCATTAATAGTTTCTGACTTTATAGCGCATCTTTCACTCCAAGAGCTTTAAAAGCCCTGGGCGGAATTCTAAGCGATGTAAAGGAATGACGCAGCAAAGGATCTCCACATAATTCAGCATCCAGGTTGGGATATTCAAAGAGTTCAGAGGCCCCTTGAAATTCACCAGGGAATGTTACCTTTATTTTTTTTTTTTTTTGAAGTCCTACTTTTTCTTTTTAAAAAGGTGAAATCGACAGCAAACTTGAGCATGTCCCTTCTGAGACACAATCAGCATGACGTGCATTGCTGGGTTTCCACGCTGCGTGTTGCGGGTGCTTCAGGGGGTCTACACTGCAGTCAGACTGGTGTGACTGCCGCGCACGGAGGCAGCTTTGATCCAGTTAGCTCAAATAACAATAGCCGGGAAGTCGAGGCAGCACTCCCGGGACCCTAAATGTGGACAGCCTTCTGACTGCAGTGTAGACAGGCTCTCAATGGTGAATCGTCCTTCTTTGGGTCACCTTTTTCTAAGAAGCCACTAAAATGAAGCCAGCAAAATTTGCCCATATGTGACGGAGAGTAGAACTTATCCCTTAGGCCTGGTTTACACACAGTTTTTGAAACTAGTTCAATTAGAAGTGTGATTTTCTATTTACTGATATAGTTACACCGGTACCCATGCTGCCCCCTTGTGAGGTGCTCCCCATAAACACCAATAAAGCCACCTCATCGTCCTCCTTCAAATCTCCTCCTTAAAACTCTCCTTTGTCAATAAACTTGACAGCGGTCAGGCTGCTGGTGTCCTGAGCCCCCTGCCTGTCATGTTGACTCTCTGCACTCCCCCCTCTGTCTGTAGCCATATGTCATCTCTTGTCTTATACTTGTATTGTACGCTCCTTGGGACAGGGACTGTGTTTTTGTTCTGTATTTGTCCAGCGCCTAGCGCAGGGGGGTTCTAGTCCACACTTGGGGGTCCTAGTTGCTACAGTAATATGAATCATAAAAATAACCAGTATATAGTATGGATTTAGATATACTGGTCTAAAGATGCCTTATGCCAATATAGCTTATTCCCCATGCTGTATCGGAACAGCGATACCACCTTTAAACAGCTATAACCGCGTCCACACTAGGAGGCGCTGTGCTGTGTTCATTATACTGGTGTAGTTCAAGTCGTAAAACTTCCTCGTGCAGACGAAGTCTTAGCTTGAAGCACAGAGTGGGGGAAACTTGTTTGCTCTGATTTGGACTCAGTTCGGCCAGTCGTCCGGACCCAAGTCTCGGGGGATTTGGTTCCACACCCGAGCCGACCTATTCCAAGGCCCTTTGGAAGTCTGTATGTGTCTGGAGAAGGGGAAGAGTGTGACGCCGCTTTCCATACCACGCTTTCCACACACCATGTTGATTACACCTGACAGCAACCAAGGTCACTCCAGGCCTGGGCGCCCACCTCGCGATTGTCAGCTGGATTCCACTGGAACAGAACGCGACAAACAAAATGGCCACCGGCTCCACCACCACTCCGCCTGGCACGGTTCGCTGGGACATCCATCAGCTGGTGTCAGCCTTGATGTGCGTCTCCGCCTTGACCTCTTCCCCCCACGACGATGTCACGGGGAGGTTGGCCCAATGGCCAGCCAAGGAGCTGTCACCAGCCATGCCAGAACTAACAATAAAGACAAATGGGTCCATCACAGTAAATGGCTCTTAATGGGCTGCAGGAGGGGATGGGTCAGCAGAGCTGGCTGGGCACCATATGTGAATTCTTCACTAATCGCTCCAAATTGGCCCAATTTGTTAGAGAGCGGTGCGGAGACATGTGCATTGCCAGCCACGGAGTCTTGAACATGAGCCGGCATGGAAATAATTTGGGGCTTGCGCGGATGCTTCCCAAATCTGCCAGCAAAAAAAAAAAAAAAAAAAAAAAATGGAAGCAAACAGGAAGCAGGAGCTCGCGGGTTTGGCGCTGGAGATTTTCATCATTTTTTACTGACTGCCTCTTGTTGGGAGGAGGGGAAAAAATCCCAGGACCTAAAAGGATTGGACGGGAATGAATGAGATCGTGAGATGCCAGCTGACGGCTATTAATAAAATCAGTGCTGCGCTGGGAATGTTACTGGACTATGTCCCTTCCCCAGAGACCTTGCAAGGTAATATAGATGAGGCAACACAACACCTCATGGAAAGATGAGGATGAGGAGACACATGTAGGAAAAAATCTTTGGGAAAGTGAATTTCAGGAGGGATTTGGAAGAGCGCTGGAATGACAGGAAGAAGCATGAGTGGTGCCAGGACAGTGTGATACAAGGAGATGAAGGCACTCGATTGCAGTGATTTTATCACAAGTCTCACGGCATCTGGGGCTTTTGTAAAGCCCCAGCTCCTGGAGTCATGTGATTAGACCAGAGTATCAGCTTTGGGGTTTTTTAAAAAGTAAGTTTCTATCCTTCATGATCACGATTGCAGAAAGAAGTTGAAAATGGGACCCAGCTGCATCCTGAAAACTCAGAAACCAGAGGGCAAACACAAAGAACCCAAATTTTATTGTATTGTTTAAAAATCTCATGATGGGGGGAGGGTTGACTCATGGCTTTTGAACAGTAGGGATTGGTGACAGCTGGACTGTGACACAGGAGATTTGGGTTAAAATCCCAGTGCTGCCACACAGTTATTGTGTGACCCTGGGCAAATTACTTCCTCTGTACCTCGATTTCCCCATCTGTAAAATAGGGGTGATACTACTCCTTTCCGTGCAAAGGGTCATGTGAGTGTAAGTCCACGCATGTGTGTGATGTAGTCAGATACAGAGTGAGAGGGGCCATGGGATCACCTCTATAACCAAAGAAAATGGGATAGACCTTTCCCATCCACCAGCGGGGAGATTAACAATCGCACCTGCAAGTTGAATGGAGCTAGGAGACAAACAACTAGCTTCCTTCACCCTTTTATTCAGAACTAAGCTACTTAATCCCACAGCACCCACCCCTCCTCCCCAGCTCCTCTGTGACCATCTCAGCAGTCACACCCGCTATTGAAAAGAGGCATTGTACTAACCCTACCTTGGCTTCACCTCTCTTCATTGATCACAGGTTATTGCTCTAATTATCTCTCTCCCTGCCTCCTGGCCTGTGGGAGACATTCAAGAAGAGGTCACCTGGGTCATTGTTCATTGGGAAGAAGAGACGTCACCAGGAAGGTAATGTTTCGGACCATCCTTTGATGCTCAACTACCAGAAATTACACTCCTGGGATATTAGCTGGTGCAAGACACCAAACTCTTTCTCTCCGACACACTTTTTAATGTTCTGTTAACAATCAAACGAAATGCTCAGGAATCCCCACGTCCTGCTAGAACGCATAGCACAGAGGACCATAGTGCATACTATCAAACCAAGCTCAATATCACCCTATACGCTATGGTCAGACTCAGAGTTGGTATGTCCAGGGGCTATAAATGCAACCCAGGCTAACCCAGTGTGGCTTCTTGTCTCCCTCTAGTGACTAGACTATGCACAGATGTTTATATGGGTCTTTGGTGCCTAGTGATCACTCAGGCCCATATCCTCAAAGGTATTTGCGTGCCTAACTCCCATTGATTTGTGCTCTCGGGTCTTAAGGCGTCTTGCAAGAGATCTGCTTTGTTCGGTGTCTGGTTCCAAAAAGAGCTTCACAGCGCCCCGCCCAGACTCACTGTCTGGGAAGCTCAGCCCTTAAAGACACCTATACCATAGCTACCATCTTAACGGGCCAAGCTCTTTAGCTCAATCCACCAGAGATTCAGTTCTGTACCTGGTGGGCAAGAGCCTCTGTGCTCAAAGAATTTCCTGGAAGGGTTGGGTGCCCTTTGGCTGCTTGGCAGCCATATGGCAACAATATAGCTGGCACAAAGTGGCCACAGGGCAACTGTGGGTCAGACCCAAATGATCCGGATAGACTTGCCTCTCCCTGAATCTTTCTTATTGCAACCTCAGCTCCATGAAAGCTCTTAAATCTGGTCCTAGCAGGGAGCCTGTATGCTCATCAGAACATGGCAGCTCTGAATTGGGAAAGCCTTTCTTTTATCTCAACAGAAGCAGAAGAGGCTTCTGCCAGATGTACATCTCTGAGCGTATGGGCGGGATTTTGAAAAGGGCGCCACACCCCCGGCAGGGGCCAGATTTTCACAAGAGTTCAGCACATCTGGAGCTGAGGAATTTATAAAACGTGGCCCATATTTAGGTACCTAAATGGGAGCCGAGAAAGTTGGAAAATCTGGATGCTAAGCCCTTGGAAATCTGGCTCGGAGCTCTTCGGAGAATCTAGCTCCTTCTGTCCAGCCTTCTGCCTCCCCCAAGTTTGGAACTCAAGAAGAAATCAGCTGAGGTTCTTTGGCTTTTACAAGCTATGGAAGAGACATCGTTTCTCCCTGCCTGCATGCTGGAGGAGTCTTTCTACCACAACAGAGATCCCCTCGATATCTCTATATATGCCTCATCACCTGCAGCAAGATATGGGGGTTTTCATCGTCGCTCCACCAGGTCTCCAGCCAGGAGGGCTCCGCGGTTTGTGTGGTGGGGTAGCTTCATTCAGAAGCGCCAGCCTCCAGAGGTTCAAAGGAATTTCCACAGCCCTTTGGAGACTGGAGCTGACATTCATGACTGGGGCAGGAGTCCCATCTAGACCAGCCCCTATCGGAATGCTACATGGGGTTCAGGCTTGCATCATCTGCATTCCGGGGGGCTGGCCACCTAAAATAGGCTCCGTGGAAAGCAGATGCAAGGAAGAAAGGGTTTACGGAGAGACTGACGTTCCTCACAACACCATCCCTGTTCTTTCTCCAGGGGTCAGGTCTGGTTGTTCCTCACTTCATGCAATCCCCATTCGGTCTATACCTTGGTGAGGGTGCCCAGAGACTCGCCTTCAGAACACCCTTTCCTCTGAAGGTCTGTGATTTGAAAGGAGGTCAGGTTTGGAGTGCCTGGCAGCCACCATGTTGGCTGATGTCCCAGGGATGAACCAGAGACCTCCAGGGCTAAAAGCATGAGCTGTTACAGCGTGAGCTGAAGAGCCAATTCTGCCCGGGGGTCGGGGAGCTCTCTGAGGAGGATCCCAGAGGGGGGGCATGTAACACACTCATCAGTGCATTACACACACTCAGCCGGCAGTCCCACGAGAGAAACAGATAGCCAGGTATCCTTTGACAGGTGGCTTGCTGTCCCTCCTGTCCAGATCTGCTGCTCTCTCTCCTCTTCAGAGACTGGCTCATTCGTTACTCCTCCAGGAAAGAGGGCGCCAAAGGAAAGTGTTTGATTGGAGGCTGCTGAAATTCGTGTCCTCTCTGGGGTGCATGGGGGGGTCATTATCCCAATGCCCCCCTCCTCCATCCCCATTTCTTCTGGAAGGGGCAAGTGCAGCCTAGGAGTTTGCTATCATGGTGAGAAACTGAGGCACGATTACCCATGGAAAGGGTCAGGCACAACTGGAAGGCGGGGAGGCAGTGACTCTAGAGAGGGGTCTGTGCTGACTAAGCTAGCCAGGGGGAGGCACAGTCATCCCATGGGGGAGAATATATATAATTATTCCATGAGAGGGAGGTCAAATTGCTCCCGGAAGTGGGTGTACATCTGCTCCACGGTTATGTAATGCCATACCCACTCAGTGTGGGGCTCTGGTCCTCTCTAGCGGTGGGGCCTCCACTGTGTCGGCTGAGAGAGCTGAACTTTTTAGCTCAGACAATAGAAGCTCTCGCACCAAGATCCACAGGTCCCAGATTGGATCCCTGCGACAACCCACCCAGGGGTGTCAGGGTTACAGTTAGAACAGTGTCATGACAGGTGAGACTGCAGGGTTCCAGGCCCAGCCCTGCCACTGACTCATTGGTCCTGGTTTTCTGTTGCTTTGTGCCTTTCGCCATCATTTACGCCTGTGCCAAGGGGTTGTAAAATGCTACCGTCGCATAGGTGTGAGACGGTGAAGAATTATGCCCAGCGGGTGACCCTGGGCCAGTCTGCTTTTCCCCACCTGTAAAAATGGGTAGAGTAACACTGACCAACCTCAACAGGGGGTAACAAGAGGGATTCACGGATGGAGGCTTAGAAAGTGCTTTGAGATCCTCAGATAAAAGGTGCCAAAGGTATCATCCTTTCCCAGAAAGTCAGTCCCCACCTCATACACACACACCAGGAAGGGGTACACCGAAATGCTTCAACACTGAGAAGGATCCTTTTGCCTCAGGAAGGGGCTGTACCCAATTGCCTCCCCTCCCCCAGAAAGGATAGCAGCCCGTTAGCTCCTACGCTGCTGACAAATGGGTTTCAGATAAGTGTCTCTGCAGATACGTTACCAGAGCTGCTGCTGAGAGATGCAGACAGTCCACCAAAGACACGACAAGCTCTCCCCGCAGAGCTGGAGTTCTCTGGACTGGCCGATAGAGGGCATGGGATCAAAGATTCCCCTTTGCCTGTGCTGAAAATGTCGGATAATATCCAGTGAGAAAGACCTAAGCAAAGTACTGTATCGATCATCTCCTGTTAAAAGACAGCAAAATTCTGGCAGAAGGAGAAAGAGACGGCAAAGATAACCTTACAGCACGTGGCCACCTGTCGATTAGAAATAAGCAATAAATGTCACCTCTATCTAGATGCCCGTATGGCCACCTGTCACTATAGCATGTGAGTGCCTCGTAGACACCAATAGGATTTCCTCCTCTGTGGGGTAGGTAAATCCTTATGATCCCCAGTAGGTTGGTTTTTTTTAATCATCCCTATATTTTTTCACACATGGGGGAAACAGAGTCACCCAGATGTTTAGGCACAGATTTTCAAAAGTGGCCTAGAAACGTAGGTGCCTCATTGTTTGAGTGCCCAGCATTAGACACCTAGGGCTTGATTTGTTGAGGGGCTGAATGCCCATCATTCCAAGGGAAGCCAATAGGAGCTGCAGACGCTCTGCACCTCTGAAAATCAGGGTAAGCACCACCTTACTAACACCAGCGGTAACTCTTCTGCAAAGACACTGGCGGAACTTTGTCAAGGAGCGAATCCTTCTTTGTGCCAGTGGAAAGTAAAATGAGAATCAGGCCCTGGGTGTCTCCATTTGGGCATTAGAAAAAGGGGAGGCATCTGAAATTAGAGGCCACTTTTGAAAATTCAGGCTTAAGGGATTTGCCCCAAAGCTGGGACTGGAATCCAGCTCTTCTGAAGCCTAGCTCAGTGCCTTAACAGCACAACCTCCTTCCTCTCCTACACCTGGGATAGAAGCCCATTGCAACTGCAAAGCCATACCTTGGCCACAGATTTGTTTTGCCACTTTGGCAACAATTGCACCCCATGCGATGCCCGTAAAATACTTAATCTGCTGCTCTGTCTGACGCAGATTCCAAAGGCCATTCCGAGCCTCTCTGAATCTCACACCCTGGGAAATGAAATAATCCGGAAATGATCCCTGCCAAAGGAAACCCACCAAATGGGCCATAATGACAAAGAACTCAAGAGGAGCGGGACCGACACCAGCTGTGGTTTCAAGGTCCAGGGTTCTGGTACATGCTGGAAGGGGTTGCGGTTTTGCTCCAGGCTTGTGGGTTTTTCATGGATAGGGATGTACCAGGAGGAATCAGTGGGAGCCACTTGGGGGGCGGAGGGGAAGGAAAGGCCTGCTGTGCCTTTAATTTTCTACAGCCCAGGGTTTAGAAATGCAGCTTTGCTTGGAATGCTGCTGAGTGTGTAGCCCTGGGACAACTGCGATCCCTTTGATTTGGCAGACTGGAGCCGATGCAGGTTGCTTTGTGGGTGTATTTCGTAAGAAAACACAGGAGGCAGCAGTCCTGCCCTGTAACAGCCTCCAGACATTCTGGCTGAGCGCTACCACAGCAACAGCCAAGCAAGGCACCGCCTGAAAGGGTGGCGTTTCAAGGAAGCCTCCTCTGGCTTGGGACGTTTGCCCAGTTTTCTGGCTCCTCCGTTCCTTGCAGAGGCAGAAAGGTTCCTGCAGTGCCGCGAATGACAGAACTGCTAGCCCCACATGCGCACTTCAGTTGGCTAACCCCACAGTGTGCGGCCGGGAGCCAGAGCGCGCATGTCACAAGCTCCGGTTGCAATCCAGACCCAGCACGGAACCTTAGCCCCACCACAAGGCATGAGTGGGACTGTCATGCAACACACACTTACGACACAGTACCCCACCCACGGTGCTACCAAGGGCCGGGAGCGTGTGCTGCCGATGACTCGGTGTGTTTTGAGCCAGGTGGCTGGGAGAATCTTAAATCAATGAAGGCCCTGAGACTTGATACTGACAGGGAACTACATGCGCTCTAAGATTTATTGATCGCATGTAGGCTGCATGGGTTTTCACCCTGCCCAACTCCTGCCTTAGCATGTACTGAAACCGGAGATGGATCCTCCAGGGGCTGTGCAGGCATCCTGAGGGAAAGTACAGATTGACAGCGCAATACCCGCCGTGGCACATGTGGGGTGTGGACACACGTGTTGTGATGAGCCACACGGCCATGCAAATTCGCAGCCCAGCACCCTGACTGTAGTGGTGCCACCGCATGCCCTGGGCGTGACTCAGGTTTCCTTCTGAGCCCTGGATCACTGTCGTTCAATAGAGTCACTCCTTCACTACACATCTGGAGCAAGCTATGGAGACATGGCCTGGGCCTATGCGTAAGTCCCAACACAGCTCTGATCCTTTCCGGGGCTCTTCCTTGGACTGAAAACACACCATCCAGGAGCATCGGGCTGCACGATACAGAGGAAGACACTGTCCCCGTCCTAAAGCTGAACTGCACAGACAATCCCATTCAACGCACAGTGCCAGGCTCAGGACGGGACACTCTTCGTTATCTTTGTCTAGTTATCGTCAAACGGATTCAGAGCAGAGATGGGGCCAAAGCAAAAACCACAGTTGCAAATTCCCCAGCAATGTGGGGAAAGTTTAGAGCTTTATCCAAAGCCCGGTGAAATTAATGGAAAAATTTCCATAGTCTTCATTGGGTTTTGGATCAGGCCCTATGAGGTTCAGGCAGAGCTCTGCTTCACATGGGGCCCTGAGCACCCTCAACGCCTGCTTCAACCAATGGTTCCTGGTCGGAGTCAGTGGGATCATAATGACAGCTGGTCAAACGCTAAAAATACTGTTCTCAGTCATGTTTTCACAAATCAAGGTGCCAAGCTCAGTTCACTTGTAATTCACAAGGTCCCTGGTCACGAACTGTCAGGCCATTGTGAAGATGCACCTGAAAGGGTCACAAATTTTATCATGAACTCAGAGCTGCTTGAAAGCTTGCCCTGGGCTGGGTGATCCAGCAGACAGCACATGGGGTTGGGGCTGGGTTCTTTTTCCAGCTGTGACCCTGGGGAAATCTCCTTCCTTAGCATGTTTTTAAATATGATCTATTTTCCAAGTCTAGACAGTGCTTTTGTCTGTCTTGCCTATTTAGCTTGTGAGCTCTTCAGGGCAGAGTCTCTTTCTTACTGTGTGTTTGTACAGCCCCTAGCACAACGGATCTTGAGACCTCTTGGCGCTTCCATAATACTCTTAATACCAGCAACAGTCAAATGAAATCTTCACTTGTCTAAAAAGCTCTGCTTCCCCTTTGTTTCTTTTTTTGAGCAGGCTTGCTGAACCTCCCAGTAAGACCCTTTCCCAATATTCACTGGCTGTTGTTACACCTAGGTTCTCCCATGGATGGATTGAGAACTCACCCTTGGCCCCATGCACTGCACCTATCATACATGTTTGCTTCCAGTTCCTCAATACGCTACACATTCAAACTGCCCATAGGCACCTGTGTTTAGCCCCTCTAATGGAAGTGGGAGGTGTTTTCAGTCTGTTGGAGGGCTCCAGGGTCCAGAATGACCTCAGAAAAGTCCCAGTTAGGTCTGCAGGAGTTGCTGCTCTTGTACAAAGAGCCTTTTCCATTGGGAATGTCTATGGCCACCAAGGATACACCAACTCCATGACAGGGAATTATATGGCAGGTTACCTGCGAGAGCAAGGGAAATTCACTCAGTGACCCAGGAGATCCCCCTTAGACGCATATTACACTCAGAGAGCCCATTCTGTGGTGTGCAGGGCAGTCTGGTTATAGAATCCCCAGGCTGGGCAGTGCCGAATGCTCCTATAACTCACCAATATATACACAACACGACGCTGACTCTAGGCACAAGCAAAGCAAGCAGCCGCCTGGGTTTCCCATGGCCCATCATAGGTTCAGTGCTTCTATTTCCCACTCCAGACCTGCTCTTGCGAGAAAATGCCTGATGTGATGTTTTTTTAATACACCCACACAAATCAACAATAACCGCAGTAGGGTTTGAACCTACCGTCTCCAGCCCAAAAGCAAACACCTCTGCTACTTGATCTAACCCCAGTGTACAGCAGCACTAGCAAGACCAGACACGGGGCAGATGGAGGGAGGAGACGTGCAACATGCTTTACAAGGACCAACCAGACAGGCTGCTCTGAGCTTTAATTTAGAGCAAGGAAAACAAAAGCAAGAAAGAACAAAAGTAAAGGTCTCCAGGAGCGAGCACGGTGTGGTCCCTCTATGTAACAGTCTGCAGCATTGGAGAACAAAATGGCACTCTCCCAGCGCCTAGGAGGAGAACTTTGAAATTTAAAGGCACGTTACACTGAAAATAAGATGTTATGGGTTCACTGCATTTGAGATATCTCACCCCGCCCGTCTGGTAGTGGGACCATAAGGAAAGAAGTTTCTCTGTTGCAGATTCCACCCTGGGAGTTGGACCAGACCATGAGGCCCCCCCATCCTAGTGGGGGCCCTGCAGTAGCTTTAGGCCCCACAAACAGCACTGCCAGCACTGGTCCAACCAGTTCTACTGGCAGGTGCTGATTTCCTGCACCTAGTTCTTCTGGTAACCTACAGAGTTTTCTGCCAGGCAGTTTTGTCATACAGCTCCTTCCCAGAAGCTCATTTGTATAAGTGAAATAAACAATCCCTATGAGCCCACCTCCACCCAGCCTTGAGAGATGCCACTCCGCACCCAGGGAGAGGCTGGGAACATGGAGAGAGGAAGCCCTTAGCCAGTCACCTATCACATGATTAATATTGTCTCATTGTTTCCTGGTTATCTTCTATGAGGATGTCTGTATCCAACAGCCGCCTCTTGGCCCTTACTTAGACTATGAATTCTTTGGGGGCAGAGACTATCTTGCCATTCTATGTTTGTACAGCACCCAGCACACTGAGGTCCTGGTTCATGGTTGGCGCCCCCAAGTGCTACCACAATACAGGTAATAAACAATAATACCACTTGTGCTGACCAGTAGCACTGCTGAGGTGGGAGTGATGCTGGCTCTAGGTCAGAGTCCCGTCAAGCCCTCCATGGCCATTGATCGCCGGTTTGCCTCCATGAGTCAGGACTAGAGGGAGGAGAGCCAAAGAGGGAATCCATTGTCTTGCTGGAATGGGGAGCCCAAACCAGCCGTGGGAGCCAAATTATTTCCTGGTGTAACGCCGTTGACGGCAGTGGAGTTCCACAGGGGTAGATTTAGCCCAGTGCGTGTGTTTACTTGAATTATTGTTATTCTCTTGTGGCTAAAGCACAGGACTGGGCGGCCAGAGATTTAAGGCTCTGCTGCTGACTTTCTGCATGAGCCTGGGCAAGTTGCATTCCCCCCGCCTCCCTCCCGTCCAGGGCTGGTGCAAGGAAGTTTCGTGCCCTAGGTGAAACTTCCACCTTGTGCCCCCCACCCCCCAGCTCTGTGGCAGCTCCCCGCCCCCACTCCGCCCTGAGGCGCCCCCCCCACCCAGGGAGCCATGCGGTAGCTCCCCACCGCAGCTCACCTCTGCTCCGCCTCCTCCCCGAGCATGCCGCCCCCGCTCTAATTCTCCTCCCCTCCCAGGCTTGCGGTGCCAAACAGCTGATTGGTGCTGCAAGCCAGGGAGGCAGGAGAAGCGGAGCGGTGACTGCGCGCTCGGGGAGGGAGCGTAGGAACGCTGTAAAAAAAAGAATTGGGGGCACCGCTTTTTGGCGCCCCCAAATCTTGGCGCCCTAGGCAACCGCCTAGTTTGCCTTAATGGTAGCACCGGCCCTGCTCCCGTCGCTTTCTAGGACACATTTTTCAAACGAACAAAGGTTTGCACTAAAACGGGCGGGAACAGTCCTCGAGACGGAAAATTCTGACTATAAGGGCTGGTCCACACTAACCCCCCCAGTTCGAACTAAGATACGCAACTTCAGCTACGTGAATAATGTAGCTGAAGTCGAAGTATCTTAGTTCGAACTACAAGGTACTTACCGCGGGTCCACACGCGGCAGGCAGGCTCCCCCGTCGACTCCGCGTACTCCTCTCGCGGAGCAGGAGTACCGGTGTCGACGGCGAGCACTTCCGGGATCGATTTATCGCGTCTAGACAAGACGCGATAAATCGATCCCAGAAGATCGATTGCTTAGGAGGTAAGTATAGACGTACCCTAAGTATCAGGTAAAAAATGGAGCAGAGTGGGAGAAATGAGAAAAAAAATCAAGAAAAACATAGATTCTTTGGTATGATCTGGCCAGTTGGCACTGTTCAGGAGGCCCAATGGTTGTAAATGGCCAGTGGAGAATTCCTCTTCTCCACAGACATAAACCCGGCAGAAGCAACTTTGCACCGAGCACTTCCTCCCCACAGCATAGGGGGCATGTCAGGAGCAGGAAGAGGGTGTGGCAGATTGGAGCTCTGCTACACCGATCTTTCACCTTATGCCAGTGGCATAAACTAGGGCAACCCCTGGTTTGCTCTCAGGCTTGTACAGCATAAGGGAGCATTCCCTGACACCCTCACTGCACCCAGCAAAGGTCAGAGGCAGGGGAAATTGGCCCTATATTTTGTCCCCAGGCTCCATTTCGGCCAGCCCAGCTTGGACAATTTCTGCACCTTTTCTAGAGCATCCTGGTAGTTAAACCATTTGTAAAAATGGCAATTAATTAATGATCCCATGTCTGAAAGCGCTTAGAAAATGTAAGTGCAGCTGAGCATTAGTACTGCCAAGTTCAATTATGATTATTAAATCTTTACCTAGTGCCGTAACTTTGCATAGCGCTTTAGAGAGATCAAGAAAGATACTATCCCTGCCTCAAAGGCCTTGCGATCTAGATTAGACAAAAAGAGTACACGGAGATAGACAAAAGGACGGGGCAGGGATGGAAGGGATGAGGGATGCCCCAAATCAAGATAAACATGAGTCATGCTGTGAACAAATCTTATATTTTAAAATAAAGTCTCAGGAAAGATAAGGAGGAGGAGGCGGCAGTGGTCACGTAACATGTTTGTAAAGTGTGTGTCACATCTCTCCCTCCCCGCACCTTCTAGTGCCTGGCCCACACAGAGAATAACAACCTGCCACCACCTCCAGTTAAAGGAGCGTCTCCCTTAGCTCAAGTGGTAGGGGGCTTTGCTTTGTGGCAGCTTCAAACCTTGCTGAGAAGCAGGAAGTTCAGTCTCTGTGACCCAGTTGGTTTTTTGCTGCATTTGCCAGCAGGCTGCAGGGGAGGGTTACCATTAGCACCAGTCCTAGCGATGATGCTTTAGCGGTTGTAGACATCCATCCAGGTGGAAACAGACAGACTCCAGTCTTCCCCCCACAACACACTTCAACACCAAGCAGCCATCAGATGGACACATTCCATAGCTACCAACCTGGCCCTTAGAACAAGAGTCCTTTGAAAGGGAAGCTCTTTACCCAACCACCACCTCACCGAGCCAGTCAGTCCCTGCAAGCTCAGGTAGCCTGGAATATGGGATTATATCCATCTGTGGGCTAGGCGGCTGCTTTCTCCCACCCACCTGCTTCTTTCAAAGAGTTGGATGTTGCACACTAGGCTGCCTGCCTAACCCTGGAGATCTGAAGCTCCCACGGATGGTGGAAACTGCTCCCTGCGTGACCTGCTGCCGCTAGGACTTCCCTGCCCAGTGTCGGAGTGGAGGCAGTGGATGAAAACCAACCCAAGCTGTACAATTTAATTGCTCCCAACCAAGTGACCTGGTCACAAAAATACAAGGAGGAATGGCCAGACACAGAGAGAGGCTCAGACCTGTGCTCAGAGAATGGGAGCAAGCAACAGGAGATCCTGGATTCAAGTCCTGTTTCCTCCATCCTGTTTGGCACTGGGCAACTCTCTGAATCTCCGTGTCCCCATCTGTAAATACAGGGATAATAATGCTACCATGGAAGCACCGACCCAACCTGATCCTGCTCACCTTGAGACCTCCACAATCAAAATCACCACCCCAAATTGCCTGGTTGCAAATACGAACGTATTTAGCTGGCTCTCACGCCAGCTCAGAGGGGAACAGGGGATCAGATTTCCATGGGCTCAGCACACATCATGAGGGCCAGATTTTCCGAAGAGCTCAGCACCCAACGGGATGAGGTTTCTTGAAAATCTGACCCATTGTATCACTTTCCCCAGCAGAAGCTACCCATGTGCCTACTACTCTCTTTCATCACTATCCAGGTTACCTTTCTTGTTTTTCTTCTAGGCCATATTTTCTACCCTCCTTCTAAATTTCCCCCCCAGAATTCAGGAGTGCCTCTGTTTGGCACCAGTCGTACCTGGGCTCACACAATTTGGGATTGCAATTTTTAAGGATGCCCCCCTGGTGCAAATGTGGCCCTTAATAACTGATCACCCACAGCACACCTTTTCCCACTGTATGTTCGGTCTGTCCTGATGGCTCTTATCCATTGAAAACTGGACTTTGCCACCGGCAAGACAGAGATCGGAGCAGAACATTTCCTTTGACTCCCAGATCTTCGTTCCAGACTTTGGTATTAAATTCCACCCCTGGGGCTCTCAGAAATGCAATGCAATGTGATAAGGAACCAGTGAGAGTGGGAGCATTAAGGCAGGCTGTGTTATAATAACAATACTTAGCGATTACTGTGCAAAGCCCTGTGCAAACATTAATTAATCCTCACAACAGCCCTGTAAGTGTTATCCCCATTTTATCAGTGGGGAAACTCGGCCAAGACCACACAACAAAAATCAGTGGCAGGGTCAGAGTCCAGGATGTTCCTGGCTCCTCGAGCTGTTCTCAGTTCGCACTGTCTCTCCCTCCTAGCTCAGGGCTTCATGAGCTCTGTTTCCCTAGCTCGCAGCCAGGCTGGGGAGATGGGGCCAAGCTCCAAATTTCACAGTCAGATCTGCCCTTCTCCCCGTGAGTTTCGGATAGGGCGCAGCCCTGCCTGGTTTTACCAGGTCACAGTGGGGATAGCTGAGGAAGCAGAGCTGGAGGGAAGAGTGTGTTGTAACACTCCAGGGAGGTTGTCTATTTACTGTCTCCCGGCCTCTCTACACATGACAGGAGGCCCCATGCAGCAACCCACTCAGACATGGTGCTTTGACTGTGAGCTCATCAAAGAGCCAAACCCGTGGCTAACTCAGCCAGGCATCAGCCAGGAAGAATGCAGGGATACCGGGGAGACTTCCTGGGATGAGGGGTGACTCCCATCACTCCCCACTTCCAAAGGGGAAACCATCTGGAGACCGGGGACACAGACACCTTCAGATGGGCAAAATACTGTGGTTCGTAACAAGGGGACAACTGAGTCAGAAAGTTTCCCTTCAGCTCAGTGAGTTCTTCCTTCCCCTCCTTCGCAATGTCAGGAGGATGAGCAGTGGTATCTAGGAACCGGGCAGCATCCCTTTAAATAGACTGTGGGTCTTCTATTGTAGAAGCCACCCGATACTAACAGAGCAGCAGTGGGGCCGTGTAGCTAGGAGGCTCCAGCGTATATGCAGTTAGCACACAGGGTGATTTGGAACCCAAGTGTGTCCATGTGGCTTCTTTCTATTATCAGGACTTCCAGAACTAAAACCACGAGCTGCTATAGTTTGAGCTAAAAAGCCGAGACATCCTAGCTGGGGCCATCACAGCTTCCTGTCCCTTGGGGATTGGTGCAGAGGGGGACATGTGACACACGCTCGCTACTAGGGAAGGCCTTATGTTTTCGGTTAAAATTTCCTAGACTTTACAAAAAGGCATCACTTGGTTTTTGCCAATTTTCACCCAAATTTTGGAAGGGTCGGAACAGGGGGCCGGCCGGGTCAGAAGTCCCAGAACAACTCAAGAGCTGGGGCCTGTTCCATTGGCAATTCCACGCCCAGCATGTAGACGTTACCGGCTTTACAGATAGCGCGGATCGTTAGTACCATTCAAAGCCAATCGTAGTGAGCTACTTTTCATGCTAAAATGGGTCTAAAGCGAAAACCTATATCCGACTCCGTTTCAAAACATACGTTGTTTTGTTAATGTTTAAATAGAAACAAAAACAGGAGAGAGTGATTTTTACCCCAATATCTACATAGAAAACAGCAACATTAATTTTTTGCACCCATTTTCACCCGCTTTTTTGTAATAACCACTGATGAATTCCTGAGACGTTTACAACAGAATAAAATCTGAAAACAAAGGACTTATCCGCAGGTTACACAAAAACACAACACGAGCCCATCATGGGACCGAACTGGGCTTCCGATTTGGATTTGGCCCCGTCTCTAGGGTTACGCCCTGTCACGGCAGAGCCAAAGAGGATGCTGTGATGCCACCTAGAGGGGACAACTGACACCAGCACAGCTATTAATAAAGTATGTGGGGTCAGATTTTGAAGGGATCGGCACCCATACCCTGGGCCAGACTTTTCACCCAATGCACTGAGCCCTTCTGAGAACCTGGCCTCTTATTCAGAAATCTAAGTAGGAGCTGAGCTCTTTGGGAAATTTGAACCCTATTAATTCCTGCCCTAGTGCTCGCTAGAAGATGCCAAAGTGACAGCCCTGTGGACACCTCTGTCTACTGGGTCAAAGCAGGCTGCTCTACCAATGTGCTCCAGTCATAATCAGGCTGACCCTCTTTAGGGAAGAGACAAGGTGGGTGAGCTTATATCTTTTACTGGACCAACTTCAGACCTGAAATGCTCTGTGGAGCTCTTGTCTCTTTTACCAACAGATGATGGTCCATTAAATGCACTGGATGTGTGGAAGGCAGTGTTGCCTAGTGCCTAGAATAGAGCTCTGGGAGTCAGGAGAGTTGAGCTCCACTGGTTCACCACAACAGTCCACTTTGCCACTCCGTGCCTCAGTTGCCTTATCTGTAAAATGGAGCTAAGATCCTGGAATGAAACATGCTCCATAGGTGTTAGTGCTCTCCAGGGCACTAACAGTGGGCATGGCAAAGATATTTACTGTGCAGCTCTGCCAGCGGTTCACACAAGTACACATGCAACCCCTGCAAAAACGCACAGCCCCACTCACACCACACCCACACATCTGCCTCTCACCCACACAGTCCTGGCCCTCTATGCAGCCCCATCATACACATCCCCATCTCTCTCTCTCTCTCTCTCTCACACACACACATACACACACACACACTGGCAGGCTACCCCTCTCACTCACACAAAGCCCTTCCCCTCCCCACAGTCCGACCACAAACACAGCCCTTTCATGCTCAGTGTTGACATGCACACACACAAAAGAAGGGAACCTTTTGCTCTCTGTGTCCTTTCACCCACAGCAGCCCTGTGGCTCAGGCTCGGAGACCCCAACGCCCACAGACCCGGGATCACCCCGCAAGCACCACAACTGGCGTAAGCCCATGTCCAAGCAGCAGGCCACAGAGCCAGGCAGTTGGGGAAGGCCTTTCTCACAGCCTCCAGCTGACCTCTGCCCAAATCAACCCACGGCAGCGCCGAATCTGCCCAGCGTAGCCAAAACGGAAAGGACACAACGATGGGGGGAAAGGGGGAGCCGAGGGTATTTACTTTGTGGGGTCTGAGGCTGGGTTTGTGGGCTGCGGGGTAATTAGAAGAGAAGATCTTTATCAGCTGGGATCTGGGGCTGGCTGGTGGCTCCAGCCATTGATATTGTGGTGATGGTGGTGGGAGGGGAGAAGAGGGAACAAGATTCCGATGTCACTGCCTCTGGAGGTTCCTGTCGCCTTCTCACCGGTGACTCTAAACTGATTGCAACGTCCTGGGAAGCCAGCCGCTGGGCAAGGCTCACCCCACTCCCTCCGCCCCATCAGCACCAGGTAAGTGACTCCTCACTTCCCCTTGGGATTGCGATGGCTCCTGGCTCTCCCTCCCCCGGACTGGGGAAGCGGCATAGCATCGGGATGTATCACTCGCGCACAGGCTCAGAGAGAGAGCTCCCGACACCTGGGTACAGTGTGTCAGGCAGAGATCCAGACCCACTGATACAGTGAGAGAGACACGGCCATGCGTATGCGGCGACACACATGGATACGGGGAGACTGCAGTGCAGAGACAGATACAAACACACATGCACCACTATCGAAAGAGACGCATGAACGCACACGCGCACAAAGCAAACCTGGCTTTCGGAACAGGTCCACTGTTTCCTTCTGCATTATATTAATTTTATTTTACCCCTTTCTTCGTCTCCCTGTCCCATTCCCCTGTGTGCCGGCATCCACTCTGCTATGTAAAAACATAGCAGCTGGTCCCTCTGGTCCCCAGGCCCCAACACAAGGCGCTTAGCGAATCCAGGGCATACGTCCAGGGATGAGAGTCCCACAACATAGCACTACCCAGCCTCCCGCCTGGCACTTCCTGCTTTGCCCTAACTCTCTGTGCCTCACTACCCAGCCCCCTATAGGGCATTTCTCACTTCACCCCAATGCCCAGCGTCCCCCTGTCCCATGTCCAGCATGCCCACTCCTCCCAGTCCCTCATGGGACATCATCTACTTCACTGGCCGCCATGGAGCATGGCGTGGCCAACTCTAGCCCCCCCCTCAACCAGTGGGGTCCCTCCCACCATGGTACTGCCCTCGTCAGAGGTAGTGTGGCCTAGTGGAGAGAGAACCATGCTAGGCTGCTGGTTGTCCATCTAGTGGACTGAGATTCTCTTTAGTCCCAGCTCTGCTACTAAGCCTGTTGGGTGACCTTGGGGAAGTCACTGCCCCTGGCCGTGCCTCAGTTTCCCCATCTGTCAAATGGGAATAATGACACTGTTCTCCTTTGTGATCTACAAATGAAGAGCACTCATAAGAGCTGAGTGTTAGTATTATTCACCCCAACGGGATACTGCCCACCCCACTCCAAAACCCTTGCCCCTCTACCGCCCAATCCTTAACGTCACACCGATCATTTCCTAGCCACCCTGCACGGTCCCACTTCTTTCACTGGCCAGTGCCCAGCGTGACATTTCACACTCTGCTTGGGGACTCAAGCATGACACTGTCCATATGAATGCATGGACCCTGGTAGGTTTCCACCCACCCTTACCCAGCCCCGCCTTGCGCTAAGCAATGGATGCACAAACACCATGCATCCACCTTGGCCTGGGGGTTCCAACACGCCACGCATCATTCCAATGGGATGAAGAGTCTTGCCAGCTTCCCCAGTCTGTCCTTGCATCACTGACAAAGAATTCGTCTCGGGGACCCCTCTCAAAGCAGCTGCGTCTCCCCTTGAAAACTCAACATATCATGTACCCCTTTTCTAGGTAAAGGGCCTTACCTCAAACCCCTCACTGCCCTGCAAGCCCTTCAGTCCATGTCAGGTGCAAGCTGCCCTGCTGTTGTGTACAGAGCCTGGAACTGAAGGGACTGGTTTTCCAAGCTGCTGACTACCCACCACCCCCAGTGGCGTCACAGGCAGATGTGAAATGCTCAACACCTGCGACAATTTGAGGCTCTCCAAGCTCTTTCAGGAGCACCATGGTCTAAGCAGTCTCCACCGCTTGGCCTTCTCTCTCATGCTGGAAACAAGGAGAAGATGCAACTCTGGGTCTGACTTCGCCCACCCAGCAGCTTGGGGCCCTGGGACTCACAGGCTGATCGTGAACAGGGCCCCCCTCCCCAGATCACCGCATTGCGTCAGACTCCTTTGCCCAGGAGAGGTGGTTGTCCCCCCATATCAAGCTCCAGGTCAACTGGGGAAGTGTCCTCGGGGGAAGCTCAGTACTCCATAAACTTGGGAGACCCATTTCACACCTTCCCTTTGGAGAGCGGTTCTCGGGGGGAGGGGGAGAGAATTGGGTGGCAATCCCAGAGTAGGCATAGCAGCAGAATACAAATCCCTGACCATGGCATGGATTGAAATTCCAAGGGGGGGGCACAGCAAGTACTGTGGGGGGCAAGGTCTTAGACACATGACCACCAGCCTAGCACATGGTTCTCAATCCAGCTCGTGGCTGATGTCCTTTAGCAGGTTCATGACTGAAGTTCCAGGAGACGCAATCTGAACCCGGTGGCCCGGGGTTCCAACCAACCAGGCGGTCCCCGTTTTGATTCGGGGGAAGGGGAGGAGGAAGGGCCTGTGGATAAAGGGAGAGATCACCCCCCCCACACACATCAGGAATATCAGCGAGTGAGGAGGAGAAATGACGGCTCCCTGCAGCTGATCGCCCCATGGGATGTTTGTATCGTTCACCAAGGAACTGGCCAGCCTGAACCAAAATAAAATGGGAGGGAAATGGCATCAAGTGCTCAACCCCCCACCCTCTCCCCAACTCACTCCTCTCTCTCTGCCTTCTGCCCCCCTCCCACAATCCTTTTCAAATACCAGTTCTACCTGGGAGGGAGGGAGAGGGGCCGAGGCTTCAGGCTGGCACCTAGCAACAGCCTGTCCCAGAACTTGCTGGGAGGACGGAGCCAGACCAGCTGCATTCCAAGGGGCATGGTGTGCTTTGAAAGTGGGAAGGCCCCAGGCCAGCCCTCTCCTAAATCCAGGAGGTGCTGGAATGGCGCAGCGGGAGCTGGAAGAACAGGTCGGGGCTGCCGCCTGGACGGGAGCAAGCGAGGCGGCAGCGTGGTGATTGCAGGGAACAGCGGGTTCCAGCCGGACATTCCAGTGTTTGAGAAAGGAGGGATGGCAGGAGTTGGAGGTAGTGGCCGGTCGTCACTGGGAGGGGGAGATGGGGATTCTGGCCTGGGCTCCCCGACCACGAAAGCCTTCGCCTCCCCATCGGAATCAGGGGAAACCAGGACAACAGAGAGAGAAGCCGTTTTAGTGGAAAACGGAGGTTAAAACGGATCTGTGGAAGATGGGGCCTGCACAGACCCTCAGCTTGAGTCTGGTCTCGCTCGCAAGCTTTTAGACTGGGGGAGCCCATTGAATCAGTGGAGTGACTCCTGATTTACACCAGGATTGGGTCCATCCGATGGACACAGCAAGAGTCCAGAAAATTGTTTTCCTTTACAAGCCTCTGGAGATTGGTTTTCTTCCTGCTGCTACCTTCCCTCTGGCAATTCTAGCCTCCGCCTCACTGCAACCATCCACACCCCACCACCACGCAATCCATGTGCACACACTCACAAAACCAAATGTTGTCGTGTATTGGTTAGCCCATATTCAGGGCCGGGCTGGGTTAGACGGAGAG
Source organism: Malaclemys terrapin pileata (assembly GCF_027887155.1). Taxonomy (NCBI): domain Eukaryota; kingdom Metazoa; phylum Chordata; order Testudines; family Emydidae; genus Malaclemys; species Malaclemys terrapin. Next base: position 10,015,341 of record NC_071529.1, read on the forward strand.
ATGGATGAGGTGAGTCAGGTATTTCTTTGGTGCCATCCCGTTTATTCTTACAAAGAACACACACAAAGCCAGAGAAGTAACAATAGCAACCCCTAAATCTATAGATTCAGCCCGAGACGCACCTCTTCCACCCAGAGACCAGAGATGGACTGATACTAAAATGATGGGGATCATATAAGAACCTAGAGAGACTGGAGAAGAGCAGCAGCTTCTATGAAGTCCTCTAAGGACTTCACAATCCAAATCTAATTTGTCTGGGGAGAATCTAGACTCCACAGTGCAGGGTGCTGTACAAAACCCCAACGTATCAGGGTTACATAGATTACATAGCACAACATCTCAGAATTAAGAGTGGGGCTTGGAGTTCCTGTCCCATAGTCCCAGCACCCTACATGTGGCAGTGGTGAAGCACCACTCCAGAGACAAAGCTTCTTCAGTGTCTGAGTAGCATCTTCCAGGGTTCCTTTCTAAGCCAGGATCAGAACATCTGCCGCTCTGGGACTGTGGGATACAGGGCTTCTGGTCAGGCCCACCTCCAATAGGAGGTTTCTCCTCGACACGCTCATCCATGCAAACTAGATACAATCAATTTAGGATTGAATAAGGACTGGGAATGGCTGAGCCATTACAAACATTGAATCTATCTCCCCTTGGAAGTATTCTCACACTTCTTAGCCCAGTACAGGCAGGTTGATATCTTGATTATCATTCAAAAGTTTTTTTTCCTCTTACTTAATTGGCCTCTCAGAGTTGGTAAGACAACTCCCACCTGTTCATGCTCTCTGTATGTGTGTATATATATCTCCTCACTATATGTTCCATTCTATGCATCCGAAGAAGTGGGCTGTAGCCCACGAAAGCTTATGCTCTAATACATTTGTTAGTCTCTAAGGTGCCACAAGTCCTCCTGTTCTTTTTGCGGATACAGACTAACATGGCGACTACTCTGAAACCTGTCATCCCGTTCATCAGTGGAAGAGACAGAGAGACCCCTGGAGAACAAGAGGCAGATGGGGAGAAGACATCGGGGAGATGCTCCCCAAGAAGAAAACTGGTAGGGATTGTGGGGACTGGCCAGCTGAAGTCCTCGGTCACACAACACGGGGCTGAGCTTGATGTCAACCTCCATAAGCTAAGCAGGGTGGGGCTGTGGTCCGGTGAAGTGCTCTGAGAGCCAGGCAGTAACGTGGAGTCTGGTCTCCCTCTCCCACCACCTGATCCAAAATCACTGAGAGAGTCTTGCCATGGACTTCAACAGGCCCCACATTGTGCAACTGTGGACAAGCTGCTGGACCTCTTCGTGCCTCGGTTTCCTCGGGGAGAACACTTCCCTTTGCAGAGCACATTGAGAGCCGCTCCCTCATAAGCAGGTTGCATGGTGCATAGGTGCAAAGTGTTATTAATTGACTATAATCCAATAACGGAGCGGCAGTCCCAGGAGGAGGAGGATGACGACGGCTCTGGGATGTCTCCCAACTCCAATTCCTCAGCATGCTCAAGAAGCGAGCAGGGGTGTAAATCACCATTTCACCGCTTTATCAGCCATCAACATCCACACGGCTGATCCAAGTCTAAATTGCCGTGGGCGTCCCTGTTACTTCTCCTGTCGGTTTGTCGTTTGAAAGGCAAGTACAGAACAGCCGATGCAAACGGCACAATTAGGATTAACTGTGCTGAAACGGGCTTCGGGCCCACAGGGCTTTAACAATCCACAATCAGAGAATTTTCCTTGGCTCCTCCTCCACCCCCCACCCCCAAGAGCTATTTGCTTAGGCTGCATGGATCTGTCACCAGGAACTCTCGCTGCCTGCCTGGGGATTGCTTCGGCAATATTCTCTCTGATCAGTGCATGCCGTATAATCCACGTTCTCCTAAGAAGCAATGAACACATCTTCCTGGCTTCGGGAGGAGGAAAGGCACTTCCCCGCACCTGGAATCCCCTTCTCTTGGCAGCATCTCTTCACATAGGGGCTAGCTCCCGCTGCCTCAAAAACGGCAGTTTGCAATAGCATGTGTTTGTTTCACAGCAAACCAGTTCCCCGGATGGGGATTGGCGTGGAGAGCTGGCACGGTGGGATTGCCAGGCTATTAAAGTGACAGTGTTATATTCTGTAACCATGCTTGGTAGGCCCAGTGAGGAAGGACGGCCCAGTGGTTAGGGCGCTAGTTTGGGATTTGGGCGTTGAAGTTTCTGCTCTGCCACTGGCTTCCTGTGTAACCCTGGCCAGGTCACTTATCCTCTCTGGGCCTCGGTTTCCCCATTTGCACAATGGGGATAACTGCCCTGGCCTGCCTCACAGGGATGTTGTGAGGATAACTGCATTGAAGATTGTGAGCCTCTCAGATTCTATGGTGATGCAGCCATTGAAGTACCTACGACAGGACCTGTGTAAAGAGGTTCAAATATAACCTTTGTAAAAAGGGCTAAAATGAGCAGCAGAGGTTTGGAGAAGGGGACATAAGGAACCAGATACCACAGTGAGAGTCATGAAACACAGATTCTAATGGCTGGCAGCATGGTCCAAAGGCTAGGGAACTGGCTTGGCCTTGGAAGGCCTCTGTTCTATTCCTGGCGCAGTCACTGGCCCGCTGGGAGTCACGTCCTCTCTCTGTGCCTCAATTTACCCATCTGTACAACAGGGATGAGGATACCTTTGCAAAGTGCTTTGAGGCCTACAGATGAGCAATGCTAGATAAGAGCCAGATCATAGCCTGGAAGTAGATGTCCAGGTGTCGCGACCCCTTGGCCCTTCCCATAATGCAAAATGTGAGGGGGGACTGGTATGGAAAATGTTGAGAACCACGTGAATGTGTAGTTGTAGCCGTGTCAGTCGCAGGATATTAGAGAGACAAGGTGGGTGAGATCATATCTTTTATTGGATCTGACCTATCAGTCCTCATCCTCAAAGGCCACATGCACAATCCGTTCAAAGGACGAGCCTGGGAGCTTAATTCATTACTCTGCCAGACAAAATCATGGAGTGAACAGAGACACTGGATGTATGGCTTTGAAAATTTTATTAAAATGATGTTAAAAAAAATAGTGAACAGAGTTTGAGCATAGAAGTTTCTGGTTATCAGGGAATAACATACAGATTATCGAAGGTGCAAAGTTTGGCTTAAGATAAAGTGGCATGAGGAATACATAATGTGCAATATCCCCGATTGGGGGTAAAAGGTTGATGGGTCAAAGTACAGACATTGAGACATGAGGGTATGAAGTTCATAGAGTGGTTGTGTTCGGGTGTGGATTATAATGAGTGGATATGATGATGAGGATGGATTGACCCTCATTTGGTGAGATTTAATGTTCAGGGAGTTTATGGTTCCAGTTCATATGATCCAACGGAGAAGGTCACTTGGTCCCTTTCTCGTAGTGGGAGAACGACGTCACTCTGGCTCACGCCTCCTGGTACTGTCGGTGGCCGGTGATGTGCTCGATGTAGATGTCCCTGGACCATCGGATGGCGTCTGAGACCATGAGGCGCCGCATGAGACGTAACCCCCTCTTTGTGTCCTACGACAGCAGAGGTGTTAACGGGCCACTCTCCCTTACACTATGCTAAATAATCTGTGCCACCTTGCATGTAGCTGTGATGCTGGGAGTAGCCTCCCCCGCCCTGAAGAAGAGCTCTGTGCAGCTGGGAACCTTGTCTCTCTTACCAACAGAAGTTGGTGCAACAAAAGATATTACCTCCCTCGCCACATGCATGGCAGTTCTTGCAGTCTCTGCACTCCTGCAAGCTCCGTCATTTGGAGCAGCACATTTTATGCCCGCGGGTGGATGGCAACCGGGGCTTAATGTAGCCAGAGCGCAGCCATTTCATAGCGGAGAGAGACCTATAGCGAGAGTGACAGTAAAATTAAGGCAGCTTCAATGGGACAGGGACGTCTCCGTCACTCGCTTCAGCTCTGCAGCAGGGACAGCTCCTATAAGCTGCCTCGCGTTTAAGCACATGCCTGCAAACTGACAGGAATGATTTGACACCGTAAAGAATTCACAGGGATGAACATTCTTCCCGTCAAGACACAGAGCTCCCCAGACACCAGCTGAAGGGGCACCTGGACAGGAATCAAGGGGCCTGTGTTCCTTTCCCAGCTGGTAGAACTCCTGGGTTCACTTTTCAGCGGGTAGAGCAACTGGAGAAGAACCAGGGCCTTCCACCGACTCTTAGACCCCTGGGTTTGTTCCCAGTCCCCTGAAATGCAGGGATACAGCCTGGGATGATCTGAATACTGAACTCCTTGGTGAAACAGTATGGGAAATGGCAGCCGCTCTCAGTGGCTCTGTCTGTGCCCTCCAGCCTACAAAGGGGTAAGCTCTGGTCTGTTTAACTCCCATCTATTTAGGGAAGGGAGTTCCACTCCAACATGCTTGCACAGCCCCGGACGCCCTCAGGTCGGGTGAGCATCATATCCGGAAGTCATTGGCATGCTTAGCCCTCCTGGCGGGTCCAAGAAACATGTTCCAAGTCTGCAGGTGACTGGCTAGGCCAGTGGAGGAGGGGGACCCTGATGAGTGAGCTGACCACACCTTTCCTATAGGAGTGAGGAGAGCTGGCTGGGGTTGATCCCTGCAGGAAAGCAGGAAATAATTCCCAAAGCAAAGGAGAAATGGGATTCCAGATCCCCGTCCCTGTGACTGGCGAGCGCAGGACAGGAGACGGGATCACGGGGGAAATTGATCTGGGGGACAAGGAAGGATGCAGCTGGCTAACTGTGCTACGGCTGATGTGCTCACAAAAGCTTCTTCACAAGTCTCCATGTCCACCAGGCATGGGCCAAGCTGTTGGGGACTGATCTGAACCAAACATCCAAGACTTTAGCGGAGCACAAACCCAGCAGACCCATGTGCCTCCACATTCGCTTTATTTTGGTAGGTGCCTCTGGAATTTTCACACTGAGGAGCCCAAATGCCAACACTCCGAAGCACGCTGTTCCCAAGGTGACCGGAGCTAGCTTCAGGTCTCTCTAGCGCCCAGAATGGTGAAGCTCATGGGAATTTCTGATCCGCTTGGGGTTTGGAGTGGGATGGACTGAGCACCGGCTCCACCCCAGAGCAATAATAGCAAATAGCCGGGGTGGGGCGGGGCGGGGACACCCATCAGCCAAAGGAAAACCACCCCGGCCATAGGAGTGCATGAGGATAAGGGGCAACCCCACCAGAGCAAATGTCCGGAAGGTCCTTAGGCCTCATCAGGACCAGTCTTCAGTCTCCAGTGCTAGGGAGAGCCCCATGCTTGGGTGTCCTATGCAAAGGGAGGGTCATGCCACCTGAGAGCAAAAAGCCCCATCAAAGGATTGTAGGCGGCAGACAGACAGAATTAAGGACAGGCCACATGGCATCAGCCCCCAGCCCCAGTGCAGCTTTCAAAAGCTTCACAGAGTTACCACCTGTCCTGACCCAGCAGCAGCTGCAACCCATCATGTCCCTCCAGGGACAGCTCCTTGCGCTCTCTTGGCAATTTGCCGAGGGATGCTCCACAGACCCTGCCGCCCTGCAGAGGGAGAGAGCCAGAGGAAGAGGAGAGAGGGGGCGGCAGCGGTTACTCACCTCTGGGGAAGTCAGACACTGCCGCAGTTGCTTAGGAGTGGGGGAACCACGCTGCCTATTGGGCCATAGTACTGACCTGGTTGGAGACCAAAGAGGATCAGCTACCACATGACCCATCATGGCAAGAATGCAGGCCCAGATCCTCAAAAGGTATTTGAGTGCCTCATTCCTATTGAGCTCAATGGGCGTAAGATGCCTAAATACCTTTGAGGATCTGGGCCACAGAATGGAAAGAATTTGGGAGGGAAGGTTAAAAACCCCAGGGCTGGATGCTGACCCAGGAGCTGGGATCCGGAGACTAAAGATCCTCGCACCTCCCCAACACCCCCACCCTCACCCCCAGTGCATGGAATGTAATGGGGGACACTGCTTCCAACCAGAGGCTGGGGCGGGGGAGGGATGGATCAAGAATCCGAATAACTCAGTGGTTCTCAAACGTTTGTACTGGTGAGCCCTTTCACACAGCAGGCCTGAGTGCGACCCCCCTCCTTATACATTAAAAACACTTTTTTATATATTTAACACCATTATAAAGGCTGGAGGCAAAGCGGGGTTTGGGGTGGAGGCTGACAGCTCGTAACACCCCCTGTAATAACCTCGCGACCCTCAGTCTGAGAACCCCTGGAATAACTGGACTGCAATTGGCTGACTCAGACAGGGGGGAGGAGGAGTCTGGTGTGAGGAAACAACTGCCTCCTGCAATGGAATATTATGGTCCCTGTTTTCTCAAAGGGCCTACGTAGCTGAGCCCTACCGGATTTGCAAGCACCTCCAATCCCCTCCCCCCCGCCCCCAGGCCTGTCACCGGTGCACCTTGCACCCTTCCCCCTCTGCCACTCATCTGCATGTGCAAATTAGGCAGTGCCACACTTCATTACACAGACACATGGGTAATTACCCTGTTTGCCTCACCACACACACGCTTTAAACCCACCCAATGTTTCTCTCCCACTTCCACTGCGTGGCTCAGGTGCTCGGGAGGCGTCAGGCAGCGCTAGCGCAGGATAATAGAGCAGGCGCCAAAACCTGTGTGACTTGCAGGGCCCCGGAAAGAGCAGCCACCTGCAAGCAAAGAGGTGACAGGGCAGCTGGAAACCTGATACAGCCCAATTTCACTGCCTGCAGCCTTCGCTGGGACAGGCCAGGAGTACCCACAAAGCAGTGCTCAGCACCCTTCCCTGCGCTGATTCCCTGCCAGCACTCCTCTGACATCCCTACAGCGCCCCCTGCTGGGAGAGGCTGGGACTCACAGCCAGAGCACCTGCCCTGCGCCCTACAGCGCCCCCTGCTGGGAGAGGCTGGGACTCACAGCCAGAGCACCTGCCCTGCACCCTACAGCGCCCCCTGCTGGGAGAGGCTGGGACTCACAGCCAGAGCACCTGCCCTGCGCCCTACAGCGCCCCCTGCTGGGAGAGGCTGGGACTCACAGCCAGAGCACCTGCCCTGCGCCCTACAGCGCCCCCTGCTGGGAGAGGCTGGGACTCACAGCCAGAGCACCTGCCCTGCACCCTACAGCGCCCCCTGCTGGGAGAGGCTGGGACTCACAGCCAGAGCACCTGCCCTGCGCCCTACAGCGCCCCCTGCTGGGAGAGGCTGGGACTCACAGCCAGAGCACCTGCCCTGCGCCCTACAGCGCCCCCTGCTGGGAGAGGCTGGGACTCACAGCCAGAGCACCTGCCCTGCACCCTACAGCGCCCCCTGCTGGGAGAGGTTGGGACTGGAGCAGCTAGAGCACCCCACACAGCCAGAGCACCTGCCCTGCACCCTCCAGCGCCCCCTGCTGGGAGAGGCTGGGACTCACAGCCAGAGCACCTGCCCTGCACCCTCCAGCGCCCCCTGCTGGGAGAGGCTGGGACTCACAGCCAGAGCACCTGCCCTGCACCCTCCAGCGCCCCCTGCTGAGAGAGATTTGGTGCTATTGATGCTCTGAGCTCCCCCAAGGTGAACACCTTATTTTTTCTTAAGACTCCTGTGGAGAGACAGCTGGGAATGGGTTTGGTGCAGGCAGGATTCCTTGAACCCTCGCTGGGAACGAAGGGGAGGCCGGGAGCACTGAGATCCCACAGGAGGGCAGCTTCCTCAGAAATCTTTTTACAAGAAAACATCAAGGCTCCAGGAGGCTCCTGCTGATTTGACTCTCTCCCCTCAGGAGCGGGGTGGGTGCACTTCTGGAGACAGGGCGCGGCCCCCAAAGGAGCTCAAACACAGCACATGAAAGGGGACGCCAGGGAGATAAAGCAATAGATCTTGGGGAAGTTGTAGAGATTTTTCTAACCCGATTCCTTCTAAGCCAAACATCTCCCTCCTCCTAGAGACTATGCCCCCTCCCTGCTCTCGCTCTGCAGAGGTGTTGGCCTGGAGGTTGGAGCCACAGCACAGCTGAAGAGAGACACCTTGTGGAGATTCCGCATTATAAATACTCAGCCTGGGCTTCTGAAGGGGGAGAGGGAAATGATCGTTAAGGCCAGAGAAGTTTAAAGAGAGGGAAACAGACCTGTCAGATAGGGGAATCCATTCTCCCTGCTAGGGCAGAATTTAGTCGTCCCCCCCCCCCCCCCCCCCGTCGATGGCTGTATGTATCTGATATTAATAGGATAAGTACTACAAAGAGAATCTGTTTCTATGATCTATCTACATAGGTAATTACAGTACCTATAGCATCTGAGCACCTTATAGACAGTAATGAATTTGTGCTTATAACACCCTTGTGAGACAAGGAAGATTTATTATCCCCATTTTAAAGAAAGAGGGAAACTGAGGCACTGAGGAGGGATGTGATCAGGGCCGGCGCAACCCATTAGGTGACCTAAGCGGTCGCCTAGGGCACTAACATTGGGGGGGGGGGCAGCAACCGCGGCGACCGGATCTTCGGCCGCCCCGGTCAGCAGTGGTATTTCGGGGGCGGGACCTTCCGCCGCCTCTGTCGGGGGCGGGACCTTCCGCCACCTAGGGCGGCAAAAAAGCTGGCGGCGCTCCTGGACGTGATTCATCTAAAGCCACACAGGAAACCTGTGACAGAGCCTAAAATTGAATCCAGGAGTCCTGTCAATGCCTTCATCATAAGGACATCTGTCCTCTCCAATAATTCGTTCCAATACAAAATGCAGACTTCAGTGACTTTTACAGGCATACCCAATTGTGGCTTCTGTCATGTAGACACTGTACAGAATCATCATATGGTCTTCCACTATTAGATCGTGGCCAGGGCCGGCTCTAGGCACCAGCGAAGGAAGCAGGTGCTTGGGGCAGCCAATGGAAAGGAGCGGCATGTCCGGGTCTTCGGTGGCAATTCGGCCGCGGGTCCCTCAGTGCCTCTCGGAGCGAAGGACCCGCTGCTGAATTGCCGTCGAAGAATGAAGCGGCAGCGGTAGAGCTGCCGTCGAAGTGCCGCCGATCGCGGCTTTATCTTTTTTTTTTTCCCGCTTCGCTGCTTGGGGCAGCAAAAAAGCTGGAGCCGGCCCTGATCGTGGCCCAGGTAAGACTTTGACTCTGTCCAACATAGTAACAACCCTGAGAGTCAAAGCAAAAATGCCAGCATTCTCAAGGAGCCCACTCTACGCAAATGTACCTTCCATTGCTGCCCTCAGTCCAGTGGCACCAAGAGTGGCTGACCAAGCCGTTGGCTGGAAGGTATAATATATAGCCAAGTCAAGTGTTCGTGATAGAGCTGGTTGTAATTTTTGGAATTTCAAAATTTTAGCTAAAATCTCAACTTTTAAAATGAAAAATAAAAGTGGAGAAAAATTCAGACAAATCTTTCATTAAATTTCTCCTTCTTTCCCCATTACAGGTCCAACTCTCTAAGGCTGGTTGAAATTGTTTAAATTTTGAAATGTCTTCATTTTGACATTTGAGAAATTTCAAAATTTTGAATGTATAAAAAAGGGAAAAACTTCAAAATATTTTTCATAATTCCCCCCTTTTCCCCAAGCAGTCCTAGTTATGTAAACTTTAGTATTAATTATTTATTAGTATTAATTATTATTATTATTGTAGCATCCAAAGGCCCTAAGTAATCAGGATATTGGCTAGCACTGTATAAACAGAGACTGAAAGACAATCATTAAGTGGAAAACATGAATAAATAAGTGTTATTTACACCGTCGCATAACACAAGAACTAAGAGTCACCTGATGAAATTAATAGGCAGCAGGTTCAAAACAAATATAAGGAAGGAAGTACTTCTTCACACAACACACAGCCTGTGGAACTCATTGCCAAAGGATGCTGTGAAGGCCAAAGTATAACTGGGTTCAAAAAAGAATTAGATAATTTCATAGAGGACAGTTCCATCAGTGGCCATTAGGCAAGATGGTCAGGGACGCAACCCACGCTCCGGGTGTCCCTAAACCTCTAACTGTCAGAAGCTGGGACTGGACCACCGGGGATAGATCACCTGATAATTGCCCTGTTCTGTTCATTGCCTCTGAAGCATTTGGCACCAGCCACTTTTGGAAGACAGGATATTGGGCTAGATGGACCATTGGTCTGCCCCAGACATGGCCATTCTATGTTCTTATGTAATTGTTTACAAAAATAAGAACTGATTCTAAGCTGGTATAAACCAACACAGTTCCATTCACTCCAGCACAGCTCTGCCAAATTTCCCCAGCTGAGAATCTAAACCAACTCTATTCCAGAGATCAAAACGTGACATCGGAAGAAAGGATGTTAATGATTAAATAATTCATACAGATTTTAGTTAAAACCCCAGTGGACAGAGCACCGGGATGGGACTCTGGGGACCTAGGCTCTGTTCCTGCTTCTGCCACTGGCCTGGCTGGGTGACCTTGGGCAAGTCGCTTCCCCGCTCTGTGCCTCAGTTTCCCCATCATCTGTGAAATGAGGCTAATGATTCTGACCTCCTTGTAAAGTGTTTTGACATCTACTGATGAAAAGTGTTATCAGAGCTAGGTTTGCACATGGGGGGGGGGTTAAAATGCATTTCTAACAAACATTCATTTGATGTGTTATAATTAATTGTAAATTGATTCTAAAGACTATTTTTGTATTTAACTGATTTCCTGTGAAACCCCTCTCAAGTTTCTTATCTTCCCAAGAAAGGCTCTTAAAATATTAAGATCCTCCAAAATCCCTGAAGTGAATCAGAATCATAGAAATGTAGGGCTGGAAGGTACTGCGAGAGGACATCTAGTCCAGCCCCCTGCACTGAGGCAGGACCATGTAAACCTAGACCATCCCCGGACAGGTGTTTGTCCAGCCTGTTGTGAAAAACCTCCAACAAGGTTGTTCCACAATCTCGCTTGGAAACCTATTCCAGAGCTTAACTACCCTAAGAGTTGCAAAGATTTTCCTAATCTATAACCTCACTCTCCCTTGCTGCAGAATCCACCCATTACTTTGTGTCCCACCTTCAGTGGACATGGTGAACAATGGATCACCATCCTCTTTATAACAGCCCTTGACATAGTTGAACACTTTTATCACGTCCCATCTCAGTCCTCTTTTCTCAAGACTGAACATGCCCAGTTTTTTTAACCTTTCCTCATAAATCAGCCTTTGATCATTTTTGTTGCTCTCCTCTGGACTCTCTCCAATCTGTCCACATCTTTCCTAAAGTGCGGGGCCCAGAGGACGCAGTCCTGCAGCTGAGGCCTCCCCAGTGCCGAGTAAAGTGGAACAATTACCTCCGTATCTTTCATACGACCCTCCGGTTAATACACCCCAGAATGATATTAGCCTTTTTTTGCCACTGCATCGCATTGTTGACACAATGGATTGCCCTGGTTTGGGATTTTTTTTAGCTAACCAGGCTCAACATCGGTCAGTTTCTGCTCAAGTTTGGGTTGTTTCATTTTTCTATAATTTCTCTGAGGGTGAAATTCATACACGCAGACACACACGTACAAAACCCAAGGCGCCAGACTGTGTGTCTAGAACTACACAGGGGCTTAGAGGAGTGCAGAATCCAGCCCCATCCCACTGGTCGCATGCCCGTCTGTGGCTACTATTCCATTCCGTTGGCTAGGCTAGCCACGACAGCCCCTTTGAGCCCCCTGTGTAAGGGTTGGGGCCTTGAGCACTAGATACTATGATGAGCGATAGTAGATAGGCATGAGCCTGGCTCCAGTGGCTTGTCCCTCAAAATCCCCAACCTTGTCATCAGTGCCAGCATGGAGTCCATCTCCATGGCATGCTAGGAATCCAGTGTCCTCCTGCGTTGACCCTTCACCCTTCCCATGTGAGGGTCCTGAAGGGGCAAAGGATTGTCCAGCAGACGGGGAGTTAACCATGTGCCTGTAAATCCAAACAATCTGAATCTCTTCAGTCTCCCTGAGCTGCAAATCTCACCCAAGGAGGCTCACCTGTCCAGGCCCAGTGGACATGCCCCAAGAACAGCCTTTCCCATCTAGTCTCAGCCCTTTTGCTCCTGGTCAGAAGCTGAAGGAAAAAGGCTCAGAGGAGTATTATGTCAGACTAGAAAGTGTTTTGCTTTGCCCCTTTTTGGTTCAGGGGTTCCTTCCGCCCTGTTCGTAACTTTGAAAATCACTCCCTCTAGGGAACTCTGAATCGTACCAAAGCCAACTAGCTTGGTGTGCATTCAGGGACCCCCAAATCTAACTCCTGACTGGGATGGAGAGCTCCAGTGACCCCTTCTCTCTGCCCAGCCCCTCAGTGCCCGTCTCATCAGTCTGCAACCCACAGGCAGCCCCAGAGATGTGGTGTCCGCTCCCTGCTGTGCGCCCAGGGTGCCATCTGCTACGTATGTGCTTGGGAGACCGGTTGTGGTACATGGTAGTTGAGGGTGGGGGACCGGTCACAAGTGCAGAAGGGGCTGGGATGGGGTCCCTGCAATAACTCGGAGTCAGTCATGTCCAAGCTCTGCCATGGGGAAGGCACCACCCAGTCCCTCTCTCCCCCTTTCCCACCTGCTCCTGGGATCGGTCTCCAACTTCATAACCAGCAGCCCCATTAATAAAGAATAAAAGAGCCTGGGTAACCTCAAAGGAAAGCAAACAACTGTCCCTCGGGCCTAATCAAACACAGCTCCAGAAAAGTATCAGCCGAGCCTCAGAAAGTGTCTGCTTCCTCCCCTTCAAGCCAACCAGGGTAAGGAGTTCAAAGAACTCAACTGTTTGTCGAGCGCTTTGAACACAAAAATGGGCCCCAGGGAGGGAGGATGAGGGCTTGCAGTTTCGATGCAGGACTGGCAGGCAGAAGCCCTCGCTTCCTTTCCCAGCTCAGCCGCAGATTTACGGTCCATCCCTGGTAGTGGAGTAGCTCTGTGCCTCAGTTTCCCCATTGGTGAAATAATAATGATAAAATCCACCGTGTGGGGGTTTGTAGAGCCTTTGTGTCTGGAAAGGGCTTTGAGATCCTTGGCTGGAGAGTGCAGAGAATTCGAACTGAAATGCTCACTCTTTACTCGTCTTGCAGTTGTGTCTAAAATCCCATGGTGCTGGGTGCAGTACGTACACATAGCAAGAGGCAATCCCTGCCTAAAGAGCTCACAGTCCACACAGACAAAGTGCAGTAGGCCAACGAGAAGCCCAGGGAGGAGAAGTGACTTACCCAAGGTCACAGAGGAAATCTGTGTCAGAATCATGAACTGAACCCAACTGCCCCAGTCTCATACTCTAACCACACGCTAGATTATATGCAGATAGATCGGGTGCCTCTCTGCTACCCACATGCCGCACTATGCACACTCCAGCTGGTGGCTGTGCGAACTGGGAAGTGACAAAGACAGAGAGATTTCACCTCCTCCTGCTACGCTCTTGCTGGTTCCAGTTACTCATTGCAACCCCCTTTGGAGGGCTGTCTTTAACGGGGACTCCCATTGTGCTCACACCCTTCCCCAACAGGCCTGGGTTCAGAGGCCTGGAAAAGCTACCTTGGGTTCCAGGGCTTTAGAAATCCTCCCTCGGCATCTTATGGGTGCCAACAGCCCCTGCCCAGAGTGGCGCTGGGCTTGGGAAAGAATCGCATGGAGTTGTTGATTTTTCCTTAGAACTTGTAATGAATCTGGAAGGAGAAAACAAGAGAGGCCCGTGCTCAGATATACTCCTTCCTGGGAGCAGTGCTGTCCTAGGCAGGTGCAGCTGGCCCGATCTCAGACCACCTTTAACCCACGCGCAGGGCCGGCTCCAGCTTTTTTGCAGCCCCAAGCGGCAAAGCAGAAAAAAAGAAAAGAAAAAAAAAGATAAAGCCGATCGGCGGTACTTCGGCGGCAGCTCAATCGAGCTGCTTCATTCTTCTGCAGCAATTCGGCGGCGGGTCCTTCGCTCCCTCTCTTCCTCTTCGGCGGCAGCTCAAAGAGGAAGAGAGGAACTGAGGGACCCGCCGCCGAATTGCCGCCGAAGACCCAGACGTGCCTCCCCAAGCACCTGCTTCCTTCGCTGGTGCCTGGAGCCGGCCCTGCCCTCCCGGTAGCTGCTAATGTAACCCACATGAACAGAGAGGTCACAACCCTCTCTAGTAGTGGGCCTACATGAGAGGATAAGAGTCTACTACTGCTGGAAGAGCAATGGTTGGAGCTATTCCTTTAGCTCAAGTGGCAGCAGCTCACGCTTTTAGTGTGGAAAGTCTGAGGTTCAATCCCTGCCGATAATCCAAGCAAGGAGACTGCTCATTAAGGCTGTATGTGTCACCTGCTAAGGGGAGAGCATTCATCTCTGGCAATGCCTCCATAGTCCCACTAACACCATTGTCACTATCATTCTACCACTGTAGTCACCATTAGTCACCACCCCAGTCCCTGGCACCATTAGCACTCTCATCACTTATCCTATCACTTGCAGCAAGGCAGTATGGTCCAGTTGCTAAGGCACTGCTTTGGGTGCCAGGAAATCTGGCTTCTATTCCCAGCTCGACTGCTGGGTGACCTTGGGCAAGACACTTGTCCTCTCTGTGCCTCAGGTCCCCCTCTTGTCTACTCAGACTGCGAGCTCATCGGGGCAGGGACTGTCTCTCACTTTGTATTTGGATTCTCCCTCCTCACCCCACTGTTTAAATTCTCCTACTTATCAACAGGCATTTTAGCATGTGATTTCCCCCCTTCCCCATCCCATATTTTATGAGAGCCAACATGGCTTGAGAATAGGCATTGGAGGGGGCTGTGAGATGGACCAATCTGAAAGAACGAAAGAAAGAAACTGTCAGTGATTAAACAATAACAAGAGAGAGCACATTGTTAAAACTTGAATAATAAAGTAGGAAAGAAAGATGATGTGCTTCAAAGGGTTAATTCCATCCAGGTAGCTTCTTCCAAAGCTGAATATTACAAGGCACATCCCATCTTAACCGCAGACATCTTCAAATCCTTGATGGAAAGCTCTCCGTGCAGACTCAGACTTGTTGCAAAGGGCCTGCCTGCTCAGAACAGCTCTGTGTCACCTATCAATCCTGGAGCCGCCTCCAGGGATGGGGAGGCTCAAGTTACGGAGAGGAACACACTGCTAAAGCTGGCGACAGCTCCCAGTACAGGAGGCCGTGTGCATTCCACCCTGAGCTAAAAAAAGACGGTGGGGCTTTGATCTCTGGACTCTGTCTGCGCCGCAGCGACACAAAGCAGAAGGCCCTTGGGGAGGAGAGGGGTGGGGGGTGGACTTGACAAGCCATTCCCTAAACCAGCCTTCTGCTCAGGCCCCGGAATCAAAGAGGGTGAAGGGACTGGTATGGCACCAACCACCAGTGATGAAAGCAGAGATGAGCCCAGCAGAGAGAAAGACACCACAAACAGCTGGCTGAGACCTCCTTCTAAGCACAGGGAAAGCTCCAGCAAGGAGGGACCACTTGGCTCAGGGGAATGGGACTGAGTTTGAAGAGCTTTCATCTCTTTACTGGCTTGAATCCAGACCGGGATGGGTAGGGAGTCGGCAGTGTCACTATCTGATCTCAGCCGCGTTCCTAGTGGGTCTACACCCACCCCACTGCTGGCAGGGTCCGTGGTTAGGCCAACGACTGGATGGGCTACGGAGACTGAACTCCTTTTAAGGTTAGAATTTAGGATGGCCAATTTTGGTTGGATGTATTCCTGGAGAGTTAATCACATGACATCATTTTTAATTAAAGATTAATCTTTAATTTCTGGAGACTCCAGACCAATCATGGGATTAGACCTAGGCCTAGCTAGACTGGCGTCCATGCCTCGATTAGCAGCAGCCAGCCCCTTTCTTGGCAGTCCCATGGGGCGTGCCAAGGAATGAATGGCACCTGTGCAGGGGCGAATGAGGGGCAGAACCTCAAGCCACCAGTGCCCGTGCTGCACCCGGCTGGTGCATGACGGGAGAGCTACTTGACAAGCTGCTAATCCAGAGTACGACAGCAAGGTGAGCTGCTCTGTGTGGGAATGCTTGTCCGTAGAGAAATTTTAATTCAGAGTCCAGTGAAATTTCAAAGAGATTGCAGGGTGTGGGGGGAGGGGAATTATCAAAGCTTTTCGGGATTTGCTACGCTTACAAATGTAGTGCTTTCATCCATCCACTTGCCTCTGCCTGTCTCGTTAATCTATCTGTCAGGGGGAGCCCAGTTCCTGCCCCCACCTTGCCACAGAGTAGATCCTGCCTGGTCATGGGCATATCAGCCCCTTGTTTCACTGCATGATGGGACTGAATAGCAAACTAATCACTATCAGGGCTTTTCTTCCTCCCAGATTTTTCCATGACAAGCTTGGGTCTTGATCTCCCTGTCTCCTTCTGGGTCACAAAGTTGATCATATATAAAATTTAGAACCGGTCAGAAAATGTGTTGGGTTTCTTCCTTCTCATGAAAAATTTCGGCTTTTCATCAAAAAACCAAAACCAAGAACATTGATTTCCTTCCCTACCCCTAATTTTTCACAACTAAAACGCAAATATTTCCAGCCAAAAATAATTAAAAATAAATCAGTTTTTGGCTGAAAAATTTCGGCTTTCCGATGTAACATCAAACAAATTCCAGGAGAGGCACTTCCTGCAAAAATTGTCCTTTTGTTGAAAACTCTTTTTTCATTACAAAAAAATAAAAAGTTTTCAACCAACCCTAGTAAGATCATTGAGATGCCAATCTCAGCAGACTCCCTCCACACTTGTTATATTACATTACATATATATTACTTGTTCTCAGTTACCAGTCGGACTAGAGTCAATTCTGTTATCAGTACGGGGAAGGGAAATACGATTCTACAGCCTAGATCTGGCAACATGAACAGCATACACAATAAGGCGAGAGGAAGCCCGCCATTCTGTCCTGAGGCTGAGGAGATCTGAGTGCAGTTTCTGGCTCTGCCACTGCCTGGCCTTGGGCAAGTCACTTAATTTTGCTGTGCTTCAGTTCCTCATTGGTACCACGGAAATGATAATGTTCTGTTTCTTGCCTATTTAGATTATAAGCTCTTTGGGGCAGGGACTGTCTCTCACTGTGTATGTACAGCACCTAGCACTAGGGGGTCCTGGTCTCATTTGGTGCCTTTCCATGATACTGGTAACACACCTGAGAGTGAGAAAGCATGTAGGGGATGGAGTTAAATATTAAGTCAAGGAACAGGCGATAAGCACTACAGTGGGTACAATGAGAATTTGCTACAATGGTATGTTCCATCTCGGGGGACAATCTGCCATTCAGCAAGTGCATTATACAGCATGAAAAAGCCTATGAGAAATATATCCCCCTCCCTCTTGTAAGGGGGTGGACTTAGAATGCAATAATAATATATGGAGATATCTTATCTCCTAGAACTGGAAGGGACCCTGAAAGGTCATTGAGTCCAGCCCCCTGCCTTCACTAGCAGGACCAAGTACTGATTTTTGCCCCAGCTCCTTAAGTGGCCCCCTCAAGGGCTGAACTCACAACCCTGGGTTTAGCAGGGCAATGCTCAAACCACTGAGCTATCCCTCCCCCCAATACAGTGTCACTACCAAAGCACAGGGCTTGGACATACTCCTGAGATTGACCTATCCAGTCACTGTCCCACTTCTAGCTGGGCCAAGGATACAGCACTGCAGGTACCTATATTAAATCTCTTCCCGAGATCCAACTAACTGGCTGTTTGCTGGTACCGCGATGCACACAAATGCACCTGAAAGTGCAACCTTACCACATTCATCCTACCTGATGTAGACTCCGAGCCTGCCTGTTTATTATCTGTATTATGGAAGTGCCTGGAAACCCCTCAATCGGGCCCAGAGACAGTCCCTGCCCCAGAGTTTACAATCTAAGTAGAAGGCAAGAGGTGACAGGCGGACGAGACAGAGAGGGGGAAGCCCAACCAGAGCTGTGAGACTGTTATGGTTACCGTAATAAGCAGTGGGCCCAGCACACCAGCTGCCTCACCCTTCTGTAGGCACCAGGGCATAGGCAGGTTGTCCACAAAGCTCCTACTTTAGTCAATAATGGTGGCTACTGTCACGACTGACAACTGGGGATTAAACTGGAGAACCTCCAGAGCTAAAAGCATGAGCAAAAGATGAGATGCTGTAGCTGAGAGCAGTAAGAGACTGATCTCTGCTGAGGATCAGGCACATCGAGGGGAGGGACAACGGATACTCAGCAGTGGGTTACACCACCAAAGTCCCCAAGCTCCATTGTATTCAGTCCTTGGGGCTCTCTCGCCCTCGGGAGCCTGCACTTACCTGCAAATGCAACTCAGCTAATCTGTAATTGGCAACAAAAAGAAAACCACTCCCCATGTGTCTTTTAATGTTTCCACAGGAACCTGGACAATGCCTTTGACATCATACATCGTGGGTGGCAAGCGAGGTAAATGATCCCCTTCAGCGACAGAGCAGTTTCGAGAGGTGCCATTGCGCTCGCTCCAGTTCAAATTCAGCTGCAGGATTTACGGCCTCAGACCTGTCAAACTGCAACATACGCAGCTGCTCCACAGGAATTCCCTCCCTCGGAAGAGCCTTCCCAGTGCATTCCTGTACAGATGTCCCACCGCTCTGCTAAAAGGATGTCACCTTCCCTGCTCCAGCATCTCAGCAGCAAATACCCGGAGAATCTCCAGGGGCCTGCCACAGCTCCTAGTGACGTCAGCAGGGACTGCAGGTGCGCAGCACCTTAGAAATCAGGTCATTTATTTAGGTACCTAACAAATCTGAGGATTGCAGCCATCGGGTGTGTTTAGGGAACAAAATACCTACATCAGGCAGTTATGGCCTGTTTCTTCCCCAAGTGGTGAGCACCTGCAGTTCCCCTTGACTGCACTGAACGGTGGGGATGCTCAGCCCCACAGAGAAAATCAGGCCATAAATTAGAGTCGGTCCCAAATCTTTTTCCCACCCCATGGAAATATTCAAGTACAACAAAAAAAAACTTCCCTTTTTGTCAAAATTTTCCATGCAAATTTTCGAGCTTTCAGTGAAAACCTGAAAACCAAAAGATTTTGTCTGAACACTGAAAGTTTTGGGATAAAAACTTTTGGTTTTCATCAGAAACATTTTGATAAAGAAAACAAACTTTTCCACCGAGAGCCGACACGCTTTTCGCTTTTCCCTCCTCCAAAACGCAATTCCCGGTCAAAAAGCAAGTTCGGAGGAAAATTTTCCACCAGCCCTATTATAAAT
The DNA here is from genome assembly GCF_027887155.1 of Malaclemys terrapin pileata. Lineage (NCBI taxonomy): Eukaryota > Metazoa > Chordata > Testudines > Emydidae > Malaclemys > Malaclemys terrapin. The sequence goes on from NC_071529.1 coordinate 10,034,403, forward strand.
GCTGATGTAGGCACCTAAGTTAGCAGTCAGATGCCTAAATGTGTATCTGGTACCTAAGTTTAGTTTGAAAATAGGGTTCATAAGTACTGGGCATGCTGAATAAAGGACAACGTGGAGTTATACCGCTCCAGGAGCCGGACTGTGACCCCGAGAGTCACAGTTCAGTCAGTGCTTCCCCTTTGCTCTGCGAAGTTGCTCCAGTGCAATTTATTTCATCCAGAGGTGGCCAGCACAATGGGGATGAAGCCAAGGCTCTGCCCACTCCTCGTCCTTGCCCTCCTACCTGTGCAGGAGGGGAAGTCGCAGCCCTGTGGAGGTTGCTCTCCCCACTGCATTGCAACCTGTAATGTTGGTAGCTGGTTTGTAAGGGTGTCTTATGCATCCATGCTGTCTAAACAGGCACAAAGGTAGGTTCCTCAGCTAGCACTCCCCAGGACTCTATGCAACCGAACTATCCTTCTGGGTATTCCCAACGTGCCTCTCACAAAACTCTAGTCTCACAACTCTGGGCAAGTTTCCGGAGAGCTCATTGGACACATCTGTAAAATAATGACACGAATGGGGCACATCAGGCAGTTATGCACGGTCCATCCCCTGTACGGCATGTCATGTCTGAAATTCCATCTGGCACTACAGCTGTTAGATGCATTTTCCTCCCTAGCAGCATAGTAAGGTGATTGGAGTCAACAAATAAAAAAATAATATTCAGCAATTAATAATAATTCCCAACACCAATATTACCTTATTATTACTTTGGGAGAGGTGTTGACTAGTGGTAGGAGCACAAACCCCAAGAGCCAGGAATGCCTGAATTATAACCCAGCGCTGCCACCAATACTCCCTCTCCGGTCTTGGGCAAGTCAAGGAGGGTTGAATCCTGCAAGGTGCTGAGTGCTCTGGGTCTGATCCAGCAAAGCACTTAAGCATGTGCGTAACTTTAAGCATCCGATTAATCACATTGACTTCAATGGGATTTAAGCACAGGCTTAATTTTAAGTGCAGGCTTGAAGTGCTTAGCTGAAGAGGGCTGGACTGTGTGCAGGTGCTTAAGAGCTTGGTGAATCAGCTCCAGACCCTCTCTGCTTCAGTTTCTTCATGATGAATTTGGGGGGAAGGCGAGAGGTGCTTAGCTGCTAGAGACAAGGTGTCCTGGGTAGCCTGCCCATGACTCCCCTTCAAAGAGCCAACCGCAGTGCAAGGATTAAATCATTAATGTTTGTCAAGCACTAAGCAGAGGATAAGCACTCGGTATTATTGCATTAGCGCCTTTCAGCCAGAACCCCAATTCTCTTTGCAGACGATACGCCACATACAAGACGCATTCCCCTGACGCAGCTCTAACCTGCAGCTGCAGTTTGGGTGGAAGGTGGCTCACAGAAAGGCATTTTGTGGCCTTTTTTCTTCAGGAATCATAGAACCCTTCCCCGCACCCAGTGAAATCAGAGTGGGGATTTAAGGAGACAGACTCAATCACCTGAGTTGGAATTTGACCAAGACAGCGAGGACGCCTTAACTCCTGTGAAAAGTGCTATGGGCTTTTTAATGACCTCAAGTGGTCAAGACCTGGGTTTCATGCCTCAGCCAAACGGTGGATTACACAGCGGCTGCAGTAAAGCCAGCGGCTGATCAGCTGCCGAATGCGAAAGGGCTCAAATGTTCCATGGTGTAAGTCTCTTGCCTTCTTTAGAGAGGAGTTTGATCCCCAGGAGACCCCAACTATGTGACAGAAGACGGTGAGTTCATCAGACGGAACCTGTGTGGGGTGATCCTGAGATGTGCCAGCTGCGTGACGAGTCAATCATGCAGAGCTGGGGAGTACGATAATTGGACGCCCTGGCTCGGAAACCAAATTCTCTGAATAGTCCTGAAATAAATCCAAAGGACTCTCATCGCCCATTGCACTAAAGGACGCCGTCTGAGCGTGGCATAGCCAAGGGGAACAAGGAGCCTGGGGGCACCTTAAAGACTAACAGATTTATTTGGGCATAAGCTTTCGTGGGTAAAAACCTCACAAGCGAACGGCGCTGTACGGAACAATGTTCCCAAAAATGCTGGTAAGGAGATGAGGCTTCCAAAAGCCTTGGCCTAACTTTCGGCTCCTGTTGATTTCAGTGGGAGCCGAACTATGCCAAGATGTTGGGAAATTGCGTCCAAAAGCTTACGTCTGCCCCATCTTACGGGCTTTGCAAGCCCAATAAGATCACCATCCAGAGCAGAATTTGACCTGGAGCCATGCATTGCCCCAAGGGCAATATTCTTTGCTAGGTGGCGCGATTCCATGGACCTCAGCGGGAGTTCTGCTTGTTCTCTAGGGTCACGAATGAGCTGACAGGAATCCATGTCACAATTAGCACTAGAGCTGGTCAAAAAAGTCCCAGTGAAACACATGCAAAATGTTGAAGATGGCGTAATTCTGCCAGGTTTCAAACTAGATCCAATTTTCACTTTTCAGCTTTTGATGAACATGGTTTTGTTCGTTTCAAGTTAAGCATGTTGGCATCGAGGCCTCTAGTGGGAGCAGGCAATAGAAAACCTTTGTTTTAGTGCAGGGGTTGTCAAACTCGGGGTCGGGGCGTTATTACATGGGGGGTCGCGAGATGTCAACCTCGGCCCCAAACCCCGCATTTATAATGGTGTTAAATATATAAAAAAGTATTTTTAATTTATAAGGGGGGGCTGCACTCAGAAACTTGCTATGTGAAAGGGGTCACCAGTAAAAAAGCCATTGTCAGGGCCGGCTTTAAGCCGATTCCCCCAATTCCCCGGAATCGGGCCCTGCACCTAAGAGGGCCCCACTCCGGGGGTCTTCGCAGTATTTCGGCGGCGGGAGGTCCACTCCGGGGGTCTTCGGCCGCATTTCGGCGGCAGGGGGTCTGCTCCGGGGGTCTTCGGCCGCATTTCGGCGGCAGGGGGTCCTTCAGTGCCATGGAAGATCCGGAGTGGACCCCCATGCCGCCGAAACCCCGGACCGCCACCGGGTATTGGAATCAGGCCCCGCGGGTCATAAAGCCGGCCCTGGCCACTGTTTTAGTGGATGGAGTTACTCAAACCCAGAACTCAAGCTGGCCACCTGCAGCTGAAAGCCTGTATCTTCTTCCCCAATTGTTCCCAGCCAGGAAGCCTGGGACAAATCTGAATACATAAGTTCAGTGTACAATGCAATAAGTACAAGTCATTCTCCTTTATATCAGTCAGGACCCTTTGCATTCTGGATATATGTTCTGTGGGTGTGGATAGAAGGGTATCTGGATAAAGGTCAAGGGATACGAAATCAGCCTTCTCTAGGAGACATGGGACCTGGATCTGTGAGGAGCTGAATGTTCCCTGCAATGTGCTTTGAGGTCAGTGCGAGTGGAGAGTTCTGTGGCAGTTGAATTCCTTCCACATGTTGTAGAAAGTGCTCAGAGCCCCACAGCCTGCAGTCGGTCATACCTCAAAAGCAGTATTGCCAGCAGAGCTGTCCCTAGGTATGGTGAATCGAGGCAACTGCTCCGGGCCCTGCGCTGTAGGGGGCCCCGTGGGCCGGCGCGGTTGGTCCTGGAAGTGACGGGTCGGTCCCGAAAGTGACAAATTCATCACTTCCGCCCCAGGCCCCGCAACCTCCTCGGGACGGACCTGATTGCCAGTCCCATCTGTTCAAAAATCACAATTCAGCATGCCCCAGAACATCCCAAGGCTGGCTTCAAAATCTTTTTTTTTCCCCCTCATTCTTTTTATTCGCCTTCCATTTCTGAAGCCTTTAGGACTCACGCTTTCCAGCTTTTCTCTGCAGCCACAAGGGCTAGGACCTTCCTTTTTCTTGTTAAGCAAAAGCTGAGGTTCTCACTAGAGCTGGTCGGGAATTTGTCAATGAAATGGTTTTTCCATCAGAAAATGGTGATTTGTCAAAACTAAGACTTTTCTCTGGAAAGGGCTGGTTTTGATGAAACTTTCATTAGGAAAGTTGCTCAGGTCCAGGATGAAAATTCTGGTCAAAACCAGCCAGAGAGCCCCTAGAATAGACAAGCGCCTAGAGGTTAGGGAGTGCCCCCGGGAATTCAGAGCAGGACCTTCACCCTGAGTGCCCTCACCACTGAGTTACTAGCTAGCCTGGCTATGGAGATTTCTCTTGTTGGATCTGTTCTACCTTGTCTCTGAGTCAATCTCTCTCTGACCCCAGTGAATATTTAATTATGTATACAAAGTGGAACAGCTCCATCAGAAGAGACTGACTCTGTAGCCTGGGATTGGGGCTCCCACGTGCCTGCTCAGTGCCCCAACCACTGGGCTAGAGAGGCAGCCCTTGTTCACTCTCAGGATTAAGGCCAAAAAGAGCTTGGTTTTGTTCCCATGAAGAAAAAAAATTAAATCTTGACAATTTTCCAGGGACTGGAAAATCGCGCCCCTCCCAGCTCTACTGACTCCAGGAGCTGGGTCTTGAAGAAAACCCCCAAAGATCATGAGAGTCAAGAGTCAGCAACACTACAAAAACAACACAGTGAGGGTGAAATCCTGGCCCCTCTGAAGTCCATAGAGTTTTGTCATCGACTTCGGCAGAGTCAGGATTTCCCCCAGGTCTCTCAAAACAAGGCAAACACCCAGGGGTCTGTGAGCATCGATCAGAACACCCAAAGGCCTGGTTAGAACAGGGACCCGAACCAGCCATGGCCAGGGAAGTGCCCAGTGCACTGCAGTGCTTCAAAGACCAGCTCACCCAGCGTTTGCAGATGAATCGGGCCCCGTGCGAGAACACGGCCTTGGCCATGAGTAACACTGAATTAAGTTCCATTTCTTTGGGTCAGGGTTGGCCCAGCTCCTGACCAGTCACGGGTCTTTGTGGGCTCCTTCCCTGGAATCCTAGAAAGCTCGAGTCTTGCTGGGTTTACATATTCCCCAGCCACGGCAGCCTCCTCCGAGTAGGCAGGGTGCTTATTAACTGCTGGGGAATATCGCAATGGGAGAACGAAATTGCAGCCTTCGGGAGACGGCAATCTATCATTTCGTTTCCCTCAGTCACCGGGAAGAGCACTGCTCCGCTCAGACGTGATTTCATGAGCTGGGGCAGCCCCCCCGTCAGCTCCTGCCAATGTCCTGATCCAGCACAATTCCTGCCTCACCACATAAGGCTGGGACTATGCATTTAGAGGATTAAAGGGAGGGGGAGGGATGCACGGAGAGGCACTGGTAAAAATAATGGCTTAAGGGGAGCCAAGAAGTTCTCATCTATGAAGGACCAAACTTGCTTTAGAGGGAGGGGACTGTGGGCTGGCGGTTAGAGCAGGGGCCTGGGAGGCAGGCTCCTGGGTTCTATTCTCAGCTGCGTGTGGAAGTGGGCGTTCGAGTGAGGGAATTGGGAGCCAGGATGCTGGGTTCTATTTGTGGCTCTGGGTGGCTAGAACAAGAGGACTGGGAGCCAGGGCCCCCTCGATTTTGCTCTCAGCTCCAATTGGGAGCGTTATCCAGTGGTTAGAGCAGGGGACTGGGAGTGAGAACGCTGAGGTTCTATTCCTAGCTCTGCCATTGCCTTGGTGGGTGACCTTGAGCAAGTAACTTAACCTCTCCTTGCCTCATTTTATCCATCTGTGAAATGGATGCCCAGTTTAAACAATTAAGATTTGCAAAGCCCTTTGAGAGCCGCACTCGAAAGGCACCAGAATGTTATATAACAATATTAATTATTTGCACTGACTCCGTCAGGGTCAAACCCCAACCAGAGCAGAATCTGCCAAAGCAACCCCTGCAGAGGAGTAATCTAACCGGGACTCATCCCGGCTGGAACGTGCTTCTTTCTCTCTCTCTCCTGGGATACAGAGAAGACTCTATAAAGCCAGGCACCATTTTACGTGAGCCTTGCCCCCCAAACCCCAGAGCTCCCCCCTTCTTAAGCCTAGCTCTCCTGGGTAAATTTAATCCGGTTGGAGAGCAGAAAGCAGTGCATGTGCACATGGGTGTCGGGGGGATAACACGCGCACAGCTGATACACACACAATATATGTGAACCCTATTGAAGCAAGGGGTGCATAGAGCTATGGAAGAACCCAGTTCTTTCACTGCACACAGTCCAGCACAGTGGATTCTTCTGCTTCAGGGCTGACAGGTTCACGCGCAGCCCCTCTTCCCCTCCCCTCCTCGTTTGTTGCTTTGGAATCCAGGTTCTAACAAATCTCAATGAGCAGCGCGGCTGCAATTGTCATGGGCCGCTCTGCTTTGGGTGGAAAGAGTGACCGTTGTGCTACTTCAGGGCAATCTCCCGCACCAGACCAGTCCCCCGGGCTCACTCCAAACTGGGCCTAGCTTGTAAACCTTGGCGAGCGTTCCAGTGACCTCGGTCCTAACCTGGAGTCAGTGACAAAAGGGAAAATCCAACAGATTCTGGGCGAATTCTGGTATCCCCCGGACCCCGTGCACAGCTCTCAGGGAGTCCAAAAAGCTGAACTGTTGTAACACTGAGATCTTCGTTTAGGTCAACGTCTTTGTTGTGCAACGAGAGAAAACTGCCCCTCCAGGAACACGTGGCAGGACCTCCGCTCTTAATAGTCTAGGAGGGGCATGCAGCCAGGAAGACATGGTGCTCCAAGTCCTTTCACTCTCGACAAAGCACCAGAGGGACAGCAGGGTATTTCGTAATCGTTAGACGTGAGCCACATTCTCACCTGCTGGAAACAGGTGCAATTCCATTGATCTCCACGGGGTAACTCACGTGAGCCAAGGTTGCAGGACTGAACATAAGAACGGCCACACTGGGTCAGATCAAAGGTCCATCTGGCCCAGTGTCCTGTCTACCGACAGTGGCCAATGCCAGGCGCTTCAGAGGGAATGAACAGAACAGGTAATCATCAAGTGATCCATCCCTTGTTGTCCATTCCCAGGTTCTGGCAAAGAGGCTAGGGACACCATCCTTGCCCATCCTGGCTAATAGCTATTGATGGACCTATCCTCCAGGAATTTATCTAGTTCTTTTTTTAATCCTGTTATAGTCTTGGCCTTCACAGCATCCTCTGGCAAGAAGTTCCACAGGCTGACTGTGCGTTGTGTGAAGAAATACTTTTTGTTCGTTTTAAACTTGCTGCCTATGTGCTCACAATTAGAGCCAATCATGGAGCACAGACACTTCTCACAGCCAGAAGCCCTTCGAGCAGTCAAGTGCTGCTTTGGTCTTTACTCGGCATTATTTATTATCAGCGTAGTGCCCACAGTCATGGACCAGGACCCTACCGTGCCAGGCACTGTACAAACACAGAACAAAAAGATAGCATCAGTCCCAAAGAGCACATAATCTAAGGCAGTGGTCCTTTACCCGCAGCCCGCGGGCCGCTTGCAGCCCAATCAGCCCACAGCTGAAGCTCATGTGACATCCTGAGGGCCATCCAGGTAGTACTGTATATATATTGTGTGGATGCGGCCCACATAACACACAGAGAGTTGCATATGCAATGGTAAATAGGTTGAGAGCCACTAATTTAAGGTCACAATTAAAGCGCTCTACAGTCTTGTCTACACTACAAATGCTTTGCTGTTACTATACAGCTTACGCTGACTGAAGGCATTTTTCTGCAGGCATAGTAACACCACTGTAGCAAGCATTCAACCGAAAATGAATTTTTCAAACTTTTGGGTGAATCAAGAAGTTGAAAATAAATTCATTTCTGGTCAAACAAAATATTTCATTCTGACAAACTCAAAACAGTTCGTTTCCATTTGGACCATTTTTAAACATTTTGGATACCATTTTTAACCTGATTAAAGGAAAGGTTGAACCAAAAACTTGCTCTGAAACAAACAAATCAAAATGTTTCCGTTTTCGCAGAAAATGTGTTAGGGTTCCCCTCCCCCCCCCAAAAATAATTAAGCAGAACTAACACAAAGTCACGACATGTTTCATTGTCATCAAATCTGCATTCTTTGGCCAAAATAAATAAATAATTTCGCCCAGTCTAGCTACAATAAGCCGGAGTTGCTGCTCACCGCACAAGGACATGTGAGGCCAAGCAGTTGCCCATCCACATTATGATGTGCATTATCAGCATTGAAGACTATGGTGCTAGGAACTGGACAAACATCCAAAAGACCGTTCCTTCCGCTCCCTACCAGCTTAGCTTGCCAGTCTCTTGTGGGTCCCAAAGTCACTTTGCGGGCCTGCAAAGTGCTTGACGGATCACCATGATGCTATGCGACGAACAAGTCACGACATCAGGCAAATGCAGCTAAGTGACGGCCCTATTCTAAAGGCGCATGCTTTCTCCTTCCAGAGCTCTACCGGCAGGTCTCCTGTATGGGGCTTGTCGCCGAACGAGCTAAGCAGGCTCTGGCTGGGTCAGTACTTGGCTGGGAGATTTCCAAGAAACACCCTGTTGCTGCAGGAAGCGCAGCAGATGATTCAGTAGGTGGGGTTCTCCCCTCTGGGTTAGTACTAGACAAGTGGCCCAGCCTGGCTCTAGAGGGCGCTGTGCTGCTGAAGGTGCCATCTTTCAAATGAGCTTGTGATCATTAATAATCCCGTGGCACTTTCTAGAAGAGTATTAACCTTGGTGTCAAAGTAGCAGCCGTGTTAGTCTGTAACCTGGGTGTGTTGGCCAGTTTCCAGCTCAGGCAATCGCATTCCCCCTGCGCCTTCTATTAAGTACCGACCTTTGCTTTGCTAAAGGGGTATGCTGTTAACAGCTGCCACGTTTCATCCCAGAAATGGCTGCATTTCAAAAGTGCTGAATGTAGATTGTTTGCAAAGCACGTTAGGGTCCTTTGGGATCACAAGTGCTACAGAGGGAAAGCACGGCCTTGTGGTTACGGTACTGCCACAAGCTTCAGGAAATCGGCCTTCAATTCCCAGCTCTGCTGCTACTCCCTGTCTGACACCGGGCAAGTGTCGTCTTTGCTGTGTGCCTGAGTTCCCCATATATAAAGTGTGGATGATAATACTTTATTTAGCCTGGGAGCTCTTTGGGGCAGGGACTGTCTCTCGTTATCTGTACAGCACCTAGCACTGATCTCAGTGTGGACCTCTAGATGTTACTATAATAATACTAGAAATGCAAACTGGGATTAATTATCACAGAGGTCATCAAAGTATTAGCTATTACTTAAGAACATAAGAACAGCCCGATTAATAATAATCTTATAATTAAACTTAAGATAGAAATATAATGGAACTGTTATATTTGAGATCCTTGACACCCCCACTCCTCCACTCAACCGGGGGGCTGCGGGGGGGTAATGAACATTTAGACAAAGCGACCAGGGTCTTCTCCTCTTTGTAATCCTCCAAAGGAGGCTGGCAGGACTGGGGTTAAACGGGGCGGGGTGGTGGTGGTACTCCTTGCCAGCTGTTGCATGGCACAGAGAGAGAGAGAGGAGGTGCAGAACATGTATCACGCGGAAATGAAAATAAATCCCCATCTGCGTTTTCCTCCTGCTTTTGCACGCCACTGCCTCTGCGTGAGCTGGGCTCGCTCACCCACACTCACACACTTACAGGGAGGCAAGATGCAGCCGTGCGGCACCGGCTGGGGCCTAGCAGGAGACAGGAACAGGGCGAGGCCCATCTCGAAGCAGATTTTCCTGCAGACCTGCAGGCACCTTTCGAAAACCACAAAACGGTAACCAAATAAACAACAGGGGCGTCTCCGGCTCACCCCACCCCCACCTACCCCCCTGCGGGCACTAAGCAACCCACGGCTGCCAAGCCTCTGACTGAGCTGGTAAATCAGCAAGGAGCCGTCAAGTGCCAGGCCTGGGAGGGGAGGTGGGTACGGTGCTTTTTGACAGTCAGAGGCAGAGGGGAGGGCTGGGAAGAGCAGCAGGCAGGCTGCTCAGCAGAGCTCCTTTTTGCCCTAATAGGAGCCGAGCCATCTCCCCTCGGGCGTGTGCATCAGACAGGCGAGTGCCCCTGCTCCTCGGGAGCCTCCCATGGGCCGCCCAGAGCTCGTCCCAGCCCCCTCGCCGATTGCCACGTCCACAGCGAGGCGCCAGGAGGAGGGGCCGGCGGACCAACAGGCCACAAGCAAAACGAGTTAGGCAGTCTCGGATAAATCACAGGGCATGACAGTCGGCCCACGACGCCTGACAGAGAAATTGGCTGTATCCAACCCAAGGGGCCTGATTCACCTCTGCCATTGGTGTAAATCTGGAGTGACTCCCTTTCTAGTTAATGGAGTTATGCTGGTGTAAAACTGGAGTAGCACCATTGCAGTCAATAGAGCGACACTGGCTTAAAACAGAAGTGACTCCATTTAAGTCAGTGGAGCTATGCTGGTGTAAATCAGGAGTAACTCCATTGTAGTCAACGGAGATACACTGATGTAAACAACAGGAGAATCAGGCCCTCTATGCCACGCTTTTACTCTGAGCACATCTCCCATCCTCCTCAGGTCTTCTCTGGCTTCCACTCTCCTTCCACATCAACCTCAAGCTGCTTCTTTTGTATCCATCCACAAAGAGCAACCATGGGCCACCTCTTCTTCAGAGAAACACCACCCTGAAACCTAGCCTAGTCCACAAAACGTGACCAGCGTCGCTTTGGGCCTTGCTCCTGTGCCCTCCTGCCAGCTTTGGTGGTTTTATGACCCCATTTTCCTAAACAATTTTCTCCTCCCTGTTACAGTGTGAGAAAAGCCACCCGAGCAATGGGAGAAGGAAGCACCATGACTGATCCAAAGCCCATTAAAGTCAACGGACGCCCCTGCTCTGGAACAGCCTCCCAAGGGGAGCAGCGGGGGCAAAAAACCTAGCTGGCTTCAAGTCTGAGCTTGCTCAGTTTATGGAGGGGATGGTATGAGGAGACTGCCTACAGTGGCATGGAGCCGATCTGCGATTGCGAACTACAAGGGCGCCGGAAACTTTGGTGGGGGGGCCCAATGGCATTGGAACCGGGTGGGCCAGGAGACCATGTCCCCTCACTTTTTAACATGGGCATAATTTGGGAGGGGTAGGGGGCAGCGTTGCCCCCTCCCCAAACTGCAAGCCTCGGGCAGGAGCGGAGCGGCACCAGGGGCTGCACTTCGCGGTGGGATTGCCCCCACAAATTTCATGGCGAGGGAGCTAATATTGGTGATCAGCTCCCCCATCATGAAGCGCAGCCACTGCCAGCATCCCCCCCCAAACTACACCCACGTGAAAAAGTGGGAGGGGCGTGGCCCCCCTGCCCAGTTCTGGCGTCACTGATTATCTGTAAATATCTCCAACGGCTGGTGATGGGACACTAGATGTAGTAACTGAGTTACTACAGAGAATTCTTTCCCAGGTGTCTGGCTGGTGGGTCTTGCTCAGGGTCTAACTAATCGCCATATTTGGGGTTGGGAAGGAATTTTCCCCCATGTCAGCTTGGCAGAGACTCTGCGAGATTTTCACCTTCCCTTGCAGCGTGGGGCACGGGTCACTTGCAGGTTTAAACTGGTGTAAATGGGGAATTCTCTGTAACTTGGAGTCTTTAAATTGTGATGTGAGTAACTCAGCCAGAAGTTATGGGTCTATTACAGGAGTGGGTGGACGAGGTTCCGTAGCCTGCAATGTGCAGGTCAGTCTAGATGATGGTCCCTTCTGACCTTAAAGTATGAGCCTCGGAGACTTCGTGGAGCACCAGATCAGGCCTATACAGAGGAAACTGAGTCTCACTATACATAACATCCTATCAAATACACAGAGTAATTGACCCGAAAAAATGCAGAAAAATAACATTTGAAGTACAGCAAATGCAGATGTTCTTTGTAACAATTAAGGGGACAAAAATCCAGAGAGGTGTGAAGTTTAAGGGAACAGGGACCCTTAATAATCGTGGGTAAACAATAAGAACAGAAGGATGAATTATCCATGGGAGACAGCACCATGTGTCTCTCTCTTGTAACAAGCTGCATCTCCTCTGCCCCCCAAATATGGCAGCTGCTATTGCCCACAGCAGACTCTAGAAACTTAAGGAAAACAAAATCATAAGTTACATTGCTACCTCAGCCAGTCCCCACCTTGAAGGCTTTGATCATCTCCGCCTGGCCTACATCGCTCCCCTCGTTTCTTTTCACACTCCCTTTTGCAATCTAGACTCCACCCTGGCCTCTCTCCTGACCTCTCCTGCTCACTCCCGACTTCAGTCCGCTTCCTATGGCCAGCACTGGGAGCTCCCGGCTGCTCCTCCTTCCGAAACCATTACAGTGCTGCCACCTGTTCCCTGGCGTGTTCTAGCTACTCCAAGGTCAACGTTTCTGCAGTTATTGTTATTCTTCTTCTTTGTATGTGGCAGTGCCGTAGACCAGGCCCTCTTGGTGCTGTACAAACACAGAACAAAAACACAGCCCCTGCCCAAAATAGCCGACAGTCTAAACTTATGTATTTATTTATGTCATTCACCGAAAGCATCCAACAAGATTCCCTTATTACAGGCTTCCCTTTATTCCACGTCCACGAGATGAAATCCTGGCTCTGCTGAAGTCAATGGGTGTGTTGCCTTTGACGTCAATGGGACTGAGATGACACTCATGGGGTCACAAGATAGTGGGAGGGCCTCCCAGGAAGAGCTGCTTTCTTTTAACCCCAGACAAGGAATTTTATTAGGATAAAGAAAGCAATGTTCTCATTAAAGCTACCCTACTCCATCTGTCTGTCTCTGCTTCACCTTCATCTGCCCAGAGCCAACACCTGCTTGTCTCCCTGCTACAGATTCAAAGCAGCGGTATCCTTAGAAAGAAGAAAGGAATGAGAGCTGAACAGTAACTCAGTTTTAAGGTCTAGAGGTTTCACAGGGTTTAAAACACAAGTGGATTGTGCAACTCTATAATAAAATAATAATACATAAATAATAAATGACAACTAATCATAGATGGACTCAAACTGCACAATCCAGATCAGGACCCCTCCAAGTTCAAGGGAACCAGGAGCTGGGTTCGAGCCCATCTGGGGACTGAATGAATGGATATGAAGATAACGGAGTCCCTCTGGAGATGTCATTGGTAGCGTCGTTCAGGCCAAGATACAAGACAAAATGTGAGAAAAAACTACCAGCGGTGGTTGATTTTGCAAAACCAAATCAAGGCAGGTTCAGATTCATCCAAGCCTCCAAAGTTCAGGGGCCTTGAAGGGGTCCCTTCTCAAATGCACATGACAACTCAACCCCCCCGTCACTGCAAGAGCCAGATCAGTGGAACAACCTCCAAAATCTTGCTGTGCAGGTGGGAGACTTTAAAGGGAAGCTGGATGTTTAACACTTTGGGTAGGGCTGACGGGTTTGCCTAGATACAGTCAGCCTCTTCCATGCCATTATAAGGGCTTCTCGAGGAAGCCATGGACGGTGGCAAGGCGATGGTCACAGGGTGGCTGGCCCTTTAGGGAATGTCTACACTGCAAAAACATCCCAGCAGCAACGAGTCACAGAGCCCAGGTCTACAGACCGGGCTCGCACTATGGCGCTAATCCAGTGAAGTCATACCTGCTAGGACTGGAGCCCGGACTCTGAAACCTGCCGAGGGGGGTAGGTCTCAGAGCCCAAGCTCCAGCTTGAGCAGAAATGTCTACACTGCTATTCTTAGTGCCATAGCCCAAGCCCAAGTCTGTAGACCCAGGCTCTGAGACTCACTGCCACAGGTGTTTCATTGCAGTGCTGACATACCCTACAGGGGAGTTGGGCCCAGCCCACCAATGCTGGATCAGCGAGCGCTCAGCTGAGACTGATCATCACATCCTCTCCAGTTAGAGCCTCAGGCTTATCACCACCTCCCCTGGCATGATAAACCCCGCCCCTCCAGTTCCTTGTGACTGCCAGAGGGAGGCTGGAAGAGGATGACCTTCCAAAGCAAAGCCACCAGACAGGCTCCCCATCATTCCAGGGACAGTAGAAGTAGCTTGGGCAAGGCTGCTCAAAGGTCTTGGAATGCCAGCTCCAGCAGCACATCCGTTCTCCTCTCGGCAGCAGCGTGCCTTGCCGCATTGCTGGAGACCCAAAGCCTGGAGGCTGCAGTTCACGCGCACACGTTTCCCGGCTTCCTCCTGCTGCCCCTCCCCCGCCCTCCGAACAGCGGCGTGTCTGCCAGACAACGGCATATTTGGGCACTGTGGAGGGCAGACTTGGCGATTACAGGGGGATGGGGAGCAGGGAGGCGCGGCCATCTAAGAGTACGTGGCTCCAGAAGGCGTTGCCAGGGTACAATCCAATTACTCCCAAACCAAGAGAAATTGATCTAGGTCTGTACTCAGAGAGGTACCCAGCAGCCGTCGAGATAGGCGATAAACATCCAGGTTTGAGATCTGCACCAAATAAAACAGGGGAGGAGGGAGCCCTTGGAATTCCTGTCTCCCATCAGGGGCCAGCAAAGAATCTCACTCTCCCATGCCAGATCAGATCACCCGGTGCAAAAAAGCCTGAAGGAGAAAGTTATGGGATAACCTCACCACAGGGAAAAGTCCTTCCTGGCACCATCAGCGAGGCTGGGACTCATGCTCTGAAGGAGGAGAGTTTATAGCTCTTTCAAAACTCTGGTTATTTTTTAGTATTTGCTATTGTATCTCTGGCTATACTTTTCTCCACATCAGTGTCCAGCTCCTTTTTGGAATGCCGCTAAGCAACTGGCCTCAGTGCATCTTGTGGCAATGACTTCCGCAGGCTAACTGCGTCCCGACTTCCACCCCAGCCTCTGATAGGGGAATCACTCTACAGATCCCCATCCAATCCAGATCCGCTCCACGCTCCTCTTCTTCAGAGACAGCACAGGGCCACCCCTCTCTCTCTCTCTGCACTTTACGGGGAATGCTGTGCTCAACAGGAATGTTGTAGTGACCGAGCTCAAAGGGGACTCTCTCAGCAAGACCAGGGTTGGGACACTTGTTATTCAGCCCTCAGCAACTGGACTCCCTAACTCCAAAGACAAGGTTGGCTTCATATCTCACCTCTCTGCCTGATCCAAAGCCTGTTTGAGTCAATGGAAAAATTTCATTGACTTCGGTGAGCTTTGGGTCTGGCCCTTAAGGCATAAGAGATCTCTTTTCCCATAAAGAAGGCTGCAAATCAGCTCTGTGATATTCCCCTGCCCCCCAGTACAATTCTTAGACATCTGACCACAAGCAGGAGTGGTGCACGAGAGGGTCCTTCACTGGACAATGTGCGTCTTTTAGGCTCTAACTCATCAAGGTGCTTGCTTCAATCCCCTCGACTTCAGTGGGACTGTCAGCATGTGCTGGTGTGCGTTGCAGAATCAGGGCCTCTAGTCTTGTACTCTGTGAACAGATGATATGGCAATGGGGAGGACAGATAGATGAGACAGGCACTAGACCGACCCAAGCCGAGAGGCTGTTCTGGGCTGGGTGTAATGTTAAATGCACGTAGACACAAATCTAAGCGGATTTAAGACAGTCGCAAGAAGAACGGCCCAGTGGTTAGGACACTAGCCTAGTACCTGAGAGACCTGGTCACTACTTTGTCGCTCCCTTCTGTGTTTAGCCCAATGTGTTAATAGTAGGGTTGTAAGATAAATAACCTTCCAATGAGTCAGTATCTCCCAGAGCATCTTGTCTGGATGCAGACTGGGCTTAGGGCCGGGACAGGTCTACATGCAGCTTCCCCAGGGGAGGCACCTGAAGGGCACTGAGAGGGTATTTCCAAGGCTGGGATGCCCTGCCAACCTAGTGCTGGGACCAGTGACTGGCAGGGGACATGGGGATGTTGGGAACCATCCAGTGCCGGATAGAGATCAGCGTGAACCTGACTCACACCAGCTGCTCGAGAACCCTGGCACAGCCTTCTATCAACTCAGACTGGACGCGGCAGAGGAATTTGCGGCGTGTCAGTTCTGAGGCCGGGTGGGGCTGTGCTTGGGCATCCGAAGGGTTAATCAAACGCTCAGTGGAGGGTTTACGGGGTGGTTTTTTTTTTTTAAAAAAAAAAAAGCCTCATTCATCTCATTTCTTTGCCTCCCTTCTCCACTCCCACCTTCCCATGAGCCCCTAGGGCAGAGCTGCTAGGGCCCCTGAACTCTATGGTATGTGCATGTGCCTGTGGCTCTTGGCGACGAGGCTGGGTGGTAAATTCACATCAAAGGGGCTGCAGTACCAGCGAGATGCAAAAGGGTGTAATTACCGCCCTGGTTGAGCCACCCTCCCAGACTGTTTGAAGTCGCTCAGAGCAGAGAGGCATCAAAGGAGAGAATGGCTCCGGAGCGGGAGAAAGAGGTAGAGAGAGACAGCCCAAGCACGTCCCATCGCATCAGGAGGAACAAACCTAAAAGCACTTTACCCCTGTGATCAAGAACCTTCACTTAGACCAGGGCATCTCTCTTCTGAGCACAGGAGCAGTTTTAAGGCAGTCCTGTTGGTAAAAAGGGAACAGGGGCAGGTATATTTCAACACAGGTAGTTTTCAGGCCTGGCAATAGTGCCCAGAACCTCGTGCCCGCATGGACTGGGAGAGCGAACGCTGAGGCTAGGGCACGGGGGTGCGGATTGCCCTGCACTCTGGGTCTGTGAGTAGAGCTACTCAAGAAATAGAATTTCCGTCCCACCAGAAATTCCGGCATTTCGGAAAACAATCAACCCAAACCACCTTATTAAAATGTTTTGTTTCAATGCCAAAACAATATAATATAAAATATTAAATAACGGTATATGAATATATGGGATTATATATATATGAATATATATTATATATAACTATATTTTAAATTAACATAATATAATAATTGGAATGGAATGAAACAAGATCAACACAACGCGAAAGGAGACAGTCAAAATGAAATACTCCATTTCAATTTCAAATTGTTTTGAAATTATTTTGTTGAAATGGACGTTTGTCTGATTGTGACAAAACAACTTTCTCCGACGGGAAACTGTTGTGCTGAAAATTGTCCCACCAGCTCCAGCTGTGAGAGGGAATTTTGATATTTGTGTCTTTGTGGGTGGATCCCTTTGCAATCCAACACGGGAAATGTGAATCCTGACATCCGTGTGTGGAGCGTACTGTGTTCAGAAACTCAAAACGTGAGTTCCAGTTCACGCACAGGGCTAGGAGTCGGCAAGTCCTGCCTTCTATTCCCAGCTCTGCCACTGACCTGCCGTGTCACCTTGGGCAAGTCATGTCCCCTCCCTGTGCTTCAGTTTCCTCCCATCTGCAAAATGAGGATAATGATAGCTTACTACCCTACCCAGGTGTCGTAAGGGTTAACGTTTGCCCTTTGCACGTGTACAATGCTACATAATGCACTGATAGAGTGCATTCCGTGGGACAGCTCTAGCAACAGGAAGCAGAATGCACCACTGCCCCAATGCTACCAGAATGCACCAATGCTACCTTCCCCACAAAGGCCCTTTGGAACAGGGGAAGCAGCTGACTGGCCTGGCAGCCCCCCAAAGAAGCAGTAGTGGGGCAGGAGCAACTAGAACAGGGGTCGGCAACCTTTCAGAAATGGGGTGCCGAGACTTCATTTATTCACTCTAATGTAAGGTTTCACGGGCCAGTCACACATTTTAACGATTTTTGTAAATGTTTAAGAAGCTTCATTTAAAATTAAATTAAAATGCAGAGCCCCCTGGACCGCTGGACAGGACCCGAGCAGTGGGAGTGCCACTGAAAATCAGCTCGTGTGCCGCCTTCGGCATGTGTGCCATAGGTTGCCTACCCCTGAACTTGAGAGAGGAGATGAGGCGTGTGGGCCTCCTTCCCCAAGAAAGTCCCTGTAGTATGGTAAGCTGCACCCAGAGATGTTCACTGCACTGCACCAATGTCCTGGTGAGCAGTAGATTCACACCCTGACCTGCTGCGCAGTAACTTGCCATGCAGACAAGCCCTAACTTCCAAAGCATGAAGCAAGACCTGAAATCAGGGTTTGAGGTGGTTTCATGTTTTGTAACCAATGCTGGCACGGCTCTGGCTGACAGGCTGTGCCATGCGTGCCTTGTGTAGGAAGCCTCCCTCCCTCTCTCCTGCCCTGGTGAAGCCTGGGTGGTTCTCAGCACATCTCTCTTACGCAGCTACACCTCCTACTCCAGGGCAATGGCAAATGTCAGGTTTAGCGCTTCAGAAGGAGGTTTATGCTAGGAAATTTACAAAGCGTCCAGCCCTAGGACACCGAACATCAAATGCCAATATCGCTCCATCTCTGGTCTCTTCACTGTCATCTTCCTCCTGCGTGAGTCACACTGGTTGCTGAATAAAACGTGAATTGGCAAACTCGAGTGGGAATGGGAACGTGGCTGGTAGTGATGACTCAGTGAAACTAAACACATTAGTCTGTGAGACATTGGTGGGCAAATCTCCATGTAGGAAGCATGTTTGAGGGCAACCCATGTGGAGGATGTTAAGAGAAAAAAATCTCTTCCCTTCAACCTGAGGAAGATTGGCCCTGCAAATGTAGGGCCCAGTAAGTGGTTTTCATAAATAAATAACAATTGCGAACTGTTAACAATGAAGGTCATTGACTTGAAACAGATTGCTAAAGGATGTGGCAAATTCAGCCTCTTGGGAGACTTTTGTTATGGCTGGAGTCAGCAGGTGGCGCTGTTCCACACAGTCTTACAAGTGCTTTTTCTTAGCATGCCAGCACAGTTCAGTCTTTGAAGAAATGCTGTATTGTTGTTAGTTTGTGATGTGTGTGCTCTTGGCAGGCCCTGTTGCAAGCAGCAAAGGAGTTTGCTCTCTGCCTTGTTCTTTCCTAGAGTTAGTCCGTGGGACAGAGTTGCTCCCTGGAAACCAGACATTGGCCTGGGACTTCGGAAAGAGGGGTTGCTTGATTGCTGTTTCTGATCCCCTCTGTTCAAGGACTGATGTATCTTGTTGTAAATAAAACAAGTGACACTAAGAATATACCAAGACTCTGTGTCATTGATTTCGCCTCCAGCAGGAAGCCGATCTGCAAGCTTCCAGTAACTGGGTACCATTCAGCAGAGGGGCAACGCTTTAAATTGAGGTGGGGCATGAGATCTTTCAAAACTACCAGAAGAACGTGAATTGACAATTCCCTATATAAAATTAATGGAAATTGAATATCCAAATTCCTTCAGACAGCTTTGAAAATCTCAGCCTCTCTTAAATATACTCTGCAGTGCAACTATGAGGCAGCGAGTAGGGTGCAGGAATCGCTGGGTGAAATTCTGTCTTAGGCGGGAGGTCAGACTAGATGATCCCAGTGGGCCCTTCTGGACTTAAAAAAATCTATGTCTCTATGAAACTATAATAAGATTGTAGTGTTATCTGGATTGCTGGAGAAGAGTTAGCAGGATACTGAATGTAAAATCTCTGAGAATAACCTCCGCCACTCTTAAATATAACTCACCGGTGAGTGTGTACTATAGGTGCCTCATAGTGCCAGTTTACAGCAGATGTGAGTCTATTACAAGAGCCAGGGAAGCTTGGCGCTGTAACAGCTTGTGCTTAGCTCTGGAGGACGCCGGTTCAATCCTTGGGTGTTGCCTGTCACATTATCATCATCTACAAGGGAATTTAGGCCTGGTCTTTGCTGGGGATTTGACCTGATTTGAGCCCCCTTGAAGGCAGAGAGGGCAATCCACAACTGGCACCGGTACAGTTCACCCCATTTTCAAGCAGAGGTAATCTCCACAAGAGTGGGATTTTCTAAAGCACTCAGCGCTGGTCTGATTCGGCTCCCACAGAAGCAAGATGGTAAAGCTGCCATTGGCTTCAATAGGAGTGGAGTCAGGCCAATGCAGAGCGTGTGTGGAGAACCCCCGCTCTAATGACTGCCTGTAACATAGCTCTTGTACAATGGACACTGAGCAGTACGTGGTGGCTGTAATCGGAGCCATTCCCAAGTTTAGGCAACACCATGCTCTAGGGCTGATTCAAAACCAGATCAAATTATCTGGGGCCCTGAAATCCCAAAAGCGTCCCCAGATTTGGGGGGGCTGTAGACCCCAAATCGAGGGCTTATTGAAGTACTTTGGGCTCCAGTCCTGCAGTCATCACCTAGGCAAAATCCCACGAGAGTGTTTAGCTACTAAGTGATGGGCACTATGGGAAAATGATGGTGAATAGACAGACGGAAAGATGTTGAGGGTTTATGGGGAAGAGAGTGAGAGAGACAAATAGGGCCTTTGGGTTTAACCCTTGCAGAGGAGAGAAATAACAGGCAGGAGAGAAGAGATTCCAAGTCAGAGTCTGAACATGCATGCACCTGTTTGTGCAAATGCACAAGTGTACACGCACTAGTGAACATGTCCATGCACACACACATCTTATCCTGTGTGGTAGCAGCACGACCGTTTGGCACACAGCCCGAGCCATAAATCGGAAGCAGCAATCAAAGCATTTCTGACCGGCAGGGCTGTATTTACGAGCAGCTGCTGCCCTCCCTCACCTTCTAATTTGGAAGTTTTCTTTATTAACCATTCTCCCCACCCCTGCTTTCCAAGTGAATGGGGGCAGCTCCTTGAAGTCTCCTCGGGGACCTGAGCTGAACTCCGTCTCCAGCAAACAGCCCCCTCTGCTACAGCCAGAGTGCGGGGAGAACATCCTGCCTGTTAAAGGGACGGGACTCTAGAGATATGAAACCCCAAGGTACAGACAGCCCAGGCCCCAAGCGCATGCGAAATTCAAAGCTGTTAGTTTGATCCCTGCCACCGAATCCAAAACACCTTGGTTAGCACCAACACTCCATCGGCCCCTTCCCCACCTGCCTCCCCAAACTCCCCACCCACCTACAAACAGCTGATTGGCGCAGCAAGCCTGGGAGATGGGAGAAGTGGAGCGGCGACTGCGTGCTTGGGGAGGGGGCGTAGGAACGCTGTAAAAAAAAAAATTGGGGGCACCGCTTTTTGGCGCCCCTAAATCTTGGCGCCCTAGGCAACTGCCTAGTTTGCCTTAATGGTAGCACCGGCCCCGGCTCCAAGCCCTCTGTACAGAGATCAATTTCACGCCCAATGCCAGAGCTGGTGCCCAGCATTTCTCTACTGTCATTAAAGTGCTATCTAGCCTACGTAGCCGTAATTATTTATCGGTGTTACAGGAGCACCCAGGGGCTCAAACTGAGATCAGGGCCCCAGGGTGCTAGGCACGGTACGTAGATATAGTGGGAGACCATCCCTGCCCCACAGTTTGCAATCTAACTAGACAAGACAGGTACATGGGGAGACAAGGAAGGTCTGAGCTGAGGCCCAGGGAGATTCAGTGACCAGCCTGATGTCACACAAGGAGTCAGGAACAGAGCTGGGGATTGAACCCAGATTTCCTGAGTCACAGCCTGGTACCTAAAGCACAAGAGTCTATAAGCATCTGCAAAGTGCCCACCTCTAGAGCCTGTCAGTGCCTGCTAATGACCAGTTCCTAGGCAGCGTCCGAGGACTGCAGTTTGCTGGCAGAAGCAAGGATCGCTTGGGGTGCCTGGGGCTCCCATGAGGCGTGGGTGGGGGCAATGAGCCACTTAGGCATCTCCTCCAACCTTGCCAGACAGGAGCTCTTCGCTGTCCCTTACCTGCTGCAGAGGTGTCACAATATGTCTGCGATGAGCCCTCTAAGAGTGGGGTGGGGAAGAAGGGGAGCCTGGTGCTCACCCCAGGCTCCCGCCGGCTTTGGCGCTCACACCTCAGTGCATTCTTGTCCGGGGGTGGCTAATACACACACACACGCACACACAAGACCACGGCAGCGCTGCTGAAAGCTCCATCTAGCCTCAGAGATAACAGGGGTTCTGCCCAGGGAAGGGGGTGGCTGGCTGGCGGGCGAGGGGATTGTTTCGTGTTTTCTGTCATCCTTTGCAGGAGCCTGCAATTTGTAGGGACAGAGAGGCTGATTCCTTGGGCGGTTAAAGACTCGGGGACTTCTGTCACCACATCTTGGGGCTTGGGTTACTCCCTGGGAGGTCTCTGAACCCAGAGAGGGGAGGCCAAGCAGAATGAACAGCTCCCTCCCCCTTAGCATAGATTCATAGAATCTCAGGGTTGGAAGGGACCGCAGGAGGTCATCTAGTCCAACCTCCTGCTCAAAGCAGGACCTATCCCCAATTATTTTTTTTGCCCCAGATGGCCAGATCCCTAAATGGCCTCCTCAAGGATTGAACTCACAACCCTAGGTTTAGTAGGCCAGTGCTCAAACCACTGGGAATAAGAGAGAGGAGTGGAGGGAGCAACCCACTTATCTGCACCGCCACCTGGACACGCACACACAATTCCCAGGTCCCCCATGGGGGAAGCTGTAGGATCCTGCACAACCCTCACATCCAAACTATCCGAGGGAACTAACCAGCCATTTGCTGTCTGATTGGCTAAACTGCTCATTAGATGGGGCAGCTCAGTGTGTGATACCATCAGCTGGGGTCACGGAAAGGTTCCTCTTTCTGGGTTAATACTGGATATTTCGGTACGTTACTGTTCCAGTAGAACCTCAATTTTACGAACACCGATGTTACCAGCAACCAGTTCTGCAAACCGTTTTTTCCCCAATGGGGTGTGGAGGGGTGGTGGTGGTGAAGAAGGGGGGAGGGGAAATCACATATCAAAAGTGATGTCAATGAAGAACAAGTCAATAACCAAGGCTGGATTAAAGAATTTTGGGGATCTGTGCACTATGAAAATTGGGGGACCCTACCTGACTGGCATCGCAACATGGCACCTGCCTGAGTGGCATCGTGACCTGGTCCATCACGACAGGGGAGCAGCTGGGCCAAATTTGAGCGAGTGGCGTTGCAACCTGGAACACAGGGTCACAACACCACTCAGGATTTCGGGGAGGGGTTTCCAGTGGTCGGGGTCCCCCTCAGATGGAGGCCCTGTGTAAGTGCCACACATGCACATTAGTTAGCCTGGGCCTCCATACCCTGATGTTCTCAGTGCGTTGAAAATGGCTGTGCAGTTTGAAGGACAAGACGCAAGTGAGGCAGGGCACCATACAGCAAACGCACCGCACACTCCCTGTCATGTGGGCTTACCCTCCGTCTAAATACACAAGAGAAACAAATGGCAGGAAGGTAAACAAGTGAAGCAAATTGCCCCAAGTCACCCAGCAGGTCAGAGGCAGAGCCAGTACAACTCAGACCTCCTGTATCCCAGGCGAGTACTCTAGCTACTAGACCATGAGGTCTCCATACTAGGAAAGCCTAGATGGACATTATCAAAGAGGGAGAAGCCTTCTTCTGAAGCCTCTTAGATGGGCCCTAGAGTTGCTCTGCCATGGAGATCACCGTAATGAGACCATTACACAAGGGATATCACTTTCCATGCAGCAGCCAGGTGGCTCTGCCTTGGATTCTTGCCTGGTTCTGGGATCTAAGATGCCGACTAATCCAAGAGAGAGAAAGTCAACCTCTTCCTTCTGCAAACAGCCTTGGCCATCTCCATTCATTTCACTGGGAGACGTTTCCTTCTCCTCCTCCCTGAAGCACATAGCTTAGGCCATGGCACCTGAAGGATTCGAAAAGAGCAGATCCTTAACCAAATGGCTTCTGTCCCTAGCCCCAAGTGTAGTTCCCCCCTCCCTAATATGCCCACAGCCTCCCCCATTGGAAAGCAGGGTGCGCAGCTGAACTTGCAGTACAATACTCCGCTACTATTGGCAGTCGCTCCCTGACAAAGTTCTGGGCCGACCTCTGCGCTTCTTCCCAGAAAAGAAGAAACTTTCTCACTGGGAAATAAAAACAAATACGTTTTATTTTCAGTATTTTTGTAGGAAAGCATCCAGCTTTGGGGAGAAAAAAAACCCAAGGCTCATTGCTCTCTGTTCCAGATCAGCTGGAAAAAAAAAGTAACGCTCACTCTTGGAAGGAAAGCAAAGGAAACAGATCCATTTCAAACTGGTCCCAGTTCTGCACTGGTTTCACTTGAGCATGCACAGAGCTCCTCCCAAACTCCTTTCTATGAGAGGGAACCACTCTGGAATCAAGAAGGATAATTCTGCATGGGTTCTGCTGCCCCAGGGCTGTAATTTACTTCACATGTGTGGAACATCAATGTCCCTAGAGATTAAAAACGGCCTTCCCTGTTGCTGGGGTGGAGTGTCACAATGGCAGAGGAGCACCCACAGAGCCAGCTTGAACCTTTTACCGCCATGGCAGTGGAAACAGTGGCATCAAGACACAGTCAACCAAAAGCAGAAGGGGTTGCAATGATCAGACATACTCTCTGCCTCCCAAAGGCTCTGAAACACACACGCTGGGCCCGATTCCCCTCTTCCTGACACTGCTCACTGTAACCGAAGAGGAAATCCTTGGGCATTTACACTGGCGTAAGTGAGAGGAGACTCAAGCTCAGTATCTTTTCCTGTCCTGGACAGTAGGTTCCTCCTTCAAGGGAGTTTTCTCAGTCCCGGCCAAAGTGCTTGCACCGTGAACTTCCCCATAGCAGTGCCCTGGCAATGCCAACCAGAACCCCAGCAATGTGCACATTCCCATAGCAATGCCCCAGCCATCTGGTTTGAAGAGCCCCATGGCAACGTTTTGTTAATGCCATCTAGAGCTCCAGAGACGCAAAAGGCCTCGTGGCAGTGCCTGAGCGATGGCAGCTGGACTTTCCACAGGGGCATGTTCTAAAGTGAACACCATATGGCTAATACCCAGCTGGCACTCCAGAAGCCTTCACGGCATCGCCGACTTGCATTCCAGCACCACGGTCGTCTTCTTACCAGTGTCCTGCCTGTAGATGCCACTCTAGATTATGATGCCAGCGCACAGACAGGATGGTCTCAGTCCTGCAGTCCTTACGCAGGCACAACTCCCATCGCAGAAATGTCAGCAGACGCCATCAGAATCCAACTCCGATCCTCTGCTGAATTCTCTACTGGTCTCCATCAGAGGGGCGGTGCTCCTAGGAACTAATAGCTCACTTGACTGGTGACTGTTCCCAAGCAAAAGCTGGGCATCTGGAGCCAATGGGAAATTCCAGTTGGGAATCCCACTGGGCAATGGGAGTAAGGCCTGCAAGACAGGGGGCCCTCGGGCTGCTTGAACACCACCATGCCAAGTAGTGCCTGAGTTGGTGGCGTCTCTGCCTCTGCTCTGCTTTCCGGCCAGCTGCCGTGACCAGCCTGCTGCAAGGCTGGCGACCAGAGGCCTCGCCACAGCGAGCGCCTGTCTCTGGAGGGTCCTCCCAGGAGGAAATGTGGTTTCACAGTGGCTGCTTGTCCGTGGGATCTATTTGGAGACACGACCCCGCCCGCCCGAGGGATTGATGGATGACCAGCCAGGAGGATAAAAGGCTTTCCTCTTAAAGAAGCCTGGCTAAATATAAACTCTCGCTGGCTTTTATGTGTCTTGAGTGCTAACTGAAACCAGCTGCAATGGTAAATCTGCTATTCCAGGCCCAGCCGCTGCCTCCAGGCCCGGGAGGCTGTCGCAGCCTGTGATGGGCCCAGCTCAAAAAGGCAGGCGCAGAGCACAGCTGCAGCCCGCGTGTGCTCCTAAGTTGTGGCTGATGCATCGTATTGGGGGGGCCGAGCAGGAGCGGAAGATAGCTAGCCAGATGGATTTTGTGTCCTCCTTCCCACCCGCCTGGCTCCTCTGTGCTCCAGAGGTGAACAGAAGCTGGAATGGTGCCACAGGAGCATTCCCCCACGGCAGGCGCTGCTCAAGGCTGCCATAAGTACCCCTGTGCTGCTCCCCTTGCAAGCCCCAGTAGTATGGGAGTCGCCGCAGTTCCTGGCACTACGGAGATTCTGGGCTGCTCCAGACAGGGCAGCAAGTGGTGGGAGGATGCTGCAAACTAGAGCAGCCCAGAGGCTGCTCTGCTTTATGCTGCGGGCTGCTTCAGCCTCTAGAGCAGCCCACAATCCAGAGGGTACAAAGGTGGTCTAAACCCAAGTTCTAGTCCCCACTCTGCCACCTTTCTGTGCCTCAGTTTCCCCATCTGTAAAATGGGGATGATGATTCTGCCCTCCTTTGTAAAGTGCTTTGAGATCTAGGAATGAAGAGTGCTACATAAGTGCTCATCATCATCATCATCCTAGGAGCACTAGCTCCTGAGGGGGTTGCCAGGAGCATCTAGAGAGGCCTGGGCTTGTGGTACTGCAGTCACTGTATAACCCCCCTCACTGCAGTGAAGCAGGAGGGAGTTGGACATGGGCAGTGGTTCCAGAGTCAGGCCTTATGCTGGAGCTGAGTGGCACGTGCTGAGCCAGCGATCTCTCCTCGCTGCTGAAAAACTAATCCAGGTGCCATGATACAATGAGAATGGTCCAGGCAGGTTAAACCTACAGCCTTGGGGCCCTAGCTCCAGCAGCAACTCAGGGGCAGAGTGGCAGGCAGCCACCTGCGGGATGGAACGAGCTGCCTTCCCTTGAGAGGAAGATCACAGCATCACGAGGCGGCGGGCAGGAGAAGGAATCTGTCCATGGAGAGAAAGGGCAAAGGACTTGGTGTGGGGAGGGGGCACGGGTGGAGACCAACACTTTGATGGATCCAGATATCATCAGGAGAGAGTCCCATTTATAGAGGCAAAGAGGAGAGGAGAAGACCCCAGCGTTAATGGTCACAAGGCCTGGCAATGTATTATGGGGGTGGTCGCAGCTGGCTGATAACTGGACATTGGAGTGGACTTCTCAGTGAGGTTTGGGCAGATGAGTCTAACGCGGGAGTAGCACATGGGAGCCCAGAGCCAAGTCCCTTAGTGGCCATCCAGGACAGGAAAGGTGTTTCTGTTAATAGTTTTAGAGGATGTTTTTAAAGTAGGGAAAAGCTAAAACCTGTTTGGCAAAACCTGATCAGTCAAGTTTGAATTTGCAAACCCAAAGCAAGGGTTGGGAGGGCTGGATCAGGGTCCTGTTTCATCCAAACCCCAAAAGGTTTGAGGAGGGGGGTTAGAGAACTGGTTCCAGGTTCGCTCTCTCGCTGCCCCCATGCAGTGCAGTCAGAGAAGTGGGGAACAATTCGGCCGGCAGGTGCCAGTGAAGCACCCAGAAAAGAAAGGGATTGAACAATTGTTTTAGAGGAGGCGGTTTTCAGTTGGGTAATGCACATCTGGGACAACCACCTCCCCTAAAGATTGAACCTAGGACCTCCAGCACAAAACCCACAAGCTGCTATATCCTGAGCTATAGAGCCAATCACGCTACACACCCCCTCTGTGCCCTCACTCACACCCTTAGTCCATCTGCTCCAGCTGGGGAGGCATTACATACCCTAACCAGTAGGCTGCACCTCCACCTGCTTGAAATTCTATCAAGGGGCTGGACCGCTACATGCTTCCAGTGCCACCCCAGGCCAACTCACACCCATCCCCCTTCCAGCCCACCTGGGTAGCCTGCTCCCTGGCAGCCTCAGTCAGGGAGGGCTGTGGTCTGCATTCTGCCAGGGCGCTCTGCCAGCCTTCACCAATGGCTCCTACGCCCTGGAGCCCAGTTTAGAAGCCTCGTTTTACTGCTTCCCAAATACAGCGGGTTCGGCTCAGTGCACTTTCCCCGGTTTGCCCTGCGGAGGACGCGGGCTGGAAATAGACAAAGGAAGGGACACCTAAAAATAAAACCTAATTACAGAGGGGCAGGGTGTCTGGAGTTCAGAGTGCTCTGCTGGTAACTAGTCACCACGGCTCCAAGCTCAAACTGCCCACAGAAGGGGAGAACCGAACCTCCTGATCAGCCTCCTAGATTTCAGAAGTGCCTTCTGCCCCCCCCCCCCAAACCAGGTCCAAATATGCCCAAGGGGAAGTCCTGTGGCATGTAGTTTCTATTCCCCAACCCCCATCCAGTGCCTCTGCTGCTCAGCAAAATTAACTGCCCTTGGGGTGTCAAGATTTCCACCCTCCCGTGGTTACACTCCAGGAGGTGCCAGGCCAGCCTGCCCTTTGAGTTGAGGAGGGAGGGGCGGTAGCTCTTCCAAAGTTAATTCACATGGCTCCTAGATCAGGGTATCTGCTAGCAATGGGGAGGGATGGGGAAGTGTGTAGCGTCTACCATGCAAGAGCTCAATCCAGAGCCTGGACATAGGACAGCTGGGGTCCCCTTTGGAGCATCTGCCCTCCTTCGAGCCTGGCAAAGAACCAACAGTGATGAAAGTCACGTCCCTCCCCAGAGGCAACCACAGCTGACAACAGAGGAGCGCCCCGCCCAAATGACCACTCCATCCTGGGAGGGGGGTGGCTGAACTCTC
Source organism: Malaclemys terrapin pileata (assembly GCF_027887155.1). Classification (NCBI taxonomy): domain Eukaryota; kingdom Metazoa; phylum Chordata; order Testudines; family Emydidae; genus Malaclemys; species Malaclemys terrapin. Next base: position 10,062,367 of record NC_071529.1, read on the forward strand.
TCACTCTCTATCAACTCGTGGGGTCAAGAAGTTCAGATTGCTCAGGGCTGCTGCAGAGAGAGGGAGGGCTCTGTGCCCATTCACACAAATACGCTGGGGAGAGTCCTGGAGGGAAATTCAGCCCTGGCGGAGACCCCCGATGGGCAGATCTCAGCGGGTACAAATCAGCATAGCACTGCTGACTCTCGAGGCGTTATGCTACTTGCCACCGGCTGAGAATCTGGCCTACTGACTTCAGCACCAGGGCTGCACTTGGCCGGAAGTCTAGAGCAACATGTGACCGTGCAGGACAATCCCATTGAGATAGGTGCCTGGACAGTAGAAGAGGGTTTCAGCATTTTTGGTTTAGTTTGCTAACAACTGTATTATTATGATGATACTTCCTGCCACATAAACTTCCCTCTGAGGTTATCAAAGCATCTCCCAAACATTAATTCATGAATTCTCATCACCCGCCCACCAAGTACAATTATCCCCATTTTACAGGTGGGCAAACTGAGGCAGAGATCCAGAGGAAGCGATTTGCCCCAGGTCACCCTGTGAATCAATGGCAGACCCAGGAATAGAACTCGGGATTCCTGACGCCCGATCCCCTGCTCTGACTGCTAGACCACACACCCTCTTTGCCCCACTGTAATACAACCACCTCTGGGGTGGAGCGATGCAGCTAAACCTCAGTTTAGGACAAGGAGGATGCTGTATCCCATTGAAACAAGGGGGTGGGAGGGTAGAGAAACAGAATAATGAAATCACTTAAATGGGAATAAAATCAGAGCAGGATAAAGGGTCATGGGATCTTTCACAGCCATAACCCATCGGGACCTTCGTTTTGGAGCTCGACTGACAGAGGGCACCTCCAGCAACACAAAGTCTGCGCCCAGTGGGGACTCAGAAGGAACAGCACCATCTGCTGAATCATCAGCACAGCTTCCTGCACAAGCAGACTTTGCATGGAGAACTCCCAAGCAGGAGCGGCGCCAGGGTTTTTGCCGCCCTAGGCGGCAGCGCTCCTCCTCTGAGCATTCAGGGGGCCTGGGGTCTTCGGCGGCGCGGGGTCCTTCCGCTCCACGTCTTCAGGGCACTTGGGTGGCGGGTCCCGGAGCGAGTGAAGGACCCGCCACCACATTTCCGCCGAAGACCCAGAGTGGAAGGACCCCTCCGCCGCCGAATTTCCACCGAGGGTGGCAAAATACCACCCCCAAAATCCTGCCGCCCTAGGCGACCGCCTAGGGTTGCCTAGTGGAAGCGCCGGCCCTGTTCCCAAGGAGAAATCAACCAAGCCCAACGCTGCTGAGCTCACAGGCCCAGCGTTCAGGAGACTACTGTAGGGGCCCTGTGGCACGGCCTGCTGAGGAGTTAGGGTTTGTGCGGGGTATCTTTGCTCCTGATTAAAGGATCCCTGTTCAGCCATCCCCAGTTCAGTACTGTCCTAATCTTGGTTATTATTGGCACTACGACAGCAACTAAAGGCCCTAACTGAGATCAGGGCCTCATTGTGCAGGGTGCTATCCAAACAGAGAGAGAGGAGAGAGCCACCCCTGCCCCCAAGGAGCATATGGACTAAGTAGACAGGACAGACAGAGGGTGGGGAAACCTAAGTACAGAGTCCAAGTAACTTCCCCAAGGTCACATTACAGAGCTGGGAAGAGAATCCAGATCTCCGGACTCCCACACCAGCGTTGTACCCACTAGACAACACAGCCTCTGATTTAATTTTCAGAGTAACAGCCGTGTTAGTCTGTATCCGCAAAAAGAAGAACAGGAGTACTTGTGCTCTAATAAATTTGTTAGTCTCTAAGGTGCCACAAGTACTCCTGTTCTTCTTTTTCCTCTGATTTAACACTCCCCCATTTCCCTCTTCGGGGCGCAATCCTGCTCCTACTGATAGGAATAGGTAGTTTGGCAATAGGAGCAGGATTGAGAAGGTGATGTTTCCCCATGCACTATCCAAGCCTCGCCTTTCCCTCTCCATCTGGGGTGGCCTGGAGCGGTCTTGTCTGCTCAGCCTATCTAGTCTCCGTCTGTCAGCCTGGGCAGGACACAAGCTCTGCCTGTTTACGTGCACCGTCCGGGTCTGTCTGGCAGGCTCAGAGCTCTCTCTAGTTCTGTCTCCTATAATGCCTACAGAACTGTCTCTGTCCTTCTCTCATCTTAGGAGAGCAACTTGCTGCTGTCACTGCCACAAGCAGCCTGGCAAGACTGACCACTGAAGTCAATGGGAGTTTTGCCATTGGCTTCCATGGAACCGGCATTTCCTCTCTTGTCTCTCGCTCCAGTCACTGGGAAAACCTCCCCCTAAGTAAGAGAGTTATCCAGTTCCTAAGAAATGATAAGAGAGAGCAGAGAGGACTGCTGAGGCCACAGGCTGGGTGTGAACAGAGATGTAGCCTGAGTGAAGGCTGGAACCGCAAATAATAGGAGGGCTGAAAATTCAGAATCCATCCTGATCTGGGTCAAATTAGCCACTCACGCCAGTGAAGAGGGGGCTGACCCAAAGCGGATGCATGGGGGGAGACATTCACACCGTGCAGAGGGCCAACACCAGGCCTAAGCAGTGGGAATGAGGTGGTTGTGCTGCGCCTCTCCGATCTGGGGCTTAGAGTGGGTCATAAATCGAGTATGAATCAACAACATGAGGCAGCTGCGAAAAAGGTGAATATAGTCTGGGGTGTATTAACAGGAGTGTCGGATGTAAGACACGGGAGGTCATTGCCCTGCTCTACTCAGCACTGGTGAGACCTCAGCTGGAGTACTGTGTCCAATTCTGGGTGCGGCACTTTAGGAAAGATGTGGACAGGTTGGACGGAGTCCAGAGGAGAGCAACAAAAATGATCAAAGGTTTAGAAAACCTGACCTGTGAGGAAAGGTTAAAAAAACGGGGCATGTTTAATCTTGAGAAAAGAAGACTGAGGACGGACCTGATAGTCTGCAAACTTGTTATAAAGAGGACAGTGATCCATTCTTCTCCATGTCCAGGACAAGCAGCAATGGGCTTAATCTGCAGCAAGGGAGATTTAGGTTAGACATTCGGAAAAACTCATTGGAGGCTTTTAAGAACAGGTTGGACAAACACCTGTCAGGGATGGTCTAGGTTTTCTTGGCCCTGTCTCCGTGCTGGGGGCTGGACCTGATGACTTCTCAAGGTTCCTGGCGTTTTTCTGACTCGGTGTGTTTCCGTTTCACTAATGATGAATGACCTCTGCTCCCTTCTGTTCCTCTTACCCCCTTGCTGTCCAGGCTGATTCCCTGAGCTGGAATTCACTGCATTTACCCCTCAGCGCAAGCCCTTGCACATACCACAGCCCTGCCTCTTACTCCAGGTCCTGCCTCTGCCCCAGTTGGGGTTTCCCTTGAAGAAGATGAGCTTGGAGATGGTCACCTCTGGTGAGGCCTCCAGGGACTTATTCTCTGTGTTAGCATCTAATAATTAGCAGGACCTGACCATCCCTGCCCAGGTGGGAGTCGTCGCCTCTATTGAACCAGGGAGACTCCTCGGCCTGATGTTAGATTCTCCTCTAAATCAGCCTTACTGCTCTGCTTCCCCAGTCTCTCCCAGGTGTGGCGGTATCTGCAGAAGGTGATAGGCCTGACTATATTTTACAGGAAGCTTTGCCACCTATTAGGTAGTGTAGGGCACCAGGTTGGGAGTCAAGAAACCTGAATGCTATTCCTGGCTCTGCCACCGATGTGCTGTGTGACCTTGGGCAAGTCACTTTCCCTCCCACCCCGTGACTATCTTATCCATTCAGATTGTAAGCCTTTGGGGCGGGGTCTGTGTCTGCCCAGTGCCCAGCACAATGGAGCCAAAATCTTAGGCAGGGCTTCTGAGTACCATCACAAAGCACAGAACATAATAATTGGCCAAACCAGGCCCCACACTAAGCTCCATGGCATTTCTCGATCTGCAGCATGATGACTTTTGAACGCCGCAGCCTAATCAATTCCAAAACATCAGGGAATGTTCTAAGCGTCAGTGGGCAGAACCCAGATTTTGGTGAAAATTGGAACACCGGAAAAGCCTGATTTCCACTGCTCAGGCCCACACATATTGCCCATTTGGCACTGCCAGCAGGGGACCCCTTGTGATGCCTCCTGCTGCCGCCTATACATATCGCAGGCAGCAGCTTCGTAGACTTCTCTCACGGGGCATGCCCCTTGGCTGACATAAGCTCTTTGGGGCAGGGACTTTTTGGTGCCTAGCACAATGGGGGCGTGGTCCATGACTGGGGCTCCTAGGTGCTATGGTAATACAAACAACAACAGAGGGTCCTGTGGCACCTTTGAGACTAACAGAAGTACTGGGAGCATAAGCTTTCATGGGTAAGAACCTCACTTCTTCAGATGCAAACAACAATGCAGCAGCAGGACTTCTCCGGTGATCTGGGTCATCGGTGGTGCCAGCAGCCAATGGGTTAAAGCTCCATGAGTCATGTTCTGGGCAGGGTGATGCAGCAAACACCTCAAGGGAGCAAAGCCAATAGTGGAGGCCTAGCGCCATCTACAGGCCACATCTTGCCTTGGCTGCTCTGTGTGCCCAGGCAGGGAGGGGCTTTCGGATTCCAGGGAGTGTTACTGAGAGTTTACGCCAGTTGAGTGAGCGCAGGAAAGGACCCATGACTTGCTGGGGCAGGCAGCCAAGCCAGGCAGAAGGACCCAGCTAACTGGGCGGGTTCTGCCTTCACCCGCGGCCACTGGAGGGGGCAGGGAGAGCGAGCCACCAGCAGCCTCTCCCTGCAGCAGAGCCCAGTGGGACTGGGTGGCACCCGGTTTGTTTGCAGCTGAAAAGCCGGAGACAGCGCGAAAGCCAGCGCAGAACTCTTAGAACAGCCTGGAGCTGGGTGCACATCAAAGATCCCTTCCCAGAGAAGTACTGGGGTGTCAGGCACCTTCCCGCCACCTCACACACACACATAATGCTTTCATCGCCAAGCTTACAGACACCCTGCAATGCTAGGTCTCCGCTGGGTTCTGAGAGCAGAATGGTTAAAGGGCTCATGGATTTGCCAAGAGCCCAGCTCCGCCCTCTCCACCAAAAATCCCAATTTCTTTATTAATCCTGCCACACACGAGGACTTGGTGGGGAAAGGGAATGGATGTACTCAAAAGGACACTCCAGTTATTGTGATAGCAGCTAGGCGCCCCAGCCATGGAACAGGCTCCCCTGGGTGCTAGGTGCTGTACAAACACAGAACAAAAGACAGTCCTTGCCCCCAAAAAGAGTTTAAAATATCATACCACCTTATTCTTACAGAGCTCTTTCCATGACTAAGGAAGTCAGTGTCATTATCCCCATTTTTACAGATGGGGAAACGGAGGCACAGAGCAACGTGACTTGCCCAAGGCCACCCAGCAGGCCAGTGGCTGAGCCAGGAATAGGACCCAGGGATCCTGAGTCTCAGACAAATGCTCTATCCACTAGGCATATACGTAAACTTTCTAAAGCACCGACCAGGCAGTGATGTACATCCTCCAGAGCACACGTGTCAAACACAAACACGTCTGCCCTAAAGGAGGCACATGCCCCAATGTAGGGATAGCTGCCCTCAAAATGTCATGCTTGGCAAACCTCCTCTTCCCCTGAACTTGGACACACAGCTGTTTTCACTTTAAAAAAAGAACACAGTAAAAGCATACTTGTTTGCAGAGAGAGAAAGGAAGGCAGACTTTGCTCACCCACACCCACGACAGCCAGTGGATTAACTTCCACAGGACACTCAACCAGCAACTTGTTCAGCAGACTTCCCTGAAGCTAGAGAGGAATCGCCCTCTGCCGGCTGCTGAGAGCCAAGCAGATCCAGCCGTAAAACATCTTGGATTGACATTTCAAAGAAGATTTCCAGTGTCTTTTGTGCACCTGCTTGTGGGCAGGTTAGACGCCAAAACACATGCGAGCTGCCTGTTGAATTAGCCAAGTCTAGCAAACCATATAAGTGTACTGACAAAGACAGCAATGAGCGTATAAGACCCCAGACCTGGCTAGAGGCAGGGGCAGTGTGTGATCAAAGGGGACCTTACTGCAGGCTAAAAGACTCCTGCCATTAAGTAAATGCTCAGTGTTGGGTCTTTGCTCTCTAAACAACATTCAGAATATGATGAAACCACATGGAGACAGCTGGGCTTCACATAACTGTGTATACTACCTATATTCCAACATGCAAGGCCCAGCCACAGAAACGAAGGATGCTGGTCTGGTGATTTCTGCAATAAAAGCACCAAGCAGCTCCCATTGTGACACTTACAGACAGATTTTCCAAAGAGTGCTGAGCGCTTTTCGAAAATCTGGCCACTTTATTTTCCAAGTGGCACAGAAAAGGAGCCAGTGTATCTCAAGACGCTCGTGATTAACAAATAGGTAAACGCTTCCTGGACGCATCATGAGACAGCAACACAGTAAAGAGCCCAAGAAGGGAAGTCAGACGTTAACAATCGTTCATTATACTTAGTTGCTAAGGCTTAGATGACTTACATGGTGCTTTTCATCTTCAAAGCACTGGACAGAATCAGCACATGAGGGATGCAGGAGACACATACCTGTCTCTGTTCTGCATGCTCTGATTTACGTTCAGGTCAGCCACGCCTATCACAGGGGTGCAGCAGACCCTCATGCCAGGTGTAACTCAAATTCTATCCCACCCCAAGCGTATCATCACAGTCCTGCCCATTTAGAAGTCCCTATCCCCCTGTGCACTGACACTGGAACTGTGGGGACCACCCAGACCCAAGCTGATCCTGCTGTTTGCCTTAAGAAACCAATAAAAGCTGCCGCACAGATGCTACAACTGATGAGGCAGAGGAAAGCACTTTCCATCCTGCAACAACAAAGGGACTCCTGGCAGCTTTCTGAGCTGTACAAACCCATGAAGATAAGCCGGTATCCTACGGCTCATGGGAAGGACGCATTAAAGCTAAGCCACTGAAATACTACATTGCAGTTTGTATGTTAGCATTGTTTTATTCTGAAAACATTAAACCTGGGTGAACTATATTTGCTGGGCCAGATTCTGATCTCAGTTATGCCACTGTAAGTGTGGAGTAAGGACCAATTTCAGATCTTGATAAGGCTGGCACAAGTCCAGAGGAATTTCAGTGGAGTTACTCTGTATTTATCTTGGTGTCACTGAGGATAGACTGTCTCCTGGGTGGTAAAGTGGTTACAGCTCAAGATGCCAGTGCTCTCTCATCAGTGTTTCCTTTGATAAAGGCATTTCGCTGAAAGGAATCCATGGCTGGTTGCTGCATTTGAAACCACTCTTACGGCCCAAATCATGCCAAACGTAGGAGTCAAGCTGCGGCTCATCTGGACTGCCGTGACATGTTCCGCTTTCTTGCGGAAAGATTATAGGCGCTGCCACTGCACAAGAAAAAACTCCTGCAGCCTGTATTCATGAATGCTCTGGGGCTGTGCCTGACCTCAGGGCAGTATTGACTTTGGTGGAGTGGCCCCGGATCGATCTACCCCAAAGTGGCTTTGTTTAGATTAGGAAAGGAGGTCATGGTAGTTCTCTCCAACTTCACCTGGGCCTCGTTTACTAACCTAGACAAATCCATTCTGACTTTCCACTGGTCTGGCCTGCACCGCGTGGAGTCATTATCCCCACTGCAAGTGAGAGCAAAGTGCTACCATTCAACATTCGGCACACACTTGGCACTGGTGGAAATCACTGCACGTGGTGCAGGGTAATGAGTAAAGTGGCCTGGCTTTGTCTTTGAAAAGGGCCCAACTTTAGCGTAGAGTTAGCTAAGTCCAACCTAACCTTGGTCTTTTTCCTAGTCTGTGAAGAGCCCCTGGGAACCTAATTAAAAGGAAAACAAACCCTGAGCCAGACACTAATCTGTTACCCCTCTGGCTTTGAGCTGCACATATTGAATGTATCTGTGGCAGCAAAGCAAAGTGTGAAAGAGCCCTCATCAATAGCAGAGTGACCCTATACTCCAGTGTTCCTGCTATGTCTGGGCTATCACTGGGTCATACCATGAGAAATCATTTATAGAAGGGGCGGAGGGAATTCAGAAAAGGAACAATCTGGGGCAGGATTAAATTTTCCACCTTAGTCACTAGGTTTTGTTTCTCTGTCCCAGATGATTTCTCTGTGGTTCTCCAATGCAGCAGCATTTGGAGGGCGGGGGTGGCAGGAAAGGAGGTCCAGAGAGCCATCCCCCGTATACCTTCTCCCTCAAATGCCCCATCTCTGTCCACCTGCTCCTTTCAGCCGTGCCTAGCAGAAGAGCGGGGCATCAGCTGGGAGAAGGATCCCGAAGAGGCAGCTCCATGAAAGGAAGGGGTGGGAAAGTCGAAGCATTTCACTCTGCAAAGCAGTTCCCAATGTCCCTCTGGAGGTCAGAATATCGCTGGGGGCACAGACTTCCAGGGTTTGTGCTTACAACCCCATCTCTCTCCCTGCAGATGATCCATAAACACCCCCGTGACCCATAGATACACATATCGCCCTACAGAAGGTTCCATAAGGTGTCGAGAAGGCCCACGGAGACCTTAATGACCTGCCCTAGGGAACAATGTACATCAATGGCAGAACTGGGAGTAGAACCCAAGCGTCCTGGGGTGAATTCCTGACCCCTTGAAGTCAGTGGGAGTTTTCCCAATGGCTTCAATGACGGTGGGGTTTCACTCCGACTTGCCAGTTCACCGCTTTTGCCATAGCCAGGCCGTGCTCCCAGACACAGATTAACCTCGCATTGACTCTTATACACCAGCGTTAGTGAAGGTACCAGCCGTGCTCCTTTAGAAAGTTATGCTAACGTCTGAGAACGTGGGGTGAGGCATTGCTAGCCAGGAGCTCCGGAGGACGGCCCAGCACTGACAGACACTGGCTTTTCTCAGTCCTTGCAAAATGCGAACAGACTGAAAACAAGCAGCGACAGTTAAACCTTTCGTACTTGATAAGTGCAAAGTGATGGACATTGGAAGGATCGATTTGAACTGCTCATCCACATTGACGGGTTCTAAATTAACTTGCAACCGCTCATCAAAGCAGTCTAGGTGCTTATGAGGTCAGGTCAGGTCCGGCTCCAGGCACCAGCAGGGCCAGCTCCAGGGTTTTGGCCGCCCCAAGCAGCCAAAAAAAAAAAAAAGCCGCGATACCTGGACTTGCCGCCCCTTGCCGGAGCGGCCGCCCCAAGCACCTGCTTGTCAGGCTGGTGCCTGGAGCCGGCCCTGGGCACCAGGCAACCAAGCACATGCTTGGGACGGCACCTGGTAAGGAGCGGCCAATCTTGGGGTGGCGGGGGGCAGCGCAGCATTCTGCGTGGGGGGGTGGTCTGGTGGCGCGGCACTCGGCGGGGGGGTGGCGCAGGGCACGGCGCTCAGGGAGGGGCTCCGGCGGCGCGGCGCTCGGTGGGGGGGGCGGGGCGTGGCGCTCGGCGGGGGTTCTGGCGGCGCGGGGCTCGGCGGGGGGGGGGGCCTCCGGTGGCGCGGCGCTTGGTGTGTGGGGGGCAGCGCGGGGCGCGGCGCTCGGCGGGGGGGCGGTTCCAGCGGCGCGGCGCTCAGCGGGGGGGGCTCGGCAGGGCGGCGCTTTTTTTTGGCTGCTTGGGGCAGCAAAAAAGTTAGAGCCGGCCCTGGGTCAGGTCCACAAAAACCTCAGGTCACTGAGATCTGATGGTAAGAAAAAAAGCAAACAAGACGGCTGGCTTACGAAAGGGGGAAGGAACAACACTTAAACATATCATGCTGATATATACAGATGGCAACACATCACCTTGAACTCAGTGGTCACCCCACCTCCTAAGGGATATACCAGAAATAGAAGCAATCCAGACAAGGACAATGAAACTAGAGAGAGACCTGGACAGGTTTCCGTGCAAGCAGAGAATACCTAACATTTCCAAAAGTGCCTAAGGCCCAGCTGCGGGAAGGTATTGAGGCACCTAAGTCCCACTGAACTCAATGAACCTAAATACCTTTCAGGGTCTGGGCCTAAGTGGCTTAAGTGCCTAACCCCCATTTTCAGAAGAGACACTTAGACTCCTAAGGCCCAAGTCCTCAAAGTTATGTAGGTGCCTAACTCCTATTGATTTAGGAGCCTAAATCCCAGTGACTTTCAATGGCCCCTAAATGCCTAAGTCAAGTTTGAAAATGGGACTTGGGCTCCTAAGCCACTTAGGCCTAGTCTATGCTTAAAAGTTTTGATGGTATAGCTATACTGACAAAACCCTCCTAGCAGTAAACGGTGCAATAGTCCAACCTAGTAAGGCAATTCCTATGTAAGTAAACAGGCAATAAACTCCCCTGCCAGCCCCAAACTGTGTGTTAACAGACTGCAAGCTTTCTAGCTGCGATAACACGTAAAATTCAAATCCACGCTTCCAGCCCAGTAGCAACAGAGAATGGAACTTTTCAAACTATGAGCAGACACATACAATTCCTCTTCCACTGTGGGAATAACACATATCATATCAAACCACCGGAGCACCAGTTCTGAATCCTGCAGCTGGTAATTGGCAATACCTAATGTTTCAGTAGAAAACACAATATAAAGGCACAATATATCTAGGAAATTGCTCAATGCTGCCCACTTCAGAAATATTCCTTCCTGGTGCCCCTTGGGTTATGCCCTGTTTTGTAAAGGGCCTGCTCAGTGCACAAGAAACACATGCTCGCTACAGCACCGCAGACTGGGAACCTGCTGCTTTATTCATCTACATAACAAATGGCGGTGGGGGACACCCACTAATGATGTCCACTTCGTTACATCTTTCCCCTCTTAATTTACAGCCCAGATATATTCCTTTAAATAACCGGGGTCTCCCCTCTCTTTCATGGTAGCGTCTCTCCGGGGCAGCCAGGGGAGCCTCTGAGGGCAGAGAAACACTTACCTAGTCTCAGGCATTCCTGGCAAACAGGTGTCCTCTCCAGGCCGTGGCTCCTTAGGTGGTCATCACCCAAGGGCATAGGCTCTGGTGTTTGCATGTCATCCACAAGCAGACAAGATCCTGATGTCATCCTATGACTCGACCTTCACATAAATGGACTTCAAAAGACAAGGGTCCAGTTTGTTCTAGGATAGCACTTTCTCCAGTGTGGATAGACATTCAGCATCACTTCTGTCTGCGACGAAGATATCGTCAACCTTCTCTACAACACACAGGATACCTTTCAACACGTTTTCCAGGGCTCTCCGGAAAATCCAGCCATTGGCTGTGGACAATATTCCACATGGCAGTCTATTGTATAGTATAAGCCCTTGTGAGTGTTTATAGTCCACCTCCAGTCAGTATGCCTGCAACATGTCCAGCTTGCTATGGTTTTTACCGCCACCTAGCACCACCAGCAGGTCCTCATCCATGCAATGGGATAGTTGTCTACCTTGGAGACTCTTGGCTGGTTTCACCAGCACATTAGGTGTTGGCCATTCAGAAAACTGCACTGACAAAATACTCCCTGCATTTTCCCACCTAACTCAGTCTGCCTTTTCTCTGAGGGCATAAGGACCTGGTCTTGCTCTAAAGTATTTTGGCTTATCTCCATCCTGGATATAAATCCTCCATCCAAGGTCCCAGAGTAGCAGCCGTGTTAGTCTGTATCCGCAAAAAGAACAAGAGTACTTGTGGCACCTTAGAGACTAACAAATTTATTAGAGCATAAGCTTTTGTGGACTGCAGCCCACTTCTTCGGATGCATATAGAGTGGAACATATATTGAGGAGATATATACACACACATACAGAGAGCATGAACAGGTGGGAGTTGTCTTACCAACTCTGAGAGGCCAATTAAGTAAGAGAAAAAAACTTTTGAAGTGATAATCAAGATAGCCTAGTACAGACAGTTTGATAAGAAGTGTGAGAATACTTACAAGGGGAGATAGATTCAATGTTTGTAATGGCTCAGCCATTCCCAGTCCTTATTCAATCCTGAGTTGATTGTATCTAGTTTGCATATCAATTCCAGCTCAGCAGTCTCTCGTTGGAGTCTGGTTTTGAAGTTTTTCTGTTGTAAGATAGCCACCCGCAGGTCTGTCATTGAATGGCCAGACAGGTTAAAGTGTTCTCCCCCTGGTTTTTGAGTATTATGATTCCTGATGTCAGATTTGTGTCCATTAATTCTTTTGCGTAGAGACTGTCCGGTTTGGCCAATGTACATGGCATCCAAGGTCCCTAACTCTTTTTTGTAAATGGTTGGATAAGCTTCCAGGACTTCCTCAAGTGCTGGTATTTGCTAGGCTCTAATATGAAAATTTCCTTCCAATTCAATTTTAGTTCCTACAACCAATCTCTGCCTTAACAGTTTTTTTTGCTGTTGCCCCCAGATCACTAGGACTCATAGCTTTTCCTTCTGGCTTTTATATTTTAGAAGGATAAGCACAAAACCTACCACCTAGATGGGTTATCCAGTGTAGGTCTGCAGGGTAACTCCTGTATTTGCTAGTGGGTTCAATCCTGCTTTGCATTGCTGACATGTATAGTCATTGATTACAGCAGCTGAAGCCCCATTAGTACTGACTGATTGTTTAACTACTGTTACTTCCTAAGGTCCCACTTTCTTCCCTTTTAAGCAATACATAGTGAATACCTCCTCTCATGTCTTCCTGCCACTCAAGGTAAAAAGTCCTCTGCTTTGTCTTTTCTTCTGATGTTTTAGCATCTACCCTCCTGGGCTTCCCATACTGTTTGAGAGTCACCTTTGCATTTTCTGGCTAGGTATCCAATCTTGAGGCATTTATGACACTGGGCCATTTTAAATTTACAAACTGATGCAAAATAAGTTCCTCCATGCTGGAAATGAACCCCTGGGAGTCTGAGTCCCTTGCAGCTGGGTTTGGATTTTGTTTACTGAATCAGTTTAATTGTCCCTGCAATCAAAAAGTGCAAATTTTGCAAGTTTTTCACTGCTGCTTCCATTGAGGTTGCTAAATTCTGCTACTTTGGGCCAGATTTAGTTCCTGTCTGCCAGCAATCATCTTTGAAATGTCTCATTATTAACAAATTAAAAATGTTTATTAAAGCTAAGGTTAAAAAATGATATAATACACAGGTTGCAAAAAGAGTCTCTGTACATCTGGTTATAGTGTTTAGATTATCCACAAATACAAAGTTTGTTTTAGAAGTCAGAGGATACATATAGTGCATAATCAGCAATAACCCAAATTAAGGTGAATAATGTATTTATTTTAAATGGAGATATCCTATCTCTAGAACTGGAAGGGACCTTGAAAGGTCATTGAGTCCAGCCCCCTGCCTTCACTAGCAGGATCAAGTACTGATTTTGCCCCAAACCCCTAAGTGGCCCCCTCAAAGATTGAACTCACAACCTTGGGTTTAGCAGGCCAATGCTCAAACCACTGAGCTATCCCTCACCATACAGTTTAGATATTAGCATCCAAGTATTTGGGTACATCACTCATGAAAAGTTATACACAGGGCCAGCTCCAGGCACCAGCTTACCAAGCAGGTGCTTGGGGCGGCCACTTCGGAGATGGGCGGCAGGTCCAGCAATTCGGCGGACAGTCCCTCACTCCCGCTCGGAGCGAAGGACCTTCTGCCGAATTGCCGCCACAGATCACGATCGCAGCTTTTTTTTTTTTTTTTTTTTTTTTTGGCTGCTTGCGGCGGCCCAAACCCTGGAGCCGGCCCTGGTTATACAGAGAGTTGGTTGTGGAAAACAAATATATTAATGAGTGAAGATTGTCCGTCAGTAAATGAGAATTTAGGTTAACTTGTCCTTTATTTCAGTTACTTTCCCAACCGTGCTTCTCATCAGCACCTACACACCTATCTGTCCTGTAGCAAATCCTCTAGGACATTTCCAAATGAGCATTTCTCTTTGCCACATGCACAGCTCTGGTCTCCCTTGCCTCCTCATACGACTAAGGGTATGTCTACGCTGGCAGAGTGACAGTGCTGGCAGTTACAGCGCCGCTCAGAGAGCATTGAAGGGAAACCGCTGTTGTGTGTTCACACTGTCAGCTGCCTGTGCAATAGTGTGTTCACACTTGCAGTGGTATTGGAGTGGTGCACTCTGAGCAGCTATCCACAGAGCATCTCTTCCTCTTCTGCCACTAAGAGTTGTGGGAAGGCAGAGGGGGTCGCAGGGCATCCTGGCTCCTGTCCCAACGCCCCATGATGCATTGCTTCGCATCCCAGCAATCCCTGTGCTTCCGTCCGCATTTGGCACCCTCTTTCAATGGTTTGTGTACTGCACGCCCTGCCTCTTCAGGCTGCAGGAATGGATCCCGAACTGTTGACCAGTATGCTGCTCACTCTGACCAACACGTCACGAGTGGCAGTGGAGTCATTCCTTAAACTACAAAGGCAAGAGGAGTGCGACATTGATCTCGCCATGCATAGTAGCTACGACACGAGATTGCTTGTGGCATTCACGGAGGAGCTGACCACAGTGGAACGCCGCTTTTAGGATCAGGAAACAAGCACTGAGTGGTGGGATCACATCGTGATGCACGTCTGGGATGACGAGCAGTGGCTGCAGAACTTTCGAATGAGGAAAGCCACATTCATGGGACTGTGTGATGAGCTCGCCCCAGCCCTGTGGCGCAAGGACATGAGAATGAGAGCTGCCCTGCCATTGGAGAAGTGCGTGGCGATTGCACTGTGGAAGTTGGCTACTCCACATTGCTACTGATCGGTCACTAACCAGTTCAGAGTGGGAAAGTCTACCGTTGGACTCATGTTGACGAAGTCTGCAGGGCCATTAATCACATCCTGCTCCGAAAGACAGGGGCAACGGGCGTGACATTGTAGATGGCTTTGCACAAATGGGCTTCCCTAACTGTGGAGGGGTGATAGATGGCACGCACATTCCAATTCTGACACCAGACCACCTAGCCACCGAGTACATTAATCACAAGGGGTATTTCTCAATGGTTCTCCAGGCGCTTGTGGATTACCACGGGAGTTTCACAGACAGTAACGCAGGCTGGTGCAGAAAGGTGCATGACGCACGCATCTTTCAGAACACTGGCCTGTTCAGGAAGCTGCAAGCAGGGACTTTCTTCCTGGACTTTCCACAGGATGTGATCATTATTCAAGATATCTCACTGTTGAGGGTGAGCAGGGAATCAAGAGAGGGTCTTCTCCAAGACTGCAGCTTCCGCCCTGTCCCCTATGCAGCTCGCCTGTGTGCAGCAATGGGTTCCCCCTCTCCCCACCATGACGGCACAGTGGCGCGGGAAAGTTACTGTTAATGGGGCAAGAAACAAAGCAGCTCTGCCGAAGAACCTGCGGCAGCGGATTGCCCAGTATCTCCACGAGAGTTTCCCGGAGACCTCTGAGGGAGATTCCCGTGAAGTGAGGGAGTCAATCAACACGCTGTTACGCTGCTCAGACTAGCCATGCAGTGGGAGACAAGCCTGCTTTCTGCAACCCTCTTGCTCCCAACAACTCGCTTCAGCGATTGCCAAAATCAAATCCACTTACCAGGGGCCTCCTCTCCTGATTGCGCTTCGCCAGCATCCGACAGCTGTGACTGGCTAGCCTCCTCCGGGGTAGAAAAGAGCTCCTGGCTGCATCCATCTCTGACCTCTGAGTCATCCTCTGTCTCTGGGTCCCCCTCCAAGATTTCCTCCTGGCTCGGTCCACTTTCAACTGGCACACGAGCCATCGAAGTATCCACAGTGGTCTTCACAGTGGAGGTGGGGTCGCCGCCGAGTATCGCATCCAGCTCTTTGTAGAACCAGCAGCTCATGGGCGCAGCACCAGAGCGGTGGTTTGCCTCCCATGCCTTGTGGTAGGCATTCTGCAGCTCCTTCACTTTGATACTGTACTGCAATGTGTCCTGGTCATGGCCCCTTTCTGTCACGCATCGTTAAATCTGTCTGTAGGTATCATAATTCCTACCGCTGGAGCGCAGCTGGGACTGGACAGCCTCCTCTCCCCAAATGCTGATGAGGTCCAGCATCTCAGCATTGCTCCAAGTGGGGGATCGCTTGGTGCATGGAGCAAGCATGGACACCTGGAAAGATGCACCAAGACCACTGCACTCATCACCAAGCAAACAGGAAGGGGACTTTCAAAATTCCAAAGGAATTTACGGGGTGGGGATGATGGTTGGTCACCCGAGGGCAGGGCAGTAGAGTTCAAACCGATGATCAGAGAGGCGAGAACAGGCATTGTGGGACACCTCCCAGAGGCCAATCGCAGCACTGTAATCGACCACGGTGTCTACACTGGCACCGCGGTGCTGTAGCCCCGGCGCAGAAAGCTCTACGCCTCTCGTTGGGGTGGCTTTTTTAAAGCGCTATAACTGCGCAGTTTCTGCGCACTAAGTGGCTTGGCAGTGTGTAACCTCGGGAGTTACAGCGCAGAAAGCTGCTTTACTGCACAGAAACTTGCCAGTGTAGACAGGGCCTTCCATTCTTGTATTTTCCTCATCCCCCAGTTTTGTAAAGGGGCTGGTCAGTGCACAAGAAACATACTCAATTTACAGGACTGCAGGCTGGGAACTTGCTGCTTAATTCACAATCACTACATATCAAACAGAGAGGGTCCAAGAGAGAAACACCCACTAACTAAACAGAAAGTAGGGGAGGGGTGGAATATGGCTCCAACCCATAATCCTCTGAGCCAGTTAACCATTTGATGACCATTGTCCTATACCCTGAATCTTATCTTACCATGTGCAGTGCTTGATGTTTTTGAGGGATGTGTGATTTAAATACTGGAACAGCAATCATGAAGGACTGACACTGAGTTAGTGGAGAAGACACCAGATTAGGAGTCAGAGGGTGTGTGTCTCATTCTTGCTGTGCCAGTGACCTGCCAGACAGAGGAAGGATGGCCTAGGGGTTAGGGCACTAGCTTAAGTGACACAGAAGTATAAGTCCTGTTGATTTTCAATGTGACTTAGGCTCCCAAGTCATTTTGGAACACGGGACCACACTCCTGAGTCACCTAGGCACTTTTGAAAATTAGGTTCCAAAGGCCCAGATTCTCAAAGGCATTTAGGCACCTAACTCCCATTGATTTCAATGGGCCCTAAGTCACCTGGGCACTTTTGGAAATGTGACCTCATGTCTACAAATCACTCCAAACATGAAAACCTATTGGCATGATATTAACGATCATGCGTTTATCTGGAATTCTGCCTCTCTCTGCTTCTGTAGGTTACATAACAATTCCTTGTTCCCAGCCTCTCCTGGGCTCTGCAAAGATTCTTGTTCTATGGTTGTTCTGACCAATCAAAGGTTTCCTGGACAAATAATAAAACTCGGAGGAAAATTACAGCCTCTCTACTGCAGGAGCTAGCATCTGATGCATCTCTCCCTTGGGGCAGTGTTGCGGTCAAGTTCTCCATGTCATTTAAGAGGCCGGAAGCAACATGCAATCCATCAAAAATGATTAAAAGGCATCCAACCCTGTAAGTGTCCATCAGGAGCCTCCTTCTACTCCTCAGCCAAGCGGGCTCTACAGCAAGGGAAGAGAATATCCTTTCAATGGGCAAGTGCTGGTGTCAGCTGAATAAATCATCCCATTTGGTGCTGGGCCTTTGCGTTTCTGTGTCTAATTCCAACATGAAAATGCTTTTAGCCAAGCAGGATCAAGGTGATTTTGCGTCACGTCTAAGAGACTCTGTTTGAGTCTGGGCACTGGGAAGAAATAGACAAAGTGGAGTGGGTTCAGAGAAGGGCAAGTGTAACCACTGGTGACTGTGTGTTGCAGGTCCCCCGTCTGTGCCAATCCACAGAGACTATGAGTTGTAATGGCCCTCTGCTAGGGTACTGGGCTCTTCACCTGGAACAGATCGATCTTTTCACTCTAGCAGTCCCCAGTTCAGGCCCCATTGTATTGGCAAAGATGGCAGCCATCACACAAGGATTGGAGACTGGAAGTGTTGATTGATGACTAGAGAATTAAAGAGTTAAATGTATCTAGCTTGGCTAAGCAGCAACCAGAATAGGACTATGTTATGCAGTATTGTTCATAAGTTAGCGGGTACAATAAAGCTGTTGTTGTCATGCCCTGCAAATGGCCTTCCTGAATAAGCACAGTGTTGCAAAGTCTCACGGTTTTATCACGAGTCTCATGATATCTGATGTTCTTCTTAAAGCCCCAGCTCCCGGAGTCAGGTGATGACATGAAAATCTCAGCTTTCGTTAAAGGCATTTTTAGCCCTCATGGTCACAGAGAACAGCTTGAAAGTATGGGACCCAAGTGCACTCTAGATGCTCCGGAATCAGAAGTCAAACAAAAAGAACACTAAATATATTATTTTTTCTAAATCTCATGATTTTAAGCCAGTCTCATGATTTTGGGGGCCTGACACATGATTTTCTAATACCTGGAATTGGCAACACTGCAAGGGACTCTTAATAAGGGAATGAAATTAAGAAATGGCAAATTTAGGCTGAGTAATACACAAAACTACCTAGCATGAAATCTGCTAAACTCTGGACCAGTCTCCCATCCTTTGGGACACCACAAACTAGAGACAGCACTGTGGACTATGCTGTAGCGAACGACCCTGCCTGATGCTGTAATAGTTTAGCATCTTTTCTGTTCCATATGCCACTTAGTAAAATCCTCATGGATGAAGGAAGAAACCTGCGTTAGGCGAGAGCGTTCTCCATCCCCATGGCCTGATAGTCTCATTTTCTTCCACCTGAGCTTGTGAATTCACATTGGCCCTCAGCTACGGTCATCCCAGAACCTCTGCTTTAGGGTGATGTGCTACTGTGCCAGATTCCCCCAGGAGCCCTCTCGCTCCCTGTGCTGGTCACAATACACTGGTGACGGACACACTGGACCCAGCTGAGTCCAGGATGACTCTTGCCCAAACTTGAATACTTCTTTTGAAAGAGATCCCAGGGCTCATCGGGATGCACTGAGCATCTCGCAGACAATGGCACTGTTTCCGCCTTCGTTTTAGCTTGAAGCCTGTTCTCTCTCTCTTCCTCTGCTCTTTACAAGGCAGAGGGACAAGCCATGGGTTTCTAAAGGATGGCCTGATACAGCCCATTAGGCTGGTCAGTGAAAGCCTTCCCAGTGTGGTACGAGTCTCTAACCTGCTGCTAGGAGGACAGCAGCAGCAGGAGAGATGGGGGATGAGGTTAATTCGCTGTGAAGGAATCAAGGACTCTGCCTGCAGCGTTAATAAACCAGGAGAGATCTGTAAGTACAACAATCACCCACGCTAGCGGTACCAGCAGAGGATGCGGAGCTTTTGTTTCGCTGAAGGGCTTATGGTGCCGGTGGAGAGGTCACAGCTTGTCAGGATTTAGGGCCCACTGAAGTCAAGGGAAAGTCAGTGGCCCTTGGGTTTTGCTCTGAGCTGGAATCTGCCCCCACCCTTAATCCCTGAATCGGCTGTGGGGTGCAGGCAGTGATGGGCCAGGCAGTTAATCTGGTGTGGAGAGCTGCAAAGACTGATCTGAAGAGATGTTTCCCTCCCTTTCAGGTGCTGCAACCCATCATTTCCTGGAGCATGGGACCTGGGAGGGACTGGCACTCAGCATTAAGGTGACAAATCTCTTCCCTGGCCTGTAGCCTCCAGACAAGCGAGAGCTCCCCTTGACTTCAGTGGATTTGCCATCTTGCTCCTCTGTTGAGGTTTACTCAACATACAATAGCTGTGTTAAATCTAAATCAAGGGGGCAAACGTAACCCCCACTTTCTCCTGTGTGTGGCTAGAGGGCTCTGAGCTGGTTCCCAGGAATCCACAGAACACAGTTCTACAGGAGTTCTCCCTGGTTCTAACGTACATGGGGCAGGCGGGGACGAGCCAATGGATCTGCCGCTCCAGCTCCCACGGAGTGAACAGCACCAGTGCCGCTCTGCAGCCTCGCGGTATGGGAGGAATCCCTGTGCCTCAGGCACACCCCTGCCCCTCTTTCAGTTCTACCCTGTGTGCAGCCTGTCACATCGCCCCTTGCCCCCGGTGCGAGTCACCTCTGTGCAGAGGGGCCGGCACAAAGTCTAGGCACTGCTGAAACCTTGAGAGGGGTTACGTGGAGGTTCAGGACTGGGCCTCATGCTGGCCCTCTGCCCAGGGAGGAATGTCACCCCCAGGGCAACCTTAGAGACACTGCCAAGGATTTGTAGGCTCCAATTTGAGGCCGAGCAGCTGAGGGCCCCTGCCCCAATATGCCTCTCTGGCAGCCGTAGGGGCTGCTGAGAAGCTGACAGGGACCATGAGAGAATCCCGCCCCCCACGTGAGTGGTGGTCTGCTGCCCCACTCACAGCCCCAAGGGTAGCGCATGTGCCGGGGTGACTAGCTACCTTAAGGCAGAGCAGCCCCCAGATAGCAGGCAAAAGCCAGGCTTAAAGGCAGCTTTGCCTCCCTCCCTTCCCCTGCGCTGCCTCCCTCAGAAGATGCAGCGCAGAAGCGGCCCTTTAGCGTTTCTTTAAAATATTCATACAAACGTTCTCACGATGTTTCCTGGAGCGAGGGGCGAGTGTCTTTTGTGTGGGTTAAACAATCCCCTGCCCCTGCTGGACAGAACTGCCACATGCTCCCCCAGCCTTGGGAAAGGAGGAGCCCTGGGAGGCGTCTGAAGCAGCGTGCAGAGCAAGAGGTAAAGAGAAAAGCAATGCCACCGCAACTCAATCCATTTTAACCATCTCTGGTGGTTTTAGTAGCACATTGAGGGACACTTCAGATATAGGGGCTGAGTCTCCACTGCCTGACTCTTCCTTAGTGAGGCAAGGAGACCCACTCATTAGGGGCATTAGCCTGGACATGAGAAGATACACGTTCAGTTCCCTACTCCGCTACAGGCTTCTTGGCCATTCACTAGTCTCTCTGTGCCTCGGTTTCCCCACTGATGCCACGTGTGTTTTGTCCTCTCCAAAGTAGGATTGCCAATTTTGATTGGACGTATTCCTGGAGGTTTCATCACATGACATAATCATTAGCTAATGATTCGTTCCTGGAGACGCCTGGCAGGGCTGGCAACCCTACTCCAAAAGGCTAGTGCGTGTGTGAATCTACTACTGCTAGCAGCTAGCAGAATAACTACTCTGGCTCCAGAAGCGAAGGCCTGTCCTTTTACTCCTGAGTTCAGATCCCACTGATGAGATGACACATGGGGGAAAATTACTGTTGCTTTAGCACCTTGACTAGCCATTCACACCTGTGCAAAGCGGACACTAATCAGAATGGGGGCCAGGTCACATTCTGTGTGCACAGGTGATAATGGTGAGCCACGGAGCCAGGCAGAATTAGGATCATGATTCTTAACAGCGTTCCTTAAATTCTCTTTCTTTTCAGCTCCTCTGCTAGCATCCCAGACTCGGGCTGGGTGTTTTCTTGTGGTGCGTGGGCAGGCGCGCAGGATGGGGGTGGGAGGGGGGAGCAGATTTAATGATAGGGGACGCTTTTAAAAATAGAACTGAGTTTGCCCTCCCCTGTTTGAGCGGGTGGGAGATGCGGCTGTTCTCGTTCTTTCCATGGTATCGGAATAACACGGAGGAGGGATGGAGTCACTGGCAGATGGACTGTCCTACGTGGGTTAAAACCGAGCTCTGCCTTAAACTGCAATCACAATAGAAATGACCGAAATAATGTCACTTCTTTAGCTTCCCTTCCTTCCTGCTTCTCCCTCCCTCTCTTTTTCCTCTCCCGTGCTTGATAGGAACATTAGCCACCTCGCAGAGCCTCACGTGCAGATGCATCGCTACCACATCCTGCCCCCCACGATTACATCCAAAAAGAAAAGCCAGCAAGGATTTCAGGGCTCAGTGGGAGAACAGAACCAGCAGCAGCAGTAGCCAAGGGCTGGATTCCTGGGGCTCCACCTGCTGAGGAGTGTGTCGTTGAAAAAAAAAGGAACATAAGTACGGCCAGACTGGGTGAGACCAACGGTCCATCTAGCCCAGTGTCCTGTCTTCCGACAGTGGCCAGTGCCAGGTGCTTCAGAGGGAATGAACAGAACAGGAAATCATCAAGTGATCCATCCCCTCGCCCCTTCCCAGTTTCTGGCAAACAGAGGCTAGGGACATTTCAGAGTTTGGTTTTGCATCCCTGCCCATCCTGGCTAATAGCCATTGATGGACTTATCCTCTGTGAATGTATCTAGTTCTTTTTTGAACTCTGTTATAGTCTTGGGCTTCACAACATCCCCTGGCAAGGAGTTTCACAGGTTGACTGTGTGTTGTGTGAAGAAATACTCCCTTATATTTGTTTCAAACCTGCTGCCTATTAATTTTATTGGGTGAGTCTTAGTTCTTGTGTTATGAGGAGTAAATAATACTTCCTTTTTTACTTTCTCCACACCAGTCATGATTTTATAGACCTCTATCAAGCCCCCACCCCCCGCCCCCGCCAGTTGTATTTTGCTGTGCAAAATATACCAATCCAGAGGCTCCAACTCTGTGGGTGCTCTGGGGCTGGAGCACCCACGGGGAAAAAATGGTGGGGGCTGAGCACCCACCAGGAGCCTCCCCATCAGCTTCCCCCCTCCCCCTCAGTGCCTCCCACCCACTGGCAGGCCCTGCTGATCAGTGCCGCCCCGCGCCTCCCGCCTACTGCCATCAGCTATTTCACAGTGTGCAGGAGGCGCTGGGGGGGGGAAGGGGAGGAGCGAGGGAGCGGTGCGCTCAGGAGGGGGTGGAGCAGGGCGAGAAGAGGCAGGGTAGGTGTGGCGCAATGGCGAGAAAAGGCGGTGTGGGGCGGAAAGAAGTGGGGAGGGAGTGGGGCCTGGGGCAGAGGCAGGGATAGGGTGACCAGACAGCAAATGTGAAAAATCGGGACGGGGGTGGGGGGTAATAGGAGCCTATATAAGAAAAAGATCCAAAAATCGGGACTGTGCCTATAAATCAGGACATCTGGTCACCCTAGGCAGGGATCAAGCACCCCCTGGCACATTGGAAAGTCGACACCTGTGTACCAAACTGCCCCACTTCTGGTGAGAAGCAAACTCTGAATGTGCAACTAGTATAGGGGGTCCAGAATAGATGAGAACCAGGAGGCCTGAGGCGATAGTGGTATTTCAAATGATACTGGGGAAAGAAAGAAAGACGAGAACAACCTTAGACATGGTCCATTCTCTCCAGTTCATGACGGCACCGACACTTCGTTTCTGACCTTAGGACCCAGCCCTTCAAGGTGCTCAGCGCTCCTCCATCACCACTGGCTTCAGTGCGAGAGTGGGGTGCAGCACATCGCAGAATCAGGCCCTTACCTGGTTTGCTGCTGATCCGCCCTTAACCCCCATGTGCCCAGTGCTATGGTTGTCAGCTGGAAGGGTTGCTCTCTCTGTCTGCTGCCCTTGCAAACCCCACCGTCATCCCCTAAACAGCCCAGGGGCCTTATCATGACAAACACAGTTATTGTTGTGGTTATGATGATGATGAAAGTGCCAGTTGGAAGCTACAAAGGGAATGGTGCTTCCCCGCCTGTTTACTCGCCCGCATCGAGCTAAGCAGCCATCTGGCACGGAGCATAGTTGCTACACAGTGTTTTGTCCCTTGCGTTCCCCACATATGCTCCCCCGGCCTCCTCATTAACCTTCCCTCAAGAGTCAAGTGTCTCCATTGTCTCTGGCCTGCTCCCCCGGAGAGCAAGCGGGGCTGGATTTGCATGACAAGGCTGAAGCACCCAGCTGTCCTGCGGGATTTCATGATCACTGCTTCCAGCAGCACCTGCCATCTCATTACCACCCCATTGATCCAGACCCCACTCGCATCAGGACCACGCTGCTGCATCTTCTCTGCTGTTTTTAGCTGCGCTAGCTAGATGAAAGCAAACGCGAGACTGCCTACCTAAGCTGCAATCATACCTCCAATTGCAGTGTAGACGTATCTTCTGGGCTCAGGAAACGCTGCTTGCCCAGGCCATTCCATCCCCCTCTAAATCTCAGGCTACTTAAATGGCCAGTCCATTCCCAAGTAACTGAACTACCCCTATATCCTCACATTCGATTGTCATTCTGCACCTGCTGGGCCGGTAGCTGAATCTTTCCTGGGTGCTGCCAAGGTGTCTGATGTACAGCTTCATGAACCAGGGGAGCAAAGGGTCCCCTAGGATCACTATTGGCATTTTAATATCGCTGCTGGTAATCTGCCGGTCGGGAAAGAAATTCCCTGCTCATAGCTTTCTGTGTACAGTCCTGTTTTCTTATAGATCTGAGGGTCATGCACCTTCCCTGACCAGCCAACACTGATGATGGTGAAGTGTCCCCAGTGATCCATCAATGCTTGCATAGCCGCAGAAACGTAGCCCTTTCTGTTGATGTGCTCTGTGGCAAGGTAGTCTGGTGCCAGAACAGGAATGTGTGTGTGCCATCTACCACCCCACTGCAGTTCAGGAACCCCACTGCTGCAAATCCATCCACTATGTCCTGCACACTGCCGAGAGTCACAGTCCTGCACAGCAAGAGACTATCTATGGCCCTGCACACTTGTGTGACACTGGCCTCTGCAATAGGGTTTCCAACCCCAAAATGATTTCCCACTGACTAGTCGCAATCTGGCGTTGCAAGTTTCCACAGTGTGATTACCACTCACTTCTCCGCTGTCGATGCAGGTTTCATTTTGGTGTCCTTGCACTGGTGGGCTGGGGCAAGCTTGGCACACAGATCTAGAAATGTAGCCTTGCGCATCTGAAAGATCTGCAGCCACTGCTTGTCCTCCAAAGCCTCCATTACAATGTGCTCCTACCTGTCAGTGCTCGTTTCTTGGGCCTGAAGTAGCACTCCACCACCTGCAGCTGCTCCGCATACACCTTGAATTGGTTCTTGCGATGTCCCACAGCAATCGGACCTGAAGAAGAGCTCTGTGTAAGCTCAAAAGCTTCTCTCTCTCACCAACAGAAGTTGGTCCAATAAAAGATATTACCTCACCCCCTTGTCGCTCTAATATCCTGGGACCAACATGGCTTCAACAACACTGCATACTCCAAGAAATCATCACGTTCCCGCTGATTCGGTTCTTCTTACGGCTTTGCAAATACCGGAGGATCATGTGTCCTGTCCTTGCAATGCTTATGTCAATAGTGCAGAGCTGTGCAGGCTCCATGCTTCTGTAAGAGATGGCGGACAGCGAGGAGGGCCACGAGTGTTCGTGGGATTTTTTTTTAAAGGTGCAAAAATTATGGGATACAGATGATGACGTTATGGGATGGAGACAGTTGCACACTGGGCAGTTGACCCTTTGCTCTCAGTTAATCCTGCGTGAGTCATTGCCAAAACTTCCCAAAAGACAGCATGCCGGATGGTGGTGGGTTGCACTCTGGAATACCAATCTATGGTGCACCGCACTGTGCAATGACACAAGCACTCCTGGTGAGTACATACAGCGCCAATGCAAGGAACCGAGTATGCATGCACACATGCGATATACGAACTGCAGCGGCTTTAGGCCGACATAAATTGTGTCTACAGAAGTTTGTAGTTTAAACACGGATACAGACTTGGGAAAGATTCCAGAAATATCTTCTTTTTATTAATTATTTGTATTTCGGTAGTGCCTCGGTCTTCCAGTGCTGAACCTGGACCAGCGGCGGCTCTATGTATTTTGCTGCCCCAAGCACGGCAGTCAGGCGGCTATTGGCGGCACGCCTGTGGGAGGTCCGCTGGTAACACGGATTCAGCGGCATGCCTGTGGGAGGTCCGCCAGTCCCGCGCCTTCAGCGTACCCGCTGCTGAATTGCTGCTGAAACCGCGGGACCGGCGGACCTCCTGCAGGCATGCCGCCGAAGGCAGCCTGACTGCCGCCCTCACAGCAACCGGCACCCCCCGCGGCTTGCTGCCCCAGGCTCGCGCTTTGTGCACTGGTGCCTGGAGCCGCCCCTGACCAGGACACCCATTGGGCTAGGAGCTGTGCAAGCACAGAACAAAAACATGGTCCCTGTCCCAAAGAGGTTACAACGTAAGTATAAGAGAAAAGACAACTGGTGGAGACAGACAGACAGATGTGGGAGAAGAAAGAAAGAAAGAAAGAAAGACTCCATACTTATCACCATGATGGGCAGCAGTCACAGCACACCAACTGCCTTATGGTTGTTCATTTTTTTGTAGGCATCATGGTAAAGGAGAACTTTTAAAAAGGGATCCCTTCATCTCTCCCCAAAAAAGCCCTCTTTAAAATCTTTCCTCCTCTGTTCTGGGAAGGTTCCTTTTTCTAGGAGGACCTTAACTTTTCATTTCCTAATTTATTTAGTGTTTAAATTCATAACCTTGATTTTGTATTATCTAATCTAATCTAACCTATTTTCACCATACACACCCCAATCTCTCTCTGCACACACACATAATCATCATTTATCTCCACAAATAAGCATCTGTCTATTTAATCTGCCTAGACACATCAGGCTAGATTCTTATCTCACTACACCAGTGTGATATCTGAGTAAGCGGGGTTACTTTTGGATTTGCACCAGGGTCATTAAGATCAGAATCTGGACTACCGCCACAAAAGTATTCATTGCATCAGAATGACTAGGAATAGAGTCACACGCTACCCTCTAATAGTGGGATTGCCCCTGCCGCTAAGGGAACCAGAAACTGTGGCTGGGGAATGTATGTTACATGCTGATCTGTTAAGCACTATATAGCCATGCTAGGGGAAAATATAGATGACTCCCCTAAGATTCCTGATGGGATTAACTCCCATCCCTGGCCTGTAGGATGCCCAGATTTCTTTCTCCTTCTGGGGAATTAGGCCCAATGTGGGGGTCCCCAACATTTTTTCCTTTGAGATTCCCAAACTACTAGTACTCTGATTTTCCACAAACATCTTTGCATTCATATACCAGAATCCTTTGCAATTTATGCTACTGCAATAATAATCATCAATCATCATCTTTTTCTCTAGAGGTTACAGCACAGGACTCGAAGCCAAGACTTCCGATGTCAATTTTGCTCTGCCACCGGGTTGCTATGTGAACTTGGGCAATTCACTTCACTGCTCTGTGCCTCAGTTTCCCCATCTGCAAAATGGGGGTTAATAATATTTAACCTACGTACCTGTGAGGTTTAATTCAAGCTACTAGAGAAATACAAAGGATGGTTACACTGTGCGGCAGCAGGGTGTCTTGATTCCAGTGACCTATGCAGAGTTTAGCAGCCCTACTTCACAAATCCCCATCTGCACCGGGTCCCAGCAGCACTGACTCATTGAGGCACGATGGTTCATTACGGAGCACTCTATGAGGATGAAGAATAAAGTCAGAACTAAAAGCACAACATCCTATGTCAGGGAACAGAATCAAAGCCGGGCTCTCTCCTCCGCTCCAAGCCCCTGTAGACCTGATAGAACCTGGCATGAATAAACTAGGCTCAGGCTAGTCTGATCATAGACAGAGACTGGATCTCAGAGGCACAGACAGGGAGGTAATTATATGAAGCTGCTTTCTGTGCAATGCTGGAGTTAACGGCCTGTCATCATGTCTATTAGAAATCTCTTTTTTCAAAGTTTTCAGCTGTGAAAACTTACCCTGGGCAGAAGCGCAACCAGAATGCTCTCTGTACAGGAACAATATTTATTTCCTCCCATTTTTTACTAAATTCAGGGGGGAAATTCATTCAAGCATGTCCAAGTTCAAAGAGGCAAAATAATTGGCATTTGCCAGTTTGAGATTTGCTTTAAAAATCCTGGGTATGATTCTTAGTTACACTCTGGCAAAAAGTGGCCTTAAAGTGGGTGGACGTTGCTCCTTGAGAATGCCCCCTCTACAGGGGGTTCTCTGACCAAGATAAACTTACTGTAAAGTTTCTAAATCCACCCTGCTCCCAGCCTCTGGGGTTGGGAACATATTGGGGTGTGGCTGGAATACTGCATGCTGTGACTATCCTCTGTTTCCCTGGGCCAATGGAGGCCATGGGAAGCAGGGAAGCAAGGCTGCTCTGACATACCCGGGGGGCTGAACAGGGCCCTGCATGGCTCCAGAATACAGGGAGCACAAACATGGCCTAAAGCCCTCTTTGCCCCCAAGTCCATCCCCATTGCTACCCCAAACAGTATAAAAAAGCATTTCCTTTGATCAGTTTTGAATTTGACACCTTTTAATTTAATCAAATGTCCTCTATTCTCCTGTTATGAGACAGAGAGAACAGAAGTTCCAGTCTACCTTCTCTAGACCATTCATTATTTTACATAATTTTATCAGGTCCCCTCTTATTCATCTCCTTTTTAAAAGGTAAATTATCCCCATTTTTTCACACTCTTCATGTGAGTTTTTCCATGTCCCTCTGCCTGTGAGATTAAATATCTAATGCCGGGCGGAATCTGTGTTGCCTTTAATAGCTAATACATGCTAGAGGCTGAAATTTCAATATTAATAATACTTTGAACTTCTCTAGCATCTTTCATCTGAGGGCTTGTCTACATGGGAAAGTTTTACCAGTAATACTGGTATAATAATATTGGTATAGTTAAGCCAGTATAACTCCCCATATGCACATTCTTATTACAGGGACTTTTTTTGGTTATGCTTAAACTGCTTTCCAAGTGACATGAGCTAAACTGAAAAAAGGCCCCCTTATATCAGAATAAAGATGCAGGGAGTGCCACTGCTTTAAATTTGCCCCTTAGCTTATATTGGTAAAACTTGCTCATGTAGACAAGTCCTGAGAATCTCAAAGATCTCTGTAAGCAGTCATTAATTAAGCCTGTTTTTCAGATGGGCAAACTGAGGCACTATGAATTGTCTAAGGTTACACAGTAAAGCAGTGAATCGAACCCAGGAGTCCTGGCTTTCAGATCCCCAACTAGACAGGCTCTTTTCTGCAATAGAGGAGCTCTGCTAGAGTGTTTTATACAACAGGTCACCAAGCGAAGTTGTGAGGAAGAAGAAATTTTCATTGAATATCCATCTAATTTTTCCTAATCGAAACTTCATTTCAAAGTGTCATTATTTCAAATGAGGATTAAAAAAAATCCCTCCTACACAGTGTAAGAAATCACTCAAGGAGAATGCTGGGTAAAGGTCTGGCTTCTGCTGGCAAGGTATTTAGGGGCAGTGTCTATAAACAAAGCAGCAGTGGGAGTATACAGCTAGCAAGGCAGAAGGACTGAGATGAGATTCCTGAAAACTAGAGTAAGATGGAGACGTTTTTATGAAGTCCTTGTTCCATTAGTAACTGTCTGTTCTAGGGTTTAACTATGACAAGATGCTCTCCGAGTGGGTGCACAGAATGTACAGGCTGAGTCAGACTCAGATGAATTGTAGAAGCTATTCAGTGGGTGAAAAGGTACTGTTGATGTCGTAGAGGGAACATGCACAGTTAAATAAACTGATAGGAAATACAGGATGAAAAGAGGTCCACCTCGTCCAGTTCCCTGCCGTC
The DNA here is from genome assembly GCF_027887155.1 of Malaclemys terrapin pileata. NCBI lineage: Eukaryota > Metazoa > Chordata > Testudines > Emydidae > Malaclemys > Malaclemys terrapin. The sequence goes on from NC_071529.1 coordinate 10,091,559, forward strand.
AGCAGTGGCCAGTGCCTGATGCTTCAGTGAAAGGTGAATCCTTTCCCCCAGCATACACACATTTGCCAGGCCAGATATGTAATGCGGTATATGGGGTGGATGAGTATTCCTTTTGGAGTCCTTCAGCAATCAGCTCCTGTCTGCTTGGTTACCCCTGTATTTGTGAGCAGCTTTGAAAAAGCTTGTTGGGTTCTGGTTTTAGAGGTGGTATAGCTGGAAGATCAATACTGTGTTCAGGGCCGACGAGACGGCGGGGAAGCCGGTACAAATTACCGGGGCCCGGCTTCTCCCTCCCCTCGTTGGCCCTGTTTAGCCGGTCCGCACTTGCTGGGGGGCGCGAACTCGCTCTCGGCGGCCCTGTGTGTTATGGGAGGGGGAGGAAATCACCGTCTGGAAACAATGTTTGTGTTTGGACGTAATTGGATGCTTCTTTGCAGTTGAGCTGTGGAGTCAAATTGACTCTCTTATCACTGTGGGCTGGTTGTGTCGTGTGATTTCAGAGCAGTGAGACCCAACATATCATTTCCCGGCTCAAAGGAGGGAGCTGTCCCTTCTGATGAGCATGAAATGGATGGCAGGAAGAGGGATAAAATGACACTTGGCAGTAGAAGATGAAGCCCTAAACTCCTGACTTCCTCAGGATCAGAGGATCTGCCATCCCCCCTGAGCAGAGCACCCATTGGAATAAGTGTGTGTTTTTGTGTGCAAAAGGAATGCTGCAAATATCAGGGAAAAGGAGAGCACCCATCAGGGAGAGAGAGAGAGAGAGAGAGTGTGTGTGTGTGAGACAGAGAGAGAGAGAGGTCAGAAGCCTTTACAAAGGCATAAGGATATGGCTTTGCCATGCAGCACAGTCAACCTGCCTTGAGGTTTGAGTGATGGAGAGAGGGAATAAATGACAGTACAGTGGAGCACAGAGCATCCCTCCCTCTCCTGTACTAAGCCCTCCTCCCCAGAGATTACCCTAGAATCATTGGGTACTTCTTTAGGTCATAAGAGTAGCTGCTCATTGATTGGACTGGGGAAGGTACATTCCTTTGAGAAATCTGGATAAATAGAGGCAGCAGAGCTCAGATTTGCAGACAGGTAAAAGGCGAATCTAGGACTTTGACAAGACAGAGGAAGAATAGAAAGAAACAGGCACTGAATTAGGGAATTGATGTCTTATGAAACTGATGTGCATACTTCGGTCTCTTACCAACTTACAGTGCAGCTATAAGACAGAAATAAACAAAAAAGAGGGAGGAAAAAACCCAAGATCTCGCTTCTAAACTCCCTCAGCAGAACGTGAAAGAGCCCCAACCTTCTCACGGAGTTTTTTAAAACCCAACTATTTAAACATTTGCTAGTTTAGACGAGGATCTTTAGCGGTTTAGACGAGGATCTTTGTCAAGAGCTATGGAAAGCTTTAGAGTTTTTTTCCTGCTGATTTTTCTTTGTTCACAGATTTTCTGTTTTGAAGATGTGCCCAGTTTGGAGAAAGACCCTTGGACAGCCCCGTCTCTGAAGGTAAATGGCTTATTCTTCCTTTCTTTGTGGATTTTTGAAGGCTGGGAGGGTGTTTTGAAGCCATTTATGGCTTGGGGAATTTATTCTCTCAGTATCTTAGCAGTCTGATTTAACTTTATAGTCTCCTGCAAAGGAGGACCACTAAGAGCTAGTAGTGATGCTTTGAACTGATGTAGGACTTGACCTCTTCAAAGTCCTTTCCAAACAACAATACTCACAACACCCTAGGAAGGTGTGGTAGGTAGGGAGGTATTTATTATCTCCACTTTACAAATCGGAAAACTGAGACCTAGACAGGTTAAGTGACTTCGCCTCAAGCGTCTCTGGTTAAAAAGGAAACGTGTGTAACATATTTTTAAAGGAATGGTTTCTAAGAAAAACATCCATCAGTAATCCCATTGGTGCTAGACACCACAGCAATGGGTACATTAGAAATAAGGTACTTTGAAGGATTACTACATACGGTCTAGACAGCGTATCTGCTTTGAAGTGCAGTTGCATACAGAAAAGGGGCTACGTTAAATATAGCACCTTCTTCAAATCCTATCTGCTCAGTTCTCTATCACTAGTAAGCGTTAGCCAGTGCAGCTAAGGGACAGGAAGCTAAAATATATTCTGCCCCATGTATCAGCAATTAAATTGTCATGCAAGCTTCCTCTGAATACTGTAAACTTTTCTACTGGCAATAAAGGGGAAAAATAACAACTATACTTAGCTTGTACGCAGTGCTTTTCATTTGTAGTTCTCAAAGCACTTTACAGAAGAAGGTAATGATATTCATCCCTACTTTACATGTGGGGAAACTGAGTCACAGAGCGAGGCCATGATGTGCCCCAGGTCATATAGCAAGTCAGTGGCAGAGCTGAGAACAGAATGCAGGAATCCTGACTCTCAGTCTAATGCCCTTGCCACTGGACCACACTATCGTCCCAGTATGGCTCGGCGTTTCAGATCTCATGGTGAGTTGGCAGGCCTGGTAGTCTGAAAACTCCTCTTATGATTTGTAAGCTATAAGCAAAGTTGACTGGGAAATTGCTGAAAGCAAAAGGTGGAACCCTTTAATGTCTTAATGATACATAGGAAGTGCCAGATTGGATCAGATAAGTTTGCTGTCCTGTCCCTGACAGTGACCAGTATCAGCTACTTCAGAGGAAAATGCAAGAACCCTACAGCAGGTAGTTATGGGATAACCTGTCCATCAGAAAATTTTCCTTCTGACGCCCAACCATTAGAGCTTGGTTCATGCCCTGAAGCAGGAAGGCTCATGGATCTTCAAAAATTCTGTGATTTTTTAATTTGAAATATTCTTTTTACTAACAGCACGGTATATTAAACAGGAACTAACTCCTACCCTTTATAAGAGTTCCAGCCTTCCAGGACATGAGGTTAGAGTTAAAAAAAAACCTCACATTCATGACATATATTAACGCATCTGAGAATCTTTACATTACAAAGGGCAGAAATCACTTATAGACTATATCTCAGTAATAAGGAACAAAAGAAAAAGTGGAATTGTGAGTTTGTTTGAAACCAAACACTGAAACACACTCGTCCCCCCAGTGCACACACTGAGCCCGATTCTCTACTGCAATGGAGAACTGGGCCCACATGCACTGGGGTTTGTTTTACCCCTTAATTTGCAAAGTATATACAGCAAGGCTGCTGCTTTGCCTCCGGCCGATTTACAAGAACCATGATGAAAATCACTCGTTGCCATTACATGTTGTATTATCATTAATGTTCAGAAGTGGTTAAAATGATCTGAGCTCTGAGTGGAAATTTCATAGCCTGGACTATCTAGCTACAGGGATTGGATCTCCTGGAGTCATTTAGTAGCACTATGGCAATTAATGTCAAGCTGTGTTATTGAAGTCCAACAAATCTCTGTAGATATCAGTATCTGCCTGTGTAGGAAGCTAACGCAGTAGCATGACCAGTTTGGCGTCCCTTAACTACTTCACCCTCAATGCTCCAAGCTGCTGCTTGAAGGGAAGTTTTCGCTCCCAGACTCTCAGCTCTTTGGTCATTACTAACAGCGGGGATGGGATTTCAGCTTCTGTCCTTGGCTCTCCCTTTTGCTTTCTAGGATGAGGGCTTGCAGAGCAGCTCCCTCCAGCGCTTTGCACAGCTGGTGAAAAGGGGGAAATTCCAGCAGTTCTATGGCCTGATGGGAAAACGGGCTAGTGGTAAGTTCAGTGCTTATCAGAAATTAAAACAGGCGTCCACCCCTGCTTAGTCCATCAGACCAATGCCTGCAAATTGCCACTGAATGCAAGGACCTAGTACAGAGAGGCAGACACAATAATTTTGCTTAGAGTCACCTGCCTCTGTGTCCCTAAAAAATGATAAATGAGCTTTTTCCACCACCAAATCCTAATGGGAATCTAAGTGGTACCTTGATCTGGTGTTAAGGGGAGGAAAAATGTTACTAATGAGATTGCTGTAACATGCTGATGTGCTCCAATCTGTATGAAAGGAGAGAGAAGAACAAAAACCATCTTGAAACATACTCATGCTGCTTACCCCACCCCCCAAAGGCAGATAAATACCATTCCTATTGTACAGCTACAGAAACTAAGGCAGGCGGTGAAGTGACTTGTCCATGGCCACTGGAGGAGTCAGTGGGATTAGGAGTTGGGTGGCCCTGGGTCTCAGTCTCACACTCACACCCTCAGAATACACCTCTCTTTCAAAACAATGAGGGGCAGGAGAAAGCTTCAATCTTCCATCCTGCCATCAAAGGATTCTTATTTGGACAGGTCAACACTCAACACCTAGTTCCGGGCTTTCCTGGGGTCAGGTCAATCCAGACAGACTAACTTTGCCCGAGCTTTTTTTTTAATTCCTAGCTTTAAACCACAAAAAACTTTTGAACCAAAGTCCCTTCTTAGGAACAATACTGTCCTCCTCGCTCAGCTCCAGAGTAGCTCCGGGCCAGCAGCAGAGGAAGAGACACAAGGCTCTTCACCCTTCTAGAGTATGGCCGTTCGGCAATGGACAATGGCTCACAGTAATATAGCAGGGGAATCGGTGACAAAACCAGAGTAAGGGCTTGTCTACACCCTGTCTGGGTATTGCTTTAGCTAATATCTGTTTGAAATCCATGTAGTTAAAGCTGTACAACCCTCCCTTAGTGTGGATGCAATACTGCCAGTATAAAGAGGCCTTATATCAGTAAACTGCAGCCAGACTGTGGGTTTTACTGCCTGAAACTATTCTGGTAGAAAAATAGTTTTACTGGTACAAAAACTGTGTGTAAACCAGGCCTAAAGGAGGCCGAAATGACCAATTCTCATGTCCTCTGTAGACATGCTATCGGTATGGGTCCCCATCTACTTTTCCTGCGTTTAACTTTTATACGTCTCCTTGCCAACCTCTGCATCTCTTTGCCGTACTAGGGCACCAAGGAGCGACGTTCATAGGACTCATGGGACGAAGATCCTCCAGTGGAGGTGGGTGAGCTCCCATGTCTGACGCTCCTTAGATCAGTCTCTCCCCCCGTCAGTTATCCTGACAGGGAGCTCTCAACTCATTATTCACCTGTCCTCCTCCTCCGCCCACTTATTTATAGCTGCTGGAGTTTGCAAGAACTTTGCTTGATGCAGACAGACCCTCATTGGTTCAAGTCTCTCTGGTGGCATTTGTGCGGGTACAGTTGTGTCTTAGTCATGCAGCACAGGGTTTTTATTACGCCCCCCACTCCCTTTCACAAAGGAACTGCCCTCTTGGCAATTTACCATCATATATACTGCATGCTATTCCAGCTCCAACTCTTGAGAAGAAGCTGGTATTAACTAATTGGGAATCTCCAACTTTCCTACCAAAATTAGTTTGAGCACAATTTAAAAAGAAAGATACTGATTCCCAAATATTGGGGTGCGAGGATAGGGCATTTCCCACCTTTAAGTCCACACGAGAGTGCAGCCTAAAAGCTAGGAATAACTACTGCAGATGATAGCATGACTTTATCCCCTCCGTGCAAAGTTATTCCAAGTTGGCGTTTTTCTCTTCCATAGAATATTTTGTAGCTGCAGTTTATATGATTTTGAAGGAAGCTAAAACTTGCTGGAACACAGGTCTCTTCTTACACCCGCCCCCACTTGCATATATTTTCTGCTCCAGAATTATTATTTGTATTAGGGTAGCACCTAGAGGCCCCACTCAAGATTGGGGCCCCAGTGTGCTAGGTTCTGTGCAGACACATAGTAAGAAACAATCCTTGACCCGAAGAGCTTACATTTTCAACAGACAAGATCAACAAGGGGTGGGAGAAATGATCCCCAGTTTGCAGATGAGAAACTGAGCCCCAGAGAGATTGAGTGACTCGCCCAAGGTCACACAGGAAGTCCGTAGCAGAGCCAAGAAAAGAAATCTGGGTTCAGGAGTCCCAGCCTTGTGCCTTAACCACAAGGCTACCCTCCTATCAGGCCTGAAGGTCTTCTCCACTGCAGAAATTGGATCTCAGACCTGGCCCATATTAAAAAGTTAGGTGGACCCAGCTACGTGAAAAATCCACCCCCCTGGGTGACATAGTTAAGTCAACCTAACACCTGGTGTAGACAGCACTAGGTTGACAGTCAACACCAGGTTGACTTAACTATGTCGCCCAGGGAGGTGGATTTTTCACGTAGCTGGATGAATACTGCTATGGATACTGGCTCTGAGGGAGGTGGATTACTTACACCAATGGGAGAACCCCTCACATTGGCACCGGCAGCATCTACATACATTGAAGTGCTTCTGCAGTGCAGCTGCAGTGCTACAACTGTGCTGCTGTGCATTTCAAGTGTAGACAAGCCCTCGCTACTATAGAAACCAATCCAAATAGACGTCCCTCATGCAGATATTTTTCTCTCCTCCTACAGAGTCAACACAGGACTGGGACAACAGCCAACCACTTCCTGCATGGGAGCCATAGCATGACCCTCCATCAGTGACCAACATCGGCTCCTTTCCTTCACAAGCATTAGACTACGATAGCTATGTCGTCTGCTCGTCCATTCACACCCCATGAACGGAGTAACACAGTGCTTTTCTAGTACCACATAAGCACTTTAGGATCTTTTCTTTTACCATTGTCTCCTTTGGTCAAACTGCTATGATATATAAATGTATTGCTGTTGCTGGGACGAGTTGGCGCTTTCTTTACGATGAGCAGGGCACAGGGTTAGTACGTCCCGTCCTTAATCCTGTAGCCGGGACAGATACACACTTTGGTTTCCTTATTGCATTATTTCTGCCGAGGTGATAAAGCCTGAAATGTAAGTTCTTAAAAATCAAAAGAGGAAGGAAATGCTTATCTAGTATCTTTTCTTCAGTATTTAAAGTTAATAACCTGACTGCAGGGAGCTATTGGGGACATAAAAGTTGTGTAACTAAAGTACACAACGTATATGGCAAGAAAGCTTTATTTTCTCTCCTTCATCTCCCATTTCAATTCATTATGGAATAAGCACCGATTGTGGGGCAAGCACAAAAAATAGCACCTGAAAAGCTTTCAGTCACCTCGTTGTGGGCGGGAACGGAGATATTTTTTGTTCTGTATTTGTACACAGAACAATTGCTCAGCAGTGTTATAATGAGGTGCGTCGCTCTGGTAGGTTAGGCCATAGTACTCTGTAGTCTAAGGCAGAGTGTAATTAGGAGGCTACTGCATTCGGTAAACTTTCAGCCATTAAGAGTATGAAGAATTTTCCAGTAATCACTAGCAGCCTCAGCTCAAAGAGATTACAGTGTGTCTCAGCACCATCTTCCTCTCAAGAGATACATACAGCTGCTGGTTGAGAGAGACGCTCCCCTCTACATCCCCACAAATACAGCGCGATCCTCACAGAAACCTTGAGCATCACATTAATATTTCCTCTGGTCCCGGTAGTCTAATAAATGGAGCAGTGATGTCCTGGTACAGCTACCAAGCTCAATGGTTCTCTGCCAAATTCTCCACAATAGTCGTTTTCTATGGCAAGAGTATCAGACTTCACTGGGGTGAGACATTCCCTTATTTCTACTCTCCAACCCTTCCACTCTAGAAGGGTGGGGGAATGATGCCAGCAGAGCTATTTGGCAATGTACTCATCAAGGTTTCATATATTCTCCTTGCTGATCAAAGGCTATTCCTCTTCGTGGAGGAACAGAAACAGATGGCAATACAGGGTAGGTGCACAGATGCTCATCCCAACCAGAGTGTAAGAGAGGAGAGCAGAAAAAAGGGAAACCCAGGGTGATTTGCTTCCCACAGTGAATCTCTGGAGAGAGATGGAACCACAGCAGTTTGATTAGCTTCCAATTTAAATCAGACATTGTAGCAAAGGCTCAAAATCTTTGAGGTCTGCCTTGAACTTCAAACTTTTGATCTTCAAAAGACAGAGACTTAGCTCTTCAAAATAATCCTGGGGGGGGGGGGGGGGAATGGAAGAAATAGGTCTCGTTTCAAAGAGTTTAAGGTCAGAAGGGACTATTAGATCACCCAATCTTACCTCTATAGCACAGCCCATTAATTATCAGCCAGATACCCCTATATTAAGCCCGAAGACGTCCATTAGACTAAAGCATTTCAGTCCTCAGGAGACTAAACTGTGTGCCACGGGCAGAGAACAGGAGACTAAAAGGTGCCATGATCATGGAAGAACAGCTAGGGTAAACAACGAGGCAGCTCCTCCCTTCTTACAGCAACTTTGGGTGGCCGCTTGGTATGAAGTATGGATGTTGGAGGTACAGTCTTAGGGCTACTGTACCTGCTAGAGTTCCACATTCCCAACAGCGCCATCCACTGCAGAGTCATTTCTAAACAAAGCTAATACAGGATCTAGGACATTTTTAACACAGCCAACCTGAAGGCTGCTTCAGTCACTATCCCCATTACAATGACAGCATATAGGGAGGTTCAAAATTAAAGTATCTTACACGTTAGGAATGGAAAAGCAGTCTCACTCAACGGAAGAGCCACCTTAAATCTCCACTGCTCAGGAAAACTAAAAGGAAGGAATTGACGACTTGAGCAGAGAACATGCTTTATTGAGAAGTAGATACAGGAATAGCACATTCTACCACATCAGGGGAACAGGGTTTAGCTTGTGTACATGACTGGCCTTCTTCCCCACTCCCCAGAGTTCCACCCTGCCAGATGGTTCCAAGAGAATGTCTTCAGCTACAACGTAGGATCCAAGGGCACTTGACAGCAATCCTCAGTAATGCCCACAAGAATATAAATCCTGTGCCGAGATCTATTTATTTAGGGAGGCAAAGAAAAAGGCACAGCCCACCATGAAAGGGCCCGTAGAGAACTTCTCCACACTGGGAATGGTCAGTGATTAACAAGAAATGGCCCTTACTTACCAGCACAGGGCAAGAGCTTCATTTCAGACACCACACAACAAGAGATCATCGGAAGGGTCTAAATGCAGCTATCACTCACCTCACACCTGTCCCCTCGCAGGAGATAGATGGGAAACACATGGCACAAGGACAGTGGTTATACTTGAAAGCCATTTTACGGAGGTTTATTTTGGTGGTGCAGAGGGGTGTGTGTGTGGGGGGGGTCACTGTTGTTCTACAAGAACAGACAGGATGCACTGTTAACAGAAAAGCAACCATCCATACAGCTAGCCGGAGCCGCTGTTGATGCACAGAATGTATGCTTTAGACAATCCAACAACTGAAGATATTGCTTTATAGACTTTCTGTGGCTGTTTGGACAAGGATATCAAAAATTCACCTGAAATTAATATTTTATTCCTTTAATATAGAGAGAGTCTTTTCAAAAAGCTACAATTCAAAGACTGTTTTAGGAGAACGACTAAGTTGAAATACACTAAACTTGTTTCTATACGTGTAAAGGAAACCACCAACTCCAGCAACAGGAAACCAGTGATATCTGACCTAAGAGGCCTGTACTGCCATGATACCGCACTAACCTCAGGAGAGCCTGCCACACCCAAAAGGGCTACTCTGTAACAGTATGTCACATCACAGTGCTTTCACACTATTAATCTGGACTCTTCCAGGGTAACACCAATGATCACACCACTCACTGACAGGTGCAAGTTGTGCAAGATTCCGAGTGTACAATATTAGCAGTCAGTTTTTGTTACACGAAGACCTGGTATATTATGTGGGGAAGCTCTCTTTAAAGAGGTGTCATGCTCTCTTACTGAAACTAATTGATACATGGGGTAAGGAAGTTCATCAGACAGGATTAGTTATAACAATGCTAAAGTCAGTAAACTGGCAGCATGTTGGGAACCTGCTTGGATGCAGATTTACAACCCTTTCCCCAAACAAAACGTTGATGGAATAATTTGGAGAACAGATTTGTAGACCTTGTTCAAAGGCCACAGAAGCTGTCCTGTCCATTACTTAGAAAGCAGAGTGCCTGCAGGAAGGAACACAAACAGATTATAGGACACGACACAACCTCATTGGAATAAGAACGTGAGGGTAGGACCAGTGACTGGACAGGTACAGTACCAGATATCAGAACTCCTTGGGCCAGTGCTTGGGTCCTATACAGATCCAATCCTTGCAACCTCATTGAGGCCGAAACATAAAGTTCCTCAGAACCAGCGTCTGTGGTGTGCACAAAAGATCTGGGCCAGAACAGTACCAAGGGGAACTGATCTTCCTGGAGGGTACTGTACCAGCCAATCACAACAGCAACAGATACAACAGAGATCCCTAGGGTACTTCCTACTGCTGGGGTTCTTCACTGGCTTCTGGAGTGATGGCCAGTTAAGTTCCCTTGGGAGGGGTCCATTTCAAACAACTGGGATCCATTGTCTTATTGGTGTTTGATCTTTTTGCCTCTTTGGCTATCCATTCGTCAATCAGATCCTGAGAAAGAGAGCATGAAAGGGCAGGTTAAACCAAAGAGAATAATTGATGTGAATTATCCATTGGACAACCCACATGTGAGTCCAACACTCTGGAGATGACCTGCGCGCCATCTGCTTGGTACCACAGAGATGATATGTTGTGAATGGAGCAGCCCATATTACTTTTTAGGAACTCCACTGATAACATAGGTCAGGCTGTCTTCACCTACAGGTGAGAGCCCCAGAAAGGGGAAATTTAAAAAAAAGTGAAGAGGGGAGCTGGGTTTGAGGAGTTGCTTAAGACTAGCAATGGAATTTCCCTATGTCAAAAAACAGCACAGAAGGTGGTTAAAAAGTAGAGGATTTCTACACTAGTTGGGGGGAGGAGGGAAAAAAATCAGACTGGGGACCCACCTGAAACTTTATCAGATATTTTGTTTCGCTTGAAGATTAAAAAGTTCCCTCACCAGAATCAAAGCGCAAGAAAACCCAACACAATGCATAGGGAACGTAGATTAAGATACGATGTTATCCTATGGACCTAACACACAAAGCTGAACTGTACAGCAACAAAAGTGCAGGTGCAGCCACCAGAAGTCTTACCTGTCTCTTTAACACCAGGTGTTTTCCCTTCCAGTACTTGAGCATCTGAAGTGCCTGCAGAGTACTAACGATGTCAACAGGGTTCACTGCAGTCTCCTGGCTGATTTCTGAAAAACAAGATCACAGTCCACAAGAGGATAGACCACCAAGGAATTCCCTCGAGACTGTAGCTGTCGTACTTGTTTAGTTCTCAAATACAACTTCATGTTATGCCGTGCCCACCCTTCATAATTATATCCACAAGATGCCTTGCAAATACTGAGATCTTTTAAGTTTAATGCCAATACTCATTCCTTTACTTCAGCCTGGTCAATGATTAGGGAAGCAGTGTTATCTAGTGGTCAGAGCAGGTACTGGGAGCCCACAGTCCATTCCCAGTTGTGTCACTGACTTGTTATGTGACCTTAGGCAAGTCATCACCTCTGTGCTTCACTTTCCTCATCTGTGAAATGGGAATAATTGTTATCGCCCAAGGGGTGGCTGTGAGGCTTAACTGTTTGTGAAGAACTTTGGAGAACCTTAGATTCTATACAAATTGCTAGTAATGAAGTCTACGTATCTATCACTGCATATAGTTGAAGTATTTTTAGAAATTTTCGGAAATTTCTCCTTAGCCAAATAGTTTTTCCCTTTTGAAATTAATATTCTAAATTAGCGATGCATTTTGTCCTCTAAAGAAAGCCACAACACAAATCACCATCCACCTCCTGGTACTCTCTGTAGCCAGTTGGGATAAGCAGTGACTGAATGCCATTTAGTCAGACCTCAATAGTGACCTCTGTGGAGGAAAACTATAAAGATTTACTGGATTGTCACACAAGTGTCAATTCAGACAAAGACAAGAAGAGAGGCAAAATGACCCCAGCTGGCCACCAGCACCAAACCTCAGAAGAAAACAATTTGGATCTATTGGGAACGAGCGAGAGAATACTCACCACCTACACTGAGTAATGCAGCAATGAAAAGAGTTGATTTTTGAAAGCATAGACATGAGCTAAGCAACAGTCCATGTGCCTGCTGTGTTCCTATTAACTAGATCTGCATAGCATCAGAGGTGTAAAACATTACTCATTTGTATCTAGTTATTCAGGCTGGCTTTTCTGGAGAGGGAGCTGTGCAGGGGAGCTGCTCTGAATGATGCTGACTTTCAAGTTGCTGTTTTGATCCCTATCACTCACTGTTTTTCTTTTTATAAACAAAATTAATTAAGGGCATAAACGTGGGTGCTTTGAGAGTCTTCAAAGCCCAGCAACCTAGCTTAATTTTAAAAACAGTGGGGTGAGACAGCCAGACAAAAACCCATCTAATTACAGTCTAGAGGAGCCACGCCACTTTAAGAACCCCAGTAAGAGAAAGCAACTCACCCATGAGGGTAAAATGGACCAAACGTCAGTCAGGGCAGGTTTGGAGAAAGGGGTGAAGAACAAAGAGCACAGAAACGTTCCTGAACAAGTTCTCTACAAGCTCATTTAGCACTAGAACACACCTTTGATAGAGATCTCTTTGCCTTGGAAATTATGCAGATAACGAAGAAGAACTTCCTTCCAGTAACTACGGTAGCTGATAAGGCCCAAGTCAGACAGCGGGCGTTCTGGAGAGCCAACCTTCTCTTCCACTTTGGAAAGTAAATAACCTGCGAGCAAGAGAAGACGTTTACTCACAGTATACCAGGCTCTCTCCTGACTGTCAACTAGCTACAGTTAACTGCAGGGATTTGTCATCACAGATGCCCAAAAAGCAACATGTGTGTTGCACAAGTTCACCAAGAAATAGTTAATCTGGGGCAGCCAATGCCTCCTAATGCTTTATTAGTAGCACTGGAAAAACAGCTCAAAAGTCTTTTTCCATACAGACAGACCAACTATAGCTAAGTGGTGAACGATTATAATTCAGTCCAGGAAATACTGCTGACTTGCATCATTATCAGTATGATCCGAGACACATTTGGAAAGAACCACAAGAGGCAACTGTGCAGATTTTGTTAGCATAAGTTTCCCTGCAAGGGAGGAACAGTACCTGGATATGAACCATGCTAAAGGCTCTTCTTTTGATTGGCCACTTCTGCACCCACATATCTGTTACAACCCTGCCCTGAATGGCCCCACTGGCGCACACATGCAAAAGAGTGTTCTCAACAGCTCTTCTGGGAGTCAAGGGCACTGATACATTATGTACAAGCTTGGTTTGAAGGAACCTTATCTGACGCAGCTGTGCATTTTTCTGCTTCTCAAAGGTCAGTGCAGGAATACAGTATAGAGACAAAACCTGAACTCTTGAAGATAGAGGGTTTGCCTCATTTCACAGACACGGCTGAAAGATTTTGCCATAACTTTTCCATATACGTACTGAAGTCAATGAGCATTTTGCCATAACCCTGCCTCATGTACTGGGGCATCGTCAGAATACAAGACACATTGTAGTTGAGGAAAGAATTCTTCTCCTGAAAGCAAGAAGAGGGAGGAACTAGATCAGCAGGTCTCAATCTGCACAAACAGCAAGTCTATCACTATTGCAACAAGCCAAACAAGGCAGCACAACTGACGCAATACAAGTTGAGGGAAACAGCAATGCAATAGCCAGCCTGACAACTAACTTTCAATGTGAGCTTCCTCCACCCACCAAGCTGGCTTAGAGTTTATTACTGTATTAACCATTAAACTGGGCATCCACTCTCATGATTGCTAGGAGTAGGATGGAAGGCAAATAGAGCCCTGTCATGAGAGATTGTTGATTTAACCAGGACATTAGGGTAGTGCTGGCACAGCAATCTCTGTTCTGAATCCAACAACCTTCTTAATTGCACATGCAACATAAAGTCAACACTGCATTAGAATGATACACATACTGCACTAGCAAAAAGTTTAATGAGTGAAGAGACCCATTAGGACAACGCAGGATATTTCTTTATGTTTCTTTAGTGCTTTATCCAGTCATAATTTAGGTGGCTTAAGAGACGGAGCTTCCAACACTCTCCTTGGGAGACTATTCTACTGTCTAATGGCTTTCATTTGCTGCAGTTTTTACTCTCTCAGGACAATTGCACCACAGAAACTGCATTTAAGTAAAGACAGCTAGGAAGTGTACTTCACAAAGATGTACTAGGCATTAAAGAAAAAGTCCAGAGACACTTCTGTCTATTAAGGAGGCAACATGGGTGAGCAGACAAGGCACAGAACTATGAGCCAGGAGACCTGGCTTTTACCCTAACTTCTGCCACTGACATGTGGCATGGCCTTGGGCAATTCACTTCACCTTTGTTCCTCAGTTCCCCTACCTCTAAAATGGATATGATATTTTCCCATCTCAAAGTGCTTTATAAAGCTCTAGGGATAAAACGCATTAGAAGTGCTAACTATTATTAGAAAATGAATCTAAATTTATCACAAAGGAATTCATCTCCATTTGAGACAGGGAGATCCTAGCTGACTTGTATACAAGTGATTACGAATTACTGTTTAATATAACAAAGTCTCTTTGCAAAAGTTTGATTTTGCTAGCAATTAGGAAAGCTAAATAGCAAAGCTTCTGTAGTTTAGCTTTGAAATTTTAGCTCTTCCTGGACACTTGGATGTTGGGACGGACCTGTCTGGTTTTAAGATTAAGTTAGATAAGTTTATGGAGGGAATGGTTTAATGGTAAAACATAGTAGCCAAGGAAAACCAAGCAATGGTACGTAAATAGCATAATGGCAAACAGGGGTCAGGCTAGAGACTCTTGCCTACATGCTCGGGGTATTACTGATCCCATATTTGGGGTTGGGAAGGAATTTTCCTCCAGGGTAGATTGGCTGAGCCTCTGGAGGTTTTTCGCCTTCCTCCGCAGCATGGGGCAGGGATCACTAGCAGGAGGGTTGAAGTCACTAAAACACAGGATTAGGGACTTCAACGGCACAGTCCAGGGAAGGGTCTTGTGGCCTGCAGCATGCAGGGGGTCAGACCAGATGATCATAATGGTCCCTTCTGACCTTAAAGTCTATGAGTCTATGAGTCTATGGGACTTGTAGAAAACTGAGGAGTGAGGGTTTGCACAGATGACCTCTGTCTTGAGCTACAGCATTAATACAGGTTTACATATATTGGTGGTTGATTTCTACTGACCTTGGAGAAATACCCTATCAGGTGGCAGCCAGTGTTGTCAGCTTCTGTCATGACATAGAAGAGGAAGGGTTCAACATCGTAATACAGAGTCTTATGATCCAAGAAAAGCTTCGCCAGCAAGCACAGGTTTTGGCAGTAGATCTGGAAGCAGAAGGAGAATCTGACACACCTGTTTGTCATGGTGCAGCATCTCTGAAAGAGAACCCCTTCCACTTTTGAAAGGATGGGAACTGTAACAAAATACAGATTAGAGTAGATCTGTTCTTCCACCAAACGTGCGTCTTCTCAAAACAGCTTCATTCCTAGCCATGGCAACAAAACCCCTCAATACCAGTTTCTAGCAGGGCTTAGAAGGGTCTTCCACTATAGCAATGGGTCTAGCCATTTGGAGGCAACTGTACCACTTCACTAGACTAAGCCCTCGGTTGTACCTGCCAGTACACATGCTAGTCAATTGTGAATGCTCTAACCAGCAATGGAGCTGGGTTGCTCCGCTGCAGTTTATAGCACTCGTAACTGAACGGGAGACAGGCAGTGGTGGCATGAGTCCAGGAACGGTGGGTACTCATTAAGGTTCAGAAGGGGAACTGATCATACAATTGACAGCAGCTCCTGCACTAGTACTTGTATGTGAACAAGCTGATGGAACCATGGACTTGCAGGAGGGCTGAATAACAACCACAAGGAAGATGCAGATAGACATTATTCAGGTGCACTGTTGCAAGAACCATCCAGTGCATTAAGGGGCAGTGGAGGCATTAACACCCCTTCTGGAATCAGAGGGAAAGAGGCCATGACCTCCTGCTTCTCTACAGTGTAAGGCAGGCGACATATAAAGTGCATTAGAAAGGTGAACACCAGAAGCAAGACTGTGCCACCATTGCAATTCCAGTTACCTTGTTCTTTTTCCCATCCACTTCAAACACCGAAATGGAGCCTTTGCGGTAAATTTCGTCCCCTGGTGGATGTTTCCAGACACATTTTGCCTACAAGAAAATGACAGTCAAAGTTAGGGTAACAATACTGCTCTAGCAGCTGCTTTGAAAGCAGAAAGAGCCTCTTGGATACAGTATAAGTGTTCCTAACAGGGAAACATTCATTCCTGGTCAGCTACAATGAGAAACTGGATTCCCAGCCCCCACTCCTACTTCACTGCGGTCCATCCAGCTGGCCCAGGGATTCAGACAATCTGAGAAAACCTGTCTTCCTTTCAAAGCTGTGCAGAGCACTTAGCATTCAGGCAGGCAGGCTCCCAAAGGGACTATTCGAGCCCAAAACAGCTACTTTGTTTTGACGTGTTTTCATTATACTTCCAATCTCCAAACCTAAGGAGCTGGGGAACTATCACCAAGGATTTACCATGTGTCTGCGCAGTATTGTCTGACTCTTCATGTATTTGAGGCAGAACTCGCACATGTAGAGGCGTCCCAACCGAGCATACTCTTCTGGATAGGGAGAATGATACCAGGTGTCCAGCTCATAGCGGCCAAAGGCAATCGTTTTAATCATGTTGCTGCCTTCTGTGATCTGGCCCTGAAGCCGCAACTTCTCCTATCAGCGGAAGGAATAGAGGAAACGTAATAAAAAAGGAAAGAGAAAAACAAACATTTATTTCCCTTCTGTGAGCCTCTTCCAAAGCCATCTTACAAAATGCAAATCCCCACGGAGCCCTCCATGCTAGCTTGACACATATTAACAAGTTTCTTGTCATGCCGGTCTGGCCTGTGATCTCCAGGACCTCACATCACTCAACCTTACCTTGGATGGTTAACTTGAAACAAATTTACCCTCCAGGCCCACTTTGTATTTTCTCCCTCCCACAAGGGGAAAAGGGTCACTGACCATTCTGGTCGAGGTGGCCCCAAGGTACCACCAGAGCCCATCAAAATTGCTTCTGGATCAGCTTTGGGGGTGGGAAGCGGCATCTCAAGAAGCTGTTATCAGTCTAGCTTAAGACACAGTTCTGAACTCCAGGATGGCAGCGCGCTGATAGGCTGGCCTCTTGCAGAGCATTTTAAACTCTCAACTCAATCAATACTCAGCTATTGTTTCAATGTGTGAAGCTGTTGCCCATTCTGCCCAGGAACACATTGATCTTCTCTCACAGGAGGAAAGCTGCAAATGAGCACTTGATAAATGGGATTGAATCACTCTCTTGCCTCAGAACTCTTGCAGTGTCCAAGACTGGAAATGCACAGCTCCAGCTGTACTGTGGGCAAATTCATTGTTGTCAGACACCTCTAGACTCCTTATATTTTTAAGACCTAAATACAGGAAGACAGTCAGCCCTGGTGTAACTCCACTGACTTGGCTCTTATTTTGAACATGTTACACTCTGCATTCTAGTGCCATTTACTCTTTGCATCGTTCAGAGGTGGTTCTTCTCACACACTCTCACTCATCAGCATAAACACTGCAGACTGTGGGGACGTTCAGCTCTTGGAAAAGCAAAGGCCGCTGCTAGCAGACATGTTAAGGATTAGGAGTCTCACCAGGTCTTCAGAGGCCCGTGCTTGTGCTCTTCGGAAAAGCTCTAGGTCATACTCGCTAGTCAGGTTTTCCAAGAGGGGTTCTCTGGTGTTGCCATAGGTTTGTCTGTGTTCCTGAAAAAGTTAAATATTAGGAGCTTTAAACCTCTGAATGATCTATGCCAACCCTGGGCTGCTGAATGCCACAGCCTTGTTTGCCCAGCAGTCTGCAGGATGAGTGGAAAGCAAAATCTCCATATGCTTGTGGCATACTATAGAAAGGAACGAAAGTAAATTTTGCTGTCATACCATGTACTTTTCTTTCTGCTCCTTGGTTAGTCCCGCATTTCTTTTCTTCCTCAGCTCTGCTACCTTCTCTTTGTACCGCAGCTGTCTCTCTGTCGGTGCCTGAAAGAGAGAAGCTAGGAATAGTCAATGCACTTAGCTTACTTCAAACATTGCCCGTATCCTTTCCGTTCTAAAGGACTCAACATTCCATGCGTTCCCCCTTTCATCAAGTCTTTCTCCCCTGAAGGGTACGTTCAGTTGATTGCTCGTCACCAATAGCTAGGAAGGGCAATATGAAATCACAAGGCAACATAAAGGAATATAGAGTATGTTACATGAGCAATGGGTTGATAATGTGTGCTAGCTGCATCTTCCATTAAAAAAAAGTGTTTAAATGAGTTTTATGAATTTCAAAGCTCATGAGAGAACACAGATTAGAGACAGGCAGAGCGCAGACATGTAAAGGGCAGAGTCCCCTTTCTTCCCCAGGCCTGTTAGTGCGCCTCAATCCCAATGCACAGAACCATACTCTGTCTATCTGGGATTTTATCATGTGAACCAATATTCCTTGGAAACAGACTCAGGTCAAACTTGTTACAAAAATAAACTCATCTAGATTTGAACCCAAGTGTCCAAAATTTGAGAAGCATGAACCACTGAAGGCCTTCTCTTTGGTTTAGCAGAAGGTATACTGACCAATGAGTTTCTGTAGAAACACCTTTGCTCTGCATTTCAAAAAGCACGAACAGAGAATAATCTCTCAGAACAGCCACTGCCTATTTTGCATAACTATAATAGATTGGTGGATTATGATGTTTCCTATAGCAATCAAGGCCAGCCACATCCCATGTTCTCACCAGCAACCAGGGTTTTTTTTTTTTGGAGATATCCTATCTCCTAGAACTGGAAGGGACCTTGAAAGATCATCGAGTCCAGCCCCCTGCCTTCACTAGCAGGACCAAGTATGGATTTTGCCCCAGATCCCTAAGTGGCCCCCTCAAGGATTGAACTCACAACCCTGGGTTTAGCATGCCAATGCTCAAACCACTGAGCTATCCCTCCCCTGCTCCAAACCCTCATCTCATGATTACAATGGAGAGGATAATGGTGCACGAGGGCCCAGCACAAAGCCCATTTCAAAGATGAATCAGGAAGCAGAATGCAAGAGTTCTAATCACAAAAGCTTGAAGGCCCAAACTGAGGTTTCGCACCTGGAATTGGGACACTGCTTATGCAGAGAATGCATACCTGATGTCTGGTGGCATGCCTGTTGTTGTCATCCTGTCTGTGGGACAGCATCCTCTCCTCGATCTGTTTATCTCGGCTCTGCGCTCTCACCTGGAAATCAGAAAAAAAGCCCTCAAAGCATGTGAGGAGTCTTTTTCCAGTTCCCCTTTGAATTCCAGTATACAGAATGCACACCGTGACACAAATATGCACTGCTGTTTCATGTCTAAAGTGAGACTACACTTCGAGCATAATAACCATCAGTTTAACGCTGGGCTATTAATGACAGGCCTTGACATCTCGTACTGTAAAAGCAGAATGAAAACAGAAGAAGAGAGAAAGTTACCTTGCACTCATCTGCTGAGAGATTATGATATAGTGGGCATCCTGATATGGAAAAGTGTCTCTCATGCTTCCCCGTTAGGTGTCCTGTGGAGAACCAGAGAAAAAACCTTACAGCCAGTAAGTAAAAAAGCCAATAATTAAAGCATCTTTAGATCAGGTGGTTAGACACTGTGGCTAGGTTTCAAAGAGGGGCTAAATAAGTTTATTACCCGTAAAACAGGACGAAGAAACCTCATGATTCACAAGATAAGCTGTAGGGGCCAAAAAGGAAACCCAAATATACACACTACACCACATTATCATGTTAGATCATCTTCCTTCCAAGTATCCTGCTTCTGGCAGTAACAAGGGTCTTACCTCAAGAACCCTATATTTTCCCCAAGCCTTTATGTTGATAACCCATCTCCTTTCTGACGGATCAATTTCCCGTCACATCACATCCATTCCCCTTGTACTCTTACCCCTCCTCTGCAGGGTGCAAGAATTCCAAAAGGATTTACTAGGATTGGAACCAACAAATTTCACCGATGTTCCATCCAGAATACCGCAAGATATCACAGCACTGACACGCATTGCCCACCTCAAGTGAGAAAGGGTATTTCAAAATCCATGGCCCATTCAGTTGCTCTCTTTGCTGAGAAACTATTAAAAAGGGGGCAACTGAAGTTCGCGTAGGAGGAAACTGAAGCAAGATCAAAACTATTTCCACATATGCCAAAGAGCCAACAGGTGGCACAGCATCCAGTCACTATTAACGGACTGGATCTCAACTACTGACCTAGAAGAATATTCCATTGACCTTCCAGGCCCAACGCTGCAGAGAATTTTGCACTAAGCTCAGAGCTTTTTGTACAAGTGATAGTGCATTGTGAGAACTCCACTGATCTGGGTGCAGATAGAGAAACTTGGAAAACATCAGCACTGTAACCATCCATTCTCAGGCTTTTCTTCTCCTCACCACCCTCAACTATTTCTGGCTAAAAGACACCCCTGAAAAGTATGTACTGCTGGCGTGTTCTAGTCCCCCCAAGTGGTTTTCTATTTCAACCACTCAACAAATACCCTGATCCCAATAAAATGCAAGCTGCTAAGACATACTATTCCATCCAGTGGGAGTTCTCAACCCTGTGAAACGCGGGCTACCGAGCCCAATGTCAGAAATGGAAGGGAGAGGAACTAATCTTGGAGCTGACTTTACCTAGGGAGTTGCAACCAGGCGTGGGACACTTCATGTTGAAGTTGTAGCTTTCATGGAAACGGCGGCGCTTGGGGCGGTGAGATAGGTCACTTCCAGAATCCTTCATGGACATGTCCTTGGCAATGCTCTCATCATGGGACACATTTGGACTAGATATATCTATGTCAGACTCTGAAGAGGGGGCATTCCCAGTTGGGGTGCGCGGTGGAGACTCGTCATGATCCACTGCATTTTTGGTATCTGAATGAGAGTTGAGATGTTATAGATTTGCATGAAGGGAAGCTTACAAAGAAATGAATTACGTGACTTCACACAGCCACCTGCTGCAAACCCTCATTCTTAGGGCCCTGCATTAAACCATCAGTCTCATAGGGCTGGTCTCCGAGAGAAAGCACACCACTTGGCTGACATCGTCCTGCAAGCACTCAAAGCCACACCTCACTCCCGTACCTCTATCAGAGAAGTCGACCACTTGCTCTGTTTCTGATCCAGATGAGCGGGTCTGTCGGAGTGGGTATTTTTTTGGAGTCACAGGGGTGGGTTGTTGTTGACTGCGGGTCACCCTCCTAGTAGAATAGGCAGGCTCCTCTGTGCCAAAGGATGGCGGATTACGAACTGGACTGGAATCTAGTTTAATAAACAATAAAAAACCAAATTAATTGAGGGTAACCACTACCAATCACGAACGTGCCTCCCCGCCTGATCCCAAAGCCAGGGTCAAATTATCTCTGGTTCTGCTCCTATCAACAATCCAAACTACAGGTTCAACATCATCTGACAGCTTGACCCCAATATCAAGGTATCTCTTCCAACACCATTGATACATCTACTAGCATCGAGATCTGTTCTGTTCGTCTAAGCTGCCCTCTTTCACAGTTTTACAGACACTATGAGCCACCAACAATCTGAGGAATGAGGCACAAAGTCAACTTGCTCTGTACTCCATCATTTATCCAATGGTTACAAACCATCTCCCACTGAGAAAGAGAAAAAGCTGCCTGTGAAGATGAGGATCATTACTAGTTAGATCAGCCCTCTGTATACCACAGCTGCTTTTGGTGCACGGCAATAGAGTTGGGACCCTGCATGTAACCTTCCAGCATTACCACCCTTAATAAAGATTCTCATGCAGCAAATTCTCCAGCAAAAAATGTATTTTTCCTTTTAATTACTGTCAGCCAAGATCAGCAGTCCTTAAGTCAACTATGAGAAAGTGGAAAAGTAAAATGTACCTTCTGTCTAGATGCCAAAATGTAGAAACTTGCAAAATATGCCCCACTGACACAATATATTGGTTACACTGTATTACACAACAGGCTTTCAACTAATCTAAAAATACACTCCTCCTCACAGCACAGAGCCTCAACTTCTATTTCTGAGCACCTCCAAGCAGCCTGAAGTCTCCAAATACCAACTTCCCTCTTTCTGTCTTGTTATTTATATGCTGTTCTCATCACCGTGATATTACTAAGCTAAAATTCAGGAGAAAAAGCCCTGAGGTCCAGTTTCAGGGATGTGGTTACAATGAAGCCATAACAGAACAGCAAATTCCAGGTGTGCCAGGCCTTTCTGCAAAGGCATGTTTTGAACATTTCTTTTGATTACAATACAAACAGCTGTTCCTTTAAATAACTCAAGCGACTTAGAAATTTTGGGAACGTTCATTCATGTGAATGATACGTAGCACTTCTATATAACTACTCGCTTAAGAATCTTTAAGTGCACCAAAACCACTAAACTGAGCATCACAAACGTTTATATTGGGTAGGCAGCATCCATTATACACATAAGGAAACTGAGTTAGAGAGGTCAAGTGACTTTTTAAAGGTCTCAGAAAATCAGTGGCAAAGCTAAGAATAGAACCTAAGGATTCCAACTGCCAATGCCTTTAACTACGAGACAACACTACCTTTCAGATCAGGGAATAGATAGGAGGTCAGACTTCCGACCCCCTGTTTAATCATTAGATTGAACAGCCTCATTTATATAATGCATCCTTGCAATGCCTTTGTTCCTTTCCCTGGCACACCTGTATTCAATGAGAAAAAATAATGAATGGGATTAACTAATGTGAAGGTATAGATTCACTGAAATTCCTTTAAGTATTACCAAGCCAAGAATATTGTGACTGCCCAGCCAGCTGCATCTGGTGGGGCTAGGAAGAAAGGCATTTACCTTGAGAGCTCTGACTGAGCCTGGCTGAGGAACGGGTCACGCGGGCGGATCTTCGCGACGTGCCATCGCTTTCAGAGCTGTCTGTGTGCTCAGGATCTGTAGAGAAATCGGAGTCTTCGGTTCCATCTGAACTACTGCCTGCATTCCTCTGTAACACCACAGACCCAGACATTAGCACAGGAGCACTTCTACTTGTATACTTGTATTAATACTAGAAATAAGAGAATATTTGATGCTAGAAAGATCATTTCAATACACAACAAAAACAAACTAATGGCTTTCAGGTAGTTTGCTCTGGAGGAAAAGCTCGCTTTAGTACAATAAACATGAGATATCAGACAGTACCATCCATAACACAGGATTTTTGCAAACAGATCAAGTCCCTAAAACTACAGATGACACTAATTTCATTTTAGAAGAACATACTTGAAGTTTCAAGCAATTCAGACATTAGCTCCCTAATTTAACAAAAAGGTTCCAGACTGACTGCTCTCTTTCCAGGGCTCTCACTACACCACTAAATAAATTAATGGAGATATCCCATCTCCTAGAACTGGAAGGGATCCTGAAAGGTCATTGAGTCCAGCCCCCTGCCTTCACTAGCAGGACCAAGTACTGATTTTGCCCTAGATCCCTAAGTGGCCCCCTCAAGGATTGAACTCCCAACCCTGGGTTTAGCAGGCCAATGCTCAAACCACTGAGCTCTCCCTCCCCCCATACTACACATAAGCAGCAGTGCTTCCCCTTTATCCGCTGAAAGCCTGCTCTTGCAAGAAAGTGAGACAGCAGAGCCAAAGCCCAGCAGAGTTAGCAGTGGGAAAGATGGGAATCAAGACTACATATTCTAACCAAATGACCATTCCACTTGCCCCACTGGGGCAGGGTTTGGGGTCCGGAGTGGGAGTGATGTGAAACAAAGCCCAGGACTGAGTGAACATGCCATGGCAGGTTGATGAATGCAGGTGCATCACCCTGAGTCTTCTAGATGCTCCTATATACAGGGAGTCCCAGCTACAACCCTGGGATTTGGGAAGGAGGAAGGTGAAGGAACCCAGGGGAATCTGAGGGGAGTATAAGGGGTAGCTGATGAAGTTCATCAAGGGTGAGCTTTGGCAGTGCACAATTGTGTGGTGTAGAGGGGGGAATGGGGGAGGGGTGAGATAAAAGCAATCCTGTGGGAGTGGTATAGCAGGAATAGCTAAAGCAACCCACGGTGGGGGTACGTTTAGGGCATAGAGGGAAATATGGGGGAAGAAATAAGGCCAAGGGTAGGAGGGTGGCATAGAGCTAAGCATGGGGAGAGCTAAGACAGTCAGGGTGGTAGTACAGGAGAGTGCACAGGGGGGGGGAATTAATGCAGCCCCATGCAAAGGTCTTCCCTGGGGTACATTAACTCCGCCAGCTATTTGCTTCGTTTTACAACAGGCTACATCAAAAGCACTGGTGAAGTCAGTACCAACGCAAATGTCCTACAATGATTTGTTTATACTGCTCTACATACTAATACACTGACACGGAAGTACACTATTTTCTGTGCCAACGGATTCATTTGATCATTATAGGGCAAAAATGAGACAGGCAGGCGGCAGCCACGTCCCGGGACTAGTGGGGCTGTGACACGTGGGTGGGTTTAGGTCTGGATTTTGCAAGCAAGTCGTTTTTAAGGGAGGTGACACTTGGGGGCCCGCAAGCCCAACCAGACTCCTGCCAGGGGTCCAGGGGTCTGGGAAGGGGGGGAGCCGCTGCTCCAGGGCGGGGAGTCAGGCGATCCCGGCCTGGGGGTGCCCTGGAGGGGAGGATGGGGAAGGCCAAGGCCATCTGGGGGAGCCACGGGGGCTCCATCAAGCGCTACACCCCTGTCCCTGGCTTGGGCACGGGGCGGCCCTACGTATCCCGGCCGCAGCCGCTTTGTTTTGCCCCCGCCGCGTTACCGTTCCCTCAGGCGCGCTCCCCCGCCTGCCCCAACCAATCACGGTGGAAGAGGGGCGGGGCGGATAGGCATCCTCTCCAATAGAAGCGTTAATGAGAAAGAGGCGCGGCCCCCGGGCGTGACTGACGGGAAATGCCGGCCTATCCGCGTGCATCTCGCGGTCACAGACCCAACCATTCAGGGAGGACCGATTGAATGGGAGGGAAGGGAGAGCGAACGGGAGAAACAAGGCACGCGTGGGGAGGTGACGGTAGGGGGCGGAGAGGGGCAGCAATGACGTCCAATCGGCGTCCAGCTGTGCCGCAAGGAGGAGCCAATCGACGACCAGGTCTCCAAGTAGGTGTCCAATCAGAAAGGCAAGAAGGCGGAACGTGCGCCAAGAGGGGGAAGGGGAAAAGATGACCGTTGGGGCGATGAGCGATAGCAGCGGTGACCAATCAGTGCTCAGCAGGCCCTACTGGGGAGCCATTCAGGTTGCAAGATGGGCGGGCGCAGGGGGCTGAAGGCCGCTATTTTCGCTCGGTTTTCATGGCTGTAGGGGGCTGTTCGGTGGGGGGCAAACGGGATCTAACCGCCCTTTCCCGCCCCAGGGCCTTTCCCGCCCGCCCGGCCCTGTACTCACCTTCCTGCGCGGCATCCTTGGTGGGGGTGGGGGCGGGGGCAGCGAAGGCAGTTGGTCTCCGGTGCCCCCGGCCCGGGAAGCGGCGGTAGCCGCCGCGTTAGCACCGGTGGGCTCCGTGGTGACAGCCGTGTCTCTCGTGCTCTCTCGCTGACGGTCACGCCGCGCCAGGCCGCTCCTCCGCCGCCAACAGCCCCTGTTCCCAGCTAGGTCCCTCACGCTTCCGCCGGGACACGGTCCACACCCCCGTCACGTGACTCAGATCTCGCCTCACGCCAGCGGCCGCCGCCATCTTGGATTCGGACAGGTAGAGTCAGGCTCTGTTGACACTGAAGCTGGCGGCAGCCATGTTGGATGTGGGCACTGACATTTCCAGGCGGGGGGGCTGCCCGCCATCTTGGTTTAGGGCATGAAGACGGATTCGACCCTAGTGACGCTCGAAGTTTGAAGGGCCGTTGGGGAGTCGGACAGGATGTTTTCCAAGGAGCCTGGTGGCTGCGGCGGGTTAGGGCAGGCCCCGACTGCCTCGGAGGCCCTGATCGGCCATCTTGGCTGCTGTCACTAGAGCCCCTTGCTGGTTTCATTGATCGGTTCGGTGTGAGTAGGTCGGTGAGTGTCGATGATTTTCCTTCGGGAGGCGGGAGAGTTCGGTATTGTGGTCTCCGTACTGCACCCTGCCCTCCTCTTCCTGACCACTTCATCCCTGGGCTCTGTCTCCTCCAGACTCAGTCGGGTATCCGCTGCTGAGGCGGGGTCGGACAGGGGGTATCAGGGGACTGGGAAACGGAGTTCTGTTTTACCCAGCTTGGGGTAGGGTGACCAGACAGCAAATGTGAAAAATCGGGATGGGGGTGGGGGGTAATAGGAGCCTATATAAGAAAAAGACCCCCAAATCAGGACTGCCCCTATGAAATCGGGACATCTGGTCACCCTAAGCTTGGGGTGGCAGCATGAGTTGGTGGATGGAGCAGCTCATTAGAAGACCAGTGCTCATTGTAGGATTGAGAACCCCAGTTCCCCCCCCCCCTTATTATTTTCACACGCTGCTGTTCCTTAATCTGGCATTGAGATGCTGTGTGATAGTCACTTTACCGTTCAATGTCTCCGTTTCCCCATCTTTCAAATAAGGATAATAATACTTCCTATGTGGATTGTAGGCATAACCCAGTAATTTTTGCAATATGCCTCATGGAATGAGTAAGTAAAATCTATATGAATAACTATTTATTGATTATTTTGTTATAGTCTGCGGTTACAAACCTGGGAAGGAGAGAACTCTATCAAATGGAAAGTTTGTGTGCCAGTCACAAATAATGAAAAAGATTAAAAGAAATGGAGGGGAATGTTATTAGATTTTTAAGATTGCAATTCCCACTAAGTTAAGCAGATTTCTTAGTAAACAGTTAATGAGCTAAAAGTTTATTGTGAGGTTTGTTTATTGCTATAATAATACTTGATAATGTTGTTTATATTTCATTAGCACCATATGGCAGTACCAGTACTTAAAAAAAAAAAAAAAAAAAATCTCACAGCAGTCTGATGGGGTATTGTCGATAAGGCCAGACCCGCCCTAGAAACTTTTGCCGTTATGGCATTTTTATACCAGCAAAAAGCCTTAGTGTAGACACAGGTATGTTGGCAAAAATGTCATATTGCTTGTAAAACTCATTTTGTTGGGGAAGCTGGGTATGAGCTTTGCACTTCTACTGCAGGAAGAGGGGAGGCCTTGCTGGTATAGTTATACCAGGAAAATCCTTTCTAGCATAGACAAGGTCTAAATGTTATCCCTATTTCTACTGATGATGTGACCTATCTCCTCCAAATCCTAAACCTTAAGAAAAACTGAGGTTGTTTCCTTCCACCCCAAACAAATCATGACGTTTGCAGGACTTAAAAATTCTAAGGTTCTTTAGCTGGATGTTATTCTGTAATCTTGATATCTGATGTATTTGAAGACCGGTTATGGAATCTAAAAGAAAAGTCTTGATCATTTGAGGTCATTTAAGAACAGCACCTTTTCATTTTTGCAAAAGTGTGAACTCTGGGGTTTTGTCCCAATTCTAATGTGGGCAGTTGTATTCTGCCTCACTTAAATCCTCTTTCAGATTCAATTGGATAAAGAAGCCTTTGCTAAACTGTTGTATAGTATTCCTGCATATTATTAAACACTGCTGGGGTGGGATGTGGCAGTTGCTGTATTTTAGTGTTGCGTGAAGGATTTGTCTGTACAGCTTGTACATCAGTTATAGTTTGTAAAGTGTTTTGAGATCAGTCTGGCTGAAAAGTTCTGTAGAACTGAAGTTCTGTTAAGTCACAGGTGTAAGATGCACACTTAAGCAACATTCCACAAAAATCATAAGTTAACTTCTTGCAAATGTGCACATCCTGTCAAGTTACCTACTTCTTTGGACGGGTCAGTGCTGACAGGAAACTATTGGCTAAATGGGACAGACAATCCTGTTGTGACAAGACTTGATTCAAGTTTCTTTGCAGAAGTTAATAACCAGTGAAGCTAAACAGCATTTTGCAAATTGCTTAGAGAATATTGCTCTATTATCTTGATATAATAACTGTCTGCTGCTCCTGAGGGACAAGAACTGTAGAATTGAGAACAAAGGGCATTTTGTGGCCAATGAGACCTTAGTTTCCATGTTTAACATGGGCAGGGCTTTATTGTAGTTATAACAACAAGATGCAACTATGGCAGCAGAGCTCTCTAAGCAACATACAGTATCTAACCATGTTTAGAGTTGGTTTATTAGGCTGTTCCTGCTCTGTATCTCCAGAGTCAATATTCACTTAGAAGTAAGAGTCAGGATCGGTGACTGCCTGTGCTCTAAGTGAATGGAAAGTCTATTTCTGGGAGTCTTTATTTGCAGTGCTCCAATGTGTAATATTCTGCACTTAGCCATAATGTTTCAGTTGGTAATCTCAAAGCATTTCACAAAAGTGGGTAACCATTTGACTACATTATACAGATGGTGAAACTGAGACACTGAAGTTCAGCAATTTGCTCAAATATTACGGAACTTGGCATCTAGGCCTCCAATCTCCCATGCTTCTAACAGCAACACTGGCTCATTTTCATAGTTCTTAAAATAGTTACTCCTCGGGGAATTCTGTGCAAAAAAAAATCCATGCATGATATTTTCAAATTCTGCATATTTTGTTCGTCAAAATAACAAATATAATCACGCCAGTTTCAGTTAGTTTGGAAATTTATTCCAAAATACCTGTCAACAAATATGTCTACAACAAAACAGACGACAAAAAAGATTCGGGAAATGTTTTTTGACAAATAGTTTCCTTACTAGGCATATTAATACAGAACTTTGAGTAATAATTTATTTAAAATACAATACAGAGAAGTGTTTCCTGCACCCCTCAGAAGCCATGCAAAGGCTTGGGGGAATCAGGAGTAATGAGGGAGAGGGAAGTAGTTGCTGGGAAGGAGCCTAGGAATGAACTTGGAGGGTTGTTGGATTTGGGAGGGGGATTGTTAGGGGGTTGGAGAGCCTCCCCCTTGCAGACCCTATCTGATCTCTAGCCTCTCCCATGGATTCAGGCACATCTGTCCCTATTCCTGTGTGTCCCACCACTCTTCCTCCCCCATTCCCATGTTTCCTTGCATTCCCTGCCCATCATGTGTCAATGCATCCCGCAGCCACCCCTCCCCTCCTTCCTTCTGTCCCCATGTATCCCTGCACCCCCACTCATCCACCCCGCCTCCCCCATCCCCATGTGTCCCTGCACCTCCTGCCCGCCCCCCCAGCAGTAAATAGTATTAGGATGATTGACAATACCCCTATTTTTACAAAGTATGCGTGAATGGAAAAAACACACTTTCCTCCTGTAAATTGTTATAGGTTCTGCTCAGGTGCCTGATGAGAAAGGAAGATCGAAGCCTTCATTGCTGAACTTTTCCATCCTCTGTTGGAAGGAGGAAGGGACCAGGTAACGACTGTTATGCTGCAGCTTGCCAGAACTTTTCTCGCACATAAATCTCTGATGGAGCTAATTTTAGGGACTGGGTGGCTCAGGGGATTGGTAATGGGATACCGAGGCGTTTGCTGTTTGCCTGCTAGTTCAAAATCCAGTTCAAGTTGGGAATGCTGGGAAATGGTAACATCTGATGGCTATTTAGTGACTTGCGTGTGGAGAATGTTCAAGGTCCCTGTCCAGCTCCTCTCAAAAATTCCACGATCACCAGTTCTGATTAGTGAAGTGGTATGTATTGGGGAAAGGAGCATGATCCAGGGAGCTGTCG
This sequence comes from Malaclemys terrapin pileata, assembly GCF_027887155.1. Classification (NCBI taxonomy): domain Eukaryota; kingdom Metazoa; phylum Chordata; order Testudines; family Emydidae; genus Malaclemys; species Malaclemys terrapin. Next base: position 10,121,095 of record NC_071529.1, read on the forward strand.
ATCAGTACTGAGGTGCACTGGCAGAGCTATGTAGTAAAAGTTTGTTGTGCCTGCCCGGGATATGGTTGGTTCAAACCCTAGTATAATCACTCTTTCACTAGCACAGATTGATTGACCTTTTGAAGATATATTAGGGAGAGGGTATGGGGAGGACATTTGTCTGTCTTTCTTTTTTGGCCACTGTATTAAAATAAATTCCCTTGTATGCAGCGCTGTGGGCTGTGTCAGGAACGAGGATCCTTCTTTCTGTCTGGGTTTTCAAGTGTTACCTTCATCGCCTCAGTTTGGAATAAGGCATTTACAGAAGTGTCATTTCTACACTGACTTAGCATTACCACTAGATGTCACCGTATGAAGCGACTTATTCACCCTTCTAAATCTAAAACTTAATTTAAGAATTTATCTTAAAGGGCTGGATCTGACTCCACTACATGCAATAATCAGATTAACTTTTATCTATGAAGAAAAAAACATTTCTGGCTGACAGATCCCTGTGGTCCCTTAACCAGGACTGAAAGTCTTCCAAGGAAGACCCAGAATGAAGAATTTTCTGGAGTCACTTTGGGTTAAATTTTTCAAAAGCACTGAAATAGTTTGAGCCTAACTTCCATTTTCGAAAGTGACTGAGGAACCTAAGTCTCATTGAAAATAATTGAGATGCATTGTCCAAATCTTAGCAGTACCAGCAACTATAGGAGGTGAAAGGAAAAGCATTCCTGAAGAAGGGTGTGACTCTTCTGAGAAGTAAAAGCAGTCTTTGTAATATCTAGGGAGGCAATGGTATGTAATGGTTAGGACAAAGGATTGAGAGTTGAGAGACCTGGAGTTCTGTACCTGGCCCTGTTACAGGCTTGCCAAATCAGTTAACACTGTCTTCGGTTACCCACCCATAAAATGGGGATAATACAAATCTACCTTAACAGGGATGTCATGAGGCTTAGTACATGTTTGTAAAGCACTTCACGATCTTCAGTTGAAAAGTGCTGTACAAGAAGTGTTCTATTATACATTATTAATTGCTAGGGTAGGGGGGTTATTTTTAGTGAGACATTAAGAGATCACTTTACCTGCAGCAGCACAGTTAGGTGAAGTGGGGACAAATGACATACGAGTAAAACACGACACAGAGGAGATATCTGAAACATGGGCTTTTCTTTGCATGATTGCACCTGTCCATTCCATTTCAGGTGTGCGTGCGTGCCCAGTGCACCAGAATCACAGATTTTTTTCCCTTAGCAGTGGCTGTTGGGGCAGTACATGGACCCTTCACTACCTTGTGCTGCTGCATGTTTGGCATAAAGATCATGGCCACCCCAGACCCTTCTCAGTTCCTTCCTACCATTGTGATTGGTAGTCGGAGCGCATCAACTTGCTATTGCAAGTTTCTCCCTTGACAGGAAAATTGTCTTTCATTCTGTGAATAGTAAGTGTATTTTTTAGTGTTAGATTAGTATAGGTTTTCTTTGTTATTTTTCTTGGAGCCTGGGTTCAGTTTTTTTTCACTTGGTACCAATGCCTGATACTGGAATATGCCTTGGTCTCTGGATTTTAAGCCTTGTGCAGACTATAAGAAATCTATGCCAGTGAGTGACCCTCATTCCACCTGCCTGAAGTGCCTCAGTGAGGTCGCATTCAAGACTGCTTCCAGATTTGCAGGACTTTAAACCCTGGACAAAAAACAATAGAGAGGTGAGGCAATGTCACGTCCTCTTGGAGGCAGCCCTGCGTATGCCTTCGGAACCTTCCCGCTTGGGGCACACACCGAGTACTCTGCATCAATGCAGATTGCTCCTCTAGACATCACTCCTGAATGTTGGCACTGATCCCCTACCCTGGCACCAAGAAAGAAGCACAGAAGATCAGATTCGTCAAAGGAGCAGAGGCTTGGCTCCACTAGCACAGTGGTTCTTAAACTGTGGGTTGGGACCCCAAAGTGGGTTACGATCCCGTTTTAATGGGGTTGCCGGAGCTGGCTTAGACTTGTGGGGGACAAGGGCCAAAGCCAAAGCCCAAGTCCCACTGTCTGGGGCTGAAGCCTGAGAGCTTCAGCCTTGGGGGTGAATGGGGCTGAGTGGGGCTTTGGCTTTGCCCACCCCCCATCTGAGGTGGCAGGGATCAGGCAGGCTTGGGCTTCGGTCCCCCTTCCGGGTTGGGTAGTAACTTTTTTTTTTTTTTGTCAGAAGGGGGTTGCGGTGCAATGAAGCTTGAGAACCCCTGCACTAGAGGATGGAGGTCCCTGCTACCATCCACCAGTAAAGAATCAAGTGGACAGGGTAGAGCATCCTCTGGGAAGAGATGCTTTCACGTACCAGTCTATTCTCATCCGGGGTTGTTCACTCTGGGATCGGTGCCCACGCTGTTGAGACCTACTCCCACTACAGTGCCGACTCGTTCGGTGCAACAAGAGCATAAGGAAAATCTCTTGGTACTGATGATGCCAGAGTACCTGTGTAGCAGCACAAGACCTATTCTGCCTTCCAATGACATACTCTCTTATGGTCCAGAGGACAAATTGGCTGGTAACAGTGGATCCTCCGGCCCCAACTATGGACTTACCTTTGAGTCATGATCAGCTCTTGGTACCATGGGGAGGCTAGATTTTTCAGAATATCCAGCACTTTCTCTACTGGGGCAGTCAAAGGATAAACCCAGCATGCTTTTCCTGGTGCTGCTATCTCTGGAGAGATGCTCCTTGACCTCGGCACCATTTAGCACAGTGGTTAGGCAACTCGGGGTGTTCCTCAGAGTCTGAGGTAGGGTCTTATGCCCCTTAATCCCGGAGTAGACAATGGCACTTCCCTTTGCCTTCATCAAGGGAATTTTGCTAATGGTACCTACCAGATGTCCAGAGACAGGGACCCATGGGTCCTATCCTATACTGATCGCCCTGCAGGAACCCATAGGGCATGCCTCCCACTTCCATGTCTGTACCACAATCTGCCCTCATTTCCTTCTATATTGGTGTCTGTGCAGTAAGAGGGAACTGATGGAGGTCTGGGGTGGCTCTGCCTTTTATACCATTGTGCAGCAGCGGAGGGCACGTGCCACCCCACTGGGTACGGCTACCAGATAAACCTCTGACTCTGGTGCCCTGGGTGCGCACACATCGGAAGTGGAATGGACATGTACAATGCATCTTGAAGAACAACAATTACAGAATAGGTAGTAACTTTTTTGGTTTTGTTATCCTCCCCACTCTCCTCCTCCCTCCCTCCCCCCCCAAAGTCATCTGCTTACATACAAATAATCCAGGTGGCCAGCTCTAAGAGATAGAGCTGTAACAGCCATTTAGCAAGAACAAGGCTAATGGTTCAGTACTTTTTATTTTTTGTTAGGTCCTGGTTTACTGCTGTGGATGGCTAATGACTTCCCACTTTTTCCCTTAAGACTCCTATAGATGTTTACGAAATGGTTCCAGTCAGTTCTTTTTCTAGCTTCACCAAGAGTTGTTCTAAATCTGCCACTCTGTTATCTCAGTTTAACAGCTGTAGTCAATAAGAACATAAGAATGGCCCTACTGGCCCATCTAGCCCAGTATCCTGTCTTCCGACAGTGGCCAGTGCCAGGTGCCCCAGAGGGAATGAACAGAACAGGTAATCATGGTCCATCCCCTGTCGCTCATTCCCAGTTTCTGGCAAACAGAGGCTAGGGACACCTTCCCTGCCCATCCTGACTAATTACCATTGATGGACCCATCCTCCATGAATGTATGTAGTTCTTTTTTGAACCCTGTTAGGGTCGTGCCCTTCACAACATCCTCTGGCAAGGAGTTCCACAGGCTGACTGTGCATTGTGTGAAGAAATACTTCCTTTTATTTGTTTTAAACCTGCTGCCTATTGATTTCATTTGGTTACCCCTAGTTCTTGTGTTATGAGCAGTAGTAAACAACACTTCCTTATCTACTTTCTCTACACCAGTCATGATTTTATAGACCTCAATCATATCTCTCCTTAGCTGTCTCTTTTCCAAGCTGAAAAGTCCCAGTCTTATTAATCTCTCCTCATACGGCAGCCGTTCCAAACCCCTAATCATTTTTGTTGCCCTTTTCTGAACCTTTTCCAATTCCAATAGATCTTCTTTGAGATGGGGCGACCACATCTGCACACAGTATTCAAGATGTGGGCGTACCATGAATTTATATAGAGGCAACGTGATATTTTCTGTCTTCTTATCTATCCATTTCTTAATGATCCCCAACATTCTGTTCGCTTTTTTGACTGCCGCTGCACAGAGTGGATGTTTACAGAGAACTATCCACAAAGACTCCAAAATCTCTTTTTTGAGTGGTAACAGCTAATTTAGACCCCATCATTTTATATGTATACTAACGCTTTCCAATATGCGTTACTTTGCATTTATCAACATTAAATTTCATCTGCCATTTTGTTGCCCAGTCACCCAGTTTTGAGAGATCCTTTTGTAGCTCTTTGCCTGGGTCTTAACTATCTTGAGTAATTTTGTATCATCTGCAAATTTTGCCACTTCACTGTTTACTCCTTTTTCCAGATTATTTATGAATATGTTGAATAGGACTGGTCCCAGAACATACCCCTGGGGGTCACGACTAGTTACCTCTCTCCATTCTGAGAACTGCCCATTTATACCTACCGTTTGTTTCCTATCTTTCAACCAGTTACCAATCCATGAGAGCACATTCCCTCTTATCTCGTGGCAGCTTACTTTGCGTAGGAGCCTTTGGTGAGGGACCCTGTCAAAGGCTTTCTGAAAATCTAAGTACACTATATCCCCTTGGTCCACATGCTTGTTGACCCCCTCAAAGAATTCTAATAGATTGGTGAGGCATGATTTCCCTTTACTAAAATCATGTTGACTCTTCCTCATCAAATTATGTTAATCTATATGTCTGACAATATTGTTCTTTATTATAGTTTCAACCAGTTTGCCCGGTACTGAAGTCAGGCTTACAGGCCTGTAATTGCCGGGATCACCTCTGGAACCCTTTTAAAAAACTGGTCACATTAGCTATCCTCCAGTCATCTGGTACAGAAGCTGATTTAAATTATAGGTTACAGACTACAGTTAGTAGTTCTGCAGTTTTACATTTGAGTTCCTTCAGAACTCTTGGGTGAATACCATCTGATCCTGGTGACTTTTTGCTGTTTAATTTATCAATTTGTTCCCAAACCACCTCTAATGATACCTCAATCTGGGACAGTTCCTCAGATCTGTCACCTAAAAAGAATGGCTCAGGTTTGGGAATCTCCCTCACATCTTCAGCCGTGAAGACTGATGCAAAGAATTAATTTAGTTACTCCGCAATGGCCTTATCGTCCTTGAGTGCTCCTTTAGCACCTCGATCGGCCAGTGGCCCCACTGGTTGTTTAGCAGGCTTCCTGCTTCTGATGTACTTAGCAATTTTTTTATTACTTTTTGAGTCTTTAGCTAACTGTTTCTCAAATTCTTTTTTGGCCTTCCTAATTGTATTTTTACACTTCATTTGCCAGTGTTTCTGCTCCTTTCTATTTTCCTCACTAGGATTTAACTTCCACTTTTTAAAGGATGCCTTTTTGCCTCTCACAGCTTTTTACTTTGTTTAGCCACAGTGGCTCTTTTTTGGTTTTCTTACTATGTTTCTTTTAATTTGGGGTATACATTTAAGTTGAGCCTCTATTCTGGTGTCTTTAAAAAGTTTCCATGCAATTTGCACAGATTTCACTTTTGGCATTGTACCCTTTAATTTCTGTTTAACTAACCTCCTCATTTTTATGTAGTTCCCCTTCCTGAAATGAAATGCTACAGTGTTGGGCTGCTGTAGTGTTTTTCCTGCCACAGGGATATTAAATTTAATTCTATTATGGTCACTATTACCAAGCGATCCAGCTATATTCACTTCTTGGACCAGATCCTGTGCTCCACTTAGGACTAAATCACGAATTGCCTCTACTCTAGTGGTTCCAGGGCCAGCTGCTCCAAGAAGCAGTCATTTAAGCTGTCAGTAGAACTGCATCAGAAGAGCTTCTCATTCCCTAGCATATAATGCTAGGACAATTCCCACGCTCACCTATACTGTCCTTGGAGAGATCTTCAAGTTGTACATGACAAATCGTCACTGTCTTTCACAAAAACATCTGTTTCAGGGCTGATGGCGTCTTTGTGCTGCCAACTGCATATCACTGGCTAGGAGTCTTGGGCCTGATTCTTTACTGTCTTGAACCTTGTGTAGTTATTTATACCTGTGCAAATAGGATGTAAAATGCCAACGTTCTGATTTGGTAGTTCTTAAACTTTTTTTTTTTCGCATGTGTACATAGATGATTCAAGGTGCAAAGCTGTAGTGAATCTAGTCTGGACTAAAGAGCGAATGCAATTGCACAGCAGTAAGCCTGGCTCTGCAGCCGTTGAGCCTTCACTTCAGTTGGAGTTGAGGGTGCCCAGCACTTCGCACTTTTCAGGGTTAGGCCCAGTCTGAGTGAACTTGTGTATAGCCCAGACTGTAGCAGTCATGAAGATAGTCTAGGATGTTGGATTCATTTCCATGTTGGCACAGTGTACTTATTCATGGATTTAGCAATTAAAATATTCATCAGCTGTTGCATGCAAAGGGGGACTCTTGTTTTGAGAGTATGTGCCTACTGTCCTTTCAGGAAACAGCTGGCTGAGATGGACCGATGCCTCTTCTTCATTCCCTTTCTGCTCTGATTTCCCATGAAGCAGAGGGCAGCTCAGAATCCTTTTGTCTGGTAACCCCAAGTTCCATTTCCAAGCCAGTTTGAATGTAGCAAGGATCTGGATTGTAGTGTAAACAATAACTACGAAAATCTTCAATATCAAGAGACCATCTTGGCCACCTACCACTTATTGAGTTGGAAGTTTTGCAGGGCACAGCTAACTTTAGGTAGACAAAGGTACTACAGGGAACTCCAACAGAACCCTTGCAATTACTTTTTCTGCTGTGGCTCTGGCATCACAGACAGTTCTCTGGAGCCAGCATTTTCTGGCATCCAGGAACAAGATCCAGGCCAGTTTGGCCCAGCTGACTTCTAGTGTAACGGAAAGTAGTCCAGTCTGAGCTTTGCTGAAAGCGAAAAAGTTTTCATTCAGTTATAGCTGCAGATTTCCTGGTTCTTTCCCCTGGCCCCAATGTTATAATTGAATTTATTGAATGGGCCCATAATAAAAGTAATTTTTGCTAAGCGGGGTCAAAACACCTCATGATGGGCCAAATGTTTTATGCCTTCCCAGCCCCACCCCCAGCAAGTTGGGGTGTTTTGTATCCTCTTGGCTGCTTTTGAATTCATGACCTGCTCCTTGAATACATTCCTTCCAGTCTAAGCAGTGCTCTCCAACTGCCTGGCACTGATGTTAATGTCTTGCTTCCTGATCAATCAAGTCCTTTGCACACTTCCTTAAAGGAAAACTCTACTCATTTTATTCAGCCCAATGGCCCAAACGTTCCCAGGGGTAAGAAACATTTATCACCAGGACTAAAACTTTGACACACGTGGGAAGGGAGATTAAAATGTTTATCCCACTTGGCATTTCTGACCCTATCCTGTGGGCAGTCATTTTCCTCTAAAATTGACCAAGGCGATGTGGATAATGAGTAGCAGAGACTATGTAATTTCCTACCAACCTGAATAATGGTTTGACTGTAATAAAGAAAAAAAAGGGGGGGGGGCGGCGGGAGGAGGAAAGCTTTAAGCACAAACTATGCCCTTGGTTGCAGATGGTCAATTTCCCTGGAGTCAGTGGGTGTACTGGGGACAGAATCTGGTTTGCAGTCAAGTATCAGGGGGTAGCCGTGTTAGCCTGTATCTACAAAAACAACAAGGAGTCTGGTGGCACCTTAAAGACTAACAGATTTATTTGGGCATAAGCAGTGGTTTGCAGTGTTTCAGTATTTAAATAGTGGCCCCAATTCCCCATTGTCCTGTGCCTTTTGTAGTAACACCAAATTGTATAAAATGTTATCAGATCAGACTGCTAGCATTTTATACCCACTTTACCCTGGATTACATGAGTGCAGTGGTGAGTTGGGCCAGTAACATGTCCTTTTTTTTTTTTTCTAATGTGTCAAACTATTATCAAAGCATATGGGGAAACAAGATGACCGTTCTTTCCAGTAGGCTTGCACTCTGCCAGAATCACTCTTCAACAAGATGGCCGCCGTAGGAGAAGGCTCAGAAATGCCGGCTGGAATTGAAAGTTTATTTGAAAACTCCTGTCTTCAGTTTATTTATGGTAAAACAAAACCCGCCCCAATCTTCTTTCCTTTGGAACTTCTAGACTTACGCTGAGCCAAATGGGTTGTTTTCCTTCAGTATCTGCTTTTTCTTCCTATATTCTGCCAGTTACTAAACAGCTCTCTCTATGTAACCTATTTCCTAATTCATGGGGTCTTAAGCTTTTTCAAAATGAGAAAACCATCTTAATAGAAAAATTGTCATTGGAATCACCTTGCCTCTGTGATAGAATAACATTCCTGTGCCAAATATAGCAGTTTACATGGAAAAGTAACATCAGGAAAACATTTAATGCATGTTTAACTTATTCTAATGCAATTTAGTAGCTGAAAACAAAGCAATCCAACACCAAGTGACCAGCCAGCTGCCTGCAGGCCACCAGCTAATGCTCTGTGGATCACAACTGGTCCATAGATAAGAGTTCTAATTACAGAGGGTCTCATACACTAGTTCAGAAGCCATGTTTCCCCCCCACCCCAGGAATGTAATGCTTACTCCTGCTGTTTTAAAATTCATTCTCCTAAGCAAGCCATTGTTCTGTGACTATTAACGCTTTGCATTTAACGTAGCCCCTCTTCTCAAGGGGATCTCAAAGCATTTTAACAAACAATAGTTAAGCCTCTGAGGTAGGGTAACCTTTTTATTGTGGTGCAGTGACTTTTTTTTTTTCTCATTGTGAGTCAATGGCAGAGTTGGGAACAGAACACGTGAGTGGGGATTTTTAGTGTCTCATTCTATCCACGGGACAGCATTCCCACACTGTTTCCCTAGGCAGACCCTTTATCTTCTGAATCCATGCATTATCTGGCATTGATTCCTCAGTGCTTGACTGGTTTCCTCTCACTGGTGCTAGTCTTTATTCATTTACATGCTCCCTTACTGAACTAGCAATGTTTGACATCAGTGATTCCTCTTAAGTGAATTTATTACTTTCTGCCGTATGATAATACATAACTTAGTGCAAATTGTCTGTTTCATAATATCTCATCTTACTTTTATTAGGCATTGATGGCAAAGGTCCCACTGAATTCAGTGTGAGCCAGATCAGACTCTGAAGTAGCTTAGATGTGTGGCGAATAATCTGTCAAAGCCTCTAATTTAAAAAAATAACATCAGTTCTGCTGTTTGTACATTCACATGGTTTGATGTAAAACTGCCCACTAGTGAAAAGCAGCCATCTTTGGGGGATGGGGCTAGAAGGCAGGTAGCCATTTTATGTAATAATGTAGAGTGAGTGAGAAGAATTTTGTTCAAGGACACTGAGGGAAAGCCTGGTTCATACAAAAACATACCCTTTGAAGTTTCACTCAAAGATCAAGACCTTAAAACTAAGCTTTGTCTCCCTCCCACCCATAGTAAACAGCAAGGAATTTACTTAATCTCATTCAGGACTTGTCTGATAGATCAGAATGGTGATATTGTAGCGGGATCTGTTCATTCTGAGAGATTTCCAGTTTGTCAGTCACTCCAGTGAAGCTGATAGACTCAGAGCCAAGGAGGGGGAGATGGAGTTGTGTGGTGTTTTTTTTTTTAGGTGTGACTCAGGGCAGTGAGAGGAGGAAAACCTGTTACACACAAATAGACGCTCCTACACATATAGACTATAAATACTGAGCATAGTCCTGAACAGACTGTGCTTTTTAAAAAGGCTACTCTTTGGGAGAGTATTGACTAGATCAGCACTTCGCTTCAGATACCATGGGACAGATTTGATAGATTTTGAAGCTCTGATGCAGCATTTGCTCTTCCTGATGAGGTAGCTGGGGCTCTGCAAACAGAGAGATGGGTGAGAATGGTAGTTGGCTGGCTGCAGTAGATCTCTGCAGTAGATTAGTTCTGCTTCTTGACTGTTCAGGATTGGAAGGTTACAGAAATTACAACAGCAGGATTAATAGAAACCAGCAGATAGAATACAATAAACAAAACTTGGGTTCTTAACCTTGGGCCCTTTAACACTCACAATAAGATTACATCACTTCTTCTGCTGTTTTACAGCATAGCATTCAGGAACCTCTGTTCTGAGGAGATGACTGCATTGTTCAGCTATATTTGAGCGCAGCATCCAGGATCCAGCACATCAGAAAAGTAACTGCTTTACCTCCGCCATTCTCAGAGCTGTGGCAGTGACTTCTGGAAGTGCAGCAGCTCTTGAAGAGGTCCAGAATGCACAGCATGTAGACTTTTGCTTCTGTGACAATAGACACACACCTTCCATCCTGGTCTGATTTGATGAGATTGAGGTGAGATTTTAAAATAGCTGCAGCCCTCTGGATGGATAAAAATTAGTTGTTTTCCCATTGTGGAGTAATTTAAAACCAACTGTTTTTAGCAGGATGCCAAATACTGCAGCTGTCAGCCTTGTTAATTATCAACTCATCCCACTCCTAACCATCTTCCTTCCTTACAGTTCTTTTCTCCTCTTCTTGGGAAGCTGTGCCTAAAAGTCTTAGAGGTAGTAAATTTAGAGGCATTGGCAGAACGAAATAAATCATGGCCCCAGGTAGGTAGGGCACTGTAGCTATGTCACTCTAATCTCATAGTGTAGATGCTTTCTACAGTGACGGAGGTTTTTTTGTTTTTGTTTTTCCATCACTGTAGGATCTCCATCTCCCTGAGCAACAGTAGCTAGGTCAAAGGAAACAGTCTTTGGTCAACCTAGCTGCATCTACACCAGGGATTAGCTCATCATAGCTACAGTGCTCAAGGGTGTGGATTTTTCACATCCCTGAGTGCTGTAGCAGTGTCAACCTAACTTTTAAGTGAAGACCAGACCTAAGAATCTAGGGGAGGAAGAAACAACTTGGTGGGGAAGACTGGATCAAATTCGGAAGATGATCTGGGGTAGTGCTTCTCCTCAAAGTAGCAAAGCTAAGCTGCATCCCACTGCAGCCTGCAAACACCCCAGCTGTATTTATAACACATGATCTGGTTAACTCAGGCACTGGGAGACATTTGTATGACCTCTGTTATGCCAGAGTGAAACAGCATGGAAACACCAGTGCTGAGGTGGCATGAAGCGTGATAGTTTTCGATTTGTGTGTCCAGTTGTAGAAACTGTTTGAAAGGCGAGTTTGAATTTTCATGAGGTGTGGACCAATTAAATGATCAGGGATTAATAGAAGGGTGACGCTACCAGTCAAAAGCTGTGACAAGAGACTGCGGTCACAGTTGCTTCTATTCAGCATTGCTAATTCCATTCTTCACTATTTTCTTATGATGGAGTTGTTCTCTTACCCATGTGCCCTCGTTGGTTCCTGCTCCATTCTTCTTTCTTGTATCTTGGCGCTCCCAGCTGACTTATGTGCATCTCCTGTTCCTTTGACACTATTCCATGTGGACCTTGATAGTTAAGTGTAGTTATTTCCAAGGCCAGTGGTTTGCTATTGAAAAGACTTTGTGTACAAAAAGGCAGAAACAGCCTAGAAGAGACAGACAGATTTCACTCTTAATTTCATACACACATTTTGAAGGGGTGGGGGGGATTCTATGTGGTCAGCCAGGAGAACAGGCTCAGGGACTTTCTAATTACCAGGGAGTTAAGGTACTAGTGTGAGGTCTTAGGTGAATTGAGGAGAACCTGTAGAAACAGCATCCAGCAGAAGAGCCATCTGGGAATATGTAATATAATTTTTCCCCTGCCTTCGAGAGAGAGGTGCTGTGAATAAGGGCCATAGTGTGTCCTTCTGGGAGAGGCTGGAACTAGAGTATTACTACTTTATTTATTATCGTCATCATCCTCTATGAATTATTTGTATTCCTGTAGCACCTAGGAACCCCAGTCATGGACCGGAACCCCATGGTAGTACTGTAGGTGTTTTACAAACACAACAAAAAGAAGGTAGGTTTGAGCTTCCGCACATGGCGATCCTAAATCATTCCTGCTCATGATGGGCTAGGATTGGAGTAGATGTGAGCTCCCACACAATTGGTGCTCCTGCATAATTTCTTACAGTACCATGTGCTAGGAGAGGGTAGGCCGGTAGTATCTGTGAGCTCCCAAACAGGGACTGATTCTACAGTACCCATAATTAGGAGTGATTGGACTAGGAGATTTTATGGGGATGGCAATGGGGGTGTATGTGTGTGTGTATATATGTGTGCATCTCCTGTTCCTTTGACACTATTCCATGTGGACCTTGATAGGATTGTGTGGGTGTCATATATATAATTTCTTTTAAAAATGTTAGTAACAAAATTGTAGCTTATATTTCATCTGTGCTTCAATTACAAGATTCATTCTATGCGTCTGTCATTCCTTCATTAACTGAAGTATTGCAACGTACACCTGCACACCCTCTGAAAGAGGGTTCTTCTTGAAATAAGAAGATGATTGCGCTTAATGCAAGAGTTATGTCCTGAGTGTTTCCCCATGCAAATTGAAGCAGCAAGCCTTGTGAGAAGGGAGATAGAGGAAGACGATGAAGAGCACTGCTCTGCTGTGATATCCACTAAAGGAGGTCAGCTGCTCACTCCTGTCACATAATGTTTTCTTGTCTCCAGAAAGGTTGGAGGGGAGCTGAGGCTGCTTTGCCACCTCACTCCTTTCCCCCTCTCTTATCTAGTTAAGCCACAGCTTCCCAGGCTCTGCTGCGTCTACATGAGATATGTATACCACACCCGTCTCGCTGCACACCAACCATCCCCTTCTGGGGAAGCAGAAAAATGATGTCTGAAACCATTAGACCGAATCTGATCCCAGGGAGGGCTAGGATAGGATTACAAGAGCCACTCTAAGTTTTTATATAACAATGTCTCTTGGCCTGAAGTTTGATCACATACCTTTCAGTTCGGACTAGGACATAAAACTATATGTTGCATAACAGCTTGCATACAAAATGTGTGAAATAGAACTACAAAGTTCAAATGAAAGCAAGAGCAGGAAAGATGATCCCAAATGATATTTGAGAATTAAGGGGGTGGGTGGGGTGATGGAGTAAGAGACAAAGAGGTAGTGAAAGGCTCTTCTAGGCAGTGGGAGATGCAAGGGAGAAGGTCCTTGCACCTGAAGGAGTGAAGGAATGGAGAAGTAGATTTTCAAAATATCTCAGGACCAGATTTCCAGGTGTTCAGCCCCTACAATGAGAGGACCAGATTTTCAGTACCCAGCAGCTCACATTGTGACACTTTTTTGTGAACAGATTTGCAAGAGAACTCTGCACCCAAAATCCAGAGCGATGGTGAAAATTTGGCTCTGATTGTGGGTACTGAGCTCTCTTTAAAACCCTGGCCTACCTGAGTGGAAGGGATAGGGAGGGAAATAGAAGTGAATGAATCCTGTGTGGAAATAAAAACAATTCTAAAGATCAGTTCTGCAGTCAGACGTATGCGAGCAGACTCTTGCACCCATGCAGAGCCTTTGAGTTTACATGTGAGTGTAGGAGGTCTGCCTGTCTGGATCTGATTTGCAGGATTGGGTCTTATTTTTGTACCGAATAGAGTATTTTCAAAGAAAATGAGTTCGCTAATTCCAGCTATCAGACAGTAAATGGTGTAAATTGCAGAAAACTGGTGCGAAGATGTTGTATAGTGAATTAAGTTTAAAACAATAAGTGAGGCCAATAGCAGAGAAAGAAGCTATCCAATATGATTGATAAGAAGTTTATGCTGATGTGCTATGTGTCTCAAATAATTCCTTACTTTAGAACATTCAGGGTCCTACTTAAACTCTCCAAATCCAGGTGAAACCCCGCTGCAGCTGCCATGCCAACACTTAAACTCTGTGTACTGCAAGCCACCATCACATCAGAGAAGATGCACCAGGCACAAGACCATGAGTACATGTGAGTTTTGCATACCTGTCTGTGACATTATGGAGTAGCTACCCTGCTTTGTTGTCCCTCTGTTGTGGTACCCATGGTGTGTTGGTTTGTCCACTGCCTAGAAGCTCTGGCAGTACCCCCATGCAAGATAGTTTGGGGGTGGGGGGGGAGCGTCTGCATTTTCTGGCTTTTTTGAGGTTCATCCAGTTCATTAACGCTGTTTTGAACATATTTAAAATGTAGCTTAATTTCCTGTGTGTATTTGTTTCTATCTTTTCCTTAGCGGATCCAAAGAGAGTAAGCTGGGAGTATAAAGCAGAATGGAACCAAATTCATCCACTGCAGTTGACGGTTACACTAGGGTCTGAATTTGGCCCAGGGCATTTAACCACCTTCACCATGTTCCTGTGATACAGCTTTTAAATATTTTATAGGATTTGGATCTGTTGTGATTTTTTTTTTTTTGTTTTTTTTAAGCTTGTAGATTTTGAGATGCCTGGAATGCTGTGGCAGGTAGGTGATATCAAAATAAAATGTATTAATAATATGGGGCCTAACTTTGAGGTCGTCCTTTTTATTCATTCCATAGGATTTGACCTATGTGTATTATCACCATGTATTCACATGATGGACTAAAACTGGATCATCTTGGATTTTCTCTTATTCTCTACAGGCGGCCCAATGATCCTGTTTTCCCCCCAACCTTTAACCCTTCCATTATTATTGAAGCCCTATACTACAGTGATCTCCCTTTAGGCAGGGGTGGGGCACTGGATGGGACAATCTTTGGAAGCTACAAGTGCTGCTCCTTCATTTAATTAGAGCCACTTCCAGAATCTGCACTCCTAGGGGCTTGATCCTGCAAGTAGCACAGTATCTCCTGGAGATACCGAATGCAGTCAACCCATTAAAGTCCATTTGAGTTGAGGGCACACTGCAGATTGGAGGATTGGCATCTAAAGAGAAAGGGTATGATCTCTTTGGCAACAGGAGCTGGATTAGACCCTAAAACCTAGACTGGGAGTCAAATCCTGGAGGTACAGAACATCATCACTAATGGCTTGTGTACCTGGCACTAGCATGAGTTACTCTGGTTTGAAAGCAGCATAAATTGCACTAGTGCAAGCCCTGCCGTATGCTGGTGTAGCACATCTACCTTGAGACTTTGCATCAGTGCAGCTCTGCTGTTGCAAAAATTGCTAATGTAGACAAACCCTAACCTATCACTTAAGCCCACGTGGCTTTCCCTTCCTTGCCTATACCTGTTTCTAATTTATCTCTGTGGCATCTTTATAAATCCACAGTAGCTACTTAGCTTTGATTTTTTTTTTTCTTTTTCTGTCCCTTCTCATTCACCTATCACATTTTTTAAAGTGATATTATTGGAGGGGAGAGGTATGCTGAGATAGAACTCTTGGATTTCACCTGAAAGAAGGAAGAAGCTATGGTCCATCTAGTAGGGAATAGTATTAGTGAAACTACTGTTAAGAGAAAACTCTCCTTAATAAGTTTTTCTAGTTTAAAGACAAACCATGAACATTTCACTGACTTCAGGGGGGGCAGAGTTAGGCTAAAACTGAGTGCTTTTGCAAACCTCAGCCTTGCACTGAAAGGCACTAAGGGACCATGGACCAAACATGAGGTCAGACATTAGGAATCGTGAGTTCTAATCCTGCCTGCTAACTTGTTGCATGGCCATAAGCAGGTTTAAACCTCTTCCTGCCTCAAGTTTCCCCAACTGCAAAAGAAGGCTAATACTTAAAAGCCTCTCTCACAGGGATATTGGAAGAATAAATATTTGTACATGGCTTTGAAACTATAATTACTAAGTATTTTCATTAGTGACTTGTTCATAAACACGCTTTGCAGTCACTGAGGATCCAGCATTCTTCACGCAAATTATATCCCCTCAAAGAAAGTACTATAAGCACTTCAGGCAGTTGTTAGAAATGGCTAAGTTATTTGACGTGGATGATGGCATAAGTGTGTTATTAATGGACTGTTCAGTCAAAAACTGTAATAGTACTCTAAGTGGATACAAAGATACCATCTTCTAAAGAGATGGATTTCATGCAGTTATGAAATGTTGCAGCAATATTTTTGTCTTCTCTTTTCTCACAAGAAAAGACTGAAAGTATGTTTTGATTTCTGTTCTTGCAGAATATATTTTCCATAGGTAATATCTTTTTTTAAATTGAGCAACCCATCCCCTACTGGTAGGTAACATCCTAAAAATTTAAAATATTAAGCTATATAAGCAACTATGCTCACTTCCCCTCTCCCCCAACTGTGATAGCTTTTTATTCTAAAATTTCAGAGGCTGGGACAACTTTCTTCATATTGTGTCTAATAATTATCAGGACCACCTAGCAGTACACTTCCCTCTTTAGCTCTGACCTATCCGATGATGCTCTTCTAGCTATATCACAGTACTGGCAGTAAGAAAACATGCTGTCCTTGAAGAAGCACACTCTCTGTGAAGTAGAATATGGATGCTGCTGCAAATGCATCACATGGCATCGTGTGTCAAGAAAAATGGATTGTTACTTCTAATTGTCCTGTAAAATAATTTCATTTTTTTAAAAAAGTCTAAGAATGAGAGTGCTAAAAACTGAACCTGTTAAGCTACCTCATTTTCTTTTCTTCTCTTTTTTTCCCCCCCTCGCCCCCCCCCCCCCTGCCTTTTGCATGTAGATAAATCAGGAGCTGGGCGTCTAAATGATTTGGAGGATTCCTGGAAGAGGTGAAAACCTAAGTCACAGTGTTCAAATCTGACCTAGCAATGACTGAAACTTGGTACTTTCTGACAGCTGCTCAGTAAGGCTCACAGGCTGGGAAGTGAATGGGGAATGCTTGCTGTAACTTTAGTGTGAATAAAGGACTTTAGTCTCCTGATCTGACATCTCCTGGGAACACTCAAACTTGATAAAAATGAAATTAAGCACCCTTGTGTGAACACTTATTTCTTGTGGTCTGATTGAAGATGGAAAGATAAATTACAGCAAACTTTTAATTAATATCAACTGGAGTAGTGCACCAGAACTAATATTCCGTGTAACAATAAAAATTAAATTCAAGCTTTGTAGTCCTGATAGCTAGTGGTCCATTTCAGCTAAACTTGTTTATCATCATAGTTATTTCAGCTGGTATTAGGAAACAGTTGGTATACCCTTCATTTAAATGATCAGGCACCTATTATAGGTTAATTCCTGAATCCAGAGGAGTCTTAACTATTTTTCTATGCTCCTTTTATTCCAGGTCATATAAGAACCATTGTTTAACTGCAAGCTCGTGGGACCCTATTATAGTGATATGTTTTCCTCACAAAAGAGGTTCAGTGTAAGTAAAGGTTTTGCTGCCCTAGAAATAGAGGTCCAGTACACCCAAGTTCTGAATAAGATGGTGTTTCTGTTCAATATTTGGAGAAAATAATCATCTATGCTCATATGTCATCAACTGTGCTCAAGCCCTTTATCAGTGAATCACTTTGGACACCGAGAAAAAAGACCAAGTTTCTTGTTAGGTGTGCAGTGTGGCAGAAGTGTTGCTTTGTCCTGCTCCTAAAGTAGCAATGAATTAAACCTCTGCTTCCCTGGTCTAAAAAGCTTCTACAGTAGCAAACTTGATGTTCAGTTCACTTCACAATTTTTAAGGTGGTGGCATGTCAGCCGATGAGCTTTAGTAATTCTTGTTAGACAATGGTCATGTTCTAGCGCCAGGCGCAAGCCAGGGGTCCTGACTCCCACCCTCTACTAACCACCTTTTTGTGAAGGGTTGAGAGAATATAGTGTCTATACGTCAAAGCCTACTAGGTGTTTTGTGTCAGCGGCTACATCCTGTGTGTGCTCGGCGCAGGCAGGCCC
Source organism: Malaclemys terrapin pileata (assembly GCF_027887155.1). NCBI lineage: Eukaryota > Metazoa > Chordata > Testudines > Emydidae > Malaclemys > Malaclemys terrapin. Next base: position 10,138,922 of record NC_071529.1, read on the forward strand.
TACCCCAGCGAGCTTCCCCCACGTGCTCCTGGGGCAGGCCTCGCCCTCTTGCCCCGCCGGAGCTGGCTCTAAAAGTGAAAAAGAAACTCGGTCTCGCCAGGGAGGCTGCGAACCAGCCGGCAGGCGCTAAACCCCAGCGCTCACCTGATCTACCGTGGGGGGGGGACCCAGCGTCGCCTGCCTTCCTGATTGGCACTGGGGCGGGGAGTGAGACACAAACATGTCCTGCGTTTCTGATTGGGGCTTGGAGTGAGGGGTGGGACGCTAATTGGAATGCCGATTGGCCGCCGAAGAGAGGCAGGCCTTCCGCACGCTTCTCCTTTTCTGATTGGTCCCTGGTGCGTTGCCCATCCGGTCGGGATAGGAGGGGAGTGCGATATTATCATTTCTTGCTCTTCTGATTGGACCCTGCGTAAGGGGCGGGGCCTTCGCAGGTCTCCTCCCTTCTGGGCACTGCTCAGGGCGTGGCGGCGGCCCTCCATTGGCCGGGGGGCGGAGCTGGCCGCCGCCGGGGCCCAATGGGCAGCGGGGTGCGTTGGTCAGCTCGGCCCCCGAAGCGCTGATAAGTGGCGGCGCGGGGGGTGTCGCTGGTTACTGTCGGGGCTCGCGGGAGGAGGCGGGTGAGGTCGGGCCGGAGCTGGGGATGGCGGGGGCTGCCGGGGCCTCCTGCTGCCGGGGCGGAGTGGGGGGGCTGCAGCCGCTCAGGGCCACCATCCCTTTCCAACTGCAGCAGCGGCGCGGGGCAGGCGGAGACGGCGGCCGGGCAGGTAACGGGGGCCTGAGGGGGGGGGCGGGCTCTGGTGCTGGGGGGGAGTGGGCTGGGCTGTCGGGCGCGTAACGAGGGGTTGAGGGGCCGTTGGGGGGGAGGGGAGCGAGCGGGGGGGCCGTGGTGGGGGGGGAGGGGAGAGAGCTGAGCGAGTGGGGGGGCCGTGGTGGGGGGGGGAGGGGAGCGAGCTGAGCGAGTGGGGGGGCCGTGGTGGGGGGGGGGAGGGGAGCGAGCTGAGCGAGCGGGGGGGCCGTGGTGGGGGGGGAGGGGAGCGAGCTGAGCGAGCGGGGGGGCCGTGGTGGGGGGGGAGGGGAGCGAGCTGAGCGAGCGGGGGGGCCGTGGTGGGGGGGGAGGGGAGCGAGCTGAGCGAGCGGGGGGGCCGTGGTGGGGGGGGAGGGGAGCGAGCTGAGCGAGCGGGGGGGCCGTGGTGGGGGGGGAGGGGAGAGAGCTGAGCGAGTGGGGGGGCCGTGGTGGGGGGGAGGGGAGCGAGCTGAGCGAGTGGGGGGGCCGTGGTGGGGGGGGAGGGGAGCGAGTGGGGGGGCCGTGGTGGGGGGGGAGGGGAGCGAGTGGGGGGCGTGGTGGGGGGGAGAGCGGAGCGAGTGGGGGGGCGTGGTGGGGGGGGGAGAGCGGAGCGGGTGGGGGGGCTGTGGGGGGGAAGGGGAGAGACCGTACCCTGGAGCCTCCGCTCCAACAGCGGTTAGGGCAGGGCCCCCGCCCGGCCACAGTCCCCCCGCGCCCCCACCCTTCCCCCGTGTCAGTGGGGGGTCCCCCCTAGCGCGCGCACCCACCCGTCCGCCACGTGCTACAGAACCCAGCTGTGCGTGACCGGCCCTCCGACGCAGCACCCCCTCCCGCAGCAGCACCGCGGGGGCTGGTCGGGCCCTGGGGTGCACCCCCCCAGCAGTGACCCTAGCTCCCACCCCTTTCATCTGCGGCCGTTCCGCTTCCTGCTGGGCTGTTCCCCGCTGACAGCTGGCCAGTAGGTCTTGCCCACCTATTCCCATTTAGGGGCCCGTTTCTGTCTGTGTAGCCAGCCTTGTTGCCAACCCAAGTTCTTCTCTTGCACGTGCAGTAAACAGGTGTGTGGGATGCATACAATAAGGCCTTGCAGGGGTAGCACCGCAAGCAGACTAGGGTGGGTAAGAGTCAAACAGCTCAAGACTGAAGGAAAAGGAGCGGCCTATGCAAGAAGTGGTGGGATATCAGAAAAGAAGATCTTTATTTTGGCATACAGCGCTTTACAGGATATGGCACTAAATAGAGCAATTTGGAGAGAGACTGTTTATAGAGCAGACTCCATTTGGTGGGATTTACACAAGGAAGAAGACCAAAAGCTGCAAGTGAACAAAGCAAGGCCCTTTCCCCACCCAGTAAAGCATCTTCAGCTGTACTCCTGCAGAGCCTAATCTATTCTTTAGGGCATATGGCAAAGCACCTTGGCTGGCTCTTGCCTGAGGGTTGAGATGGAGAGGCTTATACTTTGGTTGCTTAGGTAAGGTAGAGTTTTGCATAGTGTGCTACTGTTTGAGTTGTAGGTGAGCCCAGAATCTTTGCGGTGAGCTGGTTTTTAGTGGTGGGGAAAATAGCTTACTTGTTAACAGGCAGTGAGTGTGTGATAACATGCTTAACGTCCACTCCTAGAGCTGGATCAGGTTGGAAACATAACTTCCCTGTATTTATCGACTGGTACTGGCTTGGTTATGGTGACATAACTCTACAAGTGCCTCCAACTCTTTGCCTTCCTTTTTAAAGATGGGAAATGGAAATAAGGTACTTTCCTTCACAGGGATAGTTAGGAGGATTACTTAATGTTTGTAACAAGAAGATGAAAAGCTTTATTGAGTGTGCCATTATCAACTTGGCAAAATGGAGGACAAACTGAGCAATGATCCCACCCAGCATAGGGATCAAAACTTGTTAGCTACATACTCTTTGATGGAAGGATCTGTATGCTGAGAAAGGGAGGAGGAAACAGAGACCTATAGCAGAGAGCAAAAAGGTAGGATTTTTCAAAGTCATATTATAACAGTAACTGGTGATCTTGGCTTCCTAGAACCTCCATTCTTGGTGTCAAAGTTAGTTTCGAGTTTAAATCTGAATTGTAGCAGCCGCTTTCCTGAAGGGTGTGGGTGGAAAGCCCCTGCATCTTAATCTAAACATGCTCTCCAGTTGATTAAATGTACCGCTTACAGTCTCTTTATTCTAACCATATCCTCATTCTGAGCAGAGTGACTTTGGCCCAAGCCATGAGTATATAGCATTCAAATGGCTGATGCTGCGGCTCAGGCTTAAACTGAAATTATATAGTGGTGCAAGTTACTTTTTTTAAGAGGGAGGTAATTTGAATCCTTATCAAGTACTGTGTCAAGGGAAATAGTATATTGCCTAGAGCTACAGACAGTTGAGGCTTGTTTTCTGTTCCCACCTCTGCAGTTGACTTTGAGAAAAATCACACTGCTGGTTCCTACATCTGTAAAATAGGGATATTTACCCATCATTGTAAAGCACTTTTAGATTCAAGAGAGAAGTTTTTTCAGAGTATTAATGTAAGAAAAGTACATAAAATGAGTATGTACTTGTGAGTGCTTTTTAAATACAAGTTGAGTGGGTGGAAATGAGAGTAATGAGAACCTGGAATGGGTGAGATATGGGGGAAAAACACGGGGGGGGGGGGAGGGAGGTGGATTTGGGATGAGAAGCAAAGATATAGTGGAAGGTGAACAAGAGCTAAACTAACCGGAAGATATTTTTGACTGCATTAAAACCATTCCGGTAGATGCGGTAAGTTTAAAATTCCATGTGGGCATTCTGATTACATGCACAAATAAGGAGCTTTCATCTTTGGGCTCTTGCAGTCCCTTCTGCACATTTGCCTGTTTGAGGCAGGGAAAATTTGTTCTTTGTCTTTGCATTATAACAAGTTCTTTGCCTTATTTTAAGATGGCTTTAGATCACAATTAAAAGATGCTAAATTGAAAGCTATATCTGGAGTTGAACAGCACATCCAATGCGGAGGTCACTTGACTTGATAGAGAAGCAATCATTTAAATTCATTTGTACTATGAACCATAATGGATCCCAAAACTGCATTGCCGAGGTATCTCAAGTCTTTTTTTTTTTTAAATCACTAAGTATAACTTTTTTGGAGGGCTTATATAATCTTGTGGAAACGTTTTTCCTTCCTCTGTGATTGCTGATTTATTTGTAGGGTTGCTCATGAGTGCTGGGCTGTTGCTGAAATCTTCCTTACTATATGAAACACTGAAAGAGCCGTGCAACACTTATTTTGGACTAAACACAAGGATTGCATGGGCTTTTCAAATAGTAAAGAAGGTTGGTCAAATTTTGGCCTACCAACCTTGACAGCATCCTTTTGAAATCCTTTTATATCTGGTTTTATGAATCAGTTCTTAAATCTACTTTAGGGTGGGTTAGAGCAATCACTTTTGTAAAGTGAGAATGAATGGCTGTTCCTCAAGTGTTGTGCATTTCATTATTTGAGGCTTATAGTACTAGTTCTTTTTCCTGCCACTGTGAGGATTAGTATTGATCAGAGAAGCCATTAGAGTATTTTGCCCAATTTTCACTTGAAATGAGTTCATGAAATAAACAGCACATTTCTTTGAGCACTAATCCCCCTCCTCTATGCTGCCTCTACTCTGAAACTGAAATGAAACTGCTGTGAATATGGCAATTTATCATTTGACAGTCTGAAAACTTACAAAATTAAAGCAAAACATTATTGAGAAATTAGGACCTATGTAGGTTAGCTTTTTCTGCTGGCTGCATTATGGAGTCTCATTGTGGCTCTGTACTGCCCTGTGACATGGCATTAGATGCTTATAGGTTTTCTGAGGGTTAGAAGGCTGAAAATCCACTGACAGTATTCAGAAACAGGAATTGCTGGTCTTCATTTCTTCCTGGCTTTGTGCCCTCACTGCTCAGGCTCTGGCAGCTTGAATTTTTCCTCTTGATCTCTTTCATGTACAGTTTGAGATGTATTTAAATTTCCATTGCTGTGCCCCAGTCACTGTTCATACAATAAGCTTCACTTACTATTTGTACGTGTGGGAGCTACTGCAGTAAATTGGCTGTGGTTTAACTAAAAACTCTATCAGTGTTTCCTAACTCGAAAACTTTCATTGCAATCTTGGGATCTCAGCCCTGAAATCTGTTGCTATCAATTTTTTTTCCTCATTCCTGTGCCCTGGCTTATTGGATTGGCTCATGAGTGGCTTGACTGCTGGCCTGCTGAGGTGGGTTACTCTTAAAGAGCTGAAGCCCAGCAGTTTCTCCAGTACTAGCTGTGTGTCTTTCCATGGCTTCGACTGATGCATGGAAAGACAGTCTGCGAGCCAGTCTGATTCTGCAGCTGCTCTGTTCACAGAAAATCCTGCTGAAATAAAATAGGGAGCAGCTGTTGAATCTGCCCCTTAAAGAGCTTCTGCTAAACTACATAGCTATTCTGCAGTGGAGAAGCCAGGAAAACAATTCCACGGCGACTAGGGTTTGTTGTCTTGGTGTTCAGAAGTCTTCGTGCTTTGAAGTTTATAGTGTGTGGCAATGGGAGGTAGCCATGATGGTTTCGGTCATCCCTTATCTCGGCAGAGGTGTAGTTTATGCTAGTAAGGTAGGTAAATTACTACCCTGTCTTGAAGAGCCTATTCAGATACGGGCCAGACCTCTACAGTCTCCTTTTACACCAGTTAGATGGCTTGGAGACTGCTGGTGCTATCAAAATTCCATAGGTTCAGTAACAGTCAAGAGCCTATATTCTCACAAAGGTGGAATCAGCTCTTTGGAAATTTTTAGGTTTATTTCAGTTCACTATAGACAAAGCTGTGCTGTGTGAAGCTTCGGTTTCCCCCAAAGTATATTCCGAGCTCCACATTAACTGGAAAATTTCTCTTAGTATCCAGACTCTAATCTCCACAGGGACCTATGAATACATTTCTACATGCTTCATGCCCTTGAATCTACTGGGATGAGAACCAAGCAGTCTTGGCTTTCTGGAGATCTTGCACCAGATGGCTTAGATTTGGCTTTCTAATTGTCTAAAGTAAATTGTTGAGGTCCTCTGAGCTTTCTCCATGCCAGACTGACCATTGGAAATGGCAGCTGCTTTAAGAAAACTTGGAACTTAATGTATGTGGCAGCATTGGTGTACGTGGTACTTTATGAATGCAAGTGGACCAACTACCTGCCCTGCTGAGCTTGCAGTCTAAATTAGACAACACATAGGAAAAAGGAGGGGATGGATCAGTGCACCATAAAAGCAAAGCGACTCCATAGTTGTTTTCTTAGTAGTTCCAGTAGTGATGTTAAAAATAACAAAACTTGTTTATACTGTAATTTAAGCTGTGTTAAAGGGTCATGTGGTGAATCGGGGATGACTGGTTAGTGGTGCACAGGTGGTCACAAACTGCATTTTAAGGGGAGTCTTGGAGGAAAGGGAGGACATTTCTTGATCCACTGGAGGAGACACTCTATCATCTAGGGAGTGGCATGAAAAAAGTGCATAGTGGGTGGAGGGCATAAGAGTCAATTATTGGTGGCAGAGTGTAGTACATGAGGGGGAATAGTGTGAGATGAGTAGAGATGCAGGCAGAGGGTCTTCACCTGTGCATGCATGTAGCTGTGGTTGGGGGACGGCATTGGTTAGGTATGACTTTTTGCCAATTTCCATACCTCCTGTCAGCTTAATAGAGACTGTATTGGTAAAGAATTATGGACATGATCGCTTATTGGTAACTATTCCCTTTTCACCAGGACAAAAAAAAATTCCTCTGTCATGTAGTTTATAGAATTGTATAGTGTTCTTTAACTTTTCAGGAAGTTGCTATTAACTGAGGTGACTCATCTAACTAGCATTTTGTAGCTTGCTCTCTGAATTTGCCTGTTCCTGAGATGCCAGATCTTTTTCTTGCTGCGTAGATCCTGCTAAACCAGTGAAGAACTGAGTGAATTACCAAATCAAGATTTATCATGGCATCAGTGTGAAACCGTGTCTGGTGAATATTCTAGATTTAAACTGGTTGGGACACGGTTTCATAAGCGGTTAAGTCTGTGTAGGCTTGGCAGAATAAAAATGTTGTTTAGGAGGAAAATGTCTGTTTACCACTTGAAAGCATTGTGAATGTACTTTGTCTACATGATATAGCTAGAGCAGAGCCTGATAAATTAATATGTCTCCTCCTCACCTCTGTCATAGCCGTTCTGAAATGAACTTGAAGGCTGCATATGAAGGCTTTCACTACCAAAATAGTGGCCCAGGTGTTTGTGGTTTTGCTGTTCTTAGGTTTTCTTTTGTGCTGTTGAATAACTTCGCCAGGTGCATTTATGCAGGGATGGTCAGAGTGGGGCCCACAGCCTACCCCTCATCTTTAATATGTACCTGTCCTCTGGTAAGGAATTGCTTTGTGGGAGTGATTGCTTAGATCCAGTAAAGCGTTGAATGGTGGAATCTGTAGTCTCCATATGCTGCAGCCATCCTTTACTTTAAATAAGGTGTTGTGGCCAATTATCTGATCAGTTTAACGTAGGTTGGCTAAAAGTTATATGTCCTTGAAGTAATGGATCTCCTGCTAACTCTGGCATTCCCTCCCAGGGATTTCTGGACTTCTGGAAGACATGTGAATGTGATGTTGATACCATGTTGAGCAAGGCTGAGGATCTTGTTGCTAGTAATGATGGGAGTAACTTTAGCTGCCTTCAGTATTCAATTTCTTGCGTTGTTGGCCTGATTTTTTTCCTCAGGTGAAACATGTGCATGTTGGCTGGTTATATAGTAAAGTTTCACATGCATGTGTTTAGTATGTATGGAATGAATCATTCCCTGTGATGGGAGTAAGTTGACTGGTTTCATTCAGCAGATCTTGGATTCCTGGGTGAGTCTATGGTTGTCTTAATTGGCAGCCTACCTGTAACCCTGTGTATTGGATGAGAGATGTCTCAGGCAGGATTAACAGGTCAGGTTGTGTCAACCATACAAAAACAGGAGAATTAATCCACTTTCACGCCAAGTGAGAAGATAGTAATTGTAGGAGATGTAACTCAAGACACTATGAACTCATGGGATGAACTTCAGTAATAATAGAGCCTAACTTGGATTGTATTGTGCTATGTCATACAGCAAAGACCCTTGCACAGAAACTCTGCTCAGCTGAATTGAAGGAATGAAGCTGAACTATTCCTTGCAAAAGTCATGGGACATCCTGCTGCTTTCCCCTCTTAAGGGCTTTTTCAAGGGGGTGTGGATTGACAGGCTTTGAGGGATTTGGGACAGGGAGGAAGTTGTCCAGAAACTGAACATCCTTAGGGACTGGATTGAAGATGGGAAGATCTTGAAGTTAATATTCTTGCTGCTGCTCTAGACAAAAGCAGTTCATCTTTGCCCTATGCAATCAAGTCAGTTCTCTTTATCTTCTATAAAGTATGGCTATATACCGTATAAGGCTCTGACTTGAGGCCAGATGCAAAACACAGGTGGTGTAATGTTAAGTGTAGAACAAGTTTGTCATGAGCCGGGTAATTAGAGCCACTTCAGGGTGTTGGTGTCTTCAGTTGATATGGATCATACCCTCACTGTAGACTTGCTGCTCTCAGCTGGCTTGCCTCTTTGCAAGTCTGGGAACGGGGAAATAAAGGATGTGATCACATCTGTCATTAATTTTGACTTGTATTGACAGTTCTGTATCAAACAAGCTGCTCCCTGCTTTAAAATTTTGCTTCTATTGGATAAATTTGAGATTAGTGTGCCCCAAAGGAACGAGATGGCTTTTGTGGGGTCTCTGAATTGCTCTCTTGAGATCTGGGTTTGTGTCTTTACATTCTGATGGAAAAGAAAGGATCCAAACAATGGAGTTTCCGATGGTCTACCAACACATTTCAATAACATTGCTTTGAGTATGATACAGAGCCGGAAGTACTGGAGACAGTAATCTGTTAGGGACCGGGACTGTAAACTCTTAGTTCCAGGGACTGTTTTACTTTGCATTTGTACAGTGTCTAGTAGATTGGTATTCTGATCTCAGTTGAGTCCTCTAGACTCTACTGTAACTCATTATAATACATAATAAAATAACTTTTCCTGTGGCAAGTAGTTGGGTACAAAAACAAATAATCCCAGTTTAAACTAGTTATGTTAAAAGAGGGGTGGGCAAACTTTTTAGCCCGAGGGCCACATCTGGATATGGAACTTGTATGGCGGGCAATGAATGCTTACGAAATTGGGGGTTGGAGTGTGTGAGGGGGTGAGGGCTCTGGCTTGGGGTGCAGGCTCTGAGGTGGGGCCAGAAATGAGGAGTTCAGGGTTCAGGAGGGGGCCAGGGGATTGGAGTGTGGGGGAGGATGAGGGCTCTGGCTGGGGGTACGGGCTCTGGGGTGGGGCAGGGGATGAGGGGTTGGGGTGCAGGAGGGGGATATGGGCTGGGACAGGGGTTTGGGAGGGGGGCAGGGGTGGGGTGTAGGCTCCAGGTGGCATTTACCTCAAGCAGCTCCTGGAAGCAGCGGCATGTCCCCGCTCCAGCTCCTAAGCGGAGGCACAGCCAGGCAGTTCAGCGTGCTGCTCCGTCTGCCGGCACCTCCCCTGCAGCTCCCATTGGCCATGGTTGCCGGCCAATGGGAGCTGTGGGGGCAGCACTTGGGGCGGGGGCAGCATGTGGAGGCCCTTGGCTGTCCCTACACATAGGAGACGGAGGGGGAACATGCCGCTGCTTCCAGGAACCATGCAGAGCGAGGCAAGCCCCCGGCTGGATTAAATTAATCTCGAGGGCTGGATTAAAATGTCTGAAGGGCTGGATTGCGGCCCTTGGGCCCTAGTTTGCCCACCTCAGTTTAAAAGCAAGCTGACCTCATTGGTTACACTTCCCTTTTCCCCAGATTAGCAAAGCCATAACAGAGATTTTGGTAACATATTGTGTGTTGTAATTCCTTGGTATTTTTACTTTTGCACTGGTGTCATGCTATAACTTGTAAACTTCTGCTATGCTTCCTACTCTGAAGAATTTACTTACTGGCTTCGTGTTGGACACCAAAAGCAGCTGGGGAGGCCTGGAAGGTTTCTTGCATGTTTTTTCTATTTGTTGTAACCTTAGAAATATCAGCAATATCAAATCTGGTCTGTTTTTTACTGGAATATTTCCAAGGAGCCAGAGGATTGAATGGGTATTTCCTCATCCTTTAGTCGAGGACAAAGTTGAATCTTAGTGATCTCTACTCCTAACTGTTTGTCAGGTGTTGGGTTTGTTTTTGTTAAACCTATTTAAAATAAAAGCTTTTAACAAGGACTAGAAATTGGTTCCTCTCAATTGTTCAGGGTTTCACTTCTGTATTTGACATAATCCTACTAGATCTCCAGTCATCTATAATCTACTAGGTAAAAGTGTAAACAAGACCTAAATTTCAAATGTAAAAACCTGTTTCTGAAGCAACCCTTATATGGTCCATATAAGGTAACAGAGGGTCCTTTGGCACCTTTAAGACTAACAGAAGTCTAGGGAGCATAAGCTTTCGTGGGTAAGAACCTCACTTCTTCAGATGCAAGTGCTCCCTAGACTTCTGTTAGTCTTAAAGGTGCCACAGGACTCTCTGTTACCTTTTACAGATTCAGACTAACACGGCTACCCCTCTGATACATGGTCCATATAGGGTCAGTAACCCTCCTGTTCTTCTTTGCCAGTTCAGAAGTGCTGCATATATGCACTAGGATAAGTGATCTTCTTGCTTGAAGCCCCTGTTGAAGAGTGCCTTCACACCAGACCAGGCCTGAGAATGTCCATTGGAGCCAAAGATTTCAAGTTGGAGGATGTTGAAATACTCCAGATTGTCTTTTTTCTAATTATAAAATAAGCTTTAGAGAATTAAGATAAAAGGTGAAAAGTTCAGCTCATTTCCTCCAGTAACTGGGTGTTTAGCTGCAGCCTTGGACCCTAAGTAACTTGTGTTTGTGTTCAGTGGAGCTGCTCCTTAAGGCATGCATTGTCTTTGGATTTGATTGAGTGCCACAGAAAAGCCTGAACTTCTAGTATTCCTTATTGAATAATTTCCTTAAATTACATCTGCAGATGGCTTTTTTCCTTGGACAGCTTTCTCCAGCTGCATTCAAATACAGCCTGTAACTAAGGAAATGGTTACAAAGACTGCAATTTCTTTAGTTTTGCTTGCAGGCCAGATCTTAAAACTCCAGCCCAGTTTAGCGGTGCCTACAGGAGAAGTTGATTTGGGTCATAACTAATGTCAGTCTAGCTCTCTAATCTGGTAACTCCTCTTGTCATACGCTGCTCCTTATCCTTGGCTATGAGTGAATGAAAATCCTTTTCCATAAGGTCATCAAGGGACTGCCTCTTTCAATGCAAAATGGTAGCCTAACCACCTGATTCAGCCTATAAGCTGGATGACTGGAAAGGCTCTTGCGTGTTTTTCAGAGGGTTGCATTTTGGAGTTGGCGGTCTTGAAACTGTGTTGGAGTTTGGAGTCTGGATGTCTTGGAACTGTGTGCACAGATCTTATGCAAGAATCGGAGGGGTACTGTGGTTTAACCTCAGCTTCTGCCTAATCACCGGAAGATGCAGTGGATTTCAGTGCTCCCACGGCTGTGCAGTTTGTATATGTTTATTGAAATGGAACCAAGGGCTATGAAATGTGTAACTGGTGTGTGTGTGAATTTACCCTGTTGGTTGTAAATCTTTTACAAGTAAAAGGATTATAATCCTAAAGGTGGAGGAATAGAACAGAGGCAGAGATGTAGAACATTTACTTTGCAAGGAGATGTCCTCTTAAAATAGAAATGTCTGCCAAGAGTTGTGGAAGTTTTCAGCTAATTGTGCTACAGAGAAATGTTAATGCTAATTGTTGGGTTGGGGATGGGCATTTTTGTCCTCTTCCTAAATCCTCCTGTAACCTGGTGGTTTTTTAAACTTTCACTACCATGAACAAACCCCTTGGCTGAACTTTCTTCCAGTTCAAATTATTCTCTTCTCTACCTACTCATGTATGTTGTATGGTTGACATAAGTTATCAATGGATGTCTCACTTGACTTTACCCCTCCTCCATATTTGTGAATATAGTCTTCCTTTTCTACACTTACTGTTTTCAGCTCTTGGAACAAGGAGATGCCTCAGTAGCTAATCTGCTCCTTATCTTGCATCATGGATCCCTTTTTTCATACCCAGTTCAGTGTCTATTTCTATTTTCCAGTACTTGGGAGTTCTTCCAATACTATTGCGATTAGGGGCTTATTAGTACCTAAATAGCTCTGCCCTTCAGTGACTTGAACAAGAAGCCAGCATCTTCAGCATGCTCTCTCTGGGGGCACTTACAAATGCTCCTTTCGTTTCTGGTACAGGCGTTAGCTCTGCCCTTTGTCCCTTCCACTTCAGAAGGCCCGTCTATTGTCATCTTCCATAGAGACAGCTCTATCTTTTCTGTGACATCCATGTGAGCTTTAATCCTGAACCCTACCAACTTCCACATCTCACCTTGATCCCAGTCTTGACTATTGGCTCCTGACTATGCCCTAAATTCCTGTTAATTTCTTCAGACTAAAATCTTAGGCCTCTCTGTAGAGTTCGCTGTGTGCTAAGCACAGGAGTATTGATCAAAGATTTTAAACTTCTTCATAACTGACAAGTGAAGTTACCACTTTGCAGAACTCCTAGATAAAGACCTATATATTGCATAATACTAAATTGCTCTCAAACCTTTCGATGTCATCAAGGTGTGCTCTGGCAGCAGTTTGAAGAGGAGGGAGCACCTAATGATATATTGCGGGTTAGCAGCATATGGAATATTCTTATTGAAAGGCATTAAGGGAGAGTGTAGCTTCTTATAGATTTGGCTATCACTTCCAGAATGTGAAGGACAAGAGCCACATCTGGGAAATAATAAAAGTTTGGTTTAGTCTTTGTTCTGATGATAGATGATGCTAGTAGGACTGATGGATGCTGCAATTTGCCAGCGCTGCAGTGTAACTTGAAATGTAGTAACAAATCTTTCTTGCACCTGCCCAGTCTGCAAAATATAAATGCCAAGTTTAAAATGAAAATTGAGAATAAATCTATAGACTCTGATCACTGATATTAAATGTTCTAGCCTTGTAAGTGACACAGACCTCTATCCATTTAACTATGATAGACTCAGGACAATAGTACGCCAAGATATTGAAATAACTCCATGATGCAACACTGATCACCTTTGTCAATATTAATGCTTTCACTGCTGATCATTGCACTGGAAACATCTAGATAGTGCTTTTATGGCACATCTTGACATTCTGTAAGACTAAGGTAGCAAATATCTGTTGGTATTTGGAGGCCTGATGCCTTCAATTAAAGTGACGTCAGATGAAGTGTCTCCCTGAATGTGGTTTGTGGACTCCTGAGTTTTCTCTAAAATGTGGTCCATTAGACTATAGCCCTCCATGTGTCTTATACTAAAATATAAGTAGGTACAACAGAAAACAAAACTCCATGTAGACGCTTTTCCTTGAGAGAAATCCCTGCAGATTTATTGACTGTACCCATAACATCTTGAATTTGGATCCTGTCAGATTAATAGCTGAGCTATTAATAAGGCCTAGTTCATACAGTTTCTGTAGTGGTGTAACTATGTATATTAGGGGTCTGATTTTATTAACAAATATAGTTATTGGTACAACCCCTGGTGTGGACACAGTTACACTGATTAAAAATGTGGCTTATACCACTTTTGTTAGTCTCTAAGGTGCCACAAGTACTCCTGTTCTTTTTGCTTATACCAGTGTTACTTATTCCCCTTCCCATCTAGTTGAAAAGGTGTATGCCAGTCTAGTTAAAGCAGTACTGCTTTCCAGTGTTGACATGACCCCTTAGGTAGGAGATCACCAAAGAACATCTAGATCAGTGGTCCTCAAACTTTTGTACTGGTGACCCCTTTCACATAGCAAGCCTCTGAGTGCGACACCCCCTATAAATTAAAAACACTTTTAAATATCTTTAACATTATAAATGCTGGAGGCAAAGCAGGGTTCGGGGTGGAGGCTGATAGCTCATGACCCCCCCATGTAGTAATCTCGCAACCCCCTGAGGGGTCCCAACCCCCAGTTTGAGAACCCCCTGATCTAGATGATGGAAAAACTGTTACTGCTAATTCAGGAGGGGGGGCACACTTTTTAGACACTCAGCCAATGGCCTACCTTGATGTTAGGTTTCACTGTGCTGTAGGAGGTCTTTTAGATGACTTGAAATCAAAGTACCTGTTGTAGTTTGCGAGAACTATGATGGAACTCAAGCACCCCTCTGGAATTTTATCTGCCTAAAATTCCTCCTGTCGTTTCAGCTAGATATAAAGTATTTACGGTATGCTTTGAAAAATTTCTGCCCAAGTGATGTGAACTGTTCATATGTAGCTTGTAAAGCTTGTTGCATGCTTTGGGATACGTGGCTGGAAGGCACTGTATACATCAGTTATTGACCCTAGTAATCCTCACATGAATGGGAGTGGCCTTGGCTGTATCTCTACTGGATTCTCATTTTCATGAGAACCTCTAAAGTAGACATCTTGCATTAAATGTTTAGATTCTTTGCTTGAGCTAATGAGCTCAGAATTGTAACAAACTCCTTGATGTGCCCACGTATCACAGCACACAAGTAAAATTTCTCCACTATGATACCTGTAATAGCCAGGCACAATGAAATAAGTTTAGCATCAGTTCAGCCTTAACTTTGACTTTTATCTAAGCTCTGTCAGTTTGTTAGACCCTTAAAGGGACACAGTTAATCTTAAGAGTTGACATGTTTCAAAAGACTTCAATGTCTGATTAAACTGCATGTCCTTGAACTTTTTGAAACATTTTTCTGCTTCCTTTTTGATAAGGATTAGCCCAGCAAGGGAGAAACTATAAGGGGTTTTGTGAAATAAACTATATACAAATGCAAAACTACTGGAAATATTTTTGCTAACTTCTGTTTGTATCTTAGGTGTTGCCTGTAACTATATTGGGTACAAAATTTCCAGCTAGAAATGTGTTGATGTCCCTTTAATGATTTTTAATAAGTTTGTCCAGGGATCTGATATGTCCTTCTGCAGATGAGAAAGATGAGATGGGCATTTACTTTTTCTTCCTACAACTCCCTAGAAAGCATATTTGCTGAGAGGCCAATGCTAATGTGATAGGGATAGAGTCCAGAGTTCTAGTATAAAAAATGAACTGAAAAGGCACCCACCTTAATGATCAGGTCACACTTGACCTGAGTGAGTAAAAAGGACTATACAAAAGTTGTCAGTGCAGCAGTGAGAGACAACCAAGTGGGTCTCTGAGATATAGCGACGGTTCTGTTATCTTGAGTGGCTTTGCTGTCGCATGAAAATCGAAAGCCCTCAAACTTGACTCTTGTCAGCTGTGTAGTTAGCTTTGGACCAAATCCAGAGCCTACAGCCAGGTGGCAGGGCTGTTTGGACTTAGTGCAGTAGGATGATAATAGAACTGCTGTAAACAGGACACTCCACCCTGTCTCGACTTCTCTCATGCACCCTCTTTGTCACGCTGGAAACGTTGTTTTACTGTCTCCAGGGCTTTTTTTAGGCCTATTCACTTTGACTGGGGGGGGAGTACCCCTCATCCAACACAAGCCCTGCCATCTGACTTCCTCCACACCCACACCTTTCCCCCATCTTAGATTGCTACTGCCTTTAAGGGAACACTGCTGTCCACTTGCAGAATTGATCTCCTGTAGTGGCAGGATGCTGCATCTGAGAGAAGGAATCGCGGTGTGGCCAGTCACATGTTGCAAGTAGGCATTCCCTCCTCAGGACTTTAATCTGTGCAACAGGCATAGCTGTCTTAAGAGACTGTGTTCATGCCCACACTCACTTCTCATGTATGCTGTGGAAGTCATTTTAGAATGGAGAGGAGCTGATATTTGCCGGACCATCCCCACAATCCAATTGTGTTTGCAAATGGAAAGGCATCAGTCCTCAGGTATCAGCAGGTGATGGCTATAGCAACACAGAGGACCTTCACTGGGGGTGTAAAGGGAGTTTCTGAGATCCATAGGCGCTGACTCCGTGGGTGCTCTGGGACTGGAGCACCCATGTGGGAAAAGCCTCCCAGATCAGGTCTGCCCCTCCCTCCCCACGTTTCCCACCTGCCATGATCCGCTGTTTCGCAGTGTACAGGAGGCTCTCGGGGGAAGAACGAGGATGCGGTGTGCTCAGGGGAGGGGGCGGGAAGAGGTGGGGTAGATTGGGGGCAGGGCCTGGGGCAGAGTGGGGGTGGGGGGGTCGAGCACTTGCCGGCACATTGGAAAGTCCGCACCTGTGCTGGGATATAGTGTACTCTGGGGTGTTGGAGATGGCGGCAGGAGGTTGCCCAATTATGGGAGCATGTTTAACTCCTCTTCTGTCAGAAACCGATTCTTGAGGACCCGCATGAGTGGAGGAGACAGCTGATGCCATATATAATTGAGATGCAAGTGATGCAGCCTGTGGGGCAGTGACTCACTGAAAGGAACTGCTAACACTTCAGCAGGTTTTTAAACTAGAATTAGGGTGGTGGTTTTTCTCAGGCTGAGAGTTGTTTGAGGCGGGGACCATCTCTTCATATTTCTACAGGGCTGTCCACAATCCTATTTGAGGAGCTTCTCGGTCCTATTGCAGTACAAAAATCTTTTCCAGCCCTACCACAGGCCTCTATGGCAAGTTGCTTTTTGTTTCCATTCCTCCTCACCTGGAACTCAATTTCCATTACTTAAGTCACTTTTAGATGACCGATTAAGTTGAGGGGGAATCTCACCAGAAGCACAAAGGTTAGTAAACAGATGGCAGCCATTTCTGAGCACGTAGGATGCCATGTGGCAAGGACTGAAAGCCTTTGTATATTGAATCATTTGGTTACTAGACTATTAGTACTAGAACTATTAGAAGTTAATAGAAATATTAATACTAGAATACAGGCTTAATTTACATTTTAAAACCAAAGTGCTAAATTATTTGTCACCCTCTGTGCTCTGAATCTGGGGGGTTCATATATAAAACACCTGAACCAGGGCTGTCCAAGACCTCATTGACTCTTTGCCAAGAGGCCAATGTGCTGATTTTAATTTGCATATTAATTTACATGTTTAATCAAACTAAATGCAAACAACCCCCTAGTGTTGACTTGAGCTTGCATGTGCCTTTATAGAATAGAAAATGCTCATTTGACTTAATCAATAATAAAAATAAAAAAAAAACCCTGCTGTTCTGTCACTGCACTGCAGTTCCAGGGAGAAAGGGACTACTCTGTGTATTGTCAGGCCACACATGGAGTGCACACCTACTTTAGAGCTGGCTAGGAATGTAATGTGCTGGGGGGTGAGGTAGTATGTAACATCTCCCCTCTTTCAATGTGCCTGCCAAGAGAGAAGTTTGGCATTCTGTACTCTTAGCTGTTGGCATGAAATGGAAGCAGGTCTGTGCACACAGTTACTGACATGGGAACTTACACTGGTGGTGTTTACAGAAGCTTTTCTGTTCGTCATAAAGCTGCAGTTGTGAAAATATTGCTCTCCAAATAGGCAATATAGTTGTCCAGTGGACTGAGCATGAAACCGAGAGCCAGGACTCTTCTGAATTTTAGTTCTGGCTGTGACACTGACCAAGTCACTTTTACCCTGTGCTTCATATTTGCTCTATAAAATAGGGATATGTATTTACTAACCTCCCTTAGCGCTTACATAGCACCGTTCATTGGAGGATCCTAAAGTGCCTCAAGTAAATATCTCCTTTTTTACAGATAGGGAAACTGAGGCACACAGGCTCCAGCTTGCATGCAGTGTCATTATGTTAGATTAGAACCCAGGTTTTCCGACTCAGTAGTGTACTTTGGCCACTAGGCAACATTGCTATGCAGGCTTAATAGATGTTTGCACAGTACAGCATTAATGCACAAATATTGTATGTGTCAAGTATTTCAGTATGCCACTGAGCTGTGACTACCTCGAATTCTTACGTTTGATTGGAATTTCTAATCAACAGTTTCAAGCAGCTACTTCAGCACTGAAATAAAAGTTCCTGCACTAGGAAAAGAATCTTACTTTGATAAACATTAACATAGATCACTCTAGTGGGGGCATTTAGGCAGATTTCCCTTCCCTGACCCAGCTAGCCGATGACCACGGTGATTTCTGACGGTTGATGAGTAACAGGACTTTCGTTGTGGTCTAGATTCAGGCTGGGAGATGGCAAGTGAGAGCGTACAAGCTTTCGCTACTATAATGGCATGAGTGCAGTGGATTAATTAGGAATAATAGGACTTCTCTTGTTGCTTCCAGTAACTGAACTAATTTCTCTATCCCTATCTGTGCATTCTGGTTGCTCTCATAATCATCCCTGAAATGGGTTTTCACTTGGTTGCACTGTATCAAATGGAAGACCTCTAAAGCACTAAGTGTTAGTTATGGGCAGAGACTTACTTTTTTTTTCTGCTTTTTTCCTTCTAGCTAGTGTTCCATGTGCTACTGCTGTTGAAAAGACATGCCGGACCAGAGCACCCAGAGTGAGGCGCACCTCTTCGCTAGATACCATCCTTGGATCGTACCTCCTAGGACAGTGGCCACGGGATGCTGATGGAGCTTTTGCTTCGTGCATGAATGACAAAGCTACCCAGGTATGGAAGGTACCTTTGCAAGGTCTGAGGTAGCGGCAGGGTTACAGAATGCTGAACTGGGGCTGCATAAACTGATTGTTAAAGAAGGCATCAAGCTTTTGTCTGTTCCGCTGCAACTTTCTAGGAAGACCTTCCCCTCTTACTACTTAGCCTCACTTCACTCTGGTTTGGTGTGGAGTTAGAATTCTCTTGTCCTTGTTTGGAGGCAGATGGCCTCTGGCGCTTTGCTTCAATACTGGCTCGGTGATGGGGTTGGTTTTTGTTTTTTTTGGTGGCTTGCAGCTCTGGGCCAAATCCTTATATAATACTCATGGGCTCTGTGCCACAGCAAGAAGTCAAGGGTGCTCCCACAGAGGACTTGCTCAGTGCAAGCCACACAGCACTCTGCTGTATAATGGAAAGGCTCCAGACTTTGAAGAACTCTTAGCAACCTGTAAATATTACTGTATGGCAATGGATACTGGTTCTGCACGTGGAGAGGTGGAAGAATTTAGAAGGATAAGAGCATCCGTTCACTTAACTAGCCATTTATTTAGCACATTAAAGCTGTCTGTTAATGGGAATGTTCATTCATCAGCAATTTATTACTTACTGGGCTGTTTGCAGGAAATTCTCAATTGGTTTCCAAGTTCGATTGTCCTGTTTAAATGTATTTTCGCCTGTTATTGTATCTGCTGCAACAAGCAGTTCAGGGGTTGGAGGGCATTCTGAACAGAAAGGGGAGGAATTCTTTCGCCTTGTACCTTTGGGGGTAGGAGATGAGGGAGAAGGTCTCTTAAAGAATATCGCCCCAGAAAGGAAATTTAACCCTCGTGTTTTAGGATCTGCAACTAAAAGGTTAATTTTTTTAGGCATTTGACCTGCTTTCCAGGCCCTCTTCTCCACAGTATGTTAAATGCTGATATGTTCATTTGACCCCTACTTCCCATGTGGATTTAACTGGTGTGGTCCCTTAAGCAAGTTATGCCAATGAGGTAACAGTACCTTCCATTTGATTGTCTGAAAGCTCTTTGCAAACGACACCTCCCAGCACACCTGTGAAACAAGTAATTATCACCACTGTTTTGTTGATGGGGAAACTGACAGGGTTAGCAATTTCCTGGGGGAAAAAAACTAAATTAGACCAGGGCGCTGGTAAAATCCTGGCTGACATCTGATTTAAACTGGGAAAAATAATTGCATCAGTATCCAGCAAGATCAGCAAGCATAGAATGAATCTACATCCATTCAAAACTTCAAAAGGAATCAGCTCAGTGTGTCCAGTGCATCAGAGTTGGTTGTCTGCTACAGAATGTGGCATGGCCGACTGGACCTGGGCTGCTAGGCTGCACTTCTGTGCACCTGATTGCTTAATACTTCAAGCCTACAACTCTGCATGATTGTTTTCATATAATCGAATGTTTTCAACTTTTGTTTATACAATATTGAAAACTGAAATGAGTCACGAGCAGGTGGAACTTCCTTGAGAAAATATTGAACCAAAATGTATAGACATTCCAGTGTTCCGTATTATAATTACATACATTAGTAATATGCCCACTGCAATTTACATTTTTCTTTTGTACGGCTCTAAAGTAATCTACTGCCCTATGTAGCCACAATTTGAATAGATAACGAAGTGTAATGCGGTGTGCAGTAACGAATCCGTTTTTAAAATAGAAAATGCCTTAAACAGGGACTAACTAGTTTTCCCTAGAGTGGTAAAAAACACCATTTTATCTGCTAAAAAACACCTCTGGTAAATACCATGCCATCCCTGGAAACTGAGACACATAGGTTGTGACTTGCCTAGGTCACACACTAAACTTGTGGCAGAGCTTAGAATAGAGCCCAAGCTTCGTAGCTGCCAGTCCTGTGCCTTATCCATATCATGTTCTTCCACCTGTCGTCCCATTCTAACTTTTACTGAGATGCAGGATAATCTGTGGTGCTGTTCTGCAATTTACCAGACTGAATTTTTCAGTGTCTTCAGGCACAATGAAGCTGACTCCCTGGAACTTCTGGTGGTCAGTGCATGTTTACATCTTTCTTTAAATAGCTCCTAATCAGCTGTTTTGCAAAACTCTCTAGATCTGCTTGCTTAAGGTGGTTAAGTGAGATGCAGCTGCAGGTGCTGAGTGTGGGGGCGAGGATGGCAGCAATATACATGATTGGAGCTTGTGGTTTCATCTTTCTTGCTGCACAAAGCATTTTGTCCCTTTTCACTCTGAGGGGAAGTGGTTTTTGCCACAGTTAGTACAACAGGTTCTGTAATTTCCTTCTCTGCTGACAGACTTGGCCCTAGAGAGGTAGGAGGCACATGCATGCTCAGTCTTCAAGCGTTCCCACTCCTGCAGGGTTCTTTCTTCCTTTTTAGGCTCTGTTCTTCTGATGTGAGCCTTTAAGCAGTGCTAAGTACTCTGGTGTTAAGGTTCTCTAGCCCTTGGAGTGCAGAGCTCAATGTAGATATCTGGAGCCCACTAAGGTGGTGAGGGACCAAATGCTGCTTTGGAGTATAAGACCCCCACACCTACTCTGAGGGTCCAATAGCATTTTACAAACAACTTGGAATAAATTGTCTTGAATATCCTTCTTAGCATTGGTTCATAAGTACATGAAGTGTCCAGCGTTTTAAGAGGCTGAATTACTTTAACCCCAGAGCAGTAGCAGCCCTGGAAACTGCAGTTCAGGCATCCCCATCAATGTGTCCCTGCTGCTCTGACCATGTTGGCGAATGTGAGGTAGGGTCAGCCCCATTCCCATTCAGTCTTTGATCTGGCAGACACTAGTTTGTTTCATGGAAACCACTAAGTAGCAACAAATTTCAGGTGTTGCAAGGAACAGAATTCTTTGCTTATTTGAAGTGGGCAACTGGATCCAATCTGCCAGCATAAGAGGACTTCACTTAAGTTTTTGGTCTAGTACTACCCTTCCTATCTGCATGCCACATCAGGCAACAGTGGTGCTGCTGCAATCCCAAAGAGGATAAAATCACAAGCTTGTTGGTGGAAAAGCAGCATGCTAAACTGCCAATGGTATGGGTCCTAAGGAGTCCAGCTCAGCCTCTACTATTCAGTGAAAGTTGGGGCACTATTCAGCTGTATTCAGTTATAAAGCTTAATCTGTCAGAGGAAACCGTGTGCCTTTCTGGATAGCTTGTCTTGTCCCTCTGGCTTGGACTGTAACCTTTTAAGCAACTTTCTGTAGAGAGGATTTTGCAGCCTTAGTGACTCAACAGGCCTGTTTTAAACAGCTGCTGTTTTTGCAATGACCTCTCCAGGGAGGTCAGTTGAGTTGCTTGGAGAGAAACTGTTCTCAGGCCTTTGCACCTTCTGGCAGCTTGTCCAATGAGGGCTGAGGAGGAAATTAACATCAATCCCTCCCACAGAAATGGCAGGGAGGGGAATGACTTGGGATGAGTGGTTTGCAATGAGTTTAAATGTGGTGGTGGGGAAAATGACCGCTGACATATTTGAAAGTGAGGTACCTTGGGACTCGTTTCTGATTTCATGGATGAGATATTGGGAACTTAAGTTCACTGTCCAGTGCAAGGAAATTCACATGCTTCACCTAGCTGGAGATTGGCAAACCGTTTCTTTTGATGATTGAAATATAGCTGTCTCTTGAAAAACAGTTCTGTAAAATAGTGCTGAGGTTGTTTTCCCCGACAAGTTCAAATTTGCTCAGTTTACTGTCAGTCTGGCAGACTCAAACGGGATCTGAGTCAAGCCAGATTCTGGCATCACTCATGCATTAGACCCAATACAAGACTCCGGTAGCCAACTTCTGCTTTTGGTTACACGTATGAACTTCCACTCAAGGCTGGACAGGTGTAATGGGTAAGAAGAATCTGGCCTAGCAGTCAGAACGTAACAATTTGCTCTGAGCTGTGCTGACTCTGCTAGGCTAACATGAGTGAAAAGGAAAATACGTACATCACTCCCGTCCCCAGATCTGACTGGGTACCTGTGGGAGGCAGGAGATGTCGTTTGTACATGCCTGTTTTTTTCCTCTGGCTATGCATAGCAGTATTATTCATGACTGATATCTGAGCACCTGTCAAAAAGAGAGTCAGTGGCTTGAGTGGTTCTCTCCTTGCCTATCCCAGTGCAGGAAGAGGTAGATTCAAAGAACCACGAGTTCTAACAAACATTGCTTGATCTCAGAGTATTAACATTCAACTATTTTCTGATCTGTTTTACTATGCATAGTACTGAACCCCAAAACGGTTAATCCAGAGCTGAAGGAAAGACTGGAATATAAGTGTGGATGCACAGTACTTGTTCACTTTTCTTCCTAGGAGGCCTTATCCCCTGCCTAGAAGACAGTAAAGTTGGTGGGTGCAGTCCTAAATAATCTCTCTTCCCTTCAGACTCCAACGTCCTGGCACGAAGTGGAAGTCGGGAAGGCCACTGCCAGTACTCATAAGCGTTCCGCATCTTGGAGTAGCACGGATCACCGCAGAGAGGTAAACAGATCCCCTTCTGCAACTTAGCAACCAATAAAAATCTTATCATTATGGACCATACCTTGTCCATAAAGTGGGGAAAGCGGGTATAACTGAAGCTGAGATATTAAACTCCCATGTGCACTCATTAGCCCTTAGTTTGAGGGCTGCATGGCCTAAGCAAATATTCTTATTGTGTCCATAAATCTTACACGGCAGGTCAGCATGCTCTTCCCACCTCACCCACCCTTTATTTGATAAACTGCAAGTCCCTCCTCTAGCTAGCTTCCATTGTAAGGAGTTTGACTATAGCTCAGGGCATCACTTGCAGAGAGGCCATGCCCATAACACTAACCCTTGGGGTGAGCTCCATTGAGTCCTGGTTCAAAGCTGATGCTGTAAATGGAAGACTAATATTCTTGGACCCCTGGAAAGGGAAAGCTGTCTACACCCTTCTAAAATGGGGGAGTTCACTATTAAACCTTTGGAATAACTTCCCACCCTCTGAGAAATGTCCAAGGTTTGTTCTAGCGTGACTGAATGTGTCCTTCAGTCTTGTAGGGGGGAACACTGGGGAAGGGATGGTGAATTTTGGTGGTGAGCCCTGTTTTCTTGTCCAGTTCGATATATGCTGAATTTGTTTGCTAGATTGCTAAACTGAAGCAGCAGCTCCAGCGAACGAAGCTAAGTGGCAAAGAGAAGGACTGGAGCTCCCCACTCCAGGGGGATCACGCTGTCCTTGGATCAGTCAGGGTACGTTTCATGTTTCCCCTCCTTCCCAATCTGTTTTGCAGTGTACCCTAATGAGCCTGGGGAGCACAGTCCAGTTCTGCTGCCGGATTACAAATCCAGTTTCCAAGTGGTTCTCAGTTTTGTTTAAATTCTAATATCCAGTGTGGTGGTGGTGGTTTTATAAAAAAAAAAAAAATCTTCCCCACATATCCCTGAAGGCTTTGGACTGCAGTCAATGGGTTTAATATACACACTCTCCTATCAAGGCTTTCCCCAATCAGCTGGCTTCCTAGAACATCCTGGCTGAAAATTCAGAGCTGTGGGATAGACACAGCTGTGCTGGGAGATCTGTATGAGTTTGTGTGGCTGCAGTGGACCCCTACGCCTCAGTCTGACTCTGTGTTGTCACAGGACTCACCTCCTGGACTCCCTCCTGCATCTCCTGTTTTGAGGCTCAGCCCCTGCTTACATAGGAGCCTGGAAGGACTGAACCAGGAGCTGGAGGAGGTGTTTGTGAAGGAACAAGGAGATGAGGAGCTTCTCAGGGTGAGTTGTCCCTTTGGGGTAGAATCATAAGTATCAGGCTGGAAGGGACCTCGAAGTCATAAAGTGCAGTCCCCTGCACTAAAGCAGCACCGAGTAAACCTAGACCATCCCTGACGGGTTTGTCCAAGCCTCCAACAATGGAGATTCCACAGCCACTTTGGAAGCCTATTCCAGAGCTTAATTACCCATCTAGTTAGAAAGTTTTTCCTAATATCTAACCTAAATCTCCCTTGCTGGAGATTAAGTCCATTTACTACTTGTTCTGTATTCAGTGGACATAGAGAACAATGGATCAGTCTTCTTTATAACAGCCGTTAACATTTCTGAAGATTTATCAGGTCCCCCATCATCTTTTCTCAATACTAAACAAGCCCAGGGTTTTAACTTTTCCTAATAGATCCGGTTTTCTAAACCTTTTATCATTTTTTGGTTGCTCTCCTCTGGACTCGCTCCAATTTGTCCAGATCTTTCCTAAAGTGCGGTGCCTGGAATTGGACTCGGTACTCCAGCTGAGGCCTCACCAGTGCTGAGCAGAACAATTACCTCTCATATATGACACTCCTGTTAATACACCCCAGAATATTAGCCTTTTTTTGCAACTGTCACATTGGCTCGTATTCAGTTTGATTCACTGTAACCACACATGCCCCCACAGGTTTTTCAGCATTACTACCACCTAGCCCGTAAGTCCCTATTTTGTAGCTGTGCATTTGATTGTTCCTTCCTAAGTGAGGTATTTTGCACTTACCTTTGTTGAATTTCATCTTGTTAAATTCAGACCAGTTCTCCAATTTGTCAAGGTGATTCTGAATTCTAAGCCTGTCCTCCAAAGTGTTTGCAACTCTTCCAAGTTTGTCACCTGCAGATTTTGTAAGCATACTCTTCACTTTATTATCCAAGTCATTAATGAAAATATTTAGTACCAGATGCATGACTGACCCCTGTGGGACCTCATTAGATATGCCCTTCCAGTTAGACTGCAAACCATTAACTACTACTCTTGAGTATGGTCTTTCAGTTGTGCAGCATCTTTTAGTAAGCTCATCTAGAGTACATTTCCTTTGTTCGCTTATGAGAGAGTCACTTGGGACTGTATCAACTAAAATTAAGATACGTCATGTCTACAGCTTCTCTCCTAGCCACCGGGCCAGTAACCCTGTCAAAGACGGGAATTAGGTTGGTTTGGCATGATCTGTGCATGCTGGCTATTCTTGATAACCGTATTATCCTCTAGGTGCTCACAAACTGATTGTTTAATCATTTGTTTCAGTGTCTCTTCGGGTATCGAAGTTAGGCACACGGCTCTAATTCTGAGTCCTCTGTGGTCCCCTTTTTAAAGATAGGTGCTGTCTTTGCCCTTCTCCTGCCATCTGCGACCTCACCTGTTTCTTCCATGAGTTCTCAAAGATAATTGCTAACGGTTCTGAGATTGCTTCAACCAGTTCCTTATGTACCCTAGGATGAATTTCGTCAGAATTCGTTGACATGAATACATTATCTAAACATTCTTTAACATGTTCGTTCATTCTCTGTCTTGACTTGTTCTTTCCCCCTTGTTTTTAGTGTTGAATATCTGGCCACCTTTTTAGTGAAGACTGAAGCAAAACAGGCCTTAAACATCTCCGCCTTCTTAATACCATCAGTTAATAGCTCTTTCTCTGCTAAGTAGGGGACTTACGCTTCCCTTCGTCTTTCTCTTGCTCCTCGTGTATTTAAAGAACCCCTTCTTGTTGCCTTTCGTGTCCTTTGGTAGGTGTAACTCCTTTTGTGCTTAGCTTTTTCTGATTTTGCCCATACATACTTGTGCTATTCTTTCGTACTCCTCAGCAGTTTCTCCATGTTTCCACTTTATGTAGGATTCCTGCTTGATTTTCAGGTAAACAGCTCCTGACAGAGCCATATTGCCTCTTGCTATTCCCCCTGTCTTTCCTTTGCATCAGGATAGTTTGCAGTTGTGCCTCTAATAGTGTCTCCTTGTGAAAATGCTAACTCTACTGAACTCCTTTCTCCCTTCATTTTCTTCCCATGGAACTTTACCGAAAAGTTTTCCTCGGTTTGTCTGCCCCCCCCCTTTTTTTTTTAAACAAGCCCATTGTTTATTCTGCTGCTCACACTCCTGTCCTTTCCTGGGGATCATTAAATCCATCATTTTGTAATTGTAGATTTTTAAAGATTTAGGCACCTAACTCCGATTGGTTTCAGTTGGTGTTAGGTGCCTAAATACCTTAAAATCCAACTCTAAGTGACTTTCACATGGTCACACAGAGTCTGTGGCAGAGCAGGGAACTGAACCAAGGTCTTTTGAGTCCCAAACCACTGCCCTAACCACTTGTTCATGGGTTTGTGTTTGTCATTAAAACTATAGGAAGCAACCAAGGAAGTTCTGAAACTCTTACAATTGCTTTGCCAATGGATGTTATGATTATCTGCTCATTTGTCAGCTCTCCACCTTCTTACTTGGGCCCTTTGGGTATGGAACTTCATCCCAGAGCTGAGCCATAAAGCTGCCCCTCTGCTCCACATCCCTCTTCAAACCCACTGCCGCTGTGACACTTAAGAAATCAGCCAGTTAACTACACTGTTGAGAATATGCACCCTCATTTTAAAAAGCATATTAAATGATGGTAGTGTCCCAAGGTCTCAGTCCGAATCAGGGCCTCCTTGTGCATATGTAGAAGTCCCTACACAGAAAGCTTTTAATCTAAAGGATTGTGCCTATACCAGTTCTGCATAGTTGCCTGTCCTTCCCCATTTGTATGTTGCTTGTCTAAGATTACATAAACTCTTCAGAGCAAGGGTTGTCTTTGTATTGGGCCAGGCTCTGTCTGTGTCCAGCAAGGCCCTCAGCCTGACTAAAGTATCCGGACATTGCTGCAGCTTAAATATTGAATCCTTGCCTAAGGGGGTGTGGCATTAAACTGGCAGGGAGAGGGAATTTGTCTGAAGGCTAGTAGAGAAATGACTCTCTAATTCAGCACCTCCATGTGTTCTGGGTGGGTATATGATCTGCCCTTGCCTGTATAAATCCCAAAGTGCATGGTCTGGAGCAGTAGGATTGCTTCAGTCCATGAAGATCTAAATGCTACTTGTAAGTTCTGCCTGCCTGTGTGAAAGGGGGCTGAGGTTGGGGGTTTCTGTTCATTAAGCTTTTCTCCCTCTAGATTCTGGATGTTCCAGACGGCCACAGGGCACCAGCCCCTCCCCAGAGAGGCTCTGAGAATCTTCTGCTGCTGACTCTGGAACCCAGCAGTAGCAGTTGCAGCAGCCTTTCTCTTTCCCCATCCCCTTCTGTGCCTCTCCGATCTTCTCCACACACCCCTGCAAGAGCAGCTACAGAGGAGCTTTCTTCTGCCCTGGACGAGCCACTGCCTGACCCCAAGGAGAAAGGTAAACGGCAGGAGCTAGGCTCAGCAACGGCCTTCTCCCAGCATAGGGAGATATGGGAATGTGAACGCATTAACCCTTTAGTGTAGCAACCCAGCTCTCTCCACCTCCAGTGTCTTTTGAATTGGGCTTGTGGGAGCCCAGAAGTTAAATAGGAGATGGGGAGAGTGGGGTGGGGTGTCTTTGAGTAGGTGCTGGAACCAATTAGAGTTGCAAGGACTCTTATGTGCAGGGTTTTTTCCCCTCAATCACTTGAATTCTCAGCACCAGGCTAACGGAGGATACAAGTTGGTAATTGAATGCAGTTCTGGTGCCAGGACTTTTTAGGACACTACTGTGATCTCAGGGAGCTTATCCGGTGTTGATTTAAAAGGACTCTGTTGAATTCTTCTAGAATCTTCTCAAAAAAGTCTTCCTTCCCTGCTAGAGGATGGTAGTCCCTCTCCAGTCCTGGCCTTTACCTCATCTCCTCGACCTAACCACAGCTACATGTTTAAACGGGAACCTCCTGAGGGGTGTGAAAAAGTCCGGGCCTTTGAAGAGGCTTTGTAAGTATGAGAAGGGACGATGTCTTGAGGGAGAGTTTAAATGAGTGTGCCAAGGCTTATGCAGTTTCCCTTGCCTACATTGTACTGCGTAACTGTCGCTCCCCCCTCTTGCCCCAACTCCAAGGAAAAACTCTTGGGAAGTATACAGACATTAGATGTGCTGCCCTCTTGTTGGGTGCAGAAGCAACGAACCAGAGTGCTTCTGACACACTGGAGGACTCTTCTGTGAAGACTAGTGGCGACTGCCTTCCCACCACACACACACAAGCACTTTGCGTACCTAACCAACATGCCCGCTTGGCCCTCAAATAAACCAACTCTGCTTTCCCCAACCCCCAGCAGGATGGAGCTGTTGACCTTACCTGTGCTATTAGCCACCCTTCCTGCTCAGCCTGCTTGTTTGCTCCCATAACCACCCACAGTTCCCTGGATGTTTGCTCCTGGTCAGCCTGTTGCCCTTCTACTGGTCTCCAGTTCTCGGCTCAACCATTGAGCTGAGAACTGTTAGGAGGGCAAGCAAGAAGAGGCCAATGAGGCTTCCTACCATTGTCAAGGGTGACTTGGATCTCATTCCCTCTCAGGCAGGTCTACACTTAAAACGCTGCACCACTGTAGTGCTTCAGTGAAGATGCTACTGCACCAAGAGCTTCTCCTGTCATAGCTACCGCCTCTCGTGGAGGTGGATTAACTGTCAATGGCAGACCCCTTTGATGTAGCACTGTGTACACCAGGGGTTAGGTCAGTATAACTGCATTGGTCAGGAGTGTGGATTTTTCACATCCCGTGTGGTGCAGTTACCGATGTACATTTATAGTGTAGACCTATCCCTAGAGTCTTGGTCTGCCCAGCTGCTCGGAGCCCTCACTCGTTGCTGGCCGAGTGCTTCCTTTGTGTTTCTGAAAGAACTAAAGAGACTGTTCCCTGCCTGGAAAGTGGCCAGCTTGTGAAGGGTTAAGACAGTAGGAGTCTCTGCCCTCCCCACAACAAGCATATACTATTAAAGTGGCAATTGCTTGAACAGCTGTATGCGCTCTGAGGGCTCCATTCCTAACCCATTTCCTTTTGTTTCTCTCCCTCCTTCAGATCCCCCAGCCCTGATCAGAATTTTCTGCCCTCCTGTCCTGATAAGAACAAAGTCCACTTCAACCCAACTGGCTCTGCCTTTTGTCCGGTCAGTCTGGTAAAGCCTCTCTTTCCAAACATGGGCTTCCTGTTCAGAAGTTTCCCTACTACCCCCAGCCCCGTGCCACCAGGCACCTTCACCTCCTGCCAGTCCACTGCCCCAGGCCCATTCCTTGGGTCGCGGAAAGACTCCGCAGCAGATGGCTTTCGCGAGGTCTCTAAATCGCCTCCACTGAACTTTGAACACTGGAAGCGCACCCAGACAGAAGAGAGTGTCCTCTTTCATAGCTCTCTTGTGGTCTGAGGCCGTTGGGAGACCCGGCACAGCAAAGCATCTGTGGTTCTTCGATGCATCTTAAACAGCCTGTGGTGCCTTGAAGTTGGGACTTGAGGGTTAGATGGGCAGCCCTGGGATTGAAAACCACAGCAAGTTTCCTCCAGAATGATGGTGAAAACTGTTAAGTACAATGTGCCACAGGACTCTTTGCTGCTGGAGTGGTTCCTTTCTTCGAGCCCCCCAGTACTTAAAGCACTTTCCTCTCCTGTGTTGAAATGTCATTTTTTTTTCCTGTATGATTGTTTTGCTGTCAAAGAGCAGCTGGGACACTGCTGCTGGTGGGCAGCATTGTAATTCAAGCTACCTGGCTCTGTAAATGAAATTCCTTGCTGCAGGTATTCAGGGGACATGGGAGTTTCCTAGCACTTCTCATCCCCACAGTTGTCAGATGGATTTCCTGCACCCAGAGGGGAGGGAGGCCAGTAGCTTGGCTGCCTCCTGGAGAGCTGGTAGAACCTGGCTTAGCTGATTCCAGTGATCTGAATGTATTGGGCAGAATTTGACAATGAATCTGCACTCTATCAAAGGCAGCTTGAGCCACTTAGAACACCCAAAATACAGACGAGAAAGACGTGAGGGGTTTGGAAGTGAACTGTAGACAGTTCCACTACTGGATATCCGAACCCTTTGAAATAGCCACCTAGAGCTTTCAGGAGCCTCTTGGAATGCCTTGCTGATCAAAGATAGAGAATGCAGATCAGATACCTGCCAGTGCACCTTCAGGGACCTCTGTTTGCAGAAGACCTGTACTCTGGGAAGCTTCTTCCATGCCAGAGGATGAATAAGGAGAGAGGTGCTGCTGTGGAGCTGTCTGCATGGCTTGGTAGGTACCGGAGGGCCTCTCAGACCCCCACCGCCTTTTTTCAGGGGAAGAAGATGGAAATCGAAGTCCGAGCAGCATACAAAAGGCTTCCACGGAATTGTGGAAGGTTGCTGCTAGTAGAGATGTTACATGCTGCTTTCCAACTGAATGCTGTAGACAACCTGACTGGTTCTGGTATTGTTTGCATGTGCAGGGGTGGAGTTGGGGATCAGAACCATTTTGTCTCACTGCAGAAAACCTTTATGCACAGACATAAGATCATCCTAACTGGGCTGGAGTCTGAGATCTTGCTAGACCCAGCGATGCTTATCCCAGCACAAAGCCTTATAAGGTGAAACTATAACATGGGGAATTTGGATTGTAATGCCTCTTGAAAATGAAAGTATTTGATTTGTGTTCTGTTGCTAAGGCTCTGGGTTGTATTGAAGAAGCCTATTTTCTTGTATCTGATGTAGAAACTCTATTTTCTTCCAAAGACACTATTTTTGCAGCTGTTTGAAGTTTGTATTTTATGTATGTATTGCAAAGCTTAAAGGAGGAATGTTAGCCTTGGAGTTTTTCTTGTCTTGTGTTCAGAGTTTTTTGCAGATCTTGGTGTTGCCAGTAAAAAAAAGTAATTATTATTATTATTCCAGGTATCCAAAGCTCCTTTTCTCTTTCTTTGGGGTTTGAGTGTATTTAGTCTAGACTGGAATCTTTGCATAGTTTAATCGACAGACACTGAAATGACAAATAAGCCGGATCGACTGTATTTTCTGCTGCAATGGCCTCTATCTGTTGATAAGTTACCGTCAGCTTTGAACGTGGGCTTGCCAGCAAAGGGAGTGGTTCAATACTATTTACCACTATCCGCTAGATGTGCCGTAGCTCCCCTGCAGAGCATGTGCTAGGCAAGAGACTCACTAGTGTGCTATACCTCAAGTGGTCCTTGTACTGTTTTTAGGCTTAGGACTAACTTTCTACATTCTTGCCAGTAATGGGAAATAGCAGCTAGTGTTAAAATTGCTTCTCTGTAATGTATTGAAGATGTGTGCTCATCTTAGCAGTATGAATACAGCTTCTAAATTAGGCTGTGGAGAGGAAATGCAGCCAGCTTGGAGGAAAACGCCTACGTACATAAACTCTGTTTTGCAGCTCGTGCAGTAGGATGAAGCAATCTACTTCACATTAACTCCCTGAAGTTGGTCGTGGCATTTTAGTGCTGCACAGGGAGAGCTCTGCAGCTGTTGGTAGCAAAGGCTTATTGAAAACATGAGAGGAACCTCACTAGGCCAGGTAACCATTTACCCAGTGAGCTGGGGAAAGCTGCAGGCCTCAGCTCAGAGAACATGTCAGATTTATTAGAGGAAAGTGCAGTGAACAAGGTACTGCATTTCTTTTGAAACCTTGAGTCCCTCTGTCCAGCTGTTCTTAAATCAGAATTTGCTATTGCAGTGGGGGAACGCTCTGCTACCAAGGAGAGTTCCAAACTGCTCCCAACTCTTCAGCGGTTACCACCTTCTGATGTAACCTCAGTCATGAGTTTGAGTATTTTTGGCAGGGAGAGATGGGGAAGTCTTTAAACTAACATGCCAAGTAGCCTTAAAAACACTTATTTTTGATTGCTTATAAACGTGAATTCGAACAATCTCTTCCTGACATTGCAAGTCACTCCATCTGCAGCTCTGCCAACACCACAATCTCTGACCCACACCTGCCCTACTGCAGACTCTGGGGGAAAGGTTGTCCACCAGGCCAAACTGTGTGGAGAAGAGAAATGGCAACTAGACACCAGGAAGCAGACCTGTACATGTGCTGCCCCAGGAATAGCGTTCTTTGCTGTTAATCTGTAAATCCACCATTTAACTCCAAATAGAGTGGGTAATAGTGGGGCCTGTTCAGAGCCTGGCAACCTCTATCACTCAGTGCTGTGGTTTGAGACCTGTCATGGCTCCTAGGATGTGCTCTGCTAGCTGTATGATTCAGGGAAGCAAGATGGAAAACTGGCCTCCTGCTGGAACACTAGGCTTCTCATAAATTGCTAGTGAATTCATTTCTCCGCACCCCCTGCCTGCAGACTGAATGACATGCTTCACCCCTCTCCTCCGGTGTGCAATTAAAACGTGATGGGGTGCCCTGCTGGAGTACTCCTTTCACCAGTCTGCATTCCAGTCAAGGCTGGGATTATTTGAATAAAGAATCCTTACTGAAAGGAGACAGAAGCAGTGAGGAATAAATGACTACAGAAAGGGGAAGCTAGCATTGAAAACCATGGAGCCTTGTCTTTAGTTCTAGCTAGAGCTGGCCTGGTTCCTGTAATATGCTCCTCAGCTATAAACTCCACATCCACCTAGACAGATTAGGATACATGGTGTGCTAGTTCTCTACAAAAATGCCCAAAGCTTTCTGAGGGCTCTGGGTTGTCCTGTTGATGAGGGTGAAATGTTTGGATTTGTGCTCACAGAAAGCAGAAGATAACCTAACTGAATTGGGTTAAGATCCTGAATGCCAGGGAGCTGTATGTAGACCAGTGCGAGCGCATTCTCCCTGGATAAGTAACAGCAAGTTTGGATAACCAAAGGAAAAATACCCCCCCCCCCCCACACACACACACACACACTTCCCTCAGCAGTATTTCATCTCTTGTCTAACCTGTAGTTGTTCCTAAAGAACTTCTGGTTTTGTTGCCAGTCTGTGGACAATGTGGAGACACTAAATTACATAAGAGCTTTTTATTCACAATCTAATTAGTTCCAGAAGCTGGACTTTTGGAACTGAGTGGACAAGATAATTTTTACAATTGGCAATATCACAGGGGTAAATTTAGCAGAGATCATTTAGGGAGGGGCTTGTCTATTATAGGCAGGTACTACGAGCATTTAAAAAGCATTCACTGCCTCCATATATTTTTCTTCTCCAGAACCCCACCAGTATAGTTGATCCTTCAGTGTTCCTCCATGATGATCTCTAATCTTAGGGAGCTGGGTCTAGTAGCTACAAGCCCGGTCTTAAATTTAAGGGATGGAGTTGGGTTCTAGAATCACAAAGCAGTTTCTGTATCACTGTTAAAATTAAGTTCTAATAAATATAGCTCCCTGAGTTCTTATTGCCCCAATCCTCTTCAGTCATGCCAATATACAGGTCAGTAGGACTCGCTGATTCTTGCATGGTAGCACAGTTCGGGTTGTAGACAGGAATGTTTAAATATAAGCTTTTTTTTATTGGGATTCAACTTCATGGAGCCACTTCTGATGCTTCTAAATTTGGGGGAGTCCTGTGCCTCTTGAAACAACATGACCACACTGACAATCGGCGTACAAACCCTGTATCTCTCAGTGAGAGGCAATGTTCCTTCCGCACTCCCACTAAGGTGGACCTAGTGAGGAAGTCAAAGCTGTTCTCATCTGCAGGCTCTGTGTTTAAAAATAAAGAGTTGCAGATGTGTGGGGTCAGCCCAGCAGGAGGTAACCATTCTTGCTAGACAGTAAGAACATCCTTCAGAAACTCTGAAGCTAATTGCAGTAAGCCAAGTAGTTTGAATGTGCAAGCTGGTAAAATGCTCTGAATATTGAACACTGAAATGGTTTCTAAAAGTCTGTCTTCAAGGTGAATCTCTACAGAACAACTCCAACCCCATCCTGCTTTCTACAGGTGCACAGAGATTCTGCATTGGTATTTCCCCAACCTCTGGATTTAGTTTGAAGAAAAGCAAATGGAACATCTCATGCTGCTAAATGCAGGATGTGGTCCCTATACCAATCCCCAAGCAGAAGGCAGAGCTGTGGAAAAATGCCTGTTGGAGTTGAGGTTTTTCTTTTAAAAAGGGGAAGGAGGGAAGAGAACATTCTTTGTGCTGGTGTGTGTTAATTGAAACACAGCAGCCACTCCTTTTTAAAAACCAGAGGAATGAGAACCTGCAATGCAGTGTAATTGTAGTATTTGTAGATTGGGGGAGGGTGATTCATCTGTCAGCATGTGAGGGTGGGGAAGGTGGCTGTGCTTTCCCTAGCCTGGAGCTGCCAGGGGAGGATGTACACCTCACCGAC
Organism: Malaclemys terrapin pileata; assembly: GCF_027887155.1. Classification (NCBI taxonomy): domain Eukaryota; kingdom Metazoa; phylum Chordata; order Testudines; family Emydidae; genus Malaclemys; species Malaclemys terrapin. The sequence goes on from NC_071529.1 coordinate 10,173,255, forward strand.
AGTCAAGGGAAGTGTCACAGCTGATCCCACTTGCACCCTGCTTGCAATAGCCCCTATGCACTGCTGGGGAACGGCTGTCATGAGAACCCTCTCCTGTGACCAGGCGTCCTCCAGCAGCACTCTCTCTTTCAGGGGGTGTAGAACAGGCCCTATCCCTCCCCAGGCTCTTCCTTAGGGCAGGGTCCTAGGGCTGCCTTATGCCTGTTTTGGGACCCCAAAATGGACATCATGTAAGTGGAAAATCCCTTCTGCTTCATATCTATCTTCATTTGTGTAGGGGTTTAAAGCCTAGTGTTAGGATTTGCCTTTGTTCATTTGCTTTCTGGATAGGACTTGACTTGATACTATACATGAATAGGCGAATATGTACCACTTCTAGATGTACTGACTAGACCACTTAGACAAAGTGGCTATTCACCCCGAAAGCTTATGCTCCAATACATCTTTTAGTCTATAAGGTGCCACAGGACTTAGTCTGGCTCTGTAAAAAGTGACACAGAGGGCTGCCCCTCTGATAACGATGCTTTGTCTTTAGTGCCAGTAGCCTCTGCTTTTGGAACAGGAGAAAGTGGGTTCTGACTGTAGCAAGACAAGAATTGAGTAGTGGACTGAACTTCACGTGAGCTGGGTTCAAGTCCTATCTCAGTGAGACTTCCTGTGGGAGTTAGGCAGGTTACTTTATTCTGCACTAGTTTTTATCACCAGGGGAGAACTGTGTGCAACAGAGGACTTTGTTTTGGGTTTTTTCTAAATATCCTCTGTGCTCTGGCTGTGGTAGAGATGGCAGCCTGCAGAAGTGCACCTGGCAGGTGGGAGTGGAAGAGGGTGAGGGTTGGGAAAGTCCCTCCTTCCTCCGGCAGTTCACTCTAGAGGCTCAGAGCAGCCACTGGGAAAGCTCTTGTTTTCTACATCCATGAGCTTACCCTTCTGCCTGAGAAAGTTCCCTGGACCTGCTGCCCACAGGCCTCAGCCTGCAGCTTTAGATGAGGTGGGCTTAGTCCCCTGGGGTGCTTGAATGTCACTTGATAGTCGGTGAGGAAACTACTGCAGGGGGCAGAGCCCAAGTTGTTGAGGACACAGGCTGCCCCTCAGCTCCCCAGCTGTCAACTTCACTCCCTCCCAGGGGCAGCTGAAGTCGTGGTCCAAAGTGCAGTAGGGCGGATGTGGGGGCTGGTGCTCCTGGAAAAGGAAGAGGTGATCTCTGCACATGCTGGGTGGGGGGCAGGGCATGGGGTTATACCCCTAAAAAAACACACCCAGGACACGTAGTACACAGAGGTGATGGCCAATGCAATAACTGGATTGTGCCAACAGAAGGGCCTCTTCCCCCTCCCCTCCCCGCTTCTACCAGCCCCCCTGCCTGCCTATTCTCCCCTCTCCCCCCCCCCCCGCTTCTACGGGCCCCACCTTCTACCAACCCCCCCCCGCGGCCTGCCTCTTCCCCCCCCTTCTACCGGCCCCCCCCGCCTGCCTCTTCCTCCCTCCCCCATCTTCTACCAACCCCCCCCGCCTGCCTCTTCCCCCCCTTCTACCGGCCCCCCCCGGCCTGCCTCTTCCCCCCCCCCCTCGCTTCTACCGCCCCCCCCGGCCTGCCTCTTCCCCCCCTTCTACCGGCCCCTCCCGCCTGCCTCTTCCTCCCTCCCCCATCTTCTACCAACCCCCCCCCCGCCTGCCTCTTCCCCCCCTTCTACCGGCCCCCCCGCCTGCCTATTCTCCCCTCCCCGCTTCTACCAGCCCCACCTTCTACCACCGCCCCCCGCCTGCCTCTTCCTCCCTCCCCCATCTTCTACCAACCCCCCCCTGCCTGCCTCGTCCTCCCTCCCCCATCTTCTACCACCCCCCCCGCCTGCCTCTTCCTCCCTCCCCCATCTTCTACCAACCCCCCCCTGCCTGCCTCGTCCTCCCTCCCCCATCTTCTACCAACCCCCCCCTGCCTGCCTCGTCCTCCCTCCCCCATCTTCTACCAACCCCCCCCGCCTGCCTCTACCCCCCCTTCTACCAACACCCTCCCGCCTGCCTCTTCCTCCATCCCCCATCTTCTACCAACCCCCCCCCTGCCTGCCTCTTCCCCCCCCTTCTACCGGCCCCCCCCCCCGGCCTGCCTCTTCCCCCCCCCTCGCTTCTACCGCCCCCCCCTGCCTGCCTCTTCCTCCCCCATCTTCTACCAACCCCCCCCGCCTGCCTCTTCCTCCCTCCCCCATCTTCTACCAACCCCCCCCCGCCTGCCTCTTCCTCCCCCATCTTCTACCGACCCCCCTCCCGCTTCTACCAGCCCCCCTGCCGGCCTCTTCCCCCCGCCCCCTTACGGGCTCCCCGCTCCCAAGGCAGAGGCTTCCCCGCAGCATCGCCAATAGTAGCTGCGGCGCATGCGCCTGGGACGGGGTCAGACCTGCTCCGGCAGCCCTTGTATTCGACTGACACTAAGACCACGCGCGAAACCGAGCGTCTGGTTCCGCCTTCGAGCCAGGGGGCCAATCCGCGCTGTCCACAGTGGAGTACGTCACTGCAGGGCACCCGCACTATGGAAGGCCCCCCGGCCTTTGGGGATCGGAGGCGCTGCCTGATCAAAAAGCTGCTGTATGGGGCTCGGCTGCGGGGAACAGGAGGCAGCGACGGGCGGATTAGCCCCGTGCGGGCCCCTCTCGGCCCGGCATGCGGGACCCCGGCCCCTTCCACTCCCGCTCTTCCTGCCTCGCCTGGTCCGGCAGCGCCGCGGGCAGCCCCAGCCCGGAGCCGGCGGGTCTCGGGAGCGCGGCTGTCTCGAGTAGCTTTTATGAGGCCCCCTGCGCCGCCGCTGCTGCCGGCTCCGCTCCGCGATGTGCGCCTGGAAGTGCCGCCTTCCCTGAGCGGGCCCAGCGCCGCGGCCATGGGAGCGAGCGGGGGCGGCCCCCTGCTGCCCGAGCGGCTCCGCCTGCCCGTCTGCTTCCTGGGCGTCTTCGTCTGCTACTTCTACTACGGCATCCTGCAGGAGAGCATGTGCGTGACCCCCGCCCCGCCCGGACCGGCCCGGCCCCCGCCGGAGAGACCGCGAGTGATTCCTCCCGCCGGCCCCCGCCCGGAGAGACCGCGAGTGATTCCTCCCCTCCCCCGCCCAGCCCCCGCCGGAGAGACCGCGAGTGATTCCTCCCCCCTCCCCTCCCTTCCCCCGCCCGGAGAGACCGCGAGTGATTCCTCCCCTCCCCCGGCCCCCGCCGGAGAGACCGCGAGTGATTCCTCCCCCCTCCCCTCCCCTCCCGCCGGCCCCCGCCCGGAGAGACCGCGAGTGATTCCTCCCCTCCCCCGCCCAGCCCCCGCCGGAGAGACCGCGAGTGATTCCTCCCCCCTCCCCTCCCGCCGGCCCCCGCCCAGAGAGACCGCGAGTGATTCCTCCCCCCCTCCCCTCCCTTCCCCCGCCCGGAGAGACCGCAAGTGATTCCTCCCCTCCCCCGGCCCCCGCCGGAGAGACCGCGAGTGATTCCTCTTCCCCCCCCCCCCTCCTGCCGGAGAGACCGCGAGTGGTTCCTCCCCTCCCCGGCCCCCGCCGGAGAGACCGCGAGTGATTCCTCCCCCCTCCCCTCCCCTCCCGCCGGGCCCCCCCCGGAGAGACCGCGAGTGGTTCCTCCCCCCCTCCCCGCCCGGCCCCCACCGGAGAGACCGCGAGTGATCCCTCTTCTCTCCCCCCCCCCCCCCCCGCCGGAGAGACCGCGAGTGATTCCTCTTCCCCCCTCCCCCTCCTGCCGGAGGGACCGCGAGTCACACACACCCCCGTCCTGACACTAGCGAGCGCCTCGGTCTGGGTCCTGCACTGACCTGTATTTCTAGATTACACTCGTGTGTGTGGGCGTTTGTGTTTCATTTGTGGGCATGTGCTGAGCTCCCTTCTGTGCAAGGCCTGAGGGTGGGAAAGGTGTTCCTGTTTTCCCTAGCCTGGAGCTGCCGGGGAGGATGTACACCTCGAGTACATTATGTACCTTATGAGTGACAGCCCCTCCCAGCCCAGGTGCTAGGAGGGCATGTGAGTGACCCCTGCCTAGTGCCCCTTCTGCCCAGGCACTGGGGAGCCCCTCTGCCTGGATCTTGCACCAGAGCATGTAAGAGCCCCCTCCCAGCCTGGGGACCAGGACTATTTATAGCAGAGCATATAAGTGACTCCTACTCCTCTGTATCTGGGTCTTACAGGAGGCGTAAGTTGCACCTTTCCACTGTGAAGTCCCCCTCTCCTAGTCTGGGGACCTCCCCCACTTTCTGCAGTGGCAGAACCTGGACATGTCATCTCTCCTGAGCATCCTACCAGAAAGCAAGACATCTCCTTGGGGGAATCCTCAGGATCCTATGTTGTGCTGGAGTGTGACTAGGGTTTGAGAAGCCTCATTCCACTGCAGGCTTAGAGCAAGCCCAGCTGAATGGAAGGTGGGGGGGACTGGCAGATACAGCCGAGGGCACTGTTTGCTACATGTTTGTGTAAAAAGGTTGGTAGCTGTTGGGCTAAATCACCTGGGAAGAAAGCATGAGTAAATGTGCACCATGCCTTATGCTGCAGTCTCACTCAGTGTACCTCTCACCCTCTCAATCTCCTGTTTAATTCATTTGTTCCTACAGAACTAGAGGTAAATATGGAGAAGGTGCCAAGCAGGAAAAGTTCAAATATGCTTTGTCCCTGGTCTTCATTCAATGCGTGATCAATGCCATCTTTGCCAGGTTAGGTAAGTGTTCCAGAACAGCCAGTATGTCACCCCTTGCTTTTCCGCACCAGGGCCTCTTTGAGCCTGACTCCCATCTCACTTCCTTCTCCTCTGGGCTGGGAAGTGACTGTCTTCCAGAGTCATGGGGCCCACCCAGTGGTTACCTGTAGTGCAGGTCACACTCCCGATGCCAACGATTGCCTAAGTCACAACTTCCAAGGGACTGTGAGCTTCTGTTGAGCACACAGTGGTTTTTCCATTTGTGTCTGCACAGACATTGCACAATTACCGGCTAACCTGATTTAATAAAGAATTTTATAAATGAAAGACACTGCATAAAACCAGATTCTAAATTCTTTTCATTCAATGTGGTTTTATTGTTGGGAAGAGTCAGAGTAGACCACTAGGATGTCCAAGCTTTTGTCTCCTGTGAGAAGGTCTATACCTATTCCCTTGGTTTTTTTTCATCTTCCTTCTGCCCCACCAGGTTTCAGGAATTCAATATAGCTCCTTTGCCTCAGAGAGCATGTGAGCTGAAAAGACTGAGTGGTTTTGATGATCTGGAGAGTTTATCTCCCCTCTGCTGTAGATACTTTGTGGCCTTTGTATCTCAATGGCATTATAAAATAGCCTTATGATGCCAACGTCCAGTCTCATCAGCCCATGTGTGTTTCTTGTATGTTTCCACAGTGATCCAGTTTTTTGACGCCATCAGGGTGGATCGGACCCAGAACTGGCTGTATGCAGCTTGCTCGCTCTCCTATCTGGGTGCTATGGTTTCCAGCAACTCAGCTCTGCAGTTCGTCAACTATCCAACTCAGGTGAAGAAAGGCAGGCAGACAAGTGTGTTGGGGAGAAGGTTGCGTTGTAAAAATTCCCCTTTACAGATTTGCCCTTTCCCTATTGAGGATTTTTACAAATTCTAAATTGTGCACTCTTGGGATGTGGGATGCTCACATGATCCATCAATGCACTGACAGGAAACCATTCTAATTAAAGAGTAAGTCACTAAAAAAGATTGACCGTGGAGGATGCTGCAGTTCTGACCCTTGTTGCCCTGCAAGAGTGGCAGTGGGGACGGTATTCTATTGCTTTTCTTTTTACTCTATCCCTGCAAAGCAAAGTGGTGATAGACTTAGTGATTCCAAGAGGGACCATCCATCCAGAGGGATAACAAACATCCAGAGTTATAATACGAATTGCTTAAAAAAAAATCAGGGAGAAGGAAAAATCCTTATGTTTCAGGGTTTAAGCCAGTCTTAGAAACCTGTATTGGGGAGGGCTTAGATGATCCTCCATCTGCCTACTGCAGGGTTTCTTGCATCTTTTTTTGAAGGATCTGGTGCTGACGACCATCAGAGACAGGACACTGAACTAGATGGACCCTGGGTCTGATCCAATATGGCAGTTTCTGTGGTCCTCTTGCCCAGTGTGGGGAGGCTGTAGTATGCAGCTAGTTAAGATACTCTTTCTCTTACAGGTCCTTGGGAAGTCCTGTAAGCCCATTCCAGGTGAGCAGCTACGAAGTTATAGCTTTGTGTATTTCTCATGCCATGAGCAGGCTATGGATTGCATTCCCAGAAACAGTCCAGCTGCTCACCCGATAGCTCCATGCCAACTAGTGCGGATAACAAACTATCTGTGCACTTCCAATTAGATCCAGAACTGGACACAGAGTCATTAGATTCCTAGCGGAGGGGTTTTGGGAGCACTTTACCAAATCATCTTTTCTTTTCAGTCATGCTCTTAGGGGTGACGGTGCTGAGGAAGAAATACCCACTAGCCAAATATCTGTGTGTCCTGCTGATAGTCACAGGCGTGGCTCTGTTCATGTACAAACCTAAAAAGGGAGGTGACGGTGAGGATGACCACATCTTTGGCTATGGAGAACTCCTCCTAGTAAGTACTGGGCTGTTGAAGCATAAGTAGTTCCAAGGTTTTGTGTTGGTGAAAGGTACTAGAGGAGAAAACAATTACTAGTGCAGGCTTCTGCCTGGATCTACCCACTGTGAGGGATTGGCAAAAAGCCAGCATTAGAATGCTTGGGTAGTGATGATCTTCCCTCTGGTTCAGAGGGACATGCTTGCACACTGCCACGTGGTGATGTAGGGTGAAGTGCTGGCACCTCGTCAGAATGCCCTCTGAACTGTTTTTACATAAGCAGGTGGAAGCAAGAATCCTATAGAATGTAAATGCTACTCCTGGGGGAATTCTGCACCTCTGCACACAGGCAGAATTTATGTTCGCCGTAGATTTCTTTGCTGCCCCACAGAAAAATGACTTTCTGGCAGGAAAACAAAAGGAAGCCACAAGAGCAGTTATACAACCCTCCCCAGCAGTATGTTTCGGGTGCCCAGGGCAGCCGGCAGAGAGGTAAATCACCTTGGGGTAGGGGACGGGACTGGGAAAGACCTGGCTGGTGCCTCCTACCCTGCACCAAGCTCAGCTGCTAGTCACGGCTGGGCTGGGGAGGACGGGACTTTCTCTTCCCCTGCACAGTATCCAGGGCTGGGTCAGATCCACCCCCAGATTTCTCCCCCGGCTGCAGGAAGCTCTGTAAACTGCCTTCTCTCTCTCTCCCCCCCCCCCCCCCCCGGTGCTTCCTGCACCCATAGCTCTTCAGTTGTAGGGGAGGGATCACTGTACAGGGAGCTGCTCCCACATCCGCCCAACCCGTGTGCATCCAGACCCGCTCATACCCAGACCCTCCTCCCAAGCCTCACCACCTCCACTCCCCTGCACCCAGAACGCGCCCCTCCCCCCGACAAGCCCCAGTCTCCCTGCACCACCCCAATGAGCCAGCCGGGTCCCCACCCTATTGAGCCCCAACCAGTTGCACCTGACCCCGCTCCCACTGAGCTCCCTTCCCCAGCATCTGGACCCCCCACTGAGCTCCCCACATTTGGACCCCCTGCTGAGCCCCAACCACCTTCACCTGGACCCCCTATGTAGCCAGTGGCCTGTGCTCCCCAGTGCCATGCTGGAGCTGCCTCATTTATTTGACAAATAAAATATGCAGAATTTTGCAAAATTTTAAAAAACTGTGCGCATCATTTTTAATTTTTTGGCGCAGAATGCCCTCAGGAGTAATTCAGTGCTGTTCCAGGAAGGGAGTAGCTGGCAGAGAGTTCTCTTCTGATCTTCTGCAACATTTTTTTTCCCCCCCCTTTCCTTAGCTGCTGTCACTGACATTGGATGGACTGACGGGAGTGTCTCAGGACCATATGAGAGCTCATTACCAAACTGGTTCCAATCACATGATGCTAAATGTTAATCTATGGTCCACCTTGTTCCTGGGGGCTGGTAAGGAACATCTGAGGAAGCCATAGCGACCTGGCCTGAAGACTAATTTGTAAGATCCTCTAGGCAGGACCCTTGTCTCTTGTTCTAAAAAGGGCCTAGTATGTCTTGCAGAGCTTCTTTTTGTTTGTTTTAAACCTAATCTGTGGAGATTTTATTGTAGTTTCTTAAACTGCCACCAGTGGACACCGCTTCGCTTCTCCTAAAGCTCCATTCCCAAAACTGCAGTCACATGTCTGAAAAGTTCCTGCTTTCAGGCTGGCTCGGTAGCATCGATTGTAGCTTCCTAGGCTACATTTGGTGGCTCTCTTGTTTTGGCAAAGACTGGGGTCAGATCAGGCTTCTAAACAGAAGCCTCCTGTTCTCTCTCTCTCTGTGTGTGTGTGAGAGAGAGATTGTTGGCGGCTGTCTTTTGAGAATCGGGATACAGAGTGCAAGGTACAGTCTGTTGTCATGAGACACTGACAGTGATGTTTGTTTCATCTGTTCCATTCATAGCTGAGGCCAAGTTTAAAAGTGTAGCCGACATCTGGAATGTGAAGGACATGTTCCTTGCTAAGACGACATTCTTACGTTCTGCTGTAGCATCTGATTCCTCTCACTTACCTCCAGGCACCCCTTATGCTGGCTGCAAACACAATGAGTTCAGACTAAGTGGGTCCAGGACGACAGCAATAGTGCATAGAGCTGCAAAACTGAGGCAGCAAAGTGAACTTAACTCCTGGATGTTATGTTATGTTAGTTTAAATCCTGGGATGGGTAGCCAACTTGCTGTTTTCTCTTCCAAAACAACCTATCTGGCATGGTGCAATGACTGAAAGTTCTTTGCCACTGATATGCTCTGGGTGGAGCTTAGTCTTTGCTGTCTGTATCTGTTATCTGACCATAGTGAACGTGAGCTAGGAGTATGAATGCTCTGGCCCTGTCTGCCCAGGATGTCTCTGCCTTGAGTTCATCCTGCTCTCTTTAAACTTTCTGCAGGTATCTTGTTCACTGGAGAGCTCTGGGAATTCATGAGTTTTGCTGAACGCTACCCCAGCATCCTCTACAACATCCTGCTGTTTGGCCTGACAAGTGCACTGGGTCAGGTAAGTAACTTTCTGGTTCCCTTACCCCAGGCACTTGATGACCAAAGAACGTTGAATATTAATTTACTTGTGTGACGGAAATGTGAAGTTGTCTGGTCTTCCTGCCAGATCTGATTGTTCCTAGCTCACTATTCAGCCAGCATTTTCAGATCAAGACTGTCAAGGTTGCGTACAAATTCTTATGTCATCTTCAGGTTGTGGTTGGGATTTGTTCTTTGCCAAAAGATTCTCTGAAAAGGTTTAAGATGGATCTTCATGTTGATATTGCCTTCTCAGACAGACTGAATCAATCTCTCTCTCTCTCTCTCTCTCTCTCTCTCTCTCTCTCTCTCTCTCAGAGTTTCATCTTCATGACTGTGGTATACTTTGGACCCTTAACTTGTTCAATCATCACCACAACCCGCAAATTCTTCACCATTTTAGCATCTGTCATTCTATTTGCCAACCCGATCAGCATGATGCAGTGGGTGGGAACTATCCTGGTATTCATGGGTAAGTCCTGGAAGCCTGGCTTTCTGAAGTCTTTTCCTTTATCTGTTAGAGTGGTGGAGTATAGATGGGAGGGGGGAGGGGATGGGTTGACCTAGGATTTTGGACAATGGATTTTCTTGGATAAGCTTGCTGGCAAAACCACTATCTCAGTGTTTTGGGGAGGGGAAGTGGGAGGGATGGGGATATCTTTGAGGCTGTTGCTATGGTCACATATCCAACTGATTTCGGAGACCTTTTTTGGACTCTTTAAAATTTCACAGGTACCCACTGTCTCTCAAGTAATTCGGCATCAGTTAGCATGTGGAGCTATAGAAAGGACTAATTGTACAGGCCTTGGGCTTTCCCTTAGAATTTTTTTCTCATTTCTCTGCAGGTCTTGGACTTGATGCCAAATTTGGGAAGGGATCAAAGAAGACAACACATTAGGAAGACTTTTGAACTCTGCAAAATTGGAATGAACTCTTTAACTTATTGTCCTGTACCTCAGCATCTGTTACGAAACTGGACTCAGGATGAGTGCCTGGGGAAGGGAATGGGTATTGGTTTTTAATTATGAAGTGTTTTAAAATGTGTTAATTTTAATCAAGAGTTTAGCCTTTTTTTTTTTCCCCCCTGTAATCAAAATTGCATTGATGGATCCCAGTAGCGGGGAGAAATTCAAGTCTTAATGGGAGAAACACTTCATACCTTTATTAAAGAAAAGGAGAGAAGAGTCAGTTTTCTGACCTTTATTTCAAAGCCGTCTTCTGGTTGTTCTTGGAAAGCCTTGTTCTGTGCAACCTTGCCGCGTTCTCAGTGTGTAGAAATATTACAACTAGCATTCCTCCTCCACCATACTCCAAAGGAAAGTGTTGGTCTTTGTTTCTTCTGTCTGACTTTGGTGCAGTGTAGCAAAAGCCCAGGATTGAGTGACAATATTGAAAAGAGAAATCCCATCTCTCCCTAGGAGAACATGGTTGGTGAAGCAGTGAGAGGAGTTCTAGTTTTCATTAATATACCCAACTTGTACAGCTTGTAATCTTCTCTCCATCAGCACTATTTAAAATAGAAAGAGCAACTTTGGGTATATATAACAAAGTCCTGGGCTCGGCAGTTTTCATCCCATCTGCTTAACCACTTGGGGCCAAATTAATTCTCTTTCATCCCACCCCCTCTGCTGTTGAAGAAACAAGGCCCTCTGCTGCTAAAACCATGCCAAGGTTTTGTGACAGCAGCTTCTAAATGTTGAAAGTGATCTTGTTAATTAACCGCCATCACTGAGAGCTGTGGAACGCCTGCTCCTGAGTGCACAGGCTGTCTCCCAAGTGTTGTAGGGGGAGGAGCTATTAGCATAATGATGCCTTCAAAGTTGGAGAGCAAAATTCTCCAAAGAGCAAACTTTACACATGAAAGCGTGTTTCCACCAGCTGTTGCTTCATTTCCATCTGTTCTGTGATTTGGCCTCTTGCCCCTCCAGATGGGATCTTGATCGCCTTCCTGAGTGACTGCTGCAAGTCTGTTCTTCCCCACACCCCCTGCAACCTTTCTGGCCACAGCTTGGCTTTCATTAATCTTTTTAATGTCCCATGGCTCTTCCCAAACGACAGGTTTCTTTCAAAGTGGAACTTTTTAGGTAAAGATATTAAAGTTCATCTGGAAATTTTTTCCTCCGTCACCAACTCCTCCACACTAGCTTCCTATTTCCTCAAAGATCGACTGATTAATAGAAAACATGTTCTCTGTAGTGGAGAATCCCTGATTCAACTCTCCTGCTATTTAACTCTGAGTCCTGTGTTCACCATGAAATGTAGCTTGATGAACTTGATATCCTGGTGTCTGGTCCTACGAATCTAGCTATTCTTAGTCCCTATGTAGCCTCTGACATCTCCCATGTAGGTACAGCTTTATCCTCTTAACATCCCATTTCTACAGTTCAAGAAGTGAGCCATAAACTGTGACTTCATTCATATAGGGAGCCTATGGCAGAGCTAGAAATTGGACTTGACTCTCCTGATTTTCAGTCCAGTGCCTTAATTACAAGGCCATCCTTTCTCCTTTTAAAGAAGACTAGCACGAGTGACAGGAGATGGATATGGCCTATGCACTTTGAAGAAATCTATAGCTAAGACTCGATACACTTATGCTAGAGGAAACTGGAGCAGTAGCAAAATTGTTCTAGGTTGGCGCCATGTTCTGATAAAACTGTTTCTTGCACTTGCCCCTTTAAAATTACTGTTTAGATTGGTGCCTGAATTCCTTCTGAAAACGATGCCTTATTCCCACATAGCTCAGGCTCCAATGTAGCTGAAGGGGTTTGTACTACTAACATAAACAGGGTTTACTGTAGTACTGCTTACTCACCAACCACTGAGCTCAGTACAGCCAGGGCTGACATTCCATCAGACAAACCCAGCACATTTTTGGGAGATACAAGAATCAATCTCTTATTAGTAGCGGTGACTTTATGCCTGGTGTACACTGCAATTTAAAGGGGAATTAGTCGGTTTTACTATACCTTAGCTAGACACCAATTTGTTGTCAGGACAATGGAACATCATCTTTAAAAACAAACCAACCTCTTCTGCAAGGCTTTAAGCATTACTCTCCCCAGCCAAACCCTGCAGATAGTTGGATTGCTGGTGTTAAGAAATCTATTTATCTGTTGGCTGACTTGTCAGCGTTTGCTGAAGGAGAGTCACAGAAGGATAAGCTGTGCCTAAACTCAGCCTTCTTCAATGTATTTGATTGTCCTGCTATACAGCTGGAAGAGGTTGGAAATGGAAATTGTCTTTAATAAAAGGGTGATTTGGCAGAGGTGCTGACAAATGCATGATTTAGACTGGAAACAAAACAGCAAGTGCAGAACACAGTGAGTGCATCCAGTATCAAGATGACAAGTTAGCAAAGGCCACATCCTCCTCCTCTCTTCTCTGCCTGTTCTGAGATTTGTGTACTAGAGCAGGGGTGGGCAAACTTTTTGCCCCAAGGGCCACATCAGGGTTGTGCAACTGTATGGAGGGCTGGGTAGGGAAGGCTGTGCCTCCCCAAACAGCCTGGCCCCCTCCCTGATTGCCCCCTCAGAACCGCTGTCCCCTATCCACAGCCCCCCTGGGACTCCCACCCCCTGTCCAACCGCCCTCTGCTCCTCATCCCCTGACCACCCTGTCCCCTGACTGCCCTCCTGACCCCTATCCACAGGCCCCCTGGGACTCCCACTCCCAACTGTCCCTGATTCCCATCCCCTGACTGCCCCCCCCAGAACCTCCACCCCATCCAACTGCCCCCTCCTCCCTGACTGCCCCCCAGATTACCCCACTCCCTTACCACCAGTAGTTTGCCCATATCTGTACTAGAGAGGTCTATTTTTATTTTTTTAGAACTAGCAAGTCACCACTAGGGGGCACTCTCATTTCAAGCATGTCAATATTATACATGAATAAAACAGCCCTTTGGTTAATATACTTTTATTTCTAAAGTCTGTGGGCTCACAGCAGAAATAAAATTTGGGAATCAAGGTCTTCCTCCAGTATTATTCTATTTGTAGAGTCTCTGACCCCCGAGATGCAATAGTGAAGATGCGTCATTAAGACCAAATACTGATTCTTCGCTACATTTCCAGTATGAGGGCCATTCCAGTGTGTGTGTGTGTGTGTGTGTATATATACACGCACACTTTCATGTTCTCTTGTCATTGTATAAGACAAACAGGTGGCTTCAGCTGCCACAGGCCTTGCAGTCATTGTTTTTAAAAGCACTTCTGGCAGAATCCTGTTAGGAACCTTGGCAGTTCCTGGGAGATGAGAGTCCTGCGCATACACAGAATAAACAGCAGGTTACATTGCTGCAGTGTTTGTGTGCAAGGTCCCTCTAGGAGGTACTGGTTGATACAGCTAAGAAAGGTGAAGTTTTATTTTACAGCTGTCTGAAACACAGCATCCACAAGGGGAACAGCTTGGCAGCTTTCCTTTTCATCCTTCCCTTCTTTACTCGGGCCCCCTGCAACTCCATCAGCCTTTTGTTTAAATAGTTACTGCTGTAAACTCTCGGCAAACAATGTGGTATTGTATGAATAAACAGTTCATTAAGGGGATATCTGGCTGTATAGAGTAGATATTTTTTTGGGCACAATACAGTACAGCATTAAAGAGTCTAGTGACAACTGTTTAATGGATAATGAAGAGATGATTACCTCTGTTTATTAATTGCTATCTTAGGGTTGTCATTTTTCAAAAGTGCTTAGTGATTTGGGGATTTATGCACTTATGCTTGGCATCACATTCAACTAAACAGGCTTTTTTTTTTTTTTTTTTTTTTTTTTTTTTTTAAGGGAATAGTGATTTGGAGTTCCCAATTTACATGGACCTGATTTTCAGAAAGTACTGAGCACTTGAATTCTGAAAATCAGGCCCCCTTTTCAAGTCTCTCAAGTTGAGCACCCAAAACTCACGAGGCATATTAAAAAAAAAACCAAAAAACAAAAAACCCCTTACATTGATAGCTGAGATGGGGCCAAAACTAGTAGTGACCAACACAGAGAGGGTGATCCTTTCAGGGGCTCTGCAGTAGGTGAAAGAGAATGCTAGTGAGTCCTTGGAGATAAAAGGAAATATGTTTACACACTTATAACAAATGTTTGCCATTTGGTGGTCAAACAACATACTGGTTTTAGTTAATTGGCAGAGTTCTTTCTCTGCACCCCACCTCCATCATGTGTGTATACAGATTACAGCAGCTGGGACTAAAATCAGGCCATTTGTGGTCCATAGGAGCAGTTTCAACCCATTGAGGCTCCCATTGGTTCAATCCATGCTCAGCTTATTCTCTGCTAAAATTGTTCTTCCCATGGCAGAACTCTCATCCGGTCCCTATTCCATTAATCTTTTGCTCCCAAGAGGTTGATCCTTTAACCCTTTCTCTTTTAAGTGACTTGTGGTGTTTACAGCGCCAGTTGTGGACTAGAACCCCATTGTGCTAGGCAATATACGAACACAACAAAAAGGAAGTCCTTGCCCCAAAAAGCTTACACTCGTGCAGCTGTGCCATCTGTAAACAAGGTCTATGTTAGGTATTTAGGATGAGGGTCTGCTGTTGTCATCAGTTACCTAACCCTCTAGTAACACTAGTGTGTGCATTCACTGCTTCCATTCCTGATAGTTCCAATACATCATACTTATTCCATTTTTCTTTTTATCTTCTGAATTTCACTGGTGCTTATTTCACAATCCTTCCCACCTCCAGAGCTGGCAAAATTCTATACCTTTAAAAGGAGCAGCAGTGAGAGAGAAAAAAAATTGGCACACAGACAGAAGGTGCAGAGAATGGAATTGTCTCTAATTTACCAAATTTTTTTTGCATATAATTCAGCCGCTTTGTAATAAGTGGTTGTGAGATGCCTAAAAAAAGCTGGTTTGACTTTTTTTTTTTTTTTTTTTTTTAAATGGAAGTTTTTCCTAGCTGAAGATCAGGTTAGCTTTTCAGCTACCCAGTGGCTTGAGAGTTAAAAAAAATTAAGTTGTGTGTTGGTTCCCATTGTTCTATCAAACCGCTTCCTCACCACCGTGCTACTGGGATACTGGATGGAACTCCCTTTGGACTCTCTCTGTGTTGACACTTAAGAGTGATGTGATGCAAAGTACTTCCTCCTCAGAAGGTGTAAATGAATTGCTGATCCAAGAAATATGAGACTGGGAACTGCTACCAAATGTAGTTATCCCCTATGGCTCTGCAGAACAGTAGAGTATTTTTGAAGAATTCCTATTTATTTCCACAAAATAAAGGATGCAGATAAGATCTTCAAAACAGCATGCAAAGGAAAGAGAAAGCAAAAGTCCCAACAGTTCCCAGGGAAGGCAAAATGGAGAGTTTGTGAGTCCAACTTCAAACTGGAATCAGTATTCCTGGCGATAGGGAGTACCGAGCATCTCACAGCAGCAACTGGGATGGGGATATATGCTTGAAACAGGTACACTCAAATGGAGCAGTTTTGTGCCTGGATTTATAGTATGCAAACTAATATATGATTCAAACAAGAAATAAGGCAAGGGATGCATGTAAAATAGGCATGACAGAGATAATTACATCACACAGATTGGCACAGAGATGAGATATTAAAGGTTATAAATATTTTAAAGAAAAGTGAAATCAATCTGTATTAAACCTTTCATAATTAAGAAAAACATCCTTTTCCTGTTTTCTCCACGTTGTCTGTGATGTTTGTGTCTTCACTTTAAGAGTATAGCTGCATGTACGAAACCCTTTAGTCTTTTTATTCTTCTCATTCTATTTTAGGTATTTATATATTAATAATGTGTTTCCATAGAGATTTGCCAGGCATTGTACTTGGTTCAGAGTGGTCATTTAAAAAACAAAAACTCAGTATGTTTTCCACATGCAGTGTAAATAAATATACATAATTTAATATCAACTCACCTTTACCAGCAAAAAGGTATACAAGATATTCTGCAGGGGACAACATCTCTATTATTATTTCTTACTTGTTCTCCCTTAGGGCCTAGGAGTCTTAGGCAGAGATCAGAACCCAATTGTGCTAAGCACTATACAAAACACAGTGTCTCACATTAGATACATCACAGGGACAGTTCTGCCAGTTCTACTGATAATGAGCTCTGTCCAACCACATTTTAGCAGGAGGCATTCCATCACTGGAGAGTGGTGCCTAGAGAAATGTGTTGGTTAGCCAAGGGGGCAAGGTCTGTGAAGATAAGCTGAGAGAAGATTTCCATAAGCGTACTGATGAGTTTACATAAACAGTCACAATAAAAAGTTTTGGGGACTACAAAGAAAGGCTTTTGTATGGAGACAAGGTGGGAAGTCTTCCTAGAAACCCCAACTTCCAACTTCATTTTGTTTTTTCTCCTTTAAACCATCCCCACAGAGGAGCAGGACTCTCTGATGGGGGCTTGCCTCAGCCTTGGAGCAGGGGTCAGACTGTGGCAGCATCAGTTGACAGAAGAAAGCAATCCTATGAAGGACTAACTTCCATCAACAGCCACGCACTTCTGCTTTCTCCTCTCACCTGCACTCCCAATAGCTGAGTTCATTACCTCCACCTACTATTCCAGAGATGGGAAAAGACAGATTGGGATTTGAACTTGCATGATTTTACAGCCTTATCACCCAACGCTAATCTAAGAATTTTTAAAGCTTTTCTTACATTGTCTTCAGTGGAAATTTATTGTTTCCCAGGTAATGCCCGGTCTTCCTTGCTCCTTACTAGGGGTGAGGAGTTCTGCAACACGTTGCCATTTTAAAAAGAATTTGGTGGTTCCTGCTCAGGTCGATAGTGGCTTTGGTGGCCTATGTGAATCGAGCTGGCAAGTTTCTCTTCAGTTCCTAGTGCACAAATAGTCATATATACAAGCACCCTAATAGGCTATAAGCTGTCAGTTACTGTAGGTTTCTATAGTGCCTGCTACCATAGGCCTCAACCCTGGTTGAGGCCTCTAGGCTCTACCACAATATAAATATAAAATAATAATTGGGACTAATTAACCCTTCCTATCCATCTCAGAAGAATAAACATCCCTAGAGGCTGTCTCCTTAGGGCAGCAATGAAACATAGGTAGGGCAGTATGGGGATCCTTGCACTATTGCCTTCTCAGCTGTACCTGCTTAGAGGGTTTTATTTTCAAAGGGTACATCTATACTTACCTCCAGGTCCGGCGGTAAGCAATCGATCTTCTGGGTTCGATTTATCGCGTCTTGTCTAGACGCGATAAATCGATCCCGGAAGTGCTCGCCGTCGACGCCGGTACTCCTGCTCCGCGAGAGGAGCACGCGGAGTCGATGGGGGAGCCTGCCTGCCTGCCGCGGTAAGTTCAAACTAAGGTACTTCGACTTCAGCTACATTATTCACGTAGCTGAAGTTGCGTATCTTAGTTTGAAGTGGGGGGTTAGTGTGGACCAGGCGAAAGACTATTACTAGGTAAATCTTACATGCCAACCAGAGTGCATGGGCCATCCCTACAGAGCAACTCAACATGCTTCACCCTGAGCCTGCAGGGTCTGAGCAAGACTTTCCCTGCAATTGTATCTTCCAGCAGCTGAGGGCCCACTGAAATTGACAGTAGTGTTCCTGTTCTCTGTGTTCTCCTGTGCTGGAAACCAGGAAGTGTGGAGAAGGCGGTGACAACTACAGTGGAATGCAGAGAAGCGAGGAAGGAGGGAAGAGGTGGAATGCCACAGTATGGGTAGGACAGGAGGAGGAGCCAGTGGGGGCTGGAGTTTGGCTAGCAGCAGAGAGGGACAAACACGGGCTAGGTGCACAAGAGCCTTTAATCACTAAAGCATGCTTCCCCTACAGAACCTGGAACTGAGTCTGGGGGTCCTTAGTCTCTACATTCCTCTGCTGTCAGCAAATACCTGTGAAGCCCACTGGCAAAATATGTGTCTCATCTTCTAATGACTGGTCCACCTGACCTGGGAGATAACAGCCTAATACAGCTACCATTTAGTCCATTAGCACAAATAGCAGAAGACTGAGCTGTGAATCTAAAGGTCCAAACCCTACTGATGACCCAAACTGGTGAATATAGTTTCACATGATAGAATTTGTTGTTTTTTTCAGTTTGTTACTTTTTTTAAATTAGGAAACTACATTAGAAACAGGTCATTAAAAGAACATTAAGGTTGTGAAGTCAAGCGCTCAAATGTTAGGAAATTTCAGAAATAAGGTTCCCTGTGAAAACTTAATTCAGCCTCCTTATATACAATATATATATATATATATATATATATGCACATTATGATGGTCTTTAATTACATGACCTTGTACTATTTTTTTTCCATAAGACTCCTTCCTCATTTGGTGCACAGGATGGAGGTTCATCTCGGAATGAATCAGGATTGTGTGGTCAGTGAGGCGGTTGTATGAGTAAGGCAGGGAGGAGAGAGGACAGGCTCATAGTTAAGGAACTCAAATGTCACCCTAGAGAACTGTATTCTATCCCTGCCTGTGTCACAGGGTTCCTATGAGATGCTGGGCAAATCACTCAAACTAAAATTGTCACAGGTGACCACTAACTGTGTGTTCCTCATTTTATGGATGCCCAATGTGATACACCTGGTCTAGAGTTGCACAAAATTCTGAATGCTCACAACTGCAACTGGAATCAGTTGGAGCCATGTTTTGAATAAAAAGTACTATGTAAATATTAAGTACTCTGGAAAATAAGGCCTTAGGTGTTTCAGGCTGGCTACCCAAAATTAGTGTACACATTTAACAGTTTTTGACCTTAATCTCTCTCTGTGCTTCAGTTTCCCAGCTGTCAATTGGGAATAGTACCATTACCTAATCTCAAACGGGGAGATAAACTCATTAAATGTTTGTGAAGCACTCAGCTACTGTTGCCTGAGCACCAAGCAAATGCCCATGAAGAAATTTTTTTTTTTTTAATTCAGTGAAAAGTATGCATGGTGTGTGTTAAATAAAGCCTAGGGGCACACATTCAATGTGGAGGATAAAAAGAAATATTAAATAGCTGCCCATTCACTGAAAGAGACATGGTACCTGTGGGGGGGGGGGGGGGGGGGGGGGAATAGTATGTGATCATGTGATTAAAGTGTATATGTGCACAGGGGCCAAATTGAAGTTGCCTGGCAAAATTTAATTCTGACATTTCCTATCTTTGGAGTGTTTGACTTTGCAACCTTAACATTCTTTTAACATAATTATTTTGGATGTCATAGCATGTCATTTAACCTCTCAAGTTCTCTATTAATGAATAGCATTCGGTCCTGCTCAGAGGTATTCTTTCCTTAAGATACGTTTGATAAAGGTGATAAACCATAACTAAACATCTGAATGTTATATTGCCACCTTTTGATTACAACAACCTAATGCCATTCCAGACCTATTGTAAAACACTGTTCTTGAGGAAGCAGAAACAAGCAAAAGCAACTGATAAGCTGAACATGGGGAAAAAAAATCATAGAGTCCTATTAAAATGCTTTAAGATGGATGCTGCAATTTATAATGCTCATTATACACCTCTATCCTGATATAATGTGACCTGATATAACACGAATTCAGATATAACGCAGTAAAGCAGTGCTCGGGGGGGGGGGGGGGGGGAGGGGGCGGGGAAGGGCTGTGCACTCCGGCGGATCAAAGCAAGTTCAATATAACGCAGTTTCACCTATAACGCGGTAAGATTTTTTGGCTCCCAAGGACAGCATTATATCGGGGTAGAGGTGTAATTTGTACAAGAACAAATAAGTGTAAATTAATAATATGAACTTTCATTGTTTTATTCTCAGTTAAAGGGTGTACATTTACATACATGAGGTTTTTTCCATTAGTGAAAAAGAAAGTGGAACTTGTGACGGGTTGGATCACAGAAACCCCCTGGGAGCTGCCACCTGATGTGCCAAGACTACTTCTACTCCTGCCTTCCCTGCCAGCTCAGGACTCCAGCACCCTGTCTTGCTGAGCCAGACACATCCGTCTGCTCCAACAAAGACCCAGGGTCTGAATTACTTGCCCCGAAGCTGCAGGTTTACCTGAAAGCAGCTAACAGAAGTATTCCTGTTTTTAACGCTCAGATGCCCAACTCCCAATGGGGTCTAAACCCAAATAAATCTGTTTTACCCTCTATAAAGCTTACACAGGGTAAACTCAAATTGTTCGCCCTCTATAACACTGATAGACAGATATGCACAGTTGTTTGCTCCCCCAGGTATTAATACATACTCTGAGTTAATTAATAAGTAAAAAGTGATTTTATTACATACAGAAAGTAGGATTTAAGTGGTTTCAAATACTAACAGACAGAACAAAGTAAGTCACCAAGCAAAATAAAGTAAAATGCACAAATCTATGTCTAATCAAACTGAATACAGATAATCTCACCCTCAGAGATGCTTCAGTGAGTTTTTTCCTCAGACTGGACACCTTCCAGGCCTGGGCACAATTCTTTCCCCTGGTACAGCTCTTGTTCCAGCTCAGGTGGTAGCTAGGGGATTCTTCATGATGGCTCCTCTCCTCCCTTTGTTCTGTTCCACCCCTTTATATATCTTTTGCATAAGGCGGGAATCCTTTGTCCCTCTCTGGGTTCCCACCCCCTCCTTCTCAATGGAAAGACACCAGGTTAAAAATGGATTCCACTTCAGGTGACATGATCACGTCACTGCAAGACTTCATTGCCCACTTGCCAGCACACAGGTATACAGGAAGACTTACAGGTAAAACACACCCATCTGCAGACAATTGTCCTGGTTAACGGGAGTCATCAAGATTCCAAACCACCATTAATGGCCAACACTTTCCCATAATTACAATAGGCCTTCAGAGTTATAGTTCATATTTCTAGTTTCAGATACAAGAGTGGTACATTTATACAAATAGGATGATCACACTCAGTAGACTCCTTGTTGTTTTTGTAGATACAGACTAACACGGCTACCCCCTGATACTTGACTCAGTAGATTATAAGCTTTGTAATGATAGTTTACAAGAGACCTTTTACATGAAGCATATTCCAGTTACATTATATTCACTCAGTAGCATATTTTTATAAAATTATATAGACTGCAAC
This sequence comes from Malaclemys terrapin pileata, assembly GCF_027887155.1. Taxonomy (NCBI): domain Eukaryota; kingdom Metazoa; phylum Chordata; order Testudines; family Emydidae; genus Malaclemys; species Malaclemys terrapin. The sequence goes on from NC_071529.1 coordinate 10,194,330, forward strand.
ATCACAGAACCTAACTAAGCTGTGCTCCTTGCACAGCTATGTACCTTGACACCATCACTTTAGGAGTTTAAAACCAAACTGAGTAGGTTTTGGAAACCTTGTCTTCTTTTCATCCTCTTGTCCTTTATCCCTTTTTTGGTCCTGTTCTCTTTCCCTGCAAGGTGACTAGTCAGATTTCATCTTTCTTTCCCCTTAGTTCTCTCCACTCTCTCCTCCTCCTCAATCTAGATGAAATTTTAAATAATCATTACTCCTTTCCTAGATCCTCTCTCTTCATTGTCCCCTACTCATCTCATTCTTCATTGTTTCTTCTCTTACCCTCTTCTGTAGCTCGTCCTTTTTTAATCCTGATTAATGGCTGTTGAAGCCCCCCTTTCTCTTTTTGTTCATTTGGGTCTTCCTACCTCCTGTTATACTGGCTAAATCATTCTCTATTTCCAAGTCCTTTGTCCAATTATCCTTCTCTACCTGCAGAGGGGGAAACAGCAGTGATAAAAATCCTTTAGATTCTTCTCCACCCAGTTCCACTTCTCCACTAAAATCGATTGCTGTGATAACATTGAAGATTAATTTTTGTTTGTGGAGAGAAGCAGGTTTGAATAAATTGGAGGACTTTTGACAATATTTTGAGCTCCTCTGCTCTGTAGGTGCTGGCAGAGTTAACAGGATCTTAGAGAAAGAGAAATAGTTTTACAGACCATTAGGGCTGGTGGGAAGCAGCAGGATCAGGTTTTAATGAATACAGGATCAAAAGCATCTTAAAGAAAACCAGCCGCTGAAAACAAGAGCCAGGCTCATCAGGGAAGACAGGAGACGCTTCTAACAAGAAACAAAGCACTGACTCAAAGACATCAGGGAGTCATTTCCTCATAATGGCACATTTTAAAGTATGATTTCCTCCACTAAGAAATTAACTTTGATACTTTTCCAATAGGTGTAAAAATAGAACCATACACCAACTGCCTGCAATTAAAATCTCAAAATCAGATTTTTCTCTAAAGGAGACCAGCGCTGTCTAACAAGATTAGCCCTCTCACAAATAAGGCTGCAGGTTCAAAACATAACACTAATGCACTGGGTATCCTGTGGTGTTCTGCAGCTAGGAAGGTGAATCCTGACAAGCAGTGGTGCACTCAGATCTGGGCGTGTGTTTTTGTACAGGGATCCTAATATTACACATTGACCTAAGAGAATGACTCTTGGCAGTAGTGTTTGTCTCGCATATCAGACTCAGACTAGGAATCCTTTTGGTTTGTATTTTAAATGCATCTTTTGCACCTGGGGCATAAGCAGTTCTGTTTATTGCAAAGTACGCTGCTGCAGTCCACCATATACTGTAATATTTTGTCATTATATGTTTTTAATCAGATAATTTCAAAGCACTTCAGAATCAGTTAATAAATCACAACAATCTTGTGAGATAGGTAAACTGAAACGAGAGGTTACGTGACTTGCTCAAAGTCACAGAGCAAGTTGGTAGAAGACCTGAGAATAAAACCTAGGAATTGTGGCTCCCAGTCTCATGCTCAAACATTAAAATAATGCTGACCATCTCGTCACACACATAAACCCTCAGAACCTCTTCTTCCTACATCTAGAGTCCCAGATGAATGTCACCCATGAAATGTAATCTAGTGGTCTGTGCACAGGACTAAGTGCAAGAAACTCCTAAATCCTAAAGTAATCCTGAGTCTGCTAATGACTTGCTGAGAGGCCTTGAGTAAGTTTCTGAATCTCTCAGTGGTTCAGCTTTAAAAGGATAATAATATTTAACTTCCTGCCTCATGGGCCACTGAGGATTAGTTAATATTTATACAGCATTCTGAAAATACAGGTGCTAATTACTAGTCAGCTTCCCATGAAGGAAATGTTGGAATACAGGAGCCCTTCTATCTATCAACTATTCTCTTATGAATTTAATTTAGTGGAAGGAGGGCTATGGAAGAAAGATTCCACCAGTTTCCTTTCCTTTGAAAATCTAGTCTATAAAAGCTACAGGCTTGCTTGAGACAACCCGAATCTCAGCAGCTCTTTGTTAGATCACAGATTGTGCAGACACTTGCCACATCTTGGTGCATTCAACAAGTGCACTAAAGAGTGGAGCAGTTGCCAGAGCAGTTCGTGGGACGGCGGGAGCAGCTCACGGGACAGCTGGTGGAGTGGAGCGGCTCGTGGTGAAGGCTGCGGCGGAACCCCGTCGGCCTCGGATCACGTAAGGTGCCCCTTAACGCCCTGTGTGCCCCCCCCCCGAACTCTGGGGCTGCACTGACCAGGGACAGAGACTTTGGGGGGTTGTTGGACTTTTGGGACTTTGGTGATCTTTGGGTTGCTGGTTTCAAGAACCCAAGGGAAAGGACACAGCCCAACTTGCTGGGGTGCGGTTTTTTTTTGCTCATGGTTTGTGTTATGAATCCTGTTTGTGGTGTTTTTTCCAATTTAATGCTGATGTCGTTTACCTCATGTTATTAAACATTTTTTGTAACACTCAGACTCCGTGCTTGCGAGAGGGGAAGTATTGCCTCTTAGAGGCACCCAGGGGGTGGTATGTAATTGTCCCAGGTCACTGGGTGGGGACTCGAGCCGGTTTTGCATTGCGTTATTGAAGCGGAACCCCTAGATACAGAACCCGGCCCTTGTTGCTGCCAACTTAGATGGGCAGAAGCTAATTACTTATCTTGCCCAAAATTGTATGATGTAAGCTTTATCTAGGGGTAAGGAAGGATCCTGCATTTCCAGGAGGATGGAGTGGACACCCTAATGGACGTTATATGGGGAGGAATAGCTCAGTGATTTGAGCATTGGCCTGCTAAAACCAGGGTTGTGAGTTCAATCCTTGAGGGGGCCATTTAGGAATCTGTGGCAAAAATCTGTCAGGGACAGTACTTGGTCCTGCTGAGAAGGCAGGGGACTGGACTCAATGACCTTTGGTCCCTTCCAGTTCTATAAAAAACGTTTTTTAAAGTCTGTTACTATTACCAAAATTTCATGGTTAAACTACACAACACCAGTAATATCAAGATTCATTTTTAAAACCTTTACTTTAAAAAACAAACAATAACTGTATGCTCAGAGCAAGGAATGAGCCCATTATTGCTCATGAATACACTGAAGCATTCCTTTGGGATTACATTTGGAAAACGAGTTGTGCAGATTTCCCCCGGCCTAAGGAGAAGTGAATGAAATAACTTTCATTGTGTGTTTGACTGTTGCATAGATAAAAGCCTCATTAAGTCTCTCCAGTGATTGGAGATTGGTTTTGTAACAAAGATAGCAAATAGAGGAAAAAAATAAATATCTGTTTTCATACCCTCCTGATCATCAGGAACCTGTATGAGTTTTTAATTAGTGCTGCATTTTCATTAAGTTTGTATCTGTACGTGTTACCGATTCTTTCCTGGATAACATGGAGATAATTATAAGAATCCAGTTTTTCAGTCTCTCACAAAAGGGATGGTGGATATATTTAATCATGATGTAGAAACACTGGCAGCTTTCTCTGAGCCCAGCCTCCCTCTAATTACATTTCTACATTTTAGTAAATTGAAAGGGAAAAATATAGGAACACAATAATTAAAACAAAAGAGGAAGTGAATATTAAAAAGCAGCAGCTGTTTAAGATTCTTACACACAACTGTTTCAAGGACATCAGTTTAATCAGCATCACATCAAACCAAACATCTATGTACACAAAGGCTATAGAAACAGCACCTCCAAAGCCATTTCTACATTAGCATTTGCTGCATCTTTTCATGCAGAATAAACAAACAATCTGTTTCATATCATTCAGATGATCACGGGGAATTTATACCCCATACGTGTGCACTGGAGGGTTCAGTACTCCCACATGCACACTAGTGTCAAAACTCACATAAGTGCACCACTTTTTCAAATTCTCAAGCTCTGAGCAGTTACCTCTATCTGGGAATCAGCACTCTCACTAGTGTCCTCTTTTCTATGTGTGCATGTTTACTTCCACATGCACAGCTACAGCAGAGGGCAGGACTGACCTAAGTTAACATTTCATATGACGGATAAAGGGAATTTCATCTTTTTCATGATTCAACTGGATTTAAATTTCCAATTATAAAAAACTGATATTTCAAACTTGTTTGACCACATGAAGAATCCATGTTTCCCAACATTTCCTGAGCTATATAAAAGGGAATACCTATTTAAATGACATGGATAACATTTAAAGTGTGAGAAATCCATCTGTGCTTGATCTAACCAGAAACCCTTGGATCCAAATGCAGTTGCTCAATCAGTTGATTGAAAGGAACATCTCCATTAGCTTCCAGGAGAAGTGAAAGAGGCAAGCTTTTGAGCTTACACAGAGCTCTTCTTTAGGCTTTTGCGAACAGGGGCTGCTAACAGGGAGTTTCGCAAGGGAGTTCTCCAGGTGAAGGAGGAGCAATACAGCACCCTTTTGGGCTGACAGGGGGCTGCAGACGGGAGTTTGACAGAGGGAGCCTTACGATGGTTAGGAAGACCCGCAACACCTGTGCCAGCACTGCTACTGTCTCCTCCACCTGTGCCTGTAGCCAGACAGAGTGCCTAAGCATGGATGCCTCTACCCAGATCCTGGTGTGGTTTTGCAAAGACTGTAACTTGCAATTTCCACTTACTGATATCCAGGCTGGGGGGACCATCCAATGTGAGAGGTGCCTGCTGGTGGAATCTCTCAGGCAGCAGGTGGGAGAGCTACAGGAGGAGGTGGCTAGGTTGAGGAGCATCCGTATCCATGAGCAATTCCTCGACAGTGTCCATGTGGAGACAGCTGAGGTAGCTGTCCCAGTACGCAGGACTGCTGATACACCACTGGTGGAGGAGGAGATGGCTCAGGGTGGACACTGGCAGCTGGTTACTTCTGGCAGCAGGCAGTGCTCCACCCTTGCTCCGAACCCTCCTGCCATGGTTATAGGTAACCGTTATGCTGTTCTTGACACAGGAAAGAAGGAATCACTCCCTACAGTAAAGGAGGAGAAGCCTCGTACCCCTAAGGCTGGAAAGTCTGCTGCCGCCACTGCGAATAGGAAACGTAGGGTAGTGGTGGTCGGAGACTCTCTGCTGAGGGGGACGGAGGCGCCCATCTGTCGCCCTGACATCTCATCTCGGGAGGTATGCTGCCTGCCGGGGGCCCGTATCCGAGACGTTACGGAGGCATTGTCGAGGATTATCCAGCCCTCTGACTACTACCCCATGCTACTCATCCATGTGGGCACAAATGATACTGCGCGGTGTGACACTGAGCGGATCAAGAGTGACTACAGGGCTCTGGGAGTACGGGTGAAGGAGTTTGGAGCGCAGGTGGTATTCTCTTCAATTCTTCCTGTCAAAGGTAGGGGCCCAGGCAGAGACAGATGCATCATGGAGGTGAATGCCTGGCTGCGAAGATGGTGTCGCCAGGAGGGCTTTGGCTTCCTAGACCACGGGATGCTATTCGAGGAAGGACTGCTAGGCAGAGATGGCATTCACCTTTCGAGGAGAGGAAAGACCCTATTCGGACACAGACTGGCTAACCTAGTGAGGAGGGCTTTAAACTAGGTTCGACGGGGACAGGTGAGCAAAGCCCACAGGTAAGTGGGGAACATGGAGACCGGGGAGATGGGTCGGAAACGAGAGGGAGTGTGGGCTATATTGGCAGAGAGAAAGGAGAGTCAGGACAAAACTGGGAGGAAAGATCAAACCAGTATCTTAGATGCCTATATACAAATGCGAGAAGTATGGGGAATAAGCAGGAAGAACTGGAAGTGCTAATAAATAAATACAACTATGACATTGTTGGCATCACTGAAACTTGGTGGGATAATACACATGATTGGAATGTTGGTGTGGATGGGTACAGCTTGCTCAGGAAGGATAGACAGGGGAAAAAGGGAGGAGGTGTTGCCTTATATATTAAAAATGTACACACTTGGACTCAGGTAGAGATGGACATAGGAGACGGAAGTGTTGAGAGTCTCTGGGTTAGGCTTAAAGGGGCAAAAAACAAGGGAGATGTCATGCTAGGAGTCTACTACAGGCCACCTAACCAGGTGGAAGAGGTGGATGAGGCTTTTTTCAAGCAACTAACAAAATCATCCAAAGCCCAAGATTTGGTGGTGATGGGGGACTTCAACTATCCGGATATATGTTGGGAAAATAACACAACCGGGCACAGACTATCCAACAAATTCTTGGACTGCATTGGAGACAACTTTTTATTTCAGAAGGTTGAAAAAGCTACTAGGGGGGAAGCTGTTCTAGACTTGATTTTAACAAATAGGGAGGAACTCGTTGAGAATGTGAAAGTAGAAGGCAGCCTGGGTGAAAGTGATCATGAAATCATAGAGTTTGCAATTCTAAGGAAGGGTAGAAGGGAGAACAGCAAAATAGAGACAATGGATTTCAGGAAGGCAGATTTTGGGAAGCTCAGAGAGCTGATGGGTAAGGTCCCATGGGAATCAAAACTGAGGGGAAAAACAACTGAGGAGAGTTGGCAGTTTTTCAAAGGGACGCTATTAAGGGCCCAAAAGCAAGCTATTCCGCTGGTTAGGAAAGATAGAAAATGTGGCAAAAGACCACCTTGGCTTAACCACGAGATCTTGCACGATCTAAAAAATAAAAAGGAGTCATATAAAAAATGGAAACTAGGACAGATTACAAAGGATGAATATAGGCAAACAACACAGGAATGCAGGGGCAAGATTAGAAAGGCAAAGGCACAAAATGAGCTCAAACTAGCTACGGGAATAAAAGGAAACAAGAAGACTTTTTATCAATACATTAGAAGCAAGAGGAAGACCAAAGACAGGGTAGGCCCATTGCTCAGTGAAGAGGGAGAAACAGTAACAGGAAACTTGGAAATGGCAGAGATGCTTAATGACTTCTTTGTTTCGGTCTTCACCGAGAAGTCTGAAGGAATGCCTAACATAGTGAATGCTAATGGGAAGGGGGTAGGTTTAGCGGATAAAATAAAAAAAGAACAAGTTAAAAATCACTTAGAAAAGTTAGATGCCTGCAAGTCACCCGGGCCTGATGAAATGCATCCTAGAATACTCAAGGAGCTAATAGAGGAGGTATCTGAGCCTCTAGCTATTATCTTTGGAAAGTCATGGGAGACAAGAGAGATTCCAGAAGACTGGAAAAGGGCAAATATAGTGCCCATCTATAAAAAGGGAAATAAAAACAACCCAGGTAACTACAGACCAGTTAGTTTAACTTCTGTGCCAGGGAAGATAATGGAGCAAGTAATTAAGGAAATCATCTGCAAACACTTGGAAGGTGGTAAGGTGATAGGGAACAGCCAGCATGGATTTGTGAAGAACAAATCATGTCAAACCAATCTGATAGCTTTCTTTGATAGGATAACGAGCCTTGTGGATAAGGGTGAAGCGGTGGATGTGGTATACCTAGACTTTAGTAAGGCATTTGATACGGTCTCGCATGATATTCTTATCGATAAACTAGGCAAATACAAATTAGATGGGGCTACTATAAGGTGGGTGCATAACTGGCTGGATAACCGTACTCAGAGAGTTGTTATTAATGGTTCCCAATCCTGCTGGAAAGGCGTAACGAGTGGGGTTCCGCAGGGGTCTGTTTTGGGACCGGCTCTGTTCAATATCTTCATCAACGACTTAGATATTGGCATAGAAAGTACGCTTATTAAGTTTGCGGATGATACCAAACTGGGAGGGATTGCAACTACTTTGGAGGACAGGGTCATAATTCAAAATGATCTGGACAAATTGGAGAAATGGGCTGAGGTAAACAGGATGAAGTTTAACAAAGACAAATGCAAAGTGCTCCACTTAGGAAGGAAAAATCAATTTCACACATACAGAATGGGAAAAGACTGTCTAGGAAGGAGTACGGCAGAAAGGGATCTAGGGGTTATAGTGGACCACAAGCTAAATATGAGTCAACAGTGTGATGCTGTTGCAAAAAAAGCAAACATGATTCTGGGATGCATTAACAGGTGTGTTGTGAGCAAGACACGAGAAGTCCTTCTTCCGCTCTACTCTGCTCTGGTTAGGCCTCAGCTGGAGTATTGTGTCCAGTTCTGGGCGCCGCATTTTAAAAAAGATGTGGAGAAATTGGAAAGGGTCCAAAGAAGAGCAACAAGAATGATTAAAGGTCTTGAGAACATGACCTATGAAGGAAGGCTGAAAGAACTGGGTTTGTTTAGTTTGGAAAAGAGAAGACTGAGAGGGGACATGATAGCAGTTTTCAGGTATCTAATAGGGTGTCATAAGGAGGAGGGAGAGAACTTGTTCACCTTAGCCTCTAAGGATAGAACCAGAAACAATGGGTTTAAACTGCAGCAAGGGAGGTCTAGGTTGGACATTAGGAAAAAGTTCCTAACTGTCAGGGTGGTTAAACACTGGAACAAATTGCCTAGGGAGGTTGTGGAATCTCCGTCTCTGGAGATATTTAAGAGTAGGTTAGATAAATGTCTATCAGGGATGGTCTAGACAGTATTTGGTCCTGCCATGCGGGCAGGGGACTGGACTCGATGACCTCTCGAGGTCCCTTCCAGTCCTATAATCTATGAATCAGCTCTGTAAGCTTGAAAGCTTGTCTCTTTCACCATCAGAAGTTGGTCTAATAAAAGATATTACCTCATCCATCTTGTCTCTCTACTATCTTGAGGCCAACATGGCTATAACAACACTGCAAGCAATTCACTAGAAGTAGTATTTTAGCCTTTCAGTGCTCCCACTACAAGAAATTAAGATCATCACTAGAGACTCAGCATTTCTGGGCATATTTGGAACAAAAGTCAGGTATCAGTCCATTGCAAGATGCAGATGATAAAACTGTATTCACTGCTATTTTTATTCAAGCTACCTAGCTGAAAGTTAGCTCCGTTCTACATATGCTGCAGTCACACTTTTGATAGAAGTGTAGACATACCCTATAATTAAATCTCAAGCATCAGCCAGTCATCTGCAGAAATCAGAATGGAATCTCTCTCCCCCCCCCCCCCCACACACACACTCACTCGGCCAAATGTATTCTGGGTCCTCCCCCCCGCCCCTTCTTCTGAAGCATCTGATATTGATCACAGCTGGGGACAAGACACCAGATGAGGTGGACCAGTGCTCTCTGGTGATACATAGAATCCTCTCTCTTAGATGCCTGGCAGATGCATCTTGGTCACATACTCAGGGTTATACTGATTACTTACAACCCTAAATCTGGCAATCTTCCCCCAGAGAAAACTGACAGGGACCTTGGGGAAGGGAGTTCAACTTCCTCGGCAGCCTGGGCTATTGTTTACCTGCTAGGATCATCTGAATACATCTCACTTTATTCCCTACCTCTGCAGAGTCCTCGGGCATTGGTGGTAGTTTTGTCTCTCCTGTTCTCTGCATGGGGCACAAAACAGTTTAGTCTCTTGAGAACTGAAATGCTTTGGTCTAATTAAAGTCATCTGGCTCAATACAGGGGTATTTGGATGATATTTAATGACCTATGATATGCAGAAAGTCAGATTAGATGATCTAATGGTTCCTTCTGGCCTTAAGCTCTAAGAAACCCAGCAGTCTTTACTGAGCATGTAGAAGGTGGGGCAAAGGGAAGGATTAATAGTTATAAGAAAACAGTTCATGGGAGAAAAGTAAATGTGTCATTTCCACAAGTTTTGAATGCTAACTGCAATCCCATGCCATCTAGAATGCAGTTTTATGGCCATTTCTTCATAGCAAGCAGCATGACCTGTTGCTTTGTCACCTTGGGCAGCAGCTTGTGAAATATGAAAAACTAACAGGGTCCAAAGACTGATGATTACTTGGATGAGACCCCTGCAAGGAAAGGAAAGCCCAGCAGGAAATAATAGAGTAGGTGTCACTCTTCTGAGTTAATACTGGACGTCCTAGCATGGTGCACTGGGTTGTTGGTGATATCGTCTTTCAGCTAAGATAAAATGCCAGCGCTCTGATAATTTCTGTTTAATACAGAGCTGAAGAACTTTTAACGATGACAGGCATGTTAGCCATGCAACCTATTTTACGGAATTACCTAATTATGCTTACAATTTTAATTGGAAACTGGATTCCTTACTTACTGTTACTTACAATCCATTTAGTCTCTGATAAGCACTTGCTGTGTTCCAGTGCAAAAGTACCTGCATTTCAGTGATAGAACAAACAATCCCTATTTAGAATAATCAAAAATGACAACTTACAATATTGTAGACTCTGCCTTAGCTGGCCTTCAGCTTTCATCTAGCTGTTCTCTCCATTCACTGAGAAGTGGAATTTTTAAAACAAAGTCAGATAAGGAACTGCATGTTTCAGATAATTGGTTACAGGATACAAAAGTGTATCCATCTGTAGGATTCCAGTTCAAATCGAGCCTGGGTTGGTAACTGGAAGCCTTCCTTCTCCTTGCACAATGTGTCCCATCAAAAGCTTCCCTGCTTCCTTCCCTCATCTGACGCTACAACAGATATTGAGCTGCACTGTAACAACTTATGAATACTCTACACTGGGGGTGTTTTCCATATGACTATATTAGTTTACAATAACAGGAGATTGTCTTAAAAAAAACTAGAGGCAGCAAGGAAAAGAATGGCTCAAGATAAGCTACCTCTCTGCAAATGCTTGAGTTGCTAAGGGACGACGACAGCTTTGCTGGTTCCGACGCCTCTCTATCTAAACTACAAAACTGGTGTGGACCAACTCAGGAAAAGGCAAAAGATCTAAAGTCCTGGGGCTGGTTTATATAGGAACCCCGTCTGAAGAGGAGGGTGCTAATCGTTCGGAAGGAGACCCAAGGACCCGCTGAGGGTGGCTGAAGAAGTCAGGCCTGCCTGGGTTACCGGCAGCAGACAGGGACGCCTTTCGGGAAGAGCGACAGTCAGCTAAGAGCGTCGTTTTAAAACCCTTCTCTCTAGAGGCCGTGTGCCGGCTGCTCCAGTGAACACCCCTTGGCCGTCTGGTCCCCGCAGCCCGCTGGGCAGACTCCTAAAGGGAAGAAGGTCACTAGGCCCTGCTTGGTAAGCCAGGGCGATAAGTGGGGTACTACAGGTCAAAGGCTGCGAAAGCTGGGACACCTCCCCCTAGCTTGGCTGGACACCTGAGAAGGGGCGCAGGTGCCACTAGCCCTGTAACCATGCAGCCCCCCTTCGCCTCAAGAGCCACGGCCCCTCCCCCCAGCCAGCCTGCTCCCCACACACACAGACCCCCGCCCCCAGCACTGCAGGCCTCCCCCCTCAGCCCAGCTTTCCCGCCTTCGGGCCCGGGGGAGGGCGGGGCTGCCTACTCCCATGCGCGCGCGCGCCGCGTTCTCCTCGCTCCCCCCCCCCCCCCACCTCAGCGCGTGAGCCTCGGCCGCGGCCGCCACGCTCCCGCTCTACTCGACGCCCTTCCCGCCTCCCCGCACGCTGCGCATGCTCAGTGCGTCCCTCTCCACACACACACCCCCTCTCCCCGAGCGTGGCGTCGTGGCGCTGAGGGACGGCGTCGCGGCGAGGCCCGGATGTATCGGTTTGGGGCAGTAGGAGGAGACCACAAGGGGACAGCAACAACCAGCGGTACCAGCTCAGGTGAGGGGAGGGGAGACCGGATGGCGGCGTAGGGCGAGACCCCAGGATCTCCACAGGGAGGTGTTGGTGGCGCCACACCCCCTCCGAGAGTCGCATGTAGGGCAGCCCCAAGCAGGGACTCACCAGCTGGCTGGGGGTGAGAGATCCGCTCCGCACTGCCCCTCTTTCCATACTGGCTGGTCAAGTGGCACTGCGACAACGGCAGCCCGCTGCTAAATAGTGAGCCATCCTCGCTGAGGGGAACCGAAGGAGGACGGCGCATGTGCCGCAGCGCTGCCAAAATGTGAGCCGCTGAGAGTCGAAACAGCGGGGAGGGGCGGACGCATTGGTTGGGAGGAGGGCGCGCATGCGCGCGCAACGCCCGTGGGTGTTGGGAGGGCGCGTGCGCAGCAACGGGAGGCGTCCGCCAGAGTCCGAGATGAGGCAGTGTGCGCGCGCAGCCCCCGTTAGGGTGCCGGAGGAGGAACAGCCAGGCTATCACGCACGCGCACCTTGAAGGGAAGAGCCAGGAGCAGCAACATCCTGCTGCTTCGTGCGCTCAGCGCCTGCGCAGAACGTCGCTGCAGGGACCTGCGGAATAATGATCCTCTGCACCTGCGCAGGGAGAATTGGAGAAGGGAGACATGCTGCCAAATAGTGAGCTCCCGCTGCTTGTATTCTCACAGGGGGCTGGCTGCAGAAAGTGGGGTAGGAGTCCTGGAGGAGGGGCTTTATCCTCACCCTCTGCACCTGTCTGGGCCAGGGCCCCTTTGACTCGCTACCCTGCTATAGAACAAAGCTGCTTACAGCAATAGGGGTAACTCACTGAAGCCAGGAGGTAAGAGTCCTGGGGAAGGGGGCCAATAGTTAAGCCAGTAAGGATAATGGCGAAGGGGGAACAAGCTGTTGAATCAGCAAGGAGTGAAGTGAGGGAGAGAGGTAACCACCCACTAAAAATAAAAAAGAAGGATTGGGTGGCAAGACCAATAGTTAGGAGGGAAATAGTTCAGTCAACGAATTCGAGTTGGGAGAAGGGGAACAAGGATTGGCATAAGGAAAGTGAGATGACCAGCAGCTAAACAAACAAAGAGAGTGTGTTGTTGGAGATGGGGGGGCGGGGGATGGAAATGATCAATATTCGCTAAACTAATGAGAATTGTGAGGAAAACAGCTAAACCAGCGGGAAGATTAGTTTTTATATCAGCTTAGTACTGTATTGTAATCTCTCTTAGCAGAATGTCCCAGGCCTGGGACTGTATTAGTGCATCATCACAGTTGGTGAAGAGGCAACAGAATTCCTTTTGCTCATGTTAAATATGTTTATAATATGAGCTGATTGCTAGATGTGTTGGTATTTGTTACTGGAATATCTTGATTAGTAACGTATGCTATTGCAAGTGTAAAATAATTATCTGCATGGCTGTGGTCTGTGAGAAGGAAAGTGTATTTTTGTAAAAGGAAAATGTATGTCATTTGACCGTGTCTTCACATTTCTGTTACCAGAGTGTGTTAGATGTGATGTGGTTTTGTAATGTCAGAACATCATCATGGCTTATGAAAAGGAATGACTTTTATGTAAACTAATGTTTGCTGGTTTCTATGTGGTGTTGGTCTGAGATGGTTTGCTGTAAGAAGTATGACGAATTATCATTAGGGCTGCAGATTTGTCACGGCATTATTTTTATCAATTACACTACAGTCATGGTAAATCTAGTACATGTTATGGGTTTAGGAGGAAATGGTGTATAAAGTCACAGTGTGAGGAGGTCAGGTCCTGTCCCTGGGTTGGGAGGTCCTTGGGGTGATGGAGGGGGGAAGAGAGGTGGTTTTCAGAGCGAACTGAACCTGCACTCAGCCCTCAGCAACGGCTCTTATCCTGCAGGACTGACCCAGCTCTCTGCTCCAGCCCTTTGGCTCCCGCCACATTGTGCAGGTGGAGCGCTCCCCCTATAACATGTTGCCCCCACCCTTCCTGGCCATGGTGCTGCCGGATCACTTGCCCCAAGGTATGGCAGTGAACGTGGTCAGGCCATGGTCCAGGGTTAATCAAAGACACAAAGAAAAGTCACCGACAAACAGAAAAATCAAAGCATCTGTGACAAAACTGCAGCCCTAATTATCAATATTCATGGTCAGATGCTTTATGAAAATAAATAGTTTCCTCTGGAAAAGTCAAGTACAATGTATGGGAGACTTGATTCTTTGCTGGTAGACATATACATATATAAAAATGTTTTTTGGTTTTTGTTTTTTTTTTACCAGAGTGCTAGGCCTGAAATGGCTTGGTTTGATGATTTGTCATTTGCATCATTGTGATTTATGGAATGAAGATATGTGGCTATGTTTGGGGTTTTTGTTTTTTTTTTATTCACTATTATATCTAGAGGCCTCAAACTTTGGCAGTATCAATGCATCACTGACAGCCTGTTACTAAATCAGAAATGGTTAGTAATAAAAAACAGGCACATAGTATTAGCCTCGGTAACTACTGTAAAATCTGATGTATGGACTTCAGGAACACTTACTCCTTATTCTGATAAAATTGATATTGAAAAATCAACTTTTATAAACCACATATTTTACTCTTTGATTGGTATTTCTATTATTAAGGTGGTGGTATACTTTTTAAAGCCATAATAGAAAGTTACAAGATGATTTTGGCACCTTTTTTTTTTTTAATATTTCTAAATTTCTTAGGAACATGCTCGATCTTTTTTTATATGTGGTCAGTATGGTCAGCAGTAGCCCGCTTCTATAGCTGGAGCTTTATGTAGGATGTCATTGTACTTCTATAGTGGAACTTCATCTTCAAATTGTGGTGGGAACTGTAGTTGGGACACTTTTTTTTGTTTTGAAACAGTTTCCAGGAGTGGTACCATTGCTGATCCTACATGTTATGGTTGGGCAGTGTCATCAGTTGGAAAACTTACAAAAAAGTCCCACTAGTTCAGTTGAACAGATGTTAGAACTGGTCCGTGATCTAATGTGTATATAAGGCTCTGGCCACCAGAGCCTTTTTTTTTTTTTTTTTTAACTGTGTCAGTTAGACCTGCTGAAAAGTAAAAACAGTTCCAGCTACCAGAACCATCCCTAGATTATTGTTCCATCAGGTCAGCTGAACCAATGTTAGTAATAGTGGAATATTTTTCGGGGTGGGGATGGGAATGTACATTTCTGTAGCATAGCCCGGGCTTTAAATGTACAATGTTAGATTTGTTGTGGGCTGTGTGTCTGTCCTCTATGAATTTTCTAGATCCAAATACAGTATACAATTGGAAGGACTTAGCCGCTTTATTTTTGGTATTCACCCTTCTGTTTAGTATTTGGCTCATGTGACTTGCCATTCCACTGCCTCACACATGTTCTCAACCTGTACACTTCAAAGTATCTGGTTCAGTTCTTCTTGGGTGTTTTATTTCTGTAAAAGTTTGACCCAGAGATGGCAAAAGGTATATTTATTGAACTAATAAGAAGCAGTATTAATCTTCGCTTGGAAGAGTCATAGAAGGCTCAAAATGGCTAGGTTCAAATTGGTGTGTTTCGAAATGTGTGCTGATGAACATCTGCACAGGTTTCTCTCCTCTCCCTCCCTCCCCCCCCCCCCGCCTTTCAGCTTAGTTCTCTGCACAATTGAAGGGTTACATAAGAGCCTGCTGTAATGCTCCAACCTCTGATTACTGCTGCCTGCTATTCAGCGTGAAAAGGGAATCAAACAGAAATTTTTTATTTAGAATAGAAATGATTTATATACTCGGTTTCTGATGCATTGCTTGCTGCCTCACTACTAATTCAGAATCTTGCAGGATGCTACTGGGTTCTAGCAGGAACAGTGTACTCCAGAGACTTATTAATGCATCATGTACCCCAAATTCTAAAGATGCATGACAATGCAAAAGGATAACGTAAGATTAAAAATACCCAAGTCTGGGTTTAAAATACGTCTTTGTTTATGAGGCAATTTTAGTCTTCTATTTCAGAAACTTATCTCCAGAGATTTAGCAGAGGTTGTCTCCTCTTCTTGGTTTCACATTCTTACTGCTGGCCCTGTACTGAACTCTGTTGGGATTGGAGGTGGAGGAAAGAGGGTGTTCTGTAAACTTATCTTTCTGTGCTGTTGATATGACTAATAGTCAAGAAAATACATAGCAGACACTGAATGTGCCATTTACTTTATTTATTTTTATAAATTTCTAGGACAAAAAAGATGCAGAACCACTGACTGTGTAGCAAATGCCCAGGAAAGACTTGGGAGTTCATTTTTACACTGTGAGTAAATTCTGTTGCTGATTACGGGAGTTGCATAGCTGCATTCTGTGTGGCAGAGCTGGTCTTGCAGCTTTGGGAGTGTTGGATTAATAAAGAAGCTAGCAGCACAGAAGGAATTAAACATTCAAACAATAACCCTTAACTGGACATATTGTTCTAGTTACTACTTTGGAAGAGACTAACAAAATATTGCTAGCTGCAGTTGTGCCTACTGCTGTAGGAGCAAGTGCTAGAATTTCTATACTCTTCTGTAGACATTAGTGTTCTTACTTCTTAGCCTGTAATGTATATAATATTCTGTCCATTACACCGTACGGTTATAGTCACTTCAAATTGCATTAGTAATAAACCCAGTGTGTACATTGTTGATGTTGACTATCTTTTTTTGGTACAGAAAAGGTTGAATTAATTTGACCTGGCCCATCTAAAGCAATTTCCAGTGCTCTTTTTACAAAGCTCCAGTTTGCTCTAATAACAAAAAATCCTTGTATGCAGACATTGGGAGAATGGACTACAGAATAAAAGCAGAATATTTACACTTAAAAATGGCAGGTGAACATGCTCACTAGTTACTACTACAACCAGTTTAAATATTTTGGAATCTCATTATTCACTAAATTGCACTTTGTCTGAAATATGGTAGAATCTAAAAAAGACTGAATTCTTGCAACTGTTACACTTTCAGGAGCCTCATAGCTCAAATGTCATCAGAGGTATAAATCTATTTAAATTATGACATGGACTTTGAAATTATGGTATACTTAAAAAAGACACTGAGTTTGGGTCACTCTGACCCCATCACACATTCTTATCTGTTGGGGTTGGTGCAGCTAAAATTGACAGCTGTACTGCTAGAGGGTCAGACCTCTCTGAAAATCTACAATAGATGTCTGCTATCAAATCTGAAACAACCCCCCACTGGCAACATCTACACCAGTGGTTTTCAACCTGGCCCATGATTGGCCCAATCAGCACACAGCTACGGCCCATGTGACATCCTCAGTGCCATACAGGTAGTACAGGGATCGGCAATCTTTGGCACGAGGCCTGTCAGGGAAATCCGCTGGTGGGCTGAGACGGTTTGTTTACCTGCAGCATCCGCAGGTTCGGCTGATCGCAACTCCCGCTGGCCGCGTTTCACCGTTAGAACATAAGAATGGCCGTACTGGGTCAGACCAAAGGTTCATCTAGCCCAGTATCCTGTCTACTGACAGTGGCCAATGCCAGGTGCCCCAGAGGGAGTGAACCGAACAGTAATGATCAAGTGATCTCTCTCTCCTGCCATCTATCTCCACCCTCTGACAAACAGAGACTAGGGACACCATTCCTTACCCATCCTGGCTAATAGCGGATTTAACCTCCATGAATTTATCTAATTCTCTTTTAAACTATAGTCCTAGCCTTCACAACCTCCTCAGGCAAGGAGTTCCACAAGTTGACTGTGCGCTGTGTGAAGAAGAACTTCCTTTTATTTGTTTTAAATCTGCTGCCCATTAATTTCCCAGCGCATCCCTTGATCCACACCACTTCCCACAGCCCCCATTGGCCTGGAGCGGCGAACCGCGGCCAGTGGGAGCTGCGATCGGCCGAACCTGCAGATGCTGCAGGTAAACAACCATCCCGGCCCGCCAGCGGATTTCCCTGATGGGCCGCATGCCAAATGTTGCCGATCCCTGAGGTAGTATACATATTGTATGGATGCGACCCTCATAACCCATAGAGAGCTGGATATGCTGCCCACAGTGGTAATTAGGCTGAGAATCACTGATCTACAGAAATAAACAGGCTCTGACAGATAAGTGAGGTGGTAAGTGAGACAGGTGAACTGTGATGTAATGGTCTTTAGCACTAGCACTTGTCATTTAAACTTTGAAAAACCATTTTATCTTCCAGCAGAGTCAGAGAGAGATGGAAGAGTTATACCATCTTAGAAACAAAGATATAATAAAAGTTAACTGTAAACCAGTAGATTTGGAGCTGAGGCCATCCCTCCCTCCTTTGAGTTACAAGTTTTGGTTGCACCCCCTCCAACCCAGCCAAAAATAGAAACATGTAAGGCTGGGTGGCTCACTGAGGTGAGTTGGGGGTGGAGTTGGTGCTCCCTTCCCAAGACCCCCTAGGGGACACACCCCACAGTTTGGAAACCTCTGCATAAGTCAAACCCAAGAAGAGAACCACTTGTGGGTTAAATGTTGCTACTCTAGGGTCCTGTCTCTTCGGTTTCAGGATTGCATTACATGACACCATAGTCTTCATGTTTTCACCACCTAAGCTTACATTGTGTAAAGTGTCAGACCTCAAGCAGTTGTGCATAATAATTGAATCAGTATCAGTCAGTCAGGTAAAGGGATTTTTAGAATCCATTGTGGAGTGTTTACAAAAATCTGAAAACTGTATTGCAGTTTTTAGTTTGTATTTGCCTGCCATTTTTCATGCTAGCTATTAAGTGTCTGTCCTTTCATTCTGAAATATCTTCCACTGGGCAGAGAACCTTGTCTACCTTTCCTAAGTATGAGGAGCATAGTTAGTCAGTGCAAGTGTTTGGAAGTCCAAAGGTTTGATTGGAGTCTTGCTGGTACAGTTACGTAACTGCCTTATAGATATTTGCTCTCCTTCAGGCAAGATTGCAGTGCATTTGTATGCAAATTAAATTTCCAACTCCAAATGAAATGACATCCATTCAATTTATGTACCTTTAGAATTAAGCAAGAAAAATAAAAATTACAGTAAAGTTCTAACATGATCTCCTGAATAAAAGCATTTTAAAGTAACCTTAATTTTAGTGACTGCTCCTTTAAAAGGCAAATGGAACGTTCAGAGTATTTTGAGACCATTTATGATGGACTTGCCCACTGTTGTCAAGAGAGCAGAAAAAGCGTTACAAGTCCTACTGAGCTAACGGAGACTTGTCTTTTAACCTGTGTTTAACCTGATGTTCACAGTTGCACTATCTAGTCTCGTGTTGCATGTATGTGGTTAGCAGACATCTGGTGTCTCTAGTTCTGTGTAACGTGCAACATGGCTATATAACATTGGGACTCAGTGGGGTGTGAAAGAGAAGTAGGAAGATGACATTAGGCTGACCAGATAGCAAGTGTGAAAAATCAGGATGGGGTGGGGGTAATAGCCTATATAAGAGAGAGCCCCAAATATTAGGACTGTCCCTATAAAATTGGGACATCTGGTCACTCTAGATGACATAGAAAAGTAAAAGGAAAAATTAATTCTGGTTTCTGTTTGAGAATGATGGAGAAATGGACTTCGAAGACTTTATATTTAAAAAAAAAAAAAGCAAGCTGGATTGATATGGGGATAGTCTTTTGAGGCTAGACGTAAGGAAAAAAGAGGAAAGCTTAAGTGTCCCCCTTTTTCCCCCTTCCCCACCCAAAAAGAATCTGACTAAAAGAATATCACAATGATCTCCATGCTGTCCTTTTTGCTTTAGAAAGGTGAACTGAATTCTTTGTGCAGCCAACAATTTAAATATATTTTAAAATAAAAATAGCTGGAAAATCAGTTCCCCACAATTTAAATCTTGGCAGGTAAGTAAAGTCCCTTACGGTTTTCTTTCCCTTCTGCAAGTGATAATATCATGAATGTCAAATGCAGTACACAGAATGCAGCACCAAACTCTGCTTTAAGTGTTAATGATATAAACAGATGCAGGAGAAATACAATAGTTTCCCTTGTGCAGTCTTTTGTGAAACTATCTAAAAACGCATTAAAGTAATACACACAGAGCCTGTACTTCCTGAAGTCAGATCTTACCTTTGTCAAGCCAGCTGGATGCAAAGTTGCATGATTAGTATCTGCGAACTTGGATCTATGTGAATGCCACAATTTTGTGTCAGTTGCAGGGTTCTTAATTCAGTTCTGAAATGTGATTATACTTGAATCCTGTGGACTGGGCATTATACCCTAAGGTCTGGCTAGAAAAAATCAGCTTTTCTTTAGCAAACATGGGCATACTTAAGATTCGTTGTGTAAGAAAGCAAGACTACTGATTTGAAGTAAATTCAGGAGGTTTTGAAGTGGAAAGCACTGGCCAATTTGATTTTTTTTCTATCTTTGTGTCTGATTAAAAAAAAAAAAAAAGTACATGCAACCTGGGAGGGTGCGCCACCCCTGCCGTTCGAGAGTAACGCTTATGTCCTGTAAAGCAGAAGGTCCATCAAAGTGCTAGCTGATAGCAAATTGCAGAACTCTGACAAGCATAATTTTCAGTCCCTGAAAAGCTCTGAATGCTTTTGATTAACATGACATTGGGGGGGGGGGGGGGGCGGAGGTTCAATGGCAGGAGCTTGTTGGGCATCTTGAAGGCTGATGTGTGGCTGAAGGTGATGATCTTGCAAGAGTAGAAGGTTTTGGAACAATATACAGGCTGCTGCTACCAGTGTTTCCAGGTTAAGAAGCCTCCTACCACCTTGGGGAATATTGTGGTAGAAATATGCTCTGTGGGAAATGAGTATCCTGGGCAATTTATGGACTTATACTTTTATTAACAAGTTTTTTATTATACGCTTATATGTAATATCAAGTAATGAATGTGTGTACTCTGTTAAAAAGATTCAAGTGGATGAGAGTAGAAGAAAAGGCAAATACCTGGTAAAAACAAAATAGTGAGTTAGCCACTGAAATTCTTTAATGTTAGTGTTGAAACTTTTTTAAACTTTGCACTATTCTTTAGGTTTTGATTTCTTTTCTTTTTACTTGTTTGTTTGTGAGAGTAATGATTATGGTTTTTACTTCCTTCTACGGTTTAGCCCAACAAAGCAAATACTTAAGTTAAGATTTCATCCTTCACTTTGCCTTCTTGTTCTTAGGTATAGAAGAGAACCTCACAAGATTAGTGATGATACATACCAGAGTGAAATTTACCTTTTCACCATTAAGAGCCTGAATTATTAAAAACATTATGTGCTGGTCAGAACTTCCTCCATTCTGGTTTATACCTAGAATGCCTGAATTTTACATTAATAATGTTCTTTGTATGTTTTCACTGGCTTTGGGCATTGCAGTTTTGCTATATGTTTGCTCTTATTGGTGGTTAAAGGCTTTTGTGTTTTATTGGGTGGGGGGGAGGAGTTCTTGTGGCTTGGATCCCAAATATGATTTCTACTTTCTGATTGATCTCAATTAAGGGTATATGTCACTTCCCCAAGACAAGGATTCAGTATTTTAATTCAGGTTTACTGGAATTCTTCTGGAAACCTGATGTCTCATTCACTATTAATTTTAGTAGAATGTTTCTCCAGTTTTTAATCTCGTTCTTTTTCACTTTATAATAGCGCTACTATTTGATATTAACTTCATTCTCCTTACTATATAAAACAAGACTGTTGCTTCTCCACTTCTAGCTGAAGGAGCCATTGACCCTATGATTTTCCTGGCCTTGGTTGTCCTGTGTTGTAGCACAAAATGCTTCTAAGAGATGCATTGGACATGGGTTACTTAAAAATACGAACCTATTCTTTATTGGACTAATCCATAATCAAATGCTGTAATGCTTTGGGCAAGTATGAGTCATTCCTGTGCTAGGTTTCAGAGTGGTAGCCGTGTTGGTCTGTATCAGAAAAAACAACGAGGAGTCCTTGTAGCACCTTAGAAACTAACAAATTTATTTGGGCATAAGCTTTAATGGGCTAAAACCCACTTCATCAGATGCATGGAGTGAAAAATACAGTAAGCAGTGTGTGTGTGTGTGTGTGTGTGTGTGTGTATATATTTACAGCACATGAAAAGATGGGCGTTGCCTTACCAAGTGGGGGGTCAGTGCTAACAAGGCTAATTCAGTTAAGGTGGAAGTGGACCATTCCCAGCAATTGACAAGAAGGTGCGAGTATCAACCGAGGGAAAATTACTTTTTGTCGTGACCCATCCACTCCCAGTCTTTATTCAGACCTAATTTGATGGTGTCCAGTTTGCAAATTAATTCCAGTTCTGAAGTTTCTTGTTGGAGTCTGTTTTTGGAGTTTCTTTTGTTGAAGAATTGCCACCTTTAAGTCTGTTATTGAGTGTCCAGGGAGATTGAAGTGCTCTCCTACTTGTTTTTGAACGTTACAATTCTTGATGTCTGATTTGTCCATCCATTCTTTTGCATGGAGACTGTCCGGTTTGGCCAGTGTACACGGCAGAGGGGCATTGCTGGCACTTGATGGCATATATCACATTGGTAGATATGCAGGTGAACGAGCCCCTGATGGTGTCCCTTGAATAGATATGTGGACAGAGTTGGCAGTGGGGTTTGTTGCAGGGATTGGTTCTTGGGTTAGTGTTTTTGTTGTGTGGATCTACAACCTATCCTGAAGGACAATCCCTCACTCTCACAGACCTTGGGAGACAGGTCAGTCCTTGCTTACAGACAGCCCCCCCCACCTGAAGCATACACACCACACAACAAGAACACACTGCAGCTCTGGTCCTTCCTCTTAAAGGAAAAGTGGTGCCTTCTGTTCTGTTTCCCTGCTCCTTTCTGTTCCTTCTACAGAAGAGGAGCAGTTCCTGCAACCCTGATTTCTGCCTCTCTTCTGAAAAACAGCAAGTGGCTCAAGTGCCATTCTGCTCTTTTCTTCCTCCCATCTATCAAGGGCGTTGATGGCTTCCCTAGTCCAACTCTTCCCACTCACCTGGGTTTTTCAAACTCTTGGTTAGCTAGGATTTACCCAATCCTCAATCTAGTTATTGAAAAGTACTCAAACACTATAATCCAGATCCCCACATCACTACTTTAAAATGGATATTCATTTTATTTTGAACAAATGTGATGAAGAAACCACAATTTTTATTTTTTTTTTGGTTCCATGACTGATCACACTTTCTAATTCTAGACTTAAAAGCTGTGATAAAATTGGTTTTGTGGACTGTTCTATTTTTCTACCACTTCATGCAGTTATCTTGTTTGGTGCTTGTTTGAAAGAAGACTTGAGCTCCTGCAGATTGTTTTGCAGACACTTGCAAGGATATTTCTCTAGTTTGTACTCTAATAATATTGGTTTTGTCAGATGTTGATCAACTCTGCCTGAAGCTTGCTTAAATAGAAGATGTATTGGAAACTAGTAGAAGGAAACCAGCTGCAATACATCAGTTTACTAGTTAGTCTTTTTCTAAATATTATAGAGACTTATTCTGCCTAACATCAGTAGGCTTCTGAAAACTCCTTTGTTAGTAGAGTTCAGTAGATCCCGAAGTTATGATGTTGCAGGTGAAACAAGTGGCTTTAAAATTACCCCTGTCTCTTTGCAAAATTATTGTCCAGAGAAAAAGTTTATAGCTGAATTCTTAACTTCTAAAAGAGGCTGCCATTGGAAACATTGATGTAGTCACAAGATCTGACTCTTGTGTGTTCATATCCCACCTGGGTAAAGGTGGGACAGACTCTTTTTTCTGTACTATATATAAGACTTAACACACAATTTTAGGGGAGTGGTAGAACAGTGCCGTAGCAGAAGGTAAACATCAAATTCTCTTAATATGCAACTTTAGTCTGTCTCAATTGTATCTGAGCACCTCTCAAGCATTTAAAAAGAGAAATATTCTATCTTCCTATTCCGTGGGGAAAATAGTTCAGTTAATTTATATGACTTTCTATTTTGTGTGTGGGAAAAATTCAAAGGAAAGCCACGTCAAAGAGATTAGTTTAGTTCTAAAAATGGTCAGATTCATGGTCATTCTTCTGGTGGAGTAAGTTCATGTAGCTCTGTAAATTCTGTCTCCAATGCTCACTCGCAAGCCTCCACTCCATTGTTGTGAAATGTAGCTGTTGGGAGAGGTGATTTCTTGGGTAACAGAAGCCAATCCCAGGGAGGGCTTTGAATGTTGGGACAGAGACCTTGAACTGGACTCTTAACTGGAAGCCCATGCAAAGGGCAGAGCTGTGGAGTGATATGTTAACAGTGAATTGTGTTCGCAGTTTGGACCATTGGATTTTTTTTATAGTGTTTTGCTTCATTTCTAGATATTATTTTTAGTACTGTATTCCGAAGATCTTGAATGCATGCTGCGTCATCGCCAGTCTGTGTGTGATTAGAAGTGATGCACTTGTCTAGCCCTTTGCAACCGGTAGCATAAAGGAAACCAGAAAAAGCCCAAGGCTGTGACTCAATTTAACAACTTGAGAACAAAAGCCCTTGCTGGCAGGATTGTTATAAGGAGGCAGGTTCCTTCTTCCTACCATCGATCTCCTCAGTCTTGCCTTAGTTTAGCTTTAGTCATCTGCTGTTCGCCCAGTTGTGATTTTTAGTTAAACACTGAGAAAGCAAAGCTGTGGTGCTGTTTCCTTTGATGTAAAGGAGATATGGAATTTTGGTCTTGTCTGCATATTGCTGGCACTGCAGCCTATGGTGCCTCACCAGTTCTAATGAATTCATGTGAATTTTGACAATTGAGCCTTTGGGGACTCTACAGATGTGCTTTGAAGGAAGAGAAGCAGTTAATAGAAAAGCTTGAGAACTTTTTTAAAAAGGTATTTTGACATTCTTAAACTAAGTTTTTAAAGGTAGAAAGTTAGCAAATGAAAACATAATGGGCTGCCAGTCTTTAGGGCTTTCCAAGGAAACCCACATGTTTGGGTTCTGTCTTGATAATATTCTGGTAAATTGATCCTTTCCCTTCCTATGCTCTCTCAATAAAAACAAAATTTCTGTGTGTCCAGACTAGGTGGTGGCAAGAATTTAATGCAATGTATTTAACCAGATTACATGTGCTTGTTGCAGATTTTATTTTATGCATCTTAAAGTCACGCAGATTCCAGACTCTCCTATTACCCCATAACTCAGCTGACTAGTTAATAGAGGAGGGAAGCTTCTATTGCACACTATGCCAGGGACTATTATAGTAATGAGTTGGCATGAAGTTATTTAAAATAAATTAAAATAACAACATGGTGTCTATCCAATGCTCTTAAAACACCATTAACAATACAGAATAGCATGTCTGGGCAGTTGTGATTTAAGGGCGCATGTTCAACTTAATCACATCTCTGTCTGAATATTTTTGACCTGGATAACTGTGACTGAAAGAAACTAGCACAAAAACAAACAAATTGTGTAGTTTGTTCACTCTTCCTCCTGTATACTCAGTTTCTCCCTTGGTGAAAAATCCTGATGTTTGTAGGGTCATTAAGTGTAAAGAGGAATATCATTAGCAAATGGTTCTGATTCGCTTATACACTCAGAGAGACTATTGGACTGAGACCGGCAACCAGTTCACTGGAACCTAGAGTGACATGCAGAGGTTTTTTGGGCTCTCAGAGAGCATTCATGTTTTGATTTTTTTTTTTTTTTTTTAATGCAAATAATCAACTGAATTTTCCAAAGGACACTTCTCTCCTTACTGTGATGATATCACTTTTCTAATCTCTTTTCCTACCTATGAACATCACTATTGCCAGCCTCCAAAGATTAAAAATTGTGAGATTGACCACAAAATCATGTGTGTTGTCTCTTGATTTTTTTTTAACTCCCTCTGCCTATCCTGTGTGTGTGTGTGTATGTGTGTAACAATTAGTGTTGCCTTCTCTTCCAAATTTATTGGGTAGGTGATTTTTGACTCTCACTGCAGGAGCTTTCACCCTCTCATCCACCTGTCCTTTGCCTAGGATTAATTTTGCCCCCCCACCAGCCTCCAAATCATTCTGTATTCTCCCCCCCCCCTTTCAGTTCAGCCTCACTGCAGCTCCTCCTGAGGTTTTTCACACACATCTCAACCCCCAGGCCTGCAGGGTGCTGTAGCAGGGTCCCCTCTCCCCTTCCATGTTGGGAGGGCAGCAGTTCCAGGGGCTCTTCACCCCCTTCTGCCTCTTCGCATGCTTGGTGTTGCAGGGAGAGAGCGAGGAGGAGCAGAGGAGCCCTGTTCATTGCTTACAGGAGGGTCAGGGAGGGAGTAGATGCACCTTAAACAACTATTTCTCCTGCTGACACTTCTCCTGGGAGAGAATGGCTTCAGGTTGCTGTGGGGATGGGGAGAGGGAGAAAAGGAGAGTTCTTCCTACATCAGTCCTGATTGGTGGCTCTGTTCCAGCGGGTGAGAAGTTGGGGAAGGCAGCCAATCAGAGGATGTTTTTCCCCTTCCCAGGCTGGGCTCAGATTCATGTTAGGGCCAGAGTTGCTCACATAGTAATGAAATGGACTCTAGCTCTAGCCAGAATCCCAACACGGAGGGGGGAGGGATGAGGGGGGGGAGAATCATGAGAGTTGCCAGTACTGGAACACATTGGATGCAAACTCTGTATCTCCACCACATGCATCTGATGAAGTGGGTATTCACCCACGAAAGCTTATGCTCCAGTACTTCTGTTAGTCTGTAAGGTGCCACAGGACTCTGTCGCTTTTTACAGAGCCAGACTAACATGGCTACCCCTCTGATATTTGAAACTCTGTATCTGATTGCCATTTTGATTCCCGATAATTCTTCCTTGGTACTTAGTTAAGAGGAAGAGGTCTGTAAGGTCTTCAGTGTTTGATCGTTACAGAATGCAAAGGAGGCTGAAGTGCAAATAAATAAATAAATAAACTGAACTATCTAGCTCCTGTTTGGCATAAATGGATCCCTCACTCTACCTTAGAAAAGGAGAACCCTAGCTGACATGGAATGAGTTAAATTTCTGCACATCCCCATACCCTTATTTCTCCATAATTGGCATGTTTACTTCATAGAATTTTGCACATTACTGTATTTTAGTTTTCCAGAAGGAAAAGTCTCTGGTTGTTAAAGGATGTTTTCACCTTTCTGAGCTTTATATTAGAAGGAATAATCTGTCTAATGTGGCAAGTGCTTTAAGGTGAAAAACTATCCATTTTATTAATACAAAATTCTTGCTTCCCACAATTTCCCTGCATACCACCATGTTACAAATGTTTACGTCATGCACTCTAAAAATTACACAGCAAAAGGCTTACTACAAACTATTTCTTCAAATCTGCCTTTTCTTTGCAGCATGATTAGCTTTCCTATCGGGTAGGAGAGGTTGTAATAATAATCGGCAGCAGCAGTATCACTTGAATAGTCATTAGCAAAGACCATGTGAAAGCTTTGCTGCTTAATCCGTGGTTGCTTTCTTCTGTGTGCACTCCAAGTGGGGAAAAGCTGACATTATTTCAGCAATGTTGTTTAAGAGGTGCATTTAATTCTGCAAGTTCCTTCTCTCATTAGATAATCTTGCATCCCACTTTGAGTCTATTGCTTGGTTTCTTATCCTTTTTTTTTTTTAACAGAACCAAATTCAAGCTCTTCATCCTCATTTTCAAGTCTGTGTATAATCTTGCTCACAATTATGTGTTTTTTCATTTGCTCCTACGTCTCTTGCCCTGTTGCTCCTGTTTTTTCCCATTCCTCCCTCTTCACATTGTCATTCTTGAAACATCCTTCCTCTTCCTGTCCACCAAGCATTCCCCCTCTAATTTTTCAAATACCTCATTAAATCCATTTCTTTTATAAACCCTTCAGGGGATAATATAGGGGATTGGAATCGCCTCTGGGCTGGAAATGTAACTGTTTGTAAAACACCTTGTAAATGTATAGTGATCATCAATGATAACTGATGTCTAAAGAAATACAAACTGAGAAACTGTTATTTGAAAAACAACCCCTTAGAGACTTTTGGTAGCCTTTCCTGGAATGATTGATTCATTTTGTTTGGGGTTTCTCCTCTTCCCCCAGTTCAAACTTCCACTGTTCACAAAGTTAGTTTTTCTGCATACTCCTCAGTAAATGGGGTATGAGCTGCTGGGGTTTCTAGACACAGCCACTGGGTCAGGAGATGACAAACACCTACAAGATCGTGATCAAGCGTTCTTACAACTACAATACCCACCTGCTGAAGTGAAGAAACAGATTGACAGAGCCAGAAGAGTACCCAGAAGTCACCTACTACAGGACAGGCCCAACAAAGAAAGTAACAGAGCGCCACTAGCCGTCACCTTCAGCCCCCAACTAAAATCTCTACAGCGCATCATCAAGGATCTACAACCTATCCTGAAGGACGATCCATCACTCTCACAGATCTTGGGAGACAGGCCAGTCCTCGCTTACAGACAGCCCCCCCACCTGAAGCAAATACTCTCCAGCAACCACACAACAAAAACACTAACCCAGGAACCTATCCTTGCAACAAAGCCCGTTGCCAACTCTGTCCATATATTTATTCAAGGGACACCATCATAGGACCTAATCACATCAGCCACACTATCAGAGGCTCGTTCACCTGCACATCTACCAATGTGAAATATGCCATCATGTGCCAGCAATGCCCCTCTGCCATGTACATTGGCCAAACTGGACAGTCTCTACGTAAAAGAATAAATGGACACAAATCAGATGTCAAGAATTATAACATTCAAAAACCAATTGGAGAACATTTCAATCTCCCTGGTCGTTCAATTACAGACCTAAAAGACGCAATATTACAACAAAAAAAACTTCAAAAACAGACTCCAACAAGAGACTGCTAAATTGGAATTAATTTGCAAATTGGACATCATTAAATTAGGCTTGAATAAAGACTGGGAGTAGATGAGTCATTACACAAAGTAAAACTATTTCCCCATGTTTATCTCTCTCTCTCCCCCCCCCCCCCCACCTTCTTGTCAACTGCTGGAAATGGGCCATTTTGATTACCATTACAAAAAGTTTTTTTTTCTCTTCTGCTGGTAATAGCTCACCTTAGCTGATCACTCATTATAGTGTGTATGGTAACACCCATTGTTTCATATTGTGTGTGTGTGTGTGTGTGTGTAAGTGAAATATATATATCTTCCTGCTGTATTTTCCACTGCATGCATCCGATGAAGTGGATTTTAGCCCACGAAAGCTTATGCTCAAATAAATTTGTTAGTCTCTAAGGTGCCACAAGTACTCCTGTTCTTTTTGTTTATGAAATGTCTCCCTAAAATTTCTGTGTAATCAGATGCTGGTCTAGGCTTCATGGTTTGTTTACAGTGCAAGAGACCCCAGCATTGCTACTAAGCAACTGAACTGATAGTAAAAAGCAACAGAGGGTCCTGTGGCACCTTTGAGACTAACAGAAGTATTGGGAGCATAAGCTTTCGTGGGTAAGAACCTCACTTCTTCAGATGCAAGTAATGGAAATCTCCAGAGGCAGGTATAAATCAGTGTGGAGATAACGAGGTTAGTTCAATCAGGGAGGGTGAGGTGCTCTGCCAGCAGTTGAGGTGTGAACACCAAGGGAGGAGAAACTGCTTCTGTAGTTGGATAGCCATTCACAGTCTTTGTTTAATTCTGATCTGATGGTGTCAAATTTGCAAATGAACTGGAGCTCAGCAGTTTCTCTTTGGAGTCTGGTCCTGAAGTTTTTTTTGCTGTAAGATGGCTACCTTTACATCTGCTATTGTGTGGCCAGGGAGGTTCTCCTACAGGTTTTGAGGGGACCTCTACCATATCTGGTGGACTTTACTACCCTCCGTGTTTAATTATGGAGAGACTTACCAACCCCTTTCCCAAAAAATGACACTTTGGAGATTACCTATCTATATGGCATTTTTCATTTTAAACTAGCTCTCTGGTCTATAGCCTACATTTTTTAAAATGACTAGTGATATTTAGGTGCCTACATTTTTCGGTGTCCAACTTAAGTCACTTTTAAAGGAATCTGATTTTTCAGAAAATGTTGGGCACCTAAAATTTAGAACCACTTACTGTAGTACCTAGAGACTATGTAACAGTTTGCAAACTAAGAGGGCAAATAAATTAGTTCACCACCCAAACTCTCCACTCGCCATTCCTTTTAACTTTGTGTTAAGAAACACTTCCTTGTATCTAACCAGGGTAACTAATGTATTCATAATGCATATCTAGATGTATTCTGGATGATACTCTTGCACACAATTTTATCATTTTGTATCCACTACTGTTTTCATCTTTAAGAAAGCAATAAAATATATAGATAAAAATTACTGTAACCAATCCTTTTCTCTACAGTGCAGATCTGTCAAAAGCACTCTCCATATATAGTGTAACAGAATTGAAAAGAATTTTTTGACCTCTAGGGCTTCATTTCTGTCCTCTCCACTGTAGCTGGGATTCATGCTGACATGTTCCTTTTCACATTGGTATCATCCTAGATGATGATTTCTTAATGTCATGCAAGGCTAGCAGCACCATGGCCTTGTAATGTCACTGGAAGGCATTCTGTAGAGAGACTTGTAGGTTAACAGAAATCGCCACACTAGTTAATGTCTTTACACTATGGTTTCAGCAGTTGTGCTGTGAAGGTATATACAGTACAGTAACTCCTCATTTAAAGTCGTCCCAGTTAACGTTTCAAGTATGAGGAGGTAGCCGTGTTACTCTGTATCCACAAAAACAACAAGGAGTCCGATGGTACCTTAAAGACTAACAGATTTATTTGGGCATAAGCTTTCATGGGTGAAAAACCTCACTTCTTCAGATGCATGGAGTGAAAATTACAGATTACGTTGCTGATCAATTAGGGAACATGCTCATTTAAAGTTGCGCAATGCTCCCTTATAACGTCGTCTGGCAGCCGCCTGCTTTGTCCACTGCTTGCAGGAAGAGCAGCCTGTTGGAGCTAGCTGGTGGGGGCTTGGAACCAGGGTGGACCGGCAGCCCCCCTGCAGCTTCCCATTCCCCTAAGTTCTCTGTGCGGCAGCTACCTGGCAGGCTATCAGTTGCTGGCGGTTCAGCTGTCCCTCCCTCCACTGGCATGAGCTGCTCCCCGGAGCCCTGCTTGCTGTGCGCAGGGGAGGGGAGAGGGGGGCTAATGTCAGGGTGTCCCCCTTCCCCCTGCTCCTGTACCCCGCTTACCCCATCTTCCATAGAGCGGGGGGACGGGATGACACGACAGGGCTCAGGATGGAGGGAGCTTCCTGGCAGCAGCTGCCATCTCCGCTTGCTGATCTACTTAAAAAGGCAATGTACTTAAAGGGGCAATGCACATCTCTCACACACACACACACACACACACACACACACACACACACTGTGTTTCTCTGTCTGCCATGCTGTCTCCTCTCCCTCCATTCGTGCTATCTTGTAGAGTGTGAGGCTACATTAACGACAATCAGCTAACCCTTGAGGCCTCAGCCAATTGCTAGATCATTATTTAGCAGTAAGGCATTCCCTGGGAAATATCCCACCCTCTGACTTCACCACCTCAACCAAGCTTCACAATCATCATCGCTGTGTACCAGTATTAAATTTTGTTTAAAACTTAGAGAGTGTGTTTGTGTGTGTGTGTGTGTGTACACCTCTACCTCGATATAACGTGACCTGATATAACACGAATTTGGATATAACGTGGTAACGCAGTGCTCGGGGGGGGGGGGAGGCAGGGCTGTGCACTCCGGTGGATCAAAGCAAGTTCAATATAACGTGGTTTCACTATAACACGGTAAGATTTTTTTTGGCTCCCGAGGACCGCGTTATATCGAGGTAGAGGTGTATATCTTTTGTTCGGTGAAAAAAATTTCCCTAGAACTTAACCCTCCCTATTTACATTAATTTTTATGGGGAAATTGGATTCGCTTAACGTCGTTTTGCTTAAAGTCACATTTCTCAGGAACATAAGTACAATGTTAAGCAAGGAGTTACTGTATACTATAAACTGCTTCTGAAGTCCCTTTGTAGAGAGGGAGAGCTATCTAGAGGCAGTAAAATGGATCATTCTGGGTTCAAATTTGATGCTTAGCACTGAAATGTGAAATCCTGATTTGGAGAGGGATGTGGGGATGTTCTTGGTGTCAGTATTTAATTTCAGTATCTGCTGCATTCCACAAAGTTATGATCTCTGTTAGAAAGCTAAACTGATTTCTTTTTTCTCGTACTGTTTCAGAAGTGTGTTGGTCTTGTCTCAGCATGACTTGAGCCTGTAGTGCATTCTTTATAATGATTGTTAACTTGCAGTATTTCTCACACTGGGTTAGGAGGAAACCTACCCTTTTAAAAAAATTTCCTGTATGCACCTTCTGGCAGAGGCTACTAAGGAATTAAAGTACTGCCAGTCTCTATAGAAGCACTTTACCAATGGTGTCCAGTACAAGTGAAATTAATTAGTGTGTTTGTAGTCAACTTCTCCTCACTGGAAGCAGTGTTTGTTTCAGTCTAGTGAAGCGTGCTTGTTTCATCAACTTATGGCCTGAACATAAAGAAATGAGAGGATAAAGTCTGAAGTTAGTTTTTTTTTTTTATTACTTAGCTGTGTTATTAAATAACGTCTTAAATGCTTGAAACTGAAGAGATTTTAAAAATCTGATTCTAATCACCTTTTTATGTTACTCTGTTTACCTTTTGCCCTTTCTTCTGATTGTATTATGAAATTAGACTGGTCAGTTAGTTTCGCTTAACTGACCAGTTAGGCAAAACCAGTTAGTTTCATTTCCCGTTTCTCATACATTAGAACAATGCTACAGAACTTGGGTTGCAAGCACACTCTAGAGGAGTGCTTAAAAGTGGGAGGGAAAAACTTGGAACTTCCCCTCCCCACCCCCCATTTTATTCTGTATAAAGAAGGCATGAGCGGTTATTGCTTTTTCAAAAAAGAATGGACAGGGGTGTTTCTTGTTGCATTGGAATTTAAGGTTTTATCTATCCTCAAACTCTATGGTGACTAGAGATAAGTGGTGCCATCACCAGAGTCACGTGAAAGTTGACCTAATCACATCAGCCATACCATCAGGGGCTCGTTCACCTGCACATCTACCAATGTGATATATGCCATCATGTGCCAGCAATGCCCCTCTGCCATGTACATTGGCCAAACCGGACAGTCTCTACGCAAAAGAATTAATGGACACAAATCTGACATCAGGAATCAAAATACTCAAAAACCGGTGGGAGAACACTTTAACCTGTCTGGTCATTCAGTGACAGACCTGCGGGTGGCTATATTACAACAGAAAAACTTCAAAAACAGACTCCAACGAGAGACTGCTGAGCTAGAATTGATATGCAAACTAGACACAATCAACTCCGGTTTGAATAAGGACTGGGAATGGCTGAGCCATTACAAACATTGAATCTATCTCCCCTTGTAAGTATTCTCACACTTCTTATCAAACTGTCTGTACTGGGCTAGCTTGATTATCACTTCAAAAGATTTTTTTTCTCTTAATTAATTGGCCTCTCCGAGTTGGTAAGACAACTCCCACCTGTTTATGCTCTCTGTATGTGTGTATATATATCTCCTCAATATATGTTCCATTCTATATGCATCCGAAGAAGTGGGCTGTAGTCCACGAAAGCTTATGCTCTAATAAATTTGTTAGTCTCTAAGGTGCCACAAGTACTCCTGTTCTTCTTTTTGTGAAAGTTGAGCAATTGAGCGAGGAAGGGCTGTTTAGCTACACTATTCAAAAATGATTTTTGGTTGTTAACATGTTTAATTTCAGTGACTGACCATTTTGGAGATATCTTTAATAAATACTCAGCCCCCATACCCATTTAATAAAGATGTGAGAGCACACAGTATACATCTTCTGAGACATCATGGAAGTCAATAGAATGCAAGGCTTTAGGACAAATTTTGAAAGAAACAATTAAGAAAGACATGGATGTAAATGGAAAATGAGATAAAATGCAATATGGGTTTACCAAAGTTGGGTCATATCAGACTAAACTGATTTTTTGATGATTAATTTCTTAGATTAGGTCTACCACATTTTCCTTGTCTATCTTGACTTCCATAAAGCATTCATATGGTAACACATGGGTAATTATTATTAAAGATGAAGAAAATAAGCATTAATACAAGTGAGGAAGTAGCTAAAGGGGGAGATAACAGTGGGTTGTGCTGAAAGGAGAATCATCAGCTGGAGAGACATTCCTTATGTAATTCCTCAATGATCAGTCTTGGGACTGAGTTTGCATGTAACATGGTGGCAAGATTCGTCTGCTAATTTACCTTACTAACAGGTGTTAAAACTTAACCCAAAAAACCTTTTTAGCTTTTTTTCCTGGAGGAGAAAATGAAAATAATAAGCAGGAGACCCCACAAAGTCTTTATGAAATTAAACATGTGATCCATTTCATAAGCATTCCTCAAATGTAAGAAGGCTCATAATCAGGGCCGGCGCTTCCACTAGGTGACCCTAGGCGGTCGCCTAGGGCGGCAGGATTTGGGGGGTGGCATTTTTACCGTCCTCGGCAGAAATTCGGTGGCAGGGGGTCCTTCCGCTCCAGGTCTTCGGCGGAAATTCGGCGGCGGATCCTTCACTCGCTCCGGGACCCGCCACCGAAGTGCCCTGAAGACACGGAGCGGAAGGACCCCCGCCGCCGAACGCTCAGAGGAGGTGTGCTGCCGCCTAGGGCGCCAAAAACCCTGGCGCCGCTCCTGTTCATAATGACAAGCTTGCAGTCCTGTAAGCAGAACATAATAGAATAATGCAGTTCCCTATCTACTAGCAATCTAAACCAACTACTCTTGTTTCTGGCACTTAATAATGATTTATTTACCAATTTATTAGGCTTTTCAGGACCCCCCCTCTGACAAAGTTTTTTTGATAAAACCAATCTAATGTGCTAAAACATGCTGAGTTGGCTGGACAGGAGTTGCAGGTCTCTTAAAAATTGACAACATCCTGAATTCAATTTTTCAGCCTTCTGTGATTTTTACTTACAGTTTTGCACCATTTTTATTCAGTGACCTGTGACAGAACCTTCTTCATGAATGTGAATCTGTGTTTTAAACATTGCATCTTCAGTTATTAAAGAAATAATTCCGAATTTTGTTCCATGAGCCATGTTTCTTCCTTTTCTCTTCTTGACTCAACTTTTGACCTTTGTACAGTAGAACCTCTGTTACGAACACCAGAGTTAAGAACTGACCGGTCAACCACGCGCCTCATTTGGAACCGGAAGTTGCCATCAGGCAGCAGCAGAGACCAAAAAAAAAAAAAAAGTACAGTACTGTGTCAAATGTAAACTACTAAAAAAATAAAGGGAAAGTCTTAAAAGATTTGACAGGCTAAGGAAACTCCTGCTTGTTTCATATAAATTAAGATGGTTAAAAGTAGCATTTTTCTTCTGCATAGTAAAGTTTCAAAGCTGTATTAAGTCAATGTTCAGCTGTAAACTATTGAAAGAACAACCATAAAGTTTTGTTTAGAGCTAGGAACATTTCAGAGTTACAAACAACCTCCTTTTTTCCCAAGGTGTTTGTAACTCTGAGGTTCTACTGTGTTTAGGATCATTCATGTTAGCCAAGTAACAGATCTCCATAGTTCATTTTAATAGCTTTTTATATTCTTGTGTGGTTCCAGTTTTGATAATTAGATCAAGCAAGACTTCGGCTGAGATTAAGGCCATGTCTACATTAGAGTTAAGTCGACTTAATGTAAGTTGACATCAAGCCTCCAATTAAGCAAGTTGATCTTGCATGTCCACACTACGCTCATTGTGTGGCGGAGTGATCCTCACTAGCAGGGCTTGCATCAACACACAGAGCACTGCACTTGGTTGGGTAGCAATCCCACAGTGCACGTAGGTGAGTGGAATTTTGGGTTGGGCTTGCAATGCCTTACAGAGCCAAAACATTGGCGTGCGTGGTTATGGGAACATAGCGTTAGCCTCCCATGATGGACTTACCTATCTCCCTCCCTGAAATCAATGGCAAACAAACCAAGCCTTTTTCTCACCTTTATTTGTAAGTGTGGGTTACCCGCACGCACGCCATAGCATGATAAGCATGGACCCTGCTCAGCCGTACACTGTTTTTGTGAAAAGAATGAGGAGTACTTGTGGCACCTTAGAGACTAACAAATTTATTTGAGCATAAGCTTTCGTGGGCTAAAACCCACTTCATCGGATTCATGCAGTGGAAAATACAGTAGGAAGATATATATACACAGAGGACATGAAAAAATGGGTGTTGCCATACTAACTATAAAGAGAGTAATCAGTTAAGGTCAGCTATTATCAGCAGGAGGAAAAAAAACTTTTGTAGTGATAATCAGGATGGCCCGTTGACAAGAAGTTGTGAGTAACAGTGTGTGTGTGTGGGGGGGGGAATTAGCATGAGGAAATAGGTTTTACTTTGTGTAATGACCCATCCACTCCCAGTCTTTATTCAAGCCTAATTTAATGGTGTCCAGTTTGCAAATTAATTCCAATTCTGCAGTTTCTCATTGGAGTCTGTTTTTGAAGGTTTTTTTGGTTGGAGTATTGCGATTTTTGAGGTCTGTAATCAAGTGACCAGGAAGGTTGAAGTGTTCTCCGACTGGTTTTTGAATGTTATAATTCTTGACGTCTGATTTGTCCATTTATTCTTTTCTGTAGAGACTGTCCGGTTTGGCCAATGTACATTACTGATTACTCTAGTTATAGTTAGTATGGCAACACCCATTTTTTCATGTCTTCTGTGTATATATATCTTCTACTGTATTTTCCACTGCATGAATCCGATGAAGTGAGTTTTAGCCCACGAAAGCTTATGCTCAAATAAATTTGCTAGTCTCTAAGGTGCCACAAGTACTCCTCGTTCTTTTTGCTGATACAAACTAACCTGGCTACCACTCTGAAAACTGTTTTTGTGAGCATTACAAACAACTCACGCCTTCTCCTGCAGTATTTACACAGCTGATACAGGAGCCGCCGGATGGAACAATGTGATACCATGCAAGCAGCCCTGCTGGAAGACCTAGAGCAGGGCAATTTGCAGTTGCTGGCAACAATCACGCATCACCTTGACATGGTTGAGAGCTTTTTCTGGGCCCAGGAAACAAGGGCTGACTGGTGGGACCACATCAGTATGCAGCTATGGGATGACGAGCAGTGGCTGCAGAACTTTTGAATGCATACGGCCACTTTCCAGGAACTGTGTGAAGAGCTTTTCCCAGCCCTGAAGCGCAGCAATACTAAAATGAGAGCTGTTCTGACTGTGGAAAAGCAAGCTTCCACAGAGCTATCGCCACTCACAACACCAGACTGTCAGTGGGGCATCAATTTGGAGTGAGTAAATCTACCATGGGATCTGTTGTGATCCAAGTTTGCGGGGCCATCAACAGACTTCTGCTAAGAAGGGTAGTGACTCTGGGCAACGTGCAGGACATAGTAGATGGTTTTGCCGCAATGGGATTCCCTAACTGCAATGGGATGATAAACGGAACACATATCCCTATCTTGGCACCAGACCACCTTGCCAAAGAGTACATAAACCTAAAGGGGTACTTCTCAGTGGTGTTGCAAGCACTGGTGGATCACGGGGCCATTTCACCGGCGTCAATGTGGGATGGTCGGGAAAGGCGATGATGCGAGAATCTTTAGGAACACAAATTTGTTCAGAAAGCTGCAAGCAAGGACTTCCTTTCCAGACTGCAAAATAACCATTGCTGATGTTGAAATGCCAATCGTGATCCTGGAAGACCCAGCCTACCCATTGCTCCCATGGCTCATGAAGCTGTACACAGGCAGCCTGGACAGCAGTAAGGACTGGTTCAACCATAGGCTGAGTAAGTGCAGAATGGTGGTGGAATGTGCCTTTGGACATTTAAAAGGTCGCTGACATTGTTTGCTTTCACGGATGTCTAACCTAGTAAGCAATGTCCCCATTGTTAATGCTGCCGGCTGTGTGCTCCATAATATCTGTGAAGCAAAGGGAGAAAAGTTTCCACCGGGGTGGGGGGGTTGAGGCAGATCACCTGTCTGGCTGCTCAAAATTGGCTGCCGTTAGGGCAATAAGAAGAGCACATTGAGGGGCTCTGCGTGTCCGTCAGGCTTTGAAAACCATTTTCATCAATGAGCCAGTGTAATGTGATGCTTATCTGTGTTGTTCCTTTCCAAATTTTCTCCCCTGTAAACTCCACCCCCACCAACCACTGTGTGTTGAATGAATAAAGAGCCTTTTCTCCTCAATCTATTAAGTTTTATTATACACGCAAACACACAGAGACAGCAAAAAAAAAGTAAGATAACGCTGTGGGGGGAGAAACAAAGTTTGCTTACAGATGCACGACAATAACAATCAAAGGTGTGGGAATGGGCGCCTTCTGGTCCTTGTACCCTCCCCGGTGTTGAGTGCAAGGGATACTGAAATTCTTTTCCACCCCCCCACCCCTGCCTGACAGGACGTTTGCGGGAGGAGAATGTAGAACTGGGCGATGAGGGCAGCAGGTTCAGCATAGGCAGCAGAGCGACTCTAGCATCCAGCTACCTTTCTTGACCCTCAACCAGATGCCTCAACATGTCTGATTGCTCCTTCATAATCCACAGCATCTCTTCCTGCATGGCACGCTCTTGTTCCCTGCATGATCTCTTGTCCTCTCTGTCCATGTCCAGGTTCTCGGCCAGTGTAATCCTCCATACTCTAAGCTCCATCCTGTCACTCTCAGAGGCATACATTAACTTACCTTCCACCTTTTTCCACCTTCTAATCTGGGAAAGTCTCTGTCCCGGTGTAGAGGATGCGCCGACGGACAAGGTTTCAGCTGCAAGGAATGCAAAGCACAAGGGTCTCATTGACCGTGCGTATATTGTTTCTGGTGCAAGGTTAATTTTTTTTATTAAAAAACAAAACAAAACACCCCTCATTTTATTAAAAAACAAAACAAAACACCCCTCAGTACACTTCACTGCAAGCCACAATGTAATCACAACCATTGGCTATTGCAAGAGTTGTTTTGCTACTCCAGCCATGGTGAGTAAGGCCATAAGGCATGGGCAAAAGGTCTTGTGCTGCTGCTTTTATGAAGACATCCTTGGAATTACAGGCTGGAACTCGAGAAAAGCCCCCTGTCCCTTAGCAACCTGGATGGTGCTTGAGGACAAGCACCAGAGTAAAGACCCCCCCCCCCCCAAAAAAAAAAATAGTTTTATTTTAAAAAAGCAGCACCGAGTTGGTGCTAGGGGAAGGGAGACAAACAGGAAGCTGCCACTTCTCTCCGCCCCCCCCCTTTTTTTCTTCTTCAATGCTGCACTACACAGTGATCCCTTCCAACCACAACCATGGCACGTTTGGGAAATCGTGGTTGTATGACCCAGTTTTCACCAAGTGGGGCGGATTACTTGTTGAATTGTTTGCAGTTTAAGGGCTAGCATTGAAAACTTTCCCCGTTTCCCCTAGGTGACCCTGTGCGATATCACTCTCCTGAGGGTAACAGAGGCAGCAAGGGAGCAGATGCTGCAAGTGTCTGGGTACGGACCTGGTCCTTATGCTGCAATGCTGTGTGCTGCCAGCAGAGTTAATACTGGAATGGCGTGGGAAAGTATCCTACTGTGGTGGATGAAATAAGGCAGCCCTTCCCAGAAACCTTCTGCAAAGGATTGCAGAGTACCTCCATGAAAGCTTCCTAGAGATCTCCATGGAGGATTCCTGGGCTATCCCCGTGCACATAAGCTGTCTTTTTCGGAGAGCACCCTCTGTGTAGCTGGAGTGGCCACTGATACCCACTACACTTACTTTTTTGTTCAAATTAAACATTAAAAAATAAAAGCATGTAATGTCCACACTTTGATTGGAAATGTTTACTCACCAGAGGTGCCTTCCACGGCATCACGCTCTGCTGCCAACTGGTCCTGTGAAGGGATGGGCTCCAGGGTTAAAAACAGTTCTTGGCTATCGGGGAGAATGGATCCTCCACTTGCCTGCCTCACATTCTCCTCCTCCTCATCTTCCTCGTCAACAATGTCCTCTTCGTTGTTGCTCAAGGTACCCAGGGCTCCTGAGAGGTATCGACGGAGACTTTCGGGGTAGCGGTGGGGTCACCGCTGAGAATCGCATGCAGATCCTCATAAAAGCAGCATGTCTGTGGGGCAGAACCAGAATGACTGTTCGCCTCCCTTGTCTTCTGGTACGCTTGCCGAAGCTCCTTTTATTTTCACGCAGCACTGCTGGTGTCCCCTATGCCCCGCACAATCTTAGCATAGATGTTCGTGTTTCTTCTGTTTGATAGGAGTTGTGCCTGTACAGACTTTTCTCCCCACCCAGCAATAAGATCTGCCACCTCCTGTGTACTCCATGCTGGAGCGCTTTTGTGGCTTTAGGGCTCCATGATCAGATGTGCTGGTGAGCTCTCCACACTGATCAAACAGGAAATGAAAATTCAAAGGTTCTCAGGGCTTTAACAGGGGCGAAGCTGTTTCCTGTGTACCTGGCTGACATGCAGTGGAGTTGAAAGTGCTCTCCAGAGAGGTCACAGGCGAGCACTCTGGGACAACACCTGGAGGTCAATTCATTAAAATTACACAATGCCATGTCTACACTATCCCCATGTCGACCCGTGGATGTCGAATCAAGCGCTCTGCCTCTCGTGGAGGTGGAATACAGAAGTCGACTTTAGTGGCCACTTAGGTCAGCGGAATGGACTTGGTAGTGTAGACACATACATTATTAGATCGACTTAATGCAGTTTATGTCAACCTAAGTTTGTAGTGTAGACCAGGCCTGAGAGAGTAGTGTCATCAGCCTGTGATCTGTCCAGTCCCTCCAAAACTAGTTGGAGGTTCTTGTAAATTTAGAACCTCGCCATGGAATTGCTTGTTGTGTGAGATATGCTATGTTTTGATCAAAGTAGTCCACATGCTCAATGCAAATTTCAATATAAGGTTGTTAAATACAACTGTAGAGACACAATCTTCCTGAGAATTCCTCTGAATGTCACAGGAAAGCAGGGACATCAGTCCTTCTTTTTCAATCAACCATGAAGCTGATGGTAGTTACAGAATAATATGAGCATCTGCAGCATGCTGTAGGACTGTTAGGTGGTGGTGTTGAGAAAATAAAGCCTAAATAATTCTGAACACCCATATGTCTGAAGATTAAGTCCATTGGGTCCCTATTGTGCTAGACACTGTACAATCAAAAGCACAGAGTTATTTTCATTATGCAATCAATTTAGTAAGATTTTTCTGTACCTTTCTTTGCGTTCTTCAATGGCATCTTCGTGAAGTTGGGCACAATATTGTATACTGTTCTTTTCACACACAATCAATACCATTATGAAGGAATGCAAATTCTCCTATAAGAATGCTTGTAGCTGTTTTTGATCAATCCTCTTGCATTAATGTGGATGCTATTTCTTTTACTACTTCACTTGAAAAATCAGGCAGTGGACCTGCAATTTTCAATCTTTCCGAAGGAGTGAATCTTGGACAGAGTGCTTTAGTTACTTATTTAAATTGCTCATTTTGTGCCACATTGAAGTTGATGCTGTTACAATAAAAAAAAAAAAAGCTGCAACTCCCTTGTCCAAGTCCAAGTCACTTGCTTTTCAGTTGTGGTTGGGTTTTTTAATGATCTAATCAGACTGATTTTTTGTCATATTTTGGGTGTCAAAGATGGCAGACACTGCTACTGAATGAAACTAATCTTGAAGAGCTGCTGGAAGCCTGGAACAGGGACTT
Organism: Malaclemys terrapin pileata; assembly: GCF_027887155.1. Classification (NCBI taxonomy): domain Eukaryota; kingdom Metazoa; phylum Chordata; order Testudines; family Emydidae; genus Malaclemys; species Malaclemys terrapin. The sequence continues at coordinate 10,235,413 of NC_071529.1, forward strand.
AAATTATTATATTGGTTGTCTTTGATTACAGCAGTGATTGTCAACGTGTCTCACTTGAGGCTCATCAAACATATCCATATTTTGTTGTTCTGCTTTACTAAGCAGTTTTGTTATGACACATTTGATCTTGAATAAGCTGACTTTCTGCACTTCTTAAAATGAGCCAGAGTCCCTTTTTAAGCTTGTTACTTAACAACTCTTGACAATGTTTACATTTTACATTGCAAGAATATTTTTATTGAATACAGTAGAATTCACTTATTAGCAACCTGTTGGTTCCCAGCAAAAAAGCTGATATATATCTAAACGTTGCCAGTAAAAGAAAAATAGATTTGCATGGCTGCAGCTGGTGACGGAAGCGCTAGGGTGTGCTTTCCCTGAATGCAGCACTGCAATCTTCCCTGCTACTAGTGGTTGGGATGTCCCAGCACTTCCTTCCCTGGCTGCAGCTCGAAGGGAAGGCTGTGAGCAGGGCAGTAGCACGGTTTGTGGTCTTCCATCCCTGTCTGCAGCGCAGGAAGGAAGTGCTGGGATTTGCCAAATCCAGGGCCCAAGTACAAGAGCAGGATGCAGCACAGAGAGGTACTGTGTAGCCCTCTGGATCCCCAGCATCCGGGCTTCAGCCCCCTGTCCCTCTGTTGCCCTGTCTGCAGCCTCAGGCAGGTTTGTAGGGCTGCAGCCTGGGAAGGCACATCAAAAAGTTCTGAGTTGGATCCTGGCAACAGGCATGTGACTTAAGTCCCATTAACATTAGAGTCAGTGGGAAGGGATCGGTTCCCAGCACAATGTTGCTATTAACCAGTTGTTAATGATAGGATTATTATTAAGCAGCGTCCACTGTGTAATCAGTTGCTTTTGTTTTACCGCTTCCTTCAACTTCAGAGATGTTAAATCAGATACATTACTAAACACTAATCTTCGGTTCACTCTATTGACCAGCAGCTTCCATATTTACCGCAATTAGAATGAGAAACAACTGCATAGTGAATTCAGCCATATGAAAACTGAAAAATAAAGCCAGCTTGAAATAGAACTATGGTTCCGAGTGCCCTGACCGCCTTCCGGAAGCTTATAGATCCTTGCAAAGCAAGTCCTTGTAACATTTCCCCTCCCCTCTTGTGAACATTCAATAACAGTTGAGTCAACAAACTGGCCACACCCCATCTCCAGTCACTAGTACCTCCATCCCTTTTCTCTAAATTTCTTGTTAGTTGTATAAATTTCTCATTGTTTTAATAAGCATAAGAACCACCCATATGTCATTACCACTTCTCTCTTAACTTTTCAGAATAACTTCAATCTGTGAATGAAAGCTAGATCCTATTGTTTCTAGTACACCTCTACCCCGATATAACGCGACCTGATATAACACAAATTCAGCTATAGCGCAGTAAAGCAGTGCTCTGGGGGGGGCAGGGCTGCGCACTCCGGCGGATCAAAGCAAGTTCGATATAACACGGTTTCACCTATAACGCAGTAAGATTTTTTTGGCTCCCAAGGACAGCGTTATATCTGGGTAGAGGTATATTAAAAATAAAACATTGAAATACATGTGTTAATGCAAATGTTTATGAGGTAAAGTTTTGGTGCACTTTTTTTTAATGAATCCTCCCAACTCCCTAGGGTCCGCCCTCCACACACAATAAGAGAAAATCCTAATTAAAACCTAGGGGGTGCAAAACAAGTGGGTTGTTCATTTACAGAACAATTCTGGGTTTTTTCACAACCCTGTACAGCAGCTGAGTAAATTCTGCTGATGACTCATGGTAGTTGTGGGTTGTGAACTTCACCAGCATATAAAGAAGGGGTGTGTGTGTCCGTCCTCTGTCTGTCCCTCCCTCCCTCCCTCTAAGCAAAGGGACCAGCTGAGTTGTGAGAGAAAGGTTAGGCTGAAGTTTTTTGTGGTGTTGGTGCTTCAACCACCAATAAAGCCAAACCCCACAATTGGAATAAGTTTGGATTATGTACTAAATTGTGTTTGTTCTACTCAGATCAGGAACTCCATTTCTCACACTGCCGTATATCAGTTTGGGACCGTGCCAGAAGAAAAATGAGAAATAAATGTCAGGGACCTTAATCGATAGTCTAGGAGAATAATAGAATCATAGAATATTAGGGTTGGAAGAGACCTCAGGAGGTCATCCAGATGAATAACAATAAATCCAGATCAAGCAGGGAGTACCCTACTCTAGTCTAGGGGTAGGGTCCATATTCTGGTTTTGTTCCTATCGAGAGCTCATCTATTGAAAGCATGAGTGAATACGGTCTTTGTCTCAGATTTCCCTCTTTCTAAGCGTATGTCTACACTGCAGTCAGAGGTGCAATTGCAGCTTGGGTAGACATACCTGTGCCAGCTTTTCCCATATCTATACTGCTAAAAACAGCAGTGTAGATACGCTGTTGGCGTGCTTGTGTAGCTCATGTTGGACCCTGGGTATGTACTTCCATTGCTAGTCCACGCTGACGCTCATGCCACTGCATCTACGCTGCTATTTTTAATAGTGCCGATACGTCTACTCGAGCTGCAGTCACACCTTGGATGCTGCGTAGACAGCCTAACATGCTTCTGTCTAAAGGTGCTGAAAGGAGGGGGTGAGTGTGACTTCTTTGTTTTGTTTTTACTCTGAGTAAAATGTCCTGCAAGTTCTAATGGAATTGCTATTTTCTCCTTTTTGGGGGCCAGGTAGGGTGAAGACAGCATAGCTAGTTCTTTCGCTGAATTGTGAAATCCTGTTTAATCTTCAAACTGGCGATGTCAAGGGTTCCGAGTCCTCCTCCTCCGGCAGAAATGTCGAGTGGACCTGTAGCAGAAAGCTGGTGCTACACTCAGGTAAATTCACAGTGTGCTCAGATGGTCAGAGTTTACTAAGATTACACCATACAAAAAGAAGCTTGGTGATCTAAACAAATGTAGAGCCCAGGTTTTCAGAGGTGAAAGTCTAATGATCAACTAACTAAACCAATGCAACTAGGACTACATCAGATTTTAGTTACAAATATTTAGACTGCTCCATCTCTAAACTCACTGTTTTTTCTTGTGGATCTGCCTATGAATGGAAGCAGCATGGCTGAGTCAGGTCAGAGGGAGGCTAATGTCACTCTATCTCCTTCCTTCCTGTCTCACTTTTATGTAACTTCCTGAGGTAGACTGAAAAAGTTGTGATGGTCCATTTTGGACATGCAGCTATTATAGAATTAAATTCGTTTTTGCTTCCCTTGGGTTACTTTTCCCACGCACGAGAGGAAGTCAAGTGCCTTGGCAGAACCCTCCATAGGTTGCTGTGCAGTGCAGTCATGGGTGTGGGCAGATCTCAATGCTGTCCTTGGATTAGTAACATGGTGATGAGGTTATTTCAGTTCTTCCCCTCTACCTGATCATTGTGCACAATCATGACCCTGAATTGCTTCCTTGTTTTGAATCTTCAGATTAAGGTGGTAAAGTTTTCATACATGTGGACCATAAACAATTTCAGCTTCTGCCGGGAGGAAATGGGTGAGGTCATCAAAAGTTCAACCTTTTCATCGGGAGCCAATGATAAACTGAAATGGTAAGAAACATAGCAGAAGATAGTCACCCAGCATATACAAACTGTAGAGATAAGTTAATGCCCATAGCACACTGGGATACATCAAGCGTATCTAAACTGCAGAGAGGTCCTGGTTCCCTTGGGCACACACAACATACACTCAGGGAAAATAGAGTGTTGCCTTGGCACAGTGTTTGGGTGCATACAACATAGACATCAGGATCTGTCTCTGAAGTTTAGGGTCTTTATACTTTGCTAATGGAGACCATTAATAAGTACGGTAGCCCTTTCATGATTTTGAATTGTCTTGTAGACAGATTCATATTTCTGGACCTACGTGAGTGCCCATATAGGATATCTAGAAGAAATATCACAGTATTCTTGTTTTGTTTACTTTAGTCAATGATCAGCGTAGCAGAACTTGTTTGCTGTACACTTTATTGTGTAAACTTTATAATACTCTTCCATTGAAAGCTGTGAATGCCTTGCCAGAAAACTGTTCCTAACATCTCATGCAGATGTCTATTTCTACAGGTGTTTGCGTGTGAACCCTAAGGGCTTGGATGAAGAAAGTAAAGATTACCTGTCCCTTTACCTATTATTGGTTAGCTGTCCAAAGAGTGAAGTTCGTGCAAAGTTCAAATTCTCCATCCTCAATGCTAAAGGAGAAGAAACAAAAGCAATGGGTATGTGTAGCTCTTATCTGTTCGGGTCATTCACTTGTGTTCTATGTTTGTTCATGCTAACAGCGCTAGCATTTGTTTGAATCAACATATCTGTCTTTCAGAGAGCCAGCGAGCATATCGATTTGTACAGGGCAAGGACTGGGGATTCAAGAAGTTCATTAGAAGAGACTTTCTCTTGGATGAGGCCAATGGACTTCTTCCAGATGACAAACTCACTCTCTTCTGTGAGGCAAGTCTCTCTGTTCAGCTGTAATGCTAGTAATTCTATTGGCTTCAGATACTCACAACTCTCTTTCAGGATTGGTTTTTAAGGAGTCAGAGGTGGAATCTCTGTGGGGGAGGAGTGTTGGCTATGTTTGCAGTGCTGTATGGATTTTTTTTTTTCTTTTTAATTTGTGACTGACTACAACATTGCCACTTCATTTATTTTTGGTTACTGTGTTTCTGAGGTCACCTGCACAGGTAAAGGACAACAACCAAACACATTCAGATGCTCCTTGTCATTCCAGTTCTGGTTCTATATGATTTGACAACACATGATTTTACACTCACTGGAATAGTGATCAACTTGAGTTGGGTTTTTTTGGTCCCAAATACTTGATAATGTAAGTGGGTCCATGAAGAAATTTGGTGATGGAGCAGATGTAATCTGAAGATTCCTAAACTGACCCAACATACCTCACTCTTACAATAGGAAAGGTTTCTTTATAGCAGTGTGCGGTTTTTGATTGTTAAATATATACCTTGCTTGTGTACCTAAGAATTTTGTAGAGGAGACTAAGGGTGTCCTAGAGTAAAACCCCAGATACCTGTCTGAGCTGAAGGGAGAACTTCAGCTAATGACTGATTTGCTCAGTTCAGTGGGAAAATGTTCAACCGGCTAACTACTCAGGAAGGGCTATCACGATGAGACGAATCCAGTGTTCATACTGACCAGAGACTCACCTTGTGAGTTAGAGTGCATTTGAATTAAAAACTGCAATTGTTTGGGACTGTAGCGGAGCAAGAACTGCACACCAATATCTTGAAATTGAAAGATGTAGCTATCCCTTTTGGAGTTCAAGAACAAGCCACATGGATAGTATGTACCTCTGAGGAGGACACAGTGGTGGTAATTTATGTAAACTGTCAGGAACGCATTGAACAGCTCCTAGACTGATTATGAATGGCTTGAAATTTTGCTGTGTGTGCAAAAGGACATACTCTTCCAGAGCCTATGCTTGCAACACCAAACAAGTAATCTTTTGCTATTGACCTGGCTCGTGAGAAATATTTTTTTTGGAGAAATGAAGGATTTCCAAAAGTGTTATGAAGACCCTTCTCAAAAGAGTACATTTAGGGAGAGTCTCTTTAAAAGTGCTCAGTGTTGTCCTAGTTCCAAACATTTTACCATTAACTTCAGTTGGAGCATTAACTTGAAAGGGAACAAACTTTAGGCTAATACTGAGAGCATTAGAAAATCCTACTTCTAGTATATTACACGATCTGTATTGTGTTTGCTCAGTGAGATTTTCAAAAGTGCCTCAGTGATTTAGGAACACAAGTTTCATGGACTTTCAATGGAACTTCTGCTTTTAAGTCACCAAGGTACTTCTGAAAATCCCAGCCTCAATGTTGTGCATCCAAGAGTATCTCTGATAAGAAATGGGCATTCCAATTATTCACTAGTGAGATTTAGAAAAGGGTTTCTCCTTTTAGTTTTCTGAGTGTGTTCTAGCCTCCCTGAGGAGAAGAGTGGGGAATTTTCAAGTGGGTTCTCTGTCCTCTATAGTTTCCTGTTTTCTGTGGGCAGTATCTTGGCTACAGCTATTTGGAGGCCTCCAGATCACTGTAGAGCCGTAAACCAAAAATTTCAGACCAGGATACCTAAAGTTAGGAGCCTAAATACCGTGTTATAGTTTTATTTGGCATCCAGGTCTGAAAATGTTGGTCTTTAATCTAGTTCTTAAAGTGTCTCTCTTTGAGCCCCTGCATTCTGTTCCTCTTCATCCTTTACCAGAAATTAGTGTTCCTGGTACAGACAGCTGGCCCCCTTTTTCTGTGTATCATGGACATGATTTTTCATGAGGGTAAAGTCTTCGCTTTTGCGGCAGCAGCCTCCTGAACCAAAAAAGGAAAGGCTTCAATTAGAGTTGTACAGGGTGGCTATTTTCCTCTGCATATTTTCTTCCAACATTATAGACTGTATCTATTTGCCTCAGCAGACACCTCATTTAAGAGACTTATCAGTTATGTGCTAACTATTGATCCGTTTGTGTCACGGTTGGGATCCATGCTTTAATTTTTGTGGTAATGTTTTTATGGTTGGGAAAATGTTTTGGATGAGGCCTGTGTAGCTTTAGCAATTTTTGTTTCCCTTTCCTTTAATTATTATTATGAATGACAATGAATAGTTAGTGGGCCACGGAAAGAGAATGAGTGTGACTTTATAGCCTGGTAGTTAGGGTACTCACCAAGGATGTGGGAGATCCAACTTCAAGTTCCTGCTTCAGTTACAAAGTGACAGCTTCAAGAGGAGAGATGGAGAAAGACCCACACCGGAATATCCCATAGCTGGTGGCGGGGACATTGTCCTGCAGTGTGGGAGACCCAATTTCAAATCCCTTCTCCATTAGGCAGAGGGAGGAATTGAACCCAGGTTTCCCATGTCCCAGGAGAGTGCCCTAACCACTGGGCTAAAAGTTATAAGGAGGGTACCACCAGCAGCTGCTCCTCCTCTTCCTGTTCTTTGAATCATAGGGTTAGAATGGACCACAAGAGTCATTTAGTCTAACCCCCTGCCAAGATGCAGGATTTGTTATGTCTAAACCATCCAAGACTGATGGGTATCCAGCCTCCTTTTGAAAACTTCCAGGGAAGAAGCTTCTACAACCTCCCTAGGCAGTCTGTTCCATTGTCCTACTGTTCTTACAGTTTTTCCTGAGATTTAATCTAAATCTGCTATGCTATAATTTGAACCCATTGTCTCTTGTCCTGCCTTCTGTGGCAAAAGAGAACAATTTTTCTCCATCTTTTTTTTTATGGCAGCCTTTCAAATATCTGAAGACCATTATCATATTCCCCCCCTAATCTCCTCTTTTCCAAACAAAATATACCCAGTTTCTTCAGCGTTTGCTCACATGGCTTGCATTCAGTCCCTTTGATCATCTTTGTTGCTTTCCTCTGGATCCTTACCAGTTTCTCTATACCCTTTCTATACATTGGTGACCAAAACTTGTTTTCAGTTTGACACAACTGAAACTTTTTTTCAATTTTTTTGAATGGCCCAGTGAACTAAAATATTATTTGCCCAGCTGTCGTTTCGTATCCGTAAGCCAAGTGTCTGCATTACCCAAGAGAAAAAGAGAATTTGTTCCTGGTCTCACATGGCAACCTTTCTTCCTGTTGCCTGTTTCATGATTTGTTCTGTCTGTCCGTCTATATTCGTTGTGCAGGCAGAGAAGCTTAAGTTTATAGGTTGCTGATGTTGGAGGGGAAGGGAATGTAATTTGTAAGCTTAAAGTTGTTGAGAGGGAACTTTTTGCTGGCTTTTGCTGATGCTGTAAGTTTCTTACCACATAAACAGGTGTGCCATATGCTCTTCTAACACTTCTTGGCTGGCCACAGGTGCTGAGCGCTACTGCTTGCAACTGTGCTTTCGTTCAGCAAGAATGTTTCCCATCCAGAAGCTCTCTAAGGAATTAGGAACACTTGGTGTTGAGAGACTATTGCGTGGGGGTTGTCAGTGGTATGTAGGGCTTGGGGTTTTTTTTGTGGGGGTGGGGGGAGTAGGTTATGGGTCAGTTCTGTATAGACCAGAAGATTGCTTAATTGTCTCTCTCTCAGCAGCACCTTCTCTGTTTTGTTAGCTTTTCTAAAAAGTCCCCACTCCTTTGTTCATCTCTAACTCTGACCCCTGATATCAATTTGTTGAGAATGCAGTTGGGGAGGAGAATAATGGTCCTTGTCTAGCATTTTCAATTCACACCCCACTTTCTCACCAGTGTGGAGATTCTCTGGACTGTCTGTGCAAGTAGTGTTCCACTCTCCATCTCCTGACTGACTGCATTACCTTTTGCTGCTAAATCGCTCTCTAATTTCAGGTGCTGAACTTTGCAAGAGGTTGAACTACTGGAGCTGAACCAGAGGCAGCAATGGTGGAAAAATCTGTAGGGTAGACAACTCATTAGATGCACAGAATATGTCTTATGTTGGTCAGACTCTTTGCTCCTGTTACAAGCTCTGTGGATCAAGTGCTAGATTATAGATGTTTGTACATCTGAGACTTTTCCCATGTATCGCTGTCTTCAGTGGCTGCTTGTAGCATTGTCTGTGAAGAAGCTTATCTATGGGGTAGACTCCAAAAAGTTGATCTAGGGAAAGAACTAGGTCAGGAGTGGTGTCCAGAAGATGGGGACTGTTTTCCAGTCCTATTGAGGGTGTTGCCAAATTGGATGGAGATGGCTTTAGTTTGGGATCTAGCAGAGGAGGACTTGGATGGAGGCTGTCACGGATATAGATGGCTCTTCAATGTGAGCATATATCTAGTTCCACTGTGTTTCATTTGGGAGATGAGGGTTTGATCTCTCAATCTCCCTTCACATGTCCTGGAAAGTGAAGCCCGTTGTAGACAAATTAACACTCTGCTTCTTTTCAGGTGAGTGTGGTACAGGACTCAGTCAATATCTCTGGCCAGAACACCATGAACATGGTGAAGGTACCTGAGTGCCGTTTGGCGGATGAGTTAGGAGGACTCTGGGAGAATTCTCGCTTCACAGACTGCTGTCTGTGTGTTGCAGGCCAGGAGTTCCAGGCTCACAAAGCCATACTGGCAGGTCGGTATTGACTTGTGCAGGTCTTAGCAGCATGGGAGACAGCAGCATCATGGCAGATGGAGTGCTCTCATAAGTCTGAGTTACTTCTGCTTTTAGGAAAAGGCTCCAGGAAATAGCAGCAAAAGGTGCCTCGGATCCCTGCCAACTATAGTTCTATAGTGAAAGATCCTGCTTTGAATATGGCAGCTAATTTACTGCCATAATGTTGCTGGGGATGGGGGAGGGGTTCTCCTCCCCCTTAATGGAATTGCCTGCTTCCTCACTAGATGAGAATAGTGAGGAGGGATGTTTGTGATTGACACTGTATTGTGTCACCCAAAGCAGCTGCGGAGGGAGGTTACCAGCTTTTTCTGAAGCATCTTTGCTTAGGTCCATGAACTATATTTGACTGCAATAGATCTCTGCATTTGCTCTTCAGCCTTGTTTGAAGGGCCACAGGGAATCCTGAGTTACACATTTAAAAGTTACATTGACACTGGGTCACCAAAAGAGTTTTTATAGGTGTAATAGTATTTTGAGTTTATGACTGCTGCTATCTTGTAATATTTCCTGTCTTAATACCAAGGAAATTGGGGAGGGAAAGCTACTGGGTATTACCCCTTCTCCCCCAGAGGAGCTGAAGGTTATATTTCTCTAGTATTTTAATCGTATTTGTTTTATTCCCCCCCCCTCCCCCCCAGCACGTTCCCCAGTTTTCAGTGCCATGTTTGAACATGAGATGGAAGAAAGTAAAAAGGTAAGTGTCTAAAAAGAGAAGGAGCTTTCCCAGCTGGGTGAATAGATCTCAGGTCAATTCTTAATATCCTTGATGATTTGATAATGCCTGGTAGCAGCTGATGTAACTCATAGTGCAAATTTTTGAACATTTGGGGTTTTTTTTCATATTGGATACAGGACTGTGTTTTAGCTGCCCTGGAGGGAGGAAGAAATATCAATGAGACAGTTGTGATCTTTGTTACGCTTGATAAAGAGTGTGCGGTAGAATAGGGACAATTAGAGGCTATTAAATAAAACAGAACCTTTTCTACTCCCTCTACACGCTTTTGTGAGTAGTACATGTTGCTTAAGAGTTCTCTGTATAAATACTTTTAAAATTGAGAAAACTCTAGTGTAAAGAGATCTGTCTCTAGCATTGTGTCAGGATCTTAATAATCTTCATTCTCCTGAAACAGAATCGGGTTGAAATCAATGATGTGGAACCTGAAGTTTTTAAGGAAATGATGTGCTTTATTTACACGGGGAAGGCACCAAACCTCGACAAAATGGCTGACGATTTGCTGGCAGCTGCTGACAAGGTACAGTTGGGATTTGTGGTTGTTCGGGGGATTGGCAATGACATATGCCTTGTTTTACATGGTGAGCCTTGGAGATTGCGGCATTGATGTTTTCGCAGAGATCCTTGAACTGTACTAAGGGAGTGTTGGGTGAGCTTAAATGAGCATGTGTGCACACGTGCACTAATGCGCATGTGTTTCTTGCTGAAACAAACACCTGAGCAGTTCTGTTGAACTGCTCCTATTAACTGGACCTAGTCTTATATAACATAGGAAAAATGATAGATACAAAATGTAACTCGTAAGAGGAATTAATGCAAACTGTTCTGTCCTCAGTTCAAGTAGTGAGAGGAGATAGGGCACCTCTGTTCTATTAAATTCATGATGGTCATAAATATTTGTCACAAGTGCTCATTTGAAAAACTGTCCTAGAACTCAGGGTTAATCTCTGTTCATCATAGTCTAGCATATGAGCTGGGGATGAGGTAGAAGGAAAGTTCAGAGTGGAACCAGAACTAAGTGGCCAAGGCATTGAATCTCAAAAGTAGCATTCTGTTTTGCCAGACAGGGATCATAGTCTTAGTCTTTGCTTTTCCCTCTGGGCTGGTTGGTAGTAGCAGCTTCTAGCAGGGATGCTCTGAACATAAGGGAGATAGAGAATGATGTTTGCAGTTTGAGGAGAAATGGGTCCACGGGAGGAAGCTTCTTGCCTTAACCCTGCTGTGACTTTGCAGGGCTAATGCAGGAAGTATCGGGGATATTCTGGCTAGAGGGCTGGTGGTAGTCCTTGTCTGGCAAGAGCACTGCAGTGGCCTAGCCTTCCAGCCTCTGTCCACCTCCCTTTGGAGCACCAAGGACAGAAGATGCGTTGCTGGCCTATGAGTCCTATTTACTGGTGGAAATTCTTAATCTGTAACCAGAATTTTTATTTCCTTTCTTTTGCTTTTAAAAGTGAACTTAGTGCTGGTGAAAGGTGCCAGTTTGACAGCACTGGAGACTAAAGTCCTCTATTTATCCACCAAACAGGTTCAGCACGGGTAGCAGCAGTGCAAGATTCTCCACACTGCCCTGCCATTGTGCCTCAACTCTGACCTGGAGGGACCACCTCTAGGGGTGAGAGCGTAGTTCAGTCTCCATGCTTCTTCAGTCCTTGGATTCTCTTGTGGGTGCCAATTAGCGTGGTGGATTTTAAGATGTGGATGCATGTAACTTTGTTCCACACAAACCACCATGCAGCCATCAAATAGTAACCACTTCCTGTCACTACTGACCAGGGCCTAATTGAAACTGGTGATGTGGAAGTGAAATGCTCCATATGGGGGCTTCGTAACGGCATAACTAGAATTAAAATGGGGAATAATACAAGCAGATCCTCGGGCACAGTATAACCATTGCCATGTGTTTTATTCTGTATTTAAATAATATTGATTGAAAGCTCAGATACCATCTTTAGCTGAGGCAAGAGTAAATAAACAGCAGAAGTATTTTAAGGGCAGAGAGTCGGCTTTAAATTTGAATTTCTTGCCTTTAAATATAGCTTTTCCCTTTAAACTCCTCATGTGTCTTTTTAAAAGCAGAAACAGAATCTTTCATGAAAGCATATAAAACATCTAATATTTGCCCAAGAGACCTGAAACAGCTTCTTCTGAACTCTTCCAGTCTCTTGGGGGAAAATATGTAATTAGACCCAAAACAAAACAAAACACGTCTTCTAAACCCAGGAGACACTATTTCAGTCTCTTGGGGAAGGACGCTATTAGGCAGTTTTTTCAAAAGTGTAATTAAGAAAGAAAGAAAAAAACTTTGTACCTGAGATACAAGAATGTCTACTTTTTGTCCAATTACATCACTGGGAGCTGTTATTCGTAGTGAAAAACCATATGAAAATTGTGTGTGGAGAAAGAAATGTATTCACTATACACAGAAAATAATTTTAAGCTTCTATTAACACAGACAATAATATGGAATAACTGCTTGCAAAACATCCTCCTTGTCCCCTAGTTGAAACTCTTTCAGTTAGAATTTACTAGCTTAATTTGTATATTTCCCTTTCTCACATAGAGGTCAAACTATTAAATAGACTTGCCATCCTCCCTTAGATTCTTTGGCAGGAGAAAACTGTCCTTGCTGTGAGTGCCATGGGTCAAGCTGAAAGGACCATTTATTACCAAGTTTTTTATAAAGGAAAAATGTCTTTTCTTATATGAAGCCATTGATTTTAACCTTAACTATAATGGAATAAAGTCCACCAGAATGTCTAAAAATTAGTTTTACACAATGCCTTTCATACTGTGAGCATCGCAAATGAGGTAGACACCAGCACTATAGTGACTGTAGGTAAACTAAACAGTCCTTATGAGTCCAGAAGTAGTTCATACACAGTCTCTCACATATTAATTATCAGAGAGGTAGCCGTGTTAGTCTGGATCTGTAAAAAGCAACAAAGAGTCCTGTGGCACCTTAAAGACTAACAGATGTATTGGAGCATAAGCTTTCGTGGGTGAATACCCACTTCGTCAGGCGCATGGAGGATCTGCCATTAATACAGCTTCTCATCCCAAAGGATTGCAAAAAACACTATAAACTATGCACAAGGATCATTGTATCCACCACTGCAGTGTAGTTACCTCTCAGATGAAAAGCAGCAGCTCTTTAACAACACTCAATAATCATACTCATCATTTTAAGAGAAGAAGTGAGAAAAACCTTACCATGTTTAAGTATTAGGAGAATTTATGTAGTCTGAATGTAACTACGCAAGTTAGAATTTGGTCAGAATCCTGGGATTGCTGGCCTTATACTTGTGAAGGGCGTCGTGAGATTCATAATGAGTCAGGACCTCAGTTTTGTTTCATCCAAAAGCCATCAACTCCAGGGTCAGATCACACAGGCCAAGCTTTTCAAAAGTGACTTGTGATTCTAAGTGCCTCAACTTTTTGGTGCCCAACTGAAAGACTTTTAAAGTCTTATTTTAAGAGACTGTATGCTCAGCACTTTCTAAAAATCAGATCCTTCTAAGCTATCAAGTTCAGCACTCCAGATCACTGGTTGCTTTTCAAAACCTGGATCATAGTGCCTACAGATTGTTTCAGTACAGATTCAGGTGCTGCAGGAAGTGGTGTGTGAGATTTGATAGCTGCTCTTCTTCTTCTTAGTGTTCCCTTTCCGTTTCTTATCAGACTACTGACCTGGCCCTACTGAGACTGTTGCAACACAGGATGACTAGAAACTGTTTGAGAAACACAAGTTAGAGTAGGGCTTTTGCCCATGCTTTTCAGATGTGCTATGATACTTTCAGTTTCTACTTGGATTATCAAAGGAAACGGGTAGAAAGGGCCTCTGTCTAACATTTTAATATAAAAGTAGTACTCTGTGTTTAAGCAAGCTTCATCTTGACTTGCAGAGCATTAATGGCAAAGAAATGGAGTGAAAACTGGAACGTAAGAACACCTATGGCGCATTTACCATAGCATAGGTTTGTCCACTGAACAAGAACCATATGTGTAACAATAGGGTAAGAAAAGCACTAGGTTTCAGCAATATGTGGTGTGAAATATCTGAGATAATAGGAGTTTAAAATGAGAGTTCCAGGTCATCCTTAAGCATGACAACGACACCTGTAATGCTGTAACACAAGAAGGCTGGGATAAGAGTTATGGTGGGTATGATGCCTGTCCATTCCTCTGCTCAGGGTGGGCACATAATTACTCTACTCTTTTGCTGGTCAGAAGCCTCTTATGAATACAGATCGTGTGTGTGTGTGTGTGTGGGGTGTGTGTGTGTGTGTGTGTGTGTAACTAATAAAGTGGAAAGGTCTGTACAACATGATAGCATAGTCTTTGTAACTGAAGGGAGAAGCAACACAAATAGAGCTTCAGTGCAGATCAAATTAAGGCTTTCTCCATTGTAACCATAAATTGGCTTCTTTTTTGCAGTATGCTCTGGAACGCTTGAAGGTGATGTGCGAGGATGCACTGTGCAGTAACCTGTCTGTGGAAAACGCAGCTGAGATTCTCATCCTGGCTGACCTACACAGTGCTGATCAGCTAAAAACTCAAGCTGTGGACTTCATTAACTAGTAAGTTTGCTCCAGTCTCACCCTTGGAGCAGGAATGAAACAAATGGAGGAGAAAACAAACTACTGAATTTACTCCAGTCCTCTTGTGACTAATAAACCCAGAGGGTGGGGGTAGTGATCTTCTTTAACCTTTGTAGGTCTATAGTACCCAAATACAAACATAAAATTTGTCTGGCATCCTAGAAAATGCCATTATTTCTAAGGATGAATTAATGAGTTGTCTCTGGGTCAGTTCAGGGGAGGAGTTCTGTAGATTATTGAACTGTCCCGCCATTTCTGTGTTGTTGAGAACTTTTAAAATGTAAAATACCACTAGAGGGAGAGAGAAGTCATTAACATTTACAGATATTAATATAGCAGATATTTTCCTAAGTAAAATTGACTATATCAATGTCTGAAATCTTTTGTGGTGGTAGCCGATAATTGTCTTATCTCCCCGCTATGTGGTATATGTGGAGAAATCGTATCTCTTGTCATGAAGAGAGATACAGATACTAAAATATACTACAGAGATACTAAAAGAGAGATACACTGTGTCTTTCTGGCCTTGGAACATTCATGTTTGGATCATTAAATCTTACCATGCTGAAGGGACAGTGCAAAGCAAAAGCTAGACTAGCAGGATCAAAACTTGTGAACATACACTAAGTGATACAACATGTGCACTAAACAAGAGAGATTACAAAACAAGAGAGAGAGAACTTCCTCAGGGCATGTGAAAATGATCTGTTTTAATATTGTTTACCCAGCAAAATCAATACCTCCAGATTTTTAATGTTCTGTTTTCTTTCTAGTCATGCTTCTGATGTCATGGAGACCTCAGGGTGGAAGTCCATGGTGGTATCGCATCCTCATTTGGTGGCTGAGGCCTATCGCTCTTTGGCTTCTGCACAGTGTCCCTTCCTGGGACCACCACGTAAGCGACTGAAGCAATCCTAAGGCCGTGCCTGTCACATGACCCCATGTTTTTCTGGAAGCAGCAGCAGCCATTGCTGCTCTGACCTTGACCACCAAGTAGACAGCGCAATCTGAGGAGCTTTTACTCTGTTGTGGGGGGAAAGACTGCTTCGTGACACCCAGACTTTTTAAAAAAGCACCAAGTAACTTGGGGAGAGGGGGGAGGGTGGGCCTGGGGCTCAGGGGCTGTTCAACCTAACGAATCCCTGTCGCTGCATCGTCTGTGTGTTCCCTTTGACTTGGCTGAGTCAATAACTACGGGGTTCTGTTTAAGCACCGGCCCACTCAGACTATCCCAGTAGTGGTACTGGCGGGAAATAATGTCTCTGTGTCTGACAGCACAGAACAAATCGTCAGACACCTGGAGCAAAGAGGACATTTTAGTTTTGGAGAGAGTAGGAAAAGAAGAGAATTTCCAATGAGGTTCCGAAGAGGAAGTACATGGTGGGAGCTCCAGTAGTATTTATATAAAAGAATTTAAGTCCTTCCAGCTGTGCTAAAAACAGGACATTTGTGTAACTCCTTAATGCCATTCAGCAACAAGAAGATCAGTTTCTCTGTTAGTAGCACTTGTATGTTGATTGCAAAAAAAAAAACTTTTTACTAAATGACAAGTTGAAGTGAAAAGGGACAGCAAAAGGCTGTGTGCTGAGGAGGATGTGAATAAACTAAAGGCAGCCTTTGCAAATCTACATTGGCTTTCCAGGACCGGCAAATCCTTGATCTGAAGTGTGCTGTCTGACAAGGACAATGGTTACCTGTTTTTAGATATTGTGGGAAATGTTTTTGGCATTTTTCCCTGCTTTATTTTTTCCCCTTTTTTAAAAAAAAAAAAAAAAAAAAAGAGAAGTTTTATTGTACATGAATGCTGCGTCAAAGGTTCCTATCCTGAGTTGCTAAATGATTCTGATCAATTGTTTGTACCTGACTTGCTGACTGTCTAGGAGCCAGTCCTGTTCCTTTCTATTAGTCACTCTTCTTACAGGGAAGAAGTTCCAAAATAGCTGGTAATTTTTTTTCTTTTTGAAAATATAAATAATTACTATTTTGTACTGTGTGGTATCTTTTTTTGTCTGTCTTGTTCCCTCTATTTTTAGACTGCTCCCAGTTGAAAACCAATTCCCCAAGGGTTCAGTTTCAGTCGGGGTATATACTGACACGCCCATTCCCAGAATCCAAATGGGATTTATTAAGGGAGGTTGTGCACAGAGCTGCAATGCCAAATTACATTTTATTCCTCTTAGCAGATATTGCCAAAATACCTGAGAACGTTTTGTTTTAATACTCAATGAAGTTGATCCCTAGCCTTACCTGTGTCTGTATTTAGATATAAATAGGAAGGGAGCTCAGTTGTTCAACTGATTTATAACAGCAGTATGAAAGGCTGAATGCGGGGGAGAGAGGCCATCTGTTTGGGCCATCATTAGGCCCAGATATCCAGGGAGATTAAATTGAAGCACACTGCTTCAGGATGGTGGGAAACTGTTCTGGCTTCAAGATGTCCAGACAGGGCATGAAATGTACTATAGAGAACAATTTAGCTTTGTCTGGGAAATGGATTAGATGACTTTGTTTCTAATTTCTGATTCTATTATGATTCCCTTTCACAGCCTCTGTCTCTTGTGTGAAAGAAAGAACCTCCACTCAAATGCTCGTGGGTTGTTGTTTTTTTTCCTTTTTTTTTAATCCTGACGCTGTCTATATTTTTATCAAATGGTGACTTGCAGGAAAGTGTTCCCCCCTACCCTCCCCTGTTTGCTAGGTCCTCAGCATATACACTGCCTTTTCCATATTTCACTTAGCTCATAAATTCCCATAATATATCTGTTGCTTAAACTCTGACTAAACCTGTGTGTGTGGGATTTAGTCTGCACTTTCTTTTAGGTAGAGTGAAGCATGTAGTCAACTGTTCACATTCTCCCCACTGCTCCAGCCTTGTAAGAGATGCAAACTAGCATCCCCAAGTTATAACTACTTTCTAACTTTAAAAGTTTGCTGCCAGTTAATTGAGCGGCATAAAGCTGTCTAATTATTCTAAGGAAGCTTTGTTTACTGAAAAGTTAAAACCACAAAGCTTTCAACCCGTTGGGATCGCATGACCAACTGTTCTGGGAGTCTCTCTGGCTCTACCTTTCCTGGGGATTCAGACGTGCCTACAAGAAGGTAAATGGGTCTTGGCATCACTTGTCCCACCCCTTCTTGGGGGAGGTACTTACTGGAAAGCAAATTCAGATTTGGCAGTCTCTTTCCCAGAGGGATGGAGATATACCTGCAGGAAGGTAATCAGTTCTGGGACTTGTCTATCCCAGCCTTTCCTGTAGGGCCAGATAGGTCTCCAGGGTACACTCAGTGTCATGAAAGTTCTCTGTATTCGGATGCATGGAGGAGGCTACTTGTTCAGATGGTTCCAGTTGAATTAACACTTTATTCGTCAACTTCACACACTCTTTATTTTTATTTTTTTTTTAATTGTAAATGATACAGCTGAAGCCATCTGGTTATAACAACATCAGAGTTGGAGCATACTGTTCATAAACCTCCCACTGACATCCTCCCCTCCCCAGTTCTGAAATGTAATTTGAGTTAACTCTCAATCTGTGGCATGTGTTGTTACTGCCGAGATGTTGGTGCCAGTGGAACAGTTGGAGATTTGAATTCCACAAGGAGAGGCATTTTTATCAAAACAATATTTCAGAGCGACGTTTTTACAGAATCTTCTCACCACAGTGCGGCTATGCTGAGATCCGAATTAAGTATTTGGTCTTGGCCCTGTGGCCCCGATTTCTTCTTCCTCCCCCAACAACCCCCCCCCCCCCCACCGCCTTAATACATTGTTACAGGGATATACCCAAGCTTTGTGTATAGTCACACATCTGTCTCCATCTGCATGTTATCTCCCTGCTCACACTTCCTCCAGTTGCTTCCACACTAAGCTAGAGGGGCTGCTACTTTCTCAGGGGGAATGAGAAATACCTGCACGAACTTATTAGCTTCTTCAGTCAGCAGTAGGGTATACATCAGCCTAAGCCCAGAAGGAGTGTCTGCTTTTTCTGAGCATCCAAGCACCGAATGATCCGTTGCTGGCCAAAGAGCTCTCTCACGGACTGCCCCTTGGGCTTTCTGTTTATTATAGAGTCAGAGTCTACTGAGGTATTTTTCTCCTTATTGTGTAAGTTTTTCCAGATGAAAGGAAACAGCTTGTCTGCGAACAAACAACTGAGTGGGGAGAACTGCTGTGCTTTGAAACCGTCTCTTGCTTTGTTCTGGCTCTAAAACTGCTGTTAAGGACAACATACTATCTTTGTAAAATATCTGTTATGGCTCCTTCCACTTTCCTTTGTTTCAGAAGACTTCTCGAGTTCAGTGCAATGTTTTCTGCGAAGGCTATGCTAAAATCATTATCTTGTTTAATCTGTTTGGGCCATGCAGATCTTCTTTCTCTCTCCCTCTCTCATGACTCCTTTCAAACTTGTGATTCAGAATTACTTAACTTGTTTATTTCTAATGACTTTTCAGTTAATTTAATATGAAAGTATTTCATTATACAAGGTGTCTCTCTCTGCTTCCCCCTCTCCTCCCCAACCTCCTGCCACTTGGAGCTTTGCCTTTGATTCCAGACACATGCAGCAGCAAATTCTGACTGGGCAATTCTTGTTTCTGTTAGTTATCACAAAATTAACCTTAAAAGCACCAGTGGTGCTGCTTTAGTGTGCACAGGAATCAGTGGTTTAAGCAGATTAGTGCCGAGTTTGACCGTACAATAAACCGGACCAAAAAAATTGGGAGACAGCGGAAAATATCATGGAGTTGGAGAAATAATACACAGGGGCATAGAGAGGTTAAAAATGTAGACATGAAATAACCAAATGAGAACTGTGAATTAGACTCTTTTTCCGATAGAAGATGTCCCTTCAGGTCAGAGTTGAGGTTTGTTTGGCAGAGAGTGGTTTGAAGAAGTTTGCACTACTGATTTTTGCTGTACTTATTTGGTACCTCAGATTTCAGTCTCCGGGACTCAGTCACTAAATTCACTGGAAGAATAACTGTAATAAAAGTATTGGAGGGGACAGAGGGAATTGTCATTCAGTCAAGAGTAATACAAGAGAATGCACCTGGGCAATAATCCGAAACTCAGAGATTCTTTGGAAAGAAGATAATTGGAAAGTAGTGATGCCAAAAGAAAGCTAGGAGAGCCGGTGAACCGTAAATTGGATAGCAGGTTACAATGCAGTAAGGAAGCCAAAATACAGACAATTTTGGGTTGCATGGGCAGAAGTATTGCTTCATGGGCTATTCCCGTGGTGTTCCCTCTGTACCAGCCCTGATGAGACCAAAGCTAAGAATTATTTACCTCAACTACCAGGCATTAATTTGGAAGGAATTCAGAGAAGAAAACTCAAAGATTAGTTAAAATTATTGCCATTTGGCAAGGGTACGTAACTGTTTACTGTTCAACTACACCTCTCCCCCGATACAACGCTGTCCTCGGGAGCCAAAAAATCTTACTGCGTTATATTGAACTTGCTTTGATCCGCCAGAGTGCCCAGCCCCGCCCCCCGAGGAGCACTGCTTCACCGCGTTCTATCCGAATTCGTGTTCTATCGGGTTGCGTTATATCAGGGTAGAGGTATATTTGTACAAAGAGCAAGGAGGAGATGAATCCAGTTTTCAGACAGGCAGGGGTGTAAAACTAGGCTATCAGGAAACCTTTCCTGTTACTGAGGTTCTGGATAGTCTCTCAGAAGCGGTGGTATCCCATCACTTTTAAGTAATTCAAAACTAGACTAGACAAAGCACTTCAGTATGCAATGGGGAATGGATGAAGCTGGCATGGGGATGGACGTGGTGACTTACCTAACATAGTGGTCCTCCAGTGAGTTTCATACTGTGGAGCTCGTCCTTTTATGGATCAGTCTCTTCCCTTTATCTTATATCTTTCCTGTGATGGCAATAGAGTTTGGTTATCTGGAAAAATACCAATAGGACAGTCATAGGGAGACAATGTGAGCATGAACTCTATTAAGATGGTTGCAGCTGCTTGATTTAGGGTATTTTGTTCCCTTCCCCCCCCACACACACACACAACTCCATTTTTTACTTGTATTATTTTGTCCTTCCAGAACAGGACTGCATTTATTAGGACTGACTCTCCTTTCATTGCCTGGGGCCCCTCCTAAACTAATCTATCCCAGGCCACTTTATTTTGGTCCTGCTCCCCCACCTTTTTTCCACCCTACCCTTCTAGTCTTGGTGTCCTTGGCAAATTTGCTCATTGTTTAACTTATGCCAAAGAAACACATGACAGACACAAACCAGCTACACAGGATGTTGAGTTCATTAAGCTCTCTGAAAGAGTCCTGCGCTGGGTTACAACTAGCAAGGTGAATCACTCATTGAAATTAACAGATACTTCAGCACTGCAACAGATGTAACGTTGCAGGCACTTGGCAGTACTTCATGGACCAGGGTTTGAAAATTATCAGCCAAGTAGGTATATTAGGACTATGGAACTTGACAGAAGTTCTCATCTGATTTGCAGGACGTGTCTAGACGAAGCATGACACTTTAAAGTGAGACCTTCAGCGTTAGTATTTGGAAATGGTGTAAGTTCAGAGTATGGGCAATAGACAAAGATTCCAAATGACCCCAGAAATGAGGTGTGCTCCTCTGTATTAGCTAGCGTGTTGGTAGGAATGACACAGTAATTCAGCACAACTTCTAGAATTGGCAACTTGTCTGGCAGAGAGGCCAGGGAACTGGAAGTTGTGAGTTTGTATTCCCACTTCTGCTATGGTCTTTCTGTGTGACCTTGAACAAACTATTTTGCTTCATATCTCCATAAGAAAAATGGGACTAATGATACTCGCTAAAGCCCCTTAGAGGTCTGCGGATGAAAAGTGCTGTAAGTGTTGCTGATTATAATCCTTTCCATTCCTAGTGGTCCTGAAGTTTATTTTTCTTCATGGCTTTCCCCCATCTTCTGCATTGTTCTGGCTTAGGTAACGCCACCACTTATCCTGCTCAATTTAAAACAAAAGTAAAAACAAACCAACTTGCAGATCTGATCTCTAAAGTGATATGGCAGATGGTAAAATCTGAATTAGGCAGCAGCAGTCTCTTATCTGAGGCCTATAAACAAAGCTGAACTGCAAAATTTTCTTTAATGAGCTAAATGTATTCCTAGGAGCTGAAGCCTCAAACGGTAAAGATAAAAGGGGGCATTTAGCATGCAGTGAGTTTCTAAACCAACCTTTTTATTAATTTCAGCACCCTCAGAAATCATTCCATCCAACTCCAGGGCTGTTATAACGCCCTAGAATGCATCATTTGGTGATGTCATAATTATCCCTGTGGCCATGCTATGGCATGGAGCCAGGCTATTTGGAGCTAAGGTATGTGGCATTTTTATTATATTGATGTGGTTTTTGAAAAAATGCCATATACCTTTTGTGGTTAGTATTAACTTTGCAAAACTAAATCTAAATCTATGGAGATATCCCATCTCCTAGAACTGGAAGGGACCTTGAAAGGTCATCGAGTCCAGCCCCCTGCCTTCACTAGCAGGACCAAGTACTGATTTTGCCCCAGATCCCCAAGTGGCCCCCTCAAGGATTGAACTCACAACCCTGGGTTTAGCAGGCCAATGCTCAAACCACTGAGCTATCCCTCCCCCAGACCATGCTCTATAATAAATGCCACTTACCTGAGACCCAGCTCTGTTCTCCACGGGGGCTAGAATGGAAGTTCTGATGACGCAGAATTATGTATTCTGGAATGTGAGCAGAGCAGGAGATGGCAGTGGGTAACATCGAGGAGATGAAAGCGTTCTGAGAGTTAAAAAAAACTGCAGCTGTGTTGACTGGCACATTTCTCTGTTTTTTCTCTAGTGTTGGCCATGGCAACTGCTATCACTGTAGCACTCTCAGCTCATTGCAAACAGAAAAAGATGTCTCCCAAATTTTAGATCTAAGAAAACTTGTCCTGTGAGTGAACAAGTATCAGATATTCGTGGTGTGTGTGTGTGTGTGTGTGTGTGTGTGTGTGTGTGTGTGTGTGTGTAAAAAAAGAAAAAAAAATTAAGAGGAAGAGAAACAGATGCTAGATCAGAAAGTAATAGGGGAGCAGGATAGCTCAGAGAATTGGTAAGTAGAAGGAGTACTATTATATATTTGTATATTACTGGTATATGATACTCTGTTTCAGTGCCTTAGTGCCTGTTGGCTGCCCAGTGGCTTACCTGAAATAATTTGGTGGGCTCTGTCCTTGATAGGTCACACATAACTGCCACCCCAGCTGGTGCTTAATGGTCCCCCTGAAATCGCAGCAGAGAGGCCAAGTTTTGCATGGATCATGGTGACCATTACCCACTCCTTGCAATAGATAATGTGGGGAAAGTTTGTACTGCCACTGCCCAAAGTGTACCTGTTCCTGAAAATGGATGGTTGGGTAGATAATATTGCAAAACAGAAGCTGGTGATGTTCATTTGGCCAGTACACTATTTCTGTAGGATTGAGTGACACAGAGTTCTGTGCTTGCCAAATCTGAGGGCCAAAGGCTTTCAACCAGGAATGTGCCACCTCCCTTCTGCTCTTTCTATGTCTTATTTCTGGTATGAAATAGAAAATTTTAAAATAGAGGCATAGGGGGACCGCCCAGTGTCCCCAGCAGTAATTCTGAGTGTAGCAGAGACATCACTCCCAGCTCAAAACTTCTTGTAACAGAGGCTGGAAGCAGAAGGCTGGCTACCAAACGTAGAAAGAAATAGCTTTCCTCTAAATAGAAACTGCCAGAGCGTCCCAAGGACTACAGAGATCAAAAAAAGGAACATGCAAGGTAAGCAACGCTTTCTTGTGGTAACAACTAGGAGAGCAGCTGGACCTGCTTGGGTCCTGGAAACCGACGTTTATTCCATCTGAGTGCAGGCTTGCTAAGAAGTGCTCAGAGAGAGGCTCCTGTAGTAGACTAATGGAGATTGCACCTCCGGTAAATCTGTCGGACAGCAGTGGGTATATCTCTGCATTAGACCATTGTCTCAGTGGACTGGAGTCAGATATGAGGTGGAAAACATCAGCCACTGTTTTTTTCTTTCCTCTCTCTTCAGGTAGCCTTTCTGAAAAACTCATAAACCACTAGCAAACTCTCGGGCTGGTATCAGGTGTGATAGGCTCCCAGGCTGTTTTTCCTTGTGCTGTCTTCACTCCTATATTCAGCCCTCAGTCCAACATTACTTTATGGAATTTATTGAATAGACTCCTCTAGATACCTTGTGCTCACTGTCTATCAGATGAGAGAGAAAACTGAGAGCCTGTCTGCCTGCTGATAAAGATCTCTATCTCGATTTATGCAGTGCCCATCACTGTGGTATCTGAGCAAAACTCTCCCCAAGAGATACTATTAACCTAGCTGTCCTGGCTAAATTCCAATATAGGCAGAATGTGATTAAACATCTAATTTCCTTCCTATAGTTTCAGTTGGATGCCGTATTCTTTCAGATCCTAAAATGTTGGGTAATGTTTCTGTGATCTGTTAAAACAGCTTCTGTGTTACGCATCAGAGGTGGCTGCATTTCAGTGGTATATGAAAGTTTATTCCTTAATGTGTGCAGTTTGTGCAGAGATTTGACCTTTTTTTAATGAGAGGGTCTATGTAAACGAGATATTATAGACAGGTCCACCTAAAAGAGACTGCTCCGGACTGTAGGGGAGCCCCCAGTTTGTTTTATGGTTTGGGTGAAGCTGCATTTCTGACTTGAGGGATTCAGATTTGGTAGCTAAGTATGAGCATATCTACTCTTTGGCATTCTCCTGATATAGCTGTGTTGGCCAGAGGCATGATCCCTGAGCAACATAGCTGTGCAAGCAGAAGTCCCTAGTGCAGACAGTTGTAATGGCAAAACTGCTTTTACTGGTATAACTTGTTTAGCTCATATGGGGAAAAGCGGGGGATGGTTTTGCTCTATTGGTACCAACCACAGCTTTGTCAGTATAGCTGTGTCTACAATAGGAGCGTTTTGCCAGTATAGTACACTGGTATTCCTACACTGGTCAAGAGCTTCTAGTATAGACATGGCCTAGGTGTTTCACAGGGATTTAACCCAGTGCAATTCTCAACGTGCTACGGTACTAGTGCTTTTTCCCTCTGCTCTCCAGTTTGTCCCTGTTCTGGAGCAAAAATCTCTATCCTTATGTCGGTTTTGGAGGGGAATGAGCCTTGGTAGAGAGAGTAG
Source organism: Malaclemys terrapin pileata (assembly GCF_027887155.1). Taxonomy (NCBI): domain Eukaryota; kingdom Metazoa; phylum Chordata; order Testudines; family Emydidae; genus Malaclemys; species Malaclemys terrapin. The sequence continues at coordinate 10,259,976 of NC_071529.1, forward strand.
TCACTACATTGGGGTAGGTGGTAATCTGCATCCCTTTGGCACCATTGAATCAGTGTATAGTCTTCAGGAGGAACAAATTTAGAGTATCCACCCCTGGATTTCCGAGTGGCCTGCAGAATGAAGCGTTTTCAGGCAGCAAGAAGAGGGTCTTTCTCTTTCAGAACAATTAGGGGGAAATGGAGAACCACTGGGCTAAAACAATGTAATAAAGGAATGCGCAGAAGTTCCAGGCACCGACCTTGGAGGCAAGATGCTTTGAGTAGACGGTCTTGGTCCACACTTACATTTTTAGGTTGACATACTTGGGGCACTCAGGAATGTGAAAAATCCTCAACCGTTCGTGCTGTACCTGTGCAGACCTAATCCCCACTGTGTAGGCACAAGCAGGCTGATAGAAGAATGCTTTTGTCCATGTAGTTACCATTGCTTGGATGTGGTGTTTGCAGGATGATGGAAAAAACCCTTCTGTTGCTGTAGGATGAGTCTAGACCACGGGATTATGTTGGTGTCCCCATAGAGTAGATGCGGCCTAAAGAAGAGAATTTTTTTTAATTGACGGGAATATTTCCCGGTGAGGAAAATAGATAAAAGTGGGCGTTTCTTGATGCATTTGAAAGCAGAGACATGTCTGCCTCCGATCAGATAAGCCTGGCAAGTGGAAAACACATGAGCCCTCCCTGTCTGCTTTTATCATATGCATGATACATCTCCATTCCCTACATGTGTCAGTCACCACAGTGATGTGGCCGTCACATAGCTTGGCAGAGAACAGCGGTGACAACCAACCAGTCTGCTGTCATAGATCATTTTATTGACCAGATGCATTGACTCTCCCTCCCCCCTCACCCCAGTGAAAAATGTTAATCATTTAGCCAGTCTCTCATCAAAACACTACAAGCGTCCAAATGCTTCAGGAGCTGGGAGAATTCCAGAGCTCAAGAGCATACAAGTAAAACTGAATTATTTAGCATGTTGGGGGTTTTTTTAGTGCAAGCAGGTGCATGCTATGAAACAGTTTGGGGTCTGGAATCCTCTATGGAGAGGTTAGTGCCTTGTGGAATTCAAAAGAACAGGACAGATTTTTTTTCATCCCTGCTTTCTTGACTCCTTTGACAGCTTTTTCTTTTGAATTCTCCTTCCCTATCTTCCCCCCTCCACCCACCCATAGCCTCACACTCTTTGTGTTTGCTTCTGATACTTCACCTGCTGAAGCAACTCTTCTGAAGCTTTTGTAATGATCTGTTGAGCACTGACCGCCTTTGTGACGCTTTGTACAAACTAGAAGACGTGGCCCCTGTCCCGGGGGCTTTGCAATCTAATCCAGACACAGACGGTGCAGTTCAGACACAATACTGTACACTCGATCCTAGTTCAACTGGAAACTGAGCAGATGTCAAACGGCTTGGCAGGAGACGTGGTGGTCTTCCCTCTCCTCCCTTAAGGAAGCGTTAGAAAAAAGAGGGATGTCATCTAGTTTTGTGAAGGGAGGAGACAACTTCCAATGATGAGATGGCTTGGAAGAAGTGTCTTTTATTAACTGAGTGCTGGTGGGGGAGGAGTCGGGGTGTATGTGAACACCTTGGGGGTGCATCCTGGAACCCCCATATTCCTCATTTTTATATAATCGTGATCTTATATATAAAGCATGCCTTGTAAGGTATCAGGGGAAAGGTTATGATCTGCTGAAAGTCATTTCTCTATCCATATATGTGTATCATTAATGCATATGAAGTTATGAGAATTGTGTTGGATGGTGGTCACTAAACATGCTGTAAGTTGGGGAATCAGCCAGACATTAGCTCCACAAAGGCAACAGCCAGGAAACTAACCAATGCTCGGGTGAGGTATCAATCAACCCATCAACAACCATAGTCCAGCAAGGGAGCTACAATGCAATGACTCATCTGCATGAAGCCACCCCAGGGGAATTGCTGGACCTTGTTTGGAGAGATTCAGCAATGCCCCCCAGACATGCCTGGCCTTGTGTTCTACAAGCACATGGACTGAGGGTATAAAACAGTCGGAGTGGACACATACTGGGCCCTTCTCCTGCTCCCACCTATGCTGCAAGCAACCAGGACACTGAGAAGAAGACAAGACTCCAACAGAGGAGATTGGCCCAGGTTTAAGGAACAAACCTGTATATTAAGGACTGCAATATCCAGTGGGGTGAGAGAAACTGCTTCATCGAGTTGCTGCCCAGTCTAATAGGGTTGAGAGTTTAGACTGCGTGCTTATATTTTATTTTGGTAACGCTGATTTTTTGCCTATCACTTAAAATCGATCTTTTATAGTCAATACATTTGTTTAACTGTTTATCTTTACCAGTGAGTTGGTATGAAGTGAGGGGACAAATACAAAGGCTGGTGTATGTCCACTTTCCATTGTTGAAGTGGTGAACCAATTACTAAATTAGACAGCATATTTCTGAGGTAAGTACTGGGAGCTGGGTGGGGATTTGGCTGATGCCTGTCTCTGTGTGATTCATGAGTGGCTATGGGAGCATTCATGCAATCTAGCTGGGTGTGGGGCTCCACATGGAGTTGTGCTGAGTGATCACAGCACCTGGCGGGGTTTGTTGCTTGTCACAAGCAAGGCATTGTGAGGGACAGCCCAGGCTGGGAGATTTAAGGGGGCAGAGTGGTCCCACAGTCCCAGGCTGCACTGCAGGGGGATCCCATCACACACCTGACGTGCTTTAAGCAGTCACTGGAATACTGAAGGCAACACACTCTTCACCCCTTGTCGTGCCTATTTGTACTGGTGTACGGAGAGGAGCCCTAAGATCTGAGTGATGCAGATGCCAGTTAAACAGGGATGCTGAGTGCAGCTCCACTGTGGACCCATTCTAATTGTCCGGGAGCCTTGAAGATCTATTGGAGTTGGCTTGTCCAGTCTCATGGGCAGGTTTTAGCTCTTGTGTGACCGTCTTTTCTCACTTGATCTGCCCAACCCACATCAGTTCCAAAGCTTTCATACCACTTTGTTAAAGATCGTACGTTACAATTTAAGAGCTGGCTGCTACCTCTGAAACACACACACACACAGACACACACATACACATATATACACACACACACACACACACACACACACACACACTTACTTCACCTGTCAGCTTACAATGTAAGAAAACAAGGGAACCCCATGCTACAATCCTGCTAATAACACCTGCTCAAGCCATTATTTCTAGCGTTGTTTAAGCCACAGTGCAGCTGGGGACCTAAATGAAGAACCAGGGGGTATGTTTCTGAGCCCCTCCTCCCTCAAACTCTTTGGGCACAAGTCACCAGGAAGAGGAGACTCTGGTACCAGATGGGTGCTCTGTGAGGTCTGGGAATCCATCACACAAAGTGAATTCTTTCCTCCCACCAGGAGGTTCCAAGCCTCATTTTGCAGAACATGATGTACAAACTGAGCTCCCCTATGGGATTAGAATGCCCCATCCCTGTAGCACTTGGCTGGGTGCCATCATGGCACCAGTGCATTAAACAGCAAACAGACTGTTTTCTTAACTGTCAACTTCTGTCCTTTCTGTCGCCGAAATTGGCTTGGTTGGCAACATCCCACCTTCCAGGTCAGAGTGTGGTGGTTTTGGGTGGCATGGGGGGAGATTGTTCTTTCACCCTGATCCTACCCAACCATGGGTATGTTTTTTGCACAGGAAGAAGTTCCAGTGTCGAGATGATTGTTTTCATAATGCGACATCACGTTTTCTTTCTCCGTGAGCAGTGCGGCTCGGCCGTTAATTGGAGAGAAAACAATCAGAGACCTGCTGCTGCTGGAATTTGTTTAAAGCATGGGAAGATGAGGAAAAGCTTGTGTGTCTGAGAGAGAGCAGCTGGTGTTAAGCTGTGTGGTGGAAGCAGTCATGCTTGGGGACTGTAGCTCAGTATAATTGGCAAAACGAAGCCATAGTCATTCTTTTAGAACAAACGCCATACTTCCAACACACAAACATGTTTCGGGTCTGACGCGTGTAGTAACAAGCCACGGTGTTTGGAGTTTTACTAATAGAAATGATTTGTCCTTGCATTCCCCCCTTTCCTCTGAGGATCTGTAAAGTGCTTTACAAACTCTAAACCTCACCATACCCCTGGCAAGTCACTGAGTATTATCCCCAGCTAGATGGGGGCAAACCAGAATCACAGAAACAGAATGACTTGGTCCAAGGTTGCCTAGTCAGGAATAGGGCCCAGAAACTGCTGCTTGAGCTACTAGACAGCACTGACTTGATAAAATGCTGTCCTGGTTATGCCTAGGTATTGCAGCAGATGTGGTATATGAAAAGGAAATATATTGCCTTATTCGAGACAATGCAGAGGAGGAGGGTAAGGATGACGTCAAGTAACAGGGAAGACTCCAGAATGACATGAAAGAAAATGTCACCATTTTGTCACTTCACCAAAAGTAGGGAATGTAGCCTTACAATTGGAGACATTGAGTGTGGTTTAGTGCCTGGGGCCCTGAACTGGGAATCGGGCAACACGAGTTCCAGTCTCAGTCCTGCCACTGATCTGCTGTGTGACCTTGGGCGAGTCACTTCTGTTTCCCCTCCTACCCTTTGTCTATTTTGTCTGTAAGCTCTTCAAGACAGGGACTTTTTTTTCATTGTGCTTATGTACAGTGCCTAACACAACAGGGCCATGATCGTGGTTGGGGTCTTAAACCACTAAGGTAATATTAATAAACAAACTTGGCCACCGCTGCTTTATGCAGAGTAATAAGTGGGTAGAATAAGTTACCAGAGCAACAACTGAAGCAAGGAATATAAATTCATGGAGACACTTACAGCTTTAAAAAAAAAAAAAACACACACAATTCATAAATACATGGATGATTCATTAGATCTCATAATTCAAGCTAACAATCTCAATACAAATATTGGGTTATATATTCCTACAGTTCTCATGGACTATAGATCTTCAAAGCCTTTCTTAACCATTTGATATTTCAAGAATATAAAACAGTCACATACATTGATTGGTATTACGGTAGCACTTAGGAACCGCATTGTGAACCAGGACTGCAACGTATGACACGCTGTACAAACACAAAACAAAAAGACAGTTCCTGTTCCAAAGAGCTTACAATGGAACAGTGGCTCTCCAGCCCCTGCCTGGTCAAAATGGAAGGGGCAGCCACCACTGAGATTTCTTTGGGGAACAATGTCCAAATCTAAGGCCTGGTCTACACTAGGCGTTTATGTCGAAGTTAGCGCCGTTACATCGAATTAACCCTGCACCCGTCCACACCGCGAAGGTATTTAGTTCGACATAGAGGTCTCTTTAATTCAACTTCTGTACTCCTCCCCGACGAGGGGAGTAGCGCTAAATTCGACATGGCCATGTCGAATTAGGCTAGGTGTGGATGGAAATCGACGCTAATAGCTCCGGGAGCTATCCCACAGTGCACCACTCTGTTGACGCTCTGGACAGCAGTACGAGCTCGGATGCTCTGAACTGCCACACAGGAAAAGCCCCGGGAAAATTTGAATTTGAATTCCTTTTCCTGTCTGGCCAGTTTGAATCTCATTTCCTGTCTGGACATCGTGGCGAGCTCAGCAGCACTGGCAACGATGCAGAGCTCTCCAGCAGTGATGGCCGTGCAATCTCAGAATAGAAAGAGGGCCCCAGCATGGACTGATCGGGAAGTCTTGGATCTCATCGCTGTGTGGGGCGATGAGTCCGTGCTTTCCGAGCTGCGATCCAAAAGACGGAATGCAAAGATCTACGAGAAGATCTCTAAAGACATGGCAGAGAGAGGATACAGCCGGGATGTAACGCAGTGCCGCGTGAAAATCAAGGAGCTGAGACAAGGCTACCAGAAGACCAAAGAGGCAAACGGACGCTCCGGATCCCATCCCCAGACATCCCGTTTCTACGAGGCACTGCATTCCATCCTCGGTGCGGCCGCCACCACTACCCCACCAGTGACCGTGGACTCTGAGGATGGGATAGTGTCCACGGCTGGATCCTCGGACATGTTAGCGGACGGGGAAGATGAGGAAGGAGATGAGGAGGACGAGGCAGTCGACAGCGCTCACAACGCTGATTTCCCCGACAGCCAGGATCTCTTCATCACCCTTACAGAGATCCCCTACCAACCCTCCCCAGCCGTTACCCCGGACACAGAATCTGGGGAAGGATCAGCCAGTAAGTGTTGTAAAAATCTAAACATTTATTTGTAACAGAACAGGAATATTAACAATTTAAAAAATGGGTTTCTCATGATTAGTTTGATTAGCTTAACGGTTCAGTCATGGGCAGTGCAACTATTGAAAAAAAATCTAGCAATGTCCGGTTTTGCATGATTGTCCTGCCCAAGCCGCTCTACTGGTTAGTCACTGCTACAGCAGCTACAGTAAAATGCGGTCTATATGTCCGGGGATGGAGCAGAAATCCTCCTGTGACATCTCGAGGAAGCTCTCCTGGAGGTAATTGGAAATCCGCTGCATTAGGTTCTTGGGGAGAGCGGCCTTATTGGGTCCTCCGTAGTAGGACACGTTGCCACGCCACGAGACTATCAAGTACTCTGGAATCATTGCTCTGCACAGCATGGCGGCATACGGCCCTGGTCTTTGCAGGCTTTCCCGGAGCATTCTCTCTTTCTCGCTGTCAGAGATCCTCATGAGGGTGATGTCGCTCATGATGACCTGCTTTGAATGAGGTAGGGGAATGTTAGTGTTGGGACTGCTTTGCCGTTCCTTTACAGAACTGTAACCGCTGGTTTGCAGCCACGCGGTGGAGGCGGGAGAGGGGCAGCCGAAAGGGATCGTTCCCGGGGACAGCCGCGAGGGTGTGGGACAGGAGCAGACTTCCTGCTTGCCGAATTGCTGGCAGCAGGGACCGACATTGATTTCAATGTGAAATGAGGCCATTGCTAATATTAAAGTTTTAAGCTGCCACAAGTCTACGGCTTACCATGTCTGCCTGCAACAGAAATTCCGTTCTCCTGAGAGGCTTCTCAAATGTGCTGTAGAAGACCCCAGGCACTGAATGCGAAGGCCGAGAATTCGACCTTGTGCTGAGTGCGCATGTGAGAGGTGCTGTGCATGGTCTTGTTAACAGAGAAAGACTATGTTCTTTGTTCACAACTACATTTATCTTTCTGAGGAATTCACTCCCTTTTTCCCATTCCCACAGCCCCATCTGCGACTGTCTCACAACCTAGCCTGTCATCACACTCCCAGAGGCTAGCGCGGATTAGGCATAAGAAGAAGAGGACACGGGAGGACATGTTCTCGGAGCTTATAGCCTGCTCCAGAGCCCAGGCAGCACAGCAGACCCAGTGGCGGGAGAACTTGACCCGAATGCACCAAGCCAACATGGATCGGGAGGAGAGGTGGCGTCAGGAAGACCAGCAGGCGACTCAAACCCTGCTTGGACTAATGAGGGAGCAAACGGACACGCTCCGGCGCCTTGTGGATGTTCTGCAGGAACGGAGGCAGGAGGACAGAGCCCCGCTGCAGTCCATCTCTAACCGCCCTCCCCCGCCACCAAGTCCCATACTCCCCTCAACCAAAGTGCACAGAAGGAGAGGCGGCAGAGTCCCTGCTAACTCTCACTCCACCCCTGCAGAGAGCTCGAGCAGCAGAAGGCTCTCATTCCCCAAAATTTGACAAGTTCTTTCCTTCCCGCCTGACACAAGCCCCCGTCCAAGTTTCACTTTCCCAGTTCCATGTTTGGTTGATAATAAAAAATACGTTTCTGTTAACTACTGTTTCCATCATGTTCTTTTGCAGGAGGGGGGGATAGGGGGTTGGTAATTCGACAGGACAGTCACCTTTGGCAGGGTATATAGTCGGGGGCAGGCACAGCAGCAGGGCACATACATAGTGCAGTGATGCAGTGACTAGTTACCCTGGTTAGTCTGGGAGGTTGTTTTCATGTTATGTGGTGGGGGGTGGGTTGCTCTGTGACTTTGTGGCAGGGGAGGGCAGTTACAGATCTTAAGCGGCGGTCCTTAGGCAGGATCACAGAGCCACACAGCAGGGGATCTGTAACCGTCCTCCCCCTGCCACAAAGTCACATAGACCCCCCCATACACACAGTCCCTATCAGGAGGGGTGACAGGCTCCGTTGAAACAACCATCCCACCGCAGCGGAGCCTGTCAATCCTTGAGTTTAGAAGCTGCATTCGCGCCACTACAGTACACCCGCTCCGCACCACAGTCTGCGTCCCAGTTTTAAAAAATTCCCGCGAATACAGTATTAAAGAAAACGGTGTGCTTTAACAAAGTAGAACTATTTTTATTTTGAAACGTGTGTTGGAAGTGGGGTGAAGGGGGTATGTAACTGGATAGGATAGTCAACATTAACTGGGCAAAGAAACGGGGGCAGGTTTAGCTTCTCAATACACAAACTTTAAAGTCACAGGTTACCCTGCTCACTCAGGAACTTTGCTTTCAAAGCCTCCCGGATGCACAGCGCTTCCCGCTGTTCTCTTCTAATCGCCCGGCTGTCTGGCTGTGAGTAATCAGCAGCCAGGCTATTTTCCTCAACCTCCCACCCCGCCATAAAGGTCTCCCCCTTGCTCTCACAGAGATTGTGGAGCACACAGCAAGCTGCAATAACAATGGGGATATTGGTTTCGCTGAGATCACAGCGAGTCAGTAAGCTTCTCCATCTCCCCTTGAGACGGCCAAAAGCACACTCCACCACCATTCTGCACTTGCTCAGCCGGTAGTTGAAGAGTTCTTTTTCAGTGTCCAGGGCGCCAGTATAGGGCTTCATGAGCCAGGGCATTAGCGGGTAGGCTGGGTCCCCGAGGATGACTATAGGCATCTCCACATCCCCAAGAGTTATTTTGTGGTCCGGGAAGTAAATACCTTGCTGCAGCCGTCTAAACAGACCAGAGTTCCTGAAAACACGAGCGTCATGAACCTTGCCCGGCCATCCCACGTAGATGTTGGTAAAACGTCCCCTGTGGTCCACCAGTGCTTGCAGCACCATGGAAAAGTAGCCCTTTCTGTTAATGTACTGGCTGGCCTGGTGTTCCGGTGCCAGGATAGGGATGTGAGTTCCATCTATGGCCCCACCGCAGTTTGGGAATCCCATCGCTGCGAAGCCATCTATGATCGCCTCCACGTTTCCCAGGGTGACTACCTTTGGCAGCAGTACATCAACGATTGCCTTGGCTACTTGCATCACAACAACCCCCACGGTAGATTTGCCCACCCCAAACTGGTTCGCGACTGACCGGTAGCTGTCTGGCGTTGCAAGCTTCCACAGGGCTATGGCCACTCGCTTCTGGACAGTCAGGGCTGCTCGCATCCGGGTGTCATTGCGCTTCAGGGCAGGGGACAGCAACTCACAAAGTTCCAGGAAAGTTCCCTTCCGCATGCGAAAGTTTCGCAGCCACTGGGATTCATCCCAGACCTGCAGCACTATGCGGTCCCACCACTCAGTGCTTGTTTCCCGTGCCCAGAATCTCCTTTCGACGGCATCAACATGACCCATTGCCACCGTGATGTTCTCGGCGCTGGGTCCCCTGCTTTCTGAGAGGTCTGTGCTACTCTCAGACTTCAGGCCATCACCGCGTTGACGTAGCCTCCTCGCCTGACTTTTCTGCATCTGCCTCAGGGAAAGGTGTATGATAAGTTGCGAGGCGTTGAGAGCGGCCACAACTGCAGTGATGGTTGCAGCAGGCTCCATGCTCGCAGTGCTGTGGCATCCGCGCTGTCACTGACTAGAAAAGTGCGCGAACTGATTTCCCGCCGGCGCTTTCAGGGAGGGAGGGCGGGAGTGATGGACGGATGACGACAGTTACCCAAAAGCACCCTGGACACATTTTTTTTTACCCAGAAGGCATTTGCGGCTCCACCCAGAATTCCAATGGGCAGCGGGGACTCCGGGAACTGTGGGATAGCTGACCACAGTGCACCACTTCCAATGTCGACGCTTTCCCCGTTAGTGTGGACTCACAAAGTCGAATTACTGTCCTTAGTGTGGACACACACGTTCGACTTTGCAATATCGATTCCAAAAATTCGATTTAAGTAAAATCGAACTACTCTCGTAGTGTAGACAAGGCCTTAGTAATAAATTCAGTGAACTTTTTAACTGCTTAGAAATCTTTCAATATTTAAAATGAAACTAGCATAACTACTCCTTGCTGAGGGTCAGCAGTCTGTGTAGTTTGAAGTTGTGCTACTTCTCAGTTTCAGTACATGGAAAAAGACCCTTGAATTATGTTTTTAAAGTGGGAAAAGTACACTGTATATACTCGTTTATTAGCCCGTTTGTTTATAAGCCGACCCCCCAAAAGTGATAGGTAAAAATAGCAAAAACTGTGTGACCCTTTCATAAGCTAACCGTATATTTCAGGGGTTGGAAAACTTTGGCTCCCGGCCCATCAGGGTAAGCCGCTGGCGGGTCGGGACGTTTTGTTTACCTGGAGCGTTCACAGGCACAGAGCCCCTCAGCTCCCAGGGGCCGCGGTTTGCCGTTCCCAGCCAATGGGAGCTGCGGGAAGTGGCGCCACTTCCTGCAGCTCCCATTGGCTGGGAACGGCGAACCGCAGCCACTGGGGGCTGAGGCGCTCCATGCCTGCAGATGCTCCAAGTAAGCAAAACGACAATGTATTAGATATTCAATTCAATGATTCCATAGAGTTGAAAATCATCAAATTTTGGTGTAGACCCATTTATAAGCTGACCCCCCCCCCCTTTGATGCGTCACTTTTTTTACCACAAATATTCAGCTTATGAATGAGTATATATGGTAGTTTTGCTTTTCCTCACCTTTTATGATCATTCAACTGTACCTGAAGGATATTTCGTCAAACTTTCCGAAAAGCAAACCAAGCCTCTTTATGCTGACGCAGTCTATGGAAAGTTGCAGCTCGTGGGGAGTCATTTTTTCCCCCCAGAAAGTTATTGACCCAATTTCAGTATCGCGAGTGTTCAAAAATCATGAGTCAGGCTCCACAAAAAATGAGAGTTACTTTTAAAATCAGGATAATTTTAAAATAATTTCGGGCTTCCCTTTAATTTGTTTTTTGGTGTTTGAGCTGTTAGAAGTTATATTTTCACACTTTTTTTTTTCTTTTTTTTCCTGCAACCATCAGGCCTAGAAACTTTTTGTTTGTTTAATTGAAAGTTGAGATTCTTAGGCAATAAAATGACTCCAGTAGCCAGGGTTGTGCAAAAAACCACCAAATACTGCAAGACTCATGATAAAATTACAAGAACTGGCAACACATCAACTTTAGGATTATAAAAAGAAGTTGTGTCACATTAACTATGACGCTTGTGGCAAAAAAAATTACTTACAAATTAATACTCATAATTCCTTCTCATTCAAAATCTTGGCATCTGGCTGGAATATTTGTAGAACATTTATTGAAGAGTCTTGATGACGTTATGGGCTATAATACGAGCCTTGGTGTTTCAAGGGATTCCATATTTTCGTTAAGCTTCAGAGTATGCCATCCTTGCGTTGAAATGGGCCTTTCTTTGCGACTAGTCCTATTGTAATCAATTAGACCAGCATTTCTCAACCTTTTTGATACTAGGGCTTGCTGCCTTTCTAAACTGTCGGGGACTGATGTTGGTCCACAGACCGGTCATTGAGAAACATTGAATTAGACCACTCAGAGTAAGGAACTAAATATGACTTAGGGCTGCATAATCGGTCTCCTAATGTCAAATAAATATCCCGTTTAACATAGCTCTGCCACTGCTAGTTTTGGATGAGTGTGGTGACTTGAGCAGTGAGGTTCTTACCCACGAAAGCTTATGCTCCCAATACTTCTGTTAGTCTTAAAGGTGCCACAGGACCCTCTGTTGCTTTTTACAGATTCAGACGAACACGGCTACCCCTCTGATACAAAAAAATTAAATGTCATTGACCAGATGGTGGCAAGGGAAAGCTACATCTACAAGTATGTAAAGGGTCTAAATGCCCCCCATAATGGAGATGGATTTAGGGTTTGGTTTAGGCAAGTAGCCTGGGATGTAATTAGGAGTAATGAGATGTGAAACTAAACAAAAGAATGTTTAGGTTGAATGCGGGGATGGGGAAGACGTACTAACTATTCAAGTGTAAAACAGTCTTGTAAGGGAAATGGTGGAAGCCCCATCATTTGAGCCACTTAAAATGGACAGGATAGAAGCAGAGAATTTACAGTGTACAGAAGAAGCCCTCAGTGGCGGGGGGGGGGGGGAGGGGGAGGGAGGAGAGAAAATGGCAACGCTGTAGGTGGTCTCATCTCAAATTCCTGTGATTCTGTGTAGTACTTTTTCCTCAGTTAAAAGTGTCATGTTGCTGTTCTGTAATAATGACATTTGATTTGTTTCTCAGTAGCTTCTGATTTTTCTGATTCTTCTTGTCCTTGGCACAGTGGCCGGCTGGCTTCTTTCTCCCCTGGAGTTCTGACAGTGTCGGCTGTTGAAAAAGTGAGTTATGTTAACAGCAGAGCAAGGGTGGTTGACTTTGGCATGGGGGTGGGGCAATGCATTCTGGGAGGCTGGGTTTCTGAACAAGCCAAAGCAAAGGTTAGATGCATCTTTGAGACTCATTAAAACAATTAGAAGGATTTGGTGGGGAAGGAAAAGACTCTATTAGCCAACTGGGGAATTCCATACTGGAGATGGAGGAAGCCACTGCCATGTACTGTATGGTTCTACATCTCAGCCAATAGCAGATGCAATCAAAAGCTGTTCTTTCTCCTGAGACATAGATATCAGCTTCCACTCCCATTGAGTTTCTCTGCATGGTGGGAGCCTGTGCTTATAAACAGAGATGGATGATTAGCTGCAAAAATATTCCATAAATATTGCTATGAATTTTTTTTAACGAACTCACCCTGTCATAGATGCATGACTTTTGGTTTTGCTTTCCACAGTTCTTCCTGGAACTGCCTTTTTATTGTTAGCATTTGCAGTAACAATAGTGTATTTCAAGTGTACGTACTCATGGGAAAATAACTTAAACTTGCTTTCTGTATGTATTTGCAGCAGAGATTCCATCATGAGTGCTAGACTCATCTAGTCCGGGAACAAGAACAATATTGTGAGGCCAATCTCCACTCCACAGCACAGCTTCAAGAGTAAGCCACAGAGCAAACCAAATTAATTACAAAATAGAGCTCAATAAATTCAAGGAAATCTCCACGTATTCTCAGACATTTCCTTGAACATAAGGTGAAATTGGTTGAATAAATTGTTACAAAGGCTCTCACTCAGATCTAGTTGGAACAAAGAGGGGTGAGCCACATAGTTGATAGAATGTGTATCTAGCTTATGTGTTTTTACCTTCTTTTGTTTGCCGTTTAGTTTAGTGAAATTCTCTTTTGATCATCTTGTGTTGCTTGGTTAGTTGGGAGGAGATGATTCTAATCTAGAATAATAGACGGTGCTGGTCTCCTAGTAACCACCAACTGCCCTATCGCTTTCTAAAATGCTGCATCCTGTATAGCTTGACTGTTTGTTTTTGATGCTCTGAAAATTAAAATTTTTCAGAAATAGCTCCAAGTGAACAACTTTTGTGTATTTTTTTTTCTCTTACAGTGGGAGGGAAGGGGTTAACAGATGTTTCTTTATTTCTTTTCAGAGGAAGCATGAAACCTTCTGGGGATGTATCTTAGCTTGTTCCCCGTGAGATGAAAGCAATCCTTTAAAAATATCAGATACTATGACTGTTGTTTATTTTTGTTGGTTTGTTTTTTACAACTGAGCTTTCAAGGTATTTTGTGCTCTGGTTTGTGAAGAGTAAAAATTCCTGGTTATTCAACTATAGCAAACTTTTTTTTTTTGATTGATTGATGTACTCTGGCTGGCTTCTCTGTGTTACTCAGTGTGTAAATGTTCAGATGCGTATAACAGAGCCTTGCTGACTTGCTGTAATAACCAGAAGATCCACTCTGAATTAGCAACTAGGTAAAGAAACATGATTTAAAAACAAAAGCAAAACAGCACCACACTGGGTCACAAAACCTACTTTAACTGTCATTCAGTTTCAATGCATAAGACACTAGTAAATGTACTTGGATAGGATTCTACTGACGTGATAAAGTCTTAGTAATGTGAGACCTTGGCATAGTGTGGGGGTGGGAAGGGACAGAATGGAGAGCTCGCTGGGTCCTCTGTGAGAATGCCAGTCTGCGCATTCTGTGCATCAAAGTGAAGTTTGTGAGGTTCTAATGCAGGGGTGGGCAAACTACGTCACGGGGGCCACATCCGGCCCTTCAGACATTTTAATCCGGCCCTTGAGCTCCAGCCGGGGAGCGGGGTCTGGGGTTGCCCCGCTCCGTGAGTGCCGTGGCCGGGAACCGCGGCCAATGGGAGCTGTAGGGGCAGTGCCTGCGGACAGGGCAGCGTGCAGAGCCACCTGGCCGCACCTCCACGTAGGAGCCAGATGGGGGACATGCCACTACTTCCGTGAGCTGTTTGAGGTAAGCGTCGCCCAGAGCCTGCACCCCTGCGCCCTGACCCCCTCCCCAGCCCTGATCCCCCCCCTCCCACCCTCCGAACCCCTCAGTCCCAGCCCGGAGCACCCTCCTGCACCTCCAGCCCCACCTGAGAGCCCGCATCCCCAGCCAGAGCCCTCCCCCCACACACCAACCTCCTGCCCCAGTCCGAAGCCCCCTCCCACACCCTGAACGCCTCATTTCTGGCCCCACCCCAGATCCCTCACCCCAACCCCCAATTTCATGAGCATTCATGGCCCGCCATGCAATTTACATTCCCAGATTTGGCCCTTGGGCCAAAAAGTTTGCCCATCCCTGTTCTAATATAGAGGGAAAGACAGAGAGATTTGAGGCTACGAATCCCCGTTTAGTAACTCAGAATTCACACATCCACTGCGGAGTATCAACCCCATACAGTGCCTGATTTAAATGCTAAAGGTCACAAGTTCAAGTCCTGCAGGCTAATAAAAATGTATCCAATGCTCAGATCATAGAAAAATTAATGCAGGGGAAGAACCTGAACAGAATAGTATATATGGGCAGTGGGGTGGGGAGAGGGCATGTTAGGAGACTGGATCATGCATTTTGCATTTCTCATTCATAACTGTGAAGATTTTTGTTTTTTAGCCAGGGAAGAGATTCTTTTAAAGACGAGATGGTTCTCAATGAAAACACTTACCCTACCCTCTTAGCACCGGGGAAACTTTCTCCATTTCAAGGACAAGATTTTATTTTTTTAAAATAAATTAAATGATACAGCAAACACATGATCCCCCTCCCTCTCTCACACTCACACACACTCTCTCTCTCTCTCTCTCCTTTTCACCCCCCAACAAATACAGAAGCTACATAGTATATAGGGCTGAGGTGCTATGGGGCTCAGGATGGGTGGAAGAGATCTGCTGGAGGTAGACAAATAAGGAGAGCAGGAAGGATGTGGGGTGCTGACATGACTGAGAATGCAGATGCAAGGGGGAGAGGAGGAGTGATGTGGGTCATGGATTTGATGAAGTGAAATTTGTGAATCCTATATACTGTGTCAGCATTTTTGACTGTGTTGACCAGGGTTTCTTTATCTGTCAATCCATAGGGCTGAGATTCTGTACAAACTCCAGCCATCGGGAGTGGCTAACAGAGTCTGAAAACCCCACAGCAAGGAGAGATGACACTTTGTCTGGAAACTTCTCATCCCCAGACAATCTAATTTCCCTTCTTCATTCCTGCCTAGTCATGGCAGAGGATCCTCCAAATATTTCTACCTCTGAGCTTTTAGCTCTTAGTCTCTGGAGACACCTGCACTCCCAAATACAGATTGTACACGAGACCCTGATAGTCAACTCTAGCTCATACTTCGGTAGAGCTCTAAGTACATGGTTACCCACTGATGTCAAACAGACATCTTTAATACACTAGCACGAATCCCCTTTAATATCCTTATCTCCAGTGAGACCTCTTACTATGGATCCAGGCCACCGTTGGTTTGGTTTTTAAGCCTGTGTCTGTAGACCCCTTGACCCAACGTCCAGGCCTTGGTTTCTTGGCCACGTGAGCTAGGTCCAGGCAAATATTCTTGTGTTGAAAAACCCAAATCCTGATGATGATTTCTGTACTTCGTGTCCAGGCATCTTCTACATAGCCCAGTCTCTAAAAACCACGGCTCTGGGTCAGGGTTAGAAATGCCAGTACCCTGGGTCTAGAATTCCTTTCTTCAATGCTTAGGCTTTTAGAGAGAATCAGTTCTCCTTCCTTTTCTGTCCTGCAGCAGAACTCTGGTTTCTAGAGACCCCTGCACTCTGCTTCAGCTTACAAAACTATTTCCCCGGGACACCCGTCTCTGGGCTATCCCTGAGATGGAACAGGTCTATCATCCAGAGGGGTAATAAGGTACATCACTGTGGTAGTTATAGTCAGGACACACCTTCTGCACTAGCCTGTAGTCTATGCTGTAGAAGGTGATGTAGATGCAAATGACTTTGAAGGGTTTGGAACAGACCCAGGAGACATGACTCTGGGTGTGCTCATAGTAGCAGGTTTTGGAGGGGTCGTAAGTACAGAGTGTGGTTTTCTTGGCACGATCCACTTTCTCATAATCTACCCGGCAGTTGAAGACCTTGGATTCTTTGGCCTCAATAAAGATCTGCTGCTCCAGGTCAAACTCCACTGTCTTGGTGGGAGGGACGAGGCTGACAGAGATAGTGCCCTGCCCGGTGGAGTTGTGCTGGAAGAAGACATTAACGGTACCATTACCATGATCGACGACCTTCCCAGTGATCAAAAGGTTCAGCTTCACTGTCTTGATGTTGGAATAAAAATCACCCCAGCCAAAAATTTTCTTGAACTTGCCTGTGTTTGCCACACGGTCCCTGCGTCCTCTAGAGCGCGAGCCCTGGTCCAGCTCAGACAGGTTGTCCAGGACTTCCCAGAACTCTTGTGAACTAGAGACCAACTCTAGGTGAGTCAAATTCTGCAGTGGGGTTTGAGTTAGTAGGGACTTCGGGGAGAGGTGCTCCCTCTTCTTTTGCAGTTGGGATCTGTCTTGAACTTCATTTTCATCTTGCTCTGCATCCTCCCCTTGTTCTTGTCCAGAGATCACCTGAACAAGATAATTGGAGAGAATAAGAGAGATGTATCTTCTCCCTCCTGCTGTTCTTGTACTATGTCCTCTTTCCACTTACCTCTAGACATGTCATCACAAGTCTTCTCCCCTCTTTCTCCTTCCTCATTCTTGTTTTCCTGCTCCCCTTTCTCTTATATGCTTCTCTTTTCTCTTCTGTCTCTGATCCTCCTTTGAATAACCTCCTTGCTCCATCTACCCTATTGTCTCTCTACACTCATCCTTCCTTTCGGCCCTGAGTAATGGGCTTTCTTCCATGTGAGCCTCTGGGATTTTGTGTGCCCTTTTGTTTTGTTCAGGGTCCCACCTAATCCCTCCAGCTTTCCAAAAATGTCAGCTGAGGTCAATTCCCCGGGATCTCTGCTTAAAGCTGGTGGAGAGGGGCGTAGAAGAGATGGGCAGGGGATTGGGTTAGTGCTCGCTGGATGTAATGGACCAACCACTGTCCTAAGAATGCTGATCTTCTAGCCTTTCCTCAGTTACTGAGATCCCCCCTCCCCCCCCCCCCCACACACACACACCCCCGTGGTTCAGTTGACTATAGCCCCATCATCTGGTCCTTCTGTCTCCCAGCTGCTGAAGCAGTCAGGCAGTGGGCGACAGGGACAGACAGAATCTGGACAAGCCAGGGGGCCAGTGCCTCTTCTCCCCCGTCCCTCCCCACTGCAAGGTCTGGCGAGAGCTCAGCCCTAGGCTCGCTCTCTGCCCCCCCTTCCCCCCGCCGCGGAGCTCTCTCGCTGGTGGGAGGGGAGCTGAGGTTGCAGAAGGGGGGGGGGTAACATCTGCATCTCTCACCTGCCTCCCGGCCAGATGTGGCTCACCTACTACCCCCCCCCCGGGGGGGTCAGGTTGCCGTGGTGATTTCAGCCACACAGCTCCGTGTGTGTCCGCCGGGGGAGGCGGGAGGGCTGGCTGGGACCCTGCGGGCTGTCAGCGCTCACCTGGCGAAGAAGGAAGGGGCGGGGGGGAGCCACCTGGGATCAGCGCCCTGTGCCACCCCCCCTTGCGGGCAGGGGGGACAGCGGGCACGCTCCCACGGGGTGAAAGGTGCCCTCCGCCCCCTTCATCCCACCCTCGGGCTGGGGGAATTGGTCACACGAGTCCTTGAACTCCCCACAATTTAGGGGAGCTGCCTCCTTTCCTTTCCCCACCCCCCCATCAGCCAGACACCCCCCCTCCAATACCAGCTGCACAATCACACAAGTTTGGGGGGGGGGGGGTGTGTGTTGGGGGTTAAGACTTCTTGCCAATGCCTCCTTATACTTTTAAAGAGCCTCTTCCCCCCCGCCCCATTCCCATCCCCTTTCCCCAGCCGCCCCCCGGGAGCTTCCCTCTGCGCCCCCCCCCCCCCCCATCACTCACCAGCAGGGAGATGCTCCCCTTGACCAGGAACAGCAGGCAGCCGCGAGACAGCTGCATTTTCAGCCGGTGCCTCTCCTGCCTCGCGGTGCCTGGAACTGGAGGGGGGCGGGGAGGTGTTGGTCCTCTTATAAGCGGGGCTCCTGGCGCCTACGGCCCCCCCACCCCATGATCTGTCTGGCAACTCCCTTCCAGATCTGGCAGCTCCCTGCCAGGAGCCAGCCGCCGCCCCTTACACCTGCTGCCGCCGCGGGTTCCCTCCATGTGACCATCTCTCCCCTCTGCTTCGTGGCAGACTCTGTGAAACTCTCCTACCTCGCCCCCCCCGGCACTGTTCGCACCCTCCCACCGGCAGGTACCTGCAGCACCTCCAGGCTTAACCCTTCCCTGCCTGCACTGCAGCTGGACACTCCAGAGGGCAGGCTTTGGACACTTTCTCACTGTGGAGAATGCTCCCAAATATGAGTCCAGACCAGCGTCCCCATCAGTGCCTGAAACTTCTGGGGGACCCGAGAAAGGTGAGCTGGAAAAGTCTTTGTCCGCCTGAGCTCCCCGTGGGATTGACATGCTAAGGCTGAACAAAGGAGGATGAATTGTGAAAGGTAAGGAAGTGTCTGAAGTTTGGGGAAAGCAAACCCAGGATAACTGATTATCCTCCAAGCCAGGATAATACCAACAGCCAGGATTATATCTTTACTCAGTACCTGGAGGAACTGGTCTCCCATTGCCCTGCTGCAGTGACTTCCAACCTTTGAGTCCTAGGACCACAAAACAGGAAACAAAGTTTGGGATGCTCCTCTAAACATAAGGCCAGGGAAGGGTAGTCACCTGGCTGGGACCTATTCATGAACCTCTGAATCCAATGATCACTGTTAGAATTGGCTGGGAATTTTTCAACCAAAATGTGTTTCATCTGCCAATGCGGATTCACAGCCATTGATACTGTTAGGCTTGGGAAAAAAAGTCTCAGAGTTGTCCAAATGTTTTGACATTTTCCTAATGACTTTTTGTTGAGAAGTTTAAGCTAATTGCAGTAAAAAGCAGGTTATTTGTTTAGGTTTTTGGTTCATGAAAATTTTTTGAGCTCTGTTTTTCTCTCCCATTCAGGATGGGGGAAAAAAACATTTGAAATCTCACATTTTTGCAGGGCAGGAAAACAGTTCTCTTTGGGAGGGGTAGCTGTGTTGTTTAGAAGCTATTTGGCTCATTCAGGGGAGATTATATTTCCCTTCTGCCCATTCCTATAGAAACAGGGCTTAAATAATAAGAAAACAACCTTCCTCTAAAATCACTGGTTCTTGAATCGTGACTGCTTTATGCAGTCACTCACAGTGTGGATATAAAATGCTCTTATTCTGATTTCTGAGGTGTTTTACACTCCCCTTGCATATGGGTGTAAGCGATTTAGGTGTATGGAAGTGCAGAACAATATAATTGTTCCTTGTCACTAACTATTTCTTGCACAAGAGTGGATAAGGTTGGGGGTGGGGTGGGGAGGGAAGAGATTTGAAAAAATAAGCATGGAATAAATGCAGAGAGATGATCTCCAGGTGTCAAGTATCAGGGGGTAGCCGTGTTAGTCTGTATCTACAAAAACAACAAGGAGTCTGGTGGCACCTTAAAGACTAACAGATTTATTTGGGCATAAGCTTTCGTGAGTAAAAACCTCACTTCTTCGGATGCATAGAGTGAAAGTTACAGATGCAGGCATTATATACAGACACATGGAGAGCAGGGAGTTACTTCACAAGTGGAGAACCAGTGTTGACAGGGCCAATTCAATCAGGGTGGATGTAGTCCACTCCCAATAATAGATGAGGAGGTGTCAATTCCAGGAGAGGAAAAGCTGCTTCTGTAGTGAGCCAGCCACTCCCAGTCCCTATTCAAGCCCAGATTAATGGTGTTGAATTTGCAAATGAATTTTAGTTCTGCTGTTTCTCTTTGAAGTCTGTTTCTGAAGTTTTTTTGTTCAATGATAGTGACTTTTAAATCTGTAATAGAATGACCAGGGAGATTGAAGTGTTCACTTACTGGCTTATGTATGTTACCATTCCTGATGTCTGATTTGTGTCCATTTATTCTTTTGCGGAGGGACTGTCCCGTTTGGCCAATGTACATGGCAGAGGTGAATAGTCCAGGAATGGAACCTGTATACTTCTAAGAGACTTGAGAAGCAGTGCGGTCCAGTGCCTTGGCCATTGGGTTGGGAGTCTGGAGATCTGTTCCCAGCTGTGTCACTGACTTATTGTGTGACCTTGAGGGAGTCACTTCCCCCTCTGTTTTCCCTGCCACCCTTTGGGTGTCTTGTCTATTTATAAACTCCTCAGGACGGGGTGTCTCTCTTTTATGTGTATGTACAGCGCCCCTAGTGCAATGAGACCTTGATTTCAGGCACCACCATAATACTACCACTAGTGAATATATTGCCCACGAAAGCCCTGGTCCGTACTATTGAAAATCAATGAGAGCTTTGCCATGGTCTTCAATGTGCATAGGATCAGGTCCAAAGTAGGCATCAATTCAACTTGGCATTTAGCTTGTCAATTGTTCATAAAATACGAATTGCTATAAGATTAGCTAGTAGACCTTAATTTATCATATCTTACAATGTCCAGAGACCTTGAAAGAACAGTAGTTAACTTTGTGGTGTTTTTGTTTAGTTGACTTGGCCACTGGAGAAACCTTTGAAGTTCACAAGACTTTATTTATTTTGAATTTCAGCTGTAAGCCCTGCTGATCACGGACTGGCTTGGAAAACACCACATGAAATCAGCGTAGTGAATAACCTACCCCAATGCACAATCATAACTTTGACCCCTCCCCTTCCCATTTTTTGTAGTAATTTCCCCCACCCCCTTCTCTATAACATTTAAATGGCCAATGCTTGATAATTTTAGCTCTGGCCTGATCTCCTCTCCCTCCTGTGTCTGAAATTCACAAGAGGCAAGGAACTGAAGAAACGTAACTTAATTCCCCCAAAGCCACTTTATTCGTATTTATATTATCCCAAAATTAAACAGCCACCCCAGGCTCTGACGCTCTTTAAAAATATAGAACGTCACCAGTAAAATAAACAGCCCCCACCGATTGCTTCCAGCCACAGCTAAGAGAGGAAAAGGAACAGTGGTTTAAATCAGTTGATCTAGCTTGCACCATTATGCTCATTTCACAGATGAGGAAACTGAGGCACAGAGAGGGGGGGGAAATGACTTGCCCAAGGTTACTGCAGCAGAGCAGTGGCAGAGCCAAGAATAAAACTCAGATCTCCTGAGTCCCAGTCTAGTGCTTTAACTACTAAGCCACAGTGTCTCCCACAACAATCCCACCAGAGTTGCCTCTCGCTCCCTCTGCATCCTCACTAATCTCCCTCCACCTTGCAGCACATCCTGAAGGTTAACAAACTATGGCTCAAGGAAAGCGAATTCCAAAGGCAGGGGGTACTCATGGAAAATGCCCTGCCAGCAGCCCCATCTTTATACCAATGGGGCCCCAGCTTAGGCGACACAGGCAGAAAGGCGGTCTCTCCAAAGGTAGGTCTCAGGCCCTTTGGGGCCAAGGGAGATCAAAAAGGACAAAGATCTGGCATAATTTTTAGCAGATGCGGAGTTAGTCATGCATTCAGGGTGCTCTTTCTGCTGCTTACGTGGGGGTATATAACCTGGTGGCTTTTTAAACCTTAAATGAAGGTGAATAAATAAGGGACATTTTAATCTCACCTTGATGCCTGGGGATTGAGTCATCCTGTCGTTGATGTTTAGTTATGGTGACAACTTGTCATGGAAGCTTAATACCCTGTGTTATGGTTTTGGTGCTGAGTTTACAGACAGCATTGAGATTTTCTTTTGGAGGAAGGAGATGGGCGAGAGCGCCCTTTAAACTGAAAAGGGAGAGAGGAACTGTGTTGGATGATCCTAGCAGATATAACCAGGAGCAATGGGACCCAACCAAGGATGAATCCTGGGGAAAATTTTCCTAGCAAAAATTAAACAGTTGAATACTCATCCAAGCGAAATGGTGGAAGTGTGACATTTAAAACCTCATTGGACAATGATCCTGTCCTCGTCCCTGTCCTCATGGCTTGCACATCTCTAACCACTATGATTCACGTGGAGAATTGCTGCTCTTTCCTTGGTGGGGTTCTGTGGAGAGGGGAGGTGGAGGACTTTGAGAGTGTCCCCTGGTACGCAGGAAGAGCTGGTGCAATGTTACATCACGAATCATTTCACCCATTGTGTTTGCAGAGTTGCAGCGTGGAGGCCTTTAGCTTTTCAGAAAGCGCTGGTTGAGCAAGGCTTGAGACCAGTTTGTCTAATCCAGATCTGCAGAGCCACCTGGTGGGTGTCCCAGAGGCTTTCTGGAATTAGTCCTGCTGGATTCCTGGAGTGTGGACAGTTCTGGTGGCAAACACTCCTTCCTTTTTCCTGCTGAATCCATTTAACGCCATGGGGCCTTGATCCTCCTCACAGGGGACATTTTAAAAATGGACAGACATGTAGAAGTTGGAGATGGAAAAGCACTCTTAGGAGAGGTAGCCTGTCCAGTGGGAGGGGTGCTGGCCTGGGATTTTTGAGACTTAGGTTTCGTTCTCAGCTTTACCACTAACCTGTGTGATTGTGGGGAGGTCACTTCCCTACTCTGTGCTTCTGTTTCCCCCTCTCTGTCTTGTCTATTTCAACGGTCAGCGCTTCGGGGCAGGGGCCTTCTCTTACTAGGTGTTTGTACAGTCCCTAGCACAAAGGGACTGTAGGTGCTACTGTCATGCAAATCATAATAATCCAGTCCATGTCCCTGGGGCCAGTGCAGGATTTCTCCCTATGCCGTGTTTCTAGCATTTTGTACAGTTGACGGAGGGATGTCAGTTGCAATGGATTATTTTTCAATGTTGATCATTGCAGAATTGTCCAGCTATAGGGTCCCTTTCTGGGTTTATGCTGCCCTCTAGTGGATCTCTTTTACTTGGGAAAAACTTGACCAAACCAAAACGTATGTACAGGCGAGTCTCCTCTTACACTGGGGTTACGTTCCGCTGTCCGTGCGTAAAGCGAAAATCGCGTAGACTCAAAATTACATTGAATGTAATGGCGGGCGGTATCGCCCGCACTACAGGTACAGTATTTAAATTAGTTTTCTCCTTTTATTTTTGTTTTATTTTGCCGACTGCGCAAAGCTGAATTTGCGCATGTTAAATGCGCGTAAGATGAGACTCGCCTGTAAGCGCTATGGGCGACTGGAGTGGGGGCTTGCAATGGGTGGAAGGAGCTTGGCAAGCTGTGATGCTGAAAATGCCCTTGGGGAAATAGTGGAGAGCAAATTAGACGTGACTTAGCAATCAATTGGGGTAGTGTATTGTATTGTCCTTTCTCTCGGCACAACATTAATATGAGGAAACCATGTGGACACAGTTGGGATCCAAATAACTGTGTGTTTATTAACTATATACAAACATGCAAGGCCTACCTATGTATACACACTACTGCTCTGCTAGGTTCTGGTGGCTTCTGCAGTAGAAGTCAGGGAGGTCAAGTAGAGGGATATTTAAAGGCAAACTACCCAATTCCTATACATTGTGCAGTGGAAAAGGCCCGTGTGGCTTTGGGCTGCTGATGCCGAGGCGTGTCATTACAAGTCGTCCCCTTCTATATATGCACTGCTAGTGCAACTCCATCTGAAGTATTGTCTTCAGTCCAGGGAACCTCACTACCACAGGCATAAAGACAAGATCGAGGAGTTCAGTGAGAGGCAACAGAATGGTCATGAGGTTGGAAGGGTTCCTTTATACGAAGGTTAAAAGAGCTAAATATGTCTAGCTTGGCCAAGGGATTCCTGGGGTGGGAATCTAAGCCTTCAAACATCTGAGCATCTACATGCTGAGGAGGGCGAGGAATTATTGAGGGGTGGGGGGTTTCAAAGGAGTACAATAACATCACCTAGCTCCTACATAGCACTTTTTTCCTCCGTTGATTTCAAAGTGCTTTCCCGAGCAGGTCAGTATGGTTGTTCCCATTTTACACATGGGGAAGCCAAGGCATGGGGACAAGAAGAGTTGCCCAAGGTCATCCAGCAGGCCAGTAACAGAGATGAAACTAGAACCCAGTTCTCCTGAGTGCTGGTCCGGTGCTCTGCCCACTGGGCCGCACTGCCCCTGAATGAGGCTAGTGCGGCGTAATGCCAATTGGGAAGAAAAGAGGAGGGTATTGTGCTGAATGTTGTGGGGAGGGAAGAAATTCCTGCCAGCAAGAGCTCTTAGACTTTAGACTAGTCACCCGGCCAGTGGTGGCAACCCCCGAAGGTTTTGAAAATTTAAGACTAAACAAGAATGTGCACTACGTATTGTAGAGAAGAATCCTGCACTAGCCGTTGGGGTGGAGGAGATGGGCTGACCGATTTCTCTAGCTCTCATTTCTATGACTTTGTGAATGTGCTTTCTAATCCTCCTCAGAGCAGGAAGTCCAGTCTAGGGGTCACAACAGAGGGCTGAGCGCTAGAACTTCCCAGAAGTAACACCAGCCTCCTGTTTGGCCTTGGGCAAGTCCCTTAACCACCTGAGTACAATGGGGATAATTATTGCCACTCTCCTAAAGGTGATGGATGGAATAATGAATGCATGATTAAGACAAAAACAGTCAGTAGTATAAGAAATACATGAAGGCTGATGGAATGCAGCCTGGTTAATAACACCTACCTCTCTTTGTGCTTTTCATCAGTAAAGATCAAAGCACTTTACAAAGCAGGTAAGCGTCATTATCCCCAGCAATGGGAACACAGAGGTGAGCTGACTTGCTCCAGGTTATCCAGGAGGTCAGTGGCAAAATCAGGAATAAAAGGGTTCCAGAGATCCAGTCCACTCACCACACTATATTCTATATTGGATATAAAACCTGAGTGTGTTTCCTTAGCTGCATTGTCTAATGTGCACATGTCTGTGAGTGTGTGTGTGCACATGTATGTATGTATAGGTTTGTACATTCCAATGCCAGAAGGGACCATTGTGATCATCTAGTCTGACCTCCTGTATAACACAGGTCACAGAACTTCCCCAAAATCATTTCTAGAGCAGATCCTTTAGAAAAAACATCCAATCTCCATTTGAAAATTTCCAGTGATAGAGAAATCCACCAGGACCTTTGATAAATTGTTCCTATGGTTAATTACTCTCACTGTGGAAAAAATTACCCCTTATTTCCAATCTGTTTTTGTCTAGCTTCAACTTTCAGCCCCTGGTTCATGTTACACTTTTCTCTGCTAGACTGAAGAATCCATTTTCAAATATGTGTTCCTCACGTAGGTACTTATCGATTGTAATCAAGTCACCCCACTAACTTTCTCTTTAAGCTAAATGGATTGAGTTCCTTGAGGCTCTCACTATAAGGCATGTTTTCTAATCCTTCTCATGGCTCTTCTCTGAACCCTCTCCAATTTGCCAACATCCTTCCTAAATTGGGGGTACCAGAACTGGACACAGGATTCCATCAGCGGTCGCACCAGTGCCAAATACAGAGGTAAAATAACCCCTACTTGAGATTCCCCTGTTTATGCATCCGAGGATTGCTTTTGGCTACAGCGTTGCACTGGGAGCTCATGTTCCTCCCAAATCTTTTTCAGAGTCGCTGCTTCCCAGGATAGAATCCTCCATCCTGTAAGTATGACCGACATTCTTTATTCCCCAAATTGACTTACATGTATAATCTGTCTCTTACACATCACTGAGGATTTCCTAAATGGGATCAGAATCAAGCCCGTGGTTTGCAGCTGGCAGTGGGCCTTGGATTTCCCATTCTAACCAGCGGCTCCAGTGATGTAATAGAGGGAGTTATCATAAATCCCTTGTCTAAATTCCACCACCAGATTAAAGGGAGGTTTGGGGCTGATTGGCCTGTCTCTGACAGCATTCAGCCCTTCTCTGGGTACAACTAAATCATCCCAGCTAGGTGTGATTTGTATCCACGGGGCTCATTTAAAAAAATAATCTCTGAAAAGCAATTTTGTTGCCTTTGGCCTGCACCGGTGTCAGGGATTTTAGAAAAAACAATGCCCTTGGGAAGGTTATCCCAGGATTCCTCTGCAAGCTCTTCACCCTCTGTTTCATATTGCACAGCTTCAGCGGGGTGCTCTGTGGGTGAATGAAGAATGAAGTTTAAGCGTTTCCAGCACATGGCACTTAAATCAAGTGTCTTTGCCAAGTGGTTAGGCCTCCCTTCTTGGCTAGGGTTAAGAGAGCGTGTTTGGATTTTAAGTGGCAAAACCAGTTAATAGATTCCTTCCTGCATCCTCCCTCGTCTTTGCAGGGCGCGCACACACAGACCCCAGGGGTTATCATAAAGGTAAAGGGAGAGGAGGAGAGACACATCTGGGGAGTGCCTTGTTAAAATACAGGTGACCTATCACTAGGGCCTCTTGTAATTCTGGAGGCAAAATGTCACGTGACACAGATGCTGCCCCACATACCATGCGACAAGATGGGGCACTGCCCCATTTGCCACCTGTAAATTCCATGTTACTCTCGTTGGTGCCATTGCTGGCTTAACGCTAGTGTGATTCTCCATTGACTTCAGTGGAGTAACTCCTGGCTTACAGAGGTGCAGTGACATCAGAAGCAAGCCCATGGATTTCAGCCAGTGATGGGCCTCCCCGACTTGTGACTCTAGAGGGCAGCAGGGAGCTGCTGAATGGCTACATCTGGGGGGATTGTGGGCTGCTGATGGAGATGAAGATCAGTGACCTGTAGCTGGATTTCTTTATGGTGAATTACTGAAAATGTGCTATGCCACCAGGGATGCCCCCCCCCCCTTTTGGGCGGTGGGGGTGGATTTTGGTTTGGTGGCCAAAAACTATTTCAGAAACATGGTATTGTATATGGCCTGTAGCAACTAAAGGTCCCACAGCATTTTTTTGAAACCGGAAAGGAACGTTTATGTTGGTATCCTGGCAAAATTCCCATATGGGTAACTACATTCTATCTACCCCAAAATTCCCCATGCAGCGTCAGCGGGATGTAGCACTGATTTGTTGTGTAGGGTGGTTATGCACTGTTATAACAGTTGCCATGTTCCACTCCAGAGACAGCTGCATTGTTTGTTCTCGTAGATTCATAACTGACAAAGTGCTTTGGAATGGAGGTAAATTTAAGGTATTAATCTAGTCAAGAGAATGATTTGCTATGCTGGAGAATGTTTCAATTATTTCTCCCCGGGGGTTCCTCCCCAAATTGGCTTGTTTGATAATCTTGGTCCAAGAAAACTCTAGAGAGAAGAGACTTCTTGCTTCTGCTCCAAGGTGGTTGTGGATCTGACTTCTCTTTCATCAGGAGCAAGGACTCTAGGAAAAGCCCCTTCTCCCCCCCATCTCCATGCCTGGAGGCTTCCCAGCTCTGATCTGAAGGGACTTACATTTCACCTCCATACTGAGGGAATGATGTCTCTAATTTCACCTCCCTTCCTCTGCCGAGGCTGAGTATCATTTCATAAAAATAACACAGAAAGCAACTAGACTCTGGGAAAAAAAAATAATTATGGGAAAAACAAATCAGTGCCAAAGGGGCTTTTGTGAAAATATCAGGTTTGGAGAGAAGGCTGCTGAGTTTGGGACATGCGCCGTTCTGTCCTTTCGCTGAGCAGGTTAGGTCTGCAATACAATCTCAAGCATGTTTATTTCCTTTCAAACCTCTGGCTTCCCATGGAAATGCTACCCTCCCCCATTTATTAGGAAGTGTTTGGGTATCTTTTCCCTCTTTGTGTTCAGTGTGTGTGTGGGGGAAACACATTATTATGCTTTATTTTCTCAAGAGTTTTCTCTCTCAGCCCTGTTTTTTTTTTTTATGTGCTCCTAAACGTCATCACTTGAGCCGTCTGCCTCTGCTAGCCCCTTTATCCCACTCTTAATCTCATCTGTAGACTGCAGAATTTGCAGGGCAGGTTTGTTTGATCATTTATTTGTAAATTCCTCCATGCAGGGCCTCATGTCTGTCTGTCTCTCTTGTAAAGCGGTGTGTGTACATTGATGGCACTAACAATAAATCTGTAGGAGAGGGAATTTTGATCTTACTCGGTCAATCCTTGGTCTCTCTGTGGAGATAGTGCCATTTGTGATGGGAGTTCATGTGATGTGGATGTGCATTCATTAGGAATTGGACAGCAACTCACCAGCTGACTTCATGAGGGGTAATAACTTTTGGTTAGGAGGCCAGATTTGAA
Organism: Malaclemys terrapin pileata; assembly: GCF_027887155.1. Lineage (NCBI taxonomy): Eukaryota > Metazoa > Chordata > Testudines > Emydidae > Malaclemys > Malaclemys terrapin. The sequence goes on from NC_071529.1 coordinate 10,288,551, forward strand.
CCACCAAACTAGAGAGGAAAGGGTTCATGTTTTATTAGCAATCTACCAAGTCAGCCTAGTCACGCCTCAGTAATGATTAGCGCTGATCAGAAATGTTCGGATGAAACCATTTAGTTTGAAAATGCCAATCCATAGAACCCACCGTGTTTCTTGGAACCATCTTGGATTCAATGGACTTTCAGCGAATCAAAGGCAGGGTTCAATGGGAAATTTGCGTGGTTTCCTGCCAACTCACCGGGTGGGCTGCTGGGGGAGCTTCCTCTTCCAGTTTCCAGGCTCTCTGCCATGGAGTAGGAAGTGTGGAAGTCCTGGGATGAGCTCACACAGTCCATGGATGTGGGACTCGGGGGCCAGCTAGGAGTCCAGCAGCTGCTGAGTGAAATTGACATTTATTACTGAGACAAGATGGATGAAGTAATCTCTTTTGCTGGACCAACTTCTGATGGTGAGAGAGACAAGCTTTCATTCCTGCTAATTCAGAACAAAACCACATTTTGAAATAACAAAATTTCCCGTGAACCGGAAATCCCACGTTTCAGCCAGCTCGAACAAAGATGCAAGGTAAGCATGCACTGATGCAATCTAATGGCCCCAAGATGTAAAGTTTGCAGATATCAGCATTTCTTATGCACCGCCTGTAGTAATAACGATGTTAATGCAAAAAATTAAATTGGACTTACCAGTCAAACAGGATGACACTTTTGTTGGGGAGGATTAAAGGCTTGTCTGCGTTTTCCTGGAACTGGACAAGAAAGGTCAGTTTCTTGGAGGGCAAAGAGGGATCAGTGCCAGTTTAGTCTGGAAGGGTAAGAGGCTGGAATCTCTACAGATAGCTGCTAATAAATAAATTTGATCGGGAGTGAAAGGCTGGGAATAAGAAGGTCTCTAACCATGAGAGGAGGGAGGTTTTTGGAACAGCCTCCCAATAGGAATAGAAGGGGCAAGAAACCTACCTAGTTTTACGATGGAGCTGGCTAAATTTATGAATGGGTTTATATGATGTGGATGCCTTCAATAGCAAGGGACTGGACTCTATGACTCAGGAGGTCCTTGCCAGTCCTATGTTCTTATGGATGGAAAAACGCCTAGCAGTGAACCTCAAAGAGTTGAAGACTTATTTGGGCCCAGAAGTTTGGATGAATCTCTGCATACTGCGGTGTCAGGATGGAGATTTCAGAGGGACAGCCTTTCTCAGGGCGTCTTGAAATGTAAGTAGGCGTGTGAGGAAGCTAACTAAACACTTCTGAACCTGAACATCAAACCAGTTCTAGTATGGGGAGTAAAGGTCCAATACGTTTTCTCTGATGCAACCAGCTCATGTATCTGTCTCTTTCATTGTACTGGGATTGCAGAATCTTACTAGCTAGAGATGGAGAAGACCAATAAGATTCCATTCAGCCCAGTTCCCAGAGGGCCAGTGCAGGTATGTTATTTTTTTCAAGTGAGTAGTCTGGTCTGGTTTTATGTCTCTCGCATGCAGGGCTTCTACCACTTCCCTTAGGAGACTGTTCCGCACCCTCCTCGCACTCATTATTAGGGAGAATACTTTCCCTAATATTCATTCGTTATCCCCCCCTTCTTAATTTCATCCTAGTTACATATTAGTTTCTAAATAAGGTCAAGCAGCACCAGCCAAAACTAGTTGAATTGCATAAAATAGGGCGAGGCTTGGGGTTTATTGCAGATCTCATGCCAGGTAATGTTCTCTTTAAAGCTCCAGCTGCTGGAGTCAAGTGACTATGTTAGAATCTCAGCTTTCGTTAAAAAAAGTATTGAATTCTCCTGGTTGCAGAGAGAGGCCTGAACGTGCGGTCAAGTGCACCCGAGAGGTTTGGAAACTAGAAGTCAAACAAAAGACCCCAAATGTACAATTATTTTGGTAAGTCTCATGATTTTTAAGCCAATCTCCTGACTTTTTGGGGGGCCTGACTCAAAATAGTTGAATGTGGGGGTTGGTAATACTGGGGCTGTCAGAGGGGGGGCGGGAAGAAGTGATCCTAAAATCAAGGGTATGTCTAGACTGCAATCAGAGGTATGACTGCAGCCCCAGGTAGGCACCCACTCTAGCTAGCCTGGCTTAATTATAGCGGTAAAGATGCAGCAGTGAAGGTTTCCCTATGGATTGCACAAGCCCACCTGGAAACTTACTTGCTTTGCTAGCCCATACTGGGGTCTGTGCTGCTGTTTTCACTGCCATTTTTAGCCATGTTGGCTAGGTCAAAGTTAGCGCAGGTACACCTGTAAGAGCTGCATTTTGCACTTCCGATTGCAGTGTAGACGTCCTCTCATAGAAATAATAGAATATCAGGGTTGGAAGGGACCTCAGGAGGTATCTAGTCCAACCCCCTGCTCAAAGCAGGACCAATCCCCAGACAGATTTTTGCCCCAGATCCCTAAATGGCCCCCTCAAGGATTGAACTCACAACCCTGGGTTTAGCAGGCCAATGCGCAAACCACTGAGCTATCCCTCCCCCCTGAGTGTAGCAATCCTCTGCCCTGCAAATGATGGCTCTGTGTGGTACTCAGCACCATGTTGAGGCGGGTCAAACCACAGCTGAGATGGTATAGCCTTGCCCTAGCCGGAGGCTGCAGTGAGAAATACCCACTCCTCCCCTCTCTGCTCCTTCCCTTTCCCCTGGGGCTGACAGTTGAAGCTAAGCTGTCAATATTTGTTTACAGCTCTCTCTTCCCCATACCTAGCAGGTCCCGTCAGCCCAGGGAGTGCCACTGTTGTCAGTGAAGCGCAGCGGAAACTGTCCATCTGTCTGAATTAAACAGCGCGGACGTGCTGATCCATGGAGGGCTAGATTCTGCATCTCCAGCCTCCTGGTTGAGCTGGTCCAGGCGGGGGATTGTTTTCTGAACAAACACATTAGCGTGTCTTTGTTTCTCTTAGCCAGAAGGTGGCCTCAAGAAAGTCAGCTTCACACTCTCAGCCGTTAGATAAGCGGAGAAAGGGTGGGTTTTTGCTGCCTCCCTTTCATTAATCTCCTTTCTTTGTCTCCCCATCAATCCCTGCCTTTCTCTCTGTCTCTTTTCAGTCTCAGCTGCCATGTCAGTCCTTGGTGCTCCCATCCCTCCCTGAGCTGGCTGCAAAATGAAGATAAGCGCTGGACCGGGAGCCATATAATAATAATACTTCGTGCTAGAGTGGGTCAGAAATGGGTGTCCCTCCCGCACCCCCATGACAGGAAAATTTAGACTTTTTGTTGAAACATCAAAAACCGCAAAAGAGAATGTGGCTGAAAACTGCTAAAAAAAAAATGAGGGGTAGAAATGGGGTTTTGTGTTCATTTTTCCAACCAACTAAATAAATAAATCCACATTTTTTTCTGTAGAGACTTCCATTTAGTCAAAAACCCAATTTCCCATCCAAAGACGTTCCAGCTGAAAACTTTCACCCACCCCTGCACAGCTCTTACAAATCACCTTTTATCCCTGGATCTTGGAGTGCTGACTCTGAGAATTAGTTTGCCCAGTCCAGTGCATCCTATGCATCTTCATTCCTATGCTGTTCAATCCATGAGCAAATCTGTTTATTTGTGATTATATTTGCATTCCAGTAGGAGTTAGAGGCACCAGCCTCACGTACTAGGTGTTGCACACAGGTAATCCCTCCTCTGCTTGTTTTTTCTGCTCTCTGTTAATGTCCGTCTTCATTTGACCCTGCAAGTCAGTGGAAGTGAATAAGCCAGAGGATTGACTACATGGTGTCAGTTTACTCATGGATAAAACTGAACTGAGGCTCTGAACTGAACCTGCGTTCTAATCCTAGCTCTGACTTTAGGAAAGTCACTTCACCTCCCTGGTCCTCAGTTTCCTCATCTTTAAAATCAGGTAATGATTCTGCTCTCCTTTGTAAAGTGCTTTGAGATCTATGGGTGTGGAGAAAGTAAATAAGGAAGTGTTATTTACTCCTTCTCATAACGCAAGAACTAGGTGTCAACCAATGAAATTAATAAACAGCAGGTTTAAAACAAACCAAAGGAAGTATTTCTTCACACAACGCACAGTCAACCTGTGGAACTCCTTGCCAGAGGATGTTGTGAAGGCCAAGTTTCAAAAAAGAACTAGATGAAGGTCCTGGAGAATAGGTCCATCAATGGCCATTAGCCAGGATGGGCAGGGGATGGTGTCCCCAGCCTCTGTAAGCTGGGAATGGGTAACAGGAGATGGATCACTTGATGATTACCTGTTCTGTTCACTCCCTCTGAAGCATCTGGCACTGGCCACTGTTGGAAGACAGGACACTGGGCTATATGGACCTTTGGTCTGGCACAGTATGGCCATTCTAATGTTCTATCTAAGAGCTAGGTATTACTACTATTTCCTTGTGCTTCTCTGACTCTCTCTCTCTCTCTCTCTCTGCATCCACCTGTTATCTCTTGTCCTACTTAGAGTTTAAGCTCTTTGGGGCAGACGTGGTTTTTGTTCTGTGTTTGTACAGCACCTAGCACACTGGGGTCCTGGTCTGTGACTGGAGCTCCTACACGCTACGGCAATACAAATAAATAATAATAATAAATCCAGGTAGGCTTCTTGCTCGGATCTGGTGCTAGTGATGGCGGGAGAGGGGAAGATGGGTGTTGAGGGGTAGTGGTGTTAAGGGAGTTAGGGTTGGTGAGGTTGCATGGCTGGGTGGTTAGAAGTGCTGGGAAGAAAATGAACAGACAGTGACAGTGGAGACACCCACACATTAGAACTTGGTTTTACAGATTACCTTCTGAACTCCCAGCCTCCCAAAGCACACTGCACTGCATTGGATTAGATGTTGGTGATTATTTTTGATGTACCATGAGACAAGGTTCAGGCCAGGGAAGAACAATAACTTCTGACCCCAGTAAGCAATTCCTCCTGTGGCTTGAGCTGTTTGGGGGGATTTTGCAGACAGGGTCGCGATAATAGTGCTGCCTGTATTGTCCCATCCCTTGTTTTTGCACACGGGGATGCTAGAACACTTCGTGCTCATGGGATCCTTTGGCATGCCTAGTTTGCAGAATTTCAGATTGAATTTTTCTGTGGCATTGAGGCTCCGAGGTGTCCCTAGCTTCTGTTTGCCAGAAGCTGGCAATGGGCAACCGGGGATGGCTCACTTGATGATGACCCGTTCTGTTCATTCCTTCTGAACCACCTGGCATTGGCCACTGTCGGAAGCCAGGATGCTGGGCTCGATGGACAATTGGTCTGACCCAATCTGGCCATTCTTATGTTGGTATCGTCCGGGGCTCCAGCAGTACGGCTATCCCGGACCCTGACTTAACTTTCAAGTGCTTTCCATTCTCTTTCTAGCAACCGAGCTGTTCATGGGGCAAGCCCCATTATGCCTCCTGCAATTCCAGTTTCCTCATGGCCTAGTCCAGGGGTAGGCAACCTATGGCACACGTGCCGAAGGCGGCCCGCGAGCTGATTTTCAGTGGCACTCACACTGCCCGGGTCCTGGCCACGGGTCCGGGGGGCTCTGCATGTGAATTTAATTTTCAATGAAGTTTCTTAAACATTTTAAAAACCTTCTTTACTTTACATACAACAATAGTTTAGTTATATATTATAGACTTCTAGAAAGAGACCTTCTAAAAAAGTTAAAATGCGTGACTGGCACGCGAAACCTTAAATTAGAGTGAATAAATGAAGACTCGGCACACCACTTCTGAAAGGCTGCCGACCCCTGGCCTACTTTCTTCTCACTGCTGGGAAACATTGAATCTAGAGGACTGACAGCTTCCTGGAAAGCAGATTCCCCTTTACTCCCTGTTGAGACGACACTGCTACAGACTAGGGACCGAGCGGCTAGGCAGCAGTTCTGCAGGAAAGGACCTGGGGGTTACAGTGGACAAGAAGCTGGATACGAGTCGATAGCGTACCCTTGTCACCAAGAAGGCTAGCGGCATTTTGGGCTGTATAAGTAGGGGCATTGCCAGCAGATCGAAGGACGTGATCATTCCCCTCTATTCGACATTGGTGAGGCCTCATCTGGAGGACTGTATCCAGTTTTGGGCCCCACACTACAAGAAGGATGTGGAAAAATTGGAAAGAGTCCAGCGGAGGGCCACAAAAATGATTAAGGGGCTGGAGCACATGACTTATGAGGAGAGGCTGAGGGAACTGGGATTGTTTAGTCTGCAGAAGAGAAGAATGAGGGGGGATTTGATAGCTGCTTTCAACTACCTGAAGGGGGGTTCCAAAGAGGATGGATCTAGACTGTTCTCAGTGGTACCAGATGACAAAACAAGGAGTAATGGTCTCAAGTTGCAGTGGGGGAGGTTTAGGTTGGATATTAAGAAAAACTTTTTCACTAGGAGGGTGGTGAAGCACTGGAATGGGTTACCTGGGGAGGTGGTGGAATCTCCATCCTTAGAGGTTTTTAAGATCAGGCTTGAGAAAGCCCTGGCTGGGATGATTTAGTTGGGGATTGGTCCAGCTTTGAGCAAGGGGTTGGACTAGATACCTCCTGAGGTCTCTTCCAACCCTGAGATTCTATGACACATTTTGAGACGAGGCTGTCTGTAATATGCAGGCCTAAAATCACAGTTTGGTTGTGTCTCGCTCTTTACCCAACGCAAGCCATCTGCACATGGGGTTACTAGGCAGTATAGACATACCCAGTGTGAGCAGCGAGCAGGCTCACAAACTATTTACAGGAAAACCTGTTGAATCCCTGTACTTTTCCCTGTGAAGTGCTTACTTCACCTCCACTTGACACCAGGCTCCAGATCTCGAGTGGAGAATTACTTTCCTGGAGCAGCCGTTAGATGTTCATTCGCAGGCTGGAACGTTAGCAGCTGTTCCATTCAGAGCCGGGATGTTATCCAGGACACGTTCCTTTCTGTTCTCCTCCCCGCCACTCCTTCAGAGGCAGGAAAACCATTCCCTTCTAAAGGCTTTTATATCCTAATAAACGCCCGGACTCTGAAGGCACCCAATCCATTTACGGAGGCCAGAGTGAAAACGGAGACTGGCTCCCTTTCTCCTGTCTGCTTTAGCTCAGGTGACTGGGGGGGATGGGACCCAAATTGAAGTAGGGCCATTAATAGGTTTAATGACCCCGTTTTCCCTTGATCTGGGAGGGCGGGGGAGTGAATCATGTCGCTGTAAACTCACTGTATTGGCAGCCAGCTGCCTCTGTCTTGCTCGTAAAAGGGGCTGCGGGGATCTGCATTTTGTTTCAAACCTGGGAAGCTACTTGTCTTTGAAGGGAGCCAAGGTGAAATGGATGGACGCTGCGCACGCCACATGCCGGAGCTGCCATCTCCACGGCACGCTGCACTGGGAACCTCACGGGGCGCTAAAGGACTGCGGGGGGCGGCACGTCCAGAAAAGCCCTTTACCTACTGTTTTTTTCCAACGCACGCAACTGGACTTTTAGTGTGCGGTAGCAGGATCTGCACGGCAGCAAGCTAGTGCACTGTCAATCAAAGTGCTGTGTAGATAAACCCTGTGATAGCACTTGTGGGGGAGGGGGAAATCCTACCAGGGACTAAGGCAAGACTGTTCCCTCTACTGTGTTTTCAAGGGTTTGGGCTCATAGGAGATACCAGATCAGACAACGGCCCATCTACTGCATTTGTCTGTCTCCTAGAGCAGACATTATCACCTGCTCAGAGAGACGTATTCAATCCCTCAACCAGTGCTTTACCCAGTACGATAGTTAATATAAGACCCTAGGGTTTGCCCTATTGGTCTATCTAGTCTGGAACCTCTTGCTATTATTATTATTAAATCTTTATGTTTTATTAGCATCCCAAGGCCCCAGATGGGAAGAAGGGCCCATTGTGATGGGTGCTGTGCAAACACCAAAAGAGATCACCTCTTCCCCCAAATGGCTATACTGGCCCCCACATCATTGATCTGTTCCCCTGACTGTAGTCAATACATAATGCTTCAGAGGAGCTGAAAGACCCAAACCAACCCATGATGTAACAGTCCAGTTGTGCAGTGCCTAGCAGATTTCTGTCCAACCCCTCCGGTGATTGGTGTATATCCTGAAGCCCAAGACTTGATTATCCTCATCTTAGGGTGTATAACTGCAAATGAACTAAGTGATCTCCAGATTCCTCTGTTGTCTCTTGTCTTATATTTGGATTGTAAGAGGTCTGGGGCAGGAGTCATCTTTTGGTTCTCTGTTCGGGCAGCACCTCACCCAGTGCAGGGACCTGGTCCATACTGAGGGTTCTTAGTTGCTATGGTAATACAAGTAATAAATAATGATGGAGCTTCACCATCCTTTCCTTGGACAACTGCCTGTTCCGCGGTCTAGAAGTCCTCACTGGGATCTTTGTTCTGATATTCACCTTTGATTTCCCCCTGCTCAGTTTCAGCCCCATGCCACCTGGCTGGGTCCTATAAGATGATTGTGGGTGGGGGGTATCAAAGGCCAGGGCAGGCCATGCACCACCCATGTTCCATCCAGAGGCCCGTCCCTCCCTTCCCCTCTACCCTGAAGCTGGTGGAGGCCTGGGGCAGCCCAGGGCAGTGCTGGAGGGGCTGGCCCAGCAGTGGGTGGGCCAGCTGGCACAGCTGGGGTGGGCAGGCTGGGGCCCCTCCAGCTGTGGGGGGAGGCTCTGGTGGGCAGGGGTGGGGCCGGTGGGCTAGCCTCCCCGAAGCAGGAGGGTTCACCTCCTGCCCATGAAGCTGATGATGCGGGGGGATGTTTTGTTTCATGTGATGCCCGAAACAATAAAAAAAAGAAAGAGAGAAGAGAAAAGAAAAGCTTCAGATCGAAAAAGATCAGAGGACTGTGGGCTGCAGGCATGGCTTTCCCGAGGAGCATGGCGAAGGGCCAGTGAATGCAGGCAGAAGGCTGGTAGAGCAGAGGCCCATGGAAGAAGTGGGGCTAGCCTGCTGCAGGCTAGCATGGTCTTTCCAGCGCTCACACCCCATCAGCAGGCTGATCTGTGTCCAACATGGGGGCAGCTTGGCCCTGGCTGAGCACTGGGCTTGGATCTCTGTGGACTTTGGGTCAGAGCTGTTTTCCGTTCTGGGGATCACGTTGCCCATAGAAAGGGCTGTGTTGGCCAGGTGTCTCGAATTCACACCTTTGAGGGAGCGGGATGGATTTTTCTGTTAGCGTTACTGGCAGGTTTGCCGAGGGCTTTGTTGTTGTGGCCAGGAGAAAGGGGGGCAGGTGCTTGGTGCCTAGCAAACAACTGGACGCATGCTTGTTTAACGGGGATTAATTGCTTGGCATGTGCGTCATTCAGCAATCTTGCTGCCTGGCGTTGTCCTCATTCGCCGTCCTGCCCTATTATTTAGGTAACAGTAACGCCTATAAGCCGTAATCAAGATGGGTGGGGTGGCCACGGCATGGGTGCTATACAAAACATGAAGCAAGAGGCGCTCCCCCAGGGAGGTGAGAGCCAAAGGGAGGGAGGGGGAACAGCGGCAGAGAGAGGGGAAGTGACTTGCTTGAGGTCGCCCAGCACGTCGGTGCAGAGCCGGGAACAGCAGCCAGGCCTTCTCACTCCCAGTCCCGCTCCACGCCCTGTGCACGAGCGTAGGGATGAAATTTTCAGAAGTGTCTATGTCCCACTTTCTGAAGTGACCTAGCCACTTAGGAGCCTACATCTCATTGAAAGTCAATTGGCCTTAGACTCCCAACTGGCTAAATCACTTCTGCAAATAGGACTTAGGCATCAAAGGCCCCGATCATTGGGAATTAGGCACCTAAATAACTGATCTGTGCCTAAGTCACTAAGATACTTCTGATAACTTTACCCCTGCCTCTTAGCAGGAAGCTATCTCTGTTCCTCCTGGTCGCACAATGAAAGGGGGCTACCTATCTCCCATACATAGGCACCATCATTTGAGTTGTCGGGGGGATGCTCCACAGGCCCCACCTCAACTCCACTCCTTCCCACAAGTCACCACACCACCTCTTCCCACCCCCACTCCATCTCACCCCGCCTCTTCCCATCCCTGCTCCACCCCCACCCCACCCTGTCTCCCGGGCATGCCCCACCCTTCCTCCCAGCACCTCCTGCACGCTGTTGAACAGCTGATCACTGGCGGGTGGGAGGCACTGGGAGCAGAGGCAAGGAGCTGATTGGTGGGTGCTGAGCACCCGCTATTTTTTTTTTCTGTGGGTGCTCCAGCCCCGGAGCACCCACGGAATCGGCGCCTATGCTCCAGGAGGGTGCTGCTTGCCAGAATGTTAGGAGCAACTTATGAGGTTTGCATGGTATTTTCCATAAAAGCAAGTCCCTAAGTCATGGCTCCATGTGAGTTAATTCCCTTAGTGACAGGCGCAGAGCATCTGAGTCAGCCGAGAACTCTCTACCTGAGACCCGGGCAGCCCTCCTGTCCCCCCCCCCACAGGCAGCACCCAGCTAGACAAGTTTAGCTATGCACGTTTTGACAGACACACGTCTGCTGAGCCATGCACCATCTACAGTGGCACTTTAGTGATCTAAGGCATTGTCTGAAGCGTAAGCAGCTCACAAGTCGGTGAAAAAACCCGCAGCTTGGGAAATGCTGGCTTTTAAGGGCATGAAAAACGCATAGAAATGTGCCTCAGGTGACGTGTATCCTCAGGCATAGCTGGAAGAAATATGCATTAAAAGGCCGAGTCCCTGGCAAGAGCGTAGATACACACCCAACTAACCTTCACCCAGGCCAGGAGTTGCCGGGAAGCAGATGTACAACAGTGCAATATTTCACACCTATACTATAGCCCCTTCTAGCCAGTGGTCTCCAATATGCTTTACAAATTCTAATGAAGCTTTAAAACAGTAGCTGTTGTCCTCTAGGCCTGTGCAGATCGTGAAAATCAGGCACAGCAAGTTAAGCGACTCGTCCAATGTCATGGGGCAAGTGGGAATGCTGGGAACAGAGCCTGGCTCCCAGACCTGTCTTTTAACCATTAGACGTGTTCCCTCTTTGATATGGGATCTTGACACGCTCAGAGGTGTATCCAGCGCGGCGCATGGACACTCACGTTCTGGCACAAGCTAGGGTGACCAGACAGCAAGGGTGAAAAATCGGGACAGTGAGTGGAGGGTAATAGGGGCCCATAGAAGAAAAAGCCCCAAATATCGGGACTGTCCCTATAAAATAGGGACATCTGGTCACCCTCGCACAAGCAGATACGAATGGCCCTTTGCACGTCCAAGCCCTAGAATGCTAGTGGGGTGGACGCGTCACAGCCCCAGGGAGGGGAGGCAAAGGATCGGAATTGCTGTTTGTGTTCCCAGAAGCTAGAGTACGACTGTATAAATAAACGTGAGAACATGGGTGGTGGAAGCAGCGGGCTGCCGCATCCCCTGGTTTGAAGTGGGTTTCATCAGATACAGGGTTTACAGTTTGGGTCAGTGCACCCCCACTATACAAATTGTACCAGGTGCCGAGAGAGCACACAGGCAAACCTGTCAGTAAATATTTCCTCCTCGAGCTCCTGAATGCTGGGAAGTTGTGCAATTCTGAACAGCTCCTCCAAAAGGAAACATTTTAATTCCAGGCAGTTCACACGAAGGTTAGCTCGACAAATGTTACTCTTGCCATTAAGCAAGGAGCCCCTTGCGCCTTCCCTCCCCAAAACTCCACTCACCACCCAAGGTCGGGGTTAGTTTATCCCCTCCGACGTGCGGTAAATCTGACGGCATAAATCATTCCCCTGACACCTGCACTTCCACCTTCACGCTTACTGCTTTGTTTTGCCTTTCGCTGAGAAGTCCGGTCAGGTCCAGGAAGTGGAACAGCTGCGATGGGTGTGTTGAAAGCACATTTCCCACCCCTTGTCCTCTTCCCAGCTCTGCTGTCTGTGGGTGGATATGGCTTTAAGACCGCTATGGTTGATGAGTGACTCTCACCCAACCTCTGCCCTCTCTGGTAGGTGTTGCCTGGGCAGTAGAGGTGCTCAGTTTCAGAACTGTTGGTTCAAGGGCTTCCAGGGAAGCCCTTCCTTTGTCTCCCTTTTTGGCTGACTTGACTTTTAAACCTTCCTGCTGCAAATGAAGGGGACTGGGTGGGGTGTGAGACACCGGAGAAACGAGCCTGGGCTTAAGAGGCAAAGACATTTCAGAGTTATAAGCCACTCAGATTGCCCATGTTTAACCACAATTAGCTGCCTCTTGCCTATATGTCCTACAGGCTTTTATATTTGTTTGTGTTCTTCGAAGGGTGGAATTACTCATTCTGCTTGGAAACAGAACCAGCCTGGGGCTGCTGAACTTTGCCCCCCGTGGTCCGGGCCTGGTAGCAGCCACTGGAGTAAGGCTAATCTACACCATCTGAGGATCTGGCCCTTTGGTGGGTACAACGGTAGGGCAGAAGACTTGATGAAGGTTGCCTAAGAGTGTCTTGCCACCACTGGTTTTTGTGAATGGCACCAAAATCTGCTCATGAACCTAGGAAAACGATTTACTTTGACACTTCATAGAATCATAGAACTGGAAGGGACCTCAAGAGTTCAGCTAGTCCAGTCCCCTGCACTCATGGCAGGACTAAGTATTATAGACCGTCCCTGACAGGTGTTTATCTAACCTGCTCTTAAAAATCTCCAATGATGGAGATTCTACAACCTCCCTGGGCAATTTATCCCAGTGCCCCCCTGACAGGAAGTTTTTCCTAATGTCCAACCTAAACCTCCCTTGCTGCAATTTAAGCCCATTGCTTCTTGTCCTAGCTTCAGAGGTTAAGAAAAACACATTTTCTCCCTCCTCCTTGTAACAACCTTTTATGTCCATGAACACTGGTATCATGTCCCCTCTCAGTCTTGACAAAAGACAATTGTTTTTTTTCTGTTTTGACTGAAATGGTTTGATGAAATTGACACATGCTCATGAACCGTTTTGGTCAAGGTGAATCTCCATCGTTTTGTCAAAAAAAAAAAGACATTTCGGCCCAAAAATCTTCACACAGCTCTGTCTTACTAGTAGAGAGATGAATTGCAGAAGATAAAAATGGGAACCATCCAACAACACTGTAAATATTGGACCATCCAATCCATTTCCTTGTGAATGCAGGATTGTTCCCTGCAGTTGGTAACTGATTGATTGAAATGAAAGGCAAGGATAAACTGGAGATGGGGAACAACTATCTTGTAATGAGATCACACACTGAGGAATAGTCTCCCAAGGGAAGCAACAGAAGCTGCATTTCTTGAGACAAATTGCTGCAGAACATACCGTGGTCGTTGGAAGCAATCCTTCATTGACCTGGTAATGGAGAAGAAGTTCAGATAGAAGACGCCTATCTCTGATATCTATAATTCAAGGAGCTTCTAGGATTCTAACTTCTATGGGTATGCTTACACTGCAATTGGACACCTGCGGCTGGCCCGTGCCAGCTGACTTGGGCTTGCTGGACTCGGGCTAAGGGGCTGTTTAATTGCTCTGTCGATGTTCAGGATCAGGCTTCAGCTGGAGCTCTGGGGTCCTCCCACCTCTCAGGATGCTAGAGCTTGGGCTGCAGCCCAAGCCCGAATGCTACATCACAGCCTAGCCCCAGCCTAGCAAGCCCAAGTCAGTTGGCACGGGCCAGTCGTGGGTTTTTAATGACAGTGTAGACGTACCCTGTGCCAAGGAGGAGTTGTTAGCTCATTAGCTCAACAGGTGGGGATGCTTAGGAGACAGATGGACAAGTTGGTGAGCAATAGAGGCCTTCAAAGCCAAAAGCTCCCCTAGCTAATTTTCCTACTTAATCTAAGGGATCAGTGATTCACAGCTGTTCACTCTCTCCTTCCTGGAAGAGTCATAGATTCTAGGACTGGAAGGGACTTCGAGAGGTCATCGAGTCCAGTCCCCTGCCCTCATAGCAGGACCAAATACTGTCTAGAACATCCCTGATAGACATTTATCTGAGCTACTCTTAAATTCTCCTAGTCACTTCTGAAAATGCAGACCTACTAGCACAGTTGGGGGCCATCAAATTTTGGGTGCACAACCTGAGATTCCTTAAAGGGAGCTGATTTTCAGAAAGAGATGGCCATAGACGCCTAGATGTGAAGGCCAGACAAGGACCATTATATCATCTAGTCAGATCTCCTGCATGACACAGGCCAGAGGACATCCGTGATCTTTGCATTAAGCCCGTAACTTCCAGTTGAGCTGGAGTATGTCTTTTAGAAAGAGACCCAGTCCTGATTTAAAGACGTCGAGTGATGGAATATCCACCTTGTTCCAGTGGCTACTTGCCCTCACTGTTAAAAATGTGTGCCTTATTTCTAACTTGAATTTGTCAAGCTTCAGGTTCCCAGCCAGGGGATCTCATTATGCCTTTTCCTGCTAGATTAAAGAACATCCATTAGGAGAAAATTAACGTGGCTCAAACTGCCCCACCAACTCCCATGTTCCCTCCCCCAAAAAAATCACTAGTTGCTTTTGAAAAAGTAGGCCATAATTTCTAAGTAGGCCTCCATCTCTTTGTTTATCACTCTTAAGCTCCTGGGATGGGCTCAAGGCTGGCTCCTGTCAGTTATCACCTTTGACCCGAGACAGGAAAGAAACAGTTTGTAGGACTGAGCCGCATTGTGGCTTTTGAGGTTTTAGAGAATTAAAACAACAAATTGTCCATTTCTGTGAAACTGACACTTTGCTGGAGCTCCCAGAGGAATCCGAGCTCCCAAGCCAAAATCCGAAAGAGCGGTGGGAGAAAAATCAATCATTTTTTTCTAAAATACTACCCTCGATACTTTTCCTTCCGCAAATCCCTTTTTGGCTCAGATTTTAACATTTCCTTTTCCAAGTGACACAGAGATGCAGACAAACAGCTGTCTTTTTTCCCACTCCACTCAGTGCAGCTCTCAAGGACAGGGCATTGTATTCGAAACCAAAAACTCTCTCCTCTAGTCGTTTTAATAGAGAGAAATACTATGCTGGTTGCTTAACTAAAGACCTTTCCCAACCCAGCAAATGTTTTTTTGAACTTAATTGGATTTGCTCTCCATATTTCTACAGCTTTTATGTTTCTTATTTTGTGTTTTTTATAGGAAACATCTGTCTAAGTGGGAACCTGCCTTTGCTTAAGACCCTCTAAGAAATTCTGCTCCTAGATTAAAGAACATCCATTAGGAGAAAATTAACGTGGGATCTCCCAGCAGATCCAGGTTTGTCTTCCATTTTCTATGCCACAGAGGTGGATTAATCCCCACCAGATACAGGATTAGACCAAGTGAGGGACTGAAACATCAGTGCGGGACTGGTGCTGAGGCAGCGGGTCTGGGAGCTAAGGGGGTAACTGCTGGGAACAATTGGCATATGATGGAACCCGCATCTTGAATTTCTTCTGGGCACTAAATACCTGGGATGAAATCCTGACCCCACTGAGGTTAATAACAAAGCTCCCAATGACTTCAGTGGAAGCCGAAATTCACCCTGATGGGTTTCATGTGGTTAAGGAATGGAAGCCGTCTATTGACGCTTTCACTGTAACTAACTAGGTTGCCAAGAAGAGGGAAAGTGATAAGCCATCGTCAAACAGCTGAAGAAAGCGGGTGCCCATCAGTTTACTGTATCTGCAAATGAGTCTCCGAGGGAACGGTGTAGAAGCTCCTGTTGTTTGAATCATTTAATTTCGATGGGAGAAAGCACTGGAGAATAGACTGCAGGGGGGGAAGGAACAATCCAGCAATGGACGGGGAATGGGCTAATAATAATAAATAGTTACATACAATTAATCTACGCAATTAGCATACGTAATTCATCTCGACTTGATTAAGTACAGTAGGCTCTGAGATTTTCAAAGCTGGGCAGACGTCTGAGCCACATAGTTCCCCTTGAAAATATGAACTCTCCTAGCTGACTTTGAAAGTCTCAGACTGGCTTTTCCATCTTTCACTTCTGCAAAACCAGCACTCAAGTGTTTTGTACCCGTGATGACGATAACATACGTAGACGGTGCATCTGCCGTTTCCTCCCTCTGAGGCTCTTCCAGCCCTTTGCAAACAATGAATTAAGCATCTTGCACAGTTGCAAGTGGAGGAAAGATGAGCCCAGGGAGGTGAAGTAACTTGCCCTAGGGTCATGCAGCAAATCTGTGGCTTGAACACAGGTCTCCTGACTATGTTTTTTCCACAGAATCGTCCTTCCTCATTCTCCTGGCAGCTCAAGAGTAACCTCTGGTGTTTTTTCAGGATGTGCTGGGTGCTGTGCAAACATCAGGTAGCCCCTGCCACCGGAGACCTTATAGTCCAGGTTAAAGACAAGGAGAGTAACACAAGCAAATGTGTAGGGATGGGCCCACCTGCCCTTTTTAGCGCTGTCTTATGCTTGTAAAACCACTAATGGCACAGGCTAAGATTTTCAAAAGTGATCAGTTTTGTGGCCTGGAGTTTTGGATGCCTAACTTGAGACACCTTAAAGGGGACCTAATTTTCAGGCTGCGGGTCCTGAGTGCTTGCTGACAATCAGGTCCCGTTCCGTGCCTCAGCTTGCCCATCTGTAAAATGGGGATAATGAACCTTGACCACCTTTGTAATATGCTCCAAGATCTACTGATGACAAGCACTAGATAAGAGCTAGATGATGTTATTTGTTTCTTTTATTATTTGAAGGGCTGTCAAGTTGGGCACTCACAATCACTAGTCATGTATGACCAATCTTGGCCAGAGCAGTTTTCTTGCAAATCAAAAGCAGCAAACCAGCTTCCTAAGGGGGCAGTAGAATTTTGTAGGCTGCTTTATCTGCGCATAAAACCAGTTGCGTGCTTCATCATTTCCACCAGGAACTTGGAAAGCGTCAGAACAAAGCGGTGGCATATCAGCTGTCCCTCCCCAGGCTGCTGTCCGGTCGGCGGCGTGGTAAAGGATGACGAATAGCAGGACGCTGCCCGCATGTCCATGCGGGAGCTCTAACTGCCCGCTGAGTTTCTGCCTTGCTGTTGTACGATGTTACACGAACATTTTAATTTGTCTCATGAAGCACGGCTGACAAATGGACGGATCTGTTTGTGAAAAGAGGATTGGCTACTGATGATTTACAACGAGGCTTATGCACACCAGCTCAGGAGTGTTTTAACATCATGGTCTAATGGTTATTAATTCGGCTGGAATTTACGGCAATGCCTTTAATCCTGATGGACTCGTTGGGTATTTAATATAAAGATTCTAAGTGCTTCTGTGGGATTTTCTCCTAGAACTTGGCATTTAGCTAAAAGGCCCGTGTACGGCAGCTACTGTTTCGTTGAAGGCTTCTCTGTATTTTCTCCCGTTGGGCAATCATTGGGCCAGATTCTGTGCTGTGTCTCCAGAGAGATGGATCGCACAGAAGGCACAATCCAGGCAGGGTCAACGTGGCTTTATGCCACCTTTGCTGCCCAGATACCAGGCTGCTGCATGGGCCAAAATGGTCCCTGGCATAACTTAGAGCAGCCCCCAACGGCTCCAACTTATGGCAACCTTTTCTGGGAAGCAATGCAGCTCAGAATCTCCTTAGCATTGAGGACTACGGTTACTGCCCTTCCTGCCCCAGTGCAGCCTCTACTCCTGGGCTTGTGAGGATGGCAGTGAAAAGTCAATTACGTCCGCTCTGCACTGCTCTGCTGAGTTCTACCCGATCGCATAATGCTCTTTGTGGCTCCGATCCACTGCTGGATCGGTGCGTAAGGGTAGAAGTGGGGGTCCGGAATGGGTCTCATTGAATATTAGGGTACAAGAAGTCCGGGAGGGGTGTCTGAATTTTGAACGCAGACCACTCCCCCTAAATTGGCTCCAGGGATCTGTAAATCTGTCCCCCTCTTTGTTTGGCCTAGTTCACAGCAGTGTGTGGTTTTACTAAGGTTTTTAATTTCCTCTCCTTTTTGTGCTCTGAAAGTCATTTTTCTCCCCCCCTCCCCTCCAAGAGCCACCGAATCTCTCATATTCCAGGTTTGCTCTGGCCCTGTCTAATCGATCCCTGATCCAGGCCTTTTCCTCACACAGGTTGATTTTTTTTCCCCCCTCCCTGGCAAGCCAAAGTTCAGCCATGTGTTTCTGTTTAGGGGAAGTTGGCCTGACAGTTCCAGCCCTCCTCCTCGGTGGGAAAGACTTTTTCCAAAGGCCTGGAAACGTGTGAAGGCTGCAATCTGACTCCTTTGGCTTCCACTTCCCGGCAGAAAAAGAACCGCCGGTGCCAACATTTCAACCCTCCCGGGGAGGCTGGAAATATTTAGGACTCCGTCCAAGGATCAATAAAAGAAAGAACAGGCCAGGATTGTTGGGCTCCTTCAAACAATAAATTCCCGGCCCTGGGGATTCAGCGACGGTGAGGAAGGCCGGTCCAGAAGGCCGATGTCGCCATGATTCTTGGGGCATCGCAGTCATGCTGGAGAATTCAGGCCCCGATGCCTTAGAAAGCCCATTGCTGCAGAAGGGAAGAGACAGGATGTTCAGTTAATGCCGGGTGAGTATGTGTTCCCTATGGACATCCAAGGGCAGTAGTCCCCGGTTCCTACTGAAAGGGGGTAATTAGGTTAACCTCAGGTATGGGATAGTTGTGGCTCTCTCAGGTGTTCACACATTGTTTATCTGTATTAATGGAATGCCTAGTAGTCCCAGTCATGGGGCAGGCCCCCGCTGCGCCAGGCGCTGTACAAACACAAATAGTGCTTGTCCCAAGAGCTTACAATCTAAGTATAGCTGGAGACATCATCCTTGTGTGGGCTCAGAGAGCGAAACCCCTTCCAAGGAAAGAGAGGATGAGGCTGTGAATAGCGTCTCCTCTCTGTATGGGGAATAATTCCCCACTCTTTGCTCTCTGGCTGCAACTGTGGTGTTAGTGGATTGGGCTGGGAGTTGGGAGACCAGGGTCCTAGCTCTGCCACAGACTCGCTGTGTGACCTTGGGCAAGTCCCTTAATCTCTCCGTGCCTTCATTTCCCCCAGCTGTGTACTGGGGATGATACTCGCCCCTTGTAAAGCGAGTGGCTAGCCAGGGATGAATGAGCGCTATCGAGGTACTAAGCTGTGGGGGCGTTTCAGGGGACGCAGCTGCTCGTGTACCTGTGTCTCCTGTGTCTCTGCGGCCTGGCCCATCTCTTGCTGCTGGAGACCGAGGAAGGTAAAGCAGAGCAGAGCATGAAATCCAGAAACACTCTTTCCCGGCTATTTCCACAGACACCCAGAGCAGTTGGCATGTACTGGGCCCCCAACTCTACCTTACCTGGCCCCCTGGATCTAGGATTGTCACCAGCAGTCTGCACCAGTCCCACCCTCCCCGTCACTCCAGAACTGGCTTCTTGATTGGAGATGTGTTGTGGCCCAGTGATATCTGGACCAAGAAGAACTTGGCAGTCTAGGTCCAGCAGAGCCCCATCTTCCCTGGTGCTTCAGGTTGGCCAGCTCATTGGGGTGCTTGCTCTCGAGCTGGCATCTTGGCTTGGTCCCATCTTCCTGGCATTCTAGACTTGCCAGGCGCTGGGTGCATTCGCTGGGAAATAGCAATCAGAGCTGATGCCCTTTCCTTGGTTCTTCTCATTTGCCATATTTCTGTTATATTTGTCTAATGTTATGTTCACAGCATGATTAGCAAGTAGATGAAAACATACACCCTCTTGCTGGAAGATTGCCACATAGCACAACTTTATTTCTTAGAATTCAGAATGATAGCACCCAAGAAACCAAAAACAGAGAGAGAGAAAACAGGCTGCTCCCTAAGACGGTGAGGGCACAACTCACCCCACCCCACCTTTCTTTAAACCTGTTTTTTTTCCAAACTGAATCAGATGACCCAGTTCACATGGATTTTGTCAGAGCGCTGCAAGCAGGACCAGGAAATTCCTCACACGTATTGATGGTGTGTCACTGTTAACCAGTTTCCCAATAGGCCGCCTTTAGGAATTCATGTTTACCCAAAATGGGGGGCCGTGAGGCTCCTCCCAGCATCCGGTATGCTAAGGCCCCAGGACACTCAGGAACAGTAGCCTGGACTGACTCCATTGTTCCCCCTTTCCCAACTCCCCCAGCCCTGCTGTGTCCAGGCCCTAGTCATTCAGGGACTTACACCTCTCTTTCCAGGTCTCTGCGTAGCCCAAGGCCCTCGGTCATTCACTCAAGGAATTGGTCTGAGCTGGGATAACCCATGTTGGAATTTGATGGATGAAAGAAACAAATGGATGGTGATGATGATACATGGGAAACCAAGGACCCTTTGAAACTCCTTTGGCTTGCCAATTCATGTCCCGGTCTTCCCCTGTGACGGATGGAGAAGGGTGACCGAGTTATCTTTCTTCTGAGCTAGCAGCTTTATTCTTTTTCTCGGTGCAATCTGGAGCCCCTTAGCCAAAAGTGAATCCAGCTGCCAGGCAATTTCATCCATTTATCCCGTAGGATCTTTCTCTGTCACCAAACTTGACCACTGTCCAACAGCCCGTCCCCACCCCAACCCCCCGGCTGCTCTCTGTCATTCCCCTGCATCTGTTTGTCTTCCACCCCCCTCGATGTACAGGTTGTGTGTGATGTGCGCTTGGGCCAGCCCCCTTTCAAGTGCTTGGTTGTGTGTTTGGCTTCCCTTTCCCTTTTCTCTCCACACCCCCTGCCTACCCCCGTTGTGTGCATCTCTGGCTGACCCCCTTCCTCTCCGTCTGTGCTGGCTGAAACGAAGAACACGGGTCACCATCTGTGACTTCCTTTATGAGCCAAAATTGTTGGGGTTTGGCTTCTGTTACAGCTGGTCTGATGCAATCGCTTCCTCCCTGTCCAACAGAGACACCCTGGGAACGAGGAGGAGAAGAGAGGCTTTCCCCAAAACCTTTGAGGTATGGGGCCTGAACGGGTCTAGAGATTAGAATCCAGAATTGCATAATTCACCACTGGACCTCCTCCAGCGAGGAGATCTGCACCCACGGAGAAATTGACAGGAGTTGGAGGTGAGGCATTTTCAGTGCTTATTTCTGAGGCCTTGTCTACACTAAAAGAACAGGAGTACTTGTGGCACCTTAGAGACTAACAAATTTATTAGAGCATAAGCTTTTGTGGACTACAGCCCACTGCTACTCTGAAACTTGTCTACACTGGCATTTTAGCCCAGACTGTAGCTGCTGCAATGGAGCAAACCCCTAGCGTAGGCCCAGTTTGCACTACCGAAAATTCTGCTGCACCGCTGCAAACTGTCTACACTAGGGCTTCGCCTGGGTGTGTCTTAAATCTCGCTGTGGGTGAGGCCGAAGGGTATATCTGTAGTGGAGTTGGAAGGTGTCAATTACAGCTCGGGTAGACCTACCCCTGCTAGCTGGGATTGAGCGGATGTGCTAAAAATAGCAGCCTACCCATGGCTAACTGTCACAAGTACGTACCTAGGATCTTCAACAGGATTGTATTGAGGGTGACTCCCCTCTCTGGCCTTTGCAGCTCTGTGGCTATTTATAGCGCACTATTTCAGTTGCAGCTAGCGTGGGTATGTCTACTCGAGCTGGAACTTGTATCTTCCAGCTCCAGTCCAGACATACCCTTTGGCCTGGCCTCCATCAAGTTTTAAGATACACCAATGCAAAGCCCTCGCGCAGAAAACTAGCACGGATATGCCCTCCCAAGCTGGCAATTACACATCCAGCTCCCGTGTAGACATACCTTAAGTGACGTGGTACCAGGAGCGCTGCCAGCTTTTTTGCCGCCCTAGGCGGCGGAAGGTCCCGCCCCCGAAATACCGCCGATGACCGGGGCGGCCGAAGATCCGGCCGCCGCGGTCGCTACCCCCCAAATGTTAGTGCTCTAGGCGACCACCTAGGTCGCCTAATGGGTTGCGCCGGCCCTGCGTGGTACCAGAGACAATCAAGACCTACTCTGATCTAATCACCGTGGATCCCAGGTGCGCAAAACCCACCTATGATAATAGAAGCTAAGGAGAATGAGGAGGGCGATTAAGAGGAAGCAGAGGAAAGAGACACCCCTGAGAAATCCTTCAAAGGGCCAACTGCCATCAAAACCGTGTTGCTCCCTTGGCCAGCGCTCTGTGCGCACAACTGGTAAACAGCTGCCGAGCCTCTCCCCAGAGGTGGTTGCACGTCACTGGTGCGCTTCTGAAGTTTACTGCCTTGTAAAGGCGTTCGGGGGCCCCTCCGGATGAAAGGCTCACTGTTAAATGCCAGCTCATTATCACTAATGTTGTTGTTAAGTTCCAAGTGAAACACTTAAGGCCCAGCGTCCTCTAATGACGGGATAATTAGAGAGGCGGCTCGGTTGCTGTAGTTTTACAAGGCTGTAATGAAGCTCTCACAGGGCTGGGCTCTCGCTTCAGGCGGGGTGAGGGAATTGGGTTCTTGCCAAGGAAATGGTGAACAGGAGCCATCTTACCCTGTCTATTATTATTATTATTATGCTGCAGCTGTAACAATGAGCATCATTAATAAGAATCCAGCTTCTTCTCCAACCCACCCCTTTCCCAACAGCTCAGGAGTAACCACCTTGGTTTCATGGCCAACTGGGAGATGCGTGGAGGAGAATACATCGAAGGGCCACTTGCACTCTCCCTGCTGTGGTTGCAGCCTTTGCCTGGAGTTCAGAAACCTGCTGCAGTGCTGGGAAGAGGGTGGCCTTGGGGCGTAGCAGAGCGGAGATGGGGATGGGGCGACAGCGATGGGCTTTGCTCTTTCCTCCACTCTCTCCTCCTCCGCAAGTGGGGAATTGCGGAGCAAGAATCAGGGTTCAGCATAGCCCTTCCGTCCCCGCCACCCCCCAACATTAAATAAGTGGGCACATGTTGCTAGTCCATCCGCTGTGTCGAGCCAGCTGTAAAAACTCCCTGACACCAGCCAGTCTTCTGCTGACCTAGCGCTGCCAGCCAGTCTGCCGTGCAGCTTTGGAAACGTTTGGCCGTCTCTGCTGTCCGCCAGATGTTCTCATTCCAGGACACTTGGTTTCCAGCATTTGGTCCTGATGTCAGTGAGGGCTTCGAGGCTCGCTTCCCACTGGCAGGAAATTCACTGGCACGTCCACTCCAGCATGCGCCGGCGGTGCCAAGAATAATACATGAAGACCCCCAAGTCTCATGACAGATAAAGGACTGTGGGAGGAAGGAGACTTAGAAATACTGTTAAATCTTGGATGGGGATATGGAAGAAGCAGGGAGGCTGGAGAGAGCAGCAGATGTGGGAAAGAGACGGGACTGTCTGTCTCATGGGATCCACAGGCAGTGAGAGTTTGAGATATCCATCTTAAGTACTGATATGGCGCTCATCTGAGCGCCTCACAATCGTTAATGCATTTATCCTTGCACAATCTCTGTGTGGCAGCCCAGTTATCCCCATTTTACAGTTAACCCAGTCACGGAGAGACCAAGTGACTTGCCCAAGGGCATCCAGGAAGTCTGTGGTGGAGCTGGGAATCGAATCTGGGTTTCCCTAGTTCTAGGCTAGTGCTCCTAATCACCGGACCGTCCTTCCCCTCTTTAACCCGCTAAGGGATTGTGTCTTTGGGCCTAACACAAATGGCCAAATATGAGTGCTTGTGCCACACTGAAAAGGGAAGCTGTGGGATAGTGTAAAGGAAATTGAATGAGATGTCAAAGTACATTGTACAGATTGTATCAATTGCTGCTGATGAAAGAGGGATCGGATGTTTACATGGATAACAAGAAGAGTCAAAGTTAGAACCATTAATACTAACAAAAAGATGTTGGAAAAGAGAGAAACCTCAAGCTTTGGGTTTTAAAGCCGTCCCTAAACCAGTCTCTCAATCCTAATCTAAAATTAGGGTGAGGCCTTCATGGGGGGCAGGTTATCCCACATTTGTCTTCTGCAGGATTCTTATACCTGCCTCTGAGCTGGCATCAGCTGACGGCCACTGTCAGAGACGGGGCCTGGATCTCATCCACTCTGGCAACTCCTCTGTACATCTCGAATTCACTAACAACCTCCATTTTAAACAAGATGTCAATCATTGCCTCTATTCCCAGAATTGCCTCCAGTTTGCCAGGGTCTAGGGACCCTGGTGCTGAATGTAGGTACCAGCATGTCATGGAGTGCACAGGGCCCTGGCAGTAACCTATCAGGAAGCAGGATTAGATGGGTCCTGCTGATAGGTCTGGAGATGAGATACCGCAGCAGGTGTGAACACCTGGTTTGAGATGGTACTGGGTATCTGGAGGTGGCACTCCAGACTAGCTGGTCTTCTGGTAGTACGGCAGAGCCAACTTCTGAGACAAGCTCTGGAGTTTACACAGATCTCTTCTTCGGGTCTGGGAAATGTCTTGCATGGGGAGCAGCTCCCAGTCCCAGCTGAAGACCCCGGCCATTGAAGTTCTACATTTCCCTTTGTTTTATTTAATGAGGTTATTTGCATGGAAATGGCAGCCCCGCTGCTTCGGGGTGTCATCTGTTCCTGCTGCTTATTTCTCGCTTGAAGTAATAATCCTCACGTTCTGACATAGCCGTTTCCACTGCAACTAATTGTGATGGCACATAGACAAGTGTGTGTGTGTGTGTGTGTGTGTGTGTGTGTGTGTGTGTGTGTGTGTGAAATCAGCAGTAGGGGAGCTAATGAACTCCACACAAGGATCAAAGGTCCAGCTGTCCCAAATAGGAGGGGGAGAGGACAACAGAAAACATGATATGGAAGAAGAATTGATTCAGTTCAAAGTTTTCTCCATGTAACGTCATTGGTTCACTGAGAATAGTCTCCTTCCTCTGTTGCACAGTCCCTCCCTTCCCATGCTCTTGCCACTCGCAGCTTTCTTCAAGGCAGTGTTGTCTAGTGGTTCTAGCAGGAGTTTGGGAATCTGGAATCCTGCATTCTATTCTCAATTGCTCTGTGATTTTAGGCATGTTCTCCGGTTTTAATATTAATGATTATAGAGCAGCTCAATTTGGGGGCGGGGAGGTGACCTATCCTCCAGGAATTTATCTAGTTCAAAAAAGAACCCTGTTATAGTCTTGGCCTTCACAACATCCTCTGGCAAGGAGTTCCACAGATTGACTGTGCATTGTACTTCCTTTTGTTTGTTTTAAACCTGCTGCCTATTAATTTCATTTGGTGGCCCCTAGTTCATGTATTATGAGAAGGAGTAAATAACATTTCCTTATTTACTTTCTCCACACCAGTCATGATTTTATAGACCTCTATCATATCCCCCGCCCCCCAGTCATCTCTTTTCCATGCTGAGAAGTCCCAGTCTCATTCATCTCTCCTCATACGGCAGCCATTCCATATCCCTAATCATTTTTGTTCCCCTTTTCTGAACCTTTTCCAAGTCCAATATATCTTTTTTGAGATGGGGCGACCACATCTGTACGCAGTATTCAAGATGTGGACGTACCATGCATTTATATAGAGGCGATATGATATTTTCTGTCTTATTATCTATCCATTTCTTAATGATTCCCAACATTCTGTTCGCTTTTTTGACTGCCGCTGCACATTGAGTGGATGTTTTCAGAGAACTATCCACAATGACGCCAAGATCTCTTTCTTGAGGGGTAACAGCTAATTAAGACCCCATGATTTTATATGTATAGTTCGGATTATGTTTTCCAATGTGCATTACTTTGCATTTACCAACATTGAATTTCATCTGCCATTTTGTTGCCCAGTCACCCAGTTTTGAGAAATCCTTCTGTAGCTCTTCGCAGTCTGCCTGGGACTTAACTATCTTGAGTAGTTTTGTATCATCTGCAAATTTAGCCACCTCACTGTTTACCCCTCTTTCCAGATCATTTATGAATATGTTAAATAGAACTAGACCCAGTACAGACCCATGGGGAACACCACTATTTACCTCTCTCCATTCTGAAAACTGACCATTTATTCCTACCCTTTGTTTCCTATCTTTTAACTAGTTACCAATCCATGAGAGAACCTTCCCTCTTATCCCATGACAGCTTACTTTGCTTAAGAGCCTTTGGTGAGGGACCTTGTCAAAGGCTTTCTGAAAATCTAAATACACTATATCCACTGGATCCCCCTTGTCCACATGCTTGTTGACCCCCTCAAAGAATTCCAGTAGATTGGTGAGGCATGATTTCCCTTTACAAAAAACATGTTGATTATTCTCCAACAAATTATGTGTCTGACAATTTTGTTCTTTACTATAGTTTCAACCATTTCAGAAGTCAGGCTTACCAGCCCATAATTGCCAGGATCACCTGAAGAGCCCTTTTTAAAAATTGGCGTCACATTAACTATCCTCCAGTTATTTGGTACAGAAGCTGATTTAAATGATAGATTACAGATGACCGTTAGTAGTCCTGCAATTTCACATTTGAGTTCCTTCAGAACTCTTCGGTGAATACCGTCTAATCCTGGTGACTTCTTATTGTTTAGTTTATCAATTTGTTCCAAAACCTCCTCTAATGACTCCTCAGTGTGGTGGGGAGGGGGAAAGATTTCATTTCACAGGAAATTTAGAAATTGTGAAATTTCCCAGAAAACAGGAAACCCAGTTCCCGTCCAGCTCTGCCAGGAGTTCCTGGATCCAGAACCTTTTTGCTTAGTCCACAAGGCCCCTCCACATCTCAGAAGTAAGCAAGGATACTTATTACCTGACAATGTGATTGCAAGTCTTGATCTCTGAGAAGCTCTTTGAGATCCTTGCGTGAAAGTGGCTGTGGATAATTATTAATGTCTATGGGCTGAGATGTTCAAAGGGTCTTAAGGGAACGAGGCACCCAGTGCCGCTGAACATCAATGGGAGTTGGGGGCCCAAAAACCGTTCAGCTCATATGCAGTGAAAGGCCCCCTACCTCAGTGTAATGTTGTCCCTTTGGCCCGAGCAATTAGCTAATATTTGGGGCCTTGCAAGGTTGTTTCAGCTAGTGACATGAATCTGATGTATTCTTGGTGTAATCTATTTACAAAAAATGTACATAAATCCTGTTTCCCCTAACATACCAGGGAGGCAGTTTCCTTGCTCCCAAGTCTGCCACTCCCATGAGCTCTGTGCCCAAGAAGTGCCATCTCTCTGCTTCACTCTTACAACCTCTCCTGGGTTTCTGCCTCCAACAGACACTACTGGCAGGGCCAGGGAAACCCCTGTTAATCTACCATTGTCTGCAGCTGTTTTTACCGCATAAAGGGCAGCGGCGTATTATCGCCTAGGCGGACAAGGCCTAGGCCTAGGGGGGCAAATTTGCAGGGGCAGCAAATTTAAGCACCCACGGAGAAGATCCCCTCCCCGCCCCGCCCCGCCACTCCAGCTTGCCTCCGCCTCCTCCGCGAGCGCGCTGCTGCGTCCTGTTTCTCTCCCCTCCCTCCCAGCGCTTGGGCCACGAAACAGCTGTTTCGCGGGGCAGGGAGGGAGGGGGGAGGAGGGGGAACACGGTATGCTGGGGGAAGAGGCGGGGCGAGGGTGGGGATTTGGGGAAGGGATCCAATAGGAGCAGGGAGGGGGGTGGAGTTGGGGCAGGGACTTTGGGGAAGGGGTTGGAATGGGGGCGGGAAAGGGTGGAGTCGGGGCGGGGCGGCAATTATTTCAGGGCCTAGGGGCGGCAAAATCATTAATCCGCCACTGATAAAGGGGCCTGAAAGAAAGGGCTTGGTCACTGAATGGCTGGCTTTAACGCGGTCTGTGGTTGTCTTTGGATCCAAGACTCCTCTGATGGCAGCCCTTAGTACCTTTTAGCATAACAAAAATAAGCATCTCTCTTTTCCTCCTCTCCTGTACTCCTCTTCCTCTGGTACCATTCCCACCTCTCCACCGACCCCACGACACACAAACCCACTGCCTTTTCCTTCAAGAATCGCCCTCCTTTGCTTTTTCTTTCACTTCTTACTGACAGGTTTTGGAGGTCAGCCCTCTGAATACTCATATTTGTAGATCCCAAGGCCAGCAGGGACCCCGTGATCACCTCGTCTGACCACCCGTGCCACACAAGCCAGAGGACATCCCACAGCAGCAGAATCCCTAGAGCAGAGCTTTCAAAAAACAACAACCCATCTTGATTTTAAAATAGTTGGTGGTGGAGAATCCACCATAACCCTTGTAAATTGTTCCAGTGCTTAATTCCCCTCGCTGTTAAAAACGTACACAGTCTGAATTTTTCAAGCTTCAACTTCCAGCCACTGAAGAGCCCATTATTAAATAGTTGTTCCTCGTATAGGTACTTAGACTGTGACCATATCACCCCTGAACCTTCTCTTCGCTAGGCTAAATAGATTGAGCTCCTTGCATCTATCACCATAAGGCAGGTTTTCGAATCCTTTAATCCTTCTCGTGGCTCTTCCCTGAACCCTCGTCAATTTATCAACATCCTCCTTGAATTGCGAGCCCCAGAACGGACGCAGGGTTCCAGCCATCATAGCGAATGACTGAGTTTTCCAAAAAAAGATTAGCGACGGAGAGTGCTCCAATTCTGAGGGCCCAACTTCCACCACCTTTAAAGGGATGGATGCTCAGGACCTTCTGAAAACCAGGCCTCTTTAAGAGGACCTCAGCGGGCTCCCAACGTCATGAGTCAATTTTGACCGTGGATTATGACTCCCTGTCTCAGACAGGGTAATGCATGGGAATGCGGCACTGAGCAGTGAGGATATTGTGAGCTGCATTTCCCCTACACCTGGTCTGGTCTCAGTTGCCCCTGGGGAGACCTGAATCCCATCTGACGGTTCTTTTCCTGCTGATGAAGCAGTGTGATCTCATGGTCGCTGGGCGTCAGCTGTCACTGGCTGTCTTGCAAGATGCCAAAATTCTATCCCCAGCCCCAGCTTTGATGTCTTGTCTTTATCAGCCTGGCGCTTTCCCCTCGGTCTGCAGCCTCCCACGCCATGTTACTGGCTCAAGGCTGTCAGCTAGCCTGAGCCCTGCTGCTGGTGTGATGACAGTGGCAGGCCTTTCAAAACACGGGTGGTCTCGCCAGGATTGTTGCTGGCTATCAAACAGGGCCTGCTTGTCCGAGCTGGTCTCGTTAGAGCTCCCAGCAGGCTTCCTACAAACCGCAGATCTGTCCTGAACCCTTTAAAAATCCCATCAGATGGGAACCGGGGAGGATCTGTGTGAGGGAAGGCCGGGCTCATGTGACAATCTGCCAGGCAATCAACCTGGGAAATCGCAGCCATTTCCAACAGGAAATGGAAAAATTCAGGCAGGTGTCAGTTCTGGAAGGAAAATGCAAAACCTTTAATGCTGCACAGTGCTGTCCGGCCAGGATCCATATAATAACATATGGATGCTTCTTTCCCATACCCCCCTATACTGAAGGAGGCTGTGTGGGCTGTTGCAAGGGCACCGGACTGGGAACTAGGAGCGCTGGGTGCTATCACCCGCTCTGCCACTGACCTGCTGCGTGACCCTGGGCAAGTCACTTCTACTCTCTGTGCCTCTGTTTCCCCTCCCAACCTTTGTCGTGACTCTCCAGGGACAGGGCTGGTCTCTCACTGTGTCTTTGTGAAGCGCCTGGCACAATGGCCCTCTGCCGAGGTTTAAAGGTGCTACTAGAATACAAATACTCTCTGCAGTGCCTCCTTTATAGAGCACTATTCTGTTAGACTCTAGCTACGATTCCACTTACAACCCGCCCCACTCCCCCGCTAGTGTGCATACACTGACGCCCAGCCGTGGGCAGGGACACCCTCTTTACAGGGGAGGAGACCGGCTTCAGGCATTGAAGATTGGGTTGGGATCCAGCATCAATTCCTGGCTCTGACACAGACTTTCTTTGTAACCTTGGGCACATCATTTAATCTCTCTCTACCTTGGGTCGCCATCGGTAAGCTGGGGATATACTGGCTGTCTCTCGTTAGATTGTAAGTTCTTAGGAGGCAGGGACTGTGTGTCTGTGCCTGTAGGTGGAAAAAGGGATGTACGTAGCATGTGATGGGGCATGCCCAGCCCACACTGGCCAGGAACAGGGTAATGATCAGCTATCGCTGTAGTAAGTGTCAGTTTTGGATGGAGGGGTTCAATTGGGAGCGGGGGGGGGGGGGTGAAGCGCCCAGCTCAGCTGGGAGCTGGCTGGCTGGGAGGGGGAGCAACCCGCCAGCTCCCTCTCTGTGAGAGGAGCTGGGAGCAGGCACTGACTGCAGACTGTGGCCTGCCAGAGCCTCCCAGAGGAAAGACAGGCATGACGCGGGGCTGTTG
This sequence comes from Malaclemys terrapin pileata, assembly GCF_027887155.1. Lineage (NCBI taxonomy): Eukaryota > Metazoa > Chordata > Testudines > Emydidae > Malaclemys > Malaclemys terrapin. The sequence continues at coordinate 10,318,459 of NC_071529.1, forward strand.
GTTTGATTTGCTCCCAGTGACTTTGCCTATTGTTGCTGAGTAAGGACAGGAACAGCCAGATAAACACCCGCTGGCTTTTCAACCCAACCGGGAATGCAGCTCGTAACAACCATCACGCAGCCCTGTCTGTACAGGGCCTTGGTATCCATGTACACCCGACACCCGTGCATTTCAGCCCACACGCATGCCGTCCTCCTTCCTCCAGCATTTCCCTCCCACGCTGATGCACGTGGCCCACTTCCATTTCACCCAGGCTGCATCAGAGCCCCCTTCCCCCACATTCAGACTCTGGGATGGAGACTTTATAGGTTCTCGTACAACGCTTTCTCCTTCTGGATGTCGTCCTGGGCTATTTCGCAATGATTTCTTGCTTTCATTTGCTCGCTGGCTCCAACGATTGTGTTTACTAAATGTATTCTAATGTAGTCACCTTTCACCTCCCGACTAGACGCCTATTGATCCAGTATAGATCCCAACGAAAGGCTGTTATGAAAACAAACGCTCCCCAGCTCTATCAGCACCGTCAACAGCTTCACTGGAGAGAACGGGATCTGGGAATGGAGGCTTCTGGGATGGCAGCTAGCAGCAGAGGGCACTCTTGCCAACCTTTAGTGTTCTGTTCATAGCATACACCCAGAGAAGCTGGATAAAAATCTAAAATACTTTTGCTGGAAGCCTGCAATGCAACATGACTGTCAATCTTGGAATTCAGAATGGCCCTCAAGAACCCCAAAACAGAGAGAGACAAAGCAGGCTGCTCCCTAGGGCCCAACTCAGCCCACCTTACTCTAGGCTGGTTCTCTGCAGACTGGTTGTACAGGGCCCAGATCACACGACCCTTAGCGTTCAAGCAGGACCAGGAAATGTGATGTCTTGTAATTTTAAGACAGCTTTCAGCATACCATGACGAGCTGCTCAGTCGGAAAGGAATCACAAAGGCTGAAATACGAGGGATGGAAATGCCTTCTTTTTGCCGGCTTGATCACCGTGGGAGAGCAGCCCCGAGGGCTGAGAGTACAGAGGATGGCCATGCTCCCTGGGGTCAATACAAGACATGCTGAGACGGATTAATAAAATGTCTTAAGCACCTGAGTAACCAAAGAAAATTGTCTTATTCTCAGAGCCTGTGACTCTAGAGATCTGGGTCCAATTCCCAGCTCTGCCGCAGACTTCCTGTGTCACTCTGGGCAAGTCACTTAATCCCCCGTGCCTCAGTTTCCCCCTTATCTGTAATACAAGGCTGATAACACCAAAGGGTGATGGTACCAAAGGACACATTCAGCAGTGGTTGTGAAGGACTCAGATGATGCAGTGGTGGGCGAGGAATAAGTATCGAGAGAGAGAAAGAGCAAGTACTGAAAGGACCACGCTGCAGAAGCGTGCTGCAGAATGTGAAAGTGGACGACAGGAAAAGACTGTGGGTGGAGTAACGCCTCACCCAGGTCACTGAAGAAGCCACTCGGGGGCTGTTGGAAGGCAGGGCCTGCCAGTTCCTGACATATACCATATGTTACTTGCACCCTCCGGTGTCCAACTCTGCTTGGGTGGGAGGGCTGTTTCAGTGCCATAAAACACTCTGCTTTCTGACAGCTGTTTCCTGCCAGAGCTGCAGTTGGTGAGGAAGAGGGGATCAGTTTTCGATGGGAGACCCCTTACACGTTTTCAGACTGGAGAGCTTCCATTGGTCCAGTGGAAGGAGCCTCCGGGAAAATACAGCAGGGGTCAGGGGCCAAGTGGAGCTACTGGACAAAGCGACTGCACTCAGGATACTGCAGTGTCTCTTGCTGCCTGGAGGGTGGGTCCCTGCTCCAAGCTGGAGTGGGCACGTGCAGGGGAGATTTATCAATGGGGTCGTTTGTGATTCTAAGGTCCTGGGAAAACCGAGTATTGCTAGTACGCCGCATGCAAGCAAGTGCTCCTTGCTGCCTTATACACAGCCCCTACTGCTCCCACGCATTCACCGACGATGCACGCACTGCAAACACCTGACGACACACACAGTGCTGACCTTTCCAAAGCAACCTGGCAGATCACCTAGGTGAATGCGCCGCTGAGCCAGCCTGCCAGAGCTGGAGTTACTTTGTACTCCTTAAATAGCCATTCAGATGCACAGGTTCAGGTTGGGCCTTGTAGATCAGCATCTGAACAGGTGTGCATGGCTGGCTCGTGTAGGGGATGGGAGAGCCAAGAAGACTGGCCCTGCTCTTGGGAGCAAGGTGTGGGTGTGGTGGGGCACCAGTTGAAGAGATAAGAAAGGGGGCAACTTTCTCCAGCTCAACTTGTGCTATAGCGAATTCTACAGCCGTGGCCCCTCCATGGACAGTGCATCCTCCCCACCCCTGCCGACGATTGTATGTGGCCGAGTTGGAATCTTTGGATAAAGTGCTGCAAGAAAGGGCAGGAAGTAGCCATCAATCGCTTTTTATTTAACCTCTCCTCCCCTTCTCTCCCCAGCATCTCTCCCAGAGGCAATGGAGAGGTAACCCACAGGAGAAAGAAGGCTCCTGGAATATGCTGCGTGGCTGCCAAACATCAACATGTGCGACCATAAAACGCAGCCCCGGGAAGCGGAATGCGATAATCTCGGACCTGAAATTGTGAGCCATGGGAGGTGAGAGATGGAAGAGGTAAGAACCGAGATGTACCAGCTGCTTCTCCCCAGGTGTCCTCCTCATGGCACTGGGAAAGGGCCGTCTCTTGGGGTGCTAAGAATGATGTCATGTCTAGGCTCCTTACTGTCTGTGGGGCAAGTAGGAGGGGATTCTTCCTGGAGGTTCTCGTATCCTAATTCCTTCCCCCTTCTCCCTCCCTTGCCCCCCCCCCCATACAAAGCCTCACTCAATCTCCTGCCACACAGCTGGGCTGCAGCCCTGGGAGATCAGAGCACATAAAATCCCTTTCCAGAACGAATCTGAGGGGCTTTAATCTCTTGGCTCTTTCTCTGAGCTGCATCAGATACTTGACACATTTAAACCCTGTGACCCTCAGCCCCGCTCCGGTCTCCTCTCTTTAGCAGTTCCGAAGGGAACAAAAGGGTGGATGTTAAAGGGTGGCCAGATAGGACCACTGAGCAACCTGGGGCTTACAAGGAATGGTGTATGGAGAGCACAGTAATGCTTCAGTAGAGGAAGGGGATTGGAGAAATCTCTCTCTCTGGTCTAAGAATCTGTCTCCCTCGGCTGATGTTTTGAGTGACTTGGTGGTTGAGCCCAGCTGCAGAAGAGCGTGTGATGGGCCATCTCCGCTCTCCCCTGCCCAGCAGAGGCTGTTGTAGTGACCTGGTGCCTCTGGAGACAGAGGGGTTCACAGGAGAACTTAACCTTCCATGAAAAGCATCAATATATGAGAAAAAATATGCAGGGCTGCTAACAGCTAACGGCTCCCTGGAGATCAGTGTGAGCCCCTAAAGGGCAGCTGGCCAGGGGTTTATCCCCACAACTACTTAAAAATCAAACATTTCTATTTTTTTTGCGGGGGGGGAGCCTTTCTGGGTGAAGTTTAATGCTGGTGAATATGAACCTGCTGGTGGGAATTGTGCCAGGTGGAGATTTAGAAAGGGGCCATGTCACAGGCTTCTTCTGTTCCTCAGATGCTACACTTCACTGCTGCCTGGTAGCGTCCCGGGCTGTTGTTTCAATCCTTCGCCCTTAGGCAACCTAGCTAGTGCCCCTCCATCCTGACCTGCAGCCACCGCGTTCTGTCTCGGGCTGGGCAGAAGAAAGCGGCGATGCCTTCAAAGCGGCAGGAAAGGAGGGCTGAGCAGTGGCATTCCTGCTTGAACTAGAAGTGGGGAGCGAGAAGCAGCAAGAGTGGAGGGAAAGGAGAGGCAGTGAGTGATAAAGCCAAGAGAGGATCAAAGACCCGGACAAGAGAGGCGGGACCGAGGAGGATTTTAGTGACACCAAAGAAGGGACAGGACTTCACGAGGGACCGACGATGCGGGGAGAAGGAGAGAGCTGGAAGTGGACAGTTGGTGACAGAGAAGGGCAGCTTGGGATGAGGAGAAGAGTTTTCCGGTTTTGAAGAGCGGGTGGCAGCCTGTCTGGCATGCCAGGCTGGAGAGCAAGTGGCAGGTGGGCGCTGTCGATAACGCGCTGGGAGCCAGAGCTAAATGGGAAGAGTTGTAGGTAGGCTTGGCGGGGACTGGAGGTGCAAAGGTCTATCCGGAGAGGTGTGAATGGAGAGAAGAGATTGATCGTAAAGTGAAGGATCTCAGCAGAGTTCGAGCAAGAGCGGAGGGAGCGAATGCTGTGGGTTAGTGGCACAGAGGAAGCAACGGGGCCAGACTGCACATGACCAGGAGAAATAGATTCGGTGTCCGTTTCCACATTATTTCAGCTAGGAATCCTTCTCCAGCCTTTCTGACCCTGCACCCCTAGGGTGACCAGACAGCAACTGTGAAAAAACAGGACAGGGGGTGGGGAGTAATAGGCGCCTATATAAGAAAAAAAAAAAACCCAAACAGGACTGCCCCTATAAAAACGGGACATCTGGTCACCCTATGCACCCTTGCTGTCCCTCTCCCACCCTATCCCCTTCCAGCCAGCCTCTTTTCTGACCTGCAGTGACCCTGGTCAGGGCTGGTGGAAAAAATTTCCATCAACCCTTTTAATTTTTTTTAACGGAAAATTGGATTTTCGACTGAACGGAAAATGGTCGCGGAAAGTGCCTGCTTTTACTGAGAGAAATCCAAACACTTTTTGTTGGGAAACTGAAAATTAGCGTCTGAAGGGCACCGAAATGACCGTGTTTTTCATTGCCAAAAATGGAGAGAAAAAAAGATTAGTTTTCAACAACATTTTTCGGGATGGGGGGGTTGCAAACACCCTCCCCTCACCCCCCCCCCACACACTTTTTCAACCTGCTCTGTTTAGGTCAAACCTGGGCCTTGCCTGAATGGAGCCTGAAAATTGCCCATTGCTGTGCAGGGATTTTGACATGGATGACAAAGGGCAACTGCAGACTCGACGGAGCCCATCACGCTCTTGCTAGCCAAGTTCAATGTGTCTTATCTGGGGGACGCTTCCTGGATCAGCCTGGGGTAGGCGTCAAACTTGAAACACCCAAGCCCCAGCTGGCTTTGTGTTTACCCCAAACTTGGGCTGGAAAGACCTAGCACTGCTCTTCTGCTTCAGCTCCTAACTAAGCTCGGAGCAGACACTGGGAGGAGATGACCAGATGGCACAACCGCCAGGGGGATGCTTGAAGCTGGATCTTGGGGGGCGGGGTGGTGGAAGCAGATAGTTACAAATATTCAGTGAATCCCAACAGCCCCAGGGCAGAGGCAGCGGGTCTAGAGCAGGGAGGATGTGCGATCACTGCCTTGCATGGTTCTTCAAACCTCAAGGGAAAGGGCGGCCAAGTGGCCTGAGACTTGACAGACCCCGGTTCTATCAACTTCTCTCTCACAAGCTTCCTTGGGCAAGTCGCTTAGTCTCCCAGTGTCTCAATTCTTATTCCTCTGCCTATCCAGATCTGACCCAGGGCAGAGGCTCTTTATGTCATGTGTTTAGCGGCGGCTCCAAGCACCAGCGCAGCAAGCGCGTGCCTGGGCCGGCAAGCCGCAGGGGGCGGCCTGCCAGTCGCCGTGAGGGCGGCAGTCAGGCTGCCTTCGGCAGCGTGCCTGTGGGAGGCCCGCCGGTCCCGCGGTTTCGGCGGCAATTCGGCGGCGGGGACCGGCGGACCGCCCGCAGGCATGCCACCGAATCGGCGTGACCAGCGGACCGCCCACAGGCGTGCTGCCGAAAGCCACCTGCCTGCCATGCTTGGGGTGGCGAAAAACATAGAGACGCCCCTGCCTGTGTTTGTACAGTGCAAGCACAGAGGGGGTCTGGTTCATATCTGGGGCCCGTAGGTGTGGCTACAATCCAAATAAATAACAATCAAAGTGGCGGTGCTGCGTTCGCATTTGCTCCCCGTTCTCTGCTATCCCCTGCAGTCGCTGTGGGGAGATGAGAGAGCCACGCTCCTCGGGGACCGACGGCATCCCTCGGCTTCCAGCACTGGAGAAAGCCAGGTGTCAACCCAGCTTAATTTGTTTTAAATTAATTTGCAGAGGAGGGAGCCGGAGGAGGCTGAAAGGTGAAAGGGGCTTTTCCTGGAGCCTTGCCAACTGGGAAATATCCTTCGCAATTTCTTTGTGAAAGCTCTGGTGGCTTCCCGGGGAGGGAGACCCAAGTTCTATTCAATTAGGAGTAATAAAGCCATGTTTTCCTGCCTCCTAATCCCCAACAAGGTAGGGAATTTTCATGGGCAATCGGTTTAACCCACTGCTTGATCAGTTAATCCATCTCCCAGCCTCATCGCCAGCCCCTCTGAAGCACGGTTTTGCTTTCACGGCACACAGGAGCGGAAAGTTTCAGGTTAGAAGGCCTAGGCTTACATTTAACCACGGGGCAGGCTTTACGGTGAAACTTGCCCACCAAAGTAGCTTGAGTTGGATTTTCTGCCGTGCAAGTGTTCAGTCCCTGATCATACATCTGCGACCTTTCTTCCAGGGAGAGCTCTTTCCAGGGTGAAAAGAAGCACCATTCATCAGTTCCAAGGCCAGCAGGGACCCCGTGATCATCCAGTCTAATCTCCCGCGTAACACTGGCCAGAGAACTTCCTCAGAACAATCCCTGTTTGAATCCGTGCCGATCTTTCCCAAAACTGTCCAATCTTGATTTAAAAATGGCTAGTGATGGAGAATCTGCCACAGCCCTTGGTAAGTTGTTCTAGTGGTTAGTTACTCACCCTCGCTGTTAAAAATTGACACCTTATTTCTAGTCTGAGTTTGTCTAGCTTCAACTTTTAGCTTTTGGATCCTGTTAGATCTTTGCCTGTTCGACTGAACTATTTGTAGGTGGTTATGAACGGGAATCAAGTCACTCCTTAATCTTCTCCCCCCCTTCCCCAGCTAAATAGAGTGAGTTCCTTGAGTCTTTCACAAATAAGACACCATCGTAGGCAGAAAACATCAGCTGGGAAAGGTCAGTCCAATCCTGGGTGGACTGAATCCAGGGTGAGACGTGATTAGTTCTTGGGTTCGGATCCTGGCTCCGTCACAACTTCCTGTGTTCTCCGAATCATGTGGCTGCTCTGTGCCTCAGTTTCCCTATCTGGAAAAGGGCGATAATGCTACTTCCCTATCTTATCTGTTAATGTTTGTGCACCGCTTGGGAAATACAGCATGTCCTACAAATGCTAAGGATTATTTTGTAACAGATCCATGCCCATCTAGAATATCACAGCTGTCCCTATACTGTATGGTGTGAACATCCTGACAGCAAGGTAGATGGGACCCATATCCTCCTGCTCTACGAAGCACAAGCCCCCACTGCACCTGAATTTAAAAGTGACTCTCCATTATCTATGAGCTGTATAGGGCCTATGACACACCACAGAGGAGTTCCAATTCTGATCAGTAGAAGACAGCACTAGCCAATTAGTTACAACACAGGTGCCAAGGGGTGGTGACACTTGTTGAATTTCCCACACTCGCATGCCACGCTATGTGAGTGAGGCACAAGATGGGAAGAAACACAGTAAAAGAACTAAAAAAGAGCCACCGTGGCTTAACAACCATGTAAAAGAAGCAGTGAGAGATAAAAAGACTTCCTTTAAAAAGTGGAAGTCAAATCCTAGTGAGGCAAATAGAAAGGAGCATAAACGCTGCCAAATTAAGTGCAAGAATGTAATAAGAAAAGCCAAAGAGGAGTTTGAAGAACGGCTAGCCAAAAACTCCAAAGGTAATAACAAAATGTTTTGTAAGTACATCAGAAGCAGGAAGCCGGCTAACAACCAGTGGGGCCCCTTGATGATCGAGATACAAAAGGAGCGCTTAAAGACGATAAAGTCATTGTGGAGAAACTAAATGGATTCTTTGCTTCAGTCTTCACGTCTGAGGATGTTAGGGAGATTCCCAAACCTGAGCTGGCTTTTGTAGGTGACAAATCTGAGGAACTGTCACAGATTGAAGTGTCACTAGAGGAGGGTTTGGAATTAATTGATAAACTTAACATTAACAAGTCACCGGGACCAGATGGCATTCACCCAAGAGTTCTGAAAGAACTCAAATGTGAAGTTGCGGAACTATTAACTAAGGTTTGTAACCTGTCCTTTAAACCGGCTTCTGTACCCAATGACTGGAAGTTAGCTAATGTAACGCCAATATTTAAAAAGGGCTCTAGAGGTGATCCCGGTAAGTCTAATGTCGGTACCGGGCAAATTAGTCGAAACAATAGTTAAGAATAAAATTGTCAGACACATAGAAAAACATAAACTGTTGAGCAATGGTCAACATGGTTTCTGTAAGGGGAAATCGTGTCTTACTAATCTATTAGAGTACTTTGAAGGGTTCAGCAAACATGTGGACAAGGGGGATCCAGTGGACACAGTGTACTTAGATTTCCAGAAAGCCTTTGACAAGGTCCCTCACCAAAGGCTCTTAAGTAAAGTAAGTTGTCATGGGATAAAAGGGAAGGTCCTTTCATGGATTGAGAATTGGTTAAAAGACAGGGAACAAAGGGTAGGAATTAATGGTAAATTCTCATAATGGAGAGGGGTAACTAGTGGTGTTCCCCAAGGGTCGGTCCTCGGACCAATCCTATTCAACTTATTTATAAATGATCTGGAGAAAGGGGTAAATAGTGAGGTGGCAAAGTTTGCAGATGATACTAAACTGCTCAAGATAGTTAAGACCAAAGCAGACTGTGATGAACTTCAAAAAGATCTCACAAAACTAAGTGATTGGGCAACAAAATGGTAGCAGATCAGGCAGTGGGGAATTGTTGGTACCGGTCTCTGCGGTGCAGCCACAGCCCTCCCCCCTCCACCCACCCGGGCTGTGCAGGGAGGCGAGAAACATCCAGCAGTCTCAGTACAGGGATCCCCTTGTACTCACGCGTGAAACAAGTGCTGCCTTATTTCAAAGGAGCTGGGGGTGGGAATGGAAGCATTGCAGGTGGGAAATAGGCCTTGCTGGGCTCCGGAGAAGGAGTGAGAATGAGATGGGAGAAAAGGGATTTCTCAGCTGCCGGGGCGTCCCGGGGGGAGATGATTTCTTGTTTGACAAGCACAGACCAGCTTGTCAGGAACGGAGGGAGAGGTGTGAGATGATGTGAGCTGAGGGCCGCTGGCCTGATTGGCGGAGCACTGCTTCATCCCCTGGGCCGTAAACAAGGGAGTCTCTGGGATCCATCCACACAGCTGCTTTGATACTGAGCTGTAACCTCAGGGCTGGGGTTCAGAAATTCCCATCTGCTTTAGCCCATGGACAGTAGAAATAAAAGGAGCCTGCCAGTCCCTAGTATCACACAGATCCGGGTTTAACAGAGCCCTGGGGTGGACAACAGGGGCCCTGGATTGAGCCAGTGCGCAGCTCCTATTCGCAGAGTTCCCCTGACTCATCACCCTCTGCAGCGTCCCCCCGTCGCTGTCATTGACATGAAACGTTGCATGACCGTCCCTGCTGGTTCTGAGCCCGAGAGCAGAGATCGCCATCTGTTCCGTCCTCACCACGGGCCTCTCTTCTTTAGGGCCTTTGCCATGATCACCTCTCTACCATCTCACTAACCTCTGTCTGGTGCTGATCTCTCCATCTCCTTCACTACCCCATCCGGCCTGCCACCACCCCCACCGTCGTCATCTTTGCAGCCCTATGCCGACACATCACGAAGCAACCTCTAAAACACAGGTGCAGGCTAGAACATGAATTGCAACAGTGCACTTGTCTGTTTCCAGGCACCAGGTGTTCTAGTTAATCCATGTGCCACAGAATTGTATAATTAACTCTTCAGCCGCTGAATAAAAAATACAGTGCAAAGGACGTATCGCTCTATCGCATGTTTAATTCCCACCCGTACCATTTACCCACTGCGGTGTGCAATCATTTATACCCGTGCAAAATGGCTATAACATGCTCCCAGTCCAACCTGGTGGCGTTTTGCGCTGGCGCAAAGACTACACAAGTGTGGCGAATTGGGACTCGCGGCGTCTCTTTCCTTCATCGTCCCTCGCCGACTGTCGCCATCAGCATCCATGTGTCTGTCGCTCTTGCTGTCCTCTAATGCATGGTGCAAATGCTGCCCGGTGGGGATGCTACGTCTGTGGGGTCTGCCTTTAATCTGCCACTCAGCGCATCGGCGCTCTCCACTTTGAAAGAGGCCCAGGCTTCCCGAGGAGGTCAGCACAGAATAATTATGGGGAGGATGGGGTTTCAGAGGAGGCTGTGATTTAGGAACGACTCTGATCCATTATTATAATAATAAACTCAAGCCGGGCACTTTGTCTGTCCCTCCAGAAAGCTCTCGGTGAAAGGCAGGATGGGCAAATGGGAGCTGTGAGATGAAATGAGGAGGTCCCCCGGGAGCCAGGGCTGCATCGCTCTTCCTGGAGCTGATCTTTCATAATTGGGTTTCTAGAGGCCGCCCGCTCGGCGCACTCCTCCTCCCACCTCCTTGGGCCTAATTTCATAACGTGGCCGCTGATGGTGGGAGCAGAAGACAGAGGAACGTCATTCCGAGAAACTGTATCGCCTCCCATTTGATCAGTGAGAGAGGCACAGAACAATCAGACTTAGGAAGTCGGAGATAAAGTTACCTTCATTTGATCCATGGATGGAAAAGATTTACCTCTGAAAGCAGGAAATTTCATACACTTAAAAGTATATATATATAATGTGTAAACTGAGTTCAAGCTTTTAAATGCTTTCTGGCCCCTACTGATTCACAGGCAAACAGGTCCAGGCAGAGGGCCGGGGAGGGATTCCTCAGGTTGGATCGATTTTGATGTCGCTTTTCAAGTCCCATTTTTTCTTTCTCTGTGTGTGGGGCTGCGTAAAAGGCCTGCCGAGAAACTCAAAACCCTGTGAAACTTGCCGAGGTTTGGAGATTATGGTGAGCACTAAACTCAGAGCAGATTTGCACAGACGGTTCAGTAAAGTTCACCGGTCTTTGGAGCAGCGTTAGACTCAAAACTGGGGCTAAGTCCACAAATGCTGCTGCAAATCCGCTTATTTTATGTAGTGCAGGCAAGAGTTGGTCAAAGAGCAAAATGACAAACCTGATCTCTGAAAACGTTCCCCAAGAAAGGAGTTGATTTTTGCCGTGGGGGTGTGTGTGTGTGGCCACCTTCTGTGTGTCTGTCCAGCCAGCCCCTGGCTTTTTGTTAACAGTGAGTGTGGCACAGATGTTTGTTTGATAGAAAATTCATGTAAGAGGTTGATTATTTGTCATTCTCCTGTTACAATTTTTGTAAAGTTTGTTGACCAATCAGGGAGCAAAAAAACAACAACCGAAACCAACACCCAACAGTCACAACAACAACAAAAACAATTTAACCACTTGTCATAAAAGTAGTATAAAGAAAAGCCTTAAACTGTTTGGGTCCTTTACATGACCCTGGTATCCGAGCCCTTCACAATCTTTAATGGGTTTATCCTCACAATCCCGCTGTGAGGTAGGGCAATTATCCTAGTGGAAAGAGGGGAAACTGAGGCACAGGGAGACTAGGTAACTTGCCCAAGGTCATGCAAGAAGCCTGTGATAGAACAAGGACTTGAACTCTCATCTTTCAAGCCCTCGTGCCTGAGATAGGTCAGAATCCAGGTCTTTATAGTCCTAGTTGAGTGTACTATCCACCAGGCCACATTGTCTCCACCTCAGTTTCATTCCACCCCACCATGATTATTCTTTATTGTATTGCAGTAGTGCCTAGGAGTCCAGTCATGGCCCAGAACGCCATTGTGCTAGGGGCTGTACAAACACAGAACAAAAAGACGGGGCCTGCCCCAAAGAACTTGTGCAGAGAGCACAATTCTTCACTAATTTTTCACTCCAATCAGTTGGCTTTTTTGAGCCCTTATTACAATATGCTCCCATTTCGCCAAAACCCTATGGTGCAAACCTCCACCTTATCCGAATCCCTTCCTCGTCCCCCAGTCTGAGCTATAGGGCGATAGATGCCCGCTGCAGCACGTATCTCATGCTAGGGGACGTGGAAGGGATAATGCGGAGGTTTGGATAATAGAGCAGAGACCAGCGGCCAGGACTGCGCGGAGAAGGGGGACCACAAAGAGCCCAAGGCTGCGGGGGAGGTCACAGCAACCCCCTACTCCTGTCACTGAAGTGAATGAGTGGGGCTGTGACAACGGAGCTGCAGAGGGGAGTAGTAGCGGAGGGCCAGCGATAGCTGATCCCGGCAGGTGCGGGGTGCTGGAGGTGGGAGGTCTAGGGAGACTGTGCTCCTGGTGGACAGAGCAGACCCACCCTGGGCAAGACTGCCAGGAGGAGGGAGAGGAAGACTAGCCCCCCGGCTGTGGGGGAGGCCCCCCTGCTGCTGAATGGCTCAGAATAAAATCTGTGTCCCACATGCTCTGCAGGTAAGCGGGAATATGCTGGTAATAGTGTATTACAGGGGTGGCCCACCCGAGCCTGAGAAGGAGCCAGAATTTACCAATGTACATTGCCAAAGAGCCACAATACTGTAATACGTCAGCAGCCCCCCCCCCCAACTCCCCCACCCACTCCCAGCGCCTCCCACCCACCGGCAGCCCCACCGACCAGTACCTCCCCCTCCCTCCCCACACCTCCCGATCAGCTGTTTTGTGGCATGCAGGAGGCTCTGGGGGAAGGGAGAGGAGCGAGGGCACGGCAGGCTCAGGGGAGGGGGCGGAAAGGGGTGGAGTAGGGGCAGGGCCTGTGGCAGAGCCAGGGGTTGAACAATGAGCACACACCCCCGCCGCCCGGCACATTGGAAAGTTGGCGCCTGTAACTCCAGCCCCAGAGTCGGCGCCTATACAAGGAATCGCGTATTAACTTCTGAAGAGCCGCACGAGGCTCCGGAGTCCACAGGTTGGCCACCCATAGGCGCTGACTCCATGGGTGCTCTGGGCCTGGAGCACCCACGGGGAAAAATTGGTGGGTGGTCTGCACCTACCGGCAGCTCCCCGACCCACCCCTCTGCCCCAGCTCACCTCCGCCTCCGCTCTGCCTCCTCCCCTGAGCATGCCGTCTCATCCTGCTTCTCCCCCTTCCCTCCTAGCCCTTGCGCCGCGAAAAAGCTGTTTCACATGGCAAGCGCTGGGAGGGAAGGGGGCGGAAAAGGAACGCGGAGCGCTTGGGGAAGAGGCGGGGCCGGGATTTGGGGAGGGGTCCAATAGGGGCAGGGAGGGGGCGGAGTTGGGGCAGGGGCGCGAGCACCCACCGGCGCCAAGGAAAGTTGGCGCCTGTGTGGCCACCCCGGTGTATTATGTGTATTGTGATAGACTCTCTCCCCGCCCCCCCAACACAACCATGATGGAGGCCCTGTTGTGCTGAGGACAATCCCGAGACAGAGCGAGAGACCGTCCCTACCCCCAGGAGCCAACCGGCTCAACAGGCAAGACGGAGAAAGGCTGGGAAAGGCTCTCCACCATTTTACACAGGTGGAGAGCTGAGCCCCGAAGAGAGAAAACAGCTTTGCCCCAGGCAGACTGGGGGAGAGCCAGGAACCGAACCCGAATCCTAGGCCAGTGCCTTGGAACAGACGATTAGCGAGCGAGCGAAGAACGACTGTGCTGATTTCACACAAAATTGTCTCTTCTTGTGAGAAAAAGCTTGTGTTCCCAAAGCAACGCCTGGCAGGCGCTTGGTCTGTGATAATAATAATAATCATAGTTAATAATGCTTGGCTGTACAATGGCTCGGTGCCTTTTCCTGGCCCCTGCTTTGAGCTTAAATCCATGTTATTGCAGCTGAGACATAACCATTTAAAAAGCAGTTTTTCATAGTTCTAGCAAATCAAGGGTTCGGCTTCACTAAGCGTGGTGGAAAAACATGCGATGGAGGGATTCCCATGAGCATCTACAGGACCTACAGATCCTATAGAACCAGGGCGTTTGCTGTGTTTGAGGGGTCAGGCGAGTTCTTCCCGGGTTATTAGGAGTTGAAGACGATGCCATGGGTCATTTGGGAGTTTATTTTCCATAGATCAGCAGCAATGTCCTGGATTCAACCCATGGGAACGTGCTCACTCGTACTGTAAAATATACAGGGCTCCTCACAGAGGGTACCGGAGAACGTTTGATCAAGTGGGCACAAGGAGAGGAGTCGTCCTGAGCTGAGAAAAAGCAAAGGGAACCGCTCCGAATGGTGTGGGATGGGATTGTTGTGCCTAATACAGTCGTTTTCAGAGTGGCTACAGCTGAGCTCAAGGTTCCATGGGGCTCACTGCTGGACATGCAGTAAAACACAGCCCAGAGAGTTTACAGAGCCATGAACTGAGGTGTCTCACTCCCCACTTCTTTGCCTTAATGCCCCCCACTGGGAGCCACCTTTAGACTGAGCATCAAGAAATAATAATTGCCCCCTTCCTGTGGGAGGCTAAGCCCCATCTCTTGGGCGCCTTCAAACCTACATTGGACAAAACACTAGACCAGGGGTTCTCAACCTTTTTCTTTCTGAGGTCCCTCCAACGTGCTATAAAAACTTCATGGTCCACCAGTGCCCCAACAATGTTTTTTCTGCATATAAAAGCCAGGCCCGGTGTTAGGGGATAGCAGGCAGGTCAATTGCCTGGGGCCCCACGCCACAGTAGGACCGCAAAACTAAGTTGCTCAGGTGTCAGCTTCATCCCCAGGTGGTGGGGCTCAGGACCCCGGGCTTCAGCCCTGTACGGGGGGCTTTGGTTTTCTGCCCTGGGCCTCAGTGATTCTAACATTGGCCCTGCTTGGTGGCCCCCTGGAAACCTGCTCGTGGCCCCCCAGCGGGCCCTGGGCCCCTGGTTGAAAACCACTGCACTGGGCAATCGTCAGCAGGGAATAATCTGGCATTACAGGTTTCAAAGTAGCAGCCGTGTTAGTCTGTATCCGCAAAAAGAACAGGAGTACTTGTGGCACCTTAGAGACTAACACATTTATTTCAGCATAAGCTTTCGTGGGCTACAGCCCACTTCATCGGATGCATCTGCATTGCAGGGTGTGGGGGTGAGGGAGCTGGAGCAGGTGGACCAACCGGTCTTTGCCACATCTATTGAGACTCTATGACAATGGCTGAGACCGTGCAGGTGTCCAGGTTTCCCTTTGTCTAATTAGACTGTAAACTCTCCAGGGCAGGGACTGTCTAGCGCTGTGTGCCTGGCACAATGGGGCCCTGAGCGATCTCTGTTGAAGCTTCTACGGGCAATTGCAATGAATAACACTCCAGGAAAGCTGGACACGGGGAGCCGTGAAATCCTCTAGCTGAATAGGGGGGCCCTTTGTTTTGAAAAGGATCTCCAACCCTTCCAGAGGACAGGCTGAAATGTACCTGTGACTAATCACGGAGCAGTGCTGTTCATTGTTCCAGGCAGAGGAGGAATGGGAGCGGAGCAGGAAAGGAAGACTGAAGGAGGGTGCTCTTCTCTTTCTCCCCCTGCTTGAGTGGGAGCTCAGCATTGTAAACCTGGCCCTGATCCCTGAACCTATTTATGCAGCGTTAGACCGGGATGATTTGATTTGCAGCAAGAGCTCACTGCAAGCGGTTGCGACGGTAGCAAACCACCCTTGAAGGGTGGCGGATGGTACGTGTCCTTCACAGAGGGAACCGGTGGAGTCCTCAGACCCACGTTATTGCTGACGTACTTGGCCGAGCTGCAGCTCTGCATCAGAGCATGACGCAGACCGGGCCAGCTCCAGGGTTTTGGCTGCCCCAAGCAGCCAAAAGAAAAAAAAAAAAAGCCGCGATCGCGATCTGCGGCGGCAATTCGGCGGGAGGTCCTTTGCTCCCAGCGGGAGTGAGGGACCATCCGCCAAATTACCGCTGAATACCTGGACGTGCCGCCCCTCTCCGGAGCGGCCGCCCCAAGCACCTGCTTGCCAGGCTGGTGCCTGGAGCCGGCCCTGGACGCAGACCTGAAGCTCTGTGGCCGCAGAGAAATTCTGCTGGGCAGCGTAGGGGAAGCACGTGTGCGCGGAAAGCTTGTGTACGCCTTGCCTCTCATCGTCCTGGTGGGAGTTAGAGGATGTCAAGTCCTCTGTGTTGCATAGAGCTCTCAGCAGACCTGCGTTCTAGCCACGACTCTGGCACTGAGCTGCTGGGGGCCCTTGGGCTTGTCCCCTAAGGGAACAGGGCTCTGTTTGCGAGACCCTTCCCCAAAGAGTTTACAGTCTAGGTTGTGCTGTTATTGAAAGGCAGCGTAGGCTAGAGGGCAGGCCAGCGTCCTGACTCGGTGGAGGAAGCTCAAACAAATGGCAGCAGCAAAGGGAAACCCCCCGCCCCACCCAAGTCGGCAGCTGGTTTGTATCTTCCAGACTGGGTGGAATGGGATTGGCACGGCTCCACAGTCGCCTCCTTGGAGGATTCTTCGCATACAGGGAAAGCCACATGTCTCCCCACAGACCATGTGGGCTGGAGACGCATTCCAGATTGCTCGTGTTTAACCCTTTCACCGCAACTGCCCTGCAAGGGGCCGGGAGCCAGAAAAAGATACTCACGAATGCGCGTTCGCTTGCCTGGCAGTCTGGGACCGCGCCGGTGTTTGAAGGGTTACAGCCTCTGCCTCGGACACGCCGCGGCTCTGATGGGCGGTGGGGATGTCTGTGGCGGTGTGAGCAAGGGGAGAAGGAAAAGGCTGAATTGTCCGAGTGCTCACCATGTTTGAGGGACGCCTGCCCCGTTCCCAGCAGGAGTTCACAGAATCATTGTGATGTTCTGTTGTCACAAGCCCTACATGCTGGACAGAGGAGTAGCTCTGGGCCAGGGTCCTCGGCCTTTTTCATCCTATGACCTGACGTTCAGCTGTTGGCATCGTCAGAGCCCCATCCCAGGATCCTTTAGGCCGGTCCCCAAGAGATGCTGATGGAATCAATGCAGTGGGTCATTGGGCACGAGTGGCTGGGCAAATCCTCTTGGGTGGAAAGTCGCAGCTGGGATGGGAACAGCTTGTTCCTCTTCCCCACAAAGACACTGGCAGGATTTCCTGCTAAGGACCTCCTGTGCCAGGGGCGGGATCTAGGAACGAGCGACGAGGCTTCCCTCCAATGATGGGGCCTAAAACAACTCGCTACCACTTCCAGCTCGGGGAGTTCACCTTTGGCTTGAATGGCAGGGACCTGTGGCTTGGAACTGAAAGACGCGGGTGCTCGTCCTAACCTGGCACGTATGATTGGTAATGGCAGAGGCTGCCTACAGCAGAGCACCTACGCGGGGGATCATGAGCTCCGCCACCCCACGCAACGGCCCTACAAGTGCAGGGCTGAGGCCCGGGCAGAAGGTGGAGCTGTGATGTTTTCTGGAGCATCAGCAGAGGCAGCTGATGGAGCGGGGGAGACGGATCTCTCAGGCTTCCCCTATGGAACAGGAGACCCTCTGGCTGCAGCTGTCCTGTCCACCTTGAGGTGAGCAGGTTTATGAAAGGGCCGGGCTCTGTCTACCTGCTCCCTTCTGATCTTATCTCACCACCGCAGTCTGCTCTGGGCTCCCCGGTCACCATCCCCAGCTTGTGGGGAGTGGATCAAAGTGGAGCCGGCGCTGACATGTCCCGGTTACAAAGAACTTGAGCCTTCTGCAGTGAGCTGGGCCCCATTGTCGGAGGAGTAACCTTAGCCAACGGACGAGACGGCCGGAGAGAAGAGAGACCCAGGAAGGGGATGGCAAGATGGGTGTAATTTTGTAACCCGACCTCCTCTCCTTTCACTCCGGACAAAGCCGGAGAGAGCTCCGGTGATTACTGCCGTTTCATTGTCCAGGTGCAGACAGCCAGCTTGTGTGCTAGGGCCGGTGACCCGATTCCATCCTCTTTCGGATACATTGTAACAACACGACTTCCTCTGTCCTCCATGGGTCTGAAATGCCTCCGCTCCCGCCTGGTTTGTCTGTTGGAGTCGGCGGGATCAATACCCAGCTGTCACGGTGATAATGCAGCCCGGGGGGGGGGAGCTGATCAGGGCTCTTCCACCTTCTTTGTCAGGACAGACTCTCCTCCCCATGCCAAGCGATCTCTTGTCTTCAACTCCAGGGTCCTTGATCTTCCTTGCCAGTGAAGCAGCCCTGATTGGGGTAACCCCACGCCTCCCCCTCTAGTATAGATATTGTCCACCGTGGTTTAAAGCAGATAAGAACATAAGAACGGCCATACTGGGTCAGACCAAAGGTCCATCTAGCCCAGTATCCTGTCTTCTGACAGTGGCCAGCGCCAGTTGCCCCAGAGGGAATGAACAGAACAGGCAATCATCGAGTGATCCTTCCCCTGTCGCCCGTTCCCAGCTACTGGCAAACAGAGGCTAGGGACACCAGCCCTGCCCATCCTGGCTAATAGATGTTTTCGTGGAGTTCTTTGTGCAGCTGTAAGCCACCTCAGAATGGCATATCATCCTAGCACCAGCGCCTGGCTGCTTCTGCCCGTCCACCCCAGCCGGCAGGGGACTGGCACAAATCATCTTTAGACACTGCAGTATCTGTGCTGGGATCCTGCAGAGACGAGCGCTAGAACATTTGCAGATCCATCCAGGCCCCTTCTGACAATGGAATCCCAGATTGCTAGGAACTGACCCTGAAATCGGCTGCTGCTGTCCCGTCTCAGAATTCTGTCTCTTTTCCCACGATTCCATGACCAGTGCCCTGTAGTGCTCCACTGTTCCAGTCCCATGCCCAGCAACGCCCTCCATCTCCTGCTGCAGCTACCTTTTATAGTCAGCGGAGCTGTTCATTGTAGCACCTAATCGCGTGTGCCTCTTCTGTGAAGGACAGATTGAACTGCCAAGCCATGATCATCCATCGAGGGCAGGGCAATGAGGAATTCCCGGGTGGACGGGCGCCAGCTGAGAGGTTTTGGCAAAAGCCTCGCTCCTGTTATCAGGGATTCCGGCTTCTAATGCCTTTCGGAGCCACTAAGTTACTACATCCAGCCTCAGTCAAGTGACTTGACTCCAGCGGTGGCTCCAAGCACCAGCACTCCAAGCATGTGCCTGGGGCGGCAAGCCGCGGGGGGCACCCTGCCAGTCCCTGTGAGGGTGGCAGTCAGGCAGCCTTCGGCGGCTTGCCTGCAGGAGGTCTGCTGGTCCCGCGGTTTCGGCGGCAATTCGGCAGCGGGTATGCCGAATCCGCGGGACCGGCGGACCTCCCGCGGGCAAGCCGCTGAATCCGCCGGACTGGGGACCTCCCGCAGGCAAGCCGCCAAAGGCAGCCTGACTCTGCTGTGCTTGGGGCGGCAAAAAAGCTAGAGCTGCCCCTGCTTGACTCCTTACCTGTGTGTCAGTCAACCCCAGATCCAACCAGATTAGAGAGAAGATGAGAGCGTGAGTGTGTGTGTGTGTTAGGTGGGTGGAACATTCCTTGCATCCAAGATGGCGCTTTCCCAGGGGGACTATGTTTTGCTTATTTGTTTTGTACAAAACTTCTATATTGGATGCTACTTGTCAGCCAGGAGTCCATTCCTTTCAAGTAAACATTCAGGCTTGGAAGGATTTGATTTTTATCAGTAAATGTCAATTTCAACACACACACACACACACACACACACAGATTTCCATCAATAATAATCAAACTGTCCAGATAGGCGAAGTAAGAGAAACGCTGCTTGAGAACGTGGTAGAGTTTGATTTAAGGATATGGACTTTGTATAGTTGGATGTGATATTGACGCACCAGGACAAATAGTTGGGTCTGAGCTAGAACAGAGATGTGGTTTCCCCTTCCCACCCTCCGCCCATGGCATGTGCCCCATTGGACCACGTCTCAGGGACTAAACCACTTCAGCCTGTGGCACTTTGGTGACCCGCCTGAGCTGTGTTTCTCTTTGACAGAAAGCCGCGCCGCTGTCTCAGCCCTGAGTACCCAGTAATCGGAAGGAGCTGGTGTCTGCTGGAACACTCGGTGCTGCAGATGGGTCCCAGCTGGCCTGGCTAGCAATGTAGCTCTGGGTGAAAAGGGGGGAGGTTTGTTGTGGGAGCTGGGAGGGGGGTACTGAGTGAGCATCAAACAATATGTGTGGGGACTATTGGCCGGGTGAGATTAAGGGATCGAGTTGGAGCCGAGAGAAGGAAATTAGAATCAAATCGGCTTCCAGGCGCATTGATGGCTTGTGGGGGCAGCTGAGGGCACAGAGGGCCGAGCGGGGGATGCGGCCGGCAGGAGACGGGAAGCCACAGCTTGTCCCCGTTTCGCTCACTCGATCTTCCGCCTGGTAGCAGTGGACCCCATGGGTTCCTAGAGGGCCCTTCTCTCGCTGCCCCATGGCTTTCTCCTCCTTCCTGAAGCTGAAGGGCATGCGCTCCCACCCCACCCATCCTGAGCAGGGTGGGAAGCAGCTCCATGTGTTTATTGTTTCAAGAAGAAAGACGATCGGGCCAGAGCTGGTCTTTTCTTAACCCTCGCCGTCACCGCGTGTTCTCAGTGCCGATGGAAGTGGAAGCACATGAGCAGGCGGTAAACACCCGCCAGCCATCTGGAGTTCCTCAGCCAGGAGGAGGGCTGTCTCTGGCTCCCTTGTTCTCTGTGCATCTCTCAGGCTGCGGGAAGCAGAGGATGAGCGGGAAGGCAGAACCCCTGCAGAGCTGGGTCATCCCCTCTGCTCTGGGCAGAAGAGGGTGAAGGGCCTCTCTGTAATAATAATGCTGTAGCCCCTTCTTCCGACGCCGATTGTCCTGCTCTGACACCAGCACCAGTTGAGCAGTAGCAGGGGCCCGGAGCCTTCTACAGCAGCTTCCCAGCGAAGGAGAAATCAGGTATATTCTAAATGGAAGCGTTTTCTTTACATACCCACACCCAGTCCTGGAACAGAGGTGGTCAAACAGCATGCAGGGCCAATCCCTTCTTCCAGGAATCTCAGCTCAACACCAATGCCCGCTCCCCAGAGAACCCCTCTGCCTCAAGAACTGACTTTCAGCAGAGACCGAACCAGAGTGCAAACTCTCCTGCTGCTCACCCAGCCCCCTCTCCACACAGCCACTTATAACCCAGAACCAACCATTCTTCTAAGGCTAAAATCTGGCTTGACCACTAAGAAAAAGAACTCGACAGACGTAGGGTATGTCTACACCACAAACCCCTGCTGGCAGTGAGTCTGAGCCCAGATCCACTAACTTGGGCTGGAGGAGCCCAGGAGGCCAGGCTAAAAATAGCCATGTCGACGTTCTCGTACGGGCAGGAACCAGGCTCTGAACCCTGGTGCGGTGGGAGGGTCTCAGAGCCCGCGTGGCAACATCTACATGCTATTTTTAGCCCAGTAACGTGAGCCCGAGTCAGTCGAGCCTGGCTCTGAGTTTTGCTGCCGTGGTTGTGTATTTGCAGTGTAGATGTACCCTCAATGTAACAGCACCGCTGGCCAACGCCTGCCAGGACAAGGCTTCGCATTTTGATAGTAACTTTCAGTCAAAGCATTTTTGCAGACACTGTGGGTCTGATCCTTAGCTGGTGCCAATCAATATAACTCCATCGGCTTGCACGGCGCTATGCTTTTATACACCAGGCCCTCACTTGACGCTTCAGTCTCACGCCCCCTGCTGATGGAAGTAGGTAAGCATTATGTATCCCATTTACCGCTAAGGGGCAGAACAGTTAAGCGACTTACCCGAGGCCACGCAGTGAATCCGTGGCAGGGCCGAGGGTGGAACACAGGAGTCCTGAGCTCCTGCTCCTCATCCACATTGAGGTTCCTTATGGAATGTGTTACGTGACCCCTAAGCCTTGGGGACAGGGGAGGTTATGAGGTTCGTGCACCCTGGAATGCCAGGGAGGCGTTCCGTGCCCCACTCTGGCCCCTATATGCCACTCAGCAGCATATAGGGACTATAAATAGCTCACAAGAGAACAGTTTCTCTAGTGCAGATGATGTGCTAGGCAGCCATAGGTGGTTTTATGCTGCCCCCCATTATGCAAGCCCCCGTATAGGGGATATGCTGGGGTGGATGGGGTAGGGGCCACCGCGCAGGCTGCTCCCACCATCTTGGCTTGGGCCACAGCACCGGGGAGGCTGCAGCCGCCCAGAATCTTACTGGGAGGGACACACAGAACTTCCCGGAGGTACAGCCCAGAATCTACCCCCAGGTCTTGGGGCTGGGAACTAGGAGGGTCCTGAGGAGCGTCTGGCTGGTTCGTTGGGTTGTGGTGAGGGGAGCGCTTTGTCGAAGGCCGGGCTGGGCTGAGGGGGGCCTGATGTGACAGGGAATCCCTGGGATTTGTCTGGTTTAGTGGGATTAGGGGAAATTTGGTGAAGGATTGGAGATTTTTCTGGGACTGCCTAGAGACTGAGGGAGGAGAAGAGAGTGGCTGGTATGGGACAGAGAGCAAGAGGGAGTAGGAGATATGGAAGTGAGAGGGGGGCAGCTCAGAGCCGGCCCAGCAGAAGCAGGAGCGCATTAGCACCCTGGGAGGTTGTTTCGGCCTAATCCACCCTGTCCTACATCTTCCCCGCAAGCCGCAGAGTGAGCAGGGAGAGCTGGCCACGCGGTAACCAGGCTCCGCTGCGTGGGGAAGAGGAGGCCCTCAGATGCTTTTGAAGGGTTGGGGCTGTGGTTTTGCAGGCGCAGGGTGTGAGGGGGGTAGGAAGAGCTGTGGCCTGCGGGGAAGCCGCTAATGAAACCCAGACCCCAGTCGCTGTAGGGTGGGGGGAGGCAGCGAGTCGCGACTAAATGAGGGCAATTAAATAAAAACAAACCACCTGTGACTCCCCTGCTCTGCATCTCCGTTTCTCCTTCGCTCTCTCGCTCGCCTCACTGGCTCGCTCTTCCCCTTTCTCAGCTCCTCTTTGGGGGCCGGATCCTTCTCCCACTGACTTCTACGGGCGGTGGAATGGGACTCGGCAGACCTGGGTTCTCTGCCAATGACCTCGGGCAAGTCACATCCCCTCTTGTCTACATAGACAGCAAGCGCTTTGGGGCGGTGACTGTCTTTATGTACAGCGCCTAGCGCAACGGAGCCGTGATCTCAGTTGGACTCTCTAGGCGTTACCAAATACAAATAGACCGAGAACCGAAGCTTTCGTTCCCCTTTTCTCTTTGTTTTGCTTTTCCTCTACCTCTTTTTCTTGCTTTCTAGCGCCTGCTATTGCTGATTCTTTCTCTTTCCCTTTATCTTCCCCTTCTCTGTTCTCCTTTTCCTTCCATCATCATCCTTTTTCTGCTTTACCACTCACTGGCTCCTCCTCTCCCCAGCATGGCACTTGGGCTCCTGCCCATCACCGCCAGCCTTGAGGATGGGGTGGAAGAATAGAGGCATCTTCTGCGTAGAGAGCATCACTCACCCATCCCCCCTCTTCCCTTATAGCCTAATTCAAGATCCAGCTATCTGCTACCCATAGGTAGCTACATCTCTTCTCTCTCTTTCAGTATAAGTGGGTTTGCGGGGGGTGGGGCTGGGCTTGGGGTGTCAGGAATGGCCTGTAAATGGCGAAAGTTAATCACAGAGATAATTGAAACCAGAATCCTGACAGCTATTCACAGACAGTGAGCAGCTTTTTCTGACCCAATTAGAGGGTTGGTTGTTTTAAAAAAAAAAAAAAAAGACACAAAGCAAATCCATCTGGTTGGAAATGCATTTCCCAGGAACTTTGGCCTTGGCTCAATCATAAATGTCCCAACCTTTTCACTTGGAGTGTGAAATGAGGATGTTTGAAGGGAAATAGTTTGTTTGGCCTTGCCAAAATGCATGCTCGCCCCTGGGAATCTCTGCCACCCGTGAGCATGGTGCTGTGCTCTTCCCCCACCCCCGGTGCCCACTCAGTGCGGAGGGCATAGCCAATCATTGCAGGAAGAAGGATCTCTGGATGAGGCTGCAGACTGAACAGGGAAGCTATTGGTTAAAGTACTAAGCTGGGTTTTTGGAGCCAAGGTTCAACTCCCTAATCTGCCAGAGGCGTCTTGGGTAACCTCTGGCAAATCACTTACTCCCCACAATCTGTAAATACCAGGCTAATACCTGTCTGAGGTGCTCATACACCCCTCCCCCACATTCCCATAGTAGCTGAGTGCTTCACCCTCTCTAATGGATTTAGCGTCACAACCCACCAGGGGAGTTTGCGGATGGGGAACTGATGCACAGAGCGGCTAAGTGACCTGGCCAAGGTCACACAGGTCTTGTAGCAAAGCAAGGACTCGAATCCATGTCTCCTAAAGCCAGGCAAACACCCGAACCACCGAACCAGCCTTACCTGGCTGGTGCTACGAGGATCAACACTCGATGGTGAATTGCCCAGATGCTTTCAGTCTGTGTGAGTGCCTAGGGAGGGGTTTCAGTGCAGGCGATTCATGGGCAAAGGTGGCTCCCCTGATCCCCAGTTACTAATAGGAATGTTCTGATGGGTCTGCAGAGCCAAGGTGTGACGCCGGGCTCTGTCCCTCTCTCTGCCCCCTGGAGGCCAGGTGCTTGGCGGATCAAAGGGACCGGGGGACTTCATTCCGCAGAGTGAATTCCTGCATTTTGATTATATTAAATCTCCCAGCATCCCCTGTCTCTGTGGGACAGGGCTTGTCCCCTCCAAGGGCCAGAGCGCTCTGCTTACGAGCCGGCCTTCACCCACGACCGATTCCTAGCTCCTTCCACGCCCTCCTTTTCCCTCTGCGAGATGGTGACTTTCCCATGGCCCCGCAGGGCACGTCAACGCAGCAAGTAGCAGCCCATGACAGCGCGTCTCAGAGCCTGGGACTACAGACTGGGGCTCAAACTAGAGCGACAAAAATAGCCGTGTGGCCATTCAGAAGCACCCCTCGCCTCGGCTTCAGAGCCTGAGTTCCAGCCCCAACCCAAGCATCTGCACAGCTCTTTTGCAGTGCCACCCCTTGAGCCCAAGTCTAGAGACGTGGCCTCTGAGACTTGCTACCCCAGGCTGCTGCTGGCTGTGGGCAGGAGTCCTGCTTCCCAATTCCCTGCCTTAAATATTCCTCCAGGGCCAGGCAGGCCGTTGCCCATGATGTGACAAAGAAAAGGGATGTTCAGAGGTGCTAAGCACGCTTGAAAAATCAGGATCTGTCTAAGCAGCCGTGGCCAGGTGGACAGAAGTCGCCGACAAGTCCCATCAGCTGCGGCACAGCCAGGGCTGGTGCAAGGAAGTTTTGTGCCCTAAGCAAAACTTCCACCTTGCGCACCCCCCCCAGCCCTGCGGCAGCTCCCTGCCCCCCATCCCGCCCTGAGGCACCCCCGTGGCAGCTCCCCACCCCCCCGGCCTGGGGAGCCGTGCGGCAACTCCCCACCCCAGCTCACCTCTGCTCCACCTCCTCCCCGAGCACGCCGCCCCCGCTCTAATTCTCCTCCCCTCCCAGGCCTGCGGTGCCAAACAGCTGATTGGCGCTGCAAGCCTGGGAGGCGGGAGAAGTGGAGTGGCGACCGCATGCTCGGGGAGGGGACTTTTTGGCACCCCCAAATCTTGGCGCCCTAGGCACCCGCCTAGTTTGCCTAAGTGGTAGCACCGGCCCTGGGCACAGCTAAATCCATTTCTAAGAACAGATCCTCATGGGGGGTAAGTGTTGCTTAATGCCGCTTGCTAATGGCAACTTCTCTATGACCCTGCCCTTTATCAACGCGGCACCGATGATCCAACTCCACTTTTCTGCCACGTGCTCTGGGTGATAGCCGCGGACGGAGGGGGTACCGAGCGCTTTCCGCTGAGCCGGCTGTCTGTCCCATACACTAGCTGCCTCCTCAGTGGAGCTGGGGGAAATATTTCGTCCACAACATTTTTGCAGAGGAAAATGCTGGGCCAAGGACACTGAAACGTTGTCAGCTTTGCTATGTTGTTCAAAACAAAACCAAAGAACGTTGAAAGGGTTTGACTTTTTGTTTTGAAATGTCCTTCCATTTGAAAGTTTTAAATGTCAAGGAAATAGTTTTGTTCAACCTGATATGATTTTTCCCCCTAACTTTTTCAACTTTCTGAACATGTTAAAAAAAAAAATTGGTTTGGGGTCAACCTGAAACTAATTTTTAATTCTTTTTTTTTTAATTGCCCCCAGTGACCCCCCAAAAAATCAGTTATTTCCACCTCTCTACTCACAAGTAACCTGAAACTGACTTATGGGCAGAGGTGCGCATTTGGCATAAGTTTTACCCTCTCTGCTCCAGGCCACGGGGCTCTCTGCTTCTAATGTTACATACGCTGCTCTCTCTCCCGGTGTGGGGGCACCGCTGGGATTTTTTTGTTGCTGTGGAGATCTGCAGTGCAGACTGGAGAAGTTTGGTTCTCTGGGGCAGGGAAATGTTGTCTTTGTGAGGTGTCTGTATTGCGCCTAGCATGGGACAGCCCCGATCCTTGACTGGGCGGCCCAAGTGTTAACCTGGGAGCAGCTCATCTAGACGGGGCATATACAGAATGCACCGGGGGGTTCATTTCACCCACAGGCTTTGCTTGACCCCGCTGCCCCCCTCCCCTGCTCCACTCCAGAGCTCAGGCTCCAGCCATGTCATCCATCAAGTTCACCTTTCATTTCATTTCTCTTTCAGCCCCAGCTGCGGCCTGGGGACACCTTGTGCCCGTGTCCTGCAGCTGTGTCAGGGAGGTAAGCCGGTATCTGGAGCCACTTCCCCGCAATGGGGGTTGGGGTGGGGGCAGGAGAGGTAGGCTGATGCATCCCCAGAGCTTTGTCCTCTCCTTCCCATATGGGGTGAGGGATTGAATCCCAGGAGACGCACGCAATGCCCCACGTCAGTGTGTGTGCATGTTACCACATCCTACAGAAATGGGCCCCTGCCCTGCGGTAACGCCGCTGCAGAGGCTTTCAGCAGCACACATCCAAATGGCTGCGGCGGAAGAGAAAGATGGGCTTGTGGCGAAGGTGTTGGCACAGTCAGGGTTCAGTGCCCGGGTCCACCCTGGACCTCTTGTGTACCCGAAGCATCTCTGCTTCTTCCCTTTTGCTTCAGGATCCAGTTGGAAGCTGCCCTCCTTGGGTTTCTAAACTAGTCCCTCACCTTTCTCTGTCCCACATATGGTGGCACAAGAACTTCCACCTATGCTACTCCCGAGAGCAGCTTTTCCGTATCTCTCTGCCCTCTTTTCCCAAATCCCGTTGGAAACCTCCCTTTTCCTCCCCTTTGCCTACAGCTCCTAAATCTCCCTCTGCTTTTGGCTTGTGATCCATCTCTGTAATTGCTTGTTTGTTTTACTCACCTTGCCGTCTGCCTCCCCTCTGAGTAGTGGTTGTAGCTACCTGCCCTGGTGTGTCTTGTGACAGACTAAATTTGAAGTGGGCTGTAGTCCACGAAAGCTTATGCTCTAATAAATTTGTTAGTCTCTAAGGTGCCACAAGTACTCCTGTTCTTTTTACTAAATTTGTAAGCTCTTTGGGGCAGGGGTTGTCTTTTCATTAGGTATGCCTGTTCAGGGCCTCGCACCCAGAGGTCCTGAGCTCTGGCTGGGTCCCATAGGTGTCATCTCAAGATAATAAGAGTAATAATTTGTATGGATGATGCTCTGTGCTCAAAGCGCAGTGTTGTCTGTCATATGCTTAGGCTTCCGTTCATCTTTTATTAGCCCTCGCTAAATGTGTTAGGATTGCCAATTTTGGCCGGACGTATTCCTGGAGGTTTCATCGCACGACAGCACCTTTAATTCAAGATTAATCATTAATTCCTGGAGACGCCAGGACAATCCTGGACGGTTGGCAACCCTGAAATCTGTCCTAAGTATAAAACTGTTTTCTTGAACTGGAGACTGATTTATAAGGAGCCCACCTTCCGCTTGCAGACACCAGCCAGGACTTGTGTGTTTCTCACCGGGCACGTTTCACTCTCGTGCCCCAGGCTCAATGACACCAAACAAGCCCCAAATGGTTGACTGCTCTTTTCAAGTCTTTCCCAACTTCCTCCTCCAACGGCAATTAACGCGTTTGGTTAAGATGCCGCATCAGGTGATGAGAGGTGTTTCCCTTTCCCATCAGAATCATGTCGGTGCAGGGCCGGGCAGGACAGGCTGCAGTCAGAGGTGTCAACCGCCCGGCTGGGAAGGGGGTGTCTGGAATGTGCCTGGCGAGAATGCAGCTGGATTTGCAGCTGACGGGTCTATCTGTACTGTAATCACAGGGGGTGATTGCAGCTCAAATAGACTTCCCGAAGCTGGCTTTCATCTAGCTAGTTTGGATCAGTTCAGCTGCAACATCACTGCTTTGGGTCCCGAGCTAGCTCAGGTATGTCTACTCAAGCTGCTATCATCTCCTCCTGTGGCTGCAATATAGACATATCCCAAGAGAAGGGCGCATGCTTTCTTTTTATGGGTGTTTCCATCTCTCTCATTTGTTTCTCTTCTCTGTATTTTCCCCCATAATCCCACCGTCCTGCTGAGAGAATGACCCCCAAATACATACCCATTCACTGACTGCCATGTGTCCTTTGCCAGCTCACGCGAGCATAAGAACGGCCGGACTGGGTCAGACCAATGGTCCTCTTAGCCCGGTATCCTATCTTCCAACAGTGGCTGAAGACCGATGTTTCAGAGGAAATGAACAGACCAGAGCAATTTGTCAGTGATCCCTCCCTGTCATAGAATCATAGAAGATTAGGGTGGGAAGAGACCTCAGGAGGTCATCTAGTCCAGCCCCCTGCTCAAAGCAAGACCAACACCAACTAAATCATCCCAGCCAGGGCTTTGTCAAGCCGGGCCTTAAAAACCTCTAAGGATGGAGATTCCACCACCTCCCTAGGTAACCCATTTCAGTGCTTCACCACCCTCCTAGTGAAATAGTGTTTCCTAATATCCAACCGAAACCTCCCCCACTGCAACTTGAGACCATTGCTCCTTGTTCTGTAGTCCACTCCCAACTTCTGGCACTCAGAGGCTTAGGGCCACCCAGGGCATGGGGTTGCGAAATGAAAGACAACTCATTGGGATGATCAAATGGAAGAATTCCGCCTGTCGTGGGAACTCCTAGTAGACTGAAGGGCTGATCCAAGGCTCCACAGGCATGGGGGTGTTCCCAGGTGGGTGAAGGCAGGATGGGCTTGTGGTTAAAGCGTTCGAGTTGGACTGCAGAGGGCTGGGCTCAATGCCAGCTTTGTTACAGGCCTTGGCCGAGTCTTTGGGCAAATTACTTCCTTTCTTTCCGTCTCCTGAAGTCCACTCTACAGATGGGGAACTATTTCCCTCCTTTTTGGGGGTCTGGGGAGAGTCTATCCCCATGTGATGCAGGCAGGCAGACTAGATTAGGGTGACCAGATCATACAGGTGAAATATCGGGACGCAGGGGGGGTGGAGGGAAAAAAAAAAAAAGCCGGCGGCGGAGAAAAAAAAATAAAAGGAAAAAAAATGGCCACCGGCGCTCCACGCCCCCCCTCCATACCCCCCCGCAGCAGCATGCCTCCGCTCCGTCTCTACCTCCCCCCTCCCTCCAGCACTTGCCCCGCCATACAGCTGATCAGCGCAAGCCTGGGAGGGAGGGGGGAGGAGGAGGAATGTGGCGTGCTTGGGGAAGAGGCGGGGCCAGGGTGGGGATTTGGGGAGGGATCCAATGGGGCAGTGAGGGGGCGGGGCTGGGGGCACGGGGCCAGGGCGGGGATTTGGGAAGGGATCCAATGGGGGAAGGACGGGGCGGAGTCAGGGCGGGGGGGGGGCGCGAGCCCCCTCCAGGCTCCGGTCCGCCTGTGAGCGGAGGCAAAATATAGGGACAATTCACGTCCCGACTGAAGGTAGGTCGGGACGTGGGACAAATAAGCAAATATCGGGACAGTCCCGATAAAATCGGGACATCTGGTCACCCTAGACTAGATGCCCATGTAATTGTCCCTTCTGGCTTTGAAATCTCCCAGGATCTATCCTTGAGATGGAGGTACTATGATGATGGGAACCATTTAGACACCTGGAAAGGTACATAGGTGTGTCCCTGTGTGAATTTAGAATCACAGAATAATAGAATATTAGGGTTGGAAGAGACCTCAGGAGGTCATCTAGTCCAACCTCCTGCTCAAAGTAGCACCAACACCAACTAAATCATCCCAGCCAGGGCTTTGTCAAGCCTTAAAAACCTCTAAGGATGGAGATTCCACCACCTCCCTAGGTAACCCATTCCAGTGCTTCACCACCCTCCTAGTGAAATAGTGTTTCCTGATATCCAACCTAAACCTCCCCCACTGCAACTTGAGACCATTGCTCCTTGTTCTGTCATCTGCCACCACTGAGAACAGCCGAGCTCCATCCTCTTTGGAACCCCCCTTCAGGTAGCTGAAGGCTGCTATCAAATCCCCCCTCGCTCTTCTCTTCTACAGACTAAACAAGCCCAGTTCCCTCAGCCTCTCCTCGTAAGTCATGTGCCCCAGCCCCCTAATCATTTTCATTGCCCTCCACTGGACTCTCTCCAATTTGTCCCCATCCCTTCTGTAGTGGGGGGACCAAAACTAGATGCAATACTCCAGGTGTGGCCTCACCAGGGCCGAACAGAGGGGAATAATCACTTCCCTCGATCTGCTGGCAATGCTCCTACTAATGCAGCCCAATGTGCCGTTAGCCTTCTTGGCAATGAGGGCACACTGCTGACTCATATCCAGCTTCTCATCCACTGTAATCCCCAGGTCCTTTTCTGCAGAACTGCAGAAGGGCGGCAGGGAGTTTCCAAGGGCCGGTCAACAGCTGGCTTCCTAGGCTTTTGAAAAGCCCAGCTTGGGTATATGTGTTAGGTTAGCGTGTGTACGCGGGTTTGCGTGTTTGTCTGTGCGTGCGTTGACAACTGTTTTAGACTCTGGTTTTTGACCTGGTCTTTTTGCTTTGGGGCTTTTCCAGGACTGCACTGAAGAGTCTTTGCGGAGCCTGCGCTGATTCTGCCGGAGAGAAAGGCAGGTTTAAAGCGATTAGAAATGGAACAAAGGCCTTCCAGCTGCTCCAGAAAACCAAATGAGTGTGTGGGATGCACGCTTGTGCTTCCATGAGCTTCAAGGCGGATTGCGCCTCGGGGGAAAGTGAGCTGTTCCCTTCCTGTTGGGGAGTGGGAACTAGATCCTAGCTAATGACTCCACTTCTCAGTTGGTTCTTTTTTGGATTCAGCCCCCAGTTGTGTTTGTGTGGGGGGTGGCTGGGTGCAGACAGCTGTATGGTTGGGTGTACACAGCTAAGTATTTTGAAAGGTGTCTGGCTTACCTGCTGGGTGTAAAATCTGAGCATTGCCCAGTCTCACCGCATCAGGTGATACTCCACCTGTGAAACATACCACCCAAAGGCATGAGATCACTGGTGTGTGTCCGTTGGCTTCCGGGGATGAATTTATCTTTGTTTTGCTGACCCTCCAGTGTTAAACTGGCCCGATGTCTTTTGCTTAAAAAAAAAAAAGTCACGTTCAGAAAATCGTTACATTCCCAATGGCCAAATCTTGCAATCTTCATGCAAGCAAAACTCCTGTTGAGATTCACCTAAATAAATTAATGGAGATATCCCATTGTCTAGAACTGGAAGGGACCTTAAAAGGTCATTGAGTCCAGCCCCCTGCCTTCACTAGCAGGACCAAGTACTGATTTTTGCCCCAGATCCCTAAGTGGCTCCCTCAAGGATTGAACTCATGACCCTCGCTTTAGCAGGCTAATGCTCAAACCACTGAGCTATCCTTCCCCCAACATAGAGACTGCAAGAACCAGCTTGAAGGCTGTATTCCCTGAAGGTGACGTTCAGCCTAGCACAATGCATCTCTTCCAAGGCTCTCCATTAGTGGTAGATTTTTCCCCCGACAGCCCCAGCCTCAGAGTTATGCTGCTTACCTGTGGTAACTGCCTTTTCTTGGGTGTTAAATACCTCAGTCGTCCCATGTTTTCCCATTCCATGGTTGGGCTACCACAGCCCATGCTTACATCAAGCCATAGCAATATTAGGTACTTGGACAAGCCCGGTAGACCTGGGGATCTGGAAGCACCCTGCCAACATTAATTAATTAGACCTAAGGCGTTACAGACATTAATAAATTAAACCTGAAGATACCCCTGTGTGGCAGTGGTAGAACAGGATACAGAGCAGTATGTAGGAAGAACAGATCTATTTGGCAGGCGGGGAAACTGAGTCACAAAGCAATGCCCAAGGTTACCCAGTGACTCATATTTAGCTCTGTGCTCCAGGGATGACATTTCCAAAAGTTCTGAGGGACTTAGTTGTTCCGGTCCCCATCGGCTCTCAAAATGCCCAACACCCAACAGCTCCGGCTATGACACCGACGGTCAGATTTGCACAAGAGCGCTGAACTCTTCTGAAGAGCCGGCCTCTCCCCGAGTCTAGCGTTCTACGGCATGCTTGCCAGTCCTTGAAGCAGCCGCGGGAATTGAAAAAACCTGTCTTACAGTGAGAGACTCAAGGAGCTCGATCGGTTTATCTAAATAAAGAGACGATTAAGCGGTGACTTGAGCACAGTCTATAAGGGCCAGGCCAGAGGATCAAAGTTATTTAGGCTCCCATTGATTTAAATAGAAGTTAGGGGCCTGAATACCTTTGAGGAGCTGGGTCGAAGAGCCTCCATGTTATGCAGGAGGTCAGACCAGAGGCTCACAATTTCTGGCCTTCGAATCTATGCAATTCAAGATCTTTTGAAAACCTGGCCCTGTGCTCTTTCAAAAAGGATTGTGGGAACCTTTAGCAGAGGTTCCCGGCGGGGCTGCCCATTGGCTGCGTTTCCGCCTTTCTGAACAATACTTTAATTTTGCTGGGACTAAAACTCCCCCGGCTGCACCGGCCTGGCTTTGAAGGGGTAGAAATGAATTGGAGTTTTCCGTCTCCTGCCTGCTGTCAAGGATTCTGTCCTCGGCTCTGCCTGGAAGGAAACCACTTTCTCCCGGCCGCCATAAATAATCTTTCCTTCTCCCAAACCAAACGAAAGGAAATCATTAAATTTCCGAGGCGGGGAGCTGCTGCCAAGCCCGTCCCAGTATTGCTCAGCCCGGAGGTATTTCACAGCGCGACGGGGTCTGTTCCGCCTCCTGCCCCCTCCAACAAGCCTATTGGCCTGAGACAACCATTTTCACTGCTGTTCTCTACAGGGCCAGCTCCAGCTTTTTTGCCGCCCCAAGCAGCGAAGTGGGGAGGGGGAGGAAGATAAAGCCGTGATCGGCGTCACTTCGGCGGCAGCTCTACCGCGCCGCTTCATTCTTCGGTGGCAATTCGGCGGCGGGTCCTTCGTTCCGAGAGGGACTGAGGGACCCGCCGCCGAAGACCTGGACGTGCCGCCCCTTTCCATTAGCCGCCCCAAGCACCTGCTTCCTTCGCTGGTGCCTGGAGCTGCCCCTGCTTCCCTAGCGTGTTATCCTTAATTAAAGCCCCACTTAAAGACTGTCTGGGTGATTCGGTTTCCAACGAGGGCAGCATCTATTACTGCCACCTGGGCTGGGATGCCACTAAACCCCGTCCAGATCGGTACGTTTGAGAGCCAGCAGCAAATTCAGGTGGGCCAGCACTGTGTCCTTGTTTTCAAACACTCTCGGGTAGAGACATTGGCGCTTGTGGCTATGTTAGCTTGGCCTTGGGACACCCCGAGCTTGGCTGAGTTAGGGTCTGGGGTTTAAGCCATTGGGTGAGGTTTTGGGTTCAATTCTTGGCTCCCTCCAGTGAGTGAGTCCTTTCCCTGCTCTGTGCCTCAGTTTCTCTATCTGTGGAATGGGGATAATAACCCCAGCTTCCCAGCAATCTGGTGATGCTCAATTAAGATACGGTGACGATGAATTTTAGCTACCCTGCTGGGCATTTGGCATGAACGGCTCTGAGGCCTTGGCATTTATGGAGCTGCCAGGCAGCAATCGGCTCTGACGAAGGGCTGAGCCGATCGCGGAATCGTAAGCTCCCCGGAGGCAGGGAAGAGAAGGGGGAGGAGAGATTGTTTAGATCCTTTTAATTTAATCTCCCCGTGGTTCATTTCACATTGTTTCAGGCTGGGTGTCAGGGCAGAGCATCGGGGAGATGTACCCAGATACAGGCACACCAGGGCTCAGAGAGGACAGTCGGGGCCATGCAGAGCATTCACCGGGGCACTCAGAACAGTCCTGAAAGCAGCCACCTTGGGGTAACAGAGGAGCTGACACCGGTGCTTCCCTTGACCTAGCCAGATGGGACCGCATGGGGTGGGGATACTGGATACAGCCGGGCTGGAGGCTCAGATAGGGGCAGTGGGAGAGATTTAACGTTCCCAGATGCCCTTTGGCGAGGGGTAAGAGTGGACCAGCAGGGAAGAGTGGTAGGTAGCACTTGCGATGGAAGCAGTATCTGAAGCGCTCGAAGCACTTTGCAAAGGTGGGGCCCTATTAGGCCCATTTTATAACTGGAAAGTGGGAGGCAAAGTGACTTGGCCAGGGTCTCACTACATGCCAGAGGCAGCATGACAGCCTGGCACTCTGATTCCCACTCCTGTGCTCTATTCCCAGTCAGTGCTGCCCGGAGATACTAGACAGCGAGGGTGAAATTCTGGTCCCACTGCAATCAGTGGTGAAACTGCCCTCGACATTCATAGAGATGAGATTTCACCCTTGGGCAGAGCTCAGGTATGTTCCCCTGGGTCCTAGGATATTAGGACTAGAAGCTCAGTGCGGCAGGGCCTGTCTCTTATTATGTGTATGGTTTCCCAGCTCCCGGGCCTAGATTAAAGCCCGCTCAGCTCTGTGTACATGAGGGTAGCCGTACCTATGTGTTTATTCAACACCGAGAACAACGGGGCCCTGATTTCCGCTGACGCTTCTGGTTGCTACTGTAACCCATGTAGTAATAACTCAATTCGTGCCTATTTTGATGGTTTTGCTCTGTGATTCCCTTGGGGATTGTTGGGGGGATCTCTCTGCCCTTTCTTGCCTACCCCCATCAATCCAGTTCTTTAGATTAGAACGAGCGGCCCCCTGTCAGAATGGAAGCAAAGATGGATGTAAAAGAGTTAAAGGGCGAGTGGAGGAGGAAATATGCCTCTCTCTACGCTGCTATTTCACCACATCAATCCTGCCGTCCTCTGCACGGCCCCTGTGTTTATAAGACACTGAGCCGGCCTTTGGGGATGGAGTTTGACGCGAATTTGGCACGCTGCCGCCACGGCTGGCTTTGCGAGCGACCTGCTTTGCATTATTTGGGAATGTGCGTTCTCCTCCACATATGGCAGACAGATTGTGCCCGGGGGCATGATGGGGAGGCCAGGCTGTTCTGCTCCAGCCTCTGACCCCCGTGCCCCATTTTCCTCTGGCAAAACCAGGTAATAGCCTCAGTGGGGAGAGGCAAAGCTGGGGCCCTTTTGCCTTTGATTACAAATCGCTTCCTACCGTCACCTGGGTGTCAGGAGCTGAGCTACGCCATGCGCGTTCTGGAGAGCGGGGTGAATCGCGGCTGGTGCCACTGTTTTCTGGGGCAGCTCAGAGTTGCTGTATAGTCCATCTGAGTGTGCTCGTGAGTCAGCGCTACGTGCCGAGAGGGACCGACACGGATGCTTTGACAAGATCCAGGAACAGAGGGAGCCAGCAGCAGGAACGAAAGCACGAGGGCATTGTGCTTTGCAAAACTCTAGCCCAAAGCTGTGTTGCCAACTCATGCGATTTGCTCGCAAGCCTTGCCATAGGAAGTTCTATTCATAAAGCCCCAGCACCTGGAGTCCTGTTATTTTTGAGAGAATCTCTGCTTTGGTTTAAAAAGAAAAGGGAAGTTTCTAGCCCTCCTGGAGGAGAAATCTTGGAAATGGGACCCAAGTGCACCTTAAAGGCACAGGAACTAGAAGACAAACAAAGCCTATAATAAATTTGTTAGTCTCTAAGGTGCCACAAGTAAAGCCTATAATGTCATTTAAAAAAAAAATCTCCTGGGTCTCATGATATTTTCGGGCCTGACTCACGATTTTTGAACATTTGGGGCTTAATGGTTTCACAGAACCAAAGTGAGAGGGACTTGCCCAGAATAGAGTCCCACTTTATCCATCCCCTGCCCTCCTTTCGAGCTGGCTAGGTAAGTGCTTAGGTAAATGCATACTATCTGAGCACCCCCTTAATTAATAATGAAGTTTATTTAATTCTCCCAGCATCCTTACGAGGTAGAGAAGCATTTTGCCCAGAGTAGATTAAGTGACTTGTCCAAGATCACACAGGGAGTCGGTGGCTGAGTTGGGAATTAGACCCAGATCTCTTGATTCCCTGCCCAGTGCATCATCCACTAGACCATCTATCCTCAGAGCGGGGTCAGCTATGGTCCTGGCTTGGGCCCACCTCTGTTACTACCACCACCTGGGCTGTGCACGGGGGGAGAAGGTTCTGTGATCTTTGCTTCTGGGATGGGTGAGGGGACTGGGCAAATTGGGTGGGTGCAGATGGGAACTGGGGAATGCAGGGTGGCAGGTGTCTAGAGAGAACGGTGCCATGTGCTGAGTTAAGGGACATGACAGAGGACACAGCAACAGAAGAGATGACCTCCCAGCCCCATGAAGTCAAATGGGAGTTCTAACAGTGATGTCACCGGAGCTGGGATTTCACCTGGTATATGTGCTGGTGGTAGGAAGAATGGACTAAGGGTTACTGGCTAAGGCAGATGGGTAGAGTAGGATCTGAGGCTAGGGGTGAACAGAGAATGCCGTGAGAGGGGTGAGTAGGGGAGAGCATGGATGGAAGAGGTACGCGAGGAGGCAGTTGGTAGGAGGAATCTTCTGTTGATTGAGCGTGAGACTGGGGATGCAGAGCTTGGGGAGGGGCCGCGGTTGCAGATGGTCTGATGTAGGATGGCAGCAGGGAATGGGACAAGATTAAGAGGATCTGAGAAATCAGACCTCGTTTGTAGCCTGGAAGTCTGGGACAGGGAATGGAACAGGACGGTCTTACGAGAGCAGAGGGAAGACAGGGCACAGCTGGGGGGGATTTTGTTTGAGGCACAGAGTGTGGGGCTGATGGGTTTAGGAGCTGACAGGGTGCAGCGAATACCAAAGCGTCAATAAAGGGCTGGGGGGGTGGGTGGCTCGGTTGGGGTCGTGCTCTTCAATCCACCACTCCCCC
This sequence comes from Malaclemys terrapin pileata, assembly GCF_027887155.1. Taxonomy (NCBI): domain Eukaryota; kingdom Metazoa; phylum Chordata; order Testudines; family Emydidae; genus Malaclemys; species Malaclemys terrapin. The sequence goes on from NC_071529.1 coordinate 10,355,276, forward strand.
AGCCTCCCTCTTTGCCCTCCCCACCCGCCCGAATAAATTCCATCAGTCGCCTGACGCGAGGCTCGCTGGAGCTCATGACTGCACGTGTGCGATTGAGCCAGGGGCCAATTTCTCGCTCCTCGGGGAGCAGTAAACAGCAGAAAGGAAGTTGTCCGAGTCCCTTTCCCCAGCCCCTCTCACCACAGCAATGGGAACCCCAGGCTCCTTTCCAGACCTTATTGTTAATATTTTCCCTCCTGCAATAACCATAAATCGGTTTTGTTTCCGGGGGGGCGGGACATATTACACAGCAATTCCCACACATCAAGACCACCTTGCTGAGTCTCCTCCTAGCCCCCCACCTCTCCCAATCAGGGCTTTGCATCCGGGGAAGAGAAGCAGCAGGCGAGGATGCCATGACCCTCACTTGGAACCTTGCAGGTGGTATTGTCACCCTGAAACTTGGGACAAAGGCAATCCAGATCACGGCCCAACCCAACCCATCCACCCCGACCTCTCAAAGACGCTCATCCCCTTCCTCTGGGATTAAGGGGAAGCAGGTTAAAATCATGAATCGACCGCAGTTATTCACCATTTCGTTATTTGCCGTGTCAGAAGGAAGGTGCAAGTGGAGGGGAGCGACAGATCTATAATCCCGGGCTTCACCACAACGCCCACCAAGGAGAGGGAACTGAGGCAGCTGACAATCAAATCATTCAAGACCCCAATTACAACCCTGGGAGCAGAGCTGAGTACATGCTTCTGTGCGTGGAAACCACCCCCCCACCAGACCTGTGTGCGTAAAGCCACACCACAGCCCCGCAAACACACGCGCAGTCCTACCGCCACATGGCTATAAACGCACTCTGCACCAAGCCCTGCCTTTATCTGAAGGGCATATTGTCTGCTGTGGAGCCCGTGGCTTTTACCAAAGACCTTAACTCCCCTTTAGGCCTGGTAGTTGCTGAACGATGGGAATCTGGCCCTTATTTCGGTGTTTAAATGGGAGCAGAAAATCTGGCCTCTGTGGTGGTGCTGAGCCATTTTGAAAATCTGGCCCTGAGTTCTTTGGAAAACTGGACCATAACAAATAATAAACTCTGCCCTTATGTTTTTGTCAGGTTAGTTCTGTGCTCATTGACCTCAATGGGGGCCCTCGCTGGTCAAAGCACCGTGCAAATCTAAAAGATGCCCCAAAATAATAATTCGGGTTGTGTCTATGTAGGCTTCTTTTTCATAGCTCAAGAGCAGCTCGAAGGTGTTTTGGGGGCAGGAAAAATGTTTTCTTCATCCTTTCTTCTTTTTTAAAGCGTTAGAAATACAGGTCTTGTCTGCATTAGAAGATGCTTTGGGGACCAGCTAAATAGTGAAACTATGAGCACACACAAGACTGAAACCTGCGGGGCAGTATCTTCAGTCAGATGCTGATTCTGGTACGATCTCTGTGGCACTCATGTCCAACGAACCATTGGGAGAAAAGAAGTCTTTGTTAAAGAGTCCTCAACCTGCTGCTTTAATTGAGGTGTGAGTTCCCACAGTACACGGCTGACACTCCCAGGCCATCCTCTCTCCAACTCAATGAAGACCAGACTTTATTCTTCTGATATTTCTAAGGTTAAAAATCAAGCGGGGGGGGGGGGAACTAAAACAAACCAACCCCCACCTTAAAAGGGACTTAAGAGAGTTTTTATCTTTCATAAACATGGGGGGGAAAGGAGCACGAGTCTCGCTATTTAACAATCATTTGAAGGTCACCTTCCACTAATCAATCCCAATAGCAATAGCATCATCCTCACTGGGGAAACTGAGGCACAGACTGCTAAGGCAGCTTGACTGGCATCTCAGAGTAAACTCAGTGGTAGAACCACAATTAAAATCCAGGTGTTCGCAATTCAGCTAGACCAAAAAGCCTCATCTTGAGAGACAGTCCAAGCAATACAAACACAAAGGCCAACAAGCACATACCCACAAGCCCAAATTCCAGTGCAACACACAAGTGAGGACACAAGCCTACACACACACACACACAGTATGAAACACCAATGTACTCACACGTGCAATCACAGCTACATGATCACACGTCAACGAAGGCAAAAGCAATCGCATGCAAAATACAGCCAAGACACACCAGAGCTGTATGCTGTTTATTCATGGCTGAACAATACACCCGGATAATTGCCCACACAAGCACAGGTTCATTCACGGACACACAGACACAACCTTTTGATGCTGGGCCAGGTCAGCCATCCACCCAAACCTCCACTGCGAGCCGCTGACACCAATCACAGCAAAAGGACTAATTGTGTGGTTCAATTACAGGACTATTTATTCATTGTAAGAATTTCTAATAAATTGGCATTTCTCCTCTTACAGAGAAACCCGAGGGGCCGGGATAATAACAGGTATTAACAAGAGGAACGTGCTGTCTTTGTACAACAAAACATTATAAAAAGCAACAAAAATCTCCAAGATCATTAACTTTGGCTTATTTTTTCCTCGTTATGTTTGTCTCAGCACAGGAAGGTGAGACGTCCCTAAGTCCTTCTTTCCATACTGAACGCTTCTCGCTTCAGCATGGAATTTGGTGATGCACCGAGGGGCTTCTCCTACATGGCCGTTAGGACCTGAGCGCTTAGCAATATTGCTCCGGCGATAAGAAAGAGATTTCTGAGCTCAGTAGCTCCAGCTCTGCACACTGAATTGCACCCGGTTAAATGAAAGTGCGACTTTAAACCGATTTAGTTTAAGTTGTGCAAAAACCAAATGTGGCCGCTCGTCAATCCATTTAAATCTAATTTCTAATGGTTTAATTTTTACCAGTAAATTTAACAACGCAAGTAAAACTGGAAGCCAGTTTTAAGCTGAGCTGAAGGTACGTTTACACTATAGCCATGAAAACAGCATAGCTTTGAAATGGATTGTAATCAAACCAGTGCCACTTCTGTGTGTAGACAGGCCATAAATCCAGAGGCATCCCAATGTCAGGGGGTTTGCACATTCAGACGAACTCCGTTGGATTTCATTGGGATTTACGTCAGGGCGGCTGGGCTCAGAGACAAGTTCTCCAAACTGGTGGGTTTTGCATGCATAGTTGACAGCTAAGGCCGTCAGTAGTTGATGTGGGATGGAAATGGTTCGTCCTTGGAATGGGTCTTTCTGCCTTGTCTACAGAGAGATTTGCATGAACGCAGACTCTTCAGGGCTTAAAAATTCATCCTCTGCTGAGCCTCCACCCCCTGCTTCTGACCTCTGGCGCTTTCCCTGTGTCCCACTGGGATGCGGCAAGCAGAGGACTATATGCTGGGTGAGATGGAGGCTGCTACTCAAGCAGGAGCCACCGTGGCTACCACGGCTGAATCCCTCCCTGCCAAAGTGCCCGTCCTCCCATGCCCATTGGAGCCACCACGCTGCACGGAGCCTTCCCCCCTCACGCAGACGCCATCTCCCCCATTTCCTGACGCCACACTGCTCCCTGATCCTTTCTGGAGCCCAGGGAGGCATCCCTTACACCTAACAGTCTCTCTTCCCCTCCTCCATTAGAGATTCCCCACCCCCACCCCTTCTGCCAGGCTCCCTAGCTGCCCCATCTTTCCCTGCTCGCTTTGCAGAGCCGGCCCGATCTTTCCTTGTTCCCACACCGTGCCCTAAATAACCCCTGAGTCCTCCCTTATTCCCACCGGAGGCAGGCCGCCCCGTGCACATGCTTTAAGCCTCATATGGCCCCTGTACATGACCCTCGCTGACTTGCTTTGGATTCTGGCAGACATCTGGGCCATTTTTTTTTAGTCTCTTGCAGCAAGGGACAGGCGTTTGCAGGTAGGGGTGTAACTGAGAGCCTGGCTTTAAATTAACCCTTTCACCCCGCATGGACGGAACACAATGTGATGCCTAAGGATTTACAGGGGGGAGGGGGGATTATTTGGAGATCTGTGACTAACGAGGATGCTTTTGTTCTGTTCTCTGGTTTTAGGATTCACAGTGCAAATAATATAATCAAATACTGCTTTGTGGTGCTGAGTGACTTCTTAAAAAAGAAGGTGGAAGAACATTAACTCATAGAGTCCTCCTCAGACATCAGACCATATAAATCACTCCTCAGAGAAAGAGAGAGAGAGAGAGAGAGAGCACATGGGGTCTATGTGGTTGCAGGGGAAGCAGGATGGTGAAGTGCTAGCCTGCAGCACAGGAGAGCTGGATTTATTTCCCCTGTTCTTCCATAAACTTCCTCTCTGATTTGACACAAGTCATTTAGTCTCTGTAAAGTGAGAATAATAGCACTTCCCTGCCTTAAAGAGTGGGAGGTGATCAGATAAGAACATAAGAACGGCCCTACTGGGTCAGACCAAAGGTCCATCTAGCCCAGTGTCCTGTCTTCTGACAGTGGCCAATGCCAGGTGCCCCAGAGGGAATGAACAGAACAGGGAATCATCAGGTGATCCATCCCCTGTCGCCCATTCCCAGCTTCTAGCAAACAGAGGCTAGGGACACCATCCCTGCACAGATACCACAGTGATGGGAACCATATAAGTACACCTCTACCCCGATATAACGCGACCCGATATAACATGAATTCGGATATAACGCGGTAAAGCAGAGCTCCGGGGGGGTGGGGCTGCACACTCTGGTGGATCAAAGCACGTTGGATATAATGCGGTTTCACCTATAACGCGGTAAGATTGTTTGGCTCCCAAGGACAGCGTTATATCGGGGTAGAGGTGTACCGCAGACGTCTTCCACTGACTTTCAGTGTGTACTTGGCAAATCCCAGCCAAAACCCCAATATAAGCCTGTTTTCATGCAAGTTTCCCATGTGATTAAAAAATGGAGCTAACCCAAAATATTGGAGCTGGTTGAAAATCTTCAGCTAAAGTTTTGTTTCAATGTTTTGCAGGAAATTTTAAAACAAACCCTGAGAATTTTCATTTCATTCCGATTCAACTACAAATGTTCCCTTTGATGCTAGTAGAAATTTTCAACAATCGAAACAAAAATTGCCATCTCAAATGAAGCTAAATGAATATTTTTGTTCTGAACTTTCCCTTGAAAATGAAAATAAAATTTCATGAAAAACTAAATTTTCCTGTGATCACTTTCATTTTTGAGGAAAACCTAATTTTCTGGTGGGACCAATAGTTCAAAAAATTTCAGCCCGCTCTACAACGTAGACATGAGTCTGCATTTGCTTTTCAGAGTTCTCTGCAGGGCATTTTTGTCTGAAACACAATACAGGTATGTTACGACTATGATCACCTTCCACATATATAAGACAACTCAAAAATTAAAGCTGTTGCTTCATGTACAATATCTAAGCACCACTGGGTTCTGTGAAGAATACCTGATCTCTTAGATGATGCTTCAGTACCTGCATACAAAAAATGAGTAATAAGGTCACTATTAACATTTTTTTTTAAATCCCTTGCCTGCGTTACTAATAACACCATATAGATTGTTAAAGATAAAATCGGTCTGACTCCAATATGCTTTTTTATTGTTTCTAGTCTTTCATCGCTTGTTCATATTTCTCCCAGTTTGACCTAGACTGGTAAGTTTCAGTTTTTGCTTCTCATGCATTAGCTCAATGCTGCTGGCCAAGAGTTTTGCAAATGGCTTGTTATCTGGGGACGCCTTAAAGGGGCCTGATTTTCAGAAAGGGCCGAGCACCCACCCTCTGAAAATCAGCCCCTTTTAAGGTGTCCTCACTTGGGTACCTGAAGTCACTAGTCACTTTTGAAAACCTTGGCCATTGTGTTTACATTTTCAGCACCGAAGCAGGAAGGTTTTGATCCAATCCCTCCTTTTTCCATTGTCATTTTTTTGCTTAAAATATTTGGGACATTTCCACTCACATTAAGTTTTCTAAAACTTAAAAAAACATACATCTAAACAGGCAACATTTTTCAGAAACGGGGGCCTAAATGATCCGCTGCTCAGTCCATAGTTTGGCACCTGGTTAAGTGGCCTGATTTTCAGAGGTGCTCATTTCCCCACTGACCGCAGTTGCTGAGTGCTTAACCCTAAATCAGGCCATTTAATCACATGCCTACATATGGTCATCATGGGTGTGGGGTTTTCCAAAGCATCTTAAGTGACCTAGAAGTTCAAGCCCCACTGGAAGCTGATAGGACTTGTACTCCTAAATCAATCAAAGGTATGAAGGTAGCCGGGCGTTTTTGTAAATCCCGTTCTAGAAGCCCAATTCTTAGCAACCTCCGCCCACCCCCATCTTTTAAAGCACAATGGGTGAAATTTTCCAAAGCACTTAAAGGAGTTAAGTGCTCAACTTCTATTGACTTTCAATGGGATTTGGGTGCCATCTAATAACCATGGGTACGTTTGAAAATTTCAACCTGTCCCTTTAAAAAGGCCTGAAAGTTCCATCCTGGATCTAATCTCTGCTTTCGTCAGTTTCGCATGGCCTTTCAACATTGCCATCATCATTAAAAAAAAAAAAAGTGTGCGTATGTCAATATCCTTCTGTCCTCTCTTTACTCTGTAAGGCCAGAATCAAGGTTATTATAACAAATACAAGGCTGGTAACATAAAATTCAACCTGCAATGCAGAGCCATGAGCAAACGGATCTTTGCCATCACACCGTCCATCAGGAAGACGCTGGGAGGCCAGTCAGTTCATGGGAGCTGAATGGCACTGGTTATAACACTTATCATAGCTTTGTGGAAGAACGGGTAACAGCTAGACCCCATGCTAAGACAGCGTTGAACAGAAGTCTTGATGACAAAGCCAAGGTCTCCTGCTTTTTAGCACTGTAATCCACGTCACACTTAGAAACATTTAGCAGTGAGTAAAACAAGACAATATTATTTACAATTCTTAGTTGTCTCATTTAGGTTTTTTTCCCCATTTCTTCCTCAGTTAATAATAAGATTTCTGGTGGAGCTGGGAGGCAAACAGCGGGTCCTTCACTTATGTAGCTCAATCTCTCAAATTTCCCTCTTCAGGGACAAGTTCGGCCCCTTTGGAGCAGAGATGAACGTGGCCCATAGACTTCATTTCGTCTGTGAAATTATGACCATCACCAAAACGCAGCTACTGCAGGCCCCGAACATGAACTCCTTTCTCCAACAGTGCGCCCACTGCTTTCCAAGGCAATGCTGTCTGAGCAAGGAGGCTAGAGTCAGGCTGTTAATGAATTTGCAACTCAGGTCGGATATACAACATGGACTTGCTGGCTTGAGGTCTAGAGGAAGATGCCAGACCAGAGGTATAAAAGGAGGAAGGGTGAGGGGCTCCCCCCACCCTAGTTCTGCTACAATTCTTCACTAGCCACCAATCAAATGAGATTTGATCCTATGTTGTGAGGGCAGAAGTAAATAACCGTTCCTCTAGGGTAATATTCTAGAACTGAAGACATTTGGGGCTGGATTCTTACTTGGATTGGATAGAAGAGCTGGCCAGGAATTTTCCAAAGAAACATTTTTGTCCATTGGAAAATGCTGATTCTTTGAAATTGAAACTTTTTTTTTGCAGAAAAGGGTCAGTTTCGACAAAAGTTTTCTACCCAACATTTGGGGGGGGCGGTGTTTTGTTTCCCCCCCCAAAATCATCAATGTTTTATTTTGACATTTTCTACATGAAAAATCATAGTTTTCCTGTTCAAAGTGGCTTTTTGCTTAAAAATTTAAGCTAATTCTAGTAACCCCCCCAAAAAAACCCTTAAAATGGTCAAAATTAAAACAACATGCTTCAAAATTATTGAAACGAAATATTTTGACCTGATCTGAATTTATTTTGCCAGATTTTTTGATGTGCGAAAAACATTGCCATTTAGACTTTTCCTCTCAATTTGGGATGAGAAAATGTTTCAATAACTTGAAAACTTTCATGGGATGGGAAAATCATTCCCTGGCCAGCTGGGTTTGAATAGCCCCTTATTCAAGGAGTCTTCATCATCAGGGGGTTCCTGGTGAAGCAAGGAGCTATTCAGTGGGAGCAAAGAGAATCTGGCCCTCTCCGAAGATCAAAGTGCTGTGAAACAATCTTCGAAGTCATCAAAACTTTTGCTACCAGTTATTGGTCCCTCAAAAGGAGCCAACCCAAGAACGACCTCCCGTCTCCAGCTTCTAACGCTCCCAGGTGTGATCTGAAGTGTAAGTAACCGTTCCTCTCTGGTTGGACTGCTAACAACAGATGCAAGTTCTACAATCACATTCACATTCTGTATTTTCCTCCCTCCTTGCTCCACAGACGGTTCTTCCACCTTGGGGCCTCTTGCAGGGACACTTCATTTGTAGCTGCTGGGCACCCCCCGAGAAATTTTATTGTGGATTGGTCTGCGGATGCTGGAATGCTGCAGTCCAGGAGTCATCCACTCAAATCTGGAGTGAGGTATGATCACCAGTACTGCCCTGTATATTATTATCATTCCTGTGCTGTCATTTCCCGTCACATACCAGCCATACTAGGAATCTGATGGGTCCAGGAGGTAGAACTTCCACTTGGGCAAGGAGGAGAAAGCTTGCAAAGCAAGGACGTGCCGCAGTTCTGGGAGAGGTCTCCTGAGCCTCTTAAGGGCTAGAGCACTTTGCATAGTCCCCTTGACTTCCTGATGGCTGTCGGCAGGTGTGGGAGCCCTTGTGGTGAAGGAAAGGCATTTTCAAGTCACCCTTCCCATCAGGAGCTTTATATGAAAGGGAGCCCTACGGACAAGGCTAAGCCACTCATACCACTTGGCTGCCAGCGACCCTGGGCTCCATTAGAACTCCCCTCTCCTAGGAATACATATCTGGAGCGCCAGGAACTGGTAGCTTCCTCCAATGGGTGGGAAACAGCTGAATCCTACGATTTGGTGCTTTTCTAGTGTCTTCTTCAAAGAAGGAACTTCTAACTGACGATTGGGCCCAGCTGATTTGGAAGAAGCAAGATCCACCCCCTCCCCCAACACCCCCTTTCATCCAAACCCATTTCCGAGCCTGGGAAAAACTCCATCGAACACACTCCCTGACCCCCTGTTCCTTTAGAAAGGTTGCTGCAACTGCCTCTCTACCTCCTGGGTCTTCCTTGGAAGCCTCAACATACCCAAAGGAGCCTGTTCTTGGGATGTTTCCAGTTTTGCAGAGACCGAGCGGTTCAGATAATACAGCGAAGACAGCTGAGCTTCTGGGCGCTTTTCCAAATCACCCTCCGACCCTTTCGAGCCTCATCCGTACCAGCTCAGATACTATGGTAATGATCATGGTCTAGGAATAGAATCGACTCCATCACTAACGTCGCCCATCCCCACTTTCCCCTTGCTCGTCGGCTGCTAAAGCAGCAGTGTGATTACGTTGTAGCCCACAGTGGGTGGATCACTGGTCTGGGGAAGGGCACAGAGCCTGTCTTCTAGTGTCTCACCAGTACAATATGTGAGAGGTCTGGGATGACAGCAGCTGCTCCAGCTCTCCATGGCCGCACGGCGATTGTTGGCTGACCTGCAGCATGACGGATGGCAATTGTTTTCTGCTTTCCCAGGCACCGTTAGCGGGTTGCTATTCTCCACTAGAATTTGGGGGCTCTAACAAGGGTGATGTCTGCCCAGGAGCGATCAGCACCTGGGAAGGTGCTGGCGATTGACCGCTGAGCACCCAAGACGGGCAAACGACATTATTCCTTAGGTAACTAGATTGTTTCTTAACGTGTCAGACAGCTTGGCTGCTAATGACCAAGGCAAACTCTTCCAAGCCTGAGGAATGTGCGTGTCATGGAGGCATGTGGATCTCTCGCCAACACGCACGCTGTATGTTTCATGATTCACAGTGTAGATTTTGCCTGCTAGAAACAGTCTTCTCCCTCCTCACCACTTCCAAGGACAGTGCAGAGGCACAAATGTGTGTTTCTATAGATGGGGCCCTTTTTTCCCCATGCGGCATCCTTGGGTAGCTCTTTCTAATTATATCCCTCTGCTCCCCACCCTCCATCCCAGTTCCCTGTTAATAACATCTTCACTCAAACGTTAGCCCTGAAATCCACCCAGTTCTCTCTGAATTCAGCTGGGTCCGTCCTTCCTGGCTTGGGAGGTGCAATTCAAAGAGAGCAACTGGTGATCTGGGGCAAACAGAAGGGGGTGGATATTGTGGGGGACAGAGGAAGATCCTCAGAGGGGGAGTGGAAGAGGGGGAACGAAGCACACAGAGAAAGAAAGAGGAGAGACCTGAGCGAGAGCAAACGCGGTCATCGTTGCAGCTACCGGAGACGTGTTGTTGGGGTTCGGGGGGGCGGGGCGTGCACAAGAGATTGTTTTGCTCACACAGGAGGTGCCGAAGCCGTCAAGCGCTCCTAGGTCCCAGCAAGACTGAGGGAGGCCACAGCCCCTGGTGGCCTTGGCTATATCCCTTCTGTTTTAGCATCGGCCAGTCTGCCGGGGAAAGGGGGATAGAAAAAAGGGGACAATACTGAAAATAAGAGGTCAGTGCATACGGGATTGTTCGTAAATAGCAGGGGGCCCGGGCGGGAACCCCATTTCCTTCACATCTTCTCGCCAGCTGGTATCTCCGTGGGGTCGCAGAGGGGCTGGCTGGGGAGTGCCTCTCCCGCCCCACCCTTCACACCGGCGACGTGGCGGTCGACTCGCTGTACAAGCTCTCCACAATGTCTCCCCGCTGGATTCGGCGCAGGGCGGAATAAAGGGCGTCCATGGTGGCGCTGTCCTTGCTGGACCAGTCGGAGAGCAGGGCCCGGACAGGGCACTCCTCCTGCGTGAAGGAGTCTATGTGATCCTCCTTGTAGCCCAGCTCCCCCGCCAGGTGACGCCAGGTGTCCTCCGGGGAGCTGTTCAGCAACTTCTCCACCTCCTCTTGCTTGTTAGGCGGCAGGCTGGTGTAGAGGTTCCCGTCTCCTTTCAGAGCTGTGCAGGGAAGGGGAGGAACAGAGCAGGGTCACTACGGCCTTTGGGAGGTGAAACTGAATCAGAAGGGGTCAGAAAGCCCAGGAGAGCACCAGGATCGGGGGCGGGCAACTTGGTGCTTCGTACATACTGGGAGATTTTCCCAAGGCAAACCGGGGGATGCCTATGACCTGTACCCTGCTGTGTATCATTTCCCCATCTGGACTTGCAGCATCACCCCACTGTTTCAGTCCCGGGCTCCCCACTGCCCCTCTGTCCCAGTCTGCAACCCCTGTCCAGCCACTCCTACCCCGATCCTGACCCGCAGCGCCCCTTCCCTGCCACACCATGTCTGATCCTCCCAGCTCCACCAGCGCTCCCCAGACTCCTCCCAGCCCCGGGCCCACCCTAGCGCAGCTTGGTGGATAAACCTTACCCTGCACCTGTGCGGTCTGTGTTGGTGGCTGTTGGTCGTGAAGGCTCTGGCTGTCCACGGAGATCCCGCTGTCGCTGTGAAGCTTCTCTCCTTCCGGAGAGGGGGTCTGGTTGACAGGGCGGTTGTTGGCGCCCTGTTTGTTCTGTTTGCAGCTGTTCCACCTGCAGACGGGACCAGCGAAGTGGAATGAAACAGCCGATCCAGCCACAGCGGCCAGCCTCTTACCCGGATCTTATTGTAAGTCAGCCAGAGTCACAGAGCCTCATTCTCCCTGTCCTGCCCCTTTGTGCCCAGTCTGCCTTTGCAGTGCTGGTATAAATGTTGATACGAGGGCAAAGCAGCAGAGAGCCAGACCCACTGGCCTTACAGATCCAGGCTCCAGCATCCTGCTACTGATTACTATGTTATATTGCAGTAACACCTAGGAGCCTTAGTAATGGGTCAAGACCCCCACAGGGTGCTAGGTGCTGTACAATCCCAGAACAAAGAGACTCTCCTTGCCTCAAAGGGCTTGCTGTCTAAGTCTCAACTAGGAATAAATGAGGAGCAAGGGTATGTCTACACTCCAGTGGCACAGTGATAGTCCTGCAGCTGTAGCGCCATAGTGTAGACGCTTCCTACGCGATAGTGTAGACACTTCCCATGCGGGTTTTTCCGACGATGCAGTTAATACACCTCTCCGAGAGGCGGTACTGAGGTCAATGGAAGACTTCTTCTGCCAACCTATCCGCAGCTACAGTCCACGCTACGTCGCACAGGGCGCAAAATGTTTCATAGCTCTGAGTGATGTAGCTAGGTCGACTCAAGTTTTAAGCATAGCCCAAGTCTAGCTCTTCCGCTGAAATCAGTTGTGTTACAGAGGTGAATGTGGCCACTGAGTCAGGCTGCTTGAGATCATTGTGATTAGGACAGGATTGGTTTAGTTTGCTTGGGGGCCTAGGTTTAGCCAGGCTGACTAAAAAAGATTGGAGCCAGAAGGGGATTGGTCCTGCTTTGAGCAGGGGGTTGGACTAGATGACCTCCTGAGGTCCCTTCCAACCCTGATATTCTATGATTCTATGATTAGTCCTTCAGGGGAGAAACACTGCATTGCTCCTACTGTCTATGGGCCAAGCTCTCCAACAGTGTAAACGGGCAGCGTTCCACTGAATTCAGCGCCAATTTGCGCCATCAGAGACCTGAGTTTCGTGTAAACATAAACTTTCCTTTAGACATGCAAATATTTTTTTAAACGGACATGAAAACCAGCCTGTGCCGTCTGCATGCCTTTATGCACCAGAGTCTGTGCACATATGGGAGTGTGTGCACACTGTTAGCCAATGTATATGTTATATGTATTGCACAGCATATTATGATGTAGTACCCACCATATTAACAGTATATACATTACATTATATATGAATGTTGGCACTACATTGTATTAGGGTCACGCTTGCCCACTTACATTGAGTGATACCTCCCACAATACCTTGCAACGCTAGATACGGCATTTAGCATTAGCCAATATAAATCCTGTCAAAATCAAGAGACACGAGTGTCCTGCTCTGGTACAACGCGGAGAATGTCTTCGTGGCGTGGCGTGGAGTGCTTTGTTCAAAAGGAGCTAAGGGGCACACCCTGGTACCCGGACAAAAAAAGGTAAAAAAGCTAATGGGTGAATGTTAGTCTTGGGTGTCATATTGCATGCTTTCAACTTGTAAATGGGTCTACGATAAAAATAGGGAGCGGTACATAACATCCTTTTCGTATTGTACTATTTTGTTTTTAGACAATAAACTTCGCTGAGGTTGGTCATAAGGTTGTCCTGCCTTGAGTGCAGGGGACTGGACTAGACGACCTCTTGAGGTCCCTTCCAGTCCTACGCTTCTATGCTTTGATCTCTTGAATGTTTTTAATAAGGGACCGCGAGTGTAGGGCTAATCAAATGGCTGCATTTTGATCCATAATACACCTGTGATTGTGTGTGCTCATATACATGCATGTTAAAGCGTGTGTGCACACATGTAAATGCATGTGTTGAGATGCGTTGGTGTGTGCACCTGGAAATGCCTGTGAAACAGCGTGTGGGTGGGTGCGTGTGAATCACTGCACCGAGCGAAATGCAAAAGCACATGGGATTGTGTGCGCACAGGCAACTGAAGGTGAATTTAGTGACTCAGTGCACACAGGTAGTTGGGTGAGAATAGGCACATGTAAACCATGTGGTGTGCATGTGTGAACGTGCTTGTGGGTGCGCACACGGGAATGTCTTGGGGGCGGGTATAGATGCACCTCTGCTGGCATCACTGATTAGTCAGTGGGCGTTTCCTTAGCAGAGAATTCAGCCTCCTCCCTAGGAAGCACAGCGATTGAATTACAAGCACCCCCCAAGGGAAATGAATGAGCTAAAGAAAGAGCGGGATAGGCGAGAGAGACCATATAGGGCCCCATTCTCCATTGCTCTGCACTGCAGGGCAGGTGAATGCCCAACTCCCCTTGGCCTTCCATAGGAGACGAGTGCCCGACTCCCATAGGTGCCCCTCCGGTGCTGTCATTTACACCAGTGCGAAGTGTAAATCTGTGTAAAACTCCAAATCGGGCCCATTATCACCGCAGGTCCCAAGACGATCAGGTGCTGCTAGAGAAAGCTGCCCGATGAAGCATTAACGGCCCTGGGTCTCAGTCTGAGGCTGGCAGCCTTCCCCACTCCTGGATCCCTCCCTCCGTTCCTAGAATGCCCCAGGGCATTGGCCCCTGCCTACCTTTTGAAAGCAATGTAGGCTATTAGCCCCACCACCACGGCTGCCAGGATGGAGCAGTAGACAGGGATGAGGTTATCGGCAGTGCCGCGGCTCACGACTGGCTGGGAGCTACCCAGGACGGTGGTGACTGTATCTGCGAGGGTGCTGGCGAGGCCTTCGGTATCGTACGGGTCTTTGGTGAAAGGCATGGGGCTGTCAGACCCCATCAGGGTTGGGGTCCGAGCCGTCCAGCGCGGGTGAAGATCTGCCAAGGGGAATAAAAATGGAGTTAGCAATTCACCCTGCCTCCTTTTCTCCTCTTTAGCACTCAGTAATGGCACCGCAGGGAAGGGGGAGGCAAGGCCAGCACTCTCCCAATGAAGCTCTGCTGGCACCCAGGGGGAGGAGCCAAGTTGCGGCCCACCCCCTTCTCACACAGACACACCCCTCTGGAGCCCTTAACAATGTTAGCCATCATGGACGGGCGAGCTATGAAAACAGGTACTGCACAATCTCCACCATTGACTCTCTCTGGTGGGGCTCAGGGCGAGAGGAGCCTTTTATCTCAGGTGTAACTAAACCTGCCCAAAGACTGTCGGGACTTCCTGGCAAAGGTGGGCTCACATGAGAAGCCCACAGCCTAACACCCCTGAATTCTGCAGCCTGAACTCATCTTTAACCACTGTCTGCCAACCCTAAACATAGCGCACCCTTGGTGGTGCTTTGGTTATCATGTGCTGGGCATTGTGTAACTAATCTACCGAGCCTCCCATTCCTCTTTCTTATTAGTCCTTCTCATCAGCGCCACATATCCCTGCAGGTGGCAGCCTTTGTATGCAGGCATGTAATTCCAGAGAGAACCGAATCTTTTCCATACCCTTTCTCCACCCTGGGACGGCTGATCCTGCCTCCAGCCAGCTCAGAACCATCTTTGACCTTTGCTCTTTGCCAGTTTTTGTTTATTGGAGGCTTTTTTCCTGACGCTCAAGGACCGCGGGGGTTTGACCTGTCGCACTCTAAAGGGCGTGAAATCTGGAGCGCCAACCAGATCGAAAAGGGCAAAGGGTTTCAGAAACGCAGCGCTACTGCCAAATACCATGGGCGGCACGGAAACTGGGAGTGGCTGATAGCGAGAGGCCAGTCTGCAGTGCGGGGAGCGATTCTGGACTGGGAAGATCAATAAGCAACACACTCCTTTGTAGCACCGTTGTCTAGGAACATCGCGTGGAAATCCGCAGCATGGCTATTAGGCTACCCAGAGCTTGGTACACTTAGCACCAGAGCAAATGCATCCCACCTGGATGTACTAGGAAAAGACAGCAACAATCAGAGCTTTGGGGACTGCAGACCATATAGATCAGGCTATGCAAGGGGGGAAGCAGGTCAGGGAAGAGCTCAAAATCAGGGCAGGCAACTGCGATGATCATTTGAGCACGGTTTGCAGTAACCTGATGGCCTCCCTCATAGGTAAGGGTCACCACTGAGGAAGGCTGAATGCAAAGAATGCAGCAAGCAGTTGGAATGTCTAACGGAACACACAGAGCAATGCAGATTCTTAGCAAGAATGAGGGACAGTCCATGTAGCACTGTTCGTCCAATGGCCATTGCAGTATAGCATGTACCCGGGAAGCTGTTCACGCGTCACTGAAATGCAGCCTCCTCTGGAGTGGAGGTGAGGCAGCTTTTTCTGCAAAGTGTTCAGCTCCAACCTCAAACACACCTAAAATTAACCTTGGTTCAGGCTTAGAACTAGGGGGTTATCCAATGAAATGAATAGGCAGAAGGCTTAAAACAAACCAAAGGAAGTATTTCTTCACACAACGCACAGTCAATCTGTGGAACTCCTTGTCAGAGGATGTTGTGAAGGCCAAGACTATAACAGGGTTCAAAAAAGAACTAGATAGATTCATAGAGGATAGGTCCATCAGTGGCTATTAGCCAGGAGGGGCAAGGATGGCGTCCCTAGCCTCTGTTTGTCAGGAGCTGGGAATGGGTGACAGGGGATGGATCACTTGATGATCACCTGTTCTGTTCATTCCCTCTGGGGCACCTGGCATTGGCCACTGTCAGAAGACAGGATACTGGGTTAGATGGACCTTTGATCTGACCCAGTATGGCCGTTCTTATGCTCTTATGTTCTTATTATTTGTATTTCAGTTGCCCCGAGGTGACAGCCCCCCATAGCGGGGCAGTGCACAGACACTTAATAAGAGACAGTCCCTGCCCCAAGGAACTTACAATCTAAAGAGACATGCCAAAGGAGAAAGAGGAAGTGCTGTGCCAAAGATCACCCAGCAGGTAAGTGGGAGAGCGGGGAATAAAAATCAGATCTGCCGATTTTCCTCACATTACCTCTCAGAATGGATTCTTTTTACAAATCATCTATGGCACAAATGGATTTTGTTCCTGCCCTTCAGTCCCTTCCTCAGAGCTGGCTACATACAGCGATACTGGCCTACAATTTATGGAAGAGAGGAACCAAGAATACCCATTGCCAGGGGAACACAGAGAAGGAATTTAGGGTGTCAGCTTGTACTCATCCAAACACAGTTCCCTTGAATAAGTAATAACCAAGGTGGGACAGGCCACCTAAAGCCACAACTATTTCAGGGTCAAAGAGAATGGTCCAAGAAGTTGTAACTAGAAATAACGGGATAGTTTAAAAAAAAAAAAGTAATATGGTGCAGGATAAATATCAAGAGAAACACCCTCAACAGTGGGATCTATGTGACTGTGTGATAGTCTTCCAATGGCAGCTCCATCCCTGGAGATATTGACATCTAGGCTGGATGACTCACTAGAAGACATTGTCAGGAGCAATCCTGCAATGGTGGGAGATTAAACTGCTGTGCCACTCGAGTTTTGCCGGAACACTGGTTAACATCCCATCTCCTACTCCTGGGAGATGTGCCCACAGCACATGTGATTATCACGAACGGCCAGGTTTTTTCCTGCAAGATCTCTCACCATAGTGCTGGCCTGGCCCAACCCCGCTTTGCTGATGAAATCTGACTAGATCGGAGCCTGAGGGGAGAGATGTTCTTTCTGCTGTTCCTCCTCTCAGCCCTACTTTCCGCCTGGAGCCCGGCTGCATCGCAGCAGCAGTAAGCGACCCTCAGGGGCTGTTCGGTGGATCAGCTCCACCCAGGCAACGGAAGCTCAGCGTTGCCGGGGTGCCGCACTGTGCATATACATCTCTTTATCCTGCACGGGAAGGATGGGCTTGTGGGCAGCAGTCCAAGACTCGAGAGAGGAGTTCAGTTCCTACCCCGTCTCAGACTGTTCTGTGTGAACTTGAGCCACTCTCTCTGTGCCTCGGTTCCCCATCTGTACAATGGGGATAATACCATTTCTTCTGTCTTCCTTGGCGATTTAGGCTGTAGGCCTCAAAGCTGTTCTGTGCTTAACTCCCACTGAAATCCATGGGAGCTAGGTGCCTAAATACCTTTGCGGATCAGACCCCAAGCTCATCAGGGCAAGCACTCTCTTACTCTGGGTCTGTACAGGGCCTACCATAATGGGGCCCCAACCTCAATTAGGGCTCACCATCACATTCATTTTAATACACGGGAATATTGTGCTATCCAGCCTGCAGACACAGCTATGGTGCAGCAAACACACATCTGCCATGAGACCAGTGGCGTAGCCAGGTTTTAAGAGCAGGGGGAGCAAACATAAAAAAGGTGCCCCCCCCTTGACTCCTCCTCTGGCCACGCCCCCCTTGGCTCCTCCTCCAGCCGCTCCGCGCCCCGCCCCCCCTTTGGCTGGCTCCTCTGGCCACACCGCGCCCCCCCCGCCCCCGCCCTCATGGGGTCCACTCCGTGCTGGCCTCCCCTCTGCGCTGCTACGGTGCCGAGCACCCCCCTCACTGGGCCCCCCAGGCGGGGGGTGAGGTGACACCCCGACGTGCCCCAGGCCGGGCCGAGCCGCAGTGGGGTCCATGTCCCTTTAAGAGCAGGCTGGGCTGAGCCGAGCTGGCGGGGGGTGGCTCCGCTCCCCGCTGCAGGCTGATGCCGGAGCCTGGGCTGAGAGCCCCGCTCATCTCCTGCACCAGCTCCGGGCGGGGTTTTGCTGCGGCTCCCCCAGTCCCCCCGGGCCACGGCCGCCCCCTGCACGGTAGGGACGGGTTGCATGAGGGCCGGCAGGGCAGGACCCAGTGGGGCTGAGCGCTGAACAGGCCTGGCAGGGCGGTGCAGGGGCTGCTGGAGGGGGATGCTGGGGCAGGAGTGGCACGGCCTCAACCCCCTGGGGCTGCCTGCCCCGCGGAGGAGGCAGAGGGGCGCAAGCTGCAGCAGGACCCTAGCCCCCCGAGGGAGGGGATCTGGGACCAGCCCGGGGAGGCAGGAGCAGTCCCAGGGGTGCTGGGCATGTGCAGAGCAGAGTCCCGGGAGAGCCCGACCCCAGCCCCATGGCGGGCAGTGCTGCAGAGGAGGAACCCATGCCCCGCGGCGGGCGAGGGGAGCCCCAGGCAGGGGGAGCCGGGCCGCCCGCGAGAAGCTGAGGGGAAGCGGCTGCTTCCTCTGCACCCCACTAGCTACGCTACTGCGTGAGACCTGTGTACAGGAATGCCACCTGTCTCAGCAACATGCATGGCGTCCAGCATGGAGCTAGGGTCATCCCTTGCTAACATCGAGGGGTTCCTGTTTCACCTGGATCCCCTCCCTCACTGTGTGACTCACTGGCACGAGTCACACAGTGAGTAGCCTGCACGCTCACTCAGACTCAGTGAGCAGCAGCGTTCCCAGTTTGTTCTCTTCCCATCTGTGCCCAGACGCTCCTATCCTCCATGCATGCCCCGTTGCTCTGTCAGCCTGCTGGGACACACCCTGGCCTTTCCGCTCTGGAGGGGAGGAAAACATTTTCCTATTGGCTGGTTCCCCGTGTTCAGCCAAGAACCGCACCTAGGCATGCCTGGTGAAGAAAATGTGTCTCATCTTGTACCTGTGAAGCAGGGAGGGTCCTAACCCTTTGTTGCCAGGGAAAAGGCAGAAAACAGTCCTGGGGAGGTTATGAAAGGTGGCAGGGGAGGCGAGCAGGACGGGGCGAAGGCAATGCCTGCGGGCCTGTGATTTTAGAGTCTCTTGCAAGAAACAGTCTCTGAGGTTTACAGCATCCCATTGCCAGGGGAGCCTGACAGCTGAGCTGACACTTTGGCTTCTGTTTTAACTCTCCCTGGTGCCACCGATCCTTTTCATGCTGCCCTTGCTGTCTGCTACGCGAGGATGGAGCGATCCACCTTCTAGCTCTAGCACCGACATTTGGAATAGTCCATGCTGCAGGCTATGGGTTCTAGGGCCAACAGTTGGAATATTCCACTGTAGCCTTGGGTTCCAGGGCCAACAGTTGGAATGGTCCATGCTGCGGCCCGGGGTTCTAGCACACGCAATTGGACTGATCCACACTGCAGTCTGGGGCTCGAGCATCAGCAGTTGGAATGTTCCATGCTGCCACCTTGGGTTCTAGCGCCAGCAGTTGGAATGGTCCATTCTGCAGCCTGGGGTTCTAGCGCCAGCAGTTGGAATGTTCCATGCTGCCACCTCGGGTTCTAGCGCCAGCAGTTGGAATGTTCCATGCTACCACCTCGGGTTCTAGCGCCAGCAGTTGGAATGGTCCATTCTGCAGCCTGGGGTTCGAGTGCCAGCAATTGGAATGGTCCATGCTGCTGCCTGTGGCTCTAGACCTTTGGTATCTTCCCTCTAAGCTGCTCGTTCGCTCTAAATCAGGACAGACCTCAGCAATCCCCTTCTGGTAGCTGCCCGAGTTCCTGCTCTGCCGTGCCCAGCTCAGAGCGCACCCGCGCCACAATGTCCTCCGAGAGCCGTGTCAGAAACACACTGCAGATGAACCCTTGCTCCAGGACCTTTAAAAAACCCCTGCCCATCTGAATGCGCACCCGGGCCCCTCTGCCATCCCCTCCAGCTAAGGGTGAACCACGATGCAAGCCGGGCCATGGAGCCTGCCGAGGCACCGACCCTTGCCATAGGAACTGTCTAAGTAGAGCACCACACGGGGCCTTGAGCAAACCCAGATCCAGAGGTAGTTTCTCAGGCTGGAGATAGCTCCTGGCTCAGAAGTGCTTGTAGCAACTGGCAGCCCTCCCTACTCTGCACGCTGCCCTCGGCTGGGCTGGAACACACTCCTCCTGTGGCATCCCACGAAGGCCTTCCTGGCTATTTCCTGCTGGGCTCGGAGCCCATCCCTTGCGCCCCCGAGCATAAAAACCTGCTAACAAAGCCCGCCCTTTGTGCCTTGACTTCTGGCTCCATTTATTCAACCCTGTAAAGGGATCAGCCAGAAAGGGCTGCCCAGAACTCCCCCCGCCTTGCAGCGGTGAATCAGAGACGCCCATGGCACAATGGTCTCTTCTCTACTTCTGTGCTCGGGGCAGGGAGCATAACTACGTCTCCAACCAAAGGAGGAAACCGGTGCCCTCCCCCACCCCTGCCACCAGCCCAGCGTGCCATTCATTCTGCTAATGAGCTTTCTAAATAAAGGACTGCCCCTTTTGGGAAATCCCCTGGGGAACGGGGCCTCTCCGTGAAGTGTCATCAGCATGGCTGGGGCGGCAGAGGACTCAGCCTGGGGGAACAGGAGGTTACTGCCAGATGACAACAAAGGGAATCAGATATTGCGTGTTGTTGCTCCTCCGATAAATGGCATCCCTTCCCTACACGGGTGACATTTTGTGTAAACCATTACAGTGCTAATTTGCTAGTTGACCGGCACCCTGGGGGATTGAATCGGGAACCTTCAAAGCTAAAAAAAAAAAAAAAAACCAAAAACCATAAACTGCTGTAGTGTAATCCCAAACGCCTTAGCTAGGGCTGTACAGACTCACCTCTTCTGGGACCCGGGACTGGTAGCTCACACTCACCAGTGGGTTACATCGGACCATAAACTTCCCAGGCCCAGGCCTACCCCTTCTCTGCCCAGAGTGCCTAGGTGGAAGTGAGGAGCTTAAATATCTTTGAGGGGCTGAGGCAAAGTCCCAGGGTGACATTACAGCCGATCCCCAGCTGGCCCCGAGTGCTCATTCCTTCCCCCAGAGCTCAGTCCCTATTCTATTATGCTCTAATAAATTTGTTAGTCTCTAAGGTGCCACAAGTACTCCTGTTCTTCTTTTTCCCTATTCCGTGACGTGCCAGGACCTGAACTCAACACGGGCATTCGAAGAAGTAGTGAAGGAGCTGAGGGACTGAAGCCAACAGGCCAGAGCTTGCCATGCCCTGCAGGGCTGCGTGGATTTGCTCTGTCTCACCCCCCCTGGCCTGTTTCCCAGTTCTGAGATTTGATTCCTCAATAATCCCAGGGGAGAATTGAAGCATTGTCCCATGCTCCCGATTTCCTTACTTCCCTCTTCTTAACACAATTCCCCAGCAAAATGCAGCCCGGCCCCACATCCCTCCTGCGGGGTGGCACAGCGGAGCCTCAGGAGCAGTCACTGATCCCGCGTGCCAACTGGCGCGGTTCTGCCAGGCACTGAGCCTCATTGGAGCCAGCAGGCCCTGAACTAGATGGGGATGCTGTAGGATTTTAGGGAGACGTTGTCCCTGGGCGTTGTGCCCCAGGAAACAGAGAAGTTCTGTGTCCACTCCACACCCCCACTCCCCAAAATGAAGCACACTAGCTCCACCTGGGGCAGTGCAGCCCCCAGGTCTGGCAATGACTAAATGCCTCAATTAATTCCCATTAGGGGCCCGGCGGCTGCCAAATTCCATTTTGCTGAAGGCCAGGACTGCCAGGCTCCAACTGCCACAAACAAAGCGTCTGAAGCTATTAAACGTCTCCTCTTTGCTCCAGGTTCCTGTAACTACCAGGCAGGCCGATTATTTTTAAACGCAGCCAGCAGAGGCCTCTGGGCACATCCCTCCCCACATGAGTCGGGCTTCACCTTGGAGCCAAGATGCTGCCGTTGTCGGGAAGTCATAGACCCCTTGGAAACACACCAGACCAGCCGCCAGTGCAGGGCAGATGTTTGCAAGCCACGTGAGAGCTGGAAGCAGCAGACACAAAGCCACGTGGTCAGAACGTGTGCTGGCTTTTCTGGAATCTGCCCACTGAGCGTCAAACCCCTGAAATGCCCAGGGCTGCATCTGAGACAGTATTGCATCCCCGATTTCCCTGCTAGCCATGGGGTTGCTGTTTTATTACCCTGATGTGTGCAGAGCCACTGTTCAGAACCAACACTCTGACCCCAGGCATTCCAGTGGCCCCAGCCTAGGATCCACGCTGCTTTCTCGACTATGTGTAGCAGTTTTCATCATAATGTTCAGCACTGAATTAAGCTGATGGGTGATCAATGTCAGCCCCGGGGATATAGCGGACACAGATAATGCTTTGCATTTATAGTGTCTTTCACTGGAAGATCCCAAAGCCCCGTAACCAGCTGGGTGCAGCACCGTTATCCCCTTTATCCACAAGGGGAAACCGAGGCACAAAGCTGCTAAGGGAGTTGGCCAAGCTCACACTCCGCTGATCTAATCCCTGGGCCTCTCAGGTGAACAAAGATTGGCAGCCAAAGAATTTCCATACTTCCATACACCCATTCCCCTGCCTCTGATGCGGAAGCAGCTGGGGTGGGCTCGGTGCGGAAGCATGCGGGGGGCTAGCCGGGCGGAGCTTTCTCTGACTTGGAGGGATAGCTGCCAAGGCCGTGCAGTGGGGGCAGAGTCAGAGAACATTGTGGCTGGTTCCATTGCTCATCTGGGAGCTGTTTCTATATTGGCACGGCGACATTGCTGGGGACGCCAGATCTGTCTGAAGTGACAGGTAGAACCGTATGGAACAATCAAACCCTGCATGTCCTGCTTTACCATTATGTCCCAGAAAGGTGGGGAGCAGAGGTGGGGAGGGGGGTTTAGAAGTAAAGTTCCCAGTCTGCTGGGAGGCCACATTGTCTAGGGGGCTGGGACTGGGAGTCAGGACTCCTAGGTTCTTTTCTAAGCAGTTTGAGTGGTATTGTGATCAAAGCAGGGGACTGAACGCCAGGACTCCTGGGTTCTTTGCTAAGCTGTTTGAGCGGTGTCCTAATCAAAGCAGGAGACTGGGAGCAAGGACTCCTGGGTCCTCCTTCTAATTTTGACACTGGCTCATTGTGTGACCATCAACATATCACTTCAACCCTCCTTGTGCCTCAGTTTTCCCTTCAGTGAGGTGAGGCTAATGCTCCTGACCTACCCTTGGTAAAATGCTTTGAGAGGTAGGAATGGAAGGTGTGCTGGGTGACTTATTCCGTTTGACCTGAAAGTCACTAAGGGACAAATCGTGAGCCCAAGGTAGCTAACGGCCAAACTCCCATTGCCTTTAATGGGGCTGGATTTGGCCCTAAGGTGTTAATCTGAACTACCATGATCCACGCTCCACAGCACAGGGATGCAGGGGCCCATTACCTCTGCACTCGGCATCGGATACCGGGGTGCACTCCTTGATCAAGACCTCGTTCTCCTCACAGATGGTGCAGGGCAAGCAGGGGTCCATGTGGTTGGCTTCGTCGGAGAAGGTCCCGTCGGGGCACTTCTCACAGACGGTGTTCTGAGTGTACCCGCACGGGAACATCAGGCCGTAGCCCACCTCGCAGATGTCACATTCCTTGCATTGGCCGCTCCCCTCGTCCTGGTAGTAGCCGTAGATGCATTTGCAGACGGCGTCGTCCGACTCCACGCAGGGAGCCGACATGCTCTGCAGGCCCACGCACTCTGTGCACGGCTTGCACGCCTCCGTGGCGCTGACGGTGTCCGAGTAGGTCACGCCTGCAATGGAGCAGAGGGAGAGAGCGCGAGCGAGAGATCAGTGTGTGGGTAACCCCCCCGGTGAGCGAGTGGTACAGGCCTATGCTGATCCACAGAGGATATGAGTCTGTTACTGGCCTGACTAGGCAACCTTGCTTTTCAGCTCAAGCTGTAGCAACTCTAGAAGCTCCTGGTTCCACCTCTGCCACAGCTGTGCTGCCCTGCAGGAGAGCCAGACGATACCGTTGCTCCTGCACAGATCTATAGAACTATATCGAGTCCCCCTCTAAACGGAGCTACCGGTGGCAAGGCAAACTGGCCCAAGGCAGGAGCTGTGGCAGGACCAACACTCGGGGCTCTGTTGTGTCCTAGCACAGGCAACTTCTTTAGCTGTACGCGGCTGTTACCCAACTGGAACAAGAGGAGATTCAAGAGCAGCTGCAGCACAAGGTTATAAAAACCCAGGCAATTACGGGTTTTATTATTCGGAGGCGTGTTTAGGACTGGTGAAAGGTGCCAGATTGACAACCTTGGAGACCCACGTCCCCTTTCCCCAGGTCACGGCCCCGCACTGTCCTGCCTCTCCCCAGGAGCTCAGGCCCAGATCCTCAAAGCTATTGAGGTTCCTAACTCCCCACGGCCCATCCACTCCCCAGCCTGCTCATCGGTGCTAAGGGGATGATAGAGCTCCTTGTCCAGCGGGCGCTGGACCGAGACCAGTGGCTCGTTCAACAAGCCATTCCCTCTGGCTGGATTTGAATCAGCTGCCTTGTGGGGAAAGCTCGGGATCCCGATAGCAACCCCCCCAACCCCATAAGGAAGGGGAAGCTCAGGAGAGGGAAAGGCACCAACTACAGCAGCCTCAACCAGACCCGTGTTCCCTTCACCCTAACAATGGGGGGCTGGAAGCTGCCGTTAACCCTGTAATCAGAGCAGAACAATTTGCCGCACAAACAGGGGGCCAGCCCCAAGCTGCAGTGGGAGCTCTTCGCTAACTCAGGCCCTCTGAACTCCTGCCCTGTTGGGAGACCCCAGGACTGTCAGCCACAAGCTAATCTCTGGCATAACTGCCGTGTAATTAGCATGCGGCGTTAATGGGGGAGGGGTGTGTGTGGGGGGGTGTTTTCTGCACACACTCATTCAGTGCTGTCTCCCTGAGGGTCATGCAAAGAAAGGAAGCAGTGTCATGCCTGGGTGTGAGCCAGGGAGGCTGTTGGGGGAGGCGGGGATCAGGAGGAATTTTTTCCTAGGGGCAGGTTATCCCATAACACCCTTCCGCGGGGGTTTCTTGCACCTCCCTCTGGCCACGGTCAGATACAGGGCCCTGGGCTAGAGGGATCCCCGCTCTGATTCAGTCTGGCACTGCCTGTGTTCCAGCTGCCAGTCCATGGCTTCCTACCTCAGAAGGGTCCGCTCACCCCCTTCGCAGCTGCCTAGCCCTCCCCAATGACCCCACTGCCAGCACCCCCCAACTGCCCACTCTCTCCTGCTACTGCCCCACAACATAGAATCATATAATCGTAGGACTGGAAGGGACCTCGAGAGGTCGGCTAGTCCAGTCCCCTGCACTCATGGCCGGACTAAATATTATCTATTATCTATATTATCCATCCCTGACAGATGTGTGTCTAACCTACTCTTAAAAATCTCCAATGATGGAGATTCCCACAACCTCTCTAGGCAATTTATTCCAGTGCTTAACCACCCTGACAGTTAGGAAGTTTTTCCTAATGTCCAACCTAAACCTCCCTTGCTGCAATTTAAGCCCATTGCTTCTTGTCCTATCCTCAGAGACTAAGAAGTACAATTTTTCTCCCTCCTCCTTATAACAATCTTTTATGTACCTGAAAACTGTTAGCATGTCCCCTCTCAGTCTTCTCTTCTCCGGACTAAAGAAACCCTAACCCGCATGGCCCCACAGTATGCCAACATTTTTATGGCTGACTTAGAACAACGCTTCCTCAGCTTTCGTCCCCTAACACCCTGTGACGTTGTGCAGTCTATGTGGTTTTATAAAAACATGATAATAAGTGAATATAATGTAACTGGGATAGTTTTATAAAGATTTGATAATAAGTGAATATAATACAGCTGGGATATGCTTCGTGCAAAAGGTCTCTTGTAAGGTATCATTACAAAGCTCATAATCTACTGAGTGTGATCATCCTATTTGTGGAAATGTACCACTCTTGTATCTAAAACTAGAAATATAAAACATAACTCTGAGGGCCTATTGTAATTATGTAAAGTGTGGGCCATTAAGGATGGTTTGGAATCTTGATGACTCCCATTAACAAGGACCATTGTCTGCAGATGGCTGTGTTTACCTGTTAGTCTTCCTGTATATGTGTGTGCTGGCAAGTGGGCAATGAAGTCTTGCAGGGACATGTGATCATGTCACCTGAACTGGAATCCATCTTTAACCTGGTGCTTTTCCAGTGAGGGGGCGTGGAAACCCAGAGGGACAAAGGGCTCCCGCCTTATGCAAAAGATATATAAAGGGGTGGAAGAGAACAAAGGGAGAGAGAAGCCATCATGAAGAATCCCCTAGCTACCACCTGAACTGGAACAAGAGCTGTACCAGGGGAAAGAATTGTGCCCAGGCCTGGAAGGTGTCCAGTCTGAGAAAAACTTACTGAAGCATCTCTGACGGTGACATTATCTGTATTTAGCTTGATTAGACATAGATTTGCGCATTTTATTTTATTTTGCTTGGTGACTTACTTTGTTCTGTCTGATACTACTTGGAACCACTTAAAACTTAAATCCTATTTTCTGTATTTAATAAAATCACTTTTTATTTAGTAATTTACTCAGAGTATGTATTAATACCTGGGGGAGCAAACAACTGTGCATAGCTCTTTATCAGTGTCATATATTTATGAGTTTGCCCTGCATAAGATTTCTGCAGGGTAAAACGGATTTATTTGGGTTTAGACCCCATTGGGAGTTGGGCATCTGAGTGCTAAAGACAAGCACACTTCTGTGAGCTGTTTTCAGGTAAACTTGCAGCTTTGGGGCAAGTGATTCAGACCCTGGGTCTGTGTTGGAGCAGACGGGAGTGTCTGGCTCAGCAAGACAGGGTGCTGGAGTCCTGAGCTGGCAGGGAAAACAAGAACAGGGGTAGTCTTGGTACATTGGGTGGCAGCTCCCAAAGGGGTTTCTGTGATCCAACCCGTCACACACCCCTACTCTACTTGCACTACATTGATAACATCTCCATCATCTGGACCCATGGAAAAGAAGCCCTTGAGGAATTCCACCAAGATTTCAACAATTTCCATCCCATCAACCTCAGCCTGGACCAGTCCACACAAGAGATCCACTTCCTGGACACTACAGTGCTAATAAGCGATGGTCACATAAACACCACCCTATACCGGAAACCTACTGACCACTATACATACCTCCAGCTTTCATCCAGACCACATCACAAGCTCCATTGTCTACAGTCAAGCTCTAAGATACAACCACATTTGCTCCAGTCCCTCAGACGGAGACAAACACCTACAAGATCTCTATCAAGATTCTTACAACTACAATACCCTCCTGCTGAAGTGAAGAAACAGACTGACAGAGCCAGAAGAGTACCCAGAAATCACCTACTACAGGACAGGCCCAACAAAGAAAGTAACAGAACGCCACTAGCCGTCACCTTCAGCCCCCAACTAAAACCTCTCCAGCGCATCATCAAGGATCTACAACTTATCCTGAAGGACAATCCCTCATTCTCACAGATCTTGGGAGACAGGCCAGTCCTCGCTTACAGACAGCCCCCCCAACCGGAAACAAATACTCACCAGCAACCACACACCACACAACAAAAACACTAATCCGGGAACCTATCCTTGCAACAAAGCCCGATGCCAACTCTGTCCACATATCTATTCAAGGGACATCATCATAGGACCTAATCACATCAGCCACACTATCAGGGGCTCGTTCACCTGCACATCTACCAATGTGATATATGCCATCATGTGCCAGCAATGCCCCTCTGCCACGTACATTGGCCAAACCGGACAGTCGCTAAGTAAAGCATAAATGGACACAAATCAGATGTCAAAAATTATAACATTCAAAAACCTGTCAGAGAACACTACAACCTCCCTGGCCACTCGATTACAGACCTGAAAGTTGCAATTCTTCAACAAAAAAACTTCAAAAGCAGACTCCGACGAGAAACTGCAGAATTGGAATTAATTTGCAAACTGGACACCATTAAATTAGGCTTGAATAAAGACTGGGAGTGGATGGGTCATTACACAAACTAAAAACTATTTCCCCGTGCTAATTCCCCCCTACTGTTACTCACACCTTCTTGTCAACTGTTTGAAATGGGCCACCCTGATGATCACTACAAAAGTTTTTTTCCCTCCTGCTGATAATAGCCCACCTTAATTGATTAGTCTCATTAGAGTTGGAATGGCAACCCCCATTTTTTCATGTCCTCTGTATATATATCTTCCTACTGTATTTTCCACTGCATGAATCCGATGAAGTGGGTTTTAGTCCACAAAAGCTTATGCCCAAATAAATGTGTTAGTCTCTAAGGTGCTACAAGTACTTCTGTTTTGCTGATACAGACTAACACGGCGACCACTCTGAAACCAGTTTTTTCAATCTTCCCTCATAGGTCATGTTTTCTAGACTTTTAATCGTTTTTGTTGCTCTTCTCTGGATTTTCTCCAATTTGTCCACATCTTTCCTGAAACGTGGTGCCCAGAACTGAACACAATACTCCTGCTATTACATCCCAGAATGATGTTTGCTTGTTTTTTGCAGCAGGGCTGCACTGTTGACTCATATTTAGCTTGCAATGCACTATGACCCCCAGATCCCTTGCCACAGTACTCCTTCCTAGACAGTCATTTCCCATTTTGTATGTGTGCAACTGATTGTTCCTTCCTAAGTGGAGTACATGTAATCCTGCTCCCCTCCCAATGCTGACACCCCATCCTGTGACCCAACCTGCCCCCCACAGCTGCTAACCCCTCCCCAGCTATGGAGTCCACTTCTCATTACTTTGCAGGCCCCCTGCTATGGGCTTGGAGCCTCAGGGGCAGGGGAGCAGCTGGCATTAAGCATGTTGACATAGGGGAGGACTGCTGTTGCATGGTGCTGACGGGCTGCTGTGTTCCACCCCAGAACTGGCCACCCGCCTTCTGGTAAGGGATCCCTCTGAATGCAGCCTGTCAAGTGCTTTGTGATCCCAAAGGTGCTATAGGCATTCTCCTTAGTATTTATATTACTGTAGGTGCCTGAGGGCCCCAACTGAGATTGGGGCCCCATTGTGCTAGGCCCCGAACTGACACTGAGTGAGCAAAACAGGCCCAGCCTCTCAAAGCTATTTAGGTGCCAAACTCAACAAAGCCAACCTTCCTCTCCTAACACCCTGGAGGCTTTCTCCTCCTTGCCCTGTCGGGGCTGTTTCTGAGGGGCGCTGCCTCCCCTCCATTCCCCCACCGAACAGCCATTTTCCCCAAACAGAGGCCACACGCCCCATTTTGGTTAGCTGCATCTGTTTCCCATCCATGACTGATGGAGACCAGGACAGAATCAAGATGCAGGAGCCCAATATAAACAGGAGCGTACGATGCTAATTGCTGACTCTCGCCCCAGCCTAGGTTCCTTGGTCTCCGGTTTCAGCGGCACCCTGCAGAACTGATTCCTTGGTGTAAATCAATCTCCCCCACATGTATCCCATGCTGTCTTCCCTCTCCCCTCCCCAGCACCTCCAAGACTCAGAGACTCTAAGGCCGGAAGGGCCCCTCATGATCATCTAGTTTGGCCCCCGGCACATTGCAGGCTGCAGAACCTCATCCACCCACTCCTGTAATAAACCCCTCACCTCCGGCTGAAATACCGAACTCAAATCACAAGAGAAAGACTTGGCTGGAGGTGCAGCAGGCTGGAGGCCAGGGGCGAGTTTAAAGGGCTACAATGCTGTCCTGGGGCAGGGCTGGCTTGGCCCACAGGCCCTGCTGGGCAGAGGAGCTGGGCGATGGGCTGCTCCGAGCTGACCCTAGCAGGGCATAGGCTGCCTGCTTCCTTCCGAGCCCCGTGCTATCCCGGCCCCATAGGAGACAGAGGGAGGCCTGTGGGTTGGGAGGAGAAGAGCCCTTGGGGGCCCCCGCCCTGCCCCCTTGGCTACCGGGAGGAACCCCGGCGTCTATTTTTAACCCGGGGAAGAGGAGTTCCTGTAGGGCTGCCACCACTGTCTCTTCATCTACGTCCTTTGAATTCATTTCCTCTGCTCTGACCTGCCAGGGCCTCAGACCTCCTTCCTCCCTCTGGGCCTTGGACTCCCCCCCTCTCGTCGGGGGGAGAAAGGTGTCAGAGAGATTAACCCTAATCCTCGGCTCAGCCTCCCCCTCATTTTGAAAGCGATCCATCCCCGTATTAATCTTTAATTACCTGGGCGATCTCCCGAGGACGTTCACGGGAGACGGCAATTATCCTGCTGAATGACAGGGCGCAAAGTGCTCCGCTCAGATTGAGCGCTGCCATCACGGCCGCCCTGCTCCCGGAGTCTTGGTTAAACCTGCCCTTTGCTCGCTGCCTGTCTAGCGCTGGTACTTAAGGTCCCTGTAGCCTCTGAGCACCTCGTGACCTTTACTGCATTTTCCCTCCTACAAACTGGGAGGCAGGGCAGTGGCGTTATCTCCACTGTACAGATGGGGAACTGAGGCACAGAGAGACTAAAGCCTGGATCTGCAAAGGGAGTTAGGCACTTAACTCCCAGTGGCATGGGAGTTGGGCATCTAAATACCTTTGAGGATCTGAGCCTAAGTGACTTGCCCAAGGCCAGACACGGAGTCTGTGGCAGAGCCGGGATCTGACTCCAGCTTCATTCGAAATGAGCATAGAGGGGGGGGGGGCTGTGGTCTTTGAGCCTTTCTTACCAGTGCAGAGCTTGGGCATTGAAATAAGGAGACTGGTGGGTTCACAGGAGGAGACAGGAGGCGGCTAGATCGTGGGCTGAAAACTAAGGGAGAAGAGGAACAAGCCAGATCTCTGTGGGATAACACATCCCGCCCACACCCCTATGAAGCTAGAACAGACATTATTAGCTGGATGCAGGTATTCCTGCATGAGGTTCTCTGGCTTGGGTTGGGCAGGAGGCCAGACTGGCCTCTTCTGGCCTGAACCTCTATGAATAAAGGAAAAGAAGTGGGGCTGAGGAAGACGATGTATCTGTTGGGATTTGTACGCACTATCATCTAGCTAAGGTGGCCCCATTGCCATGTTATCTTATAACCTCACCATCTCTAATGTACCGAGCCTCACCACACCGCTGGTGAGGCAGTGCATGGTACAGATGGAGAACTGAGGCTAAGTGACAGGCCCAAAGTTCTGAGCTTGAATCCAGGTCTCCCTAGTCCTGTGTCCTAACCACTTGGCCACCCTTCCTCTCGAGAAGGCAGCAGCCCATCCAGTGCCCTTGACAATCTTTTAAAAAATAAAGAAACAGACCGTCAGTTCCCACCGAGCAAATCGAACCACCCCACGACAACATAAGCACCATATCACACACATTCCCCAGAGTCCCACCCATGGCTACCAGCCCTACCAACTGCTCATCTCCTCACCAGCCAGGAGAAAAGGTAGGCCCCTGAAGGCTGACCCATTCAGGCTGGTGAGAAATGAACTCCAAAGGTCCGGAGCCTTCATGGAGAGCACCTTGTGAACCAACCTCGCTCAGTGACACCTCGTGGCCAATGGGGTTAAAGGCGGCTGACAAATCTATGGCCTCATTCCTTCCTATTCATCCATCGCTAGGAGATCATCCACCAGAGTTGTCTTTCTCAGTAAGCAGACTGGCCAGGAGATCTGAGCATGGTCTCACCCCAACCTTTTCCCATAAGCTTAACCAAACGCGGAAGACTCGATACAGGGTGAGAGCTGGCAAGATAGTCAGTGCCAAGCAATGAGTTATGGATAGCCGAGGCCTGCCTGGCAGGGCTGTACAGCCCTGAAGGAGAGGTGGCCAGATCACGGGCTTGTGGCATGATGCTGTATTGGCAGGGAGTGGTAGACATGTCTTCTGTGGTAGGATGTGCATTGCCTTGCGGGAGAAGACAATGGTAACCACAGACTCCACGTTGATCCATGTAGGCGTGTGACTCATAGGTGACATGAGTCCCAGACCGGTGACTTTATCACAAGCTGATCTTTTCTCGCACAGGACGTGCATTGGACAGAATTGAACAGGCTGTGTACCCCCCTCCTCTTCCCCATGGTCTGCATCATGTCAATAAATATAACACGGTGACACTCCGTAGTGTCTACCAGGCCTTGGTGTTTGGGCCCAGGTCCAATGGGATTTAGGCAGCTTTGAGGGTCCTTGGCCATAGTGAATAGCTCGGAGCTGTCCCGGCCATCTGCCAGGAGGTCCGGGAATGGATGGCAGCCAGTCAAGCCCCAGCGGCTCCAACTCCGTGCAGCCGGAGGGCTTTTCTTTCGGCAGGACAGCGCGCCGGTTCAGAGGTGCAGAAAGCAGCCATGTTTAGCTATTTTAGGCAGCGTCCTCAATAATTCAGCAGCATCAGTTCTCGGTGTCAAAGGATCACCGGGAGGATGCTGCTAGCGATGAAAGGCAGAGGGGTCCCCATGTGGCCCGAAGCAGCTGATCGCTATTAGCTTGGCTATTCAGGGATGACGTTGGTGCTGGCAAAGAGGGTGCTCCTGGCGGCAGTAAGAGCAACCAGACAGGTGAGCGCGCCAGGGGGATCTTGCCAATCTCTCCACCTCCTTGGCACAGCCTCTTCTGCCAGGCCGTCCATGCACCATCCTGCTGGCACCGGTCCGGTATTGCCATTCTCCACACCATCCTCTCCTGCTGTACCCTGTGCTGCCGTGGGGGGGGGAGACCACCACCCCCTGCTGGCCCTTGAAAGATGCTTCCATCCTCTGCTCTGTGGCTGAGAGCACCCCCCAAACACACCCCCTGGCATCCCATGGCGTTCCCACTCGCCACACTCCCATCCTCGCTGGCTCAGTTCAGTCCCAGCCTGCGCCAATCCTTTGCATTCCTCTGACCCTTTAACCCCTCAAGGAGTGGATGTGGCTGTGTTGGGCGGGGGGGGAGGCATTCTTCTTCGCCTCCTAAATCTGTTGATTTGAGCTTTCCATCCCGGCAGCAGCAGCTCTCTCTTCTCTGCCCACCTCTGCTTTCTTGGCTCCTCCGGTGGCCGCCAATTTCATGGTCATAACTGAACACAGGCTGGAGATCAGACCTCCCCAATCTATTTTATTCAGGCCCTGACCCCCATGACCCCCCACCCCATCACCAGCGCGGCACAAAGATCTGTGCTCTCTCTCTCTCCCTCTTGCCCGTCCCGCTCCCCCTCTCCCCCACCTCCCGTGCCTTTCTGAGCAGTTCCCAGTCAGACGCTGGAGTGCACAGCTCCCATTAACCTGGGTTAATTCCTTACATTATTCTGAATTATTGATGGATGCCATTAGAACGGGGAGCTGGACCGGAAAAGCATATTGGCTGAGTGCGCACATTTCCAGTGGCAGCAGGGTATGCGACCTGAACAATTACAGCTGAGAATCCAACAGGCCCCCATGTAACGATGGATGTTGAGGAGATGAATAAATAAATCATGAGACAGCGGTCGGGAGAGGCTGCCGGTGGGAGGGGGAATGAAGCCGTTTGGGCTAATGCAGGACTCAGGTTGAACTTCAACATGAAAGCAGACCTGCTTTCCCCCCAGCAGCCGGTGACGCTTTCTTCTCCACCTGCACAGACTGAGTTTTGCCCGGATGGTCTTTTGCGCCTTGCTGTTGTCGAATCAGTTGCAATTAAACGAGGCCGGCGAGTCAAGAGCAAATCCCCCCACAGGGGGAACTGAAGGAATCTGCGACCGTGGGCGGTCACCCGGGCCAAACGGCGGGGCTGCATTATTAGAGGGCTCCATCGTGTAATGACCAGCAACCGCACGATTATTCTGGACGCTGTGATCGAGGGGCGGCACATGCCATGCTCTGGGGTAAGCCAATCCCCTGCGGAGGCCCAGAAGGAACGTCTCGCCCACCCCACGCCAGGGACAGCATTTCACAACTGGCTAGTATAGCCGTTTTCTCGGCCCCCTTTGAAGCACCGAGGAGTAGCAGCTGCCGGGGCAGGAGAGTGGCTTTGTTGGGTCACTAGTCTGAACCAGTGCTTGGCGGTAGGTTAGTGGATTGACAGGGCTACGAGCCACTAAGGTGAATCCTGTGGGTGTGATTCTGCAGCACCTCTGACACTCCTCTTAAAACCCAAGGGATTCTCACACATGGAGCAGCACCGGCGTCAGACCGGATCG
The DNA here is from genome assembly GCF_027887155.1 of Malaclemys terrapin pileata. NCBI lineage: Eukaryota > Metazoa > Chordata > Testudines > Emydidae > Malaclemys > Malaclemys terrapin. The sequence goes on from NC_071529.1 coordinate 10,389,269, forward strand.
CTCCACACTGCCGATATTTCACAAAGAAAAGAGGGAAGGGAGGGGGGCTCAGAATCTGGCCTGGGAGAGGCAAGGGGCTTGATTCTGCAGACCCGTCCGCCAGCCTTACGCTGGCATAGCCCCCATGGCTCCTTATTTACAGAGGAGCAAGCGAGGCCAGAATCAAAGCTGAGGGCTCCTTCCAATCAGACATGGAACAAGGCTATTAACGGCAGCTCAGCCAATCGATCGCAGTAGGGGATTGGTCCCCTATTTTCAAGTGTTTTCTCCCATCTACTTTTAAATGCCCCCAAGCACTGGGGAGGCTGTCGCACAGCTTGATGGCGCTCACGGCAGCAAGTTCTGCCTCCCAACTTCGCTTTGCTCCTAGCTACCCCCATTGGGTCACACTCATTCTTCTCCTTTCTTGAGGGCGTCTTTACATGTGAGCAGGCGCCCAGCTGGCTGCTGAGGGGAACCCTTTCACCATCAGCGTCTCTTGGACACCTCTGCTCCCCCGATGACCTTGAGCCCCGCCCTGCTTGAGGGCCTAAAGGCGGGCAGAGGGACCAGCTGACCGATCTGCCACTCCTGGCTGTGAGATGGCCTGTATTTTATTCCGGTTTTTTAAATAGTTACCTCCAAGTTTATAGCTATCTATATAGCTTTTCTCATCTTAGTTTTTTCCTTATTATTTCCATTAAAGTAGCCCCATTGTGTTAGGTGCTGGACAAACACATAGTAAGAGACAATCCGTGCCTTGAAGATTTTACAGTCTAAACAGACAAGTCAAACAAAGGGTGGGGAAACCGAGGCACGGAGAGGCGACGTGACTTGCCTAAGGGCACCCAGCGGGTCAGTGGCAGAGTCAGACTAGAACCCAGAGTTCCTATTTTCCAGCCTGCTGCCCTATTATCTAGATCAGCTGTTCTCAACCAGGGGTCCTGGGGGCTGCGAGCAGGTTTCAGGGGGTCCACCAAGCAGGGCCAGCGTTCGACTCACTGGAGCCCAGGGCAGAAAGCCAAAGCCCCACTGTCCCGAGCCCCACCACCTGGGGCTGAAGCTGAAGCCTGAGCAACTTAGCTTCGTGGTGGCCCCTGTGGCACAGGGCCTCAGGCAATTCCCTGCCTGCTACCCCCTAATGCCAGAAAACCAGTTGTGGCAGCATGGTGGGCCGTAGAATTTTTATAGCATATTGGGGGGGGCCTCAGAAAGAAAAAGGTTGAGAACCCCTGATCTAGATCATACAGTCCCTCTACCCCAAGCCACTCCTGCCTCTGGATTACTTTGTGACACCGGGGTAGGGGGAAGGGGACATCTCAAGACCCTGCTGATGCGTGATTGGTTGCGTAGCTCAGCTCCCCAGTGTGACAAAGCAGAGACCAAACCCAACCTTTACTCCTGATTCCTAGCAGCAGGATGGAAATACACACTCCAGCCTGGGACTAAAGCAAGACAAAGACATGTCAAGGTCAGCTGGGCACAGAAAACAGAACCACATGTATTTATACACATAACCACCCACATGCAGATTAATGGACAGATGCAGCCACTTCCCAGTCGCTCTAGTGCTGCATCCGAGTTCTGATCCTGCTCTCTTAATATCCCCCCGCCCCCCCCCCCCCCCCGCACACATTCCCTGAGGGACTCACATGATGAGAACTGGAATGGCTCCCTCCCACAGGGGAGAATGCATCCCAGCCGGAAGGATGTGGCGGGGGAGGGGGCGGGGGGTTTGCAGAAAAATGTCATGTCTCCACTCTGGGATTGTGAGCCTGGAAACGACTCGAAAGCCGAGAGTGGAGAACGAACATGTGTCCGTGAGGATTAATACCGACATCTGTGAAAGAGTCTGGGAGCCTGGCATCCAGCCCGCCGCACGCACAAAGCCGCCGCTGCATGGAAAAGCCAACAGCACGCACGCCACAAACACAGCCACGGTCCAAAGAGACAGATTGCAAACACTTGCACACAGAGCCACCCCCAGGAGTGGTTAACCTGTAGCTCCATAGCACAGACTTGAGCTAACGGAGCAACGTCACTAACCAGCCGCAGTAGTAGGCTGTTATCCTGAGGAAACCAGCCACGAAAGGTGGGGGCACAACACACACTTGTGCATGCACGGAGCCAGAGTCATGCTACACCCATCAAACAAGTGTGATCCAAGGACACGTGCACGCCCATTCACATCCACTCAACAGGGAGGGATTGCAACTACTTTGGAGGACAGGGTCATAATTCAAAATGATCTGGACAAATTGGAGAAATGGTCTGAGTTAAACAGGATGAAGTTTAACAAAGACAAATGCAAAGTGCTCCACTTAGGAAGGAAAAATCAATTTCACACATACAGAATGGGAAAAGACTGTCTAGGAAGGAGTACGGCAGAAAGGGATCTAGGGGTTATAGTGGACCACAAGCTAAATATGAGTCAACAGTGTGATGCTGTTGCAAAAAAAGCAAACATGATTCTGGGATGCATTAACAGGTGTGTTGTGAGCAAGACACGAGAAGTCCTTCTTCCGCTCTACTCTGCTCTGGTTAGGCCTCAGCTGGAGTATTGTGTCCAGTTCTGGGCGCCGCATTTTAAAAAAGATGTGGAGAAACTGAAAAGGGTCCAAAGAAGAGCAACAAGAATGATTAAAGGTCTTGAGAACATGACCTATGAAGGAAGGCTGAAAGAATTGGGTTTGTTTAGTTTGGAAAAGAGAAGACTGAGAGGGGACATGATAGCAGTTTTCAGGTATATAAAAGGGTGTCATAAGGAGGAGGGAGAGAACTTGTTCACCTCAGCCTCTAAGGATAGAACCAGAAACAATGGGTTTAAACTGCAGCAAGGGAGGTCTAGATTGGACATTAGGAAAAAGTTCCTAACTGTCAGGGTGGTTAAACACTGGAACAAATTGCCTAGGGAGGTTGTGGAATCTCCATCTCTGGAGATATTTAAGAGTAGGTTAGATAAATGTCTATTAGGGATGGTCTAGGCAGTATTTGGTCCTGCCATGCGGGCAGGGGACTGGACTCGATGACCTCTCGAGGTCCCTTCCAGTCCTATAATCTATGAATCTATGAATCTATGAAACATTTACTGCATGTGCACTCCCTCCATTACCCGGGTGGGAATTATTTTATCTTCTTCCAAATCCACATTTCCTTCTGGAATGAAGAGCTGGCATGTCTCCCCGGGACCTGATTCACACCGCATGTGCTCTGTGTGATTGTAAAGGCGCATCAATGTGGAATCCCTGCTCAGGGAGGTACCCGGTGAGAGACCTAAAGGGAATGCTGCAGAGAGTTACCAGCCTATGCTCAGGGCAGGGGGTGCTCCCTGGTAGAAGCTGCTTTTCACGGTGTTAACACGCGTCTCCTCCAAGGTCAGACAGCGGGGCTGGTATTCAATATCGAGAGTCCTTACTGCCGTTCACTCCGAGGTTAAGTGGCATTCATTGATTTTGAAGGAAGGTTGATATTTTTAGCTGGTGTGCCGCAGAGCTGTGACTGGCCATGGAGCGTTTTCCTCTAACGAGTCAGATCACCTGCCCAGAGCCCCCTCCCAGTCAGCACCCTTTCCTCCACCGGTCCCCTCTCTTCCAAAAACTGTTTTCAGGAGACACCCTCCCCAAGGATCTCTCCTCCACTGGGGAAGCCTTGTCCTCAGGGATGTCTTCTCCCCCCGCAGCATTTTCAGTTTTGCTCTGGGTCAAAATAATAATTGTGAAACTAACCGTCACGCAGCCCTTCACCACGGTGTTCTGGCTTGGGCGGATTTCGCTGCAAACAGTTGGAACCAGCCGCATTTCGGCACTATCCTGCCATGGTAAATATTTGGAGGGCAAGCTGCCCTGGTGGTGGAGGATGCGGGGGGCTGGTGTTTTTATTTTCTCTGCAAAGCACCGTGCACGGCCATGGCACTACAGAAATAATCGCTCAATCATTTCATCACTACGTGTGCACCCAGATCACTAGCACATGTACTCTACCGGGGCCTACGAAGCATCCGACGGGGACAAAATGCCTTCATCCATCCGTGATATAACAGCCAGTTTCCTTGTCCTACCGGGGCTACCTTGTTCTCATCCCCTGCTAAACGGTCAGTCTAATTCCACTTTCTTATTATACTGTAAATGACACAGGGGGACTCATTGGAAAACATCGCATTGGGCAGCCCGTACAGCTAAGCAAGAGAGAGAGAATTTCCCAAACCTCTGAGAGAACCAAGCAACTCCCATCAGCTGGTGCAAGCCCAGGGAAAGGGGCCGAGTGGGTGTGGAGAGGAATAGAGACCGCAAGGAAGCAGGGAATGACACAAACGGCCAGTAGAAGAAAACGCAAAGGGCCGGTATCTCAGAGGAGGGCTCGGGGGGAGAAATCCCATAAACCCCTTTGCCTTTGGATGTGCAAGTTAGTTGGTCCATGAAGACTGGGAGCCAGTTGATCAGACTCCGAGGCCACACCGGTCAATTTCAGTTAACAGGCTTCAGTGACAGTAGTTACCGTGTTTGTGGAGTGTATGTTCTGTTTGTTATATCCCACTTGCTGCAGGATACAATGGGTTTAAATGATATAAAGGGAGACCAGATACTGTAGTAATGGGCACGTTAGAAATTGCAGGTGAGAGCAATTGGCTAGATCTGGCGCAAGCCGATACCTGAGTGAGGACTGTAGCAAAAGGGAGGACAGAGCAAAGGGGATACCCATTTTTTTCTAGGTGCACCCTGTATCGTAGTCATGAGAAGACAATACACACCCAATGATCCACAGGGCTTTTCAACCCAGCCATCTCACCCCTCTACTGGAATCTCCCTTCCCCCCAGCTTTATCCCCAGTGCAGTAGGCAGCAGGCGGTTTCCACCCACCCCCAGAGCTTGCTGTGGGGGTGAAATCGAGGACAAGCTACTTACTGTCCAGGCATGGCTCACAGACCGTCTGATTCACCCCACAGGGCTGCGCTACCCCTTCTCCCAGGTTGCAGGCTTTGCAGCACTCCCCGCTGGCGGTGTACTTCTTGGTGAGACACTTCTCCTTCGCGGCCCAGGCCGGCCCCTGCCACGGGAGGGAAACAGAATGATCGGGTCGGTCTCTTTGCCGGGCGGGTGGGGTGGGTGAAGAAAATAAGAAACTAACTAAATTCAGTCCCACCAGCAGGAGGGGTGTCCAGCGTGATCAAACGCCCCCGCCTAAAATGCACGTGATTGGAACCATCTGGGCTTAAGATGAGCTCACCTACCAACTATTATTAACATCAAAGACCTGGGAGAAGAAAGGGATTAAAGAGTGTTGTTCCTCCCCTCCACCTCCCCCAAATTCCCATTCCCCAAGAAAGCCCCCAAAAGCATCCAAATGCCTGGATTCAGGCCTCTGCCAGCACAGCACAGCACATCGGGGGGGGGCTGGGTTCTTCTGGGTGCCTATTGCACTCCTTATTTGCACTCATATAGAGCCTTTCATCGAAGGATCTCAAAGCACTCTGCAATCATCGACCACTTAACCCTCCAACCATCCCTGTGACGTCTAACGGAGACGGGGGAATAAATAGAGGCTTAGAGACTTACCAATGGGAGAGCTGGAAAGCGAACTGAGTTTTAAACACTGCCATCCCAGACCCTCGCCTAGTTAGGGTGTCCAAACTGTGTGAAAAACCGGGACAGGGGATGGGGGGGTAATAGGCACCTATATAAGACACAGCCCCACCTATAGGGACTGTCCCTATAAAATCGGAACATCTGGTCACCCTACGCCTAGTGCACCGTGGTTTACCTGAGCTCCAGGACTTGAATTCCGAGGAGTGATAATGGAAGCGCACGCTTTGAAGTGCTTGGTAATTATGGTGCCAAGGGATTCAGCCGCATCGCTGTCTAATGGAAGCAACAATATTTGCTTTCTAAATAAACTCTGCCCTGGCGTATGGAAGCAATAACACGCCGCAAGTTGTGCGGTTAGGACAGAGCTGCACATGCATCATGTGGGTTTGGTAAACGGCAGATGAGCGAGGCCAATCTTCCTGAGAAGTGGGGGGGCTGGGTGCTTTAACTTCACAAAGTGCTTTCTTGTTGCGAAGCACCTTCCCTAGCAACGCTTCCCTAGAAGAGACAGCTAGCGGCCGAGTGTCGGCAAAGGTTACGTTGTGCAAAGGCTATTCTTTCCCCCCCCCGCACCCCCGCTGCAATGCTTGTTGGTAGAAGGATCCTGCAGGTTTGTCTGAACTGTGGTAACAAAAAGAAGAAGGGGAGGATTGGATGGCTCAGGGCATGGTAATGAGATTCAGAACCTTCCACCGATGGGAGTTGGGCGCCTACATACTTTTGAGGCTCTGGGCCCCAGTGCAAATCTAGCCCAGGCAGGGACCAAAAGATGCTACTATCTGGCGGTTGTTTGTCAGCAGCACGCCACTTTCTATTCTGCATGTCACAAACCAGCCGCCACGGGCGCTAACTGCCGACCGTGTCTACGGTCTCAACAGAAAGGCCCAGGAATACATGGGAGAGAGAGACTGAAATACCTATCTCCTTGTCCTGAGCAGTGGTCCCGCAGGGCCATCGATAAACACAGCTATACTTGAACAATCCTCTTGGCTAGTGCTGAATGGGAAACATTTCCTGGGGGTGGGGTATTTTTGAAAAGCGACCACTCAGTGCAACAAAAATACATCTGCTCACAGCACTGCAGGCTGGGAACTTGCTGCTTTATTCAACTGCATCACAACAGAGTGGAGGGAGGGAAGCTTCCATTGACTAAAACAGGAAGTAAGGGCGAGGTGGAGCATGGCTCCAACTCATAATACTCTGAATTAATCCCTTGATAACCATCTCCTACTTCGACTACATCACTAATGAAGAGGTCCGTAACATCATCACCCAACGCGCTGGGTCATATGAAGACCTTCTGACGACCATGAAGAAGCACAAGCTGAAGTGGTATGGCCATATAACAAGATCATCTGGCCTATCCAAGATCATCCTCCAAGGGACAGTACAGGGGAAGAGAAGAGGTAGACAGAAGAAGAGATGGATTGACAACATAAAAGAGTGGACAGGAATGGACTTTGCGGAGACTCAGGCACTGACACACAATCATCAGGGGAGGAGACAATCGGTTGATTGCTTATCAGTGAGGGTGCCCCAACGACCAATGCGGTTATGGGAGTGATGATGATGAAAGGCATAAATCATCAATCTCTACGCAATTTAAGATTCACTTTTTTTAAGAAAAAATAATTCTGTTTCTAGCTTTTAGGTTTCTGAAGAAAACCTCCCAAGTGGGAATGGATGCAGCACTGTCTTCCTGAGTCTGCAGACAGATAGCTCGCCTGCTGCTCACCGCTTCTTCAAACAGCAGCAGAGTAAAACCTACAAGCTGGTCAGTTTCATGGCCTTTGGGAACAAGAACCATGTCAGTTTTAGTCTGTTGCTATGGGTAGCAGCACAAGAAAGCATTGGAGTTATTCATGAAGAAAGAGTCAAAGTATGGCACTTGGAGAGGGGTAGAGTAGCAGAAATCTGACCTCTCCAGCAGCAGCAGGTAGCGTGTGGGAGGAATAGCTAAGTGGAGTTGGAAGAGAGAAAAAGTTCTTCCTTCCTTCCAGCAAACATAGGAAATTCACATTTATCTGCCACCCATAGCCGGAAGCAGCTACACAAGATGGAGCAGAGTCTTCGGAGAGCATCACTGGAAGGAACCCCAGTCCCACTCACGTTCCCAGCAACCGGGAGAGGAGCTCCTGGATTCTCACCATCACACTCCCTCTTGACTCCCATAGTATCAGCCTCTACAATAGGTTTACTCTTGTGCCGGGTAGGTGTCTGGGACAGTTATCAAGCCCATCAGGACTCTAAGGCAGCATCTCCCTACTGCACCTTTCATGAGCAATACAATTCATACCAGAAATGAAAATACAGCATTGAAAACAATCCCTCAGAACAAACCCTGCCAGGAAAAACAAAACAAAACGAGGCAGGAAAGACGCTTTCCCGACAATTTCTCTGGCCCACACGCCCCTGGCCACGCAAGGGAGACGAGCTGGGCTAAGGAGACCAGGGCCTTTGCTAGCCAGCTCAGTTCCCTGCACAGCAGGCCCTTCCCTCAGCCAATTAGCTGCCTCCTTTCCCAGTGTCCACTGGATAAACGCTGTGCTCTGACTATTACAGATGCTGGCGTTAGACAAGGGAGCGCCAATTACAGGCATTTGAATGACAAAGGGCTCCAATTACCCAGCGCTTGAGAGCATGTGGGCACTGCATTTGGCAGCACAGTTAACTAGCGAGGGCCTGGGATGACTTTCTCTGGGCACGACTGCACTAAAAGGCCCACGGAGGCTGGATCAAGTGACAGCTCAAGTCACGGCTCAAAACAGCCGTGGAGACGTTCTAGCTTGGGTTGGACGCTGGGCTCTGAAACCCTGCAAAGGGGGTGGTTCAGAGCCTGCCCTCCAGCCCGATCCTGAACACCCACATGGCTATTTCTAGTCCCGCAGCCCAAGCCCCACGCGCTTGAGTCAATTGACCCAGGCTCTGATGCTCGGTGCCATGGGTTTTTCTTTGCACAGACCCTCTTGTAAACGTTGCATCACACCAGTGACCCCAAGAGATGGGGCTTCATGCTCCAGCCGGCACATCCAGGCTAAGAAGGGTCCCTGGCAAGTAAAGTAGTAACTGCAAGCCCCTCACTGGCTCCTTTATCATTATTTTAGGGCCGCGGTTCTCAATCGTTTTGGGCTCAGGACCCATTTGGAAATGCTTATGGCCTGTCGCGACCCAGTAAATAGTCTGGGGGTGGAGGCCCTGGGGTGGTTTCGGTCGGATCCTGCCCCCTGCGAGGGTTGGGTCCTGCCCGGCACTCACCCCACAGTGACGACTCCTGCAGCTCCTGGCTGGGCTTGGATCTCTGCTCCAGGCATTGCAACCTGCAGGGTTGCAGCGCTGCTCAGATTTGGCCCCCCTGACTGGACCAAATTGGTGTGAGTGGAGTTGTGACCTAGCTCATGGGGTTGCAGCACCACTCACTCAAATTTAGCCTGCCCGGACTCCCGCCGGCCTGACGGCTCGGCCAAACCTGAGCGACACGGGGACTCCAGAGACGGCAGCGCCAGGAACAGGGAGGCAAGCCCAGCCAGCCCCGTGGGACAGGAGCTGCCACGGGGCCCTTTGCAACATTCTGGCGACCCAATGTCAGGCGCCGACCCACGGGTTGAGAAACCCTGGTCTAGGGCATCTCTGCTGGGTGAAGCTGGGACTGGGAAAGCTGTGGGGTCCCCCTCCACAGCCAGCACTGTCACATCATTCGACAGTGCCCCCTGCTGGAAGAAGGTAAGAATTAAATGAGGGCTGGCCAGAAGAAAATAATTCCATTTGGTGAAAAATGGGGAGGTTTCAAAATGTGTTAACATTCTGCCTCGGAATGAAACCCAAACCTTTCAAAACTGTCCACAAAACATGGCAGAGAGAGAAAAGCCAAGAGCCCTGTGACTAGGGCAGTGAAACACCCTGACTCAAAGCTTTCGTCTGCCTGATTCCACCAGCTTCAGAGGCAATCTCTCTCTACCTGATTTGAACCTGGGTCACCCCCCCGCAGCGCAGCTGAGGGCCCTAACCACTGAGCTATGCTTGCTTTTGGTTTGCTCAGAAATTCCATCCTGACCTAAGGAATCTTCCTGGTGAAAGTTTAAGTAAAACTGGTAAATTTCCACCAAAGAGTTTTGACCAATTTCCCCTTTAGGCTTTTGGCCTACAACGGTGTGTGTGTGTGTGAAAATTCCTGAATGATTCCAAATGAAATTGCTTTAAGTGCCATCATACCCGGCTCACCTCTAGGGTGACCAGATAGAAAGTGTGAAATATTGGGACAGGGGGTGGGGGGGTCATCGGTGCCTATATAAGAAAAAGCCCCAAATATCAGGACTGTCCCTATAAAATGGGGACATCTGGTCACCCTAGTCACCTCCTGCATCACCCCTCAGTGACCCCTGCTGAGAGGAACAAGAACCGCCGTAGTTGGGTCAACATTGTCCTGTATCCTTTCCCGCAGTGACTCCTCTTGCCAGAGGCTGGGGCTGGAGTAACAAACCAGCTGCTCACATTTTTTACTATGAATAGCTCTGGGAACGAATGGGACCACAGCAGCTGTGCTTTCGGCCCCAGTCTGCTCAGGCCGGCTGGGACTGAAGGAAGTGGGTTACCAAGAGCCAGGCTCTCACCCCAGCTTCTGCCAGGGTTCCTAGAAGCTGGAAGTGAAATATACAGACTTTCCTGCCACCGGCACTCCCTGCAGTGCCCCCTGCTTGGAGAGGAGCAGCTGTGAGATACGGCCAGTCCCTCGCAATCTGATTGCCGGGGAGGGCCACTGACTGGCAGCTCGCACTCTGCATCCCCTGTTGTAATTCTTGCCGGGAAAGGTAAGAAGAAATGAGCAATGCCCCCTGCTCCTTGGCAATCCCTCCCCTCAGTGCTACTAAATGGTGTGGAAAATATAACTTCCATTCCCAGGTTCCAGAATCCATCCTCCCCGCCAGCCTGCGTTTCCCTTTCCGCTCCGGGTCCTGAGCACTGAAAACTCCCATAAAGATTAACACATTTATGGGAGAGCACATGGCCTAAATTAGTCCGGCGAAATGTGCATGTTATTAACACAACTCCTGTTGACAAAGCCGCAGGTATTAACCCCATAAAGCATTTTGACAGCTCGAACAAGAAGGAGAGAGTGACACCTCCGTGAGCTTTTAATTGCTTTTTAAGTTGTGCTGGGGTGTGTGTGTGTGTTTTGTTTTGTTTGTTTAAGGAAGAGGATGACTGATCATTAATTCCTAAATATATGTAGGACATGGGAGCTGGGCATATTACCAGTAAGTCTCTGGCATGAAAAAGATTTCACCCAGAACAGGAGACCTGGAGCAGACTTTGAGCAGGAGATGGGCCCAAAATCCTGGAGCCGTACTGCCCTGCAGCCTTGACACATTCCCTGGCTACTCGCCTCGCTGTCCACAACCAGCAGAACCAAAATGCCAGCTCAGAACAACCCCCCCACTTTGGGGACATCTGAAATCTGCATCTGAATTCTACAGCCGGGGTCATTCGCAAGTCACAGCACCACATGGGCAGTTCCTCTCTGGATCCTACCACTTGAGAACGGCACTGCCCAAGCCAAAGAGCAGATGAGCTCCCCTTCCCTTCCTAGTCCTCCCAAGGAGTTTATCTGCGGCTCGGGGTTGGTAACGGGACACTGAGCTTTTCAGCTCTAAGTAAGCGGTTCCAATCCGGCGCAGCTCGGTGATGACTGAAAGTTATTGCCATCTGTTCGGTGGCCTGTGTGAAGTGAACTGGTGGGTGTCTCTCTACCTTCTAGGGGCAGATGTTCTCGTTGCAGTCCACCACTGCCTGCCCCCACACCCTGCTTGGCTGGCTGTCTCAGCAGAGAATCAAGGGTGCAAATGAACTCCCCTCTGAGCCCTAGAGGTGACCCCTCCGGGTCACAGCTGAGCAGGGAGAGCGTTGGGGGTGCCTGGCCTGTATCTGCTCTGTTGATCAAGTTGTGGGCTGAGGAAGCACTTCTCACCAGCGCAAAATGGCTTTAAATAAATGAGGTTGGCTCGAGCCCTGAAGCATGAGGTTTAAAATCCCCTCCAAAATGTGCCCAGCAGTCACTCTCATAACACTGGATATCCCTGATATCCACGGAAACATCCACGCCTGCCCTGTGGATCTGAGCGGGGCTAGCAATTCCTCTGTCCCTGGGATCTATCATTTACCTCCGTCTAGGCACCTTTTCTTCTGCTCGGTCACTGCCTTTGGCTTGTGAATATTTCATTGGCCTGTCGCACTCTCCCCCGTGCAACACTTTTAACGGTTGCCCCCTATCGTATTTGAATGGCTGGTGCCCCCCAAGAACCCAGGGAGGGCGGGGGAGGGGTGCTTTAGCAAAAAAAAAAGCATCATTTCTCTCGGATCCTGTAGCTCCTGCTCAGGTGGGAGCCCAGATCTCATGGGGGTAGATGCCCTCTTTTGCCCCCCCGGGGGGCCCAGACTAGAGGAGAACCCCCTGGCCCTCTGCTAGGCATGAAGGTCACAGGGGTCCTGGCACTTGGGCTGCCAGGCAGGCTAAGGGTGAGGTTAGCTGAACTGAGCCAGCTGTGGAAAGGTGCCCGCAGGCTGAGACGTTCCCTGGGCCGGGGCTTCCCCTCTCTCCGTTGGGGGTGGCCTCCAGAGCTCCCCGAGCAGGGACATTGGAAGCTGCCATGATGCTCAGCCGGACTCCTGGGGGTGAGGAGAGATTTTGCCCCCACCCCTGTCCCTGGGAATGGGGTAGGGAGAGGTCGGGGAGTGTCTGGAAAGGGGCACAGCAGGGGGAGGGTGGATGGATGGAGGGAAGAGGTGGGGGGGGTTCATCACAGGGGCCAGTTTGGCCGCACGATCCCCAGCCCAGCCCCCTGCATTGATTTAAAGCCCCTGGGCATCCATTGGTGGGTGCTCCGCTCCTTGGCTGGATGGAGCCCCCGGGGCGGGGCATGTCCCAGGCAAAGTGCCCGGCCCAGAGGGGGGGAGGTTACAGCTCAGCCGTGCTCTCTGTGACCCCCCCCCTTTGCCCAGCTGCCCTCCGCTCTGCACCCCTGTGCCTGGCCATCCTCCACCCCCCCACTCCTCCCCTGGGCTAGCCACCCCCCGGGCCTGGGTACCCCTCCCCAAGCCCCCTACCCCCCGCTCACCCCTCCCCCCGTCCTCTTGTACTCGGGTACCCCCCCGCTCACCCCTCCCCCCCGTCCTCTTGTACTCGGGTACCACCCCGCTCCCCCCTCCCCCCCGTCCTCTTGTACTCGGGTACCCCCCCCCGCTCACCCCTCCCCCCGTCCTCTTGTACTCGGGTACCACCCCGCTCACCCCTCCCCCCGTCCTCTTGTACTCGGGTACCCCCCCCCGCTCACCCCTCCCCCCGTCCTCTTGTACTCGGGTACCCCCCCCCGCTCACTCCTCCCCCCGTCCTCTTGTACTCGGGTACCCGCACCCCCTCTCAGCTAACCACTCCCCTGCGGATACCTCCGCAGCCCTCCCCCGCTAACCACTCCCCTGTCCCCGGGTACCGCACCCTTCCCCATTATCCACTCCCCTTCGCCCCTGTACCCGGGTACCCTCCTGAACCCCTCCCTCGCTAACCACTCCCCTGCCCCCGGGTACCCCCGCATCCCTCCCCCGCTAACCACTCCCCTGCCCCCGGGTACCCCCGCATCCCTCCCCCGCTAACCACTCCCCTGCCCCCGGGTACCCCCGCATCCCTCCCCCGCTAACCACTCCCCTGCCCCCGGGTACCCCCGCAGCCCTCCCCCGCTAACCACTCCCCTGTCCCCGGGTACCGCACCCCTCCCCATTATCCACTCCCCTTCGCCCCTGTACCCGGGTACCCTCCTGAACCCCTCCCTCGCTAACCACTCCCCTGCCCCCGGGTACCCCCGCATCCCTCCCCCGCTAACCACTCCCCTGCCCCCGGGTACCCCCGCATCCCTCCCCCGCTAACCACTCCCCTGCCCCCCTGTACCCCTCTCGCACCCCTCCCCCGCACCCCTGTACCGAGCACCCCCCGACCCGCTACACCCCTTGTCTCCGTCCCGCCTGTGCCCGGACCCCCGTTCCCTGTCCCGCTACACTGCCCGCCTCTCTCCCTGCGTCCGGCTGCCCCCCCGCTCCCGCCCCATCCCTTTGCCCGCCTACCCCCTTCCCCACCACCCCTCACCCCTCTGCCTCCCTCCCCGTCCTCCGCCCCGGGGGCGCCTCCTCCTCTGGGGCTCTCCGAGCGCACGGTCCCCCCGGGCCCCGGCACCAGAGCCCGCAGGTTCACTCACCCCTGGGACCACCACCACCAGCACCACCAGCAGCAGCTTCTTCTCCATGGTCTTTCCCGTGTGTGCCCCAAGCCAAAGGCGAGCGGCCGGGGGGGACGACGGCGCTTCTCGCAGCCCCAGCAGCCTCTCACCTCCCCGGCGGGCTCAGGTTGGAAGAAGGACGCAGCCCGGCAGGCTGCGGGACAGCACCTGCCTCTAAGCCTGAAGCTCTGCCCTGTTTTATTAAAACGATCGATGCTGCCCTCCCACTGGCTGGGTGGCTTTTCAAAAACCCAAGTCACTGCAGCTGCCCCTCCTCCCTGTGCCCCCCCCCCCTTCCCCTCCACCCCCAGGAATAGTAGCACACACACACACACACACACACACACACACACAAGCTGGCATCTGCCTGCTCCACCAAAGACTCTTTGGAAAGGAGCCTGGGAGACAATTAACGGGGAAACACACAAAACTGCAAGAGAACCAGAATGCAACTTCCAGCTCCCTTCCCTTTCGCCAGCTGCCATTCATCGCCCTGGAAGAGCTGAATGAGACACACTGTACTTGACTGGGTTTCCGGGAGAAGTGCTACACACAGCGCCGATCAACTGGTTTCATTGGGGGGTCCTTCTGTATTATCCAGCTAAGGTATACACCCCCTCCCCGCCCCCCAAACCTATCTACCCATCCATCTCATCCACAACCCAACATCCATCCCCCCCCCATCCATCTATCTATCCATCCATCTCTGCTCCTGTCTATTTTATTCTTTATTTGTAGTACAGTAACACCGAGAAGCCACCATCGGGTTGATGCCCCTGGGCGAGGCAGCCTGAGAAAGCCTGAAGAGGAAGACGACCTACAGACTAAATCCCCCCTTTCACCTGCCCATCCCACTGGTCCTCTTTTAAGTCCGAGATTGCTGGTATGGAGAGGACTGCCCAGATGGGGATGAATACTGGAGACTGGCATTATGCAGCAAGGGTCCCAAAGGCGTCAGGGTCCCTCCTTTAAAAGCTAGCATGGTATTCTACAAGAATGGTCCAAAATGTTTGGGCCAGACCCTCCGTTACAGCTGAGATGTGTCCAGTACAGTTTGTGGGGGGGGAGGGGAGCAAGGAAGTGTCTTTTCCCCCCCTCCTGAAACTAGGCCAGCTGTGTGCAGCTCGGGAGTGCGGCATAATTCAGAGCAGCTTGAAGGCTGCTCTAAACGATTGCAGCTGCTAGGGGTCCCCAGGGGCTGATACATCAACCAGGGACTGCCAGTCTTTCACATTCCTTTTCCCCCCAGTCCCTGTCCATACATCGGCAGCAGGAAGGGGTGCAGAAGAGGAGTGCCCTATACTGGGGCAAGCAATTCCCCTATACTGGCCAGGGATGCTGGCATTAGGGTTGCTGGGCCTGAAGTCTTTGCCATGGTGCCCATGCTGCAGGGGAGAATCGGAGGAATCCTGTCTCACCAGAGTGCTACCAAGTGTCTGGAGAGATTGTGGTAGTGTACTGTATTAATTAAACATTGCAACTACACTGTTCGGGGCCATTACTGGAGAACACTGTAGTGCCGTTACTATTAAGGTAAAATTCCCCTTGTCCCTCACTGCAAGCGAGGAAGGATGGTCTTGGGGCTACCACACCGCTCTGGGGCTCAGGAGATCTGGGCTCATTTCCAAGGGTCTGCTGCCTCAGTTTCCCCACTTGTAAAGCAGGAGCAATATAACACTCCCTTTGTCTATTTGGATTGCCAGCTGTTTGGAGCAGAGGCTGTCTGCTGTTATGGGTTTGTACAGCCCCTAGCACACAGGTGCCTTGAATTCAGTTGGGGTCAGTAGGTGCTACTATAAGACACATAATAAGAAAGAAAGAGGTGAATGGATTCCTTGATTCGCAGCAAGTTCCCCCATCTTTGCCCAGACCTGGTTTCTGCAGCCTCATGCTGGCTGGGCGCTCTTCTCTTCTGCCTCGGAGTTTGAGTTTATCAAAAGAAAACCCTGTCTTGCTTCCTCCCCTGACTAGCTAATTGTGCACTTGTGAAAGGAGGCAGTTGAAAATGCTGCTTCTCCCCCATCTCAGCAGCAACCTTATGCCTCCGAGCGGGGAGCTGACATGTAGCACGACCCAGCGGAGCATGACATTGGCCGAATGCTCTCTGTGGTGCTCATCACACCATTACCGGCCTTCATTGTGGCTTTGGTAACGGATGCCAGTTTGAGAATTACCCAGCACACACTGGGTGTTCCTGTGCCCTCCCAAAATGTCCTCTAGCCCCAGGGGACAAGGAGCTCTCTAAGTCAGATGGCTCCAGCTGGCAGGGCAAGGCATGGGGGAAGGTGAGACTGATCCCTAATGTAAAGTGGAGAATTAGGATGAAACTCAAGGGGGTGTGTTGTGGGGGCAGGGGGAGAGGGGAACGTTGTGACTTCCTTTCTGCACCCCCACCAATGTGCCCGAACCTCCCCTGTCCTTACTGGGAGACAATGGGCTTTTGGCCTAGGAGAGCAGAGTTAAGGATCTGGCCCCTCTCTGGAGTTCGCTGTAAATGGCTGAATAAAAAACCAAGCCCAAGGAGGAGAATGACCTCAATTAAGATACCGTCCTGCTCTCCAGCCCCAACGCACAGCCTCCAGCATCCAAGGAGGCCAAACCCTCCCACCCGTAGGTGAGTTCTGTGGGATTTTTGCCTGAGTGAGAACAAGAGGAGGTGGCCTATAGAAATTAAAGACGGCAAAGACCTGCTGGGCATCCCAGGTCCACCCCCAGCTGGTGCAGGAGTTTCCCCCTCCTCCATCTAGTCTCCAGTCCATTGCCCAGTTTCGTTTTCAATCTCTCCAGGAGGCTGTTTCACCGCCCCATGGCATCAGCCTGCAGCTATCCCATTCCTAAAAGACATCCCATCACTTGCGAGTTACTGTCCTTCGCTGGTTTCCTACCAATCGCACACCCCATCGCTCCTCGTTAATCCCACCCTAATGCGTTCCGCCCCCTTCCGATATTTGCAGGCGGAAACCAGGTTCCTGCAGAGCAGTTGCTGAGCCAAGATATTTAAATTTGTTTGATCTTTCCTCGCAAATCAAGCCCTGCAGCTCCCCGATTGTTTTTGGAAGCTCTCCTTTGAACTGCCTCCAGTTGAATCTATCTTCCTGGCCCACCACTGAAGGCAGTAGCACGACTGCGGGTGGGTTTTTCAGATGATGACCGTAGCACTGGCTGCAATCTGTCGCGTGACTGGCTTCACCTTGCTAAGAGCGACTGGGCATTCGCCCATACGTTAAACACCTCTCCTTCACTGTAATGAAGAAGTGGTCCGTCCCTGCAGACAGCTCTGGGCTGCCGCCCTGCCATTGCTAGCCTTCATGCTGCTGCTGGAGTAAGGACTTTCTCATATTGATTGGTTCAGGCTGCGTTTCCTCTCACAAAATGCAAGCTATCGACCTGCCAAAGCAGATGGAGTCAAACAGCATGACTGGGGCAGCTGTATTCTTCTGGGCAGCTGGTCTGCTCTGATGAGCAGCTACAAAGGATCTTTAGGAAAGCCCCCTTTCGCTCAAGTCAAATAAACTTAAACAAAGGATGCGGTTTGTTCTTCATCCGCCAGACATAGCATCATAAGTGCATCCCACCACAGGGCAGGGTCTGAAGTTTGGTTTGCTGGCTCCGCTCAATTGTCTGTCCGGGGTGAAGCTTGGGAGCAGGGTCCTCAGTTGAGTATCCGCTTGGCAGAGCTGGTCTTTGAGACGTGAGCCCAGTGCCCACTCAAGGATCAAACCATTGGAGCTGGAAGCAGGGGTGATAAACCAAGCTTTTCTTTTGCTAATGCAGAGAAGATTACAATGGGCAGATCTGTCTGGTTGTAGGGCAGAGGGGTGTGGATACAATGGGGGAGATCCGGAACAAGGAGACGACTCATCTTGTGCTTCCCACTTCAAGCAAATTCACACTGCCTCTAGTAATATATCAGTCCCTTGCTGCTCCCTGGGAATGCATTCCAAACTCCTGGGAGTTTACAAATCGACTCCAGGTGTCATGGATCCTGAAACAAGCCCGCATCCTCAGAGGCCCCCATTCAGAGGTGATGTGCAAGGTGGGTCTGGAGGCACCTAAGCTGGTGTAACTTACACGTTCCAGGGCTGGAAATGAGCAACACATCAGGGAAAGAAGCTGACAGGAAGGTGTCAGTTAAATTATCTTTCCTCCCCTTAACGCCCACCTCCTCCCAGGCCCACAGTGTGTACGTTACATGGAACTTCCACTTCCCCAGCTGTAATCGACGCAACCCCTCTGAATCTGACCCTCAAATCTGAGGGATCCAGCCGTAGGCACTGTAGAAGCCGCTGCAAGGAGCTCTGGGTCTGGACCGCATTACAATGGAAATCATAGGGAAACCCCTCAACGTCAGGGGTTCTGGAACTAAACCCCTTGGGCTTGATTCGGCCCTCACGCCCATGCAAATCAGGAGTCAAGGGAATTACATTGGGGTGAGCGAGTGGAGGACTGGGCCTCTTGTCTCCATTACCCTTGGGCTCACACTTTTCTCTCCAGGGTTCTGGGCTCGAATAACCCACCCTCTCAGACATTGACTGCCCCAGCTCACAGGCTGTGGGATTGATCCTCAGAACTCGACAGAAAATAGGAGCCCCTTTCAGTTAGATTTGTGATCTCCCCAACCCCCATATGCTCTACCCTCCAGGGGTAATCAATACTCGAAAGCCCAATGCCTCTCCCTAGGCCCATGTACAGCTCTCTGCTCAGCCCTCAGCAAACAGCCTGACACTGATGGAGCAATTGGCCTGGGGGCGGGGGGCGGGGGGGGAATATATCATAGTCGTGTAAAGCAGAGTCAGGCAGACCGAGACACCCGGTCAGATGGGTTGTAGCTGCAGTTGGGCTGGGAGACAGCTAAAGTAAGGCAAAACTTCTGCTCCCACTGTAACCTTCTTCGGCGCCTTTGATGAGTGCGTTAGCTAGGGCTGCTGAATAACGTGTTTTGCTGTCACACAGGGGTGGCAGCCCTTCCTGGCTCTGTGTCACGACAAAGCTCCTCGTACAGGCCAAGGGGCACCACTCAATTGGAGCTTATGGCTGGAGGGGTCAGAAGCTAATGACTGGGGTGTGTGGGGGGGGAGATGAGGGTCTGGACCCCAAGGAACCTCAGGGCTTTGATCTTTAAGAGACTGACATCCAAGGGTTAACACCCAGGTCCTGGCTGACTTCCTGGGGTCCAACGGGAGCCCAGGGGACTCCCACCAAGGGGGAAGGTTTAGGATCCAGCATATCTGGTCTCCAAGGAGATGAGGCCTCTGAAAAAGAGGGAGGGTTTCTAGTCATTGGAGTGAGCCCTGCCCTGCCCCCACCAATACCCTCCTCCTGTGCCTGGAACCCCCAGCATGACCTGGCTTCACTTCCTGTTCCTGACCCTCCCTTGGGCTGGGGCAGTCAGGAATGGGGCAGGAAGGAACCCGTATGGAGACGACTGTGGGGGCAGGGAAGCAGATAGACGAGAGAGATGCGGCTCTCCCCAGGTCTGAGGTGCAACTTCAAAGGCCAGCCATCTGCTCAAGCCTCATCTCTCAGGGGTTCGGTAGTGTCCCTCCTATTCTGGATCCCTCCAGCCCCATGATAGCTCATCAGAAGCACCGGAGAGAGGGAGCTGGAGAGGGAGGGACTCGAACATGTTCCATGCCCTTGGTCTGAAATAGCTGCCACGCTGATGGCCTTCCGGGCATCCTGCAAAAAACCATCTGCTCGGGTTTTAGCAGGACATTGCTAAGGAGTTGAGGGCAAAAGGGGCTTTGCTGTTGCTTTGATTTATTGATTGGCTGAGCTCATTAGTCCCTGCCTGTGATTTTCTTATACTACTGGGTAGTCATCCTTATGGGACTGCAGGTCTAAGTGATTGTTAATCCACCAGAACTTTATATATGGGCATTTACATCTACATAATTAGCTCTAGGGACACCACAGGACTAAAACCCAGGGAGGAGGTGCTGAACACCGATCCACAGTTTTATGGGAGGAGGATGTTGCTGGTCCCATATATATTAGACAGGGGTTCAAGTGGCAAAATTCAGGCCCAGATTTGTAACACCCTGAATCTCAGGAGAGAGTTTGGCTCAGGGGAGCTGAGTTGGGCCCATTCACAGCAGGGTTGGGACTAGGGTGACCAGACAGCAAGTGTGAAAAATCGGGACAGGGAGTGGGGGGTAATAGGAGGCTATATAAGAAAAAGACCCAAAAATCAGGACTGTCCCTATAAACTCGGGACATCTGGTCACCCTAGTTGGGACATTCCTTTACCAGGCAAGAATAAAACACTTCCTAGTGACCGACGCCACTAATCTGAGCAGTTCAGCTGTGCGGCTAGCGAGCCAGCTAGGCTGTCTGTGTCTCTGCGTGTGTTGATCTAAGAGGAAGGGAAGCCCTTCCTTCATCTTCCATGAGCCAGGTGTCCTTTCTAGCCAGCTTTCCTGGGGGAGAAGCTCGCAAAGAGAGAGAGAGAGTCTGCCTGCTTCAAGGAAGGAGTGTCAGGGGCTGAACTCAGCCCCGCTGTGGCAATCCAGCTGCAGGCCCCCCCTGTGCTGCAACAGGAAGACGTGTGTATGGGGCTCATCACAATTTTGTATTCATCAGCTACTGAGTCAGCACTTAGCCATCAGGGAGGGGATAAGAGGGCAGGGTTCAGAGAGAGAATGAAACAGCAGTAAGAAAGGGCAGGAGATGGACGGCAGAAGCATGGATGGGTAGAGAGATGCACATCAGGAAATCGTGGCTACGTCTGTGTGCATGCAAGACAGCCAGATGCTGGGTTTTATCCTGCTGACAGTTCCACTCAAATCGGGCACGATCCCCATTGCTTTCAGTGTAATTCAGAGCAAAATGTGGGCCCCCCCAACAACTCCTCTTCGATGGTGTTGTATAGAATATTAGGTAAACTAATTCGGAATTTCTGGAAAAAAGCATCGTCATAGGGAGTTAGGATCTATCTATTAAATTACATTACTTTTTCTGGTGATTTTCAAGACTGATCCACCCCCTTGCAACACTGAAACAGACACCCAGAATTAAAGACCCATCCATCCACCCCCTAAAGCGTTACAGAATTTATGGCCAGCCCCTTATTCTGGAATAGCTATTCAGGAATACTCCCCGTGTAGAAAAGCCCACAGACACCTACCTCAGAGGAGTATTCGAAGGGTGAATTAGTTAGGGCTTTGTATGTACAAAGTGCTCTATTAAGCATGTCTCAAGGATGGAGCCTAAGTGCACGGCGTGCCTGGCGCGAGTTTTCATCAGAGTGGTCTTTCTCTCTGAATTTAGTTTTTATCCAAGCCAGCTCCAGACACCAACAAGGGGTAAAACACGGGTCTGCTTTCCTCTCACCATGCACGAGTGCCATGTGAACTCAGAGCCCCCCCCCCCCAGAAATAGCTAGCGTTAAACACTGTGTGAATTCCTGCCTTCAAACTTTTTATTGATTTTACTCAAAAGCAATAGGTAATTACAGGCCCGCCAAAGATGGTAACACACTACAGTAAGTTGTAAATAACGATGAATAAATAATACATATACACACACACGGAAAAAGACAACACTACTACCTAGAGTATGCACAGCTGGGGCCGAAATGAAATCAGGTTGCTTGGCATCAGGTTCACTTCCATCTTCATTGAGCTTGTACATGTAAAATGGAGAGTGAGACCATTTATAGACAGAAGAATTCAGCTCCTGTTTAGACACTCTGGATCTCCAAAAGCACCTCGGCCCAGAACCTATAAAGGGACAGGTGTCTAGCCCTCCTTCCCTATTGAAACCAATGGGAGTTAGGTACCTAAAAGCCTTTGAGGATCTGGGCCTATATGACTTCAGAAGACAGGTCAATGGGATTTGTGCTTCTAAGTCACGGAAAACTCTGGAAAAAAAAATCAGGCTGAGGTGTCTCAAATGGGCCCCCCGTCATTGAGGTACCCCAAATTAGTCATCATCTTTAGACTCATTGGTTTAGCACAAGTGGGAGCAAACTGATCTTTGGTGTTAAAGGTCCTGGGGTCAAGCCCCTGCCTTGTTAGGCTAACAAGAGAAAAGAAATTAAAGCATTTGCCTCTGGTCTGCATTAGGCACTAGTTCTTTCTGACTTTGAAATTATGAATCTTTGAAGGAGGGAGTATGAATTTGTACAGTGCTTGGCACACTGAGGTTCTGGTGCAAGACTGGTGTCCCTGGGCACTGACTAAATACAAAGAATAAGTATGAAGCTATGAAATTCTGCTCCCAGAGACAGTACAATGGTATCAGATAACTCCATTAAAATGCTTGATTTTCAAATTATATTGTAAAAAACAGGATTTCTGCTTTGTTTATTTAAACTGAATATATTTAAAAAAAACCCAAATTTTAAACTGTTCCAATTTAAAAAACAAAAACAAAACAGAAACCCAGTTTTATTGCAACTTACAGGAGTTGAAAAACATTTAATTTTTGATGCTTTTGGATGAATGTTCATCCATTTTCAGAAATGCATACTAAATTATGCTGGTCTGCTCCTTTGTTTTGGTATCTGTCTACACCCAGTCATTTCTTTAAATGTATCAGTAATGGAGACAACAGCTAGTTGGAAATCCAGTTTTTATCCCCATGAAAAGTTGTTGTTCAAAATTTGGTTTCCCAGAGGAAGTTTCAACCTGACTCAAGAAACAATTTTGATCCAAATCCACTTAGTTTAAAATCATTCTTTTGCTTTGGCCTATTTAAACCAAAAAGAAACAACATGTGAAGCAAATTACAAGTGAAAACTTTCAGTTTTGAAATTTCATGCGGGAAATATAGAGAGACAAGGGGGTGAGGTAATATCTTTTATTGGACCAGTTTAAACTTGTCTCTTTCACCAACAGAAGCTGGTCCAATACAAAGATATTACCTCACCCACCATGTCTCATATCCTGGGAACACTGCATACATCATGGGGGGTGGAAGGGGAGAGAATCATTTTCCCCCCACAAAAACTTTGGTTTTAACAAATCCATATTTTCCAGAAGGAAAACATTCCACATGAAGTGTTTCATCTAGCTCTAATAAAGACCATGCAGATGTCAAAAAAAATTGCAGGTTTTAGAAATATTGGTTTTCTATAAACTACCAACAAAAATCAGAACGTGGCACCAGAACTATTCATGGAAATGTGTTTTATGACGTGACAATTTGCAAAAAAAATAAAATCAAACTCCTATTTGTTTTCTCTTTTTATAACAGAAATCCTAAAATCTGCAGCATTCCAATTTATGCAGCAGAAGTATTTGCAATCTGAAGTCACAACCTGCGAGGGTTTTTTGCCTGATGTTTTAGATTAATCTATTTTGTTCTTGTCTTGCTCGCCAACAGAAGTTGGTCCAATAAAAGATATTACCTCACCCGCATTGTCTCTAATATCCTGGGACTGACATAGCTACAACTATACTACATGCTGTAGGTACAGAACAGTCTGAATTCTCAAGGAATTTATAATGACATATAGGCCTTGATAAATTACACATGTTGAAGTCAATGGGACTTAAGCATGTGCTTAAAGTTAAGCAGATTCTGCGCTTGGCTAGGGACTGTCTGGCTGTTATAAAGAGCTGGTCTAATTTATGCTGCCTCCAATGGTTTCCAATGGAGCTGTCCAGCAACACAGAATAACCAGAGTTTAGCACTCCAGACACACTCCTTCCCGCCTCTGACATGCCTCTTCTTGCCCCTGGTTCCACGCTGCATTTACAAAGGGGAGGGTTGTGTGGGGAGGTTATGCTGCCTGGGGAAACCTCCCCCTGCATCAGGGATCAGCCCGGATTCCAGCACCTATACACTGCTGGATTTGCACGAATAAGGCAGAGGCAGACTGCCTCTCCCATCCCTAGAGGTGGTCTCTGCAGATCCAGGCTGAGATGCAGAGGTGGGACCACATGCTGGATCTTGGGATGTCTCGCTGCTTCTCTGGGGATAACTGTAGGACTTCAGTAACACTGGTACCTATCATGGGATGAATAACAAGAGCGAGATCAATTTGTACTCCATGCCCATCACGTTGGGGAGGTAAATGGGGTCTGGCATTCTCTTAACTAACAAAACTCTGATTTCCATCCATGTCAGAGTGTCCAGTTTCGGTTCTCATTAGACAGCCCTATCATTTCTCCTAATGCTTCCCCGCTTTTCACTTGTTAATCTCTTCAGTCCAGGGCTTCCCGTCTTCCCTTTGTTTCATATAAATCATCCTTTCACGAAGCTCCATTGCTAAAGTATAGCCGGGGGGAGGGGCAGTCATTTAGTGCATGAAATGAATCTTCAGCTCCTTACAAGGAGCAAGGATGGGGTCTGCTAGGACCCATCTGTCCAAGAAAGATGATTCACAAACGGGATAGAACAATGGTAAAATAGAGAGACATAAAAATAGAACGTGAGTTTTTTCCCCCTCCCCGAGCAACAAGAGTTTACAAAATCAAAAACAACATACTAAATTCAGGGGACGTTCCTCATGGTGCGTATAATTAGGGGCATAAATATGTCTGCTCCGGCAGCTTGGAGATTGCATTATCAATATTTTTCTATTTAAGGTATCGATCGATTCCACATGCCAAGGGCATGGCAGGCTCACTTCTCACCGGCCCCGGTTTTGGGAACTGATTGATTCAGTTATGTTGTTGATAGACCAGGAATTCTGCTGGTGGAAGGAAATGAACTTCAGGTCCTTTGTTGCCTAGATACGAAGGAAAAAGGCAGGCGCTGGACGTGGAGTCAGGACTCCTGGGTTCTGCTCTTGGCCCAAAGTCACGAGCAAAGCAAGTCACAGCTACATTTTTCAATAGTGACCTCTGATTTTGGTGGCCTCAGTTTCCCGCCCGATGGGAGGTGCCTTGAAGTCTGATTTTCAGGTGGGCCAAGCACATCTCAAACTGGAAGCCGAGGGAGGCAGTGCCTCTGCAAGCCAGATCGAAAGCGTTTCAAGCTGTGACCACAAATCAGTGGCCACTTTTGACATTTTGGCTGCTAACTTCTCCCTGTCATGGTTTCCCCCTCTGTAAAGTGGGGATAATACTAGCCTTGTCCCTTGGGAGTCTGAATGCATGTTTGCAAAGTGCTTAGAGAGCCTGTGATGAAAGGCAGGGTAGAATTAATTATTCTGGAGTTACTTGCTCTAAATCATGATTGTCCCTTCAGTTTGGGGATCAAGGTGTTGCTTGCTCTAGTACTATGCTGTTCTCTTTTGTCTCTGAAGTATCTTCAGGTAGGATGGAGAGGGGGGGTTTCCACCCAGCACAGGGACCAGCACTGGTCTCTACCATCTAATAAGAACATAAGAGCACAAGAGCGGCCATACTGGGTCAGACCAATGGTCCATCTAGCCCAATATCCTGTCTTCCAACAATGACCAGTGCCAGCTGCCCCAGAGGCAGTGAACGGAAGAGGCAATCATCAATTGATCCAACCTTTGTCATCCATCTTCTGGCAATCAGAGGCTAGGGACACCCAGAGCATGGATTGCATCTCTGGCCATCTAGGCTAACAGCCATTGATGGACCTATCCTCCATGAACTTATCTAATTTTTATTTGAAGCCCAATATAATTTTGGCCTTCACAACATCCCCTGGCAAGGAGTTCCACAGGTTGACTGTGCCTTATGTGAAGAAGTACTTCCTTTTGTTTGTTTGAAGCCTGCTGCCTCTTAATGTCATTGGTGACCCCTAGTTCTTGGGTTATGTTTAATGGGAAAGGGAAAGGCCTGTCTTCATGGGGGATAGGTGCACCAGCACAGCTACATCAATGTAACCCTCCTCATGTGTCAAATGGGGTTTGCACCATTGTGACCTAACCAGTTTCGAACTACCTCAGCTTCAAATGGTCTTTTACTCTGTCTAGTGGCCAGAACCACAGAGGCTTGCTCCAGGTCATCTGTAATATTTCTAAGGCACCGATCGCCTTGGTAGCAAAGCGCCCAAGAATGACTCAGAGTCCACTTGGTTCCCAGTCCTTTGCTCTAACTACTAGACAACACAGCCTCCTCAACCGCTCTCTGGGATTTTGTTCCACGTGGAAAGAATCAGAGAATATCAGGGTTGGAAGGGACCTCAGGAGGGCATCTAGTCCAACCCCCTGCTCAAAGCAGGACCAATCCCCAGACAAACTTTTGCCCCAGATCCCTAAATGGCCCCGTCAAGGGTTGAACTCACAACCCTGGGTTTACAGGCCAATGCTCAAACCACTGAGCTATCTCCCCCGTACATATTTGTGCGTTCAACCTCCCATTTCCAGACTGTATCCTTTACCAGGCTTGTTTTCACTGCCAAGGTGATTCGAGTGTTGCCTCTCCTAACCGGAGTCCTGTCCACAAACAGAAACTTCCCACCTGAGAGTGGGGGTGCTTTTAACTCCATTTGGCTGGCCCGTAAGGGGGTATAGGCTAAAACTCAAATGAGCACAACCCGTCAGCTGCGAACATGATCATTTGACAGCATGGACGCCGGTTAGCTTTACTCAAGCGCTAGTCCTCCAATACCTTCCCACAATTCCCCCCGTGCACCCAGAAAGGACAGACAAGTTCTCCCACAATTCACTGGGAAAGAAGTCCTAGAACGGGTCAGCTTGGTGCGGCACAAACAGGGGCGGCTCTAGCTTTTTTGCCACCCCAAGCACGGCAGGCAGTGGCATGCCTGCGGGAGGTCCCCGGTCCCGCGGATTCGGCGGCATGCCTGCGGGAGGTCCACTAGTCCCGCGGCTTCAGCATACCCGCTGCCGAATTGCCGCCAAATCCGCGGGACCGGCGGACCTCCCGCAGGCAAGCCACTGAAGGCAGCCTGACTGCCGCCCTCGCAGGGACCAGCAGGGCGCCCCCCGCAGCTTGCCGCCCTAGGCACGTGCTTTGAGCGCTGGTGCCTGGAGCCACCGCTGGGCACAAAGGACCATGGGATGCGCTCCCAGAAGTCTCAGCACGGCACACGAGTGAGCGCAACAGCCGCTCAAGCGTTCCCTCGCAGTGGGGCCGCTCTGGCTCGAGCAAGGCTCACTCGAGGGGGAGCAACCAAAGTGCTAATAACTCAGGTGAACGCTTCACCGAAGAGAGACCCTTCCTAGCCAGCTCTTCTTCCCCTGCCCGCTGGGCTGCCCCCGGCCTGGCTTTGCCTTGGGTCTGCTCTGTGCATTCGCTCTCTCGCTGGTCCTCTGTGCTAAGCCAAAGGCCCAGTGGTGGCTCTGGATTCTGACTCCATCTGCTGTGCTGTGTCCAGCCCCCACGGATCTGTTGACCCTAGCGTTTCTCAGGAGGCAGGCGACACCTTTCCCTTCCCAACCCAAAAAGCTCCCGAGCCCAACCTTAGCTCTGCTTGGGCCAAGTACCATCCAGCACTTCTCATTCCCACCAGCAGCCCTCTGCAAACAAGCTGCCTTTAAAGCCCTGGGCTTCACCTTCTAATCCCTTTTCTGGGCTTTGCACCCTTTTATCGGGTGGAGTGTTTTGCTTTAACGACCCCAATCAGCCCCGGCAGACTCCCTGCCCTGAGTCTTTTCCTCGTTAAAGACCAGATCGCAACTGACACCTGGGGGAATAACCTTACAAATTATCCTTGAGCTTTGTTACACCTTCACAGCCCTTTGGCAGGGAGCAGGGGGTCCGGCTTTGTCCTCCTTGGACTTTCCCCGGCAGCTGGTTTCACTTGACTGGTATTTCCCTCCATCTGCTCCGAAAACTGTTCCTCCTTGCACCATCCCACATCCTTACCGCTCTCTAGACAGACATTTCACTCCGCTCAGGACTGATTCTCCATCTGCTACCAGGAGGAGGGGGGGGTAGGAGTAGCTAGTAGCAGGCGGATTCTCTCCTGCATTCTCTTCGGTGGCTGTCAGGAAATGGCTTAGATTCCAGTTTGGAATGAGATTCCCATCCTCCCGCTCTGAAATCGTTTACTACGAGATTCATTAAATCACAGGCCACCATCTTCCCATGGACAGCTGTATACTTCCGAGCGCTTACCTCCTGCTGCTTGGACATGGCCAGAAACGCTGCAACCCAGCAGCCTCCAGACAGCAAGATTCATTAATACGACTGACTCCACGTCCATTACTCATTCTCTCTGCTGGGTCACTGGCCTCACGGTTCCCGCTCTTTAAATCAGGTTTATTTCCCTCTCTGCTCCCCCTTCACTGCCTCCTCCAAGCATTTCTGACGTGGGCACCATGACATCTGGGGCAAGCAAAGCGGGGTTGTCCGTTTCAGAGAAGCAGCCAGGTCAGGGCACCATATGTGCGAGAAGGAGAAAGGGGCCATGCAGCTGACACCGAGTTCTGATCCACATCCCAACTTGTGGAGGGGGTGTGTGTCAAGGGTGCCAGGTGAACCTCCCCTTTGCGGAGGCTTAGCCCCCAGCCCTGCCCTTTCCACCCAAGGCCCTCCCCTGGCAGCCAGAGCCCTGAGCACCCCCCCCCCCCCAGCCAGGGGAACCCCAGCCGGCCCGAGCACCAGCCTGACCCCTGGACTGCTAGCCAGCCCGAGCTGCTACTGGCCACGTCTGCCCCTCCAGCTAGAGCAGAGCCCCCACCAGCTTCAGGGGAGAGGAGGAGCGAGGGTGGGGCCTCGGGGCAGAGCATAGGCGGGGCCACGGCCTGGATTAGCGGAAACATAGCCTGCCCTGCCCTATGATACCCACCGCACATGGGGGGTGTTGCTCTTTCAGGCCCATCCCACAGAGCAGCCGCTTCCTCTAGTGCACAGAAAAAAGGGGCTGCAGACTCACGTTTTTAACCTGCCATCGTTGTGTGGCTCAGCCACCCGACTCAATCCCGAGCTGCTTTCATTCACTCTTACGCCCTCCCTGATTCGGCTCTAACCGAAGCCAGTGGCTAAACCTCCACTGACTTCAACGGAAGCAGGGCCAGGCCCCCAGCTAGCAAAACACCCTTGCGAGACAGACCTTCTTTCTGGTTTTCGGGGAGGGGATTCTCACACGTGCTCAGCACTGGTTGACATCTGCCCCCCCTGGAGTCAATGGGAGTTGACGTTGATCGGCGCAGAACTCAGGACAATGCTGCATGCTGTTGATTTACAGAACGTGGCCCAAGCAGAGCTAAGGTTGGGTTTAGATTATAAACGCTTCAAGGCAGGAACCATCATTGTGCTCTGGGTTTGTACAGCACCTGGCACAACTGGGCCTTGGTCCATGAGTGAGGTGGAGGAGCGACCATAATACACCTCAAAGCAATACAAATGTACAGCACCTGATGCCTACTCACCCTGTCACAGGGTCTTCGATGGGCAGATGCTGCTTCTCACAGGGTCCAATGCAGTGGTGCTTTAGCCCCCTGGCTATGGATCGCTTGAATTAGCCAAGGCATTCCGGTTCAAAGGGAAAGGAATGCTCTGAACTCAAAAACAGGGTTATCTGAGGAGTCTTTGGCAAGACCCTGCCTTCCTACTCAGGGCTGGTCTTCAAGCTGGTCTTCTGTGGGTAGTCTCCCCGGGACTGGTCATCCCCTGCACTGGAGGCTCATCCAGGCAGTACGTGGTCTCTGACTCTTAGCCGAAACTCGCCAAAGGAGAAGCAGAGGTCTGCTGTCCTGCTTGGTCAATCCCAAACTGAGCTGGGCCTACTCCCCTCTCCACACCTGACATCTGATGCAGGTGTAGCAGAGCTGGGCCGGGTGGGGCTCCAGGCCTTCATTAACCCCCTCCTCGCCAGGGTGGGGCCTGTATGCCCCAGCACACCCACCTATCTATACATTGCCGTTATTGCCAATGGTATTGCTCTAGGTTTTCCACCCCCCAGTTTGGCCTATGTATTACTCAGTCCCTTCATACAACAGGTGGGAAAGATGCTTTACAGATTACGTGGAGATGGATTCAGCACAGATGCTTCGGGGCTGATCCTCCATCGCCTGAGACCCTGTGGCCGTGCTTATGCCTTTGCAAATAGCCACCACTCTGACTTTGCACTGGTGTCCATGACAACACAATAGGCAAGGTAGCACTATAGGAGGCCATGTGGCCTATAAGGTGAGCGCACTGGGCTCTAGAAGACCAGAGTTCTGGTCCCAACTCTGGTCTGTGATCTTGGCTTTTTTTCTTTGGGGAAAGGACTGTCTTTCATTATGTGTACATACCGCACCTACCGCAATGAGGCCCTGTCAGCATTTCTAGGTCCTACTATAATAAACTAATTCATAATAGTAACAAGGCAGCAAAGAATCAAGCCGTTTAGATGCAGATTTCATAGGAACCTAAATTCAGGGTCTTCAGATCTGAATTCCAGTCCCACTGTGATCCACATGGCTTTTGCCACTAGCGTCGGTGGAACAGGGAGGCCAATTTGGATGCAGCTTTGGATTTCAACCCCCCTTGAAGAACAGAGGTGTCTGGATCCAGGATTTTCATTTGGGCCCAACTCCAAAATCAAGAAAGATTTTTCCAATGAGATGTGAAAGCAATGTCCTGGCCGTTAGATAAATCATTGGCTGGCTCCCTCCCGACTTTCCCATATGAATGTCTTTTCCCCTCCCTCCCCACTGCTGCCTTGTTAATGTCTTGTGTCAGGAAGTTTGAAAAAGTGTCCTGCGCCGTAGCACGTGTGACGCTGCAATTTTCTCCCCGCAATTAAGTTTTGTAATAAAGTTTATCATATTACTGCCTTATTAGAAGCTTAAAACATTTCTGATGACAAAACAGACCCAGAGCCGAGGGATTTAATATCCCATCTGATGGCTGAGTGCTTTTCAGCAGAAGGCAACCATTTTCAAATTAGCTCATCCTCTAAATATTTAATTATCTCACTAGATTTGAACCAAAAAAAAAGATGGTGCCTTTGAGTTTAAAGCCATCATTTCCAGCCCTGGGAGACAACAATCAGAGAGGAGACGGCCGTTTAGAGACGCGCTCTCTGCCTTCCTCTTGCTGTATCATTGGACTTGGCTTATTGCTACCCGGCCCCAGGCGACCCTGGAATGAGACTAACACGGAGAGCGGTTCCCTTGACAATGGGGGGGCTGCTTCGAAAGGCTCCTGCTCCGTGGCCAGTGTATCTGGCAGCAAGACATTTCCTACGGGGGCAGGATATTGTCACATTGGGACGCAGAGGGTTCTCAACCATTTCCTGTTACAAAGAAAGGGAAGATGGTTGCACCTCTTCCGCCCTTGCAGGTTAACAACCCTTGGATTATGGGCATCCAATGGCCAGACTATCTCAGGTTTAGGGGTCCCCAAGAGCAGTGTTCATGTGCATGGCCTGCTCTCTACTTCTGGGTGAAAAGGCCACTTTAACGGGGGTGGTTCCTCTGTAGGTCTCCCCCATGCAACGCCCATTCAGCTGCTACCGGCCCGCAGAGAACAGAGGTGTGGGTTGGAAAAGAGATCTTCCTTTATTCCCGTGGAGAGACAAGAGAACAGCTCAATAAATGAAATGGATTCCCTATCTCCCTGTGCCCTGTCTGTGGTCCCGCCAGGCTCCTCTCCCTCCCAGCCCTTCGCAGCACGCCCTTTGCTTACTTATCCCCCTGCTTTCCCCAGGCTCCCCAGAACTGCCTGTGCGAGCCTGCCTTCCTCATGCTCCGCACTCCCGGCCTGCGACTTCCTGGCCAGCTCCCCCTCCCGAGACCCAGTCTGTTCGCAGGCTTTTTTGCCCGTGTCCCAGAACTCCTGCCTGAGAGCTCCCAGATTCGCTTCTTTCCCCTGACACTTCGCCAGCAGCCCTAAGTCAAATCTCCCATGAGAGAACTCCCTGCAGGGTCCAACCGACCCAGGTGTCCCTGCCTGGGGGTCCTACCCCTGCTCCCGGGAGCCGCCCTCCAACATCGACTCAGTTTCCCTTAACCAGGCCGGTTCTTCCCCTTGTCCCCAAGGGGTTCTGCCCAAGCGCTCCTGTAACTTGGCAGTGGGGTTGGGCCAGTCCTCCCCAACAATGGTCATCACCTATTCTCCTTCCCCAGTGCTCTCTGAACCAGCTCCCCCCTGCAGCTCCTGTTTCTCCTGGGGTCTCTCCTTTTGCTCCTCGGGCACCTCTCACCCACCTCTGTCCTAACTGACTCGCCACTATCCCAGTTGTTCTTGTTTATATGGCCCAGGTGCCCTCTCTTAAGTCCAACTGGGAGGCAGCCGATGAGTCACAGGAGCACTGGACCCCACTCCCTCTTTAAGGGACCAGGTGCCCTGTGACACCCAGCTTCCGGCACTTTTCCGTGTTCCCTTGCAGGGGCACCAGAACAGGGGGGTCAGGGGGCCATAGGCCCCCCCTTTTACTGGCCATAAAGGCGAGTGATGGGGGAGGGGACAGAGCGGAGCAAGAGGGGGCAGGGTCTTGGGGGAAGAGGCTGTATGGGGGCAGGGACTCAGGGGAAGGGGCAGCGTGGGGGTGGAACCTCAGGGGGAAGGGACAGTGTGGAGGGGGGGGTGAGGCCACAGTTTGGGTGCCTGTGGTACCTCCACTTTTAGGGTGCTTCCGCCACTCCTGTTCCCTTGTGCTCCCCAACAATCCCCCATGCTCCCCTATGTTTCCTTGTGTTCCCCTATTTCCCTGCACGTCCCATGGATTCCTCTTCTCCAGGCTGCCCTGCACCACCCTGCAGGCCCTCTGCTCCATCAACCCCACCCAGCTCCCACACACCAGCCCCAACAACCGAAATGAGACCAAAGTGTGATAGCTCACAGGAGACGAGACTGTTATGCGCCTAGGGTTTTCGACCAGAACACCCGGTCAAGAAGGGACCCTGGCAGCTTTGGTGAGCACCGCTGACCGGGCCACTAAAAGTCTGGTCAGCAGCACCGTGGGGCTAAGGCAGGCTCCCTGGCTCTCTGCAGCTCCCTAAAGCGGCTGACATGTCTGGCTCCTAGCCACAGGGACATCCACCCCACTCCACCCACCCAGTGCTGCTGCCGGGGAGTGGGGTCGGGGTGCGGGGACTTGCCCCTTTCCCTGCTCCGCCTGGCATTCCTGCCAGGGAGTGTGGTGGGGGCTTGCTCCACTCCACCTGTCTGGCATTCTTGCCAGGGAGCAGGGAAGCACCCACACCCCGACTCTGCCAGGAGTGCTGGGCAGAGGGGCGGAGCAAGACCCTGCACCCTGACCCCAATTCCCTGGCAGGAGCATGGGAGAATGGGGGAGTGCAGGTGGAAGGGGTGGGGAGGGGCCCCCACTTGCTTTGGCCCAGGCCCCAGAAATCCATAATCCGCCTCTGGTTGTATGCATGTGCACACCTATGCATTTGTGACGGCATGCCCGGGGTGGAGGCGGGGGGAGTGTGGGAGGGGGATTCTGCGATTTTGATTTTTTTTTTCTGTTCCGAAATGGAAACCCAAACATTTCAAAATTTCCCACGACGCAAAATGCTGAAAAGAATTCATTTGGGGCCGATCGAAACAGTTCATTCTGATTTCCACCCTTTGAAAACTGTTTAGCTAGACCTATAAACCAAGACATTCATGTCACACCATCATTTCATCGTGAAAAATCGAAACATGCCATTCCGAAAATGGGCCATGCCAACATTATTGAAACCCTTGGTGTGCGGGGGAAGGGAGGTGTTTCCAAAACAAAATTCCACTCGCAAGCAACACTTTCTAAACATTTTCATTTTGGTTAAAACAGCCTTTTTTCATTGAAAAAAACTGGTTCAACAAAAATTTTCCAACCAGCTCTAGTTGGAATTTTCAAATGAGCCCAAGGGAATTAGGCACCCAGCTTTCCCTGAATTCTTTTAAGTTTCTTTGAAAATCCCAGCCACCGTGTGTGACTGTCCACGTAGGCCTGAGGATGCCTGTGTATGTGGCTGTGTTTGCGTGTGCTCATCCACCTTCTTGCAAATGGTTATGACTGTATATGTGGCCATGTGGGTGCTAGTGCAAACATGCATTGTGTGTGATTGGGCGGCTGGGCACGGGAGCCTCTCTGTGTATGGGACACAGCGAGTGTGTTCACTTTGGGTCTTCCAACCCTCAAACCTGCTGATGGTTATCTTGCCATAGGTATCAATCCTTGTGGGGGCACTAGGGTCAGCTCCAAACTCTCCCCTTTAATCAGCCCATTCGCAGGCTGTCTGCCTTTATTTCCTTTTCCCCGCTCTGGTGCTCCAGCCCCCTTCCCCTCCTTTCATCAGAGGGCACTGTTCTTTGCGGAGCTGTCTGCCTGCATTTCCCTTCCTTGCCTCCTCCCACTCCGTTCTCTCCTTCCCACGCGCCCCATTTGTCAAATCCACTCCCCTCTGATGGGCTCGGTGTGGCTGGCTCTAAGCTTTAATCAAGGCAACGGGTTTCCTATCAAGACATTGAGGCCCTCTGCCCTTGCCCTGCTACATCTATTTAACACCAGCCAGCAGAGGCCCACTATGCCAGACGGGGAAGATTTGGTTACCGGAGCCCCGGGACTCCAGATCTGGCAGCACCAATGAATTCAGCTCCCAAAAAGATATGAAGAGGGATACATAAGAAGGCAAGCAAAGCAAGATAGCAAACAAGGCCTACTTGCCCCTCAGAGGTACCATCTCCATGGCAATTGCTTTCTGCAGCATCCTCTTCCCTTTGTCTCCTTTTCCATGCATCAATGGCGTAGAAGGCTGGGTCTTCCGCCCAACAGGTTCAGGCCAAAGAGGAGGCCTCATGAGGGTAAAGAGAGAAGCCTGGGAGGTTGGGTGGGGGAGATGCCATTTCACACCAGCAATCACTGGGACGAAGAGAAGAGCCCACGATCTCTATCTCTAGAGAACCTTACAGAAGTTATGCTGGCCTGGGTTGGAGATGGGGCATTGGAGAGGAAGGTACCCTGTAGGGTTATTTCTCCACCCAGAACTCGGTAGCATTTTCTTCTAAAGATCCCATGAACTTCTGAGGGAGGTTTTGGACCCAGTGTTGTTCCCAGGGCCAAATCCGGAAGTCTTCACCGACTGTTTACTCCCACTGAGTTTTGTGTTAATAAAGACGTCTGGGTTTGGCTTTCACGTACGATGGTTTAAGTCTGGCGTAACGATTGATTTCAGTGGAGTACTCTGGATTTACCCTGGTGTGACTGTGAGGGCCATTTGTCCCTTTGTTTTCCGCATTCTCTTTTTGTGGCAACAGTATTTCAGGCATGCTAAGACCTCTTTTTAGGGGGAGATGTAACGGCAAGTGACTGCAACTAGCGAGTGTGTAGCAGGGACCACCAGGCATTGAGATTCTCCTTGTTCTACCTGAAAAAAAGGGCAAAGCTGGCCCTCACCTCCTGAGCCACCCAAGCATGGGCTTCATAGAATATCAGGGTTGGAAGGGACCTCAGGAGGTCATCTAGTCCAATCCCCTGCTCAAAGCAGAACCAATCCCCAGACAGATTTTTGCCCCAAGTGGCCCCCTCAAGGATTGAACTCACAACCCTGGCAGGCCAATGCTCAAACCACTGAGCTATCTCCCTCCTTCTCCTGCCTTGACTTGTCTTGCCTTTGGGGGACACAGTCATAGATTCCAAGCCCAGAAAGGCCCAATGTGATCATCTTCTCTGACCTCCTGAATAACTCAAGCCATAGAACTTTCCTGTTAGAAAAGCACCCAAGCTTGATTTAAAAATTGTCAGTGATGGAGAATCTGCCACCACCCTTAGTAAATTGTTCCAGTGATTAATTACCCACACAGTTAAAAATCTATACCTTATTTCCCATCTAAATGTGTCTATCTTCATCTTCCAGCCGTTAGATCATGTAATACCTTTCTCTGCTAGATTGAAGAGCCCATTATAAAATAGTTGTTCCTCAGGTAGGTTCTTACAGACTGTAATCAAATTGCCCCTTAACCTTCTCTTTGTTAAGCTAAATAGACTGCACTCCTTCAGTCTACCAAAGAGCTGGTAGGAAAACTTTTGCTGAAACAGTTTGTGTTGGAAGATGCTGTTTTGACAAAAATAACTTTTTTTTTGGTCAAATTGTATCAATTTGGACAAAATTTTGTTTAAAAAAAACTGGGGGGGGGGATTTCAATGTTTTGAGCGTTGGCTTGCTAAACCCAGGGTTGTGAGTTCAATCCTTGAGGGGGCCATTTAAGGAACTGGGGTAAAAATCTGTTTGGGAATTGGTCCTGCTTTGAGCAGGGGGTTGGACTAGATGACCTCCTGAGGTCCCTTCCAACCCTGATCTTCTATGATTCTAAGTTTTCATTCCAAATCAACTTTTCATTTCAAAATTTACTTTCTTTTATATTTTTAAAAATTAAAAAGGGTAAAATGTTTTGATTGACCATAAATGAAAAAACTTTTTAAAAAAATTTTGTAGCGTAGAAATAAAATCAAAATTTTGGTTTTTCATCCCAAGTCAGGACAAAAGGAAAAAAATCCAATATATTGACATTTTTGGCTGGGTGGAAAAAAATCCATTTTCTGACCAGCTCTTCTCACCATTCAGAGGCATCAGAGCCTGGATTCTCCTGGGTCTGAAAGATCCAGACCTTGGCAATTCCACTAGGATGCTACCCACCCTGTAGGATCAGACCATCACTAGGATAAATCAGTGTAGTTCCACGGATTGCAATGGTGTTATGCCAGTTTATATCATGATCCAGCGCAGTGGGGTGATTTTTTAAATTAAGTTCACATGCTGGTTTGTTTGGACTTTCCCTCCTTTTTGTGATGTTATTCCGCAAACACTAGACCTTTTACATCTCTGTTTCTCCAGCGTCTTCATTTTTTGGACCACTTTATAGGGACAAAATGCTTCAGTGGACCCACCTCATTTTTCCAACCCCCAACTCCTCCAAAGCTGGGTTCTCATTCTGTAGTCTACCCTGACGGGCTCTACTGGTGGGCCATGAATTGAAGCTGGAGAACCACTGCTCAAGACAATTCCTAGCATACTGGCCAGGGTGTGACAATTCTATTGTCATTTTCTCTTTGCATGGGGAAGGAACTGATTTGCCTGAGATATATACGGAGCAATTTTGAGAAGGGTAGCTTCAGACTAGTCTTCATGTGAATGGTACAAACACACAAAGAAGATACCTGGATGCTGGTAAAAACTGCATTTCTTTGCTGGTGTTACATTCGTGATGAGAAATCCCTGTGGATTAATTCAGAGCACTAGCAGCCTAAAACTCTCTCCTGATCCCACCAGAGCTTTCTCAGCATTATCAGAATACTATTCCTGCTTTAGATTTCCAGAAAACCCACAAGATCCTCATTCCACCCAGTAAAAGAGCTGGAGGTTGGAGCCTCAGACGTGGCAGGTCCTTCTCAGAGCCTGGTTAGATGCATTATCTCGCAGCCATGTGGTTCTGGTAAATGCATTTCCATCCATCTCCCTGAAGTGGAGAAGACACTCTGATTAACACTCAGGAATGAAGTGTTTATCAAGGTCAAGAGAACAAGAGCTCTAATGGGGAAGGGGGCTCCTGGGTTCCTATTAGATTCATTAATATTTCCCGTGCAGGGAAATACATTTTCAGGAAGAATTAGTGGTTCCTGTAGAGAAGGCAAAGGAACTGAAGCTGGTTGCATGGTGAGGTTAAGCATTTACAAACAAAAGCACCTGTTCTCCAGTGCTCTTTTCTCTTCCCAGGCATGACAGAGAACCCATGTGTGTGAATGCAACATGCCTGTGTCATGATGCCTTGCAAGGTTGAAAGTGGACTTGGCTGTGAGTCCTTGATTCAGGAAGGTACTGGAGCATGTTCTTAATTTTAAGCATGTGAAGTCTATGAAGTAACAGCTGTGTGAAATCAGGAGTAACAGTACTGAAATCTGTGGAGTTACACAGGCAAAAGAGGAGTAACTGCATTGAAATGTATTGTGATGTAGGTAGTGTTGCCAACTTTCTATTTGCAGAAAACCGAACACTCGTGCCCTGCCCCCTGCTCAGCCCCTTTTCTGAGGCCACACCCCTGCTCACTCCATCCCCCTCCCTCCGTCGCTCGCTTTCCCCCACCCTCGCTCACTTGCTCATTTTCACCGGGCTGGGGCAGGGGGTTGGGGTGCAGGGCGGGGGGTGGTGGTGAGGGCTCCAGCTGGGGGGTACGGGCTCTTGGGTGGGGCTGCAGATAAGGGGTTTGGGGTGCAGGAGAGGGCTTCGGGCTGGGGCGGGGGGTTGGGGTG
The DNA here is from genome assembly GCF_027887155.1 of Malaclemys terrapin pileata. NCBI lineage: Eukaryota > Metazoa > Chordata > Testudines > Emydidae > Malaclemys > Malaclemys terrapin. Next base: position 10,427,085 of record NC_071529.1, read on the forward strand.
TGGGAGAGGGTTCCAGGCTGAGGCAGGAGAGTGGGGTGTGGGAGGGGGTATGGGCTCTGTGCTGGGGGTGCGGGCTCCAAGGTGGGGCCAGAAATGATGGGTTCAGGGTGTTGGAGGGAGATCTGGGATGGAGCAGGGGGTTGAGGTTCGGGAGCTAGGGGTGAGGACTCTGGCTGCAGGTACAGGCTCTGGGATGGGGCCAGAGATGGGGGGTTTGGGGTGCAGGAGAGGGCTTTGGGCTGGGGCAGGGGTGTGGGAGGGGGTGAGGGCTCCGGCTGAGGATGCGGGCTCTAGGGTGTGTCTGGGGATGAGTGGTTATGGGTGCAGGAGAGAGCTCTGGGCTGGGGCAGGGGGTTAGGGTGCAGGGGGGATGAAGGCTCTGGCTGGGGGTATGGGCTCTGTGGTGGGGCTGGGCTTTGGGGTGCAGAAGGGGGCTCCAGGGTGGGACGGGGGGTTAGGGTGCAGGAGGGAATGCGGGGTGTGGGCTCCAGCTGGCGATTACCTCAGGCGGTTCCCAGGAAGCTGCCAGCATCTCCCTCCGGCTCCTAAGCGGAGGCGCGACCACGTGGCTCTGCGCACTGCCCGAGCCTCCAGGCACCACCCCCTCAGCTCCCATTGGCCGCGGCTGCTGGCCAATGGGAGCAGCTGAGCTGTCGCTAGGGGCAGTGTGCAGAGCCCCCGTGGTCATCCCTCCACCTAGGAGCCAGAGGGAGATGCTGGCAGCTTCCCGGGAGTGGCGCTGAGTCGGGTAGGGAGCCTGCCTGCACCGCCGACCGGACTTTTAACGGCCCAGTCAGCAGTGCTGAGCAGAGCCGCCGGGTCCCTTTTCAACCGGGCTTTCCGGTCGAAAACCAGACACCTGGTCACCCTAGATGTAGGTATGAAAGGAAAATCAGGCCTGTTAATTATACACAACCTCCTTCACTCTCCCGACTCTCTAAGAACCCCCTTCCGAGCTTTGACCTTTGGCCACCAGTCAATCCCCAGAGTCTGAAAGTGAAGGAGCCGCTGCGTGACGGCACTTGGAGAAGGACATGGATCCCTGAGACAACTCCCAGCCTTCTTGCTTTGCAGGCAGGGCTGCCTCCAGCTTTTTTGCCGCCCCAAGCGGCGAAGAAAAAAAAATTTTATATAATGCCGCGATCAGCGGCACTTTGGTGGCAGCTCTACCGCGCCGCTTCATTCTTCAGCAGCAATTTGGTGGCCGGTTCTTCCCTCCGAGAGGGACTGAGGGACCCGCCGCCGAATTGCCGCCGAAGACCCGGACGTGCCGCCCCTTCCCATTGGCCGCCCCAAGCACCTGCTTCCTCCGCTGGTGCCTGGAGCCGGCCCTGTTTGCAAGCTGTTGCCCTGCTCAGCTGATGAACTGCTGATGCCTCCTACTAGCCGGCTTCTGGTGCCTCCTGAGTGTTTTCCCAGCAATTGTGACTAACCCCTAATGGGGCTAATTTCCCAGTCTGCCGAGCCAAAAAGCTGCCTTCATTCCTCATGCAAATCAGGCATACGCTGGCCCCCAGAACAAAGGGAAAAGCACCTTTAGGGAACAAGCTAATGGCACCGCGTGGCAAGCACATCTGAGCACCAGCGGGTTGGGGACTCGGCCCCTAAAAGCAGTGGAGTGGATAAACACACGCCACCGTCCAATTTAAAGTGGAACATGCTGGGCTTGCTGCTGGCTGATAATAATCCTTAGCTACCTTATCGGTCCCACTCTCTGCAGCTTGGGAGACAGACCTGTCCTTGCTTACAGACAGCCCCCCAACCTGAAGCAAATACTCACCAGCAACCACACACCACAGAACAAAAACACTAACCCAGGAACCTATCCTCGCAACAAAGCCCGACGCCAACTCTGTCCACATATCTATTTAAGTGACATCATCATAGGACCTAATCGCATCAGCCACACCATCAGGGGCTCATTCACCTGCACATCTACCAATGTGATCTATGCCATCATGTGCCCCTCTGCCATGTACATTAACCAAACCGGACAGTCTCCATGCAAAAGAATAAATGGACACAAATCTGATATCAGGAATCATAACATTCAAAAACCAGTTGGAGAACACTTCAACCTCTCTGGTCACTCAGTAACAGACTAAGGCCACGTCTACACTACCCGCCGGATCAGCGGGTAGTAATCAATCGGGGATCGATTTATCGCGTCTCATCTAGACGCGATAAATCGATCCCTGAATCGACGCCCGTACTCCACCTCAGCAGGAGAAGTAAGCGGAGTTGACGGGGGAGCCGCGGCGGTCGACTTGCCGCCATGAGGACGGCCAGGTCGAACTAAGATACTTCGACTTCAGCTACGCGTAGCTGAAGTCGCGTATCTTAGATCGATCCCCCACACCAGTGTAGACCAGCCCTTAAAGGTGGCAATCTTGCAACAGAAAAGCTTCAAAAACAGTCTCCACGAAGAAACTGCTGAACTTGAATTAATATGCAAACTAGATACCATCAACTTAGGCTTGAATAGAGACTGGGAATGGCTGAGCCATTAGACACATTGAATCTATTTCCCCATGTTAAGTATCCTCACACCTTCTTGTCATTATCAGTACAAAAGTTTTTTTTTCTCCTGCTGATAATTGCTCATCTTAATTAATTAGCCTCTTAGAGTTGGTAGGGCAACTCCCACCTTTTCCTTTTGTGTGTGTATGTATGTATGTATGTATATATATATATGTGTGTGTGTATATATATATATACACACACGCACAATCTCCTTACTATATGTTCCATTCTATGCATCCGATGAAGTGGGCTGTAGCCCACGAAAGCTTATGCTCAAATAAATTTGTTAGTCTCTAAGGTGCCACAAGTCCTCCTGTTCTTTTTGCGGATACAGACTATCACGGCTGCTACTCTGAAACCTTTAGTTAGAGTGCAAACTCTTTGTAGCAGGGGCTAGCTTTTTGTTGTGTGTTTGTGCAGCGCCTGGCACAATCAGGGCCTGGTCCATGCCTGGGGCTCCTGGATACTACCACAATACAAGTAATAGCAAAGGAAGGTAGCTATCATTACCCCCCATTTTACAAATGGGGAAACTGAGGCACAGATCCAGGCAATGACTTGCTTGAGGTCAGTGTCAGAGTCAGGAATGGAACCAAGGTCTGCTGATACCCCACTCCTGGGTTCTTCACTCTGCTGTGTCGGTATTAGGCAACTAAAAGACAGGTCAGAAGGTGGTCTGGAAAGTGAGCGATGCCCACAGGCAGCTGTGAATCGCAATAGATCTTATTCCCCCTTTCATTGTTTAAAGCGCATTTAGTGCTGGGAAAAGGTGACTGATAGCCCTGAAGACTGAATCCTCTGTGTTCCTACTGGACAAGTATGGGATAGGCAGCGGCAGGATGTGTTTCTTTACTCCACGCTGCCCCTCCGTTGTACCTCAACCCTGAACTGGCACGAGAGTAGAGATGTGTCTCTGAGGCCTATTCGCTTAGTGGCTCCTCTGCCATCAAGGGGACCAGCTCGCAGCAGCAGTGGTGGGTGGTGGTGGGTTCAGCCATGCAGAACCTGTCCACTAGTATTTGATCCAGAAGCCACCAGTTCCCCAGGGTTGAAATATCCACTTTTCTTGGGACCATAAGGTTCAAGATGGTTTGCAAACTTCCCTTCCACGTTTGCCAATGCACTTCTGTTTAACCCTAACAATCCACCCCTGGGGCCAAATATGGGGATTGACTTCTGATCCACCTCTGGAATTGAGAATCTTTCCCCCACCCCACCACCGAATGAAGTTGCAAGATCTCTCTTTAATAAACTTTCCATACGTGTATCATGTAAACTTGGGAGCTTTGCAGTAAATTTCCTATTAGCTTTGTATTTAATTGGGGATTTATGTACCAATATAAAAGAGACCAGCAATGGCAGGGAGTGGCGGGGGCGGGCACCTAGGAAACGATAGGCCAATAAACTGCTTTTCAGCTCTGGGAAATTGGTTGAGAGCTTCATAAAGGTCAGTTTAATGAAGATAAATTGGATAAAAATAAACTGATGGGGATGAGCCGGCAATGGTTCTGCCGGGTGAATCCTACCTTTTAACCCTGCTGGCATTCTCAAACAAATAAAGTAAACAAATAAAGAGAACGCGGGGGAAATGGGTGAATGTAAATTACTCAGGAGGCCAGAGAGTTTTTAGCAAGATCCCTCATGTGACACTTTCAGAAATGTAACAACCACAGGGTGAGTGGTAGGTCAAGTCCAGGGGGAAGCATGGAGTAAAGAAGAGATAGAAGTGAGCAATCAGAGTGGGAATAAGGTCCCATTAATGCTGCAATAACATGATGATCAGGTAAAGTGCTTGGCTTGTATGGTGATGAGGGCATTATGAGAACCTGAATAGGTCTATCTCCAGCACTAGCAGCATAGACAGGAAGAAACCACGTTCTAACAGTGCTCCTGGATTCTGCTTCAGCGTTGGACTTCTGGCGTGACAAGTTCAAGGATACGGTCTGATCCCATATGCACCTATCTTGCGTTCCTGTATTGCAGCTAGGTACTCAATCTCAAAATCATTCATGGTGCTTGATGAGACCTTACTTACTATTACGTGGAATGAGAGAGATTCTGCAGTGGGGCTGCCTCGGGCATCAGTGTTGGGAGTTCTCATCTATCCTCTCTGAAGGGATATGTTTTCGGATGACACCAAGCAGCTGTTAAGAGTGATGGAGTCACCAAAGGCTTTGAAAGAATTCAGGCGAAGTGAGTGACTGGCCAACACAATTAGGCAAAATGTAAGTGCCAAATATGTCACAAGGAGGAGAACTCATTTGGGTTTCCCTGGTATGCGGTGGAGTTCTACATTAGCCAGCACATCCTTGGGAGAGGACCTAGGAAAGATGCTTACAAGTTCAGAGTTTGCTCAATGGGCAATAGCTGCCAAAGGCAAATAGGAACAGGTTGCATTACAATGGGATATAAAATAGAAAATATTATAGTGTCCTAGGTAGATCCATGTCTAGAAACCTACATCTCATTCTGTTCACCTTAAAGTAGCTACTGTATCTAGTTCTGGACACACTGAAACAGCCATTGCAGCCAATCCGGGTCACCTTGAAACAGCCATTTCATCCTATTCACGTCCCCCTTAACAAGAACATTGCTGAACTGAAAAAAGTTCAGAGCGAGGCAACTAAATTGGTCAGTGGTTTGGCAGGAGGCCCAATTAGAGAGCGCGTTTATTTGTTTTGCAATTAGCAATGTTCTGAGATTTTGAGATTTCAGTAAAAATGCTTCATTAGCCATGCAGTGAGTTTGGAGATTCCTTAGGGAGTCTCAGTGGGCAGCGTGCTGAGTGCTGTGATGCCTTTATGGGGGGGCTCTTCCTCCTCCCTTGATGATGGTGGTGAAGGCTTTAAAGTCTTTATGGTGTGAATGCTACAGCCCACTGACCTGCAAGGATCTCAGTGAGGAGTTTCACTGTCACACCCTCCTCCTTCAGAGACTGGTTAAAGCAGCAGGGGCAGGATCCATGGGATATGAGGCCCTGTCTTCAGACTCTGCTGGGACCCCGGAGACATGAGGAAAGCAAACAAACCATTATTCATTACTGCCTACAATAGCATGTAACCAATCTGCGACTGCTAGCTGCAAATATCTCCAACGGGCGGTGATGGGGCACTAGAGCGGGAGGGCTCTGAGTTACTACAGAGAATTCTTTCCCAGGTGTCTGGCTAGCGGGTCTTGCCCACATGCCCAGGATTCAACAATCGCCATATTTGGGGTAGGGAAGGAATTTCCCCCCGGGTCAAATTGGCAGAGACCCTGGGTTTTTTTCCACTTCCCCTGCAGCATGCGTGCGGCACGAGTTACTTGCAGGTTTAAACTAGTGCAAATGGTGGATTCTCTGTAACGTGAAGTCTTTAAATCATGATTTGAAGACTTCAGTAACTCAGTCAGAGGTAATGGGTGAGGCGAGGTTCTGTGGCCTACATCGTGCAGGAGGCCAGACTAGATGATCATGATGGTCCCTTCTGACCTTACAGCCTATGAGTCTATGCTGCCCAAACCCTGCCCCGTGCTCATTCAGGCCCGCACAAACATCACAACATAAACGAGCACGTCCACACCTCCCGTATGCACTGACGAGCCACCTTTCCCCCCTCCCACACACACAATGCATGCACTCACAAACGAATCGTCTCACAAACAAGCAGCCCAATGCCACCCTCCAGCAATCCCCTGCTGCAGCACCGCTAGGTCACTGGCCAAAGGAGTTTACGCACGTAGTTAAGAACATAAGAACGGCCCTACGGGGTCAGACCAAAGGTCCATCCAGCCCCGTGTCCTGTCTTCCGACAGTGGCCAATGCCAGCTGCCCCAGAGGGAATCAGGGCTGGCTCCAGGCACCAGCCAACCAAGCATGTGCTTGGGGCGGCACCTTGTAAGGGGCGGCCAATCTTGGGGAGGCGGGGGGCGCTCGGGGTTTTTTTGTTGTTGTTTTTGTTTTGGCCGGGCGGCGCTCAGGGGGGTGGGTTGTTTTTGTTTCGGTGGCGTGGCGCTCAGGAGGGGGTGTCGGCGGCGCAGCGCTCGGGGTTTTGCTTTTTTTTTTTCTGGCGGCGCGGCGCTGGGGGGGCTGGTGTTTCGGTGGGGCGGTGCACGGGGTTTTTTTTTGTTTTTCCGGTGGCGCGGCGCTCAGGGGTGTGTGTTCCGGCGGCGCGGCGCTCAGGGGTGTGTGTTTCGGCGGCGCGGCGCTCAGGGGTGTGTGTTTCGGCGGCGCGGCGCTCGGGGGGGTATTTCAGTGTCGCGGCACTTGGAGGGGTGTCTCAGCAGCACGGCGTGGCGCTGGGGGGGAGTTTCAGTGGCACGGCGCTCGGGGGGGGTTCGGCGGGGCAGCGCCGCAGGGCGCTGGGGGGTGTTTCGGCGGGGCAACGCGGCACTAGGGGGGGTGTTTCGGAGCCGCGGTGCTGGAGGGGGTGTTTCGGAGGCGCGGCGCTCGGGTGGGTTGTTTCGGCAGGCCTCATCCAAAAAAAAAAAAAAAAAAAGCATTCATGAAAAAAATTGCAGCCAGCCGTACTTTGTTCATTATTCTTCATAATCACAATGGCAGCATTTTATACCATCTTGGCAGAATGGTGCAGGACCATGGAGAATCCAGCTGCCGTCATGTCATGATTCAGTTCCAGCCTACTCACTGAGGGCCTGATTTCCGAGCGCGCTCGGGTGCACGGTGGGAGCTGAGCAATTTCGGAAAATCTGGCTATTGGTATCCCACGGGGACCTGCTATAGGGAAGGGGCGTTCTCGAAATTGTCGGTGCCAAGCCCTTGGAAGTCTGCCCCTAAACGCTTAGAAAATCTCGCCCCACGTCTCCCAGGCGTTCGCATTGTTTGCGGGTCACCATCTCAAAAGCACCCATTTCTAACACCCTCGTTCAAGGTTGACTCGAAGGCCATGGTTTTCCCAGCTGCTGCTGACTTTCTCCAAGGCCCCGCGGCTTGGTTGAAACCTGAGCCATGGCCACTGTCAGTGACTGATTGATTCCGGGTCGAATGTGCCCTTTTGAAAGTCTTCTGGCTTTAAAAGCATTAAGGCTCCCTGGCAAATAAACCTGGGGATTTGCTGAAGTGGCTTGAGGTCCCATTTTCTCTGGAACCCATTTCCATGGCATGAATCACCCAGTGGAATGAACTCAATTAGTTCAGACAGTAGGCAGAAGATAAATCAGGGTCCCATTAGGAAACACTGAGGCTAATTGATGGCGCTGGCCGTCTCCCTTCTCTCCCCCACGTGGAATTCACGTCAGAGACGGAGCAGGAATCAGGAGCTGCGTCTCCTTTATCGCTCCCTTTTTGGAGAGACAGATCACCGTGCCATCAGCCCGGTCGCCAGCCTCGACGTTTCACAAGTGAACTGGAGCTGCCAGCATTTTGCACAGACAGATAACGGGGTAACAGGGATGGAAAAACGCTGGAGTGTTTTTATATTTGAAGATTAGCGAGGGAAAAACTGCGAGTGTTCCCAGGAAGCCAGATCTCCCCTTCCTTTAAACAAGACAGATCCCTCCCAGCAACCCACCCTGCTCTCTCAGCCTTGAAATGTCTCACGCAACCCCACAAGAGCACCTCCTACAAGGCACCAGACGCTTCTGCTTTCCATACGCACACCGTCATAGATGCTCTGCTTTAACAAGGCTTTTAATGCACCTCGTTCTGTTGACAGCAACTCCTGCTGGTAGCAGAGAGGAACTGACCGCCACCTTTCACACACATTCCTATGGGCTCCTCACTCCTCAGTCTGGTGAGAACTCAGTAAGGAAGATCTGCTTCAGATCACCATAAGAACATAAGAACGGCCCTACTGGGTCAGACCAAAGGTCCATCTAGCCCAGTATCCTGTCTCCCGACAGTGGCCAGTGCCAGGTGCCCCAGAGGGAATGAACAGAACAGGTGATCATCAAGTGATCCATCCCCTGTCGCCCATTCCCAGCTTCTGGCAAACAGAGGCTAGGGACACCATCCCTGCCCATCCTGGCAAATAGCCATTGACGGACCTATCCTCCATGAATTTTTCTAGTTCTTTTTTGAACCCTGGCATGGTCTTGGCCTTCACAACATCCTCTGGCAAGGAGTTCCACAGGTTGACTGTGCGTTGTGTGAAGAAATACTTCCTAAAGAAGAAGAACAGGAGTACTTGTGGCACCTTAGAGACTAACAAATTTATTAGAGCATAAGCTTTCGTGGACTACAGCCCACTTCTTCGGATGCATAACTAAAGAAGAAATACTTCCACAATAAGGGACCAATCTTGCAACCCCAGTATTGCCAACCCCAGATGTTCCAAAAATCATGACAGGCTCACCAAAAATCATGAGACTGGCTTTAAAATCATGAGACTATGTACAAACAATAGATTTGGTGTTCTTTTTATTTGCCTTCTGCTTTTTGAGCCTTTAGGGTGCCATGGGGTCACATTTTGAAGCTTTCGCCACAGTCACGAGGGCTAGAAACTTAATTGTTCTTTAAGAATGAAGGCTGAAATAATCACAGATCCACGTGACTCCAGGAGCTGGGGCTTTAAAGAAAACAATAATTATCATGCGACTCATGATATTCGCAACATTGCAATCCTCGTGCACCAAAGAACTCCCATTCCATTGAAGTTCTGGGCGTGCAAAAATAATGTTTTCAGCGTGAAACTCACCTCTATGAAGAAGGCCAGCAAAACACTTAGGTACCAATTAACTCCTGGGGCCAGAATTTTCTAAAGAGCTCACAATGTTGGGTGCATCTTTAGGTGCTGAGTGTTTTTGAAAATCTGGCCCTTGTTTGGGTGTCTAAGAGGGAGCTGAAGTCTTTTGAAAATGCAGGGCCGGTTCAGGGTGCTGAGCCCTTCAAAACTTCTACCTCAGCTCTTTCGAAAATGTGACTAGCGCTGGAAAATAACGTCGACATTCGTTTTTGTCTTGAATTGGGAAGAAGAGTCGAAACATCACAAAAAGCTTTGCAAACCGGAACGTTCCAAAATGTTTCAATTCAAAAATGTCGAAACAAACCATTTGAACATTTTCGATCGAAACAGTTTGATCTGTTTTTAAATGGAAACGAAAGGCCGCCTGCCACCAAAATGTTTCATTTTCAATGGACATGTCAGCTGAAAAGGACACTGGAAGTTGAGATTCGTTTGAAATGCCATGCTTTGGTTCAAAATGCAGCTTTGGGAAAGTGAGAAATGCCATTGGCACTGACATTTCCCCACAGTTAATGTAGAGGAAACCACAATTTTTCATCAGAAAAAATATCCGCCGGCTCTAGGCAAGCTTTAAGCATGACATCTGTGGTGCATCGAGCCCTATAAACCTTAAATGCATCGGCTACTGCTGGTGAAACCCATGACTGAGTGTGTGTTAACAGGTTCCCACTCTGTGTCCAATCTACATCTGTTATAGAACCAGCTAAGCAGGCTTCTTTCTTTAGCTCAAGCCGTAGCAGCCCATTATATTAGCACTGGAGGTTCCCCAGTTCGGTCACTGGTATTCGGGCAAACTGGTGGCTGTTCCTCTGCACAGGGGTGAATTTCATCTAGGACATCTAATAGAAGTAAACTATTCAGATTAAAAGGGTCTCTCTTTTGTTTGCAGTTGGTATAATAAAAAATACTTTAGTCTCCGGAAAAATCTAATTACAGAGCATTTCGCCCCTTCCCTGGTATTGACTCAGGAATAGCCTCGTGTTATGGGTTTGAGTCTCCTAAGGAAACGGACTGCAGGCGTAGCTGGGGAATGATTTCTCCAATATGAGACCAGGAAGGAAATGTTCTTCATGCTGAGGCTGCCAAGAAAGTTTCTGGGCTGGAATTCTCCCAAGAGCAGCCTCTATTGCCAGAACTTCAGCAGTTCCCGGTGGTATATATAACTATGTGACTGAGTCAGCTGTTTCTTTGTACTGTGCTCTTCCATCTCTGTGGTCTAGGCTGGCTGCAGAGATCAGCGGCCATTTTGTGTCTGGTTCACTGCAGACAGTTAGAGATGAGGAACAAACACTGTGCTCTCTTTTGGAGACTTTACTTTTGTTCTTTCTTGTTTCATTGCTCTCCTTGACTCAATTAAGTTTGTCGGGCTGAAAAGTATCTGTTAGCTGCATGGACTGGGAAATGGAAGACTTCCTGCTTCTGATGGAGCAGGGAAACAGCCTTTCCCATGATGTTACTTCACTTCTTTATCCAGTCACAACCGGCAGGTGAAAAATTATGCACAAAAATTGAACTTTCTTTGAACCTCAAAGGTTCAGATCAGATTTGGAAGAAGATCTGTGCTGAGGGGGGGCGGGGGGTGAGAGGGGGCACACTGATTCACCGGTTCCCATGCGTGGCATGTGGTCTCTTGCCTCTTGTCACAAACACCCAGGTTAATTCTTCTGTACAGAAAAGTTAACCTTAGCTAAATGACTGCTGCACGTTCCGATTTTCATAAACCTCCTGAGCTTTCCTTTCCTTTGGCTGATTTCATGAGCCATCCAGGCCTTGGAAGGATTTTAATGATCATCCCTTCGGGGGCCGCACCGGTCAATATTTAACATTAGGCACATGGCGGGGAAGGTGTCAGCGGCAGCTGCTGGGGTCTCAGCTCACTGTGCCATATTTCCTGGTTGTCAGAGCACTCGGAGAAGACTTTATAGGGAGAGACAGGGTAGTAATAATGCGTTGGAGGGAGGGAGAGAGGGGGGAGTAACTGCCTCCAGGACAGAGGAGCATTTATTCATAGAAGGAACAAAGAGGGGAAGGGGGGGGAGATGTAAGGGGGCCCAGATGGGAAGAGGAGGAAGAAACCCTTCCCCCTCCTTTGCTGACAGCCCCATCATCATAATTTAGTATTGCGATCGCACGAAGAGCCCCAGTCACGGACCAGGACCCTACAGTGCAAGGTGCTGTACAAACACAGAATGAAGAGATGTTTCCTGCCCCCCCAAGCATCCCCTCTTTCCCTCCTACTATCTTCTCCCCCCACTGCCACCTCCTCTCTCATCCCTTTCTACCCCCCATCTCCTCTCTTACCCCTCAGATCTTTAAATGTGTCTATGACTTTAAAACTCTCCCTGGGTGGAGTTTGAGTTGCATTTTGTGGAGGGGGAGGCTAACGGAAGGGGTATTCACCCCGTGCCCTATCCCCAGCCCTAGGGTGCTAAGGGAGAGGTGTAGTAGTGCTCCGAACTGTTCCTGGCAAGCGTGAGTGTTCCATCCTCACTACGGTAGAGAACAATTCCATCTCCCCGGTCCGTTCATCGTCTCTCCGATGAGGTGCCTGACCAAACGGCCAGTTGTGGGGCTGCTTTTTGTGACATGGACCCCAGTCCAGGCTGAGAACTACCAACTTCCCAAGTGCCTTTGTGTGTTTACTCAGTCCCGGTGGGAAAGGGCCCCAGCCACTCGGCCACTGACAAAGGGAAGATGATATCCTGTTGCCTCAGGAGGAAATCTGGATTCTGATCTCAGCCTCTCTCTACGGTACTTATCTGGCCCCCATCACCACAGCCTTTGAGCACCTCACTGTCATTAACGTATTTCCTCTCTCAAGGCAGAGCCATGCTATCACCCCGTGACACAAATGAGGCCCAGAGAGGCTAAGGGACTTGCCTAAGGTCACATGGGAGGTATGTGGCAGAGCAGGGAAGTAAACCCAGCCCCCCTGAGCGCCATGCTAGCGTGCAAACCATTGGACCATGCCTCCCCTCTAGTCTCCTTCACTAATCCAGGGGGCTGGACTCAGGATGGGGGGAGGGATAGCTCAGTGGTTTGAGCATTGGCCTGCTAAACCCAGGGTTGAGAGTTCAATCCTTGAGGGGGGCCCATTTACGGATCTGGGGCAAAAATCTGTCTGGGGATTGGTCTTGCTTTGAGCAGGGGCTTGGACTAGATGACCTCCTAAGGTCCCTTCCAACCCTGATATTCTATGATTCTATGAAGCACTTACCTGTGCCTCCCCATGTGAAAAAAAGAGTGATCTCACCAGGATACCAACGCTCAGTTTGTTAATGTCTCCAAGCAAGGTGCTCACATGCTAAAGAGATGAGCACCACGCAATAACCTAGACACATACCCAGAAGCCCTTTTCCTTCAGATGATTGATTAAAGAGACGTGGGCTAGGAGCAGCTGGCCTAGGAGTTAGGACACTGGCTACAGGAGGTGTGGGTCGCTGCCCATAAGCCATTGCCATGTTGGGTGAGTCTGTAAAGAGCAACACCTGGAACTACACTATAAAACAGGTGATTATAATTAGGGCTGTAACAGACTGTGCTGCTCAGGGATTAAGTTAATTGTAGGAAGCCAGGCTGACAGAGAGTAAATGTTTCAGACAGCAAGAGGAGAAGGTACAACCGTTAATCTCTCTGATTCTGCTGCCACATCACCTCCATGGGCCCGATTCTCCCTAGCCCTGAACCAGGAGGATTATTTACACCAGTGCAGGGGGAGTGCAAAATGGGATCAGTTTACCCCCACTTTGCAATGGCTCAAATGACTATGCAAGGTGCAGGGCAAAGGACGCTACATCTTATTTTCCCACACCCAGAGGAAGTGAGGCACAGATAGATGAAGTGACATGCCCAAGGCCACAAGGAGAGCTCGGTGGCAGAGTTGGGACTAGACCTCGGGAATCCTGATTCCCCATCCCCTGCTCTGAGCACTAGATCCTCCTGCCCAGGGGAAGTGAGTGTGCAAACACAGAGCAAGCAAAAGTTGAATGTATCGGGAGAGACCGGTGGTAGGGATACCAGTTTGGATGCGTACGAGAGGCACAGCGTCTCGGAATCGATAGTGAGATGTGTTTTCTTCTGGGGGGTGCTAGGAAGCTCAGAGAAAATGGCAAGGGAGAGAGACAGGAAAGATCTCTCTCTATCGCTATATATTCTATCTTAGGGGTTCTCAGTCTTGGGGCCCTGGCTCCCGAGGTGGTGCAAATAGGTGTCAGGGGGTCATAACCCATATTGCTAAATGAAGCAGGGTCCTGGAATGGAAAAGGCTGAGAACCCCTGTTTTCTACACTGGATTATTTTGGCTCAGGAGTCGGCCACAGCACTGCTATTTATTATTAATATCGCCTCGGTGTTCCCACCCGCAGTCAGAGACAGTTCCTGCCGCAAAGAACTTGCCGTCTCACCAGCCCAGACAGATAAAGGGATGGGAAGGAGAAAAGGCAAAGTAACTCCCCTGAGGTCACCTGCAGAGCTAAAACAACTTCCTATTCTAGTGCTCTAGCCAGATGACTCCAAGTTGTGCACCAAATATTTGAGGGCAGTATGGATGTGCTGCTGTCCTGAGGCCTTGGGGGGAGGCTATGCTAACATTTGAGAAGCCCTGTCTGCTGAGATAGTTCCCCTCGCAACGGCCTTATCACTCCCCCGCCCCGGCAGCTGCAGCCAGGAGATGCCAGGGTGGGTTAGCACTCCAGGAGTGCTCTGCTCAGCTCACTAGCAGCTCAGGCATGAAGCACGTTCCCCTGCCAGGCCAGCAGCCGACAGCCTTTGAGACGTGGATGCCTCTTGGCCACAGCGCCTTCTGGGTGGGTTTTCTTCCTCAGGTAGTGCCTCTCTTGCCAAGTTAGAATCATAGAATATCAGGGTTGGAAGGGACCTCAGGAGGTCATCTAGTCCGACCCCCTGCTCAAAGCAGGACCAATCCCCAGACAGATTTTTGCCCCAGATCCCTAAATGGCCTCCTTAAGGATTGAACTCACAACCCTGAGTTTAATAGGCCAATACTCAAACCACGGAGCTATCCCTCATGAGCACTGAGTGGGTGCTCCAAGGGGGAGCCGAGCTCATCTTTCCTCACCTCCAACTCCAGCTGTTTATAGATGGGAGGAGGTTGGGATTGATCCCGTGCACAAGCTTTCCTTCTCCGCGCGTTCTCTAGCTGCCCCGGCTTAAGCCAGCACGAAGGGCTGGGTCCACTGAGATTGCTGCAGGGGGAGAGTCTCTCCCCGTTGCCCCCCGCCCCATGAACTGTAACCACTAAACAGCCATTCAAATGCCAAAGAAAGACGAGGAACGCTCACAAGGTGCTCTCTCCACTTGCCATGCAACGCTGAACTGTAGCTGTCCCCTGCAAAAAGCTGAAGCACAGGGGCCCCTGCCGAGCTGGGAATAGCTTCAAAGACACAAGTCTCTGACACTTGAGCTAGAGGAAAACTCCCTCAGCAGGTATTATAGTAGGTGCTTTATCCTTTGTTTGTGCACCAGCCACTAGAGGGCAACATGATTTCTATTCCTCTCTCTCTGTTTCTCCATTAAAGTTGCAGGGGTTTAGCTATGCATAGAGAATGGTTTTGTGGTCTTCTTAGCGTATGCGCATCATGCCTCAGGTGACACATGACCAGGATTCATCTCCGAATTTGGTCCGTTGGCTGGCTCATTGTGGTTAAAGCTGTGAACTAGCGTTTAGTCCAATTGGACTCCGCTCCTTCTAACAAACTCTTTCAGCAAATCGCTTTACCTTGCTCTGCCTCAGTTCCCCCATCTGTAAAATGGCCTCCCTCGCAGGCCTGCTGCGAGGATAAATTCATTTATGGCTGTGAGGTGCCCAGATACAATGGTGATGGGAGCCAAAGTTGTAGCCACGTGGATTATCAGTGGGCCCACTTGTGCCTTGAGGGGTAACTCCTACTGAAGTCAAGTTTCCATTGTCACACAGGGATATTGAAATACATCTCCGACCCCTGCCCCCAGCTTGTCTTTTCACTGACATTTTTTTAAGAAATCCATAAAACATTTCCATCCGTATGAGGATTTTGTAAATCCCATTCTCTCTCCCAACCCAACTCCCTGCCTGCATCTTGGGATGGAGCGCTTCTCCTCTCCATGGTGTTGGCTGTGTAGAAAGAATCTGGCCAGATGGCACAATGGCTGAGTCATCTGCCTCAAGGTAAATATTATATACGATCTGGGGAGAAGAAGTGTGTTCCTTCTCTCAATGCTCCTTTGCGTTCAGCCCAAGGTTTTCTGGATCTTCTGAAATGTTAAGATTCCTCTTTATGTTCCTATGAAACGTTGCCAATGGTATCACCTAATCTATACAATCAAAACATACCTTTGTGTTGCTTAATCACCTCCAAACGGCTGAAGAGGCCTCCCTGCCTTTGGAAAATGTATCTCCAGTGCTGATTACAAAACCTCTCGGTGTCTGTTCTCTTCCTTGAGGCATGGGAGCCAGCTATTCCTCTGATGTTCCCACGTCTGTGTTATCGTGGGCCTGATTCCCAGGGCTTGTGGCCATCCATAAATGGCACCAGTTTAACTTAAAAAAAAAATCAGTTTATAAACCTGTTTAACTAACTGGTGCAAACCCCTGTGTGGCCGCTGCTCTATCGGTTTAAAACTGGTCCCATTAGCTTCCATTCTATTTAGATTCTTACACTGCTCTCATCAGTGTATTCTGATTTGTATTAATTATGTGTTGCCCCGGAGCCCTAGGCACATCTGAGCACCTTGCAGTTGTGCGTTAAGGGACGTGACTAGCAATTATCACATACGGGTCATTCGCTCTCTCACCCGCTCCCTTGGAGGAAAATTGTGTGGGCAGTAGAGGATTTTGTTGGGGCAGGCACTGACTCACTGCCGGCATGCCCCCTTGGGTCTCTCCACATCTGGTATTGCCTGCAGACACCAGCTCTGGCCCTGCAGTGGTCTGCCCCTTCTTGCGACTCATCCCCTTCCGGGCAGGTCCTCCTTTCCGGGGTAATGGAGAGTCCAACAAACAAAAGCCTTGCCACAGGTCTTTGGCCTCCAACTTTGGGTCCTGTGGTCCTCAACCCCAATGAAACGTAGTTGAGGTCGGTTTAGTTTGCGTGGGGAACGTAAAACAATCGAATGCTAAGCCCAGATAATAGAACTACTTGCAGGTTTAATCCGGTTTCCGACAGGCCACACACAAAGTTGTGTACAGTGTTGGTCTCGCTGTGTTGGTCCCAGATACAAGAGAGAGACAAGGTGCGTGAGGTAATATAATTTTTCAGAGCAACTTCTTTTGGCGAAAGCAACAAGAGAATTCTCCCGTCGACCTCGCACTGTCTACACAGGGGGTTAGGCTGGTTTAAGTGCATTGATCAGGGTGTGGATTTTTCATACCTTCTGAGCAACACTGTTACATTTCTTCCTGTAGACTAGGCCTCAGGGCGTCACAGCAGGTGGAACAGATTAGCAAGCATAAGGAGTTAACATATGTTGCAGGAAACCATAGCAAACGAAGTGGGCAATTAACACCTCAGCAGTCACAGGACAAAGGAAAGCGAGTGGGTTACAGATTGTTGTAATGAGACAAAACCAGTCTCTCTACTGAGCCCATGATCTCTGGTGTCTAGGGGTACGTCTACACTTACCTCCGGTTCCGGCGGTAAGCAATCGATCTTCTGGGATCGATTTATCGCGTCTTGTCTAGATGCGATAAATCGAGCCCGGATCGAGCCCGGAAGTGCTCGCCGTCGATGCCGGTACTCCAGCTCGGCGAGAGGAGTACGCGGCATCGACGGGGGAGCCTGCCTGCCGCGTCTGGACCCGCGGTAAGTTCGAACTAAGGTACTTCGAATTTTGCGTACCTTAGTTCGAAATGGGGGGTTAGTGTGGACCAGGCCTAGCAGTGGCCAGGTCTACACTGGCCACTGTAGGTCTGGCCAGAGCTATGAATTTAAGGCTTCTCTCATGAAGGATTTGTGCAGATTTCCTTTGAGGACGAGGACGGAGAGTTCCCCAACAGCCCCCATTAGAATCTACCTTATTAATAAAGTCTTGAAAGTCCATGGCCCCATTTTTCTGTGGACAACTGCTCTACCAAATCAACCTCTTACGATGGAGCAGCTGTCCCTTGCTGCTTTTGAGGTCGAAAGCAAAGCTCATAAACCCGAAAATGCCTGGACCCAGGGGAACAGTCCGAGGAGACTCAATAAAACAGAAAACCTTGGGAAAAAAGACACATTCAAAAGAGTCCAAATACAAACATGCTCCGAAACAAGAGACGGCTGATACGCACACCCAGGGCACCGGGGAAGGGCCTCTCTGTCATGGCCAATTAGAATTTGCTCCCCAGATAGAGTTTCAGAGCTGTGTGTGTTTCAGGAAAATCTGCTTCCAAGGGCGAGTTTCCCAAAGATATTAAGGGCTGGGAGGAATCTGGTGGAAATAGCAGCAGATTTCGTCCCCGCCTCTCTGGACTGTCTCTCGCCTCCCCTTCCCTGGCCCAATAGCAGACTAAGGGCTGACCCAGAGCTCCCTCTCCCCTGCTAACCCAGACCCTCTCAGGGACTGAATCTGGGCCCAAGAGGGCGTAAATCAGCAGTGCTTCATTCCCACCAATGAACCAGAAGCCTCAGCACCCCTTTGAAATCTGTGGAGCCCGGCCAATTTGTCCCAGCTGAGGATGTGACCCTCTGTTCAAGAGGAGAGCCCTACCCTGGACCTCGGACGGGTCCCTTCCACAAGGGGCCATGTGGGATGGCGGCAGGGAAGGAATTGCTGTCCCCTGTTAATTTTATACCGAGTCTGTACTGAGCTGCAGAGTTTTGCTATGCCCAGGGGCCCCCTTCAAAGGCTGAGAGAAACTAAAATTGACACAGGGCTTAGGGGAGGTGGAGCGGAGAGGGGCAAGGGCTGGGTTCAGATCTGGATCTGAGTGAAAACAGAAACAAAGGCAGCAAAAGAGAGTCTGTCTCTAGCTGTCTCCATAAAGCCCTGTGTGCCTCCACAGGAATGAAGAAGATTGACGCTCAGGTCTGCAGAGGAAAGCGGGCTCCGTCGGGGCGTGTCCCATGAAGCCAGGCTGGGAAATCAGAACAGCAGCAACTAGGATCAGGGCGCTCTTGTGTTCGGTGCTGCACATAGAATCGTAGGCATGGAAGGGACCTCGAGAGATCTTCTAATCCAGTCATCCTCAGGGAGCAGGTTTCAGGGGAGTCCGTCAATTAGGGGCAGCATTAGACTCACGGGGGCCCTCGGCAGAAAGCCGAAGTCCCGCTGCACGGGGCTGAAGCCCGGGGCCCTGAGCCCGCCACCCGGGGCTGAAGCCTGAGCAATGTAGCTTCGTGGGGCTCCTGTGGCGTGGGGCCCCAGGCAATTGTCCTGATTGCTACACCCGAACGCCAGCCCTGGCTTTTACATGCAGAAAAACTGTTATTGTGACACAGCTGGGCTGTGTTTTTATAGCATGTTGGGGGGGGGAGCTCAGAAAGAAAAAGGTTGAGAACCCCTGTTCTAATCTAATCCCCTGCACTCAAGGCAGGACTAAGTATTAATCTAGACCAGGGGCAGGCAAACTTTTTGGCCTGAGGGCCGATTCGGGTTTTGTAAATTGTATGGAGGGCCGGTTAGGGGAGGGGGTTGTGGCCCGGCCCCCATCTCCTGTCTGCCTCCCCCGGGACTCCTGTCCCATCCAACCCCCCCCCCCCATTCCCTGACAGCCCCCCCCGGGACCCCTGCCCCATCCACACACACCCGCTCCCTGTCCCCTGACCGCCCCCAGACCCCCGCCGCCCCATCCAATCCCTCCTCTCATTCCTGATGGCCCCTCTGGGACCCCTGCCCCATCCAACCACCCCTTCTCCCTGTCCCCTGACTGCACCCAGACCCCCGCCGCCCCATCCAATCCCTCCTCTCATTCCTGATGGCCCCCCCAGGACCCCTGCCCCATCCACAAACCCCTGCTCCCTGTCCCCTGACCGCCCCCAGGCTCCCGCCGCCCCATCCAATTCCTCCTCTCATTCCTGACGGCCCCTCTGGGACCCCTGCCCCCATTCAACTCTCTGTTCCCCTCCCAACCACCCCGATCCCTATCCACACTCCAGCCCCCTGCCCACCACCCCGAACTCCCCTGCTCTCTATCCAACCCTCCCTGCTCCCTGCCCCCTTACCGTGCTGCCTGGAGCACTGGTGGCTGGCGGCGCTCTACAGCCACACCGCCTGGCTGGAGCCGGGTCACGCCGCCACCGCCACCATGCAGCACAGAGACCGGGTCAGGCTGGGCTCTGCAGCTGCGCTGCCCCAGGAGCTCAGACCCCTGCCGCCCAGAGCATTGCGCGGGCGGCTGAGCGAGTGAGCTGAGGCTGTGGGGGAGGAGGGACAGCAGGGGAGGGGCTGGGGGCGAGCCTCCCGGGCCAGGAGCTCAGAGGCCGGGCAGGACGGTCCCGCGGGCCAGATGTGGCCCGTGGGCCGTAGTTTGCCCACCTCTGTTCTAGACCATCCGTGCCAGGGGACCTGCTCTTAAAAATCTCCATGGATGGAGATTCCACAACCTCCCTAGGCAACATTCACATGGTGAGAGACAGTCCCTGCCCTGAAGACTTTACCGTCTAAATAGACAAAGGCTGGGAGAGGAAGCAAAGGCAAAGTGACTTGGCCAGGTTGCTTGGCAGACCCAAGAACAGAACCCAGGTCTCCTGATTTCCCAAGACTATAGGGGCTCTGTCCTGCCTCCATAGCAAGGCCAAAGCTTGCAAGAGCAGGTTGGCAGTGGAGGGTCAGGCTGGAGGAAGGGCAGGGCCAGGGTAATTGTAACAGGGGTATTATTTAGGGGCAGCTCCAGGAGCCACACCGTATCCTCAGCCTCCTCTCCCTCCCTGAACCGGCCCGCGAATCTGCCCCAGTAACGGCCTGAAAACCCGCCAGCCTTGGCACCCCACTGACGCGCCTGCTCTGCCCCCCGAGGGCACTCAAAAGGTTAGCGCTATTTCACCCGTTCCTCCAAACGGAGACTTGCCCCGGGCGCACGGGCAAGTGGCATTTTGCAAGGCTGCAATCATAACATTTATTAGCAGCAATAAAATCTCCATTCAAAGGCCCAAGGGAGCAAACATGCTGCAGCCCAGACTTCCGAGACATTGGGGGCGGGGGGTGGAATAAAATCCGCACGGGGGAACACTTTGTCATGCAAACTGTTTTGGAAGGGGGGTGTGTGTGTGTGCAGATCCTACCAGTGCAAAATTTCCCTCTAATCTTCGGCTTTTATTATTGACTTAACTGCTTTCCTTTCATCCATTTTGCTGTCTAGATAAAGATGCCAGCGCAGACACTAGAGAGTCATCCCCCGCCCCAAAATCTCTCCCCTTCCACTTTTCTTTCCCCCCCCCCTTTTACAGCCTTTCATGCTGCAGCACAACCCAGCCATTGTGTGTGACGCTGACGCGGGCCCAGCGGTATCTGGGATCCTTTATGTGCCAAAGAGCAGCTGCTCACGGAGGCATCAAGACAGCTCAAGTGTGGAAGAGCTCAAGCTCTGTCTTGTCCTGCTTAAAAGCCCGTCCATGCAGGAAACATCCCGGACATTCAAACCAACGGCTGGAGGGGGTCACTTCCAGGCCCCCCACCAGCATCCTGCTGGAAGTGAGAAGGTCAACGCTGCAGGGGGTCCTGCAGGAATGACACCGCAGGGCGAGTGGGAAGCCGCTGCTCGTAGTCAAAAGCAAAGGAAAGAGGATCTTTCTTCCCATCCTCTCTCTCTCTCTCTGCCCCGGCCTCCGAGAGCATGTTGTCAATTAGTCACACTGCACTGTCCATTGGGGCTCTGCCCTGTAGCGTCAGCCAAGCAGAATAACCCACTCTCGATCCACGTGCCCTCCACTGCCGGGGCACTATGGACCCACCTGGGTGAGAGAGATCAACGGCTAGCGAAATGCCCACTCATGACTCTTCAAGTTTGCACGGTTAGGGACCATCAGCCAAAGCACCTCTGCTGATTTCAAGTCACCAGTAGAGAGGGAGGACGCTTTGCCTTCAATGGGTCACCATGCTAAAGATGGGCGAAAGGAACTGTATCTCCAAACATGGGAACAATAATCAAACAAAGGTGAGACACTGCTCCGAACCGTAGGCAGACTAGAAATCTGAGAACAGGATTTCTCTATTGATTTACAGCACTTCCTGCTTTCTGTCCAGCCAGAAACACTTTCCCCTCTCAAAGTGTTTTTATAAACATTAATAAATTAGGACTTGCAGCCCCTCCGGCTCCCAGTTTCATGCTCCAACCTCTATGCAACATCACAAGAACAGCCTGGACTGTGGAATTCAAGCTGGGGACTGGAAGTGAAAAGGCCAAAGGAAAACAATATGCTTGAAAAAGCTGAACCACATTTTTCTTGTCCTTCCAAGAGTTTGTTTTGAGTTTGGGGTGCAGGTTCCTTTGGTGGGGAGCATTAGCCATGTTTGCTTTTTCCTTAGTAAATCCATCATTACTAATTCAGTGGTGCCTGGAGCCCTGATCTGGATTGAGGCCCAATTGTGCTAGGCGCTGTACAGAGACACAGCAAAACAAACCGTGGCCCCAGGAGCTTTCAGTCTCAATAGACTGGACAGGCAAAGTCTCAGAGAGGGGGGGGGGACATACAATTATCCCCATTTTACAGCTGGGAAAACTGAGGCCCAGATGCTAAGGCTCAGAATTTCATAGGAGCGGAGCATGTTGGGAGTTGAGCAGTGTTGAAAATCTGGCCATACAACGCACAGTGCGCGCTGAGCATTGTGAAAACCTGAGCTGTAATGAGGTGCCCAAGGGTATGTCTACATTGGAATAAAAGACCCATGGCACAGCTGCGGCTGGCCTGGGTCAGCTGACTCCGGCTTCCAGGGCTCAGGCTGTGTGGCTAGAAATTGCTGTGTAGCCCTGGGGCCCTCCCCCCCTTGGGGTCCCAGAGCTCAGGTTCCAGCCCGAGCCCAAATGTCGACACAGCAATTTGACAGCCCCGCAGCCCGAGTCAGCAGACCTGGGCCAGCCACGGATGTTTAACTGCTGTGTGGAGGCACCCGAAATGGGAGCTGAATTCTTTTGAAAACTGTGGGTACCAAATACCTAAAAACCCTGCCCCTACTGCTGGGCTCTTCACAGAGGCGCTTAGCCCCCCTAGTTCAGCCAAGGCCCTGGGAGCAGCCGGCGTTCCACCCCTTTGGAAAATCAGGTTTCAAGTGACTGAGCCCTGGTCATGCAGGGAGATGGTGGTAGAGTCAGGATTTGAACCCAGAGTTCCCAGCTCAGTCCAGTGCCTTAACCATCCTTTGTATACAGAGCCTATAGAACGGGAAATCTCTGTAGTGACGCAGAAGGGCTTTCGCTTCAGTCATACACCCCTGCCTGCCAGTCCCCCCGCTGCTGTTTGTATTAATAATCCAGTAGGATCCCTTCCTCACTTGACTAAGAGAGATGTGGAGACGCATTCCACAGGCATGCTCCAACCTGGTGCAACACAAAAGGGCAAAAGTGTGTTAATGAACATCAGGCCCCGCATCTCGGTTCGTGCTAGCGGAGACGAAAGGTTACAGCTTGCGCTGGGTCACCAGAGGCACATAAAGAGAAATGAGCATGAAAACAGAAAAACATGGCGAAGTCCTGATGGGACGGACACAACGTTCGTAGCGTGGAAAAGGGAAGAGATTCATTCCACCTCCCGCTAACACCGCCCTGGCGATAAATAGCTCCATGCTGCAGGACATCAACCCCCCTGCACTGCAAGAGATGGAACCCTGCGTATGGGACAAACCATGGCATAGACTTTCCAGATGCTGCTGTGGTGTTTCTCATGTACTGCACGATAGATTCCGAGGCCTAAGGGGACCATTGCGAACATCTCATCTGGCTTCCTGTGTTACTCAGGCCAGAGAACTTCCCCAGAATAATTCCTAAAGCAGATCTCTTAGAGAGACATCCAACCCTGATTTAATAATTGCTAGTGATGGAGAATCCACCATGACCTGGTAAATTGTTCCAGCGGTTAATTACCCTGCCTGTTAAAAATTAACACCTTATTTACGTCTGAATCTGTCTAAGTTTAACTTCCGGCCATTGGATCATGTTCTACCTTTCTCGGTTAGATTGATGAACCCATTATTAAATATTTGTTTCACCTGTAAATACTTAATCACTAGTCGAGTCACCCCTTAACCATCTCCATGTTAAGCTAAATAGATTGGGCTCCTTGAGTTGATCACTGTCAGGAAGGTTTTCGGATCCTTTAATCATTCTTGTCGCTCTTCTCTGACCCCTTTCCAGTTTTCCAACATCCTTCCTGAATTGGTGGCACCAGAACTGGACACAGGATTCCAGCAGTGGTCACACCAGTGCCAAGCAGAGGTCAAATTACCTCTCTGCTTCTACTCAAAATCCCCCCGTTTATTCATCCAAGGGTACATCTATACTTACCTCGGGTCCGGCGGTAAGCAGTCGATCTTCTGGGATCGATTTATCGCGTCTTGTCTAGACGCGATAAATCGATCCCGGAAGTGCTCACCGTCGACGCCGGTACTCCTGCTCCGCGAGAGGAATACGCGGAGTCGACGGGGGAGCCTGCCTGCCGCGTGTGGACCTGCAGTAAGTTCGAACTAAGATACTTCGACTTCAGCTACGTGAATAACGTAGCTGAAGTTGCGTATCTTAGTTCGAAGTGGGGGGTTAGTGTGGACCAGCCCCAAGGATCACATTAGCTCTTTTGGCCACAGCATTGCACTGGGAACTCATGCTCAGTTGATTTAATTAACCACCGTGACCTCAAAACATTGTGCAAATTAGTGCTGATTTCATCAAATTGCTTTGGTCGTGGGGGGAAATCAGAAAAAAATCATAATGTTCCATTTTGACATTTGCTAAACGAAACACTTCCATATCTAAATTCAAAACAGCTTTTCATTCTTAAATTTATTCTTAAAAATACTTAAACGTTAAAAATGTTCCCCGTTGAAATGTTTCATTTTGGGTCAAATGAAACATTTACTTTGAGCCCAAACTAATTTGTCTTCAACTTTCTGATATGCTGAACATACAAAAAAAAAAAAAAAATGGTTGGGTTGACCTGAAACAATTTTTTATAACCCATTATTTCCCCAGCGCTAGTTCTGCATAAAGGCAGATCCAAACTTGCTTCTGGATCAAATATTCCTGTGAATTAGAGTTTATCCCTCTTTCCCTTCTGCTCTCCCAGCGGTGCAGTAGATAAGAAGAAACACCTGTGCATTGCCTTCCGTGAACAGTCCAGTCAGCACTTGATTTGGACCATGTTAATGAAAAGAAAATTCTTAAGGATGAATTTTCCCCAGAGTAAACTAGGTTGAATAGTGTCCCAGGGAATTTACCCAGTGCACATTTGGCATGTGGCTGGCACAGGCTTCTCTATGTCAACCTTCCTCCCATGCAGCCCGGCCACAGAGGACAAGAGGGAGGTGTGCTGTGCTGTGTATTCTGGGCCCCTGCACAGAATCTGGGCCCCCTCCACCCAACCTTTGGGGTTGTTTAAAATTTAGCTCTGAATTTTTCATCCTCAACTGCTCTCTTGCTAATCCGGGCTGGTATGTTCCACGTCCTCCCTCCGTAACAGACCTGGAAAAGCACTTTGAATGAAAGATCAGCCTTTGGGGAAAGGGGAGAGCAGAGGTCTTGCAATCAGTCAACTTTGCTGGCAGGGACCACAAGGCCCAATTGAATTAAATTATTTAAGGGCTTGTCCCGTAGCTCAGGGAGAGGAAGAGAGGGCAGAGCGTTAGGAACACAAAGCCCCAAGTTAGATATTGTAGGAGGCGGCTGTGTGAGGCGGTCAAAGAACCTGGGGCAATTTTGGTGATAGGTTGGGGCTATCAAAAGGTCTCTTGGGATGCATATGCAAGCCCAATGCAGACATCAGCTGTTTGGTGGCCTTAAAGTGATGGGATGCGACACCCCACTTAGTTTCTCCCGTTATAATTATTTGTATTGCTATAGCGCTAAGCAGCCCTAATCAGTGTGCTAGGCACCATACAAACCCAACACAAAGTCCCTGCCCCAAATATCTTACAATCTAAGACAAGAGACAACAGATGGATGCAGACGGACAGAGTATAAGGAAACAATGAGACAAGATTGGTCAGCAGGACGGGCAGTGGTCTCAGCTCACCAGTGGCCTAGCTGTTGTCAAGTTTTTTGTAGGCCTCACGTCACAGGAGAGTTTTAAGGAAGGATCTGAAGGAAGATAATGAGGTCGTTTTGCACACGTTTACGGTTACGGGGCGCGCCTCCCAAGCCCGAGGGGCAGCATAGCAAAGGGGCTTGTTTGAAGAAGTAACAAGTGAGCGATGGAGGCTGGGATCATGGGCTGGTCGGAGGCGGGACTAGACATCTTGATAGCGAAAGAGACGATAGGGATAGGCTATGATGGGCCTTGAATATGAAGACAAACCACCTTAGTTCTCAAGAAGTTCTCCTGAACTGGAGGTTTGGCGGACTTGGGGAAATGGAATGGCTTGGGTATTAGCGTACACAGAGATTCCATACCTATGGAGGCGGTGGGGAGGAAAGAACGGCCAAGAACTTCAAAAGGCCAGAGGGACATAATGCTGGATGTATAAATAGAGAAGGTGGAAGTGAGGAGAAGAAAGCCGAGGTTCCCCAAAGCCTGAAGTGCTTGGTTCAGGGTTTTTGGTCTGGCCCCATCTCCATCAAGACAGAGCTTAGATAACTTCCCTAGACCCCAAGGATACAACATGACCCTTTCTTATCCCACCCCTCCACCGTGTAGGAGAAAGGTGGATGGAGCACCCCAGAAGTGCTGCACATCAACAGAAAGCAGGGAGTTGATTTCACCCCGAGCCCTTCTGAAAGGGGTTCAGCAAGTCAGACTGAGGTTAAGCTTGACCTCCCCCTGTCAGAGCCTTAAAATTCCACCCTTAAATGTCTGCCCCACAAAATAAAATTATGGGCCCACTGAGCATGTGACTGGATGTTGATTTGCTGTTTGCAGCCCTCGCCCCTGTTATTTCTCCAGCTGCATAATCTTGTTTTTTGGAGATGGAACAGTACAGGAAATGAACCATTTAAATTTTCTCTGTTAAGTCTCAATCTCTCTCTGCGCGCCCCACATTCTGCTCGCTGTATCCTAGACTGTTTCAAGTGGCCCAGTTCATTGTCAGCGTTAGGAAACTTGCACCGGATCGACTGAACTTTATTGGAGAAAACCAAGTCTCCAGATGCATAAACCATACCAGGAGGGGTCAGTCACAGATGGCGGGGGAGGAGAGAGAGGGAACTGATTTTAAGCCTGAGTCCTTATTCTGTTCCTCGTGCTTCTCTAGGTTGCGATTGGCAACTCCCTGAGCATCCAGGACTGTGAGATTATGTTCAAAGCAGCAGATTTCCTCAAACAAAGGAGTTGGGATAGGAAAGATGACTGGAGATTTTTTTGTATTTAAGTCTGCTGCATTGCTAAGATCAGGAGACAGAAGTCCTCTCCTTTCCCAAGAGGGGCAGTAGGGTCTAGTGGAGAGGGCACTAGTCTCAGGCTTTGTATCCACGGGAGATTTAAGTCAGCCTGAGTCATGCGTTTTCTCCGTAATGTGCTCTGCGTTCAGACCTCCACACCGCTCCGCTGTACCTTGGTTGTGTGCACCATACGGCAGCTCCCATGCACTGGAGCACCAGGCAGACTGAGTTACCTTACCTCACCTTCGGCTGAGGGGACCGTGTTCAAAATCACCACCAATCACGGCCATCGGTAACTGATGGTCCACCAATCCTGGCCATCAGTAACTGATGGTCCACCAATCCCATCCCACAAGTCCCCCGGGCACCCAGTGCAATTGGCACCTGACAGACCTGGTTGAGCTCCCCCTGCTGGACACTCCTCAGACTGTTGCATGTGGATTCAAGATCTCAATCCCATGTGCTTTGGATCCAGGCACCAGCTCTGCCCTCTCAGGCAAACTCCCTGTCTGGTATCTCTCCCCAAAGTGGGACCCCATTGTCCATCTGCCCTCGGTCCCAAGACCAGAGCTGAAACACACACACCCTAGTTCTCCCCAGTATCTTAAGCACATGCTCCCCAGAGCTCCACCCTCAGGGGTACTGCAACCCTTCGGGGGCCCATGACAGTTAAAGCGAGGAACATGGAGATTTTGCGAAGTACCTTCTTAAACACACACGAGCTATAGAGTTAAAAGGCCAGAAGGGACCACTGGAATATCTAGCCTGACTCCTTGTACATCACATCACCACCACCACCACCCAGCCACCCATGCACCAAACCCAGCTTCACTCCTACAGAGAGCATAAGAGACTGCCAGATACAACAAACCACTGCATGCAAAACCTCTCCATCACCCTCACCACCCAGGAGACCTATAGGTTTTGGTCAGTCCTTTCAGGATCCCCAGAGCCTCCTCTCCTCCTACCTTGTCTTGCCTTCTTCTCCTTGGTGAGAGAGCTAGTTCAAATTCTGCCTATGGTTGTAGTGTGACTAAAAGCCCTTGCCCTTTGATGTGAAATGAACTGGGATCTTCGTTCAGTCCATTGATCTCTTTTGTCCTTTCCCGCTACCCATCAAACGGCCGTTTTAGTGCCTCCCCTCATTCAGCACAGCCTGGAGAGTGAATCCCCAATCTAAATAGACGCCCGTGGTGGTTTTGCTTCTGGATCCTAGCCTAACTCAGAAGGTGTCACCGGACACCCTCGCTGCTAGGGCACCTCCTGCTGGCTGCTCTGGGGATTAGCTCCTTCCAGGAGCAACACCCCCTTCTATCACTTCCTCATGCACACTGCCGCCTCTCTCTCTCTCTGCAACTCTAGGTGCCCTTTGTGGCTTGGCCCTCCGGCCACATCGTGGTGTGTTTTCCCCTTCTGGGGGTATCAAAGTCTCTCCACATAAACTGTCTCAGGTAGTCTTCCCATTCATGCCCAGACCCTGCCACTTCCCCAGTGGCTGGTAGGGTAACCCAGGCCTGCCCTCTACTCCAGTTCCAACTCAGAGACCCTCTAATCAGCCACTGAGCTCTGCAATGTCCCACCCTGCTGCTGATGTTTCCTTGAGACCTTTTCTCACTCTGCTTCTCTCAGGCCTTCACTCCACCACCATCTGGATAAACCCTTTCTTCAGAGCCTGGATCCCCTGCGGTTTCTACTCTCCCCCGGGTGGGTGGCTTTGTTTCCTTCCCTTTCTAACAGCCAGACAGTAGCTACAGACTCCCTCCCTGCAGCCCTTTTCTTCTGCCCGCTTCCTGGCTTTATACTAGCCCTGCCTATTCCTTCTCAGTTGGGCTCCATCATCATTCAGAGGTTACTTAGGCTACCTAATTCCCCTCAGCTGTTGCATATCTGGTTCACTGGCCCCCTTCTGAGCCTCATTAACCCCTTCTAAGCTAGTGTAGGGTGAACATCCCATCACAGAAGGGGTAACTTTCAAATTCTGACCTGGATGCAGCCATATCCCTTCGAAGTGTTTGGCCCCCGCTGGCAGAAAACTCATCAGAACAGCTGATCATAGCTCTCTGCCATGGAGGAAATCCCAAGGGATCAGGCAATCTCATGAGATGCCTCCAGGAGGGGATGAGAGTGCGTGAGGGCAGCTTGCAAGTATCTCGGCATCCTTTGCAACCAAGTCCTTGTCTGGTCCTTGTCTCCACCAGTCACGCCTTAGACCTGGTGCAATATCAAATCCAGAATCTAAACTTATCTGGGATTGCAATACAGCCCCTTCCATCCAGCTGTCGTTTGAATTACTTGGGCCTGAACTCTGGATCCACCCCCCACCCCTCTCTCCACACTTTGACCTTCACACCCCCTGGGCATGTGAATCATGTTTTGCCAGGAACTGTGGGGAGAAAGTTGAGGGTCTCAGAATTTATCCAAGAAACTCAAAGGGAAAATAGTTAATAAACTGACTCTAGCCCATGTAATGAGAGCTGCCAGCCACACTGACCTTTAGAATCCCAGAGGGAGCCAGAGACTCAAAGCATCTTCCCTCCCAGATTTGCCCTTTGGGTCCGAGTGAATGAAGGTGAGATTCAGGTCTTGTCTTCTGTGTGGCCAGGGGAGCATGGCCCTGATTGCTAAAAGAGGAACTTTACTTTGGCGCAAAAGAACACTTAAAATAAGGAGCAACTGAGAAGAGGTTGGTGTTTCCAAACCTCCGTTGTTTTAGAACTGGGCTTGGAAATGAAACAACTGTTTTCCCCATCCCAGATTTCTTTGCTGTCTGGACAGTGTAATGCAGGAGAGGTCGCCTGAAGTGCTGGCAGCAGTCTAATATTTTCCCCTTCCAGAATTCCTCAGATCTCTGTGCAAGAGGAGTGTCTTAATTCAGTGTCACAACTCTGCTGCAAGCACGGGAAGGTAAATCACTGCCGGTGGGGAAACTGAGTCAGAGATTTGACCGAGGTTGGAGGGACAGAGCGGGAAATAGCTTCTGGAAGTCCTCGCGGTAGAGCATATTTCCCCTTGCGGAGGGAGGGCTGGAACCCAGACTCTCAGTGCAAAGCTATAAGCCCTTAGGCCACATTCCTGTCCTGGGAGGGGGAAGCATAGCATGTAGACCACCTGAATCTTAGACCCTCCTGCTTTTAGAACTAGACCACTGTCCTTCTCAATAATACCTAGGTCTTAGATACTGCTTTTCATCAGTAGAACTCAAAGTGCTTTACAAAGAAGAGCAGTGTCGTTAGCCCCATTTTACAGATGGGGACATGGAGGCACAGAGCATTGAACTGACTTGCCCAAGATCACCCAGCAACCAGTGGCAGAACCAGGAAAAGAACCAGCTCTCCTGAGTCCCACCCCTGCGTGCTATTCACTAGGACACCAAATCAAGCCATTTTAAGTGGGGACATCTAGATAGAAAATTATTACTTACACCTATTCTCCTAGCACTGCATGCCCCATAACGTGATCAATGGAGACTGGGCGAGTGAATCCGGGAGAAATATCAGGCAAAGGAAGAAAGTGTGTTTCTCTCTGAGAAGCCCAGGAACTGATCAGAATCCGAGCTGGTTAACATTTTTGTCATGAAAAGTTATTTAATCAAAACATGGTGTGTCCTCCCCCCACCCCCCAAAACCCTGAAACTTTCGGTTAAAAAAATTCAACCTTATCAACATTTCCAATGACGTTTTCATTGACAATTTTGTCAAAATTTGCTTTAAAATGACTGATTTTTTTTTACACTCAGCAAACCCACGTTTTCTTCCTGAAAACAGAGATGCCGGCAAATGAAAAAAAAATTGCAAAACCAATTTGGGGGACATCAGGTCCCCGGCAAAATGGAAACAACTTGGACATTTTGAAATTGGTGTCCTGTTTTTTTGATCAGATCTAGGTAAAATTAATAATGTGCCTGATCAGTAAATAGGCTCTCTCTGGCTGCTTCCCCGGCAAATTGATCCCACGCTCCTTGCAAAGGCTGCGCCGAGTCCGGAGTGCGTAAAGATTAAGGTTTGAAAACCAACGGGTCTGCTTCTGCCTCCGGAAAGGCCCCGTGTCAGTCGGAGGCGCACATGGAAATGTCATGGCTCCCTTTCGCCTGCAAAGGAAGGAGCCCCCAGCTTTCTCCACCCCTCCTGCCCGTCTCATTAGTTCTCCCATTAGCCTGGCAGATTGTTCAATTAGCAGCAGTTTGAAAACTGAGCTCCCTCCCTAATGCGGAGCCCGCTGAGGAAGGAGGCTGCCGTGAACTGTTCTAATCACGCTGTAATAAATCCTGCACAGGGCCAGCAGCCAGGTCATGGATGGTGATAGTTCCACCACATGTACCTTCTCCAGTGCAGATAGCAGAAGCCATAATACAGGAGGTAGAGAGAAGGGGTTTTGTGTGTGCGTGGAAGGGGGTGGATGAGTGTCACACACATACACACACTGTCTTCCCCTTTCAGCATATATCCAAGAGTTCCTCTGTGTACCCTCCATCTCACAGCTGTGAAGCCACCTTCTCTTACTGTGCTGGTGGCGGGAACAGAAATCGTCCTCCCCACCGGGGGTGCTGTACACAGAGACAGACGCAATTCCAGGGCAGTGCCGAAACCCCTTCCAGGCACGTCTCCCTTTCCTGGGAGTCGTCAAGCCTGGCTTCCACTGTAGAGGAACCCCGCCCAGATGTCTTTTCTCCCAGTGGATGTTGCGCCCCGAGTCCGTCCCAGGATAGGCTGAGAAATTCAGCTCAGAAACATCTTGTTCTTCAAGGGGTTCGTTATATCCAGAGCCCGTACCCAGGTCCATCTTCTCCAGGCTCTGCACTCATCGAGGGGGGGATATTTTCTTCCCATCAGCTGCACCCAAGTCCTGTTTCAGCTAGACACTCAAATCCAGCTCAGATACCTCCTCCCCGTTACACTGCAACAGATTTCATGGCACTCACTATCTGACACCAGGGCGGTCTTTATCAGCTAATTTCTCAGTGACTTCCACGCTGCCCAACATGAAATAGTCTCTTGGAAATCACAGGATTCCTGGCCTACTCTTTTTCTCTTGTGCCCAGGAGATGTAGTATCTAGTGGCAGTCCTCTTCTGCCTTGGGAATTTAATCTCTGCTCAAATCTTATTAGTGGTGGAAGAAATATCACAGTAGCGCCTAGGCATCAACGGCATTCAGGCCGTGGTGGTAGGTGCTGTCCGGAGTTAGGACAGTCCTTGCCCTGAAGAGCTTACAGTTTAACTGGACAAGACAGAAGCAGGGAGGGAAAGTGACTTGATGAGCGGCATAACTGGGAATATAAACCAGGCATCTGGACGCCCATTCCAGTCCCCTGCTTGGGACACTTTTCCGAATTAGTGGCCTAAACTCTACTGGTGGAATTCTGCTGAACTCAATGGTTTTCTTCCAGATTTACATCAATGTAACTGACAGCAGAGTCTGGGTCCATCCTTGCCACCGATCCCGGGCTGGATTAATGCAGGGGCTTTAGGGGCTCCCTCTTAAGGGAGGCCCCGCAGGCCGGATGCAGCCCGCTGCTTCTTTTCATCCGGCCCGGGGCAAGTCTCCCTGCCGTGGGCCGGACACCGGTCCCCAAGCCTCAGTGTCCCCCTGGGGCTGGAGCCACGAGCACCAGCTCACCGATGTGCCCCTGTGGCCCCTAGGCGAGGGGCGTTCAGGGAATCTCTGTGCGCTGCCCCGCCCCGGCTCCGCAGCTCCCATTGGCCGGGTACTGTGGCCAATGGGAGCTGCGGAGGTGGGCACAGGAGGCGTGCACCACACAGAGCAGCCTGGCCCCTCCACCCAAGGTAAATGCCTCCTGGCCGGAGCCTACATCCTGCACCCTCTCCTGCATCCCAACCCCCTACCCCAGCCCGGAGCCCCCTCCTGCACCCAAACTCCCTCCCAGATCCCGCACTCCCACCCCAACCCCCTGTCCCAGCCCTGAGCCGCCTCCTGCACCCAAACTCCCACCCCAAACCTCTTGCTGCACCCCAACCCCCTGTCCCATCCCTGGCTCCACCCCAGAGCCCCCCCCCAGCTGGAGCTGCACCCCTTCCCACACCCCAATCCCCTGCCCCAGCCCTGAGCCCACTTCCCCACTCCAAACCCCCAGAGGCCCCACAAAATCTAATAGTCCTGGGCCCACAGGAGAGTTAATCCAGCCCTGCACCGAATCTTCATGCATCATAATTCTCACACTAGCTGACCTCTGCAGAGAGATGATTCTTCAGGCTGGTGTCTCCTGAGCTGTTCCCCCCTGGAGCTGCCCTGCTCTAATTCCCTTTTATGAATCCAAGATTGTTACATCTCTGGTCAGTCCTCAAACCTCACGTTGGAGGGATCAGGAAACCTCCATCCTGGGGTCGCTTTATCTGTCAGAGGGACTCTGGGTCTGGCTCCAATAAACTTCAAAGTCCCCTTTGTGCTCAGCCATTAACGGAGCTGTTTTTTCATCTTTGTTTCATCGGCGGCTCATTATTTCTGATTGTTACTGTTGCTGCTTTCTCTAATGGGCTGCTGAAAGGTCCCGTCTGGGAGAGATGCCCCCTCTCACCTCTTTGCTGTTCATGAAAAGACTCCGGGCACGAACTTTGTGTCTCCTGGAGAAGAATTCCTAACAGAGCCTTGGCCTGAAGCATAATCCACCTAAATCAGACAGTAACACGAACAAGGACCTTCTGCCTGACCCAGGCAATTACACGCAGATACAGCCGCTGAGATTCTGCGCTGTGCCAAGGTGTAGGCCGAGGGTGATGGGGAGCAGGGCCCCTCCACCGTCTGGCTCCTCCACAGTCTTTGTGCCCTGGGGATTTGGGGTTGCTCCAGAGGGTTGGTGCAGCCTGCAGCCAGGGACTGCTCAAATGGACAGCTGCCTCCCGGGGACTGCTCCACAGTCTCGAGCCATCCATAACCCAGCGTCGTTACGCCACATTACAACCCCGTCCACTCCTGACTCCACCCTTCATATGCCCCCTTTGGTTGGAACAATGCAGTGTGTCCCCCAACCCAACGGTGTCTGCACTGTTTATGGCCTCTCTTTGCAGAAGTGCAGGTTGAATCTCTCCCAGACTATTTCACTTCCTTTGAACCATACGCTCCTCCATCCCGTTCTTGAAGTCACACGCATCTCAGTGGTGCTGACGGCCCATGTGGGAATGATGGTGGCATCTCCAGGGGCTTGCGCAGGGGCCCTTGAAGGGTTGGCTCAATTTCCAGAGGAGAGCAGGAGCCCCACCCGGGTCACCGTGGTCTCTGCTGAATGGAGCTGGAATTCAAGTCCCTGCTGTTCCTCACCCTGAAGTCAAGGTCCCCCAGAGAAAAGCAGGAAGTGGAGTTAAGACTGTATTGGGGAGCGGTGGTGATTCGCTCAAGCACAGTCGCTCCCCACACCAGAAGAAATTGTTTCAATGCCCTTGATTCAGGAACTGACATCAGCACACACACACCCTGCCTGTGAAACGCAAGGAGGAACTCCAGGGCATCTCTGCAGGGCAGGAGAACAGGAACACTTGTCCTGGGACAGCAGCCTGTCCTGGCATTCTCTTTGCAGGACTGCAAAGGATGGATCTTAGCAGTTGGTCTTCTCGTGAACATACAACATTCTGATGACATGTCCCGTGGAATTTGGGATGGAAAAGAGACAGAAAGAGGACAGTCTAGAGCAAAAGGGTAGCAAGGACGGTCTAGCGGTGCAGGAATTGGGCTAAGAAGCTAGGAGACTTGTGGTCAATTCTTACCTGAGCTGTGGGCTTCTTGCGTGACCGCAGGCCGGTCATTTAATATCCCTTGTGCATCAATTCCCCCATCATAAGAATGGCCACACTGGGTCAGACCAATGGTCCATCTGGCTCAGCGTCCTGTCTTCTGACAGTGGCAATGCCAGGTGCTTCAGAGGAAATGAACAGAACAGGGCATTTTCTATTGATCATCACCTGTCATTCAACCCCAGCTTCTGGTAGTTAGAGATTATGGGGCACCCGGAACATGGGGCTGCATCACTGACCACCTTGGCTAACAGCCATCGATGGACCGATCCTCCATGAATTTATCTAGTTCTTTTTTGAACCCTGTTGTAGTCTTGGCCTTATATAACCATGGATTTATATAGAGGCACTATGATATTTTCTGTCTTATTATCTATCTCTTTCTTAATGATTCCCAACATTCTGTTCGTTTCTTTGACTCTGCCGCTGCACATGGAATGGATGTTTTCAGAGAACGATCCACAATGACACCAAGATCTCTTTCCTGAGAGAGCTAATTTAGACCCCATCATTTTATATGTGTAGTTGGGATTATGTTATAAGGCCAGCTGTGGCCTGATTGGGGTGTGGCCCCAACTGTGGCTGCTTCCCCCAATCAGCCTAGCTTTTCCCCACAACAGCCCTCTCCCAGGGCGGTTTTAAACCCTTCAGGGCAGGAGTGGGGTGACCACCCCCCTACAGTGCCTTAAATCTCACCTTTTGTCACTGGCAGCAGAGTCCTGGGTAGAATTTGCAGCGCTGGGGCAGGTAGGCAAAAAGCATTTTAGACTTGTCAAGGGAGCAGATATAATTAGGAATCGGTGCAAAAAAAAAAAAAAAGGAATAATGACATTGTGTCTATTCTCAGCAGCCTTTTCCTGACTCGCTAAGTGCACTTCCAGGCTGGAACTCTGAGACTTGATGAGTTAAAGATGGGCTTATACAGCCCCCGTGTCGCCACGTCCCCAATATCTACAAATTAAACATGATGTGTGTCAGCGGGGAGTTTAGGGAATCAACTGGCAGACAATTAAGGCGCACTGAAATTTCGGTTTACGGGGGAATAAGCAGCAAAAAGATTTAAGCGCAAAGATCTGCCGGTTGTTGTCAGTGCCAGAGTTTGGAAATATGCAGATGGACGAGATGCTGGGGGGGAGATATTGGTGAGGAAGTACCTGGGGACCAATGGAAGTGCATTTGGCAGAGAATCCTGGTTTCCTCTTAGAAGCTCTAAGAGTCAAAGGACATGGCTGTAAACAGCTCCATCCCTGGCACTTAACTATGCTGCCTTGAGGGACCCAGGCTGTTGCCTTTGTCAATTGCAACAACAACAACAAAAAATCCCATTGACTTGAATGAGAGCAGGAGCAGGCCCTTAAAGAAGGATGGTGACTGTTTGGATGAGGAGTAAAGGCTGCTGGGTGATACGAGAGGGCAAATTCCAAAAGCCGTCTTTGTGGTTTGCGAACACTGGGGTGAGATTCTATGCGGCACCTTCCTGGGGGCAGGAGGGCAAATGCGGCTTTTCACCACTTTTCTGCCCTCATAATGCTAGGCTACTGTGGAAGCCAAAATGGCAACCAGCATAACTTAGAGCAGCCCAGGTGGCCGCTCTATGCTACAACAGCCTCCCCAGGGCTGCTCATAGCTTGGGGCCTGCTATGATGATCATAGCACGGAATTCTCCCCAAGCCCCATTTTAGCAGCCATCCATCTTAAGCACCTATCTGGCCCCCCTCAGGGTAGTATCAGGTTACTTCAGAATCTTTGCTGTGAGGTAGGGCAGTGCTATTATCCCCCTTTTACAGATGGGGAAACTGAGGCACCAAAAGATCACATGACTTGCCCCAGGAAGGCTCTGGCAAAGTAGGGAATAGAGCCTGAGTCTTTGGCTCATGTTCCGGCCACACAGACTTTCTGCTTCTTCCTGGCAACCACATCAGCCTGCGGCAGTAGGGGTGTGTGTGAAATCCTACCCTAGGCATTTTTGAGCACCTGGCCATCCAACTTGGTCTCAAGTTGAGCACTCGGAAATGGAGGCCCCTCCAAATCCCGTCTGAAAAGCTTGGCCTTGGTATACGGCCTATAGGATTAAAATGGGGGCAGAGACTGGCGAATGTGACGACGTCGTCGCAGACGCCAGGAGGCGAGGGTTAGCAGCAGCCCGGAGCCCAGCGCGCCAGAAAACCAGACGTTCCAAATCGCCCCTCTTACTCCGCTCTAAGGCTCGGGTGCGCCGTTGGAACGTCCCCGCTCTTTTATTTTGATTTATTTACATTTGCTCTCCGCATCGCTGAGCGCCCGTCTAGCTGGATCCAGCAGAGGTTGGTTGTTCTTTCTCACCATCATGTATCGAACGCAGGGGGAAGGGAAAAACACCCACGACTCAGGACCCCTCCCTCATCGACGTGGCCAGCATCATATTTTCACCCTCTCGCTCTCTTAAAGCAAACAACATCTGAGCTGCTGTTATGACCTAGAGAGGGCCTTGGAGACCTGCAACGGCAACTGAAAAAAGCTGCTCGGAGAATCTCTCTGGACGCTGAGAACAAAAGGTCTGGAATCACTTTAGCAGCCTGGAAAGGGGACGGAGGCGGGAGGAGTAGCGTGTGTGGCTTCTGGACAGAGCTGATCAATGCCAGCTGCCCTCAGACCCTTTAAGCAGGACGACTCCCCCGAGTCCCTGTGTAGTCACTAAGAACAATAACAACCCTCCTGGCCCTGGATCGCACCTTTTCTGCCACGTAGCCCGTCGCGCTTCGCCAAGTGGGGGAATTCAGCCGCTCAGGTCATTGGGAAGAGACTTGCTGAAAACAGACGCAAAGCCGGTTTGGAGGGATGGCGGGGCTGTGTCCTCCTGTTGCCGACACCGAATCTGGGTGGATCTTGGTGGGGATCCGTGGGGGCCCTGCACCCTTTACTGGGTCTGTCCGGGAGGCAAATCCAACTCGCCATGCTGGAGGAGTCAGGAGGACTCACTGAGGTGGATTCAAGGGGAGGCAGGTGGAGCCTTCCATATTCAGGGGCAGCGGGGGCCAGTGCGGGCTGAGGCATCCCACCCCTGGCGCAATGAGCTCCACGGGGCTTTGCGGGGGTGCAGAATCACCAGGCAGCAAGCCAGACTTGGCCATGCCCTGCCTCCTTCCCTGATCTGCCTCATCTCTCCTCGGCCTGGCCCTGCCTTGGATCTCCTGCGCTGCGGGAGGGTGTGGAGACAACAGCTCTAGGTGTGGGAATGGGGTTCCCTGGGGGGGGGGGCAGGATTCCCCAGTCAATAGGCACCGACTCCGCGGGTGCTCCGGGACTGAAGCACTCATGGAAAAAAAATTAGTGGACACTAAGCATTCACCAGCCACAGCTGTTCGGCAGCTCAGGGAGGGGCTTGGGGGAGAGCAGTGAGTGGTGGGCGGGGGCAGAGCAGGATGGGAAGAGGTGGAGTGAGGGTGGAGCCTTGGAGGAGGGGGCGGAGCAGGATGGGAAGAGGCGGAGTGAGGGCGGAGCAGGATGGGAAGAGGCAGAGTGAGGGCGGAGCCTTGGAGGAGGGGCGGAGCAGGATGGGAAGAGGCGGAGTGAGGGCAGAGCAGGATGGGAAGAGGCAGAGTGAGGGCGGAGCCTTGGAGGAGAGGGCGGAGCAGGATGGGAAGAGGCGGAGTGAGGGCGGAGCCTTGCAGGAGGGGGCAGAGTGGGGCAGGGCCTCAGGGCAGAGCGGTGGTGGAGCACCCCCGGGGGAAAATAAAAGTCAGCGCCGATGCCCCGGTCCCTTTTGCCCCAGTGTGCCAGCCTAGCTGATGCAAAGGGGCTGCAGGGCAACGCTGAATGGGACCCGCTGGGTATGTCCACATTGCAGCTGGGAGCGTGTCTCCCAGCCCAGATAGACGGAATCGCACTAGTTCAACTCGAGCAAGTGTGCTAAAACGAACCGTTTGGATGCTGTGGCATGGGCAGCCGGCTTGAGCAAGCCACCCGAGCTTGGACCTGTGCCTAGGGGATGAGCAGCTGGTCCATGCCACAACCTCTGCCCTCGCTCGCTCCCAGCCGCAATGTAGTTGTGCCCGCTAAATTTCTAGTCCTCTACCCAAGTTATCCCTGGGCCTTGGCAGGGTGGACTAGGCCATTGAGAATCTTGCTGGAAAACCTGGGTTTTGTTCTTGGCAGGGACAGACAGTAGCAGAACAAAGATGTCTCTGTTTAGGGAGTCTGGCCTTTCAAATGCAGAGACTGACTGCAGCATCGCCCGCCCCCCCCCGTGGGTCCAAGGACCAGGCCTCTCCCAAAACATCACGAGCGCTTAAGAAGTAATGCTTGTTAGGTTCTTTTAATTCATCTTCCGGTTTAGGAGCCTTTACAGGTCATGGTTTTCAAGCTTCTCTCTGCAGCCACCAGGGCTAGAACTTGCCTTGTTTTTTTCTTAAATGAAAGCTGAGATTCTGGTGTAATCACATGACTCTGGGAGCTAGGGCTTTAAGAAAGCAAAACACCAAATAGCACAAGACTTGGCGACACATGGCAAAATCAGAGAGCAGCCAGCAAAGAAGGGCTTACTGGTCCACAGTATTTCTGGGTCCCCATGCCCACTGATATGCCCTGCTCCCCATACAGCATCACAAGCTAGCTTCACTCAGGAGGCAGTGTGGTGTAGTGGCTAGTGCATTGGCTTGGCACTCAGTAGATGTGGGTTCTATTCCTGGCTGTGACCTGCTCAGTGACCTTGGTCAAGTCACTTCCCTTTGCTGTGCCTCAGTCTCCCTATCTGTAAAATGGGGATAATGCTCCTGATTTCCTTTGTAAAGCACTTTGAGCTCTCTGGATGAAAAATGCTATCTTAGAGCGAGGTATTATTATTCGCAGGCCTGGACTACAGTCTAAGTCACCCCATGCCCATCTAGGGAGGAGTAGAGTCAACCTAAACCTAATCTCAACATTTAAAAATTACTAGTCACCTTCTCTCTCATTTCCCCCACAGCTTCTGCCCCAATTTTTACCGGCCCTAAGGGCGAGCGACGGGGTGGGGGGAGAGGGCAGAGAGGCACGGGCGGGGGGCGGGATCTTGGGGGGAAGCGGCGGCACAGGGGAAGGGCCTCAGGGGAAGGGGCAGTACAAGGGTGGGGCCTCAGGGAAAGGGGCAGGATGGGGTGGGGCCACAGTTTAGGCACCCGTGACCGCCCCACTTTTAGGGAGCTTCGATGACTTTTGGTTCCCAGCCCAGTTTTCCCAGCCCCAGAGGCTCAGAGAAGCAGCCAAATATTCAGAGGCTCCGTGAGACAGCAGGTCCGAGCTTCACCCGTTACTAGTCCTCCCCCTCTGTCTAGAGAGAGGCAACTGGGCCTTTGAATCACAGCCACGTCTGGGGGCAAACCCTGGTCCAGTGTGTCAAACCAGAGTGAAAGGCCTTAGCCAGCGCTTGAGAGACAGGGGCTCTTCCCCAAAAGGGGACACCTCGGGATCGGCCCCCTCGTCAGCGCGGGGCTAGATAGCGTCACTTCCCCTTGCGTTGTTCCCAGTCTTATTTCTGCCCTTTCAGATAACGGCCCAGCCACTCAGGTGCTCGCTCATTCCGCTCCGTCCATTTCAGCGCCTCTCGCCGCCTCTCCCAATAAAACTTGACCACGTGGGGACTTCTGAGGCTCCATTCCCCCACCACACACCCCCCCCACCCTGCCCACCGAAAGATCAGTGTGGGAAGAGCCTTGTCCTGAACTGTGCCAGTTGCTTCTGGGCGGAGTAGATTGCACTACGCCCTTCAGGACAAAAAAGAGCCCAGATGATTAGTGACACCACTGGTCATTTCGGGGGAGATTTCTTTTCACAGGACATTCTCAGCCTGCACAAAGGCCCAGATTGTTCCTCCGAGGAGCCTGCGAGAACGGCTGGTGCATCGGCCCCTGCGCATCAACAACAACAACAACAAAAGAGCCGTGTCCGGCTTGCCCTACTGAGTTTCCAGTTCTGCTGAGCGAAGGCACAATTCAGATCTTTCCCGGGCTGCATCAGAGACTGCTCTGCTCAGTAGAAGGGATGTGGTAAAAGGTGCCAATCTGCAATTACAACACGGACATTAGCCGCCGGTCACATTGTTCTCTCTGCTCGTGTGCAGTGGCGGATTAGCCACTGGGCCAATGAGGCCCGTACCCAGGGGCCCCAGCCAATTCCCCGCCCTGCCCACCCAGCGCTCCTGCCGGGGAAGCCCCCACGGCCTGACCATGCTCCCCAGCAGGTGCGCTGGGCAGGTGGAGCAGGGCAAGGCCCCATGCCCCGACGCCATTTCCCAGAAGGAGTACTGGGTGGGGGGAGGGGGCAGGGCAAGCCTCCTCGCCCCGACCCCTTTCCCCAGCAGGAGCGCCGGAGGGTGGGGGGACTGCAGGTGGAAAGGGTGGGGAGGGGTCCCCACTTGCTCTGGCCCAGGGCTCCACAAACCCCTAATCTGCCTCGGCTCATGTGTTGCTTGGATTGTATTTGTATATGTAATTATTGCCTGTCCCGCCCCCATTGTCTGACCCCTCCCGCCACATAATTTCCCCGAACTGTGAACATTCAAATCAAAGATAGAAAAAAAATGGCTTAAAACCCATAATTTTGTACGACCGTGAAAATGTTAATTGATAAAAATAAAAAAAATGCTGAAAAATTAACATCCTCAAAATTATAACAAAATAAAAATCAAATTCGGCCAAGTCCACCCATACTCAGGATGTTTTTTAAGGACACCTGATTCTGTTGATTAAGCTGAAAATTTAACAATTTTCCAGCTGAACTTTCTTCTGTCAGAAAATGCCATTTCGTCAGAATCAAAACTTTTCTGGGGAACATGTTGGCTGCTGAAATTTCATTTGGGAAAAAAAAAATCCCAAGCAAAGCGTTTTGATCATATCCGTATTTTCAGAACAGAACATGTTGATTGTTTTGTTTCTAAAAGTATTTTATTTTATTGTATAACAACAAATGTTTAAAGAGTCTAAATCAAAACAAAACGTTTCAATATTGATCACAATGAAATGTTTCAATTGACCCAAAACCATATATTTAAAAATTTCATTTCACAGCAAATTTCAAAATGTTGCTTTTTGTTCCAAAGCGTAACCACCCTCCCGCCTCCCCGAATGTCAGAATTTCCCATGGAACCGAAATTCCGGTTCCTGACCAGCAACAGTAAAGAGACATCTGGACAGAGAGACTTTAGGAAGCATCATTAGCTGGACAATTCTAGCTCAGGAAATTTCTAAGCTCCCTACATCAAATAGTTCTTGGCTTTTGTTGTTTTGTTTTGTTTCCTTTTCCTCGTCATCTTTTGCTTTAAAAAGGTAGGTAATTAAATGCAAAAAACCTCTCTCCACTAGTGCAACATGAAAAAGACAAACTCAAATACACAAAAGGCAGGAAACTAGAAAAAGCTATGGCTGCTTCCACATAATCAGCACATCTGTATTTCATGTCAGTAGTTATTATTGTTTATTATTTGTATTGGGGTAACCGCTAGGAGCCCCAGTCACGGCCCATGACCCATTGTGCTAGGCCAGGGATCGGCAACCTTTGGCATGTGGCCCGCCAGGCGGGCCGGGCCGGTTTGTTTACTTGCCGCGTCCGCAGGTTTGGCCGATCGCGGCTCTCGCTGGCGGCGGTTCGCCGTCTCAGGGCAATGGGGGCTGCGGGAAATGGCGCGGGCTGAGGGATGTGCTGGCTGCTGAGGGATTACCCTGGTGGGCCACTGCCAAAGGTTGCCGATCCCTGTGCTAGGCGCTGTATAAACACTAAACTAAAATATAGTACCCGGCTCCACAGATCTTACAATCTGAGCAGTAGTTTCTCTTTGATTTCCTTTTAAAATCTAAACAAGAAATCCATTAAAGCAGCCTTGTGCAATTCTCACCACAGGCAAATTGCAAACCTCTTAATCTGACCAGGGCCAAGTGTGGGACACAATGTGGATGAAGACCTAAAAGACAGGCTGCACCAAAATTATTCATGGAGGAAACTTGAAACACGTTGGAATTCATTCCATTCATGTGAATGACTCCCTCTGTGACCTCAAAAAGGAGTTCCTGACGACGGAAATACTTTTCCACACGTGTAATTAGACGGTGGAACTCCCTGCTACATGATGCCATTGAGGCCAAGAATTTAGTAAGATTCAGAGAGGTTTTGGATATTTATATGGATAACAAGAATATCCAGAGTTGTAATACCTAAAACAAAACAAAAAATCAGAAGGCAGATACTACCTAATATTTCAAGGCTTAAAGCAACCTCTAACTGTTTGGGATAAGGATGAGGCCTTTATGAAGGGACAAATTATCCCACGTCAGCCCAGTATAGGGGTTTCTTATACCTTCCCCTGAAGCATCTGCTTCTGGCCACTGACGGAAACAGGATCCCGGGACAAATTGGATTGGTCCTGCCGGGCCCAGTGTAAGTTCCACAGTTTTCTGATTCTTCATTTCAGATGCAAATAATTTGCAACAACAAAAGTAAGGAGATTTATTGTGGCATGTAGTTAATTTTGGGACTAAAGGCAGCAATGTCCTTCCGAGGTACAGCAGATACAATATCGTCAGTCATCGCTACACTATCCCCAGACCTGCCAGTGATGGTTGGATGATGAATCCGGGCTGGTAAAATTTCGTGACAATCTGCAAAAGTTGCATTAATGTCCGGTGTCAATGTACATACTGTAAAATATACAGGATGTGGGACAGGGCCTGGCTGACATTGCAGGGGGTCAATGTAACAATGCCTCACTGCCTAGGGGTGGCTTTGCACTTGAGATGTATATGCCTAGGCACACACAAGCACATGCACTGAACACATCACATGATGCCTACATTAGAACTCGGATAGATTCCGCCACCTTGGCAGGAAACTGATCGATAAGGCAGCTCAGAATAGCCCAGCAGGGCTAAAGATGCATTTGCTAGGGGTCACACAGACAAGAACAAGCACCTGGGACTAATTGCACTAAATAAATGGGCAATTAAGGATATTACAGGAAGACTAAAACATCCCAGACCTCTCTCTGACCCTCTTGCTATTACCGTGGAAACAGCCACCCACCCAGGCAGCAGCCCTGCCGTCAGGTTTGTCTATGCATCTGTCAGTCAAGTGAAGGGTTCCTAGTCATAAAGAGCCAAGGGGGATTTCATGGGGCCGTTGGACTGAAAGAGAGGAAACCTACGGCCAGCATCTTTGATGGAAGCCTGGCAGGGAGACAGAGTCCTCAGTGCTGGATGGGTCACAGGAGCATGGTTGGGTATTCAGAC
The DNA here is from genome assembly GCF_027887155.1 of Malaclemys terrapin pileata. Taxonomy (NCBI): domain Eukaryota; kingdom Metazoa; phylum Chordata; order Testudines; family Emydidae; genus Malaclemys; species Malaclemys terrapin. The sequence continues at coordinate 10,470,692 of NC_071529.1, forward strand.
CAGCTGCGAGTTGTGAGGGAAGTGGAGACTTAAGTGCCATTGTTCCAAAAGGATCGCAGCCACAGATGGAGAGTGCAAAGTTCTCCCATACCTCGTGTGAAGTAACTGAGCAAACCAGGGCAAGAGCAGGACTCTAGCTCGTGAAGTCACAGGCATGCAATACACACACTGTCCCTGTTCCTGGATACAAACCCATCACCTGTCCCCATGCCTGGATACGCACCGATCCCTAGACAGACGTTTGTCCATGTGCCTGGATACGCACCGATCCACAGGCAGACACCTGTGCCTGGATACGCACTGACCCCTAGGCAGATGCCTGTTCCCGTGCCAGGATACACACTGATTCCTAGGCAGACGCCTGTCTCTGTGCCTGGATACGCACCGATCCCTAGGCAGACGCCTGTTCCCGTGCCTGGATACACACTGATACCTAGGCAGATGTTTGTCCTTATGCCTGGATACACACCGATACCTAGGCAGACGCCTGTCCCTGTGCCTGGATACGCACCGATCCACAGGCAGAAGCCTGTCCCCGTGACTGGATATGCACCGATCCCTAGGCAGACACCTGTTCCCGTGCCTGGATACACACTGATACCTAGGCAGATGCCTGTCCCTGTGCCTGGATATGCACCGATCCACAGGCAGAAGCCTGTCCCCATGCCTGGATACGCACCGATCCCTAGGCAGACGCCTGTCCCCGTGACTGGATATGCACCGATCAATAGAGACCCCTGTCCCAAAGCACACTGGTCACTGACACTTAAAGGGAGGACTGAACACAGGTCCATGTTGAATTGCTCTGCCTAGCAGACCTGGAGCCAGACTCTCATACCCCTGCCGACACTGGATAGCACCATAGACCAGGAGTCGTCCCACTGAAATCACAATTGACGTAAGAGCCCTAGAATTTGGCTGTGAGCAAATGCAGCCCGATCCTGCAAGTGCTGAGTGCCCTGAAGTCCCACGGACTTCCATGCGAGTTGAAGGCCCTCAAGCCCAGCTCCTCCATGGAATTCAGGCATCTAATTCCTACAGCTTTCAATGAGTTAGGCACCTAAATCTCTTTGTGGATCGGGGCCAAAGCCCTTGCAGGATGGAGCTCTCAGGGGGTTTTGTGGGGGAAGGGTTTAAAGAGGCCCTGGTGAAAGGTGACAGACCAACATCCTGAGAGACTGAACAGGGACAGAGGGCACAGCCCGGCCCTCAAGGGATCTCGTTACGGGGTCAGTCTCCACGGCCTCTCCGCGGAGCATGGCCACAAAAAGGTTGCGGAGCCTAGTCATTGCCCACAGTGGAGGTGTCTCTCGCGGCATGGACGCCGCGCACAGCAAACCACGACCAATCAGTGCACAGGGGCCGTCGGGCAGCCGCCACCGAAGGCCAAAGAAACCCATCCGGGCTCCCCCACCAAATCAGACAGACACGAGCTGGGGAAATGCTTTTTTGGCAAGGAAAGGCGTCGGCTTCCTGCCTCACCACCGGCGGGCCGGCCTGGGAGAGGCCACGTTCCTTCCAACGCTTTCTGGCGACAAATGGAAATGCTATTAGAGTCCCTCTCCGAAGGGGGCTGAGCCGTGAGTGCAGCGAGGAATAAATATAACATGAACGCCAGCGCACAGCCATTGATTCCAGCCCAGCCCCACCCGCCGAGTTCATTTGCGCTCTTTAATGGGTTGTTTTCTTCCTGCGGTCCCAGCTGTCTGATGTGCTCACGGAGGCCGTTTTAATAATTAGCTTGGGGTTTTCAAACCATGCTGGAATTGCAGATGGAGCAACAAACCCTCATTTACTTGACAAAAGAATCTGAGTCAGGCAAGGGAAAGATGCTTTTTTTTTATCATCCAGATCCCACAATACCTCTCTCCCGCCCGTCCCCCCGCCATGCACACTAGGGGAGAGAGAGATGCTCTGAATATTCCCAGAAAGGGCTATACCAAGGGAAAGCTACATTCTACCCGGAAGCCACTTGAAAAAGCCGGTAGCCTACAAAAAAACAGAGAACGGTGAGACAGCGGGGTGAGCGGAGACCATCATGCTGACCTGCCTGGCTCACTGTGCTCCCCCATCTGTTCGTCTGTAGCACCCCATGGTCTCTTGTCTTAGACGGTACGTAGATCGTCAGCTCTTTTGATTCTGTTTGCACAGCGCCTAGCCCAGTACGGTGCTATCATCATCATCTACCTGCCAAGGCCCAAATGTGGCCTACAATGTCTGACCAGCGTCCAAAATGATGCACAAGCATTTGAGAGAGAGAGCGCGTCTCTCTCACCAACAGAAGTTGGTCCAATAAAAAATATTCCCTCACTCATCTTGTCTCTCTACTATCCTGGGACCAACATGGCTACAACAACACTGCGTGCAAACATTCTTACTTGTGTCTTTCTAAACGAGATGCTCTGGCTCAACCATGGGCCTCACGGGGTGAGATTCTCTCGCCTGCTTATGCAGGAGATCAGGCTAGCTGATTATCACAGTCCTTTTCTGACCTTGCAACCTATGAGTCTATGAAACTTGCGATGCTCCAGGATTCCTTCCTGGAGTGTAAATAACTCTAACAACCACCTCAGTTGTGTGATTCTGGTGTCAGTCAGGGCCGGCGCAACCCATTAGGCGGTCGCCTAGGGCGCTAAGATTTGGCGGGCGGCGACCATGGCGGTATTTCGGCGGCGGGACCTTCCGCCGCCTCTCTGGGGGGGTGGCATTTCGGGGCGGCGGAAAAGCTGGCAGCGCTCCTGGTGTCAGTAACTGGCCACAGCAAAAGTGAGGGGGAAGACACATCTGTGTGCAGCACAGGGAACTCTGAGGTTCAGGTGAGTGATGTCCCTCAAAATAAGGGGGTGTGGGTGAGACGTATTAGTGGGGGACAGTGGACGAGCCCTGCACAGCCAAGTTCCATCTGGTCTGTGGTTAGCTAGAGGGCTCCCTTATCCTACCCAGTGCATCTCACCAGCATTAAATTTACTAAAGAAAAAAAATGCATCCAAAATACTTTGGTACCCTCCAATGACAGAGGGTCAGAGGTTCATTGCTAATGATTATGGTTCATTTATTCATTAACTTAAAAAAAACCCCAAAAACTGAATTTCCATAAGGGATTTTTTTTTCCTTTTCAGAGAAAAAGGAAAATATCTTAAGAAGTAATGCAAGATTGTGAGCAGGCACCTCCCCCAACATGCTTTGCACCCACAGGCCCCACCTAGTGCAAAGTCCAAACTCACCCCCTTTCCGGGAGTTTAGTTTGATTCTCATTACAGCACTAGCTAGAGACCCCAGCCAAAGCTGGGACCCCATTCTGCTAAGTGCTGTACACACACACAATAATTCCTGGTTTCAGAGTAGCAGCCGTGTTAGTCTGTATCCGCAAAAAGAAGAACAGGAGTACTTGTGGCACCTTAGAGACTAACAAATTTATTACAGCATAAGCTTTCGTGGACTACAGCCCACTTCTTCGGATGCATAATTCCTGGCTCTTATATCAGCAGATTGCAAAGCACTGTACAAAGGAGGTCTGTAGCATTATCCCCATTTTACAGTGAGGGAAACTGAGGCACAAAGCTGGGAAGGTGATTTGCCAAAGGTCACCCAGCAATGCAGTTCCAGGAATAGAACCCAGGTCTTCTGAAGCCGAGCCCAGTGTCCTTGCCCCTGAACCACGATGCCCCTCAGTAAAATGTGAAAGCAACACGCTTGTATCGGTGACGGATCGTTTGCCAAAACTGGGTAAAATGCTCATTTCTGAGGTATGCCAACCACAAAGGAGGCAACGCTCCAAAGACACAAAGGGCAGAGAAAGTCAGTGGGAACTGGGCCCTTGGCCTCCACTTGTGCTTTGTCCTAAAAATAAACGGATGTGTCCATAAATGCCGGGGTCTGAGTCGTCACTCCTGCCCACTCGGCCCCAGGGACGCTCCTCCTGACATCACTGGGGTGACTCCTGGGTTACATCTGTGGAAGTGAGAGGGGAACCAGGCCCTTCATCTATGTGAGTGGCCGCACATTTTCCAGAATAACCAAATCAAATGGTTGCAGACCTGAGATGTGCCAGGGAGGAACGGTGACTCCCTCAACGACTTGCCCATTCATCCTCTTCCTCCCGGGTTTGGGACTATCTGTTTTCACTAATGCTGGGCTCCAGTTCTGATCCAGATCCAAACTTCTCCCAAGTTTGCACTTGCTCAGAGCTAGGGATTCCCTGCAAGGGTAGGTTTACGCTGAACTCAAACACCCGCGGCTGGTGAGCATTGACCTGTTAAACCCAGGGTTGTGAGTTCAATCCTTGAGGGGGCCATATAGGAATCTAGGCCAAAAATCTGTCTGGGGATTGGTCCTGCTTTGAGCAGGGGGCTGGACTAGATGACCTCCTGAGGTCCCTTCCAAGCCTGATATTCTATGACTCGGGCCAGCCGTGGGTGTTTGATTGTAGCGTAGACCTACCTGAAGGCACATCTTCGACACTTCACCCAAAGGATGAACCAGGGTCCAGCTGGGAGGCGGAACCCATATCCCCATGCTGGAGTTAGGCAGAGACCTTTCATGGGCAAACTGAGTGAGAAGGCAGTGAATACAAAATCCAGCTAGCCTGCGGCTCATTGCCGGTTAAGCTGGCAGATGCTCCAGTGGTAAACACAGCGCTGTGGACAGGCGTTTTATGGCTTAGGCTGGGATCATGGATTGTTTGCATTGCTGATGCAGTTAATTGCGGAAGGACTGTAGGCTTGTGGGGACGGGGTGTCAGACTGAGGTTAATACCAAGTGATCCTAACAAAGTCAACGTGCAAACCTAGGCTTCTATAAGAGAGATACTGAAGGGACCCAAAATGGCTCATTCTTGCCGTGTGGTCGGGGTCTTTCTTTCTCTCCCTCTCTCTCACACAAATAATCTTCCCCTCTTTCTCCCATCTAGGTGTAGGTCCCCTTTTCTCTCTCCTCCCCCTCTCTCACCTCTGTTTCTCTCTAGCGCTAGATAGGGTCTTCTGGATACTCTTACACGCACCCCTTGGGCCAGGCAGCACCTGTAGTACGCCCCGTTCCCAAAGCAGCACGAGGAGGTGGGGGAATGCGAAGGGGCCCAGATGTGCGCCGTAATCGATCCTCAACGAGAAACAGCTGGAGGGATGGGGGAGCGATTAGCAGTTGAAGGGAGTGGGAGAGATAATGAAGTGGGGGGCTGGTGGAGAAAGCTGGAAAGAAGAGTGGGAGCTTTCGGACGGGAGACACCTGCGATCTTTGCCAGCACCAGCCTTGGCCTTCTTGCTGCTGTCAGCAGACAATTACCAGCCATTAGGACCTTCCTTGAAGCGGAACAGGGTTTTAATGCAGCCAATTTCAGCTCGCTGGCCCCTTCTGCGGGGAATGAAACTTTGTTAACTGGCGATAGGGATCTGGAAGTGGCATTAAAGCGGGGAGACCGGAATAACGTTAGCCAGATGCCGCGGGCTCCTTCCCAGGCCTTTATCGCAACACGAGGCCCAGATCCACCTCCCTACAGGGCTCTGCTTTTTCACCCGACAGCCCCAGAACCACGTGGGATGCAGGTATAAGGGTAGCGTGTGTGCACACAGGCGCATCAGAGTGGGTGTGGGTGGCGAGGAGGCTGTTATCCCGCTACGGAGGCAGGGTGCCCAGAGCACAGCCTGAGAACTGCAGGATCCTAAAAGGACACTGCCTCCTTGCAGTGGGCGCTCTTCCCTCCACATCAGCATTGAGGTTAAAGCCAGGCAGGGTACTGGAGCATTGCTGTGCCTAACCATCTTTCAGAGGAGACATAAAATCAAGGCCTGGACCCTTTCAAGAAGCATGTAAAAGTCAGGGAGTTAGCCCAGATGCCCTGACCAAATTCATCCCCAGCATAAATCTTTCCATGCTAGTTTCTTAGCTAGCCCTCCGCATGGGAGCACCTCACAACGCTCCTGGAAGGCAGGGAAGTGATCTCTCTCTCTCTCTCTCTTTTACAGCTGAGGGCAGCAAGTACATGAAATAATTTTCCGAGGCTCACAGTGGAAGCTTGTGGCTGAAGTAGGAATCAAACCCAGGTCGCTCGAATCTTAGTCTAGCGCTTCATCCCCTAGAGGCTGGGCCGTACAGTTTTTGACCCAAGTTCATTAAATCAGTGATTTAGTTAAATTGGTGCCAATCCCTAGCGTAGAAACGTTTACACCGGTTTCAAACTGTTTATAGCAGTTTAGCTCATGTGCGCGCAAGCTACACCAATATACACAGTTTAAAATCAGTGTTAGTGCGTCCGCACACGAGGGGGTTGCGCTGGTTTCACTCACTTAGTTAAATCAGTGTAAGTGTGTAGACTAGTCCTAGGCCAACTTTCTTCCCATTCAGTCTACATGAGTTTCAATCACCAAGTGACTGCAATATAGACATACCTGAGCCAGCTATAATCTAGTGAGATCGGATTCCAAAGCACCGAAGCTGCGGTAACACAGGCTGTACATGCCTGCCCAGAACCCTGCGTAATTACTCGGGCAGCTAACCTGCATTGCTGCAGTTTCACTACTCCAGTACCCATGATGAACTCCGGGGGAGTAATGCTACATTCTGCTCTAGTAAACGAATATAAATCCAGAGTGACTTCAATGGAGTTGCGCCGGATTTATACTGGTGCAACGGAGAGCAGGAGGTAGCCTGGGAATTCTTCTTCACTTCTTGTCCTGAACTGTTGTTTGCTGCCATGTTCCACCCCAGAGGTGGGCACACTGTTCTCTATGTATCCCTTACCTCCTTCACGGGGGTGTTGTGAGGCATAATTCTTTACTTTATAAAGATCTCAGGTAAAATTTTCAAAAAGTTTTAAGTGACTGAGGAGCCTACGTCCCATTGACTTCAGTTCCAGTGACACAAGCCCTTATTACTATAATAATTAATAACTTAATTATAATTATAATATAATTAATTATTTGCTTTAATAATTATTATTTATTATTTGTATTCTGAGAGCATCTAGAGACCATAAGTCAAGAACCATTACGCTAGGTGCTCTACACACATACTTGAGAGGGGGAAGGGATAAAAGTAGAGAGGAGAGGGAGAAAGGGGGATATACACAAGGACGGGAGAAAGAGGGGAAGAGTGTGTGTGAACGCGAGATCAGCAAAAAGAGAGATGGGATGGATGCAAACTTTACTTAAGTCTTCACCTCTTTACTGTGTACGTTATTCGGTGACCTTCACTGATTTCAAGGGAGTTAGGCACCTAAGCTACTTAGGAGAGTTTGAAAATCCTACTAGCCACCCATTTGCATTGTTCGGCAGCTAAAGATCTTTGAAAATCTGGTCCTAAGTCGCTTTTGAAAATTGGACTTAAACTCCTCGGCACTTTTGAAAATCGTCCTCCTCCTGTCACAAGGGGCCATATTAGCAACTCCTGTTATTATTTATTTACTTGCTAACTGTTGGATGATGACAAATGCCGAGCAGCTGCAGGGTTTTATTGCTAGTGAACTCTGCCAAAAAAGCAATTTCTATTCTTCTCTCAAGGAAGATGCAAGTAGAAAACGGCAGGTTGAAAATGCCTCCGGGCGGGGACTGCATCCTCATTTGGCCCTCACACAGTTCCAAGCCCGCTGGTGTTTAACAAATAACAACTGATATAAAGAAATACCATGACTACGTGTGATGTACGTGGAATAATGTCTATAGCAGCTCTCATCCAAAGATCTTAAAGTGCTTTGGAGACACTAGAAGACAGTTCTGAACCTACAATTTAAACCAGATTTTCAAATGCTGAGCTCTTATGAAAATCTGGCCTGATGTGTCACCACTCCCTGTAATAATATTTATTATCTGTCTTCCGGTAGGACCAAGAGAAGACCACCAACCAAGAGCCATTTGCTAGGCACTGTACACACAAAGAATTGAAAAGATGGCTCCTACTACAAAGAATTTACCCCGTTTACAGCTAGGGAAATTGAGACACAAAATGTGACTTCTCCAAATTATCTAGACTGAGGGCGGAGTAGTCTAAGAATAAAGCCCAGCTATCTTGCTTCCCATGTCCCTTTTCTACCTACCTAGATACTTACATTACTGTAGAATATGAACACCGCACCATCTTTATTGTATTTATTGTCACAACATCCCGATGAGATATGGCAGTGCTCTTTTACAGATGGTGAACTGAGGCACAAAGAGACGAAGGGCCACATTTTTAAAGGTATTTATGGGCACTTCATGGGAATGTCAAAAGGGCTATTTTCAAATAAGACCTTTAGAAAATCCCATTGGGCACCTAGACACCTATAAAATTCTGGCCCTGAATGACTTGCCCAACATCTCACAGGACGTCTATAGCAGAACAAGGAAGGGAACCCTTGCTTCTAAGTCCCAGGGTAACACATCCTTCCTGGGGCTGTTGTGACATTACCCAGGGTACAATCTGGACTGAGGAACAGTTGTGTCCCCTTAATTTTCCAACATGGGGTGCCTTTTACATTGCTTTGCTGTGAGAGCAACTACTCCTGGTCTGCTCACATACAGCCTCCAGCATGTAAATCACTCCCAGCTATACTGTCTGAGTGCTCTAATCAGCCACCCATAAATTACACTGCAGACCAACACCAGCAAACTCCCAGTCCCAGACTTTCCCCCAGAAATGTGCATCTTGTACTACCCAGCACCCGCCTGCACAACACACGCTTATATAAAGTCAGTCATTTAGCAAATGGCATGCACAAATCTTGTTATCCCAAATGGAGTTTCCCAAACACTTCAACCCCACCATGCTGGTTTAGATAAAACAACAAAACACATTAATTAACTACGGGAAGATAGATTTGAAGAGACTGCAAGTAATGAGGCATAAAAGTCAGAATTAGTTACAAGAAAATAAAAGTAAAACATAACTAGCTTAACAAGCGAAGTGACTTCAAAGCACATGTTCCGTCAGTCTTCCCGGCTGAATGTCTTTCAGTCAGGATCCCTCCCCCAGCGCAACACACTTTCCTGTGTTCTTCAGGTGTTGTGGATGTGTGCTTAGAAAGGAAGGACTCATTTGGGGCATCTCCTCTCTCCTCTTACAGTTCTTTCTTTCCTTTGAGAATCATCCCCAGTTGAGGTTCAGGAGACAGAAAGTCTGTGTGGACGGGAACCCCCAGCTCTTCCTTTCTCACGATGTAGATTTTCACCCACATCCTTTTTCCTGCCAAAGAATGGCCACTTAACCAGGTGATGGTCCATTTGATTTTGTTGACACCTGGCTGAGGCGCTGGCTAGCCTTTTGTCTCTGGGGAACTGGTTTGTGGCTGCTCCCCCCCAGACTTGAAACATGTCTTGGGCCATGTCTACACTAGCACTTATATCAGCAAAACTTTTATCGCGTAAGGGTGTGAAAAAACACACCCTTGAGCGACATAAGTTTTGCTGGCATAAGCGCTCATGTGCACAGTGCTATGTCAGCAGGAGATGCTCTACCGCCATTTGTCGAGCTCATTTTATTTTGTCAACGGGAGAGCTGTGCGATTGTAAGAGCTCTTGTGTAGCCATGTATTGGTACAGCTGTGCCGCTGTAAGCTTGTAAGTGTAGACATGGCCTTAGTAATATCATACAGACGACTCTTATAACTTTACATGAAATGCTGCCACACATATTTTACCAGGACAATAATGATCAGCAAATTATGAGTTTTCAAATGACACCTCGCAAGGCATACTTCTGTACAAAATTGATCATAGCCTTGTAAAAGGAGTGAACATAGGGGTACAGACTGTCACAGTTGTTCTAACCACTGGACTACATCACGCCTACTACACAGAGTAGTCACAGCGGTTAAGCTCTTGGCCAACTGCCAGCATGGCTGTGCTTGGGACACTCCAGTCTCCAAGCCAAAGAGAGGGCTGTAACATAATGAATAACTCCCAGCCCAGAACTCTGCCCCTCCAGTGGAGGAGGAAAGCAGCTTTTTACTATGTATGTCAGACAGTCATTTAAACATTTGCTTGCTGGTGCGGGGAAAACACCTCCTCCAGAGCTTGTGCGGCTATTAATTTTCTAAAACACACAATATGTTATTGCTGTTATAAACCAGGGCTTCGCTGTGTCTGCAGGCCCTGGAAATTAGTCATTGCTGCAGTTAACAACCAGTGGGTTCACTCGTTAATTGCCCTACCTCTGGCTGTTAAATAACCAACCAGTCGTTAACTCCTGGTAAAAAAGCAATTAGTCGGAGAGGGGACGGATTAAGGCTGCAATGATAACATGGGGGAGGATGAGAGCCAGAGACAGCTGGTATAGAGGGCAACCTGCAGCGCTCTTCTCAGACAGGAAATTCATGCTTGGTCTCCTATGGAGCAGAGCTAGAAAGGGGATGCAGCCTTCGGGGGAGCCAGGAAAGAGACTAAAAAGTCTGAGCGTCCCTATGGAGGGCTTGATCTGGAAAGGTGGCGTGGGCCAAGAGGGCAGGGCGGTAGCCTCAAAGTCCGGACTCCTGAGTTTGATTTCTGGTTCTGTCTGCGACGTTGGGCAAGTCACCCGCCCCTCTTCCCCATTGTCTGTTCAGGACAGGAGCTGTCTCCTACGCTGTGGGTTGTGTCTACACGGCACTGGGAAGGTGTCATTGCAGCACATGTAGACATGGCCCAGCTGGCTTTGGGTGGCTAAAAATGGCAGTGAAGCTGCAATGGCACACAGGCTAGTTACCCAAGTACGTATCCCGGCTGGATTTGGACTCAGGTGGCTTTCACAGCTATTTTTAGACAGCTCTGGTACCTCTGATGGCCACTTAGATAGACCGGTGTATGTACACGACCCTTCACAATGGGGCCCCTGATCTCAAGCCAGGCCTTTAGGTGCTCCTGTAACACAAATAATACTAATGAGCCCAAGTCAAAAGGAGTCTTTTAATAATAAGCTTCCGATCAGGGCTTTCGAGAGGGAACATAGTCTAGGGGTTAAAGAACAAGGTGAACCTCAAGAGATCCAGAGCTATTCCACTGACCTTACTCATTGGTTTCCATCTTCCCGTTTTTAATGATATTGACCGTCCTAACGAGGGGACTGTGAGAAATAATTAGTTTATGTCTGTATAGCACTTTGAGATTCTTGGATGGGGGGGGAAGTGCTAGCTAAGACAATGTATTAGGTTCATCCTTCTTGCCACTGGATGATCTCAATAAAAATGTGGTCCACTTACAAGCCAAAAAAATGATACACATCAGTTCTCCTGCAAGTTGAAAGTCTATCTGGGTTCTTTCTGCCCCAGACCGCTTACCAGTAATAACAATACTGCAGTCAGAGCATAGATGAGGCATGAAGTGAAATGATTGGTCTGAGGCAATCAGGAAGAAGGGTGGACTTGGACAGATGTTGTGCGGTATTCGTATCTACTGTAGCCAATCAAGATCGAGGATTTAGGAGCAGGACTTTGCACTCTTGCCCTTATCAATCAATCAGATGGAGGACTGATGGCTAACTGAAATTTCGTTTTCAAAACGTGCTGGCGTATGAGGCATGCAGACAATGGGGCCTCTCTGTGTGAGAATTTCTCTCTTCGGCCCCCTATTAAGAAGCTAGTTATCCTAGCAGGCCTAGTCTATAAGCACAGTTGCACCACCAGGTGTGATTTGAACACTGGCGCAACATTGTGCACAGACACTCATAACAGTGCAAACCTGCCTTACAGCCGTTAAGCTCGTGTCTGTAAATATGGGTGCCCACAGGCCGAGTTGCACCGGTTTATCTTAAATCGGTTTTTAAACCAATTTAAGCTAAGTCAAGGCAACATCTGTGGGTAGACAAGCCCTCAGTGCTACGCAAACTATTTGCAACGAAAAGAAAAGCCCTCAACATTTAGGGGTAGATTTTCAAAGACACAACGGGGATGCTCAGATCTCATCGAAAGTCAATGGCACCCCGTGCCTCATTCCCGTAGGTTCCTTTGAAACCCCAAGTTTCAGGCATTGCATTACGAATTCGTTATCCCAAAGCAGCAGCCCACAGTTTCAGAACGATCTGGGTGCTTCTGTCTCCCAGAAGACACGAGCCCATTGGTGAGCAAACGTCAAAAGTCAAAACTCCAGTGATCCAGCTGAGGTTGGAATGTCGCCACCTTTCCGATGGGGGAAATCGCCACTCTGCTGGCGTCCCCGGAAAAGCACAGGCTGCGGTGCATAAAATTGCCCAAAAGGCAACGGTAAAAGGACGGTTCAAAACCCCACTGAAAATACCAAATAGCACTAACAGCTACACATACACAGGGTACGTGGCATTACTCTAATGGACAATAGTCCCTCCTGTGCTGGCTGTGGCACGGCCCAGACCCCTGTGACACCAATCTGCACCTGGCACACTGCCCCATATATGGGCTAAAAGGGAAGGGCAGAAGCTGAAGCAGGCCCTGTTGTGCCTGCTTGAAGTAACTCTCCCTTGGTACTTGCATTAACGCATCAGTGGAGCATTGAATTAGGAGAACACACTCCATCACTGGGGTGTGGGAGACCTGGGTTCTAATCCCTCCTCTACCACAAGCTTCTTGTGTGACCTTAAGGAGGCCACTTCACCTCTGTTTGTCCCTCTCTAAAATGGGGATAATCAAACCAATCTCCCAAGCTATATTCATTGATAGTCACAAAGCCCTTTGAGCTACAGAAGGTGCCACGTAAATGTTGTTGTCACTGCACGGGTGTAAGTCCATGCCACGTGCACCAGAAACAGACCCGGTGGCACTGGGCCGTGCGCTCGTTCATGCACGGCAGTGTTAATGCCTATGCCGGCTCTCCTGCCTACGCGTGTCTGCGTAACTTCCTTTGTGGACACTGTTCTGTTCTGTGTTGTAAGAGGCTGTTTGAACATTCGTTTTAATTACAGGCTGACAGCTTGTCGGATGACCCCGAATAGCAGCCGTTCAAACCTCCTGCAACTGAACTATATTTATCCTCCAGCCACAAACACTGAAAACAAAGCTGTTGCCAGCTCCGGTCTGGGGAATGGGGGATTCTGGGATGGCAGCAGGTTGAACCCTGCTTCTCTTTGCCATTCGAGGAAGGAGTCCTCCTTTCGGTCCCTGTTAGCACACTGCCTTCTCTGCGGCTCATCTGACAGCAAGAGACGCTAGCTGTTGTAATATCGCCACTTTCTGACCTGGTCGCTCCTGTAGCAGGATTTGGGGTCAGATCCACGGTGGAAGATACTAATGCTCTAGAATCTATTTCCATTATAATGTTCTAGACTATAACCCTCTTAGTCATGCTCTAGAACATGTCCTGTAATAATGCGATCAAGCCTAACCCATAGTAATGCTTGAGAACCTAACTCACATCATAATATTCTAGAAACCATAGGTGCCGACTTTCTAATTTTCTGGGGGTGCTTGAATCCTGCTCCACCCCTGGCCCTGCCCCCACTGCACCCCTTCCCGAAAGGTCCCACTCCCACCCCACCTCTTCCCACCCCTGCTTCACTCCCGCCCCCCGCCCTCGCTCCGCCTCCTCCTCCCCTGTGCCTCCTGTACGTCGCTGAACAGCTGAGCCGCGGTGGTCAGGAGGTGCTGAGATGCAGTGGGAGGAGCTGATTGGCAGAGCCACCGGCGGGTGCTGAGCACCCATTGTTTTTTTCCCCTGGGTGCTCCGCTCCAGCCCCAGAGCGCCCACGGAGTCAGCGCCTATGCAAGAATCTAACCCACAGCAGTGCTCTAGAACCTAACCCCTGCCCCCACAGGCACATTCTATAACCCCACTGCCGTACCCTAGAACCTAACCCTGTCGTGATGCCCCAGAACCTAGGAGCTACGTCCCTGCAGGATTTGGTGGTGCCTTAAGGCTCCAAGGCCCAAACCTAAAATTCATACTCAGACAACATTTCTATTGCTTTCAAGGGGAGATCTGGCCTGAGGAAGGATTTCAGGATGGGGCAGCTGGGCCGTAACAGACCACTGAATGCTGTATAGGATTGGCTCCATGTGGGGACAGGTTCTAAAGCATTCTGACCTCACTAAGGGAGGTGGGCCCAGCAGTAGCATTAGTTAACAGGGGAGATGGGTTTGCATCAGCATGGAAAGATCAATCCCTCTAGTAGGATTTTCTAAAGCCTGTATTGTAATGCTCAAAGTGCCCTTCAAGTAGCCACGTAACGCACCCGAGCACCGCTATGTATTTAGGGCCAGACAGCGACTCCTGAGTGGCAACGCCCTAGGACACAGCACTCACCACCGGGCCACGGCTCCTCTTCTGGTCCCAGAAAATAGGGAACAAGCAGCCAGGGGCAGGCAGCGGGCGGAGCCTTGGCTGAGGGACATTCCGTAAAATGGACAGCCGTCAACATTAATACTAATGAAAAGCCATGCTTGTTATACACAAACCTGTGATTCACCTGTGGAACTCCTTGCCACTAGATAAGATCAAGAGGTTAGTAAGATTGTTGCAGAATTAATGTAGGTGACAAGACCATCCACAGGTACAGTCGAGAGGAGAAAAGAAGTAGGGATAGAAATCCCCTATTTCAGGGCATAATCTTCTCATCTCACAGCATGCTTATGGACACAGGGAGCAGTACAGCATCACCCTGACTCTGGCTTGTTGCACTGTTTCTATAGCAAGTAAGTTTTGAATGTAATGGCTTGTTAGGCCAATCCACCCTGTGCAGCTCATGGGAATGCCAAGTCAGAGCCTGCTAGGAAGAGGTATCAGCGGTTCCACTCTAGTCCACTTACCTTCCAAGGCTAACAAGGTTGGACTGCTCCGATTCCTTCTCCTAGACAGGCTTGCCTAAAGACACAAAGTGAGCCGTCTGCCTTCGTTTGAAAGCAGAGTTTCCCTTCTCCCCCATACAGTTGGTTCCTGGCACTTTACTGCGTAATATTCAAGGCGACCCTTCAGGTTACCCCCATCCACCACCCAGGGGACGCTCCTCTACGCTGCTGTATCCCAGCACAAGGATAAGCCCACCTCTAAATGACAGGAGATGGGAACCAGATTCCTATGTGGGCAGGGCAGTCTGCAGTCAAGGGGCATCGGGGGGGGGGGGGGGGGGGGAGGATAGCACAGTGGTTTGAGCATTGGCCTGCTAAAACCAGGGTTGTGAGTTCAATCCTTGAGTGGGCCATTTAGGGATCGGACAGGGGGGCACAACAGTCAGGGACAGTACTTGGTCCTGCTAGTAAAGGCAGGGGACTGGACTCAATGACCTTTCAAGGTCCCTTCCAGCTCTCTGAGATAAGTATATCAGCATATATTATTATTATTTATCGTGCAATGGGCCTATATCCAGAGCAATTCAGGCGCTGTATTAACCTGAAAAAACTGGCACTTCTGGAGCACCATTGCTCCTTGTATCAGGACACAAGGGTCTTCCCACTGCTTGAATGCTCTGGTTCTGAAGCAGCATTTTTGAGCGTTATCACCCAGCCGAGGCTGGCGTTTTGGTGACGAGCGGGATGCACTAGGCAAGATGGTCAGAGATCAATGACTGTCTTTATAGCTGAGTGACAGGGAAATACATCTCCAGGGTCACTTGGCAACAAGCGTTCAAATTCTCCAGAGTTTGCAAATTTCATGCCATAAATTTTTCCTGGGGTGGACTCTGGGTAGCATTGTCCCAAAGAGATGAATTTGGGATGGTGGGAAAAAGGGGGCCTTTTGTTCGAGGGGCTTGCTGCTCCAGCCATAGATAGAAAAGTCTGGACAGCCCTGGCCTCCCAGCTCAAACACAATGGGCCACTTCTTGAGTGCGAGGCCGGGGCTTAGTCCAGTTGAGGTTTTGCCCCATCTAGGAATGTCTCTTCTGAAATAAACCAGATTGCCACACAGAGTCCTGATTCAAAGCGGCGGTTCGGCATGTGTCCGCTCGCTCTACAAGCCCTCATCTGTCTGAAATCCCATTGTCAGCACTTGGGGAAGGGCGCACAGATATTCTTTTGGTTTGGGGTTTTCTCAAAGGCTTAATGTTCTACTGGAGAGGGGGTGAAAAAAAGGAGGGCTTGCTGTCATCGAAAACCAAAATAACCTCTTCCTTCGGTGACGGAGATTAAAATCGCTCTAAGATTTGTCTAGCCCTTGGCCGGCTCCTTCTGATAACAGGCTCCTCCTTGGAAAAGCGCAGGGCTGCGCTTGTTGCCAATGACCAGATGACCAGAAAGCGTGTTTGGTTTGGTACGGATAGGGGGACCAGATAGCAAATATGAAAAATCGGGACAGAGTGTGGGGGGTAATAGGCACCTATATAAGAAAAATCCCCAAATATCAGGACGGTTCCTATAAAATCGGGACATCTGGTCACCCTAGATACGGATGAAGTAAATGGGGGGGGGGACCCACAAAGCTGGCTGACAGGTTTGCAGCAAATGATTCCGCAGCTCAGTGGGGCTATTTGTTCTCTTGCTGAAGTGAGCAACTATTTCAGCTCCCCCAACTGGAAAGGGAAATGAAGGCGTGAAAGGTTCGGATAGCTCCCGAAGCTGCTGAGATGCTGCCCCACAACCTTGTTAAACAAAGAAACCCAACCCACAAGTCCCAGCGCTGATAAAATGGGTCGTTCAAGATCAGTGGATGCTACAATCCGGGGCATCTTTGGCTACTGCTAGGGAGACCCCAGTCCTGTGTGGCAGCTGCCGGAGTAAATCTTGAAGTCCTTTACTCAGGGTTTAGCTCAATGTTACCCTGCCCCTTGTGGGTGTAAAAGGGGTGGGTGGGGTTTACATGGACACCAGTTCACTAGGAACCAGGTACTCATTTCACATTGGCTACCAAACGGCTGTCAGGCTGTTTGGGCAAACAAGGGGGTCGCTACTGACCTGGGCTCCCACTGAAATCTGGAGTAGCCCCTGGGCTGATGACCTAAAGCCAGTGCTTAGTTCGTAATAAAACAGGCGCCGGTGCTCAAGCAATTTTTTTACTTTAATAACTGATGTGGCCAGAGGTGCCGGGGCTATGAACTGCCAAGCCTAGAGGTGCCGGGGTCATCCCTGGCACAAAGTAAGTCCTGCCTAGAGCAGAAAGCTTCCCTGCTGCCACTCCCGATCCACTGAGAAATCCAGTGCTGCGTTTACAAGAGCTCCTGAGAATGGAAAGGAAGGAGGAGGAGAAACGGCAAAGAGAGGGAGAAAGAAAATTTGCAAATAGGGCAGGAGGGTGCACAGAAGTTGAATGTTTAATGCGGGGTTTAGCGTGTGTCGTCATAACCTTCCAAATATCACCGGGAGACAAACATCAATTAGCAGCTCATTAATCGCGCGGTAATGGCTAATTACCAATTGGCCAGGGAATTTGCTTGAGCAACACAGACACTCAGCAGCTCAAACAAATGTAGGGCCCATTCTGTAACTTTATACGATGTGCGCCAAAACCCCAAAGCAGGTCCCGGGGAACATCTGCAAAGCCGGGAGCTGGCAGTCATCCTATAAGCTAAATTGACATTGACCCAGGTTCATGGGCACCCAAAGGCGGGTGCTTACTTTTGGGGGGCAGTGAGGAGGGACCTGAGCTTCTTTCACCGTCACATCAATGTAAATCAGTAGTAAATTCCACTACGAACAATGGGCTTGCACTGTTGTAAACCCAGGGTAAGTGAGAGGAGAATCAGGCCCGTAGAATTTAAAGATGGAAAAGTCCTGTTGGCTCATTCGCTCCCTCTCCTTGCAAATGCAGGAGTATTCCTTCCCCTGTGTGTGTGTGTGCGCGCACGCGTGAGAGAGAAAACGGTTGTCTCAATGTCGCCCCCTTGGGGTGAGGGCAGGCAGCTCGCTTATCTCATACATCATTTTCGTGGTGCAGCAACTTTGGCCCAGTCTTGGACTATAGCTGTCGCTCTTAGCAAGTCCACCCTCTTTCAGGGGGCATAACCCAGTCCAAAGAAAATGAAAATACTTCCACAGACCTCAGGAAGCCGGGCCCTCTTCCTGGTACCAGGGAGAAGGCAGCATTCTTTCGGACCCTGCAGGCATTCTCGGCTCCCGCTCTTCTGTGTGGCTAAAGGCCAGGGCTTCATCAGCAAAACAGACAGGCCGGTCCTCTTCCTCAGAGGGTTCAGGCGGGCGGCAGTCTCAAGCCACCCGCCAGTTATTACCACAGGGCCTCAGCCTGGGAGCCATGCTCTGCCTGCTTCCAAGGGTCCCCCGAACTGCAACAGGTTGGCGCTGATTGCGACCACAAAAGTTCTTTAACCCTTGCTTGGCTGGTGTGAGGGGTGGATGAGGGGGGGAGTCATCTTCCTCACCACAAAACACACAATTTCAGGGGGAGTTAAGGAGCTAGATACCTTTGGGGACCTGGGGCTAAGTGACTTGCCGGAGGTCTCACAGGAAACCTGCGGTGGAACAGAGAATTAAACCTAGGACTCCCCAATCTCAGGCTGGCACTCTAACCACTAGGCCAGCCTTCCTCTCTACAATGAATTATATGAGTCCTTAAACCAACGCAGCCTCAAAACAGGGCTTAAGTAGAGCCAAGGCATTGCATTTGAACTCTGCACCAGGGTGCATTTCACTCCAAGTGTTCTGATTCCGGCCCCCCACTTCCAGAGGGCAGATTTCAACTCTCCCTAGCAAACCCACAGAGCCATACGGCCCCCTCCCATGGAACGCTGGAGCGCTGACCTGACATTCACCTGCAACCGAAGACGGCGACCCCCAGTTAGAGGGGAAGCGCTGAGCGATGGGAGTTGTTTGGGCTTCTCCCCGCCGCACCAGGTCACAAAGCAATGGGTCAGCTTGTCAAGCAGGCGTCAGTCCTGGCTGAATCACCCTGGAGATATTCCCCGGACAATAGGCCCATTTTCCTGCGTCCCAGCCGGCGCAGAAAACACAACAGCCTCCATGCTCTCTCTGGAGTGTGTCACCGGATCGTGACCCAGGAGAGAGAAAGAGCGAGACAGAAAGAGAGGGTGATGGCTCCCACGCTGCTCCCAACAATCACCGCACCAGCCAGTGAAAGGGAACGGCAGTTGGAGGAGTCTGCCGGAAATGTCAAGGCGTTCACGTCACGCGGTAGCTGACTGCAACATGATGGATCGGTGGCAACTCATGTCTCGCTTCCTCACCACAGCATCAGGCTCTGACCACGTCAGCCGGTAAAATGCCACCCCTCCTCCTCTGGCCGGGACATCTGGCAATATCATGCGGGATAAGGGTCGGTTTGATTAGAGATGGGTCCAAATCCAATGGCACGTAGCCTGTGAGATGCTTCCGCCTGCTAGGATAAGGATGTTGGGTGAGAAACGGCCAGGAAGAAATCTCCTCCTGGGAGTTATTGCCCCTGGTTGGCGCAGGGGTATTGGGTAGAAAGAGGAACAAAGAGCAGAACAGAAATCTACAGGGATCTGTTCCTGTGTATGTTGTGTCACTGGTTGGGACTGGGATATTATGGGAGAAATAGCGAAGTATTAATTATTATTCAACCTGTTAATTACGGCAGTGCCGACGGGCCAACCAAGAATGGGGCCCCCATGCGCTAGGTGCTGTACAAATACTGTTCAAGCCCAACGTGCTTACAATGTAAACAGCACAATGGGTTTATTCCATGTGTTTGCTGGCTAATCTATCCATCCCCTCCATCCTAAACACATTGCCATGCTGTCTGAGTGTCTCGCATGGGCCAGATCTTTTAGCTGGTGTCAAATGCCATAGCTCCATCCAAATCAGCTATGGTGCTCTACGCTAGATGAGATTTGGCCCCTTAGCCCCATATAGTCTATCACTGTCCCTAATGCTCTTTTCCTGAGAAATTGGAAGGTCTCTTCTCTCCCCATTCTTAGGGGTCGGAAAAGGTGTGTATATGCACGTTCGCACACATATTGTTGACTTCTTCTCTCTCTCTGTTGAGCCTGTTCAAATTTCCTAGGGATCGAGTTTAATGGGGATGGACATGTGTGGGTATAAACACAAATGACAGAGGAGGTCACATTCCATCCCTTGTATGTGGCTCCAAAAATTGGACAATCTGGCAAACATTTTTGCCTGGCTCCGTGAGATTTGCACACACCCCATGCCCATTCCTGGGCAACGCTGGCTTTGCGTGGAAAAAAAAAAAAAAAAAAAGTATGAAAACTCCAGGTTTCCATGAGACGACAGCCATTTCTGCATGAACAAGAAACGTCAGTTCATAGGGAGCTGGAAAGGGGGTGAAATTGCGCAACACGAATCAACAAGCACATCCACGCTCGGGTCTGTACCGCAAAAGGCTGAAATTCGCCCCAGCGAAGAGGTCGTCTTACTGGCTGAATTCCACCCTGTATGAATCTTGCACCATGAAAGGGTGCATCTCTTCTGGTGTTCATAGCCTTGGCTTTCTCGCCAATAAGGGATGTTGATATTGGATTGGACACAATTGGATAGAAACCTCCTGGGGCCAAATGCATCCCTGGGGAAATGGCACTGAGCTGTATGAAGTTACACCAAGAATGAATTGGGCGTCTGTTGGTTCTGTTCCTGCTTAGGATAGATGGGTGAATAGAAATCTCCTGGATATGGGTGACTATTGTTGGGGAAATCGCTAGGTAGAAATTCCCTGTATTCTATCCCATTGTTTAAGGAGCCTGGGTATCCCAGCTGTTCTGGGACCATAGTTGGTACCATGGGAAAGCCCACAATTATCATTTCCTGGGGGGGTTTCTAAGCAGATAGCAATGCTCTGATTTCGCTCGGGTCTGCTGGTGACCCTCCACTGACGTCAATGATTGACACCCGGATGAGATCAGAACAAGGCCTGCAGAGTTCCGAGCCGGGTGATCTTGGTTTAGCCCCATGGCCCTTTCCCCCTTATATTATTTGATCTGGACAAGACCAGCCCTACTTGGCTGTAAAGTTGTTTCAGGATCCCCCCACCCCCGTGCCCTTCAGCAAGCTGATCACAAGCTCCCCATGGCCAATCTTTTCATGTTCATGAGAACAGACTCGCACTGCGCTGCAGCCCCCACTCCCTGGGCCTCTGGCTGGCCCCATGACTCAGTTTCCCCAATGGATGGATTGTTGGAAACCTAGAAGGAATTTCAATCCCTTGTGCAAGGGCCTTGCTCTCTCCAACCTGGTGGATGAGAGACCCCAACGATCCAGCGCGCCTATAAACACCTTTGTGTCCTCTTCTCATTCTGCCGACATTTCCGCTTCCCAGCGCTGTCGAGGCAGAAAAGATCCTTTTGTGAGCTCGGGAGCAGGGCTGCCAGATACAAGGACACATTTCCCAAACATCTGCTCCATGCAGCTGGGCTCCGCAAGGGACTTTGCGGGGGTTGCTGGGGCGTGCGTGCGTGTTTTCGTAAAAGAAACAGAAATAGATGTGTGGCCGGAAACGGGATCTGTCGTGAACCTGCTCTTGGAGCTCGGGATGGATGCCGAGGGGATCCTTATTACATTGTGCTTTCAGACTCGCAGGACCCCCTGCAGTTCAGAGCCTCCACATCTGCTTTGCTTTCCCTGGATGTTGCAGGTTACGGAGGAGGAGCTGGCAGCCAGTACGTCAGGCCCAGCTGTTCTTCGCTGGTTTGGGGCCATACACGGACTCTCTGGCTGTTTGTAAATAACGCCAGCTGTTGGCCCGGCTCGCCCGACCAATGATCCTCCGTTGTGCGCAGGGCTGCCCGGCCGCGGCGACACCCGTGCGAGTGCACCAGACAAAACCGGGGCCAACGAAAAGTGAGTAAGGGCGAGCAAAGTCCTCACCTCGCTCTCTTCCACTCCCGCAGAGCCTGACTCAGCTATGACGTACAGGGGTGTAAAGCTGGAGGAACACTGCTCCCGCCAATGGAGTTACGCAGGCGTAAAACTGGGGTGAGTGAGAGGCGGCTCAGGCGTCCATGCAGATGCCAAACGTCCCCGTGACCGGCTGGTGCTGACCCATGCGTCAGAGCCAGCAGCTGTACACCAGGGGCTTTACGTTGGCTGCATGGCTGTGTTTGTTGCATAACTCAGCGTGTACACGCAGCTCCATTGTGCACACACAGGAATGCACGGGCGCGTGCACACAGCGTGCGTGGGGGCAGGCGCACACGGAGCGCGAGCCTGGTTCCACCTGGGAATTTCGCCGTTGACATCAGCGGAAACAGAATGAGGTCCATTTGATGTGCGCTCCCGAACCAGATGCCGCCACGCACACCTACAAAGCATGCACACCCGTGCAACCCACATGGGGCCAGAGCCGTCCAGACGAAGCCAATGGAGCCACGGTGACTGACAGCTGCTTGGGATTCGGCCCACTGCGGGCAGACACACCCATGCTCGACCCTCACACAACCACGGCACGCTCCTTCTACGCTGACGTGAATATGCACGGAGCCAGAGCGGTAACACCCCCCCCACACACACAAACTCAGCCAGTTCAGCTCAGCGGCCTTGGCGCTTTGTGCACGATGGGGACATGGGCATATCCAAACCTCATGCCACGGGGCCCTGTTCTGTGCGTCGCGATTTTTGTGGACGGCAGCGGCCGCTCCTCGTTGCCCGGGGGCGGGGGGGAGGCAGGGAGCGTTCCCAGCACACAAAGGAGCTCCCCGCTCGCCTTTGATGAGTAATTACTGTGCCCTGAAGGCAGGAGTCTATTTTTTCCAGCCCTCCAGCCACGTTCATTCACCCCGTTCTCCACTCGGCTCTGTTTAACTCCCCCTCTGCCCGGTCTCCAGTCACCGCCGTGGCTACTAAAGCGCTTTTGTTCGGGGACACAAAGCAGGAGAAGGTCACACGACACAAAAGAGCCCACAAGGCCAGCTTTCACCCACAGCCGCGGGTCCCCCCTGAGCCCGCACTGCAGCGTCTGCCGGGGCAGGGAGAAGCCAACGCCAGCGGCTCGATCAGTAAGCTCAGGGAACGCTGGTGCTCCTGCTGGAGCATCCCGGGAGGTTTGCAATGCAAGCCAGTGTGGTGTCAGGGGGTCACCCGTGGGAGGGTGGCAATACAGTGGGGATGGCCCCGGTAGCTGGATTCTTGGGGGTGGGAAGGGTATTGATGGGACCCTGACACAGTGCTCCCCAGGAGGCATGTTGCAGTGAAATGCTTTTATCCATCAACCCCAGGGAGCCGGGATCTCACTCTAAGAAGCCCTAGCCACTGTGGGTCTGATTCTCATCGACGCCCAATGGAAGGCCCCTTCCCAGTGCCAGGATGGCGTAAAAGGGCCTTTGAGTGAATTAGACCTGTCTTCCTGGCTCTCTCCAGGCAACTTCCTGCTCTAAAACTCCAGGAGCAACAAAATCCTTAGTATTTATTATATGTATTATATGTCCCAGGACCTCATCGTGCTAGGGGCTGTACAAACACAGAACAATGGCACCAGGTCACACCTGGGGAATCCCAAATCCTCCCAACCTGAACCCAGCCAGTGCCACGCCGAGAATGTCAGGGACCCGCCCCGCTCCCGTGGAAATCAAAGGCAAAACACCAGGTGACTTCACTGGAGGCAGGAGGGACCATCTGGCTATGATAATATCTATGTCTAATCACTTCACCCGGCACTGAAATGCAGCCACGTCAGGGGTGGGGCTCAGCAACCCCACACAACTACTTTAGGACAGGAAGCAGAGGAGAATACCAGCTGGATCTGAAACTGGAGGGGGAACTCAGGCAGAATGTGGAATTTGGGGAGGGCCGGGTATTGACACCATGTCCCTCACAAATAGCGTCACTGCGTTCAAGAATCAGAACCTGAGATTTACACCATATCTGCAGTAGCGCAGGGCCCCCGACCCTGGACTGGGGCATTGGTTACGTGTGACTCAGAAGGAAGATCACCTGCTATCGAGTCATCAGCATCAACCCAACACCCAACGTCTACCCAAATACTGACCTCTCCCACCCCTACGTAGGATGCGAAATCCAACAAGATCACAGTTGGAGCTGGTAGAGCCGCAGCACAGAACAGCTGCAAGCGTCAGACTCTGCCCCAAGCCTCAAACATACCTGAGCCTCACACTGGCTGCGTGACCCGTGATGTGCTGACGTGACTAAAGGCTTCCTTTTCCCCTCTCTTTCCCGCAGACAGCTTGGAAGGACGAGCAGGCTAACCTAGGAGCTCAGAGGCGATCGCCGCTGGGAATCGGCTCTGCAAAACTCCAGGCAAGAACTGGGGGAGAATCTAGATTCCAGGTGAGGGACTCACTTTATAAACAGCAAATAGCATTCTTAGCACCTTGCATTTTCACTGGTGGCACTGGGAGTCTAAGTCCAGTTTCTGGAGGGCAGGAAACCACTTCACAGACATCACCTCTGCCTTTGGCCCGAACCGGATCCTGGCTTGCAGTCTCAGCAAAGAGACCAAGGTTGCGCATGAAGGCCGAATGCCCTGCTGGCACTGCAGAAGGGGTCCCTGCAGACGGGTGGGGTGTAACGCCGACCCACCCAGGGGCGTCGGCAGCAGGGATCAAACCTGGGACCTCTGGAGCTAAATGCACGAGCTGCTCCTGCATGAGCTAAAAGACGTGTCTCTTGGCCAATGCTGTGGCAGGCTCGCCGAGCTCTTGCTGGCCTAGCCACCGCTCCCAGCATGCAGCGGGTTTCACAGGGCTAGTGCTCATGCAACTGATGAAGGAGCAGGCACAATGTTGCCCTTTGTGGTATTGGGGACTGAGCCTCCCAAACAGAGAGTTTGGGTGGGGCGTGGTGACACTCCTGTTATGCACAGCCGGGTGGAACCGGACACAGAAGAAAGCAGATCCCTTCAAGTCCCGTAAGCACTGAGTGATCACTGCACACCACAGCCCCCCCAATTCAGTCCCCAGAGTCAATTACAGCAGGCTCAGCACTGCTTTATTTCACCAGCTGCTGTGACCCCCTGGGGTCCGCTCCAACAGCCTGGGATCACCGGAGCACATGAACATCCTGGCCATGAACCCTTCAGCCCAGCCACACCCCCTGCAGCTGCAGATACGAAGGGAGATGGCAAAGAAGCTGACCTACATCACCCAAGGAGTGATGACCCCCTTGCCCCCGCAGGGGCAATCCTCGGTGCACACACAGAGGGGTATTTGTGCGTTAAAGATTTCAATGTATAGGGTATCCTGCCAATCTCCTGACCCAGCGCTGGCTGCAGGCAAATCAAAAACCAACCAGCCGCCTTTTAATCCCGCTAAAAATCCCCATTAATTCAGGAAAGAACCACATCCTAGGTTCTTCCCCAGCCAACAGGGCAGTGACAAGACATCCTTGGCCAATCGAAATACAAGAGAGAAGTCTCCCGACTGCCTCGTCTCCAAGGATATGGAATTTCTCCGTAAGTGTCACCTTAAGTTTCCCCATCTTCCTCTACTTTATGGAGCGTGAAACTTCCCATCAGACACGTAGCATATTTCTGTGTCTATCTGCAGCCTGTTTCCCCGGGCTACGCACGTGTTGGCTGAGATGCACATGCCAATTCAAATCCTCCCTGACCCTTTCTCCGATGTAATTACTATCTTCTAATCCACTTTAAATGATACTGGCTTCAATTCTCCTTTCGGCTCCAGGGCACGTGTCACCGAAGGTTCAATCTCTCTTCACCCAAGATGATCTGCTTCCTGCGCTTAGCAGAGGCGGGGCTGTGACCCGACTAATTTTGTGCTAACCCAATGCCTACACGGTTGCCTCCGTCTGCGCGTTGCCACGCAGCTGTGAAATCGTTGCCACGTTCCACCCTAGAAGTAGCTGCATTTCAGAGGCCACAGAGGCAACTCCTCTACGAACTCGTGACAGATACTAAAGCACTTGGCGCGCCTTTGGCCATCAATGCACAATGTAAGCATGCAGTGGTAGCAAGGCATCTGTGTATAAGTGTGATATAAGTGGACTGGGAGCCAGGAGACCTGAGTTCTAATCTTAGCTCTCCTGCATGACCTTTAGCAGGCCCCGTATCCTCACAGTGCCTGTTTCCCCTCCCACTCTTTGTCTGCCCGGTCTATTTAGGTTGGAAGCTCTTTGAAGGAGAGTCCAACAACTTCTTATTTCCAACGTTATCCAGAAAAGAAACCGGGAAGACGTGGAACATGTGCTGAGAACGAAGCCATTGGGCAGTCAGAGGGACACACCCAAGAGGCCGACTAAAAGAATCCCTGCGTGGAAGGGAAGGAAAACGTATGGGACTTAACACCAGCGAGGGCATGCACAGAGCAACCCCTGATCGACAGGGGATGGTGGAGCCTTGTTTGTGCCCTGGACAACGTTTGATGGCAGCACACTAAGCCCAGGTCTGTGGGATCCGGGCTTGTGGACTCGATGTTTCCAAGCCTGCCGCTTGAGCATCCGCATTGTATTGTAAACCCTGGTTTGCAATTCCTGGAGCCGGGTCTCACTGCCGTGCTGATGAGTCCACACGGCACCACACAGACCTTCTGACTCGGGTCTGCGGCTTGAGCTGTGTCCACACTGCAAAGTGACAGGGCTTGGACCTAAGTCTCAGCAGGACCCGGGCTCGGACACATCCCCTTAGCAGGGTCCTAGGACCCAGGTCATGAGGGCTTGCTCTAGCCTGCTCTAGGGTATCCCCAGAGGCCAGGTGTTGCTTGAGCTGGTTCATGTCCACCTTGCCCGGGAGCGAGAGGTTCGAGACAGGAGGCTGGCGAGGGAGGTCACTGGTTTTCTGCAGGGCAGTGCTGCCACCGTCTGCCAGGAGCCAAGGCCTTCCCCACCCGTTAGGACCAGCCGAGAAGCACAAAGGTGCAGTTTGCAGGCGATAGCGGCCTCGTCTCCCAGCTCTCTGCAGAGACTGGTTTGATTTTCTCCGCGGAGTGGGAAGAGACCTCCAGGCAGCACAGAGCGCTGAGGCTGGGGGTGGCCAGTGGCAGTGAGCCGGGTTTGGTGGAGGCCTGGCAGCTCGGAGCATCTCCTGAGGTCAGGACTGGGTGGAGGAGGAGGATTGCTGGGCTTTGGTCATCATGGGTGGCAGCAGCTCTGGCAAATTCTTCCCACTGCAGCTGACCAACCCCGCCTCTGTTGGAAACTTCTTCCCAGCTAGCAAATTCTGGTCTTAACTAAAACCCTGCAGCCTTCCAAACTGCCCTTTCCCGGTCTCGTTCTTCTCTTCCCCGCCTCGCTGGCTAAGCGCGGGAGAACCCTTCCCCACCCCGCGCCTCAGTTTCCCCATCTATAATACATGGGTAACCATCCAAACCCATCTCGCGAGGGGGCGAGGAGGTCATGAGGTTCGCTCCTCCACACTTGCAAACCACCCTGGGACCTTCCACAGCGAAGTGTTATGGAAGGACGTGGGGAGGAAGGTTATTATTTAGAATTATCCTCTCTCCAGGTGCCATCAGGAGGGACGCAACCTTGAATGCTGGACGCTCACAGACCCTCCACGGTGGCTGACTGGTGTTTCAGGTTAAACGTAAGACAGAGACAAAGAGCCCATTGGATCAGCTACAATAAACAAGATTTATTTAGGAACTCGTAAATCAGGCCGGGCCCCCCGAAGTGGGGACACCCAGCCATTAAGTGCTCCCTCCCCTGCTCCCCCCGACCTACACGTATCTGATACCTGATGGATGTCAGGATCCAAGCTACACGCTCACAAATCACCAGGCTGCAGCTTAATGAAGACCCCATGCGTCGTGGCATTAAGTTAAAGGCAGAACACGCAGGGGAAGGTGCCTGGAACAAGCTACTGCCATGGCGGGGATGCAAAGGGCGGGGCTTTGCCAGGGGCAAGTGGCCACAGGCTTAGCTGGATGTAATCTGTCTTTTCTTTCCTTCCTGGATACAGGGTCAGAGGGAAAGGTAGGTCTCCTGAGAGCGTCCTGTGCTGAGACTTTAACAGGAGGCTGCTGTCTCCTCCTAGTGGCTATGTAGGAGTAGGGATCGCATCCACCAGGAAAGCAGGCTGGAGCAAATAGGGGTTTGTAAACTTCGGAGGCTTTACAAGGTTTTGTGTGTGTGTCTGTCTGTCTCACATACACACCCACACCCTCTGCCTTTGCTTACCGGACGGGGAGTCCTGGAAATCCTTGGTGATCAACAGCCTTTGTGCCATTTTCTGAGACTGCTTGAAATTGCCACCTGATCTCTGTAACCCCAAACATGACGGAACGTACCACAGGCCTGGTCTACACTTAAACATGAGGTCGACTTCGCTATGCCACTTGGGGCTATGAAAAATTTTGCACCCCGTGAGATGTAGTTAGGTCAACCCAACCGCCAGTATAGATACAGCTAGGTCGATGGAAGAATTCTTCCGTCAATCTAACTACTGCTTCTCGGAGAGGTGGATTAACCGGAAAACCCCTACGTCGATGTAGGAAGCGTCTATGTTATAGGACTGGAGTAGCACAGCTGCATCTCCGTAGCTGTGCCGCTGTGGCACAAGTATACCCATAAGGCACAACCCCTGTCAAAAGAGGCAGGGCTATCTAATGGTTAAAGACAGGGGGCTAGAAGTCGGGACTCCTAGGCGCTGTTTCTAACTGTGTGGAAGGAAACGTGCTGTACCAATTTGGATATGAGACTAAAAATCAGGACTCCAGAGTCTACTCCTGTCTCTGCCACTGACTCACTTTGTGACCCTGAGCAAGTCCCTTAACCTTTCTCTGAGCCTGGTTCCCCATCATTAAAACGGGTGAACTAATTTCTATTTCAGAGGGCTGTTGTGAGGCTCCATCAGTTCACACCTGCAGACAATGTTTATAGACACAGCAGGTTCAGATCAATCCTGCTGTGTCTTCCCCCTGAACTAGCCACGTTTCTTCTTCAAAGGGTAGCCAGGTGGGTTTCCCCAGTGCACTGTCAGCAAACACCAAGCCCCATCTGTCTCTTCCAGCGTCCGGCTTCCCATGTTCCTAGGAATGCTGCTTATTCAGCAGGGAAAAAAGCCAATTTCAGGTCTTTTTCTCTTCTTTAATGAAAGGAGAGGAACATGTAATGGCTGATTACTGTGACTGTGGTTAGCCAGGGCTTCTGGGACTTGATGCTTCAGTTAACTGGGGGATATGCCGGAGCATGAGAAAGGGATCTGAGTGACCACGTGCTGCCCTAGGTGGGCAGGAACAGAGGCGAAGCAGGAATAGAGACTACCTTGCTTGCTTAGACCTACCAAGTTTCTCCTCTGTGACCAAAATCCTGGTACTGGACTAGGCCTCTTAGAGATTATTGTCTTCTCCATGTTCACATGCTCTGCACAATATCACACCCACAGCTCGGTACCACCACTCAATCCACCATCCCGAGTCATCCCACTAGAATCCAGAGTGAGGAGCATGGTAAAAGACTTGAGATTGATAAATGGCTCCAAGTACTCACCAGAGCCACTCCGCCAGCTGCTGTAATCTGAGAACATCCCAGCTCTACAAACTGCTACATCTTCTCCACTGTGTGCACCTTCGGGCCACATGGCTCACATGGACTTCAAACCCTCTGGCCCCTGCTACTGGTAGAGGTGCCAATAATTCCCCAGAGTACACGTTGCCATCAGCCAGTTCGCCAAATGCCCTATATGGGCACCCTTGCTGCTCCAACTGCTTCAGAACTACAAATTCACCCTCCCATGTCTAATCCTTTGCACTCTCCAGAGTACCCATCTAGGTCACCCACTTTACCAGCTGGCCTTGGCATCTTCCACTACCGACTACCCCGTGCTGCTCAGAGCCGAGCACACTATCACATGCCCTACCAACTGCTCTGCCCTCCCCAGCCCCTTCCCCCAATGCTCCTGCCAACTTTCCCAAGACACATGGCCCCTTCCCTGAAGCACAATGGAACGTTCACCACCATGCTCACTGCCCTGCGGTTCTTGCCGTCAATCAATACGGGCGTCACTGTCATCAGCCGTGTCAATCATCCCATACCAAAATGGTCCTTAAAGGTACACATGCCAGGCACCCCACAGACCCACCTCACCTGCAAACCTTCTTGGTTTCAAGACACTCCCTGCTATGAAAATACCCTTGCCCCTAGAGAGCACCCTACTCTTCTTCCTCTCCCGTACGTGAACATCCCTCCTCCCCATTAGGAAAAGACACCTTTCCGAGATCACCATCACCCTGCACGGTAGTGACCCCTGACTCTCTTACTGCATTAGGGCTAATGATGCAACTATCAGATAGGGGAGGGTTCTCTGATTTTCAGGGGCTCAGCATCCTTAATTGAGGCCAGATTTTCCAGAGAGCTCAGGTCCCATTTAGGCTCCTAATTAAGGGCCCGATTCTCAAAGTGCTCAGCCCCCAGTGTGACATGTACAGCCAGATTTTCAAAAGAGCCATAAAGGTTAGGGTTAAGATTCAGCCATGTTACCTTTTGTCTCTTCAAGCAGCTGTCCTTTAGCCACGCTTGGTTATTTCCAACACCGAAAATATTTAGAGATGCTTCTTTTGAAACTTCCAGTAATACTATAACTGAGCAAAGCCCTGATTTTTTTATTTCGTTCCAAAGATCATCCAAGGCTCAAATGGAGGGCACAGACCTGACTAATACACATGACAAGGTCCCCACTACGAAGCAGTAGGGCGGAAACGACCCGTGATCTCGTTTATTTAACACTCTCAGAGTTTTCTACTCCTTCATTTCCACGATTCAACGTTTCTGATGTGGCATGGCAACATAAGAAATGACAGAATAACGTCAGGTTTGGGACAGGAATTCCCTGACTTGGCCAAAACGTTTTGGTAGGAGTGGGGAATACGACCTTTCCTAGGGATACACTTACCTTGCAGAAGGCATGCTGCGAGTGAAGGGATATTGGAGCACTGCACTTGAAGAAGTCTCCTTGCTTTGAACAGGTAGGTGGTTGAGGGTTGAAGCACAGTCCTTTCTGGTGACAGCCTGACTCCACAGAGTTTTCTGGTGGGAGCAGAGCGCATCCCTTTCCGGGGATCCTTTTACAGGAAAGAGCACTCTAGGGCAGTGATATATTGGCTCTTTGTAGGGGCCCTCCTGTGCTAGAGGCAGGTCAGAGGGGTTGGGGCATAGTCCTTTTAGGGAACCCCTGCCTGGCCGAGAAGTTTAAAGGGGGGTTGGAGCATAGTCCTTTTGGGGAACCCCCTCCCTGCAGAGAAATGGCGGGGGGTGGACATGGTCGTTTGCAGGATTCCCTGCCTGGCCGAGAAGTTTAAAGGGGGGTTGGCGCATGGTCCTTTTGGGGAACCCCTGCCCGACTGAGAAATGGGGGGTGGGGTGGACATGGTCGTTTGCAGGATTCCCTGCCTGGCCGAGAAGTTTAAAGGGGGGTTGGCGCATGGTCCTTTTGGGGAACCCCTGCCCGGCTGAGAAATGGGGGGTGGGGTGGACATGGTCGTTTGCAGGATTCCCTGCCTGGCCGAGAAGTTTAAAGGGGGGTTGGCGCATGGTCCTTTTGGGGAACCCCTGCCCGGCTGAGAAATGGGGGGTGGGGTGGACATGGTCGTTTGCAGGATTCCCTGCCTGGCCGAGAAGTTTAAAGGGGGGTTGGAGCATGGTCCTTTTGGGGAACCCCCTCCCTGCAGAGAAATGGGGAGGGGGTGTGTGGACATGGTCTTTTGTAGGATTCCCTGCCTGGCCGAGAAGTTTAAAGGGGGGGTGGAGCATGGTCCTTTTGGGGAACCCCTGCCCGGCTGAGAAATGGGGGGTGGGGGTGGACATGGTCTCTTGCAGGATTCTCTGCCTGGCAGAGAAGTGGGCGTGGGTTGGAGCATGGCTCTGTGCCCATCACGCTGGCACCGGGCGGGGAGCGAACAGCGGAGAGCCAAGCCAACCCCGAGCCCCCTCAGGCACCAGCTCCTCCAACACGTGCATCCCGCCTCCCTCCCCCCGCGGCGGGACTACACTTCCCAAGAAGCCGTGCGCCTAGCGAGGCAGAGCCGAGGCCAATAGAGAGAGACTTTGCTCCGCGGGCGAGGCAGGACGAGGCCTGCCGGACGTTGTAGTCTAGCCAGCTTCGGCCTCGCCGGAGAGGGGCGAGCAGGGGGTGGCTGGCGAACTACGAATCCCAGAGCGCTTTGCGCGCCTGCGGGAACCAATGAGAGACGCGCATGCGGAGGACGGCGCAGGCGCTGTTGGCTGGCTCCTCATGTGGAGGTCAGGGTTGTGGCAGGAGGTGAGTGGAGAAGCGGGGAGTTGGGGTCCGGTCCGGTCCCTGCCGGGAGTGGGGGAGGGAGGAGCGCTAGCTGCGATCCGGAGCGGGAGGTGGAAGCCGGGGGTCAGAGCCGGAGAGCGCGAGGCGACCCGCCCACCGGGGGGACGGGAGCTGGGAGTGGGGCCTCCTTTGGCGGGAGAGCGGGGCTGGGAAGGAGGGGGGAGATGGGATGGGGGGGCTGGAGGAATATGGGAATTGGAGGGGGCTGGGGGAGTTGGGAAGGAGAGGGAGCGGGGCTGGGGCTGGAGGAATATGGGGGGTTGGAGGGGGCTGGGGGAGTTGGAGGATCCTGGGGAAGTTGGGAAGGAGAGGGAGCGGGGATGGGGCTGGAGGAATATGATGGGTTGGAGGGGGCTGGGGGAGTTGGGAAGGAGAGGGAGCGGGGATGGGGCTGGAGGAATATGGGGGGTTGGAGGGGGCTGGGGGAGTTGGGAAGGAGAGGGAGCGGGGCTGGGGCTGGAGGAATATGGGGGGTTGGAGGGGGCTGGGGGAGTTGGAGGATCCTGGGGAAGTTGGGAAGGAGAGGGAGTGGGGATGGGGCTGAAGGAATATGGGGGGTTGGAGGGGGCTGGGGGAGTTGGGAAGGAGAGGGAGCGGGGATGGGGCTGGAGGAATATGGGGGGTTGGAGGGGGCTGGGGGAGTTGGGAAGGAGAGGGAGCGGGGATGGGGCTGGAGGAATATGGGGGGTTGGAGGGGGCTGGGGGAGTTGGAGGATCCTGGGGAAGTTGGGAAGGAGGGGGAGCGGGGATGGGGCTGAAGGAATATGGGGGGTTGGAGGGGGCTGGGGGAGTTGGGAAGGAGAGGGAGCGGGGATGGGGCTGGAGGAATATGGGGGGTTGGAGGGGGCTGGGGGAGTTGGAGGATCCTGGGGAAGTTGGGAAGGAGGGGGAGCGGGGATGGGGCTGAAGGAATATGGGGGGTTGGAGGGGGCTGGGGGAGTTGGGAAGGAGAGGGAGCGGGGATGGGGCTGGAGGAATATGGGGGGTTGGAGGGGGCTGGGGGAGTTGGGAAGGAGAGGGAGCGGGGCTGGGGCTGGAGGAATATGGGGGGTTGGAGGGGGCTGGGGGAGTTGGAGGATCCTGGGGAAGTTGGGAAGGAGAGGGAGTGGGGATGGGGCTGGAGGAATATGGGGGGTTGGAGGGGGCTGGGGGAGTTGGGAAGGAGAGGGAGCGGGGATGGGGCTGGAGGAATATGGGGGGTTGGAGGGGGCTGGGGGAGTTGGGAAGGAGAGGGAGCGGGGATGGGGCTGGAGGAATATGGGGGGTTGGAGGGGGCTGGGGGAGTTGGGAAGGAGGGGGAGTGGGGGGCTGGGAAGGGGGAGTTGGAGGATCCTGGGGGAGTTGGGAAGGAGGGGGAGCGGGGCTGGAGGATCCTGGGGGAGTTGGGACAGAGGGGGAGCAGGGCTGGAGGAGAATGTGGGAGGCTGGCTGTCTTGGGGGATGGTGCCGGGGGGGGACTGGGGAGGGGGATTTGGAGGTCCCGGAGTGGAGGACAAAGCAGTGGAGCCCTAGTGCTGGGCTGTCTCTAGAAGGAAGCACAGAGAGGAGAGGAGGAGCATTTCAGGGCCTTGCCCTGGTGTGGGGGCATGGAGTGAAGTCTGTGGCCTTTGTAGGGTCTGACCTCTGGGAGTCTGGAGCCTCAGGATAAGGGAAGGGGAGCTCCACGGAGAGTCTGGTCTGAGGTGTTGGGCTATGCAAGGGGATTTGTGGGACATGGGGGTGTGGTGAGGGAAAGGGGCGCTCCCGTGGTAAGGGGACAACCTTCAACTGGGCTTGAGGTGAGATCTGACTGGGAAGGGAGCCTGGGGCTGCAGCTATTCCTGCTGTGATGAATGCTGTCAGTGGGGATGGGAGTTCTTTATGGCTCCGTCCTACAGAGGGACAGAGGAAAACCTAGGCTCCTTGAGTAAGTACCTTTCTAATATGTTTACTGGATTTTTGCAGGTGTGACTCTGCAAAGAGGCTGCAGTTGGACTGACAAATGGCTTCCAGACTGTTTGAGAACATTGGCAAATTTGGTTTGGGATTAGCCATTGCAGGGGGAGTTGTCAACTCCGCTCTCTATAATGGTGAGGAGCAGAAGGGATGGAGCTGAAATAATCTTTCTCTACTAAAAATTAGTGAAGCTGAGATATTTATAAGAGAGTATA
Source organism: Malaclemys terrapin pileata (assembly GCF_027887155.1). NCBI lineage: Eukaryota > Metazoa > Chordata > Testudines > Emydidae > Malaclemys > Malaclemys terrapin. The sequence continues at coordinate 10,504,773 of NC_071529.1, forward strand.
AACTTGCCTTGGAATAGTTCTTGAGCTCAGCTACTCAGGATTGGGAGAACTAATTAATTGGCCTTCCTGGCCTTCATTCTTGGTTGCTCTGCTCCTTGTGTTGTCACGTACGCCCATTTTGCACTGGCATGAAACATTATCATTCTTAACGGCTAGTATTTGACACCAGTGTAACTGACGACACAAGATGCAGAAAAACAGAATCAAATCTTCTGCCTAGAAAACTGTCTTCTATGGTGTTCTTGAAAGGAGACTGGTCTAGTGATTGAAAAGTAGGGGACTAGGAGCCAAAAGTTGTTTTATCGTTTGCTCTCCTACTGACTGACTAGCTTGACTTTGGGCAAGTCACTTATTTGTACCTCAGTTTCCCCATGTAAAATAAAAATATTTGATTAACCCCCTGGGAATTGGAGAGGCTTAACTAATGTGGATAAGCCTCTAATATCTTCTGTGAAGTGTTTTGGTAATGTGCAAAGTATAATCAATGGTGATGGTTAAAGTTGTATTTGATGTGCTCTTTTTTTCTCCTCTAGTCGATGGAGGACACAGAGCCGTTATCTTTGATCGAGTCCGTGGCGTTCAAGATGTGGTGGTAGGAGAAGGAACCCACTTTCTCATCCCCTGGATACAGAAACCAATCATCTTTGACTGTCGTTCTCGCCCACGTAATGTCCCTGTCATCACTGGCAGCAAAGGTGAGCGTTCCGGGCAAGTGGCAGCTGTGAGAGCAACATTGGTGTCGTTCACCCAGGGTCCCTTAGGGTACGTCTACACTGCAGTTAGACATCCAAGGGTAGCGCGTGCCAGCTCATGTAGACATACCCTTAGTGCCCATGTCAACTAGGGCGCAGTCCTGCAAAATGCTGGCTGCCTTGCACTCCCCATGAAGGTAACGGCAGAAGGAGGTTTTCAGCACCTCGCAGGATAGTGCCTCAAAGTTAAGGCCCTGCGAGATTGTAGCTCCTCAAAACACCTCTTTGATCATATGTCCTGTCCCTTATTCTCATGTTGCTTTTGGGTGACTTGGTAAAGTAAGCTAATGGGGATGGGATCCCTGGGACAAAATAGGGCTAAGTAGGCAGGGCCAGAGGGATGGTAAGGCCTGATTTTCATGGTCTGTGTCCTTACAGGATAAGGCTCTTGTCCTTTCTGGTGTGGCAATCCCATGGGTGCTGGCATCAGTCTGGCATGTGTCCTCTGCCAGCAGTCTGTTCTGTGATTGGTAGTGATAAGGAACCCTTTCCTCAGGCCTTCAGGTTGTCCCTTAAAGACAATTTCCCCACAGGTAGAGTAGGGTAAATAATTCCCAGCCTCAGAAGCAAGACAAAGCGTAAATCATGTTTGTAAGAGGTGTTGAGCTCTCCAATGAAAGAGACAATAGAAGGACAAATGGGGCAGGAGAGATGCTTGCCGCTGCAAATACTGTGGGAGAGAAGAGAGAGAGCTGAACACATTTGTCCTTCCCTGTTCGGTGGCCGTAGAAAGAGCTATTCCTTGTCCCCATGATTTGCTGTCTAACTCATGCACCTATCTCTGCAGATCTACAGAACGTGAACATCACGCTGCGTATCTTGTTTAGACCAGTTGCTGCCCAGTTACCTCGAATTTTCACTAGCCTCGGTGAGGATTATGACGAGCGCGTACTGCCGTCCATCACCACCGAGATCCTGAAGTCTGTTGTGGTAAGGGCCATGCAACGGCTTGTGCCAGTTGTGCTGCTGTGATCTTCCCCTAGCAGCGAGAGACCTAATTTAGCATGGATCATTCAATGCTCTGGACTAGAAACACCCTCCTGCAAGTTGTCCTCCAGAGAATGAAGATGGTCATGCCGCTGTTTGCTTCTCTGCCATCCCCCTGTTTGGGAGAGTTGATAGTTGCATCAGATACAGTCTTGTCGATCATGATGGGGAGCTGAGTTCATTTTGGTGCTCCTCAAAGCCCCACTCAAGAGTTAACAGTTATCGTCAGCCCCCTCTCCAGCCTTGAATTGCTGTAGGGCTTCCCAGCCTCTCCAGCAAAGGGAGTCCCTCTTATGCCACAGGCAGCTCCTTGAAAACTGCCCACCTTCCCTCCCAGCTCCCCCGGCTGGCTGTGAAGAAGCCTCAGGCAGACCCCTCACCAACCTAGGCTTCTCTGCCCCAGTCTTGTAGCATTAAGCTGCAAAAACATGTGGCCTTTTGGAAAGTGGAAGGAGAGGAGCCACACAATACAAACACCATAGGGAGAAAAAAGAAAGGGGTGTGTGGGTGGGGGCTGGGACGGGGACAAGAGAAGGAAGAACAAAGGATGATAAGAACTGGAAGGAAAGGGGGAGTAGTGACAAGAACCCTACTGCTATAGTAGGGTCTGGTATTGGGGCACAAAGGGTGCCCTTGACAATCAGTTGCAAGTAGGCTCCAACCTAAAAGGGCTGGAATTCTCTTTTAGGCTGCAGCCCCCAAACATCTCCCTGTCTGTGATGGGGAAAGCTGGGTGGAGAAGCTCAAGATGTTGTGAGCTTTCCTTCATAGAATCTGCATGTTGTTTGTGCATGTCTCTTTCTCCTCTCACTTCTCCTGCCCGTCCTGGCTTCAGGCTCGTTTTGACGCAGGAGAGCTGATCACACAGAGAGAGCTGGTCTCCAGGCAAGTGAGCGAAGACCTCACGGAGCGAGCAGATACCTTTGGCCTCATCCTAGATGACGTTTCCTTGGTAAGAGCTCTTTCTTTTTAGGAGTTTGCTCAGATAAGAGCCAGCGCAAGTGTAGCATGGTAGCTAGAGCAGGGGACTGAAGGTTGGGACGTCTGGTTTTTATCCTAGGTTAGGGGAGGAATGTGATGCATCGGGTAAGTCTACACTGCAATAAAATACCCATGGCTGGGGCTGTGGGGCTATAAAAATTGCAGTGTAGCTGTTTGGGCTCAGGCTAGACCCTGGGCTCTGAGATTCTGCATGTGGGGAGGGTCTCGGGGCTCATCCTGGAGCCCAAACATCTACACTGCTCATTTTAGCCCTACAGCCCAGCCCCATGTCAGCTGATCTGGGCTCTGACGCTCAGTGTCACAGGTTTTTTCTCACAGTGTAGACATACTCTCAGGGGCTAGGACAGGGTGCTGGTAGTTAGTTATTGGGTTTTGTTCCTGGTGGCTCTGTTACTGAGTTACTGTGACTTGAGCAAATCCTTGAGGACCTGGCCTGTACTGACTTGCTGGCTGACAACTGTGCCTCAGTTTGTAAACTGTTTAGAGACTCTTGTGGAAGGCCCTATATGTGCATAAGGGGATCTCAGGAAAGCCTGCAGAAGGACAAGCTACAATATCCTGAGCACCCAGTATAAAAAAAAAAAAAAATCCCAACCTTGTTTAGCATCTTTCCCTTCAGTTTTCTGTCAATAATTAAATTCCTCCTCCTGAGACCATCCTTGAGGTGAACTCTGCTCTAGTGCTTGTGGTAATTGAAATCCTTTATTACATGCACTGCACTGCTTCCTGGGATTTCCCTACAATAGCCTATCAGAGCAAACTCTGGACTTGGCTTTGGGTGTGTTCCTTAGAAAACACTATCTTGGTGAGGTGTGTTCACTGTCCCAGTATTTCCCTGCTGGAAGTGAGTATTGGCTCTTTCCGCCTGAGGCGGCTGCCTTCTGAACATGCTGCAGAGGGAGGCTCACCTTTCCCCTATTGCATCTCAGTAGAGTGCAGCTGTTCAAACAGTCTGCTGAGAATACGAGTACAGAATTGAGCGGGAAAGGTAGGTCGGTTTCAGGACAGCTTGACCTACAGCGAGCTCCCCCTACTGGCTGCATTGGGAAGTTGCAACAGGACTTTCTGGGAGGATAGTGTAATGTTGCTTTGAGGCTACGTCTACACTACCACGATAAGTCGACCTACGCTACACAACTCCAGCTACGTTATTCACGTAGCTGGAGTCGACGTACCTTAGGTCGAGTTACCGTGGGGTCTACACAGTGGGGGGGTCGACCTGAGAAACTCTCCTGTCGACTTACCTTACTCTTCTCGTTGGGGGTAGAGTACAGGGGTCGACGGGAGAGCGATCTGCTGTTGATTTGGTGGGTCTTCACTAGACCCACTAAATCAACCACCAGTGGATCAATCTCAGAGTGTTGACCTTGGCTATAGTGTAGATGTAGTCTGAGTCTAAAGCCTACTATGGGATGATTCCGTTACTCGATTTTTTTTCCTGGCTTTACGTGGCTTTACTTAGTAAATGCTTTACAGCTCTGTTCGCCGCCGCCCATTAAATTCAAAACAGAAACCAGTTGAAGGTAGAAACTGAGTCAAACCTGATCGGAGAAGGCTGCTGCTCCATTCACGTCAATGGAGCTATGCCTGTTTACATCAGCTCTGAGTTCAGACTGTAGAACATGGTGTGGCTCTCCTTCTTGGTCCAGTGTACCAAATAAGATCTCTGAGGAAGAGGGACCTCCTTCCTCTTCTCTTCTCCAGCTTCAGTGATACAGGCAGGTTTCCTGCCTCTCCGATGGTGAGTGGTTCCTAGCAGCAGAACTATCCTAATGGGTACTCTCATCTTCCTCATTCCCCGCCCTTAGACACATCTGACCTTTGGGAAGGAGTTCACGGAGGCAGTAGAATTGAAGCAGGTGGCCCAGCAGGAAGCAGAGAGAGCCAGATTCATAGTGGAAAAGGTGAGTGGACGACTTCCAGCTGGGGACTGACTCCAGTCCCCAGTCATCCAGTTCCTACCCCGACTAGTAACATTCATCTGTCCAATGTTCTGAAGCACTTAAGAATGCTCTGACCAGGAAAGCATGCCACAGAACGGGCAGGCTCCATCTGTTCTTAATAGTCACACTTCAAAGCTGCGCTGTTACGTTGAGTCTTCTGAAATCAGCTGTGGTATTTTTACCAAACCTACTGAATAGCAATGTTCTCTGGAGGTTTTTTAAAGGAGGGAGCATCATCTCTTGCAAGAGCTGGGGTGAGAGGTTGAGGGTGCTCTGATTCTGTTTCTGACTTGCTGAACCTTTGAAACAATCAGTTAAGCTCTCCATGTGCCAGTCTGGAGAATGGGCATAGTACCTACTTCAGGGGGGTTGCTGTGTGGCTTAATTCTTTGCACTGTACTTGGAGATCCTTGGCTGATCGGAGCGCAAAGCATTGTAAGTTTCAACAGAAAATAATCTTGTTTAAAAAGTCCCGGAGCCTTGTTGGAAACACAAGTTTCATGTTGACACATGCTGAAAATGAAACTGATGGGAAACACAGTGAAACTAACCATTCCAGTTGTAAGATGGTAACGAAGCAAGTCTGTGCACCTTTACCTGGGATCGCTTACCTTGCCAGTGCCCCTCTTTCCTTGTCAATTAATGGCCTGGCTGAGCTCCCTTGTTAAGGCTGTTGGTGCGGGAGAGGGGAAGTTCAGGTCTTAAATCATCAAGGACGGCAGCTGCATTTTCCGCCTGCTTTTCAGGTTCTTCATCCCACCTATATCCCTACATGCCCATTCTTTTTCGCTCCCCTTGCAGGCTGAGCAGCAGAAAAAAGCAGCGGTCATTACTGCCGAGGGGGACTCAATCGCAGCCGAGCTGGTCGCCACCGCACTGACCGCAGCCGGGGACGGCCTGATTGAACTGCGCAAGCTGGAGGCAGCCGAAGACATCGCTTACCAGCTGTCACGGTCCCGCAACATCACCTACCTGCCGTCCGGCCAGTCGGTGCTGCTCCAGCTGCCCCACTGAACGTAGTTTTGCAACCAGTCGTTATCTAATTGCCTCTAAATAATCCCTTAAACAAAAAAAAAATCATTGAGATTTCCTGATTGGGTAAAGCAAAGGAAACAAAATTAAATGCATCCTCAATCGAGTCCTTAATCTCGTAACGCTCAGCTCTCTTTGACGAGAATACGGAGTTCCTCCGATGGCCTTGTACACTCAGTGCAGAAGCTGCAATGGTCAGTAAACTAGATGGAAGAAATTGCCCCTTTCTTGAGAATCCAGGGTAGAGCGGGGTGGGGGGAATGATGTCTTGTATTTGCTTCTTGGATGAATTTGTAGTAGACCAGGCCATTCGCTGTTGACCATAGAAATGTTGTACCAATGAGATTTCACTGTCCTGCTTCACAAAGCATGGTCAATATAGGCAATGGCACGCATGCCCTGGACTACCGCTGTTTGTCCCTGCTGCCTACAGAAAGGGAATGGGAGTGCTGAGGGCCTTCTTCCTTACTCAACCCAGTGTTTTGCAGGTGTCAGCTGAGGCTAAGAGGACATCTGTTGTCAGGTTAGCAGCTCTGCTCTGATTGGCTTTCTGAACCGTGGCATTGTAGGCAGGAGGGGTGGCCTTATGGCATGTGACCGGGGGTGTCAGAGCAGCTGAGTTCTAACCTTTGCACCCCAAAAGGTGGAACTTTCCTGATGTAGAAGTGAAGCTATTTCTACTCTACAGGAAACATTCCTTCTGTGCATAATGAAATAGTTCCCTCTCTCTTCCTCCTCCCCCTTCTTGGTGCCCTGATTGCTGTGACTCCCTGTTGTACGCAGGGTTGGGTCTCCACCAAGGTTGGTAAATGTGGTGGCATTGGTGTCTAATTCAGACAAAGAAGGTCTGACTTAATGTTCCACGGTTCAGACAGTCTGAGCTTGGCAGTCTGATTCGCTGCAGCACCACCGCTGCGTTTTTATTTAGAGAACCCGAATTACAATGAGGATGTGAAAGACGAAGTTGTATAACCCAGCCTTCAATAAATGAAACCACCACCCTGCCCAGCTTTGTCACGTTTCCATTTCTTAAAAGAATGAAGTTCTGAAAAAAGGTGCTTCTTGCTGTTGCTATTTCAGGTCCCAAAGCAAAAAGTCCCCCGCAGCAAGATTCTCTCTGGCTCCAAAGAAGGGTGTGTCTTGAGCAAAATTCCCAAGCAGTGGAACAAAAACAAATTGCTTTTGGTTAAATAAAACTTGGCTTGAGCAATGGAGCTCTTGAATTAAAACTTGAGCCGTCTTCCACTAGACAATACTAGCCTTCACGTGTCTGTTGCTGGGCTTCCTGTTTGCACTTAGTGTGAGAATCAAAATGCCCTGATAAGCTGTTGTGAGACTTTTCGCTGAAACCAGTAAATAGAAGACATCTTGCAAGGCTTCTGCTGCAAAGATTCACCAACTGGACTTCCAGAGGTTAGAGGGCTCATGCATCTCAAGCAGCAGAATAATTCTGGGGGTAGAGCACTAGACTGAGAATGGGACTTGGGGGTCTAGGACCTGCTCTGCCATTGATCTACTGTGTAGCCTTGGGCAAGTAACTACCTCCCTGCACATCAGTTTGCCCATCTGTTAAGTGACTCTTACCACCTTCCTTCATACCGTGCATGTAGAGCATAGGGTTACCATACGTCCGGATTTTCCCGGACATGTCCGGCTTTTGGGGGCTCAAATCCCCGTCCGGGGGGAAATCCCCAAAAGCCGGGCATGTCCGGGAAAATCGGGAGGGCTTGGTGGTGCTCGGCCAGGGCCGGCGCCGGTGCGGGGCTGGGGGCATAGTGCCGGGCCAGGGTCACAGGGCCGGGCGCGGGGCTGGGGAGCCGGGGCCGGGGAGCCGGGCCCGCGGGGCGCCGGGAGGCCAAGCCCGCGGAGCCGGGGGGTGCGCCGGGCCGCCGGGGGCCGGCAGTGCTGGGCGGGCCGGGGTTGGTCGGCCGGGGCCGGCACCCCAGGGCCCGAGCCGACCCAGGCTGGAAACGCCGGGGGGCCAGCCTGGGCCGCGCCTCCTCCCCCCACACACCCCCTTACCTGCTTCAGGCTTCCCGCGAATCAAATATTCGCGGGAAGCAGGGGAGGGGGCGGAGACTTTGGGGTTGGGGCGGGGCTGGGGGCGGGGCCGGGGGCTGTGGAGTGTCCTCCATTTGGAGGCACAAAATATGGTAACCCTAGTAGAGCAGAACTCTAAGACCTATTAGTTATCCTGGTTTTATTTATACCAAGGCTGCACCTACAACTCCCAGGCCTGGACCATGCCGTCATTGTGCTAGGTGGTGTACAAACCCAGAACAAAAAGACAGCCCCAAAAAGCTTATATATAATACACTGACTACACCTCACTCTCAATGGTAAAAACAATTCCTGGCTGGTTGCTGGAGCTCAGAAAGGGAGAGCCCTTTCTCTTTGTGTACAGTCCAGCTCAGTTCTAACCTGAGAATTTCTACAGGGCAAAAAACGGGTATTTCTTTGGCTGAATGGCTTTCTCCCAGGTGAAAACTACCCCCATGAGAGCATAAGCTCATTTCCTTCCATGCATTGCCCCACCCTCCACTCCCAACTCTTTCCTCTGAGGATAAGATCAATTCCACATCAGTATCCGCCTTCAAGGTGAAAGGCTTTTAAAAAAACTCAGTCATTGCCTGGTATCGTTTGGGCTACTGGTTACTCACTGGCAACAAGCTCTGCAGGGTGATACCACTTAAAGTTACTGCTCCAGATCGCTGAGAAATCCTGATGGCAGGTGGCACTTGAAAGAACTGCTACGTTCTACAAGGCAGAGCCAGTCACAAAGGAGTTAAGTTTAAAATTACTTTGCCACAAGATACTGCAGTAGTAGCAGCTCAAGAGATCCTTTCTTTCCCTCTCCCCCACTTCTTATCAAATATGGAACCTGCCTTATGTGCCACCTCATCAGCAAAGTGCAGAGGCCTCAGACCACCCTCAAATCTGGTCAGGACAGTTGTCAATGATGTGAGACATTATCTGTTGTTGGCCACGGCCACATGTGGCATCCTTTCATTAACCTCTAATGTGAAGGCTAGCTGCATATAGACCCCAGCCCATTCAAAATTGGTTCAGAAGGGCCCAGAACCGGCATGGCAAATCAAAGCCAGGTACACACATGTCCAGGTCAGTTATAAGAGACTGTTCTGTAGCAGATATCAGAAACCATTCTTCTCGCTACATCGACATCACAGAGAAAGCTGGGCAGGGCAAGTAGGCCCACAAAGGGTACCTCGCTGAGAAGTGCGCTCTTGGATGGTCAAAGCGGCTTGGGTTTGCTCTGATCTTCTCAACCATTCTGGCTGTAGCATCCTCATGCCAGATGTGGGGAGGAGTGATGTTGCTTAACATGGGGAACCACAATACCGGTATGGGTCGAAGCGTGCCAGTTACGATGCGCAGGGTTGAACAGAGTTGTGCGTCACCAACTTGATGTGGGATGCATGGAGCCAGACTGGAGCACCATATGCTGCAGCACAGTAACAGGGCTAAAGCAGATGACTGGAGAGTTGAGCATTTGCTCCCCATAGACTGCTGACCAATTTTGTTTAGCAGGTAGTTACATGACCTCACCTGAAGGCAGTTTTCCTCAGGAGGTTAAGATATATGAGAAGTCTGTCTAGGATTACTCCAACATAGACTGGGTGGGATGTCTGTTTCAAGTGATGACCATTGAGAAAGTTATTCAGTTCTTTTGGTGTTCTGGCACTGTAAAGATGGAACATATTCAAAATTGTCTTGGTCACACTTGGTTGTAAATGCCACCAACTACTGTATTTGTCCATCTTAATCACGTCAACGTTTAGGGCATCTTCAAGTCTGGGGAATGACAGTGCTTGGATGCCTAAACAAATGTCTCCCCCGCTGGCAGTGTCTCCTTTATTCTAAAGGAAGCACCCATTAGGCATGAGTGAAGTGCAGTCTCAATGAAATGCTTTAGCACTGGCGCCGCTCACTCCACTACGTTTCTGTGGTGGTGTAAACACCTGGCTAGTAGGACCAGATCTGAGAATGCTGCCCTGATTTTCATCTGATGGCCACTTTTGATCCTTGCGCTGGAATCCGCATGAAGACAAAAGGCTGCCTATCCCATCCAGTCCTTTTTCTGCTGCCAAGGTAAGATCTTTCAGTGATGAGGTGCCTGAGCTTTCAAAGTATTTTAAACGTCTGAGCAGAAAGGTAAATAATTCCCAAATAACTTCCAGACCCGCTTTCCCCTCCACTGCTCCCATTCTTTATTTCTGGGTTTTATTGCTTTAGACAGTCTTTTAAGGAAGCTTCTACTTTTCTCCCATGGCCCTCTTTAAAGACCCTTAGTGCTTCCTGCATTTCTCTAGATTAAGTTTCATGCGCCAGGTGCTGGGCTCAGAACAGTGGATCTAAAATCCCTTTCTCAGCTTCTGTTGTTCTGTGTTACTTCTTCCTCCAGTTTCATGTTTTCAGCGGAGTGGAACGCTTCCTGCTGCTTTTGCTGTTAGCCTTGCTGGAGGAGATGATTGAAGGCCCGAATGGTGACCTCTGGGCCCTTATTACTTACTATTTCCTCCACTTTTGGATGTAATTCTTTTCACAAATGTTCTCTAGTTGTTAACTGCCCTGTTACCCTTCCTCCAGCTGCCTCTGGTTTTAAGCCAGAGCTGTCATGAGACTGAGAATTTCAAAGCTCCTCTTGAAAGCTGCATTTGTCCCACCACCTGCAAGGAGAATCTCTTGGCTATCCCCTGCCTACAGTAGTTTCCCAGGTTGGTAGAACATGTGGCACCAAGCTCCAGCAGTGGGCAATGACCCCAAAATCAGGGACATGAGAAAAATAGCAGCACTGGAAGCTTGAAATGAGGCCTGGGTAAGTGGGTGGCTTGGGGGACCAGGGTAGGATACAGAGCCTCTACCCTGACAGATGCCCCTTTGACTGAGTCCAGCCGTAACAAAGGTATCAGCATCTCGTGGGCTATGCCAACCGAGCTTGGAACTGTCAGCTCAGTTCTCTGTATACAGTTGTCCATTAACCCGAAAACACCACCACAATTAGCACTGTTACGGAGTATTGGGGGACTCAGGGCCCTGCACCCCCGGCTTTCTGCGATTTACCATGACTTTTAGCCAGCCAGTAAAGCAGAAGGTTTATTTGGATGACAGGAATACAGTCCAAGACAGGTTTTGCAGGCACAGACAACAGGGCCCCCCTCAGTTAGGTCCAGCTTGGGGTCCCAGGGCATCCCAGCCCACCCCTCTTTGGGGAGTTAGAGCCATTTTTGCCTTCCAGCCATTTTTTCAGCCTGCTTTCAGCACTCTTTCTTTAGCGACCCCTCCCACAGCCTTTTTAGTTTTCCGGGCCCCGGAGTTACCTGGCCTCCAACCCCTTCCTGGGTTTTTATGTTACAAGCTCAGGTATGTTCCCTTGGGCAGACTCCCATCCCCCGATGCAGACCATTCTAGCCACACTCGCCTGTCAGCATTCACACACCCCAGCAAGAACAGTCCCAGTTCGTCACATCTCTCCCCCCTTCGAGACCGAACTGAGCGGGGTCACTTTAGCCAGTGACCTGGGGAAGTTCGAACCTACCCCCGTTCCCATGGATGCCCCCGCATCCCTCCCAGTCCTTGGTGGGAATTACACCAGGCCCCTCCAGTTTTACGCCCCCCCTTAGGTCGGGGGTGCTTGATGGCACTTGCAGTTCGCATGTGGGAAGGTTTATGCGGCCTGTGCCCTTTTTTCACCCCCATACCTTTGGGGTTCCAACTGGGCTGTGGTCTTCTTCCAGCGCTTCAGTCTGGAGGTCTGTGCTTTGGGCTTTTTTGGTTTAGAGCCGCCCTTTTAACCTTGGCCACCCTCCAGAAAGGATCCTTTATGCTGGGCAAGGGTCCTAAAGCTGTTTTCCCCTTGTCCCAGGCCTTCCTCCCCCTCTGACCGGGGTTACAGGATCCGCAGTACTGTTGGACAGTAACAAAGACCCCAGGCCAGTAAAAGCTCCATAGCAGCCTCTGCTGGGTACGCCAGGTTCCCTGGTGCCCTGAGAGGGGAATGTCATGGGCCCGGCACAGCAGCTGGCGGCGATACTTCTGGGGTACCACCAGCTGCCTCCTGATCCCCCCTGACTCCATTTTCCCTGGGGGAGCCCATTTTTGGTACAGGAACCCCTTTTTCCACAGGAACCTTTTCCGGCCACCTCGTCCCATGGTCTGTACCGCATTGAGGTCGGCCAGGTCCCTTATCTTCCGCAAGGAGGGATCTTTTTGCAACTTGGCCTGGAACTTAGCAGCTGGGACAGGGATGGCCACCTGCTTTTTCTCGCCCGCTGGGTCTGAAGCTGCAGCCTCCCTGAGCCGTGTCCCTGGGCGTTCCCTCCCCACCAGGTTAGGGTCCTGCGCCTCAGGCAAGGCACCCCCCCCAAGGCCAGGGCGCAGTGCCCCTCGCCGGCTCTGACTGCGGGTCACAACCAGTGCCTTTTGGGGGTTGCTTGGCCAGTTCTTCAGGTCCCCCCCCATCAATACCTCAGTGGGCAAATACGGGTGTACCCCCACATTCTTGGGGCCCTTCTTGGCCCCCCACTTCAGGTGTACCCTTGCCACGGGCACTTTGACTGGTGTTCCGCCCACCCCCGTCAGGGTTAGGTAGGTGTTGGGCACCACCTGATCTGGGGCCACCACCTCGGGCCGGGCCAGCGTCACCTCTGCGCCCGTATCCCAGTATTCATTGACCTTCCTCCCATCCACCTCCAGGGGAACAAGGTACTTTTTCCGGAGGGACAGCCCCGCGCCCACCGTATAAACCAAAAACCCTGAGTTTGGGGCATCCAGCCCCCTAGAGGAGCTGGCCTGGGGCCCTTTTCTCTTTTGAGCAGTTGATAAGCTGCCAGCCCCTTTTGCGTGAGAAGCCTGCCCCTTGTCCATCTGGGCCTCTACCAAGTTAACCCTGTGCGGGTTTGGTCTGCTTAGTCTGTCCTTGAGCTTGGGGCACTGGGCCCGAACGTGGCCTCTTTGGTCGCAGTAATAGCAGCTTATGTCCTGTGGGTCCCCTCGAGCCGGTCGGTTGTCCCTGACGCTGGGCATTTTCCGTGGGAGGGGATTTCCCATATTTCCCTTTTGGGAGGTCCCAGGGTGACTTTCTCTCTGCATTGCGGCGGGCCTGTTCCTTTGGGGCTCCTTCCTGCCACCCCCTGACCGGCTCTTTACAAACTCATCGGCCAGCTGCCCTGCGTGTCGCGGGTTTTCTGGCTTTTGGTTCACCAACCACAGCCTCAGGTTAGATGGGCACCGCTCATACAGTTGCTCCAGTACCAGCAGTTTAATCAGGTCCTTCTTTGTCTGGGCCCCATTAGCCCACTTGCTGGCGTATCTTTTCATGCGGACGGCTAGTTGCAGATATGAGATCTCAGGGGTTTTATCCTGACTTCGGAACCTTTCCCGGTACATCTTAGGAGTTAGCCCAAACTTCCGTAGCAGGGCCTTTTTGAATAGTTTGTAGTCCCCTTTTTTTGCCTCTTCCAGTTGGCGGTACAATGCCACGGCTTTGGGGTCCAGTAAGGGGGTAAGGACCCGGAGTTTGTCCGCGGGATCAACCCGGTGCAGCTCACAGGCCGTCTCAAAGGCCTCCAGGAAGTCATTCATGTCCTCACCCTCCTTCCGTGGGGCCAGGATGCACTTATCAAAGCTCCGTGCAGTCCTGGGTCCCCCCTCACTCACCGCAGCCGGGGGTTCGCTGCCCTTTAATCTTGCCAGTTTCAGTTCATGCTGACGCTGTCTTTCATTCTCCTCCCGTTTATGCTGACGCTGTCTCTCATTTTCCTGTCTCTGTTTCTCTTTCTCCTCCCGTTCATGCTGACGCTGTTTTTGTTGTTCACGATCCTCCAGCTTTCTTAGTTTTAGCTCTTTCTCCCATTTCAGCCAATTCCGCTCCACGGATGCCGAACGTCGCCGGGAGGATCCTCTGCTGGCCGGCGAGCTTCGCCGGGAGGGTCCCCTGCTGGCCGGGGGGGCCACGGCGCCTTCGGTATTTGCTGGGCTCCTCCCCACCCTTCCCCTAGGCATAGGAAGGAGGGGTCTCGGGAAGCCCTCAGCAGCCAGCTGACCACTCCCAGCTGGGACAGACACTGGTGCCTGCGCTGCATTTGCCAGGCTGCTTCCCTGAGACACAGGGATCAGTTCATTCGCGCGATCTTCCGCCTCCAGCCGGGCAATGAGCTGTGCTTTGGTGAGCCTCCCAATGCACAGCCCCCTCTGCTTGCACAGCTCCACCAGGTTGCTCTTAAGCCGCTTGGCATACATCTTCCTGCTGGCCACTCCCAGGCCTGGGTGCTCACCGCTCCCCACAGTTTCCAGGGGGACCCCTAGTGTGCCAGCCCTTCTCGAGGTCACCACCTCTCTGCCAGGGTCGAGCTGCAGACTCCTCCGCCCCTGGGACCACTCGCTGCGATCCCCCCGGGGGACCCTGTTACTGCAAAAGTCCTTCTCGCTGGTCACACACTCCCAGGGGTAATAACCGTCTCTCTCTCACTCTCCAGCACGCCTGGTCCCCATCAATCCCCCTTCGTTTTACTGTTCCCCAGTTACTTACTGCAGGAAGCGCCGTCCACGGGGTGCAGTAGATCCCACCGCTGCCACCAGTTGTTACGGAGTATTGGGGGACTCAGGGCCCTGCACCCCCGGCTTTCTGCGATTTACCATGACTTTTAGCCAGCCAGTAAAGCAGAAGGTTTATTTGGATGACAGGAATACAGTCCAAGACAGGTTTTGCAGGCACAGACAACAGGGCCCCCCTCAGTTAGGTCCAGCTTGGGGTCCCAGGGCATCCCAGCCCACCCCCCTTTGGGGAGTTAGAGCCATTTTTGCCTTCCAGCCATTTTTTCAGCCTGCTTTCAGCACTCTTTCTTTAGCGACCCCTCCCACAGCCTTTTTAGTTTTCCGGGCCCCGGAGTTACCTGGCCTCCAACCCCTTCCTGGGTTTTTATGTTACAAGCTCAGGTATGTTCCCTTGGGCAGACTCCCATCCCCCAATGCAAACCATTCTAGCCACACTCGCCTGTCAGCATTCACACACCCCAGCAAGAACAGTCCCAGTTCGTCACAAGCACTAACTAGCAGCCTCCTTGACAGTCTCAGCAGAGAACTCCGGGCCTGAATTGAGCCAAAGACTGATCTTCCCTCCCCTCTTCTTCCCTTTCCCCCCCGCCCCCCACCCTGGCTGGGAGCTTCCTTAACCAAGGTTAAGATGCTGGCAGGACAGTCTGGAGGACACTTGCAGTGCCACGACCCGTTCTGTACTTGTCCTGATGGGTTTAGAGAGGACTTCAGGCTCAGGTCGCATCAAGCCTGCAACTTCCAGCAGAATTATTTAAAAAATCAGCACCCCAGTGCCCTCTTGAAGAATGTGACTTCCTCTTGGTTCAGCATTTATGATGTAAATAAACAATAAAAGTGAAACAGCAGCAAGGATTAAGATGCACTGAAGGTCAAAAAATGGGGACAGGTTAGAGGCATGTACATCTTGTGCTTCTCAGTGCAAGGTAGGTTATTTTGTTACCACTGATCTCCTCATGGTTAAAGCACACTGTTTCTTATTCCCCTCTCTCCTTTCTGTTAACACCCTCCTCCAACTACTGAAGAGTCCTATGTGAGCCCCCCTGGGCTTAATTTGGCTTGAGTTGCTAGACCCACCTGTGTCTGCCCTTTCCTACCTAAGAAAGGGATTCTGTGTTAGTGGAGAGACCGCCATAGCAGGGTGCATGCAATCATTGGGAAGTTATGAAAGAGGAACTGACTCGGTGGTAGTGAGAGGTGTTGGATGGGCACGCCTGAAGGAGGCAGTCCGATCTCTACTACCCAGCAGAACTGTTGCACCACGGAAAGTCACAGCACTAGCTTCAAGTATCAGAGGGGTAGCCGTGTTAGTCTGAATCTGTAAAAAGCAACAAAGGGTCCTGTGGCACCTTTAAGACTTCTGTTAGTCTTAAAGGTGCCACAGGACCCTCTCTAGCACTCGCTTCCTCCATCTTGCCCCAACAACACGCTTGAAGCCTGTTCCTGAGAGATCAACTTTAGGCAGCGAGGAAGCAATGGTACTCGCCTGTCATCCAAAGGTGCCAAGCGCAGAGGGAATTTTGTGCTAGAATCCAACATGGGGAAGCGGTGACCAAAGATGGATGGTGGTTGGGTGTGCTAGCTGAAATGAAGTTGAAAGACCTGGAGTTAATTCTCAGTAGATAAGGTGTCTGCAATCAAAAACCACTATCCCCACTAATGGGCATCCTTCTCAGAAAAGGGGATTGACCGGACCATGAAGACCGAACTCCCCTCTCCCTGCCATATTTGGTCTTTCCACCAGGTATGTGTCCACCTCACATCAGTGCATCTGTTCAGTGAATGTTGGAGGGCACGTCCTCTTCACTAAAAATATACTAAAAACAAAAAAGGAAGTCGCTCAAAGCAATGCCCAGTCCAGAATCTTTCCTGTGTATTGTTCCATACCAACAACAAAAAAAAGCCTCTCTGTGTTTCCAAAACCTACCTGTAGCTACCTACCCCACTGACTGACACGGATAGCAGCATCGTGTTCGGACAAAATCCATGGCTTCTCCAGTTTCTTACGGGTATCTGTGAAGATACTTTAGACACAAAGTCCGGGGGGTTAATTCACCGGGTGGGAAATGAAGGCACCAGCCACGACAGGCCATTTCATTCATGGAGAAGCAGAGATCTAAGAGGGAATACATTTTTCACAGACCCGCACTCTGTTTGGGGCAGGGCGGGGAGCAGTCATGAGCAGGCCTTGTCCTTGTACCACCACTAGATGGCAGCAATAAATCTGCTGAGCAGAGCAGAACTTGTGGCCAGAAAAGGAAAAGAAAAGAAAGAGGGTGTTTCCCTTGCAATCAGGGCAGGTGAGTAAAGAGGTCAGGGTACCCTCGGAGAAGAAAGGCTCTTCCCGGACGTGGAGGGCAAAGACAATACTGAGAGAGTGCTGGGCCAGCACTAAACATGCAAACCATCCACACGTTCATGTGCAAACAAAGTCTGGGTACTCAGCTGCATGTTTAACCCCTTCTATGCCAGGTTATCCCATTAAACCCGTGATACCCGACTCCTTGCCAAGGCAGGCTTTTCCAAACCAATCTCCCTTGCTCATTTCACTGGTTTAGCGCTACTATACTAAGGCATCTCATTCAAGCTGTGCTGCCCTTTCCCCTGTTTAATGTGTCTTGTGCCAAGCTTTTGGTAGCTACAACAGTTGTATCTCTGGTCACATCTACACAGCACAGAGTACCCACGCCCGGGCACCCACACATGAAACCTGTGCTTGCCAAGCATGTTGCATTGGTACGTTCACCCCTACCAGCGTAGCTGCATCTACTCTGGAAGTGCACTGACTCCTATCTGATGCTTGGGCTATTGCGGACGTACATATGGCAGGGTTCTTAGCACCTCGCTAGCAGGTGCCATTCTAGGGGTTGATTATGGATTGTGGGAGAACTTGTCTGTCCAGCATGTGTAGAACTCTTCTCAGCTCTCCAAAACCATCAATAGCCGGCTCCTTGTTTAATCCTTTCCCCTGCCAATTTCCATGCCCGACACGGCAGCATCCCCTATGCACCCCTGATTCTGGAGATACAATATTTCTCACAACAGCTGTCACACACCTTATCCCTAGTGGTGAATCCAGTTGCAGGAAGTTTCTTGCACCCAGTGCCCAGGGGCAAATCCAGCGGCAAGATTTTTGCCTGATGGTGAATCCACAAGCAGGAAGAAAACAGGTGGTGTTGAAAGCACGTCGTTCTTGCACGTCTAACGCAGCACCTCTCATTTCACAATAGACTGCTGCCTGGAATCCAGTTGGGATCTTCTCACAGCTGCTCCATAGGGGGATAGAAATGATAAAACCAAGAGCTGGAGAGGAGGAATTTTAAGCAGTGCATGCTTAACCCTAGCATTTCACCACCAACATCTCTCAGGCCTGAGCTGGATGCCCCATGTCTTGGGCCAGCTGAGACTTCCAAGGAGAGACAACGGGGGCCAAGTGCATTGGTGCTTTCCAAGGAGGGACTAGACTGAGAACTGCCAAACTCATTTCACGGATGCTGCCCGTGGGCAATCATCTGGTCACCGGCTCCAGTCGCTGCTGACCTACAATGGGGGCAAGCTAGGGTGAGGGCCTCCATCCCTTCTCTCCCTCGTTTTAAGTGTCTCAAGATAATTGGATGGTTGAGGTTTTTCATATGGGGGAAGATTTCAACCTGCATGTTTATAATTTCTCTAAAGTTAATTTGCATAGCTGAGCTCTAGACTCTCTAAGGCTGCTTGCAGGCTCACTTATCACGCAGAACAACCAAACACGCTTTTGTTCAGCACAAACAAACAGGAAACTGCCTGATTTCCTCTCTGCCTCGCCTCCCCCCCGTTTTTTTAAAATAGATAACCAGTTCACCTGATTTGTGAAGAGAAGACCATGAGTAACCACACAGCCAGGCATCATCAGAGCGGTTGTAACTTGGAGCTTAGCCGTCAAACAGAAAACATGCTTCCTCTCCGTTGCAGCAGCTGCCGGAGCCAAACTCTATCCAGGTAAGGATGCTTCCTGGGTTTGCTGTACTGTATATCTTAGAGCACAGCTGAAGGGTACGTTTTATAGCCATTAGGGCTGGGGACTGTAAGGCAAGACCTAGGGTCTGGTTCATCGTTGTTTTGCAGCTGGTGGAGTAGTTCACAGCGGCAGTATAAAACACCACCACGCTGAGGTGCACAGAGTGAGAAATATACGGCACTGGAAAAGTGGGGGAGAAGGGAGTTAGCCAAATTCTGAGCCAAGCTGTAATCAACTCTAACCTGGAGGTGGCTAGATCTGAAGATCTTAAATTCTTGGGGCCCAATTCTGTGTAGTCACACCAGTGTCAACCTGGATTAACTCCACTGAAGTCTGATCCTAATTCCATCATCACAACAGGCCCTGACTTTACTACCACAACCGTTTTACAACAGGTCCAGCAGGGTGTTAATGGTATTGATGGAGGGGCCAAAGCCTTCTCAGTCAATGAGATCTGGATCAAACCTGCGGAGGAGATGACACGATCCTAGCAGACTATAAGCCCCTTGGAGCAGAGACTGTTTTTGTGTTCTGTGTTTGTACAGCACCTAGCACACTGGGGTCCGGGTCTCTGACTGAGGCCCCTAGGTCAGTGGTCCCCAAACTTTTCAGGGTCGTGCCCCCCCCTTCCCCTATCTGTTCTCCCCAGAGCCAGGAGCGGCACAGTGGCTCCCGGGGGAGAGCGGGGCGGAAACCGCAGACAGGAGAAAGAGTTGAGTCTGGGGCCAAGAGCATAGCCAGGAATGGAGCCTCAGCCAAGCTCCCTCCTCAGCCCCGTGGAGGCTAGGCCCTGCCACACACCCCTGAATGTTCAGGGGTGTGCCCCACAGTTTAGGGACCTCTGCCCTAGGCATTACAGCAGAGGTTCTCAAACTTTTGTACTTGTGATTCCTTTCACACATCAATCCTCTGAGTGCGACCCCCCCACCCGCAATAAATTAAAAACACTTTTTTATATATTTAACACCATTATAAATGCTGGAAGCAAAGTGGGGTTTGGGGGTGGAGGCTGACAGCTCACGACCCTCCCCCCCCAGCCCCAGGTAATAACCTCACAACCTCCTGAGGGGTCCTGACCCCCACTTTGGGATCCCCCGCACTACAGTGATACAAACAGTCAATAGTAATCTGGTCATCTTTAGAAAATACTGCAAAATCTTCCTCTTCAAGAAAGTCTTTTAACCATAGCACGAATGACTCTCACACCACTGACACCTACATCTACTCAGCCTAAAACAACCCAGACGGAAACAAAAGAAAACATCCCGCCCCAAGCAGAGCTCACACCCCCTAGAGCAGGGGTCAGCAACCTTTCAGAAGTGCTGTGCCGAGTCTTCATTTATTCACTCTAATTTAAGGTTTCGCGTGCCAGTCATACATTTTAACGTTTTTAGAAGGTCTCTTTCTAGAAGTCTATAATATATAACTAAACTATTGTTGTATGTAAAGTAAATAAGGTTTTTAAAATGTTTAAGACGCTTCATTTAAAATTAAATTAAAATGCAGAGCCCCCCGGACGGTGGCCAGGACCCGGGCAGTGTGAGTGCCACTGCAAATCAGCTCGCGTGCTGCCTTCGGCACACATGCCATAGGTTGCCTACCCCTGCCCTAGAGGGAGAGGAGTGACTCCAATAGAGCCTTCGCTAATGATTTCGGGTCTGTCTTCACTGCAGAGGGGACTCGAGAGATTTGCACTGGGGTTGCTCCTCGCTAGTTAACCAAGCTCAAGCGAGAATGGCCCCACTGAGAGATAACCCTGAAGCGGCTGTATCCACGCTGACGCTGCACTCACTCATGTCGAGCCCCTCATGTGAGAGCACATCCCTGGGTTCTTTGTACTGCAATAACCTGAACCACTCTAGGAATTCTTTCCCAATGAATTGCGGGATAACTTGTCTGTCCTTTCTGGGCGCACAGGGGGAATTGTGGGAAGGCACAGGAGAACTAGCAGCACTCCAGCAAAGCTAAGCTACATCTACGCTGCAGAGCTGTCTGGGGGGCAGCTGACAAGTTGTGCTGACTGTACTTACACCCCTGGCAGGCCGGCCATTTCAAGTGAAAAGCACCCCTACACTCCAGTGAATGGATTTTGTGTGTGGACTGGACTCAAGTTAGGGGCAACACTCGAGTTAATTCTAGCTCTTTACATGGAAGAACCCCAGACACTGCAGTGATGGGTGACAGCATAAAACCCAAAGATATAGAATAAGTGGCCTGATGAAGAACAAAGTAAAAATGCCACTGATATAGTATAATAAACGTCATCCCAGGAAATCAAAAACAGAGCTGTAAAGGACAGGCACCACAGGACAATACAAGAAACTTCACCCCAACTTGGGGGACAGTGTCACCCGCTTGATAGAGGAAGTTAATAAAAAAAAAAAAACTTTCCACTGACGAGGCAGCTTTTCATCTCTAGATGTAACGGTACTTTGCAAGGCGAGCCTCATTATCCCTATTTGACACAGCGGGGAAATACTTGCTCAAGGTCACAGAGATGGTGAAGTCGAAAGGACACCCATGGTGGTGCAGCAAGACGAACAGGGAATGCCTAAGATCACACAGCAAGACATGAGTAGAGATGGTCTCATTACCCAAGGAGACCTGACTCTCAGCTCCATGCCCGGTCCATGGGTAGCAGCTTTAATAAGGAACAAGCTCCCTCCAGTCTCCTAGGAGCTGCCCCAGAGTTCATCAGGGCAGAGGGGAACTATGGAGGTTCAGGAGGGTTATGCACAAGGCTCAGGGTCCATGTACCACTGGCTAGATGCAAAATTCGTCCTCTCAATTACAGCTAAGCCGGAGGGCAAGGAGTGGTGGCAGCGACAGGAAGGGTGGGACAAGGCTGGACAGGAGCGCGCTCAACATGCCACCAAAGCATTAGGTTAAAAATACTCTTGTGTTCAAGAGAGGCAAGAACAGGAAGGAAGCAGGGGTTAAGTCTAAGCAAAATGAGCATGTCCAAGAGAGATTAATTCAAACAAGTCCTTCAGAGGGGACAGGACTCCTGAGGCTAATTCTATAAGGTAGGGAGTAAGAACCTATGTATTCTTTGTATTCCTCTAGCACCAAAAACTCCACCCTGGATTGGAGCCATTGGGTTAGGTGCTTTACAAACACTTGGGTGCCTAAACACCTTGCAGAATCTGGGCCTTAGAGTTTGTCTACACAGGGAAGTTATACTGGTATAAGGTAGGATGTGATTTGAAAGCACTGTAGTTATAGAGGTATAACCCCCGTGTAGACACTTATCCCAGTATAAGCAGGCTTGGTTTTGGTTTAGCTTGTTACTTGGGAAGGGGTTTAAGCTTACCCCCCTCCCCCGAAGCCACTCAAATCAGAAAAAAAATGTGTCCGCATGTGGAGTCATACCAGTATATCAGGTTAACTACATTGGTATAATTATACTGGTATAACTGGTCAAAACTTTCCCACGTAGACAAGACTTTAGAAGAGTTCATCCCTGCCCTGAAGCGCTTACAGTAAGAACAAGACAGACAGATACAAAGAACCAACATATTAGCAAAGAGTCAACAGAACAGAATTTGAAAGTTGCAATTCTCCCCAACCCCCGCCAGATTCCCTTTCACACAATAGCTCTCCCATTCCCAGCCCTCCAGCTGCCACGGTGCCAGACTCATTCGCTTACTTTCCAGTGTTTAAAAGTGATATTAGACCAAAGATCCACACAGGGACCCTCTCAGGGAATAACTGTTCTTTTTCTGAGCATCACTACTGTGTCCAGCACGGTGCAAACATATATGATGAGATACTCTTTGCCCCAGTGAATTTACAGTTTAATTACCATGCACTGACCCATTAGGGCTTTCATTGTTATATGGGGTCTGTAGCTTCTTCCTCTCCCAAGGATGGCTTAGCAGCCTAAACATTAGGCTTGAGACACCTTGACACCATCAGTTCTGATCCCAGCAGAGCTGACCTCAACCTTTTTTCCTTCCTAGGTAGATATAAAATGTAGACCATTTAGTTCACTGGGTGATAGTAGGTGTCAAAACTGAGACCCTGCCTATGCCGCAGGGATGTTTACGATCCCATTGCACTTCTTGTAAAAGGAGGGGCTTAGCTCAGTGTCCTTGGCTTTCCCTGCCCACACTGTTCTGCAGTGTACTGCGTGGTGTTTGGTCACTGCTCTCCACCCCAGAGCCAGCTGCACCTCCGTGCAGCTGCTCTAATTTGTTAAGTTTGTAAAGCTCTTTGGGATTCTTTAACTTAAAAAATGCTTCATATATAATAAATGTATGATAATATTAAAAATCCCAGGGCGTGTTTAATGATGCTAGCCTAATAATTACTTACATTTTTATAGCACCTTTCATCCGACAAGATCCCAAGGTGCTTTGCAGATTTAATGAGCTGATCTACAAACTATGCACAGGAGACACTTCACCTACCACTGAAATGCAGCTACCTCTGGGGTGAGACAGAGCAGCTGTTTGGGGAACCCGACACAACAGTCATGGGCAGAACTATGCCCTATCCATCTGAAACTGTAGGGGAGGGAGGTAGAATGTAGAAGATAATTACCCACCTTGGAATTGCCCCAGGATATCTTGAGCAATGCCACGGGGTCTTCAGTGAGCACGTGGTCGGGGCTTATGTTTTATATCCTTTCTTGGAGGGAGGGAGGGGGGGTTTGCAGGATGGGTTACATACCTCTAGAGGTTGTACAATGATGTGAAAGGAGACGACAATGAGGAAATCAGAGAGCAGATAAGGATCGGTGGCTGCCTGGCAAGTGTGCAGCTCCATGTGTTGAAGAACCTCGTGTGCAGGCAGAGGTGTGGGTTTGGTTGTTTTTTTCCCTACCTGGCTGACATGTCTTTTCATGTCAAAACTTGGATCAAAGAGAAAAATAGAAGTAGCCAAAACAGACTCCTTTGTGGGAATAGGAACTGCGTTTGGCAGCCAACATCTCCGAGAGAGTCTTACTGGGGAAACGGAGAATGGTCATTGGGATTGGTAAATCACTAACAAAGAGAGTGTCCCGCAAGGCACCATATCTACCTACAGGACAGGGGCCCAAGGCTCTCAAGAAATAGGCCTGAACTGGAAGACCAGATCAGAAACCCTTCCTTCCCTGAGATACCAAATGCAGGAGGCAGATCTCTTTGCTCATAGCCATCTCAATCATCCGGCTCTCTAAGGTGCAGGCTCCCTAAGTTTTTGCATTTAAGTTGTAATTTTGGAGCACACATTGAGTTTATTTGTAATTGAATTCATTCGCACAGGCAGGTACTGCTCTTGCACGGAGAGACCACCCTCCCCCTTCACCTGAGCCGCCTTCTCTCTGCAGTCAAAAGAGGCAGCCCTGATTCTGTTGGGCCTAGATTCTTCCCTGGCCACAGCAAGGGCTCCCTGACTCTCACGCTAGCTCTGCGTCAGCTTCAGTAGAGATTAGAACAGCCTGGGGACAGCTGGGAGTTTATAACTTCCAGGGACCGGATGGGAGCAAAGGTACTGCAGCCACGTCCCTATCGTGAGTGCGGTAGGTGGTGAGACACGAAAGTCAGCTATGCTGGCCCTATGCCCCGGGGGGCTCCCCAACTTACATTGTCCCTTTTATTTGAGGTTTTAATTCACTGATACTCAGACCGAGTATCTGAGCCGCAAGGGGCTCTTTAATGCATCTCCGCAGTTCTTTGCGGCACATGATATTAAAGCACTGTGTGATTTAATTAACAACTAATCAGGATGCTTTTACTGTGCTATTAACCAACTGTAGTTGATGAAAATAATAATACTTGGTCAGTCATTTTGCTGTGAGAAATTTGTATATATATTAATATTGCCCCATCATACCATTTAAATATGATTATATAGTACTAGAGTAAATGAAACAATTAATTCACACTTCTGTGGCTCTTTTGAATAACGCTGATCACTAATTTGGCTCCTGAGTCACTGAGCTCTGACAGGTTTCAGCGTAGCAGCCGTGTTAGTCTGTATCCGCAAAAAGAACACAAGTACTCCTGTTCTTTTTACTGAGCTCCGAGTATCACTGTTGTAAATGAAAGATTTCAGGAGAACTCTGGTGTAACCCTGTATTAAGGGACTGAGTCATTTTCATGTTGTACTAATGGTGACCAGGTCAAATCTATTTGTAGGTCATTTAAATACAAAAAGAATTGCTTAGGAAAACCTCCCACCAAACTTTACCTGCTGTGCACAACAGACAAGGCAATACAAGAAACAACCCCAAGGACCAGAGGAAATGTGGTCAGTCGGTGGGGAGAGAGGTAGGGTGACCAGACAGCAAATGTGAAAAATCAGGACGGGGGTGGAGGGTAATAGGAGCCTATATAAGAAAATGACCCAAAAATCGGGACTGTCCCTATAAAATCGGGACATCTGGTCACCCTACAGAGAGGTGACACTCACTGTGGGTCACAGCCCAACTGCTGAGCTACAGAAAAAATGCTACTAGGAACCAGCTCAAGTTAATCATTTTGACTTTCCAATTGGTGCCACTCTTGCCCTACCCTCTTTTACCCCCTAATCTGGTCACAATGGAATTTTTGCCCCTCCTACATTGTGTTCAGCGCTGGGGCAAGGGAAGTCATGCATCTAAAGGCCATGGGACAGGCTTCACAGCCTCTCAAAGCAGGGCTTCCCCTGAGCACCATGAGACGCAGGAGCAGGAAGAAAATAGCTCCACAGCAATCCAGCATCCTCTTCCAGCCCTGTATCTCCCACCCACCAAGCAATAGCCCCGCCAGCACCAACAGCTATCCCTTAGTTTCTTCAGTGACTCAGTTCCCGCAAAGCATTGGGAAATTCAGGTCACAGTAAGAAGCCATGGAAGAGTGTTATAAAGAATACGTAGCTCTTATGTAGTGCTGCTCACCAGTAGCTCTCGAAGCACTTTACAAAGGAGGTCAGTATCATTATCCTCATTTTACCTGTGGGGAAACTGAGGCACAGCAAAGTCAAGTGACTTGTCCAAGGTCACCAAAAAGGCCAGTGGCAGAGCCAGGAATAGAACTCAGGTCCCTGGGGTTGCAGTCCAGTGTGCTATCTACTAGAGGCAGCATTTTGGTGGGAGGGGTTCTAGGTGGAAAAAGACTAAGAAACTTGGAGGTAGGGTTTAGAGCAGCAGACTGCAAATCCAGACTACTGGTTTTTCTTGCTGACTGCCA
Source organism: Malaclemys terrapin pileata (assembly GCF_027887155.1). Lineage (NCBI taxonomy): Eukaryota > Metazoa > Chordata > Testudines > Emydidae > Malaclemys > Malaclemys terrapin. The sequence continues at coordinate 10,530,214 of NC_071529.1, forward strand.
ATGACGTGGGTAAATCATAGAATCTCTCTCTGTCTCAATTACAAACGTAAAACATTTTACAATGCCCCTGTGAGAGAGATAAATACTTGTACTTTCATAGCGGCCTTCATAATACAGTAACATGTTGCCCTTTTATAGCACTTTTCATCTGGGAATGTCAATGCACTTTACAATATTAACTTAGTCTCACAAGATCCCAGTAAATTAAACGTTATTGCCATTTTACCAACAGGAAAACTGAGGCAGAGCAAGGTTAAGTGATTTGGCCAAGGTTACACAGCAGACTGGTGGCAGAGGTGTGACTAGAACAGAGTGTCCTGACTCCCAGTCTGCTGTTCTAACCACTAGGTGCTTTTCCAGCCGAGCTGTAACCAAATCTAACCTGGAGGTGGCTAGATCTGAAGATCTTATATTCTTGGGACCCAATTCTGCATAGTCACACCAGTGTCAATCTGGATTAACTCCACTGAAGTCTGATCCTAACTCCATTGACACAATAGGCCGACTTTCCTACCGCAACTGTTTTACATCAACATAACTCCACTGAGGTCAATGCAGCTATTCCTGATTTACATCAGGGAAAACAAAACTCAGGACCATCAGCCTTACCGAGTGACCACATCTTTGCCTCAGTTTCCCAATCTGTAAAATGGAGGATAATTATACTCCAGAGAGGTCCAGGCTGGGTGTTAAAGTTTTTGATGGCAGGGCCAAAGCCTCCTCAGTCAATGAGATCTGGATCAAACCTTGCAAAGGCAGAGTGCTACACGAACATAGAGAGGGACAAGATGGATGAGGTAATATCTTTTATTGGACCAACTTTTGTTAATGAGAGAGACAAGCTTTCTTTCAGCACCTGAAGAACAGCCCTGTGTAAGCTTGCAAGTTTGTCTCTCTCACCAACAGAAGTTGATCCAGTAAAAGATATTACCTCACCCACCTCGTCCCTCTAATATCCTGGGACCAACATGGCTACAACAACACTAGAAACAATAAGAACACTTACTAATATTTGGCACTTGCCTTCAAAGCACATTAAAAGCATTCTTCTTCTTCATAAGCCCTCTGGAACGTAGGTAATATATGTATTATCTCCATTGTACAGATGGGAAAACAGATACAGAAAGATCAAATGACTCGGCCAGTGCCATACAGTGAGTCAGTAGCACAGCTAGGAGAAAACCCAGGAGATGGTTTCGAGTCCTATAACCAGACCACATCTCTCTCTACATGTACCTTTGTGCTTCATATATTCCATATCAATGTTAGGACACTTAAGTGCAACAAGCCCTTGATTAAAAGAAAATAGGGCAGCATTTGCCTTACGCTATGGGTTTATGCTTCCATGCACCCTTCAGTGAAACTGACAGACAGGGGTTTCACTGCTGTTTCTAATATAAACCCACATGCTGCTGAAGAACAACGGAGCCCAGAACCCAGTCACTTTTACTCAGAGCCAAACGACAATCCATGCGTGGGTTGGTGTTAGCCACAGTGCCTCAAAGCTCTCAGAGCATTGCCGCAGCTCGCCCAGCTCAGCTGACTTTAATTAAGTGAAATCTCACTGTAATTACCTAGATGAGGACAATAGAGTAACGGTTAGTTTAGGCAGCCTGGGATCTTTACACTACAGCTTTATCAGTGCTGCAATCAGTCAGCATTAGCCTCTTTCTCCAGCATAAGAGGTTGGAGGATGTGTAGGGATGACAATACTAAGAAGTGACTGGGGGGTGGGGGCACAGAATTGCGTGCATAGAGAGAAAGCAATTGAATTTATTTTTTAATCTTGCTGCAGGAGAGACTGCTCACGCAGGTGCCAACAGTGTGTCTGGTTTCAGAGTAGCAGCCGTGTTAGTCTGTATCCGCAAAAAGAACAGGAGTACTTGTGGCAACTTAGAGACTAACAAATTTATTAGAGCATAAGCTTTTGTGGACTACAGCCCACTTCTTCGGCATCCGAAGAAGTGGGCTGTAGTCCACGAAAGCTTATGCTCTAATAAATTTGTTAGTCTCTAAGTTGCCACAAGTACTCCTGTTCTTTTAACAGTGTGTCTGATGCTGTTCTTACTGGAGTTTTGCCATAGCCACACTGGTTGCAGGATTAGGTGCTGCAACAGGGGGACCCCAGAAAAATGAAATCACCTATACCTGCAAACCGGGCTGCATTTGCAACAACTGCATGCGACACTTTGCAATTTTGTGGCTTCAGTCTTTAGCACTTGCCCTTATCAACCATTCTACAGGATTCTGTGGCGTCAGTGGCCCAGATCTTATTTATGACGGCAAGACTTGTAGGTTTTTGCATCTTTGCAGTAGTTGTATCGTACAGTAGTTTTAGGTTTCTTAAGAGTGCTAAGAGACTTAATCATTAGCAATAATCATTAATCCAGTGATCCACACCCACCAGCCCTCCTCCACAGCCAGGCAATCACTCTACCCTACTGAGCTCAGCACCTACCCTCCTGAACCCCACACCCATCCTCCTTCCAAGGCTGGCACTCACTCCCACCCCCTGAGCCCCCACACCCATCCCCCTTCCAAAGCTGGCACCCACTGCAACCTCCTGAGCATTGCACCCATCCCCCTTCCAAGCCTAGGGTCTATTCCACCCCCCTCAGCATGACCCCCCACTCCAACCTCCTGACCCCCCACCCCCCTCAGCATGACCCCCACTCCAACCCCCTGACCCCCACCCCCTCAGCATGACCCCCCCACTCCAACCCCCTGACCCCCACCCCCTCAGCATGACCCCCCCACTCCAACCCCCTGATCCCCTCAGCACGACCCCACACACACTACCTCCCTGAGCCCCATTCTCAGCACTGCCTCCCCCCTTCACCCAGCTGAGCTCAGTAACCACCCCCCTCTCTAAGCACCGACTTCTACCCCCCTCCAACACCCAGCTTGCCCCAGGGCGAGCCTCTCACGTGTGCACCGAACCCCTCCCCTCCACCTGGATTTCACTTGCTGGCAGAGGTGAGCACAGGGCCGCCCTACGGCGCATGCGCCAACTCCATCCTCATTCTCCCCCCCCGCCGCCGCCGCCGCCGCCGCCTATGGGGCTGCGCGCGCGACAGGCTGAAAAGGCGGCGCGAGGCGCCTCGCGCGCGCGCGCTCCCTTTCACTCCCTTTTTTTTTCCCCCTCCCCTCCCTCCCTCCCCCCCCCCCCCTCATCGCTCGCGCTCGAGCCTGAGTCGCGAGACTGGCGGCGGCGGCCACGTAGCGCTGCGGCGGCGGCGGCTGAGGGGAGCGGGAGCCGCGTCCGGCGGCGGCGGGGCCTGGGCCTGAGGCGGCAGCTACGCGAGCGCCGCGGCGGCGGCTTCGGGGGCTGAGCGGGAGGGAGGGCCCCCGGCGCCCGCCCCCCTCCCTCCCCCCCCGCCCGGCATGGACGGCGGCGGAGGAGGCCAAGAGGGGCTCGGCCTGGGTGAGTGTGGGCCGCCCGCCCGCCCGCCTGGCAGGGGACCCCCGTCGGGCCTGGGGGCAGCCGGCTGGTAGCGCTAGGCCCAGCCTGGGGGGGGAAGGAACTCGGGCAGAGTCGCTTCCCGGCCGGGGGGGAGTGGGGTGCGCCGGCTGCAGCCCCCGGGGGAGGTGCACCCTGGGGTGCGCCAACTACTGCACCTTGGGGGCAGAGGGGTCGTACGGGGGGGGGGGGGGTTGCACCAGCTGCCTGCACCCCGGGCAGGTGGGGGCTGGGTTGCATGAAGCAGGTAACCCTTCTCTCGCTGCATCTTGCATTGAGCTGGGGAGGCGGGCGGGGGGGGGGGGTTGCATTTCCACCCCCCCCCTCCCTCTGCTCGATGATGTGCCTGGCTCTCGCCTTCCTCCTTCCCTGGAGCGGCGGCATAAGTGTGGGGCAATGGAGAGATCAGGTGCAACCTCTTCCCCCTGTCACCTGCGAGCAGTGCACCCGCCACCCACTGTGTGTGCACGTCCCCGATTGGCAGGGATGCGTGGGGGCTGTTAAATGCATCCCCTTCCCTCCTCTGTTGCTGGCTCTGGAGTTGTTATGTGGGGAGGGGAAATGTATTCGCCTCCTTTTTCTCCCTCCCTCCCCCCCCCCCACGGTGATTCCTACTCTAGGGCTGTCAAGGGGTGTGGGCAATGTTTTCTAGTTTCTTCAATCACTCCATAAGGCACATTGCCTTGATGATCCCAGGACAAATCGTGCAGTATACATGCTTCAGTTTGTATAGAGCTGTCTTGTGTGCAGCTCATGGATCTGTGGATATCTTGGTACTGTACCTGCATTGCAAGAACGAAATGGTTAAGAAGAACCGTATTATATGTGCACTTTTTTTTTATTGTGCCTGAGGTTTTGGGTTTGGGTGTAGAAGTGATCTAAGGAAGAGTGGAGGAGGTAGTGTGTTCACTGAGGATATGAGGGATGTGCATTTTTTCAGAGGATGACCTGTGCCTTATTGTTCTGGGAATGGCAACTGGCACATGCTTTGTTGACAGTGGTGTATGCGCGATGAATCGGGAGAATGATGCCGGTGTGTGTGCACTGAATAGAGGAGATGCTCTAATGTGCAAGCATTGATTTGTGAAAAATGGTCTGATGCACCTTGATTTGTCATGCCATTGACTGCCTGCCTTGTTTGTTCACGTGGTCTTAATGTGGAGGTTAGCCTTGTGCATCCACAGGTTTGAGCTCTGATATGCCTGTACTGAATTACATTGGTGTGGGTTCTGGGTTCATAGAGTATGTTATGGAAAAAGGGTGTGTGTGTGTGTGTGTGTGTGTTGAGAATCTCATTTAAAAAGTATAGTATCTTTAATGACTTTTTATAGACTGTCTTTGGTTTAAAAAAATCATCCCTTTCTACTCCTAACATGGTTTTAGTATAACCAGTGGTACCTTGTTTCTAGAGTCTTTTCCCTCCCCTTTTCACCTGCTTAAGATACTGTCTATTTTATGGTGATTAATCAAGCACCTACAGTGTATTTGTGCTGTATGAAAAAAAGAAAAAACCCAATTCCTGCCATAGACAGTTTATGCTCAAATCTTGATATTGACAACATAAGTCAGGGGTGGTGCAGATGTTGGGTAGGAGGCTTCTCAGAGTGTACAACTGAGAGATCATAAAACGTGAAATCATTCAATAGTTTATATTGACTTTGTAATTATGCAGTTGCGCAGTGCCTGAGGAGAGGGGTTTTATACATTTCTTATTGTAAAATTTTTAGTGAGCTGTGTTCAGTTTTTTTCAGAATTGTATTTAGTGATTTGGGTTTCTCCGGCTACCAGCTTCAGAACTGACCTGCAAGAAACTAGATCTGGTATATTTGTAAAGGTCATTTCAGAATGAAAATAAAGCTGTAGTATATGAAGTAGCTTGTGTAATTGTTTAGCTTTATAATGTGGACTTACGTCATTTACACTAGCAGAAGCTATTCGGCTTGCACTTTTAAGCTAGTACTGTATCACTGACCTATTTTAAATGATCTGGTGGGTTAAGTGGTATTGCTTTTTTTTGTTTGTTTGACACTAATGTGAAAATACAGAGGTTCAGTTTTTCTGAGTATATCTTTCATGAGGAGATCTCTACTTTAGTAACAAGTTAGCTAGATTTCAAGGGTAGTACACCTCTACCCAATATGACGCGAACCGATATAACACGAATTTGGATATAACGCGGTAACGCAGCACTCCGGGTGGGGGGGAACTGCGCACTCCGGAAGATCAAAGCAAGTTCAATATAACGCGGTTTCACCTATAACACGGTAAGATTTTTTTTTGGCTCCCGAGGACAGCGTTATATTGGGGGTAGAGGTGTATATCAATTTGGACATGTAGGATGCTGGGAGAATCTGCTTTTGTTGTCTGAGGGTTAGGGAATGTGAGAATATCCTACTATAATTAGAGTTGAGTAATTGCATATAAAGGGGAAAACTGTGTGTGTGTGTATATGTGTGTAATATATGTGTGTAATATATATGTGTATTTGTATATGTATATATGTATATGTATATGTATCACATACATACAGGAAGGTTCTTCCCCATTTAGAGCTAGAGGAGCTTATGTAGTGTTAGCCTCAGGAAGAGCTGGTGTTTTTCACCTGCTCTTCCTGAGGCTAACACTACATCCTTTAAACTCATGCAGCTAAACTTGGATAAACCTCAATAAACAAGAGAACATCTTTCATCCTTATTATCATGTTTTATATATGAATGTTTAATTGAAGAGTAGCGTGCAGACAACATATTCCTGAGACAGGGATAGAAATGTTTTAGGCGATTCCAAAACTGCATGCCAGAAATGACCTATGTTTATTTAGCACTCTATATATACTAGTGCCATAATATTCCTGTACAAAAAGCAAGCCTATTGTTCCCCTTATGTTAAATTTCTTTTGTAGGGGCAAAGAAGTGGCAACCTGCTGAGAAGATAATCTCTTCTGAAAACCTGCTTCTTTAGGTTAATATTACAGAACTTTTTCTAACCATTTACTTACTATATATATATATATATAAAGTAAGTTCATATTAACTTTATTGTATTGTAAGTCTAAATAACTTTTCATTATTAACACTGATGCTATTGTTTGTTTTGAAGTAACAAATTTTATACCTCTAAATATTTAATACAAATACAGTTTTTGTCTCAGATGCTGCAAATACTTGTGTACATGCTTAACTTTAAGTGAGTTCATGTCCGTAAAATTATTTATCTCCTTAAGCATTTGCAGGATCAAGTTCTGCAGTTTTGTAAAATTCAAATAAATTACCCTTATGGTAATGTTATTTTAAAAAAGAAAACCTTTGTAATTTAGTTCATTTAAAATTTTAATCTTCTAAATGAGCAGTAGTACAAATTTTCAATATATTTTTTTTGAGGCTTAATAAAACTGAGTGATTTAGGAGTACTTGTGGCACCTTAGAGACTAACTAACAAATGTATTTGAGCATAAGCTTTCATGGGCTACAGCCTACTTCATCGGATGCATAGGCTTCATAGGCTGTAGCCCACAAAAGCTTATGCTCAAATAAATTTGTTCGTCTCTAAGGTGCCACAAGTACTCCTGTTCTTTTTGCGGATACAGACTAACACGGCTGCTACTCTGAAACCTGAGTGATTTATATCACTCCACCCTGTTGGAGGACAATTGCAGAAGGAGTGAAACTCTTGAGGTAGCTGTGGTGCCAGCAGCTCAAACTCATTCGTACAAACAGCTTGCATTAGTTTCCTTGACACTTTCAGACACTCTTCCCTAAGGAGGTTTCCGACCAATAGTTTTCTCTCAGGAGAAGCACTCAGCTTTTAGCCATCTTAAGCTTTGCAAACTGCTGCAACCAGAGCTACATTCAGAGTTTCTGGAGCTCCTGCTTGCAGTTTTACTCCTAAATTTGGGAATTTGATTATTTTTGAGGGAAAGTGTGTTTAAAAGGAATATAGGAAAGAGTTTAGTAATGGGCTTGCTTCTTGTTGCTACAATGCAAAAAATGATTTAGTATTAAATTAACTTGCAGTTCTGAAGCCTCAAAAAAGTTTTCTCAATATAGTTGCAAAAACATCTAAATGCACCCTTGCTCTTATCTGTTCTCAATGTTTGAGAGGCTGCCAAAAAGTGTACTTTAAAAAATATGCTATAAGCCTTTAGAATTGAGGATGACTACTAACTTTCCTTGACAAGGAGATTTGAGTTCTTGTGTCAACAGTATTAGGACCTTGCTGTCAGCTGAGATGAAACCTGTCAGGCAGTTTTATTCTTTTCCAAACACTGAAAACTTCTTTTTAGTCTGTTGTTTCTAAATGAATATCTGAGGTGGTAACCAAGCTAGAGAGACATCATGTAGACAGGTAATCAAGTAGTATAAGAGTACAGATCTGCTTAACTTTTTTTCAGGCTGTAGATTTTATGGTTGAAAATGTATGGGCCTAGCATTCTATGATCTGCATACCTTCATTTGTTTGAATGTTGTACACAATAAGGTGGAAATATTTGACTTGGAACGTAGCTGAATCTTGCAGATGCAGAGGGCTTCTTGGAACTTTGGTTGCACTGTGCCTGGCTGGTTTTGATTAAGACAGTAAAAATCTGCTCCAAATGCTACACTTACTCAGAGGCATTGCTTATTTAAACCTATTTAGAGTTTGTGGTGAAAGGGGTGTTGTAAGACATTAATGTCTCAATGAATGCCGTGTCTGTCAAATCACATGGCAGGCCTAGTGTGAATTTTAGTGGTTAATGTAGGCAGCAGATTAAATCAGCAGAAAGATTGGACATTTACTGTATGTTAATGTGATTGTTAAAGGCTGACAGTACTGATAACATCACTATGGTTGTGTTCGACATCTACAGATATACTCATATTTAGGATTTCAGCTAAAGGTGGATGTTCTTTGCAACTTACATTTTAAAAAATCAAGCAAGCTGTTTTTTTTAAGCAGTAACTTTAATAACTCTCCTTCCTACACACTGTTTTTCTGGTTTGTTTTTTTTTGTTTATTCCTTCCAAGTTAGATCATTTCATAAAATACAAAATGGAATTTGTATCCCTGACTCCAACTAATTCCTCTTGTTTTTCAATCTTAGTGGATCGAGGGGTGCAGCTACAGTTAACTCAGTGAAGGAACCTTATTTAATTAGGGTTTCTTATAGATTTCTTGATGGGATCAGTTTACTATCATCATCTCTCTGGGTTCCCTATTCTTTCACTGTGATCAAATCTGTGAACATATCTGGGTTTCCTAAAGATTTACACTGGGAAAGGATTGGCACATGGATAATACGGTCGGTTGCAACCTTAATTCACAATAGGATGGCATCTGCTACCAGTAATGCACCTAGATTTCCTGTAATATAGCATTGCACTTGGATCCAGGTTACTGTTAATAACACTTCTTCTTTCTGGAGACATGCACTAGAATGGGATTGGCCTTCAGTGTACATGATTTTCAGTAAACTTATGTCGTGAAAAGATAAGCTCTTGTTCAGAGAAGTGATTTTTGGAGTTTGAGATCGGGACCAAATTACATAGCAATAACTCTTCCTCACCCATGTCATGTAGTGGCAAAAATGGCTGCTATGGTCCTCTCGTTCAGGACTCCACTTTTCCAGACTACAGTAGCCCTTTCAGGAGTCTGATTTGTCTTACATACCCCAAGTTTCACCTCCCTTGAAAACTACTTGCTTACAAAATCAGGCATAAAAATACAAAAATGTCACCGCACACCAGTACTGAAAAATTGCTGGCGTTCTCGTTTTTACCATATCATTCTAAAATAAATCGACTGGAATATAAATCTTGTACTTGCATTTTGGTGTATAGAGCAGTATAAACAAGTCACTGTCTGTATAAAATGTTAGTTTGTATTGACTTTGCTGGTGCTTTTTATGTCGCCTGTTGTAAAACTAGGCAAATATCTAGATGAGTTGAGAACTACTGCCCTAATTTGTCTGGTTTTTGAAATGTGCAGGTCTTCTATCTAGTGCAAGAATTAAATCTACTAGTCAGGGTAAAAAAACCACCTCTGCTATCATGCTATGCCTATCTACCTGTAGGCCATGGCTCCTGCATTTTAAAGATACAGAACAAATTGTGTGCTATTAATTGTAATTTCTTATCTTTTTGTTTTCTTAAAATGTACCTCAGTCATGTCTGAAATCTTTGTTTTGCATGCCCTTATCTGTTTTCTTTCTCTACTTTTTGTTCTCTACTTCCTTCTCTATTTTTTATTTCTCCTACTTCTCCCCTAAATCGATCTTTTTCTCTTCCTTACTTCTTTTCTAACTTGCACCTTTCTTTGAAGACAGGTTCCTGATCTTATTCTGTAAACTTAGCCAATTTATGGGTGATATAAAATAATTAAAAATAACCTCTCCCACAGACATCCGTTTGTGCATCCAGCCACTCTCACATCCCACTTCTGTTCATCCTGCCATCCAAACGTAAAATCCAAAGAACTCTATGAAGTTAAAGTTTCCCACTGTCTGTCAGCCATCCCTCCTCATCCACAAACCTCTGGCTATTGGAAAAGGGGAGAATGCTAGGATTGCTATTAGAATGCAGTTCCTGGCTCTTGCTCAGCGTCTTCATGTTTTTTGGTTCTTACTGGCAGTTTATCGGTTTAATGTTCTCTAACCTTTTTCTGTTCCACTGTTCCCACACTATAAATCCTGGGCTGTTGCAAGGCAGGTGTTTCCAATGTAGCCATCGTCAACCCTCTGATTTGGGTCCTTGTCCCCAGTAAATATCTCTTCAGCCCACCTCTTCAGCTATTCATAGCTTTCCCAAGATGTGAATTTGACCTGAATCTCGATACTTCCATTGCTACCTGCAGTTTTCACTCTGGGTTTGCAAAAGCGATGAATAGTAGCCGAGATACTGAAGGTGCGTGTGTTGATTCCAGAGGAGAACGTGTGTCAGGTATACATTTGGTTTCTATTTGGAAGGTTGTTTTTGCAATTATAAGAGCTTGAAATATATTATTTTAAAATGAAAGCATAGATTATGCATAAGCTGGTGGCATTTGTCTAAGAGAGATTCCTATTTGCCACAGACAGATGAATTTTTCAAGCTCTGGAAAAAGTGTGTTTCTCCACTTCAGCTCTCATGAAGCATCCTAAGATTTGTTATGGCGCTACTTCTCTCTCCTTGCTATTTCGTTGCAAATTGTAGGGTCTGGTTACACCCACCTAAGTAAATTGGTCATTTTAGGGGATCACATCTCTTCATTATATGTGCTTCCGGAACCAGTAACAGGAGTACTGTTTGCTTATATAGGCGCTTTAGTCCAATTATGTGAAGGCACTTTGCAAACATGAATGTAAGCCTCCTCACCCCTAAGAGTTAGGTTTGCAGTACTACAGTGATGAAAAACCTTAGGTTTGTGCTATCCTGATCTTGCACGGAGGGGAGGGGAGTTGCCCAGCATCACAGCATGAGTTAGTGGAAGAACTGGGAATAGCATCCAAGAATCCAGCTCTAAATCACGACCACGGAACAGATAGTAGATAATGTTTTCACCCCTCAGCTCACAGAGAGAGTGTCTTGTGCATCAGTCCAACAAAAGAAGGTTGACATGAGCTATTTAAATAGGTTGTCTGCACTGGCCATCCTGGCTGATGTAGACCTTTTCAGCATGTCCATACATAACATAACACTCCCTCCAACAGCTGCAGTACTAATGCATTCTGAGTACCTAACCCATAGTTTTCAGCAGGGGTTTAAAAAGCAGGATTTTGTAGGAATGGCAATACATGGCTGGAGAGGTGTTGTACCAAAAAAATTTTGAGATGTGAACTATATAACATTTTTCACTATATAAAATGTGTTTTGTCAAATTAAATGTTAGAAGTATTGCATAAACATGTTCTTTATTTGTTGAAACAAGAAAAGCCTTAAGTTTACATGCATTTCACTTTGTAAAGCAAACTTGGTATGCATAAAATTACAGAAGCTCCAGTAGGCCAAAATGAAGTACAGTAATTAGGAATATAGGAGATCACTGAAAGTTTGCAGGAGTATTGAGAGACTGTGCAAGCAGACCCAGTTGAGACGGCTGCATCAGCACGTTTAGAACTTGTCAACTCTAAACTTCTTTTCTTAAAAGCTTTCCACCAGTGGCTGCAGTTCCACAGGTGGTAGTGCTAGCATAGAGACATAGCCACCTATATCTTAACCCCCATGTTGGCTAGACCTGCTCTGAGCAGGGTTCAAATGGTTTAAAATGCTAGCAACAGATCTAAACTAAAACTCCAAACTGGTGTCATCTATATTGGTGGTGGCAATGGAAGGGGATTTTAAAAGAATTAATTGCAGGCAAAGCCTTTTTCTACACTATTACTATAGCGATGCAGAGTGGACTCAGTATCCGATTAATGATATCAAGTATCAGGGGGTAGCCGTGTTAGTCTGTATCTACAAAAACAACAAAGAGTCTGGTGGCACCTTAAAGACTAACAGATTTATTTGGGCATAAGCTTTCGTGAGTATAAACCTCACTTCTTCGGATGCATCCGAAGAAGTGAGGTTTATACTCACAAAAGCTTATGCCCAAATAAATCTGTTAGTCTTTAAGGTGCCACCAGACTCTTTGTTGTTTTCGATTAATGATAGTGAGTTACATTCCAAGTACATGTGGTTCCAACTGTGCATAAAACAGTTGTGCACCCATTGCAAGCAATTTTGCATGTGGATGTAAGGTGTGTGACGAGCTTATTGTACAAGGCTCTATTGGACAGGGGAGAACTTTTAGCACCATGATCTGTGGGCATATTTCAATATTCTAAAGCAATGTTTAAAAAATAAAGTTGGTTTTAAATGCACGCTTCCACAAAAGCTCAGAAAGAGCTTACTATTTTAGTGCAAACTTTTACCTTTTATTGCCCTCAGCAAATAATCAGAAATATTTAATTTATTAAAACATTTTAATTTATAAAACACCTGCAAATAGGCTAGCAGTGAGTCAAAATGTCTTAAAAAAGCAAAGTCTGATGGTTTTGTCAACCTAGGTGGGGTGAGTTGGGGGAGGGATAGCTCAGTGGTTTGAGCATTGGCCTGCTAAACTCAGGGTTGGGAGTTCAATCCTTGAGGGGGTCACTTAGGGATCTGGGGCAAAAATCAGCACTTGGTCCTGCTAGTGAAGGCAGGGGGCTGGACTCGATGACCTTTCAAGGTCCCTTCCAGTTCTAGGAGATAGGATATCTCCATTAATTATTAATTAATTTTTTTTAGTTAATGAGTTAAGACCAATGTTCAGGTGGAGTGAGTCCTCAACATAGAGGACTCACAGTAAAGATTTTGATTGAAGTTGTGATGATGGATCTCCTAAAAGATGCGTGGTATTGGAGCACATTACCTGGTAGAATGAATAATTTAGGATAATTGATAAAATGTTATAGTCAAACAACAAAACTCTTGTTAACATTTTAATTAAGGTGACTCCTAGGAGAGCATTTATAGAAAGCAAGTCCTTCCAAATGAAGCCACCCCCATTCTGGCCCACCATGTGTTGTTAAAGGCCTACCCATCTTAGGGCTGTCTACGTGGGGAAAGTACTGGGACTTTACAGCGCTGCAACTTTCTCGCTCAGGGGTGTGAAAACACCCCCCCCCCCCCCCCCCGAGCACAGCAAGTTTCAGCGCTGTAAAGAACCAGTATAGACAGTGCGCCGGCGCTGGGAGCTACGCCCCTTTTGGAGGTGGTATTTTTAGAGTGTACCGTGACTACACAAGCCACGTTAAAGCTCTTCAACATCAGCTTCATTCAGGAGCAGTCAGTGTTTGTGACACTTCACAAATGGTAAAGATCGATCGATGGCTTTGCTGTAAAAACAACTGAAAGGCAGAGACTTAAACCTGAAAAAGTTGCAACCTTCTTCTATGCTAGCACATAGTTGCTTTTAGTGTAGCACAAAATGAGCAAAATTTTTCTCAACCACTCATGGGTCTAAAGGTCATTTCATTGCTGCTTTATTTTTCCCCGATGGCCCATCTTTTGGTGAAATCTAAGGAATACTGTGTATTTGTATCCAGCTGCCATAAAAGTGTTGAGGAGGACTTTGATCAAAATATAGCATCTATTTTAAACAACAAGGGACTACAGAGAAGCACTAAACTTATATTGGAGGAGGTTTCAGTGGGACTTGACAAATTATAGCCTGATAACACTTCTTTCTCAGTCTCTGGAAATCTGGCTTGATCTAATTAATGGCAAAGAACTGGAACCCTACAAGAAGAAAAGAAGGTATGGACCTTCTTTATTATTTAGCTAACATGATTGATCCCAAAGACAAAGGTCATAGTTGGGGCCCAGAACAAGAAGAAGAGTCGGAAATGTGATTAGAACGAAATCTTAAATTCTCTACTTTTTTGCATTTAAAGTTGAAAATCCACATTTCTACCGCCAATCTGCTTTTGAAGGAGATTGTCATTGTTTGTTCCATCTAATAGTGGGAAATTGTAGAAGTAAAATCACAAGACAGGACAGTTGAATTCAGAATTTTTTCAATGTTTAGAAGACTTTCAGTCCTGTCCAATAAGCTCAACATCTGTTGAGTGTATTTTAACACACTTGGTTTGGTTTGGGTGAAACTTCATTATAGACTAGGTCAGTGGTTCAGAAATTTTTTACTGAAGTGACCCACTAACTGCATTTTCTTTTTTGTGATCCAGTATTCCATATATGCACCTTCTGCCCTGGCACTGCAACCCCAGGACAGAGGGCAGTTCCTCAGAGAGGGTGTTGTCGGAGTGCAAGTATGCCTTGCATTCACCCCGCACAGCAGTGGTTTCGGTCCCATGGAGCTGGGACTGGTTCCCCTCTCCGGATGATGTGACCTGAAGCACAGGATTGCAGTGCTACTCAAGTTTGGCCTAGTTGTCCCTCCATCATGACATTAGGTATAACTAATTAATAGACTGGGAATTTGATGATTACATTCAAATAAATTACTTACAGAATTGCAAACTTTTAATTTTGGACAACGAATGTGTCTTATGTTTGAGGAATAGATATACTTATGAAATGCAAGATATAGTATGTGTTTTTAATCTCATTTCATAAAACCTTTGTAGGTTTTATCTATTTCACTACTGTTTTCCATTATTTTGAGTTTCATGGAGGTTGTTTTGATGGGCTATTAATGTATGATTTTGCACTTTCTAATGTAAAAAGTTGTTCAGCTGTAATTAATGTTCATGATCACTACAGATGTGGTCTTATGATATTTTTTTGGGGGCGGGGGGTGTCAAAATCTGAGGTCAAGTAAAATGAAGCCTATTGGAAGTAGAGATTTTTATTGAATAACTTTAGTTCTTGCACTTTTTAAATTGTCATAGAAACTATTGCTAAGAAAATATTAAAGTTGCATGATTAATCACTCAAGTCATCAAATGCCAAAGTTGAGGTTACATGTGCAACTGTAACTCCACCTTCTTGTGTGGATGCATTATGATAGTCTTTAGTTATGATCCTCTGCTATTTCCCAAATACATTATATCAAATAAAATTGTAAAACTTTAGATACACAAGGCAGTATCTTGTATTTTTTTATTTTGGTATCTTTACACTATTTTATTTGCCAAAACGATCTAGTAATTTTAGACTTCTAAAATGTTTTGTATCTTTAGTGTATGTGTTTTAATAATTTAATCAGCAGCCATTTACTATACCTTTTCTTTCCAGACATCAGTCTTTAGGTGCCGTTTTGGAGATGAGGCAATTAGAGCGATAGATTAGTTGAAAAACTGGCTTGTCTATACTAGTGTATTTCACTAGGGCTTTGTTGTTGTTAATCTGTAATATGTTGTGTAAGAAAGTTTACTGTGTGCATGTCATAGAAATCAATTTAATCAATTCTCATGTTCAATATAGTTATGCACAGTACTAGAAAATGTACATGTTCATGTACTTAATATCATAATGTATATTATTGTAGCACCTAGGAGCCCTAGTCAGGGACTAGGACCTGTTGTGCTAGGAGCTGTACAAACACAGAACAAAAAGACAGCCTCTTTCCCAAAGACCTTACAGATGGATACTGGTCAGATTAAAGGTTGCGTGTGCAGCCATAATTGGCATTTCCTGATGTGTGTGGGGCAACCTTAAGATTCTCAATATTGTAATTGATGGAACTCCATGATTTTTAGAAGGAAAGAGATAGAGAAAATAAATTTTATAATGTGGCAGTATGACACCACTAGAACATCCTATCCTATCCACCTTGCAGGGTCCTACTAGGAGTTAGCTCTCTGCTCTGAACATGAGACTTTGCAGAGGAGAATTCCTTATCTGCAAATTGTAGGTGTGCAGCTTTTATCTTACAAGATTCATAAGGAAATGGTCATTCCTCAATCCCTGCACATTTCATAGGATACTTAGAGGTCTGTGTTGGAAACCTGCACCTTTTGTTTCCAGTGCTTTATGTGGAATACGTTATTTGTATTATGTTAGCATCTATATGCCCCAACCTGAAATCATGGCCCCATTGTGCTAGGCACTACCCCCCAACCCCCCCCCCCAAAGTAAGAGAGTCCCTTCCCCAAAGACCTTACAATCTAAATAGACAAGACAAAGACCTTCTCTGTACTGGGATTTCAGCCAGTGGCATAGCTACACCAGTACGGCCCCCTAGAATATACACAGTTTAGACTGGTGTAACACAATTTGCACTGGCTTATCTTTCTCTCTCCTGACTCTAACTCTCTACTGCCGAGAGTTGTTTGGGGAAAAAAATATTGCCAAAGGATGTAGAAAATATTTTTTTCACTCCTGCTCAAAACCAGCTAATGCATCTTTGCTAAAATAATAATAAATAATATAATTATTCACCCAGGGGTAGGGAACAAAAAAGCAGGCAGAATAGAGAGTTATGCAACTTCACTGTGACAGCCTCTCCCACTATAACCAGCACAATTGTTTGTTATGATTGGTTAAAATCAGTTGACTCTGCAGTTGGTATTAAATGGACTCAGGTTTGGTGCTTCTTTAAAAGCATAAATCTCTAAGCACAGATTTATAGTGGTCAAGGGCAGTTGCATTTTTTTTTCTCAAGAATCTTCCATTCTTTGCTTCCTGAAGGCAACTCAAGAAGCGAATTGAATTTACAGTCTAGTGGACTTTTTTATTTTTGAGACTTCTTGGCCAGTGCAGAAATTATAATCAAAATGCCATTGGGAAATGGCAGTTTCATTGCTGACTTTGTTAGACGACCTGCCATACAGTCTGTTTTTCAGGAGTTTGGATTAGTAGAGATGTACGCTAGTTGTTTAAATAGTAGTCTGATTCTACATGTGCACCTAGACTTTATGGTTAGAGTGAACCATGGTGACACTCAGACCTCAGTGGTTCAGGAGCCAAATTAGCGATCAACATTACCGAAAAGAGCCATGTAGAGTGAATTCATTGTTTTCTTTACTATTTATGTAAATATAATATAAAATGTTTATAGCAAAATGACTTACCAAGTATTCTACAATTGGTAGTAAAAGCATTCTGATTGGTTAATAATTAAATCAGTGTTTTAATATCCTGTGCTGCAAAGAGCTAAAGGAGACATATTAAAGAGCCACTTGTGGTTTGCGAGCCTCAGTCTGAGAATCACTGGGCTAGAACATATTTCAAGATAGGTTTTTCTATGTCTGTAGCCAAATTATCTAGGTGTATTATTGTGTTATCTAAAAATAACCCTAAAAGCAAAGAAAATTTTGTCTTTATCATATAGCAAAGACTATGGGATTATAATATTTTTAAGAACCCTGACAGAACATCCTCTTCAACTTTTTCATGTGAATTTAGTGCTTGCAAAAGATTCCAGATCCATAGATTTGGAGAGTCCCTTTAGTCACAGATCTGTAAGACATTGTCCCCCAATTCTTACCTGTAGGTACAGTATAAGATCCTGACCTAATTAATGGAGGAGGCCTCCTGGTTTGCCAGTCTTGTTTGTAGACTCCAGTTGCAGGACGCTGATGCACGGTATCTTTTTCTGAAATTGGAGATGTCCAGTCTGCTCCACTTTTCCATGGGAATATTAAATATTTGCAGGCAAATGGCCAGCTCCACATAGTGAATATGTTGCCTGCTAAATTGGTTATATAGGTGCCTGAGAGTTTTTAAGTATTGTCAAAAAGAAATAATGTGGAACCATTAGAGAGATGGCTGGAGATCTGAATCTTCACATTTGCTATTGTAAAGGTCCTAATGCAAATGTTAAATTCACCTAACAGTTTTGTGTGCTAAGTCTCTGGAGGCCTTTCAGTTTATTTAAGGACAATTGCAGAGTGTGATAGTTCAGTGTTCTAAAGATCAAATTTGGAATATTCAGACTCCCTGTTTCTACAATTTCAAATACCAGCAGATTGACTTAGTCCTTCATCCTTTTGAGAAGGGTAAATGTTTAACATGTTGAGGTCTTTTGGATGAGGCATATTTAAAAAAAAAAAAAAAAGGACATTAAATATATAACATTCCACTTTTTTAAAGAGGTTTCATTTGGTTTCTTTAGCCAAAACACACTCTACTGCCCCAATCATGGTGTATGCTGTATATTTGTAACCTGCTGCCCGCCACCCCAAGGTGCCTAATTCTTGCTAGTGGTTTAAGTATATCGCTCATGGGCAGGCGAACTTTTTGCCCTGAGGGCCGCATTGGGTTTGGTAAATTGTATGGAGGACTGGTTAGGGGAGGTGGTCATGGCCCAGCCCCCACTTCCTGTCTGCCCCCCCTCCAGACTCCTATCCCATCCAACCCCCCCGTTCCCTGATGGCCCCTCTGGGACCCCTGCCCCATCCACACACCCCCACTCCCTGTCCCTTGACTGCCCCCGGAACCCCTGCCGCCCCATCCAACCCCCCTTCCTTCCTGACTGCACCCTCTGGACCCCTGCTCCCATTCAACCCCTTGTTCCCCAGCCCCCTGACCACCACCCCAAACTTCCCTGCCCTCTATCCAACCCTCCTTGACCCCTTACCACGCTGCCTGGAGCACCGGTGGCTGGAGGCGCTACAGCTGTGCCGCCTGGCTGGAGCCGGGCCACCCTGCTGCCACCACAGAGCACCGGGTCAGGCCAGGCTCTGCAGCTGCGCTGCCCCAGGAGCTCACATCTCCGCCACCCAGAGCATTGTGCTGGTGGCGGAGCCAGCGAGCAAGCTGAGGCTGCAGAAGAGGGGGGACAGTGATGGAGAGGCTGGGGGCGAGGTTCCTGGGCCAGGAGCTCGGGAGCCGGGTAGGACTGTCCTGCGGGCCGTAGTTTGCCCACCTCTGATATAGTGTGTACAGTGCCCTGGGATGAAAGGCGATGTAGAAATGTAAGAGAATATCTTTGGACATGTATACTCTGGCTTTCTAGCATCTATCACTGTTTTGTCTGTTAAAAGCATCAGTAACAGGAATATACCCTTACTTTATCAAACTGAGGTGTACTCTCTGTCTCGCTATATATATGTGTGTATATATATTTATACATACCCACTAGAAAAATCGCAGCAATTTGGACTCTTTTGACATCTGACTTTAGGATGTGCAGAATAAATTATTAAAAAATATAATAGGAAGGAACTTTGGCTGAAAGGTGAATAGAAGTAACATTATTTTATAACATGCTTATCAGATGAAAGAGGAATGTGTAGGATGGCCATCTTTTCTTTTTTCTCTTCTCCTTTAACATTTTCTCTGAATTTAGTGTTCTCAAAAGATTTGACAGCCCTGGAGACGGAAGTCCTCTATCCTCAAGCTTCCTTATACTGCCCTGGCAAACTAGAGGTCAGGTGTGTTTAAGAGGATAGTTCAGACTTTCTTCTCGGTCAGTGCTTTGTCTCTCTGCCAAGATTCCAAAGAAGATAGCCAATTAGTGCCAGTTTTCCCGGTAGTTTTAATAAACATGCACATTTGTTCTCTGGGAATTGATTGAGACTGATCCATTTGAAATGGAGATGCCCTAATGTGTGGCCTTTCGTTTCACTAACATGCAAATTACCACCCTTTATGCTGTATCATTGAGTATCTAACCTCTTGAATGACTTGATGGGAAAGTCTTTTCTACGTACTATACAAACTTTTGGTGATACACTACGGTTCTGGAAAAACATTATCTCAGGTAATCATCTTGGAACAGTCTCTTGAATTCTGTTGTGATAATGGTCTTCCAGCAATAAGCATCTTGGCATGTTTATGCTATATTCCCAAAGTTGTGTCAAAAGCACAAAGTAAACTAACTGAAAAAGTAGAGTACTTTATTTTTCTCTACCCTTTCAGTTTTCATTATCTTAGGTGTTACTTATACCAATGGAAGGTAAAATTATAGAAATGATTAAGTTAACATGTCTCTTGAAATCTAGCAGGTAATAGGATAGGCTATCAGTTGTACAGACCATCTAGCACATACCACAATAGATCTGCAGAGACATCCACATTACAGACATGTCAGTACTTGGTTTAATGTTTCAATACTTTGCTTGAGAACGAAAATCCACAGACAAATCAGGAGACCCTACCTATGGATCTTCCAGATGGTAGAACTTAAGTTTAATTCTTGTTTTGCACTTGCACTTGTACTTTGGGGTTTTTATATGTAAAGTAGCTGAAAACCGTGATTAACTACATGCAGTGACACTTCATCACTAAACATTGACATGACACAACTTGTATCAAATATTGTTTCACTAATTACAAATGAGGTCTCCGGTGCATCTTTCTTTTATTTCAGGCCACTATCCTTCAAAGTTTCTAAGTATATTAAGGCTTTGGTATCTTTGGGTGTTCCTTGAAGTACCATGGCATGTACTGAAATACAAGTTTCCAGAAGCAGAAACTGGTTTGGGAGTTATTTTTTAATCAAGTGTTTGCATTTTCAAGTTCACAGTAAATCCTTGATAAAGAATACACTTCCCAATTCAGAGAAAAGTGGTCTCATCACTTCTTAAAGATTTTTTTAGTGCAAAACAGTAGTGAGAATTCATTCAGACTTCATTACTTTTACAACATATGATGCGGAACACACATAAGTTTGCTGGGTAGTGTAATTAAAACTAAATTACATTTGTGAAACAAAGTTCATCTTGTGCCACATTCTCCTTGTATTTTTATCATGCTAGTTCGCTAACTTGCTCATTCTGAAAATTCCGTGGGTAACCCAGTGATTAGTATGAATTAGCAAGGTTCTGTTGTATGTACTGAAAATAACTTGGAGCACTGTTTCTCATCCAGTGGGTCACAACCTCTTGGGAATCTGGGGGAAGTCATGAAAGACAATTGGGGGTTGCAAGGCACTGAAAATCTTGTTACGGTTTAAAGCAAAGAAAATCTCATTTCCCCCTTGTACACCCTTATCATTCAAGGTCAAGTGTTCTCTATCAATCTCTTGAAAAACACACAACATACATTACATGGGCTTATCACTGCTACACTTTTTACTCCTATAATAAATGTTAAGGCGATTGTGAAAATGTTCGACTTGGGTTAAGGGTTGCCTACTTGAAAAGGTTGAAAAACACTGACTTAGAGGTACTAGTCTGAGTTTGGATAGTTTTGTGATGCAATACAAGGTGAATTTGTTGCTGGTTGTTGAAAGCGGAGAAGTTGACCCACTAACTGGTTAGGAATTTGTTGGAGGTTTGGTCAAAGGGCAGAGGCTGGTCTGGTTTGGGGTCCATAATGTTCTGCCAGTGGTATCATTTTAATTCTTGTATTTGTGGCTATATATTGTGCATAGTGGACCTATAACAAATCAATAAAAACAATAGTGTCGTACTTCTGTTCCAAATGTATTTTCCTGCATGAATACTGGCTATTCTGCAGCTGAGGCACTGTATCTTAAACAATGTACATGGTTTATAGCTGCACATGAAGTTTTACCACCTGTAAACTCTGCAAATCCTGTTGCCCTGGGACTTGGTGCACCTACTAATCGCCAATATAACTAAAAAGAGTTAATGGGCCACTTTACCTTGAGCAGTCCCTTGAAATATGAGTTAAGTACTTATGCTAAACAATCTGTTCCGTCTTGTATTAAGCTGTGACACTCTGAGTAAGGCCATGTCTACGCTAGCAAGCTTACAGCACTACAGCTGTACTGATACAGCTGTGCCTCTGTAATACTGTTCGTTTAGCCGCCCTATGTCGATGGGAGAGAGCTCTCCTGTCGAGATGATAAACCACCTTAAACGAGCGCTGACATAGTGCTGTGCACACGAGTGCTTATGCTGGCAAAACTTATGTCACTCGGGTGTGTTCTTTCACACCTCTGAGGCCTTGGCTACACTTGCGGATTCACAGTGCTGCCGCGGCAGCGCTGTGAAGCGCAAGTGTAGTCGCAGCGCTGCAAGTACGCCACCTCTCCGAGGGGAATAGCTTGCAGCACTGCGAGCGAGCGTGCAGCGCTGCAGGCGCTGATTACACTGGTGCTTTACAGCGCTGCACTCGCTGCGCTCAGGGGGGATGTTTTTTCACACCCCTGAGTGCAGCAAGTGCAGCACTGTGAATTGCCAGCGTAGCCAAGGCCTGAGCAACATAAGTGGAAGTGTAGACATGGCCTAAGTTTCCCAGACCTGAAGAAGAGCGCTCTGGAAGCTCGAAAACGTCTCTCTCACCAGCAGAAGTTGGTCAAATAAGATATTACCTCACCTACCTTGTCTTTCTAATATCCTGAGATCCACACGGTTAGGTTACAACACTGCATAGTATAACTAAAAGATAATCACAATTCTCAACTGCTTCAGATTTCTAATGCACAGGTAAAGTGGGATTGCTTAATAGTGGAATGAAGAATAGGTAATAAGTCTTTTTAATTCTACTTTCCACTGGTGTGGATTGTGAATTGTGTCATTGTGTGGTTAAGAGGTTCTCAAGTGGCATAATGCTGTTAGGAGAGGCTACTTGCTTTAAAAGTCAGTGGAACCTGTTAAGATGACAAGATATAACTTGACCATATCCATTTCAAAACTTGTTGCTCTTTCTGTTTTTTTTAAATTGAAGCAGTAAGGAAAAGCCTATCTGTCAGTCTTTGCCTGAACCAAAAAATTCTTATTTGGGGAGAGTGGGGAAAGGTTTAAAAAAAAAATCTATTTTTACATTATCATGCTAGTGGTGAAATTTTCAGTAGGTCTCTTATTTAATGGAGTCATATCTGTAATCTGCATGTATCCCTTTAAAGTTGGCTGCTTGCATCAGCCATGGCTTTTTATTCTACATTGTAAGCAAAATTTAGATTGCTTACTTTATAAATTTCATAACAAGGAAGCAGTTTTGTAAGTTTTGGCTGTTCTGTGGGCCTGTATGTAAAACTAATTCCTAATGCTTGTGTACAGCTCTCTGAGCTGTGGCGCAAGTGAAGTATCTGCTCTTTTCTGTAAAATCAGTTTTGGCCTGGGTTTTTGTGACCTTTATTATTAAAGTTGGGGGCACTTCTTATTATGCCACGTTGGTGGAAGTGTGAAGTCCAACATAAATGAGGTTTAAAGTAGAAAATTAGTTTATTCTACTTCCAACTCTGGAATACTGTTTGCCAGCGTAAGACATTTTAATGACTAGTTTCTGAATCAAGGTAAGTACTGAGCTTAAAGACTAAGGCCTAGTCTACACTTAAAACTTGTACTATTATAGCTGCATCAGTAAGGGGTGTGAAAAAACACATCTGCTTGTGATATCTGTGCTGACACAACTATGCCAACAGAAGAGAGTTTCTGTCGGCATAGTTAATGTCATTTGCAGAGGTGCTAGTCCTGTACCACAGAACTCCTCTTTCTGTTGGCGTATACTGTGTCTACGCTAGGGGACTATGTTGGCATGGGCTCTGCAGTATAGACATAGCCTGAGAGTCGGTTGCTGGAGTCCCTTTCATTCTTCTTGGTGAGAATCAGTCCTCAGTTTTCAAATTTTTGTGATGGAAGTTGGAGAGCTCCTGCAAGGAGTGTAGAGAGTAGCACTTGAAAACTTCACTCATTCACTCTTCCTTATGGTGAGCACAGAGCTTTCCCAAGCAAATGCCACCAATTGAATGCAATCTAAACGTACTTTTTTAAAATGAAAGTTTCTAGCCTTCATGGTTGCAAAAATAATCTTTCAGGTGATAACTAAGTATAAACCCAGTGCGGTGCTGTCTTTCTATGTCCGCCGAGACCACTGCAGTGACTCTATATAAATGCTCGTAGGTTTGCAAAGCTACAGCAAAGTGAAAACAGACCAATATCTTTGGCAGTTAATCACTGCTGATATTGGGAACCCTATGAATAGCAGCGCAACTGGTAAGAATTAGGTCAATGTCACTCCTGCCCCGGAGAGCTTCCCCCAGTGCTGTAAGTGGTTGTGGAGTGACGTAGAATGCTTCATCTTCCTGTCTTCCATGGGAGCCACCAGAAGTCATCCAGCTCACTTGCATACCCTGTTTCCCCGAAAATAAGACAGTGTCTTATATTAATTTTTGCTCCCAAAGATGCGCTAGGTCTTATTTTCAGGGGGTGTCTTATTTTTCAGAAATGAAAAATGCCTTATTATCGGTGGATGCCTTATTATCGGGGAGGTCTTATTATCGGGGGGATGCCTTATATTACAACGAGAGGCAAAACTGTAAGTAGGCCTTATTTTCGGAGGATGTCTTATTTTCGGGGAAACAGGGTAGTAGGCACCTAGTTTTGCACAGTGTGTCAGTAGCTACACAACTGTGCGGTTCATGGAGAACCATGCTAAGCAGGAATAATTATATAATATTTTTCATCTATAGATCACAAAATGTGTTACAAATGGGATAAGCATTATCTCCATTTTACAGATGGGGAAATTTGGCATAGAGGTAGACTTGCCCAGGGTTACATGATGAGTCAGTGGCAGAGTTAAGAATAAAAGCCAGGTTTTCTCACTCTGTCTAGTCTCTGTTAACCACACTACTCTGAGGAGATGTAACTTAAAATCTATAGTTAGTATCACTCTATGGGTATGTCTATACTTACCTCCGGGTCCGGCGGTAAGCAGTCGATCTTCTGGGATCGATCCCGGAAGTGCTCGCCATCGACGCCGGTACTCCTGCTCCGTGAGAGGAGTACGCGGAGTCGACGGGGGAGCCTGCCTGCCGTGTCTGGACCCGCGGTAAGTTCGAACTAAGGTACTTCGACTTCAGCTATGTTATTCACGTAGCTGAAGTTGTGTATCTTAGTTCGAAGTGGGGGGTTAGTGTGGACCAGGCCTATGCATCGGACTCAGACAGGTCTTGATTTAAAGCAGCTGATATTGAATCAAAGTTAGAACAAATAATTGTTCGAGTTCATTGCTGGGTAGATTTTTCTATTTTTAGATGGCAGATAGCATGAAGAAATGTGGTTTTTCGTTAGAAGTAGCAAAGGCATTGTGTGAAATGCTGCTCCCACGTAGATGCTTCCTCCACCTACACATTTGTCTGCAAGTCAAGATTTGGTGCACTTTTGCTTCTGGGCTTCATGCCTTTAGCTCTTGTAACCTCACTTTTTAGGTTTTTCCAATGTAGTCTCGGAATACAAATTTCCTGCAAGTGCCTCATAACTATTCATTTTATATTCATAATAAAACTACTCCTCCTGAGTTTGAATTCAGATATACTTCCTTTAAAGAGAGCCTGTGTTTCTCCCATTTGCCATCTGATAGGAAAAGCATTCTTTCAGAGTCTGAACAATTCATCAAGATATGAGACACTCACTCTAAGAAAAATAGATCTTTTCTTGTCTGTCTTGTCGTCTTTGTATTTTCAGAATTAAGATTTGTATATTTTGTTAGAAATTGCTAGTAAAGGATATATATTAGCACTATTTTATTTCAAACTATTTAATCTTCTGATGCAATGCATTGTTTGTATTGAGAATCTATTAAGTGTCCCTCTCTTTACCATCTGTGTGGCAGTTAATGACATTTTGTTCGAAAGTTGTGGGTCCCTTGAGGGTTGCAAATATTATATTCAAAGTGAAACTAGGTTACTGTTTCTGCAAAGTGCAGTGGTTTAAGACCAAACAGCTTTTGATACGATTCAGAATGTGTCCTTTTGCTTTTGAAGTGGTAATACGTTCATGTAGAGTGGTTTTATTATATAGAATGTTCCTAAAATGAGCAGAGGTGAAACAATTCTAATAAATATGAAGACAAAAATTCCTCCATGTTGAATGAAAAGATAATTTTATTTTTTTGCTTGTTCATAGCAGCATGTTAAGCTATTTCAGGTGTTATACTATCAATGATTATACACACTTCTAGTTTTAGCCATGTTACTTAGATCTGTTCAATGAGCTTACGAAATAACTAGGTATGGTTTTCTATATGTCATAAACACTGTTTGCTAGGTTTTATGACTAATTTTTAAAATTCTGTTGAGGGGAGGGACGTAATGGTGGATTTCACACTGTGTTGTGCAGACCACTTTGTAAGTACCTCTTTGGGCCCTTGTTGCCTTGCAGTCTTTCATCTCCCTGCACTATCTGTAGAATGCTTGTTCTTTATTCTGCAGATCACTGATAGTCTGTACACCCTAGGAGAAGCACCACTGGTTTAATGAATTTGTTTACCATAAAAACTTTTCCTGAAGTCGTCCTTTTTCAAACACCTTAATTGAACTCTTTAAGGTTGCTGAATAGAAAAATGCAACATATACTTCCTTCTTTATATAAATTGTATTCAGCTGTGTCTGGAATGAAGTTATCATATTTGTGGTTTGGAGAATGTTTTTATTAGTAACTCACAGTGCTAAGTGGAAAGAAGTGTGTAATGTACAACTGTAATATAGTATTCTTCCTACCTAAGTCATATTTAGTTTTTTCTTATTGAAGTCAATTTAGTGCATGAGAATGGTGCTGAATTGTACCCAAAGGTGTTTTACTCTGTTGATGGGATGAGTATTGCATAGGAATAGCAGCATAAGTCTCACTACACAGTGTTGTTAAATCAAAGGTGCCTCAACTCTGAACTGGTGGAACAAGCTTTAGAGGTGGACAGTTATGTAATATTTCCATAGAAGATGTTTCTTCTTAACCCCAACAGTTTAGTGGTTGGCTTTTCTGGTCCTCCTAGCTCTCTGATTGCTGCTTCAGAGTCTTGTTTGGTGGTCTGTCATCCTCCCTTTTCCTTCCGATGGGCTAACCCCAGGCCTCCATCCTTGGTTCCCTCCTTCTGCACCCTCTCTAGGTACTGTTGTCTGCAGGCATGACTTTTTGACTGCCACATTTATGCTGATGGCTCGGATATACCTCTCTATCTCATCCATTCAATCCAAGTTCTTGGTTTGTCTTTCTAATTTTGCGCTGCTTGAAATGTTATTTCCTGAGTGAGGGAAAAAAAATTGAGGTTCTGATTACTAGTGGTAGAGATCACATGGTATTTTTTGCAGGAGGAAG
This sequence comes from Malaclemys terrapin pileata, assembly GCF_027887155.1. Classification (NCBI taxonomy): domain Eukaryota; kingdom Metazoa; phylum Chordata; order Testudines; family Emydidae; genus Malaclemys; species Malaclemys terrapin. The sequence continues at coordinate 10,557,006 of NC_071529.1, forward strand.
TAGGAGCATTAACCCTGGTATACTGGTCAAACTCCAACTTCGATAACTGCAGGTGAAATTTAGATGGATAGAAAGCATTATTGTTTGGCTACTAGATTGGGGAGTGAGTAATCGTGGGACAGGCCACAAGCTGAGATAGAAGAGAATAGGTTCCTTAAATAAAATGGAGATTGTATGAAGAATCTGTGCGGTGGAAACACAAACAACTGGACACACAATGTCTTCCAATCTAATTTACTGCTGCAAGATGAAAATGTTTACACTGAGACTTTTCATGTAATATGTACATTAGTAGAATGTCCTTTGGCACATAATCAATTCCAGTTTGCATGCTACCACAACCTGGAGGGTAGAAGAGGGAGGAGGCAGCTTAGAGATGCTTTCTCAGGTGCTCTACAGAACTTTCCTGTCTGGTTACCCATCTCATCCAGGCTGACACATGTACAGAATTTTTCATGGCCTTTTTGATCTGAGTTTCTCTTGTTCTGCTGTAACTTTCTTTGTAGCACAGTGAAATTGTCTCCTTGGTACTACTGGGAACCACAATGAGTTTGTTGACTTGCTTAAAGGTGACCTGCAAAAAGGAGAAAGAGGGTCTGTGCCTCTTTTTTGCTTCTTTATGATATATATAGAGAAGATTTGAAAAGATTCTGCTGTCCTCCCCATCAAAAATACTTTGTATTTATCTTTGATATATCAGGAATATTAAGTCTGCTATTCTCAGGTTTTACAGGAAACTTTGTTTGGGAATAGTCTCAGATGAGTATTGCAAGACTTCTCAGCCTTTAATTGTGTGCTGAATCTTTAACAAAGCTATATTGGAAGGAAAATCACTTCCTTCTCAAGTAATTAGATTTAATAACATGACATCTGCCATCCTATCAGTTCTCCACCTTTCCATAGACCATCAGGAAAACAGGGTAGAGCATACTTCAATTTGTATTGTAAAATATATATATAATATAAAAAAAAAACAGAAAACAAAATTTGGGAGGAGGAGCGTGTTTTAGGAGGACTATCATTCAGGATGCTTTTAGACATAAGTTAATTTAAAAAAAAAAAAAAAGGTGGTGGGCACCCTTTTTTTTCTTTGCACATGGCCTTTATTCCAGTTCTGTAGAACACCTGAGAGAGCATCTCTAAGCTGCCTCCTCCCTCTTCTACCCTCCAGGTTGTGGTAGCATGCAAACTGGAATTGATTATGTGCCAAAGGACATTCTACTAATGTACATATTGCATGAAAAGTCTCAGTGTAAACATTTTCATCTTGCTGCAGTAAATTAGATTGGAAGACATTGTGTGTCCAGTTGTTTGTGTTTCCACCGCACAGATTCTTCATACAATCTCCATTTTATTTAAGGAACCTATTCTCTTCTATCTCAGCTTGTGCCCTGTCCCACGATTACTACAAGCTATGGCTCTAGTACTATGGTCCAGTTTCATATTTTACAGTTTGATAGTCTCTTATCCCTCTTGGAGGGTCTGTTGAGATCTGCACAGTTGCCAGTAATCAGTGGAATTAAGACTTTTTTGATCGGCATTGTGAAGAATAGACCACTAAGCATAATGAATAATTAACAATTGGTATGGTAGATCCTGCTGTGCTCTGCCTAAATTGTACACATGGAAAGAAAACAAGGCGCTTGGGGGATAAATTTCTTCAATTATTTTTTAAGAAACTGACTTAATTTTCTCTGTTCTTCTTTGTAGATAAAATGTTTGGAGGTTGGTTGGCTGCTTTCTTCAGAAGAATATTTACTACAGCTCTGCTTTTGCCATAATACCAGAATTCTGTGGTCCATGCTTCAGTGCTAAACACCAGGAGAGAGTCATATTTTAGTCATACTGTCTAGATGGAACAGGCAACATCTTGAAAGCCCATCGTATTTCATAGCTGCTTATTTGATTTTTCTGGGCTCAAAGGTGCTCAATGAATCAGGGCCCCCCCAATGAATCAAACAGCCAATTCTTGCCAACAGCTGGTTGAAAACAGTGCCGTGCATGTAGCAGGGATGGCGCAAGAGGAAAGCCGTCGTGGTCAAGTGCCACCCACATTTTATCATGCTGCCAGTCAGGAACTTGATCTGTCCACCAAAGTGTACAAAAGAGAGTCAGGAAGCCCTTACTCTGTGTTGGTGGACAGCAAAATGAGTAAACCACATCTCCATGAAAGAGAGGAGCAGCCATATTTCAGGGAGAACAGGTCGGTGGGAGAGGTCCGGGCTGTGAAAGAAGATAGAGAGAACTCTGACAACTCTGAGGAGGAAGAGGAGGAGGAAGATGAAGTGACTTACAAAAGGGAGCAGATTATAGTGGAGGTAAACCTTAACAACCAAACATTAAATGTATCAAAAGGGGAGAAGGGTGTCCCCTCCCAGTCCAAAGAGACTGCTGTTCTTAAGACCAGCAGTGAGGAAGAGGAGGGTGACAGTGGGGAAGAGGCTACTGAAGACAGTAATGATGATGAGGAAAATGAGAGGCAGAAGAAAAAAGAGAAAAGAGTGGAAAAAGTTAGTGTTACCCAAAGGAGAACAAGGAGAGCTGCATCTGCTGCAGCAGCCACAACTTCCCCTTCACCCAGAACTACAAGGGGCCGTAGAAAGAGTGTGGAGCCCCCCAAGCGTAAGAAGAAAGCTGCAAAGGAGCCCAAGGCACCTGTGCAGAAATCAAAGTGTGAAGAAAAGGAGACTTTGACCTGTGAGAAGTGCCCCAGGGTGTTTAACACACGCTGGTACCTGGAGAAGCACATGAACGTCACTCACAGGCGTATGCAGATCTGCGACAAGTGTGGGAAGAAATTTGTTCTAGAAAGTGAGCTGTCCCTTCACCAGCAAACAGACTGTGAAAAAAACATTCAGGTAGGTTAGTTCACCTGCTTGCCAGATTTCCACACCTTTCTGTTGTGCCCTGGATACAGCTAGTGGACACCTCAGAGAGGGAATTTTTTTTGTGGAGACAAAGTCCTGACCGAGATCTACCTCTACCTGTCAGCACTTCTTGGTGTCTGTCAAAGGAAATAACTTGTAGGACCAGGGGGTGCCCCGTGTGCTGTTTTAGCACAGTTCTTGCTAGGATTAATCTACACTGTGGGAAGATGCCAGACTACTTTTTAACAAATGCCAGATACAAGAATAATGGGTTGAAAACGTGTCTGCAGTGCACCACTTTGTACAAAATAGGACCTGATTTTTCAGAGGTGCTGACCCACCTGCAGCTTCCGGTAGCTTTAGTCAAAGTTTTGAATGTTCGGCACCCTTGAAAATCAGGCACATAATTTATAAAGGTAAGAATTTCAGGGGAGAACAAAATGGTGACAAGTGTCAGGGAATCAGCAATGTGTAGAATGTTGGCTGAGACACAAGTGACCTAGAAAAATTGTAACACCTTCAAGATGTGAAAAGTGTCAATATGTCATCTTTGCTTTCTGGGTCACATTAAGATGATTAATAAGTCAAGAGAATTTGATTTACAATGGTGTTTATATACACGTACATAGGTGTGTGGAAATCCTTCTAATGCAAAAGATGTTCATAAATCTGCCCATTTCTGCAGTGCTGCAAAATCTGAATAAATAATAGATTAGCCTTTTGAATTTGCTGTTAGTAGGGATATTTCTGTTGGTCTGCATCTCACCAGGAGGTTTGCCACTTTTAGTTATACACACAACAGTGGAAATCTTTGCCATGAAAGAATCATTTTAAATAATTTAAATTATGGAATACAATTTCTGAGCTTTTGACTTATCTGTGGCTTCCTCTCTGCTCATAGGCACATGTTATCTCATAACCATGGGCGTTATTGTTTTATCTGGTGATTTAGTCTTTGTTAAAGAAAACTTAACACAGTGCTGCATCCTAGTGGTGAAATAGGCCCACTGCCCCAGGGTAAAGCTGCTTGAATTCAATTTTAATGTAGTTATAACATTAAAAGGCAGAAGGGTAGTAAATTATTCCCATCCAATGAGTATCACCAAAAGAGGGCACTTTTTTAAAAAGAATACTTACATTTGGCTGAAACGTGACATAAGAGCGGCCATACTGGGTCAGACCAAAGGTCCATCTAGCCCAGTATCCTGTCTTCCGACAGTGGCCAATGCCGGGTGCCCCTTAGGGAATGAACAGGTAATTATCAAGTGATCCATCCCCTGTTGCTCATACCCAGCTTCTGGCAAACAAAGGCTAGGGACACCATCCCTGCCTATCCTGGCTAATAGTCATTGATGGACCTATCCTCCATTTTATCTAGTTCTTTTTTGAACCCTGTTATTATTATTACCTAGCTCTTACTGAGCACTTCAGTAGATCTCCAAGCACTTTACAAAAAAGATCAGCATCATTGTCTCCATTTTACATATGAGGAAACTGAGGCAGAGAGCGGTGAAGTGACTTGACCAAGATCACTTAGCAGGCCAGTGTCAGTCAGAAATAAAACCCAGGTTTCCTGGAACCCAATCCAGTGTTCTGTCCATTAGGCCACACTGGGCTTTAAAAATTGAGATAACAATGGGTTAGGCTTTGGACCACACAAATTCCAGAATGGTTTTCACGCTCGAGTTTAGATCGTATCTACACTTAGGAGTAGCCCTGGCTCCACCACTGGTGGCTAGCATGTGGTGTAGCTACACTGGTGCTGACTCTTAAATATAGGCAAGGCAAGTTTGGATTTGCCCCAGTACAAACATGGGTAAACCTCAGTTGGTGCAAACCCACCTGTATGTCCTCGTCTACAAGTAAGGGTCCGGACTACACTGATTGGTGGCCATTCCTGGCTGAGTCGGAACCATTTCCAAGAGCAGACCAAGCTTGAGAATGGATACAAAGTAGATCCTGGAGCTAGAATTGCAATAAAACAATTGGGCATGACCTGTTAATGGCAAGTCAATGTACATAACAAAATATCTAGGAGACAGCCATGTAATGAAGTGGCCTAGTATAAAGCCATTTTATACCTGGGCATTTTGGTGTTAAAAAGAAATAATAAAAAAAAAAAAAATCCAGCAGTTACATTTGGTGTTAACATCAGTTGAAGACCTAGTGTAGGCAAGACAGCAGCAGCTTCTGGTATTTTTACCACTGTCAAATAAACCTGTTTCTCAACAAGTTTAACTGCCATGGTAATAAAAGCTTTGTAGCCCACTGGAGCCTTGCTTACACTAAGATTTTTATGATGCGAACACCAGGTGCAGTTGAACCGGTGACAGCACCAGTAGGATTTTTTCTAAAATTCCTCCAAGCAGACAATAGTCTAGGAGAAGTTAGACCTATCGGTTTACCTGTAATAGATCAGAAAGAAAAAAGCCCATAAATATATCTGCATAAAATTAATTTAAGGCATCTGTAGCGTCAATTAGTGCTTATTAAGACTATGGATGCACTATAATTGCCCCTTATGTCATCTAAGTAGCAATGTAAATATCATTGCCATTGATTGTGTGTGCGCGCGTGTACAAATTATAAACCTTCTGCTGCATCCTCGTGCCTATCAATGAATTGAAAAAATCCTTGTACTTCTTAAATGAAACATTTCTAAAGCTTGTAGTGTAGCAGAGGCCGCTTAAGTATACATTTAAAGGATGGTATTGTCATTTAGGTGACTCAGCTCACAGCAAATAATCTTTTAGAACTGTCAGTGGGATTTTATAAGTAGCTAATGTATGATATGTAAGGGACTTCTGGGGACATTGAACAGAAGTATTTGTCAGGACACTTACCACGCTTGAAAGGCATCACTGGTACAATAAATTAGTCTTTTGACCATTGTTAGTATGTAGTATATTGAGTAAAAATGGAATAAAAGCTTAAGTCACATATTCAAATGACTGAGGCACTTAGGAGCCTAAATCTCATTGAAAGTCCACTCCTAAGTGTCTGAGTCACTTATGAAATGAGAATTAAGCTCCTATATTTTTAAGTGCTCATGAAAATTTTATCCTATACCTATTTCAAATTCAGCAAAATTTTATCTTTGCCTCTATATAATAATACATTCATCATAATATAATATGTAAACTATAGGACCAGGGGCTAGTAGGTGCTATTATGCAGCCACATAAATGGCTGCATCTTGTGCTCCAGAATCTAAGCGTTCATTTAAAAGTCTCGCCCTTATTGGTTACACAGAGAACTTTTTAAATGTGAGCCAAACGTAAGGCCTTGTCTCTGCTGGTTTTTAGCCACTGGTGTAGCTATAGCAGTGCCAAATTCCTAACGTAGACATGACTTATGTTAGTGCAAGGCATTTTGCACTACTGTACCCTAGTCCAGGGTAAGTCAGCCCACTTATAAGACCTGCTTTATTCCAGTGCAGAATATCTGTGTTTGGGAGTTTGCGATGGTTTTGCTATATTGGTGTAGCTACACTAATGCAAAAGTCTCTCATGTAGGCAATCCCTTAGGCACTTCTGCCTCTGCCCAAAGGGGAGAGGGAAAGAGGAGAATGTATTCCCTCTCCAGTATCAAATGCTTCAGGATCCAAAAACTGTCTCCCAAAACTTCATGGGTGCCTGACTATCTTCTTCAGATTCTCCTTGTAAGCATCTATTATGCAGTTATACCTTGTCAGTTCTAAAACTTGCAGCATGTTAAAAATGAAAATTTGGGAGCAGCTTTTTAAAAAATGAATTTGATTGGAAAGGCAGTGAAGAGGTGGGGGCAGAGTTGCGTAATATAGTTCTAATATGCCAAGTAAGACATGGAGCCTTGTCTAGAACAAATCCCATGTGGCTTGATTACATAAGTGCCAGTTGGACTGATGATAATGGCTCTTCTGTCATGTATAAACCTAAATATAGCTCTATATGATGGATTGTAGCCATTCCAAAAGAGCCTTTGTGTTCTGTTGGATAAGTACCTTTTCAAAATTAGTGCCTTTACAAAGGCTTTTATTGTTCTGTTAGGCTGTATCCAGACATTAAATCGGTGTATCCAGATTACTTGCTGTTGATTGCTCATGGAAATGCTAGATTTCCAATTCCCAATGGCTGACTTTGTGTTAAATCAAATGATCACTTTTTAGCACTGCTTTACTCTCCAGGGTTTTTCCACCATCGACTGCAGTTTGTTCCTGACATCTCCGAGTAGGTCCTTTGAAAGGAGAAGGATCTTTCCTGGTGGCAGTGTGGTATGCAAACTCCCAGGCCAGCAAAGGTTGGGTGCTCTGTGAAGGCAGTATGACTTGCCCGTGATGGAGGAGGAACACCTCATGTTGACAGGAGTGGCACTGACTGTCTCCTTAGAAAACTGCATCCAGCTCACTTTGACGGGAGCGGGATGAATGACAGCCAGAAAAGATTAAAATTTCTAGAGAACTCCTTCCCTTTCCTTTCAAAGATAAAAAAATGTTTGATATCTTCATATATTGCTCCATTAAGTTTCACAACTGTTATTCTGAAATGTATAAAATTGTACAAAGATTTTTAAAAATTGTTTATCATTAATATTCTTTTGAAAATGGGGGTGTATGTGAGATGCTTATCCTTGATCCTGTCGGGAGATTTCATGGTAATGCTGGGGTTGGGGTTTGAATTGAGAGGTCATGTGCTGCATATTTCCCCATATAAAATGGTCTTGAAGGCAAGGCAAACAGTGTCATTGTACAAGCCAGGGAGACAACTCAGGACTATCTGGCATCCAGCTGTCTGGATTAGGTAGTTAGTGAAAATGACTTTAGTGTGTCTTTACTCCTTACTTATCCACCTCATAAAACCACCTGCTCAATAAAGGATCAAGATTAGAATAGCAGTGTCCAGAAGTGCAACAGGTCAGTGTCTAGTGCCTTCTGACCTTACAATCTGCAGGGCCCTAGAGTTCCAGAAACCGAGACATCTGGCCATGTATTGCTGTCTCCTTTGGGCTTGTTGCTGGAGTTTGAGCTCTGGCATTAAGATGTTTCTTCCTATGTAGTCCTGCTGCCAAGAGAAGTAGAGACATTCCAAGAGTTATGCAAAGCTTGCAAGTTTTCTTGCTTTTTGGCACTAAACAAGGACACTGATATGGACATTCTAAACCTCTCCTCCCAATACTAGAATCCAACTGGACAGTCCAACCTAACTTGAGCTGACACTATAGCTATCACTGGGTTTTGGAAACCGGATACTGTAGTGTAGTTGCTGCACTGCTCTTGAGATGTCAGCAGATGGCACCAAACTGCAAGTGTGTTAACCTCTGTTCCCTCATTCCACTATTCTTTGGTCTGTACTCTTTGTAAGTGTATCTACATTTTCCAGATTCTTAAAAACAATGAATTTGGGCTGAAGTCCATGTTGGGATTCTGACTTCCTTCCTTGTTTTGGGAACATTCTTCCTTGAGCAAGTTGGTATGTGCCTTATCTCTCCTGACTTGTGGCTTTGAAACTCTTTGTGAATTAAGCTTGCTTGTTTGTCCCATTCATTCAGTGTGTTTCCTGTAAGAAATCGTTCAAGAAGCTCTGGTCTCTCCATGAACACATCAAGATTGTTCATGGATATGCAGAAAAAAAGTTCTCCTGTGAGATCTGCGAAAAGAAGTTCTACACAATGGCCCATGTGCGGAAGCACATGGTTGGTGAGTTCTTGCTGCTTATGTTTGCTGATCCTGATACCTTGTTGTCTTCCTGGTCCTTAACTGTTTTTAATATCTAATCTCTAACGCAAGTAACCTAACTTCCTTAGCTTAATCTGTTGTTAGAGGGAAACTAAGAATGTACATTCGTAGTACCGGGAACACCAGATAGTATTCACCTGTACAGTACCAGTCTTTCTCTCAGGGCTCCAGAATGAGAGATTTTGAGTGAAGTAATGTGTTTGTGTTGCATTTTTAGTAACCTTTTTTCATAATGTAATATATATGTTGCAGCACATACAAAGGATATGCCATTTACATGTGAAACCTGTGGAAAATCGTTCAAACGCAGTATGTCGCTCAAAGTGCATTCCCTACAGCATTCTGGAGAGAAACCTTTCAGATGTGAGGTGAGGCAGCCACTTTTTGAAGTGTTGACATAGTATGAGGCATATGAATCTAGTACCCACCAATGTGAAGCTACAAATGTGAAAATGTCTTATCTATGCAATGAGGTGCAGTTGTATTAAAGCATGGGAAAAAATGTATTCTCTGGGGAGAGCAGAGCATAAGTGCAGGTAGGAGTAATGCAAAACTGTCAAGAATCTGGTTTGGTTCAGTGCTGCAGTGGAAGTAGCCAATTACTGTATGTCGTTTTCCTTTGCTGGGAATACTAAGGGGGCAGAAAAGGGGTATTGGTTTTGGGGGCGAGAGGGTAAGAAGCTCTCCCTTTCTTTCCAAAACCAGGAATGAAGGAGGGTAGGAAGAAACCTTTAGACCAATTATCCAGATCTCTCTTCTTAGCATCTTCAGGAAAAATGGAGGAAAACAGTTTGCCATCGCTTTCATCAGTGTTTGGGAGGATGAAGAAACAAAGCATCCCTTTCTGTCCTAGCTCGGGGGGAGGGGAGTGTAATTCTAAATTTACGAGGCACCTACATGCCAAACTACAGTAGGACTTAATAGAATCCAGAGACAGTGCTGTTGGAAGAGCCCATTGTTTTCCCTCTTCAGCAGTGCAAGGAATACCCTGGGCTTTCTAATGAGACAACCTGTTAGTGAGTGAAATGGAGAGTCATTTTTCATATTACTTGTGGCCATTAGGTATCCGAGGAGCAGTTTCAAAGCCCTGATTTTTTATAAATCTCTTTAAGGCTGTACCTCCTGGGTACACAAGATAATGCTCCTAATAATGGATCCCCCTCCCCCCCGCCCAAAAAAGTGTGGGTATCAATAGTGTGTGTGTTTCATATATGCATTTTTAACTGGATGGCCTACTGTTGTTAAATCCTCTCTAGACTATGTTTTCTTGGTGCATGAGGGGTCTACTTGTGTACTGCTTTGGGGTGGTCTTCTGGATTTCTATATATGCTTCCTTACCGGAGATGACTGAAAGTCAAGGTCTGTGTCTGTTGCAGAACTGTGATGAAAGGTTTCAGTACAAGTACCAGCTGCGTTCCCACATGAGCATCCACATTGGGCACAAACAGTTTATGTGCCAGTGGTGTGGCAAAGACTTCAACATGAAACAGTACTTCGATGAGCACATGAAAACACACACTGGTAAGAACATATCTAAGAAAAGTGCACACACCTCTAGGGCATAAACATGCCAAGTCTTCCATGTGCATCAGTCCCACCAAACTTATGCCTAAAGTCAGATTCAACCCAGATCCAGCCAGTAACTTAGTGACACCTAACCTCCTCTCCCACTGCCCTGTATGCAGTATTTCAACTGCAAAAATGAGTGGTTGTGCATGTTTCTCTTCATGTTACTGTGGTTTGAAGAAGCCCATTACCCAGCCTTTTTAGAATTCTCCTTATGCACCAGACCTTGACGGTGGGAGAGGAGCTCACGAAGATTGAGGGTTTTTTTGGGAAAGCAGTTCGGTTGTGTTTTTATTTTGGCCATAAGTAGGGAAGAGTGCAGTCTGTGGAATATACAACTCATTGACCACTTATAGCTGAAGTAAATTATGTTAGCAGAAGCTTTCAGCCTAACTGGCTGCTGTGTTTTATCTTATAGGAGAGAAGCCTTTTATCTGTGAAATCTGTGGCAAAAGCTTCACCAGCCGCCCAAACATGAAGAGACACCGCAGAACTCACACAGGGGAGAAGCCTTACCCATGTGATGTGTGTGGCCAGCGATTTCGCTTCTCCAACATGCTCAAGGCGCACAAGGAGAAGTGCTTCCGGGTCACAAGCCCCGTTAATGTGCCACCTGCTGTTCAGATCCCACTTACCACAACTTCTCCTGCTACTGCAGTCCTTTCTGTAGCAAACACACCCACCACCCCAACTCCACCCATCAACCTGAACCCAGTGAACACTCTCCCTCCACGTCCCATCCCCCATCCATATTCACACCTTCATCTCCATCCTCACCCTCACCCACACCATCCACACCATCTCCCAGTCCCCCCAGTCCCTCATTTACCCCCACCTCCAGCCCTTTTTAAGAGTGAGCCTTTAAATCACAGAGGCCAGAGTGAGGACAACTTTCTGCGACACCTGGCAGAAAAAAACATTTCAGCACAACACCACTAACACCTTTGCCTCCTGCCAGCTGTTTTTCCTGTTTTATGCACATGGAAACGTGCCCTCCTGGAAATTGCAGAGGGAGAGCTAGTGAAGATCTTTCAGATCTCTTTGTCCCCACTTGGAAGATCCTGGTACTCTCATGAATCAGTTAACGAACAAGAAAATTCCATTGGATCAGCAGTGATCATTTGAACCAGGGGAACCAAAGGGACTGAAACCCAATTTGCTTGCGTTCTACTGGTGACTTTTATAAATTTCAAATACTGAGACTTGTGGAATTTTATAATTTCATATCAGCTGATGAGGTATGCTTGCTTTTATATCCTGGACTTCTCCTCAAAGAGGGGATAGGCCTGGTTTCCTTTGTACTAATCGGAAAGGCTGTGAGATTAATACAGAGCATTAATTGTATCACTGTGTATCGTAATGAATTCTTTTCAGCTTTTGGTGCTGGCTACGGAGTGAGCCAGCCACGTATCACAGTATATCAAGCATTATAGAGAAAGACAAAAAAATTTGTTTGTGTAGCTCTCCTAACGCACTCTTTATTTTACTACAGAAATTATTTTAGAGTTTTTTGTATAGACCTATTTAGTAGTCTGTTTCTAAAATGAAATGTATTTCAATAAGCGGTGTAATTTTTTCAGTGTAGCTGGACCTATGTTGTATAATAGATAAAATTTTATAATCATCAAAATGTGATTCTAAAAAGATGCAAATAGCTTCTATAGTTAAAGTTATTCTTACATCCATACAACTTAAACGGTGCTTCAGAGAAGAGAGGGACCCAAGAGGTCTCTGGCAAGGCTGCCTGAGAAGTGGTGTTGATTTCAGAACTTTTATGTAATTTATTTAGTAGTTTTTAAACCTTACCTTTCCCCTTCCACAGTGTCTCTTAGGCTTATTGAACAAAGACATTGAGATACCACGCTCCTGCTCTACAGGTTTCACTTAGTTCAGTTGGATGGAAGTGTGGAATGGGTTGGGTTAGAAAGGGACACATCTATTGGGTGAAGAAACTCAGCAGCTCATGAGTTATGAAGTCACAGGTGAGTGAGAGATCTGACTTAGGAGATGGGAAATAAACTATCTCAAGTCAGCCAAGCATATCTTCTTTTATATAGGAAGGCCTGGTTTTAATGTTTGTTTATGGTATGATTTTAATTTTGGGATCATATCAAATGCTGCTCGTTCAGATTGCTTTTTTAAAATTCCTGGACTTAGGAGAGGAGAATTAAGTTAGTTTCACAAATGTGGTGTTTGGTTGATTGTAAGAATGAGAAGAGGAGAAATTTGAATGGGAAAATGGTGTTTAAGTAGACACATTGCTGAGAAAATGCAGTATGTATCCACAGTATGGAGCTCTGTCCCATAACCATGACACATTCAGACAATATGGGATGATATTGAGGGGTTCATAGTCCAATTTTTTGGGCAAATCTAAGTTTGACAGTTATAGGTTAGAAACCTTTGAATTTAGACAAGTCACTGTTTCATAATCTTGTGAGGCACTGAGTGAGTGGCAAATGACAAGTTTGGTGCAGAGGTGGTGGGCTGGAAGGCCAAATGTATCTGTTTTAATCAGTGAGTGGTTATTTTTTCAGGTTTGTGTTTTTGTTTAAATGACATTGAATATAGCAGCATTATGCAATTTAGGTAATTGTTGCCACCCTCAATGAAGAGTCAGAGGCCCAGAGCCATTGTACTGTAAGTTTCAAAAATGTTTCCTACTATTTTGTGCTGCTTGGTCAATTGAATCCCACCCAAACTCCATCTCCAAAGACCCCAATAGACAGATTAACTAAAATGGCAATGAACTGGGCTCTTGCGGCTGATAGGTATCTTCAAAGTAGCAGAAATGGTGGGAATCCTTCCTAGCATTATTTCTTCAAGTTTAATGCTGTTAATCACTATTTTTATTTTTTAAACACCACATTCTGTCTTTTGGGAATTAGCTCCTTAGTTGGTATTTTACAAAGTTTCTGCCATCTAATCATCAATGCTTTCTTTTTTCATAGGAAATTTTAGGAACAGGAATTTAGGCCCTTTTGGCCCAACATACTCATTTTTGACCGAACTGAAAATCCCCTCCCCTCCCCCCATTTCTGAAGAATACAAGAATGTGGGTTTTTTTAAATGTTTCTCTATAATATTTATATACACCCTTTATCTCATAGGTGATAAAGCCAGTTATGAAGGTGAATTTACACTCATGATTATGACTGTTGTATTTACTGTGGCTGGTCCGCCCAGGAAAGTTCTATGCATTCCATGTCACATTTACAACCTACGTTTCTGTTGTGCCACGATTTTATGGTCAGGCCTGTTATTAAATGATTTTTAAATGCTAAAACAAAATCTTGGTAAATGAATTGTAATCCAGTTTTGCAAAATGATTTTCTTCTCAATAAATTTACAGTATTAGGCTGCTATTCAAAATTCTAGAATCTGAGACAGTTTTTCTCTTCTATGGTACACAGTACTTGTACATCTTGGATATCAGCTGATTTTGCCTCTGAGATCTAGAAACTTCTACCATTCTGCGGAAGAAAGTAAAATTGGGCTAGGAAAAATTAACTTAATAGTCGTATGTTTAATAGAATGTCATGGTACAAAATTATTGGAGACAAATTCTCTGTAATCATTTGGGGAAAACTTAAAATGGACTCTGACATGCTTGTCTAAAAGTGCTTCAATATTGTACCATAAAACTACAAACTGCAGTAACAGAGGGTAGGTGAAAATTCAGAGGAGAGATTTGCCATGGCTACTGGCATATGCTTAACATGGCATATGCCCTAAATTTATATTAACATGGGCTTCACATGGGCTTCATTTACTGGGTTCACACAATACTGGAAAATGTGACAAGCACTTGTCTAACACTTTACCATTGTCCTTGAAGGGGGAAAAAATATGCATGAGTTTTGTATTAGCTTTATTGTGTGTGTGTTTTATTTGTCTAAAGAGTGTTTTGTTCCTGACACTAGTATGTTTGTTACTCAATTTTCTAGTGACAGCAAAGTATTAAAATATAACAAAGTTCCAGCCTAGAGAAAATTCCAGCCCAGATGCTAGTCCAGGAGTGAAAATGATTTGATACTTTTTGAGTTAAAAAACGATATAACAAACATGGAAATGTGGATTTACAAGATGCTTTCTCTTTATTTGTAGAGCTCTGACTCATTTCCAAATTTGGAAGCTTTTAGCCAGTGTAGGCTAGTTGATTTGCCTGTTTAAAGCTTATTTTTACCTACTTTGCCTTTTAAAATAGGTGTGGCAGTGCTTAGTCTCTCCAAGGAGCAGATTCTCAGTTGGTGTATATCCCATAGCTCTGAAGTAAATGCAGCAAAGGCAATTTACGCTAACTGAGGATTTGCCTCCAAGTTTTGCACGCTTCTGTCATCTGGACTCTGCTGTTGAAGTCCGACACACTGAATTCTGGATGGTCCAAAATTTTCTAGAACCTAAATCAGTTTTTATTTTTTAAACTCTTAAAACGCATTTTTTAAAGCAACTAGTGTTTGTCAGTTTTGTCACACACAAAGTTAACTTACAGTTAGGGGTCCGACAACAGCGGCAGTGGGACAGCTACCCTTTTTTCTTTCTTTCGGTGATTTAGTGCTTATGGTAAATACAAAACTGCTAGTCTTGGTGACAAAAGTCATTTATTTTCAGAAAGGGCAGTGGCAATACAAGCTTCCCTACATTGTGTGTATCTCAAATTGACCTGAAAGGAAACCGCCTTTCAAGATGAGAGAGCAGTTCTGTGTCTGCCTGACTACACAATTGTCGTCTTGGCTGATGCTAAATGTTACTATTGTTAGCAGTATCAGTCTGATTCTTAATGGATAGATGTCTACTTAAAAAATCACCATTACAACAAATACTAACGCTGCTTATGAATCATTAAACAGCTGTTGGGGTATAATGATTTTAGATTTAGTATCTTGAGCCAGATTCAAGCCTGAGCCCTAAAGGGGGAAAGCCTCTCGTCAGTCAAATCCACAGTAGGTGGGATTCTTCTGTTTTCCTCGAGCTTCCTACGTCTCTCATTGTTGCACCTTACCCTGAACTGTGAATTTCTTTGGTCTTGTAATCTGTTGATCTTGTAATGATTATTGGTGGTGGTTGCTCTTTGATGGAGGAAGGGAGGAGGTAAAACTGAAGTTATGCCAGCTGATACACAAGCACTTCCATATGTCATTTTCACTTCTGTTTTTAACCAAGTAGGTGAGCAACAAAATGTAACTCTCCCACCTAAGAATATTGGATAAAATTAATATTTGTAATACACTTGAATTACTGCCTATCCCTTTGCAGTACAAATAGAATGATTAATGGGCCAACTATGAACAATATTTGTAGGAGAGGCATTTTAGAAGTGTTTTTCAGGGTGGTATGTCATATTATCCAGTGCTGTTTGGACTTTGATACAAATGTTTGTGCACTGAAACTTTTGAATTTTATGACTGTGCATATGGATTGTATATGTACATGCCCTTGATTTGAAAGTGGTTGAGGGACCTCGTGATAGAACACCATGTGACTTGTAGTGAGGCCCTTGAGTGTACTAAGTCAGTAATGCCAAACTTTCTAGCTCGTGGGAATTTAGCCCAAACTCATAAAATATTTAAATGTTTTATGGTTTAATTTCATTTCCTAATAATAAAAAAGGAAAAAAACTCATAATTATAGACTTGTTGAACTGTGCAATTTTACCCATTGATATAGAACATCTCCTCTGTAAATAGAGGCTTAATTAAGCTGTGTCTTTAAAAATCTGCTTTGAGGGGGGAAAATACCCAAG
This sequence comes from Malaclemys terrapin pileata, assembly GCF_027887155.1. NCBI lineage: Eukaryota > Metazoa > Chordata > Testudines > Emydidae > Malaclemys > Malaclemys terrapin. The sequence continues at coordinate 10,572,895 of NC_071529.1, forward strand.
ACACACATTTACCTGAGAGATCATTGAGATCATTTAAGTAAATACATGAGGCAGTTTCCATAACACACATTGGGTACTTGATAGACAAGTAATAGCATTCTTGGAGCTTTTCCAGTCTACTGTGTAATGCGATATAATTTTTTTAATTTGGGGAAAAGAATGGAAAAATTGTACTGCCCATGCACATGGACCCATTTCTGAATTTTGAGCTGTACCATTTTCCAGCCATGATTATTCACGTCCTCTTAATCTCAGGCCTCTCTCTTTTTCCCCCCCCCTCCCAATCTTACGATTTTAAAGTGGGCAAATGGATTTTGGTTTTCAAAATTGCTGATGAGCTGAAAACTTGCATGCTAAATTTGAGACTGGGGTGACATATTACATTCCGATTAGAAAAATGTGTGTGTTTATAATGGAGAATAGTTACACATTATTAAAGATGCGAGTGTTATCTTTATTATGCAATAGATTCTAGCTCTATAATATATGATTATTGATAACCACCTTGCATTGGACATTACCTCAACAAATCAGAGGTGCTCTCGACATTTTAGAACGTAAAGATTATTAGTCAAAAACTTGTCAGCTTTCACAATTGGTAAACACTTTAACATTCAAGTCTAGACTCTGATTTTTTTCCACATAAATCATCCAAAATTGCAACAATTGAAGAAAGCAAAATTCCACATTTATGAATATGTAATAGTTTAACTCTTCTAAGGATTAAATATGGAAGCTCTCGTCACAAAATCTTGCCATTTCTGAAATACTCATTAAGATTTAAATATCCTTTTATGCAACATCATTCGCTAACCTACATCTAAAGAGTTCACCTTATTGCACTCTAATTTACTCATTTTACTCACTACTTGATTCCACAATTTTGTAGAACTATTTGTTGATTTCTTGTGTGTAGGTGTCTTTACTAGTAGTTGACACTTGCTTTGTCCCCTCTTAAGAAAAGGGACTTGTTTAGCTGCTTTATATCAAGCACCTTCATGTGTACATAAATAAAACCTGATTTTTCTGCAAAGATCTCAGGGGACACAAAATCTAAATAAAACTCAGCCTAGTAAAATGTAATGCGGTTTTGATGTACTTTTCAGACAAAGGACCAGCTATGCATTTCAAGTAATAGAATCACCTATTTGGTGCTAACCGCTGTGTGTCTTACCATCAGTCCTATCCTGTCTCCCTACAGCGTCAGCACTACCCCTCTGTCCTTGAGTGCCTTGAGGAAGCCAGTGTCTCCAAAACACATCCCAGTTCAAAACCTTTCTTTAATTTCTGATGGGGTGGCTTCCTCTTTGTCCCTTTCCACTGAGTATCTCAGGGCTATTTTTAGCTTTCTTCCGCCTTCCTCTCTCTCTTTCATAGTTTCATCCTTGAATATCATTTACATATGAATGTCATCCTGCTCCTCAGCTGTTTGATCCCGCTATCTTATCTCTCTCCTCTTTTGACTCTTGGATAGTGATTATACCATGAGTCAGCAACCTGCGGCATGCGTGCCAAAGGTGGCATGCGAGCCAGTTTTTACTGGCACGCTGCTGCCAGCCGTGGTCCCAGCCACCGCCCCCACTCAGCCCGCTGCCGGCCTGGGTGAATGGAACCCCCGGCCGGCAGCAGCCTGAGCGGGGCCAGCGGCCAGGAGCCGGCAGACGGAACCCCAGACTGGCAGCAGGCTGACACGTTCAACCCGCTGCCAATCTGGGGTTCTGTCCACTGGCCACACTCACCTCACTGCTGGTCTGCGGTTCCAGCCAGCCGGGGCCCGGGTCTCCGGCCCTGCTCAGCCCTCCTGCCAGCCTGGAGCTCTGCTCCTGGCCTGGTCCCACCACTCTGCAGCCCTTATCAAAAATTACACTACAATTAGCTTAAAAACGTTGTTTGTATATTACAGCAGTCGTTAAAACGTATAATAATAAATACATAGGTTTGATTAAACAAAGTAGTTGTATTTCCGTGCCTGTGCTTAATTTGTGTGTTCGATGATTTACCTTCTAAAAAAATCTCACATGTCTTGCACCCCCAGGGGCTACGTGCACCCCAGGTTAAGAACCACTGCACTAAACTGATAAGATCTGCGTTTTAATTTAATTTTAAATTAAGCTTCTTAAACATTTTAAAAACCTTGTTTACTTTACATACAGTTTAGTGTTATATTATAGACTTAGAGAGAGATCCTCTAAAAACATTAAAATGTATTACCGGCATGCGAAACCTTAAATTAGAGTGAATAAATGAAGGCTCGGCACACCACTTCTGAAAGGTTGCCAACCCCTGGATTATACTGTAATTTTCTAGTACAGAATGTTTAAAAACTATAGATCTGGTTTAGTGTCTTTTTCCCATGACTCCAACTCCTACGTCACTCTTCCTACCTTTGCTCTCAGGGTCAGAAATCTAGTTTTCTTGACCTCCAAACACTTTCAGTAACCTTCTGTGTAATTTATTAACACTTCTGCAGAAATCTTAATCCTTTCCTGGTTTGCCTATTTCAGTTCTTCCTAGATCCCTACCTTCTCACTAATGTTCAAGGAGACCAGAATGCTGCTAGTAGGCAATTTTTTGTTGTTCCAGGAAGTAAGCGCACATCATCTCCTGTCCTACTTCACCAGCTTCAAAGTACCTTCAGATGCAGTCCTAAATTTTCCTTTATTTTCATAAGTATTTGCTCACTCAACCATTTACTCCTCTGTCCATTCACTGGACTCCAGCCCCTCCACATGGGTGCAAAAAGCTGAAAGTTTGATGTTCACTTTATGCAGTTGTTGTTCTGAACTTCCCCCAATCCTCCCCAATATCCTGAGTCACTCTTTAATTTTCTCCATAGACCACCTTTCTTTTAAATATATGGAGATATACCTATCTCATAGAACTGGAAGAGACCCTGAAAGGTCACTGAGTCCAGCCCCCTGCCTTCACTAGCAGGACCAAGTACTGATTTTGCCCCAGATCTCTTAAGTGGCCCCCTCAAGGATTGAACTCCCAATCCTGGGTTTAGCAGGCCAATGCTCAAACCACTGAGCTATCCCTCCCCCCATTATTATTTTTATTTTATTATTATCTTGAGTCACTCTTTAATTTTCTCCATAAACCACCTTTCTTTTCTACACTGATTTTTTTTTCTGTGAAAAGTCTTCTGAACCTGCACAATAGAAGCTAATTTATATAAGTGGTATAATATATTGTTTGCACATCAGGTTCAGCTTCCTACATAAGTACAAAACCACCATTTTTATTTTTTTGTAGCTGGGATTTGTGCAGTGAACAGCTCTCTTCCCTTCCCTTCATCCCTGTGTTCTCTGAAACCGAACAAAAGGACTCATCTTAGTTGCTTTTGAAAAGGAGAATAAAGACTGAAAATTGGGTTAATCGGACGGTTAAAATTAGACTACTGAGGATAGTCTAGCCTTAAGGTTTATCAATTCCATCTGAATTCATTCTTCCACCATTTGCTTTCCTTGACGTAAACACCTAATTTAGTTTTTGTAAGGCAAACCAAACTCCCAAGAGTTTGGCAGGTAAAGGTTGGAGAGAGGAGTAATTTTTGAATTATTAATCGCAGGTTAGACTAGATCTTCATGGTCCCGTCTGGCCTTAAAATCTATAAATCTACTAATCCTTTCATTTGGGTCCCTGGTGGATTGTTACTGGTATGACAAGGAAAGACTAGAAAATTTTAAGGCACATACTGTATAAAATGATGGGACTGGTAGAAGGCTTAATTTCTCTGAAGGAAAGACAAGCTAAAAATAAAGGACAAAACAGTTTTCTTCATTTTCCACTCAGTTGCCTTTTGGGCACAGAACTCTATAAAATTTCCTTCCAGTTTAAGGTTCAGAAACACTCATGACTTTGCTTCTGGTAGCAGTCAGATAATTTTGTGATTGCTAATCTTTAATATGGTTACTCTGAGTAAGAAGTGGTGAGAATTATGTTAATTTCATGGCTCTCCCCAGGAATTTCTGATTGAATCCAACTAGTCATTTATTCTGGTGCTTACTGAGGAAGTTGTTTGTGGGCAGCAGAGGGCACCCTTTGCTTTTGGAAAAGTAATAATCACAAAGCTCTCTATACAGTGTTGGCTTATTCTGTTTGTTAGCTGAGCCTTTTCAAGGAGTATAGGGATTTAAGAGGGATCTGGTGATTTTTATTCTCCTAAACTTTAGAAAAATGGCCTGCCCATTTTATTTCTTGTGAACAACTCTTTGACACTGCCTCCCGATCATTATAACCACTTATTCTGCTGCCCTTTTCACTGACTGAAAATGCCAAGGAAGTAGGAAATTGCTTCTGATTGTGACATTCTTTAGAAATGTTTCATCGTTCTTCCCTCACAGTGTCGGGTATTGAGAGTGACAGCCTTTTCACAAGAGCTGTGTCCCTATATGTGTGGTGACTAGACAACATTTGGCTGTATATGACAGTAAACAGGGGTTCGTTACACATTGGTGTTTCTGTGTCAAGAATTTTTGTACTCAGCTTCCCTAGCTGGGTTAGAAAACTAATCATTTAGAAGTTTGGAACCTGTCCTTTTACTTTATACTATTACGGTTTTTTTTCAAAGCTCGTTCATTGTCTCCATGCCCTTGACTCTACTAATTTAGCATAAGAACCAGTATCTGTGTTGTCCTGTCTAAAGTGTTCTCATGCTGCTAATTACAGTAATCTAGGGTACTTCACCATGTACTTTCATATGAAGGTTTTAAATTGCCCAGTTTGGATTATTCTGAACTATTGGAAATGCTATAAAATTTCCAGTCCAAAAAGAAACATTGCTCTTGTTCAACTTCTTTCCCTTTCAACAAAGCTTGGAGAACTTGCAGGTTCTTCAAAAGAAGCCCTCTGATCCAGCCCCTTTTGAGATGCTATCCTGATGTTAATGTGACTCAGAGGATACTGAGTAGTGTTTACTCTTTCTCTAGTCAAGGATGATTAGAGGATTCCATCTTGCATTATTTCTCTAATCCCACCTCTACATGAAAATAAAATCTACAATTAACAAGAATATTAAAACTGTGATCAGTTTGAATATAGTAGAATTGATTTTTCTGATAGAATACAGAAATTCCTTGCACTTTTCTGACATTTTAAGAAAAACATCCAGTGAATCATTTAAAGCTAGCTCTATGCAAAGAGAAGCTAGCTAAAGGTAAACTGTAGTTGTTGGGCACACATCTGCCACTGATTCCATTGGAAGTTCAGGATTGAACCCCTTGTCAAACGAATTAGTCACTTGATCATACTAGCGAAAAAACAAAGATGGCCAGTTGGAGCTTATACCAAGGTGAGGTGTTAGGCCATAACCCTCGCCCTGTGGGAAATGCAAGGGGGGTTTGGTGTCGAGATGCTTGCAGATGAATGAGACTAAATACTCCTCTTTGGATTGATGCCATGATGGGGTGGGGAGGTGTCCACTCTGGTTTATAGTGCACCAGTGGCATTGTTGGATCACCAATTCATTGTATACAAGTTCACACATTTCCTCTTCTGTAGTCTCAAACTAGCCCACAATACTCAATTGTTCTTCTTCAGAATGCCCTGTTTCTGCATCTGGACGAATCCAGTTGGCCTGGAGTTTTTTCTCTTTATATTTACTCAGTTGCTAAGTTTGTTTCCTTAGCAATAGAGTGCACTTTCCCCAACTCAAGCATGGCTCTGAAAAATAAAGTTTATAACAGTTACACATTGTGAAAACTACTGTTTTATTAGCCCATCGTTGCATTGTACATTTTATTCTTGAGTGTCTCTGGTACCAGATGTGCCATTTTGCAATGTTTGACATGCTGAACCTTTGGATGTGTACAATAACCAACATTTTGCCAATGTTCAAAGTAAAAAGAAATAGCCATATAACACACATGTCTGTCTTCACTGTGTATGTTGCACTAACCCTTCTTACAAAATCAGTTGAGGGAAGGTTTATTGGGCCCTTTTGTAATTTGTGTAATATCTTGAATACCAAAGGAAGGTTCCAAACTTGCAGGTCCAATAAAATAAGTCATAATATAAATAACATCATGTAGATTACAGAAAGAGAAGCAAAGTAACTACATTTCCATGTCTAGACGTTACTCAACATCTAGAGCTAGGATTCTTTAAGAATGTAGGGAAGTTGAGATTTTTCCCACTTTTTCTCCTCACCCCTATTACAAATAACTGTATTTACCATTGCACTTGGGAGCTGGTGCCAGCAAGCAGTAAAAAGAGGTCAGAAGTAGCCAGTGGAGACGCTGCAGTATAAACACTGACTAATCAGAATACTGATAAAAGAGCCCTTGCTGCTGCTAATATTGAACTAAAAAATTAAAACCGTGAGAATCCATCAAACATAATTACTTTTCCTTATGTCAATCTTCGCTTCAATGGAAAATCAATTTAGGTTCTTAACTGTGAGCCGCTGTGACTGTTGATGTCCTAATTTCGCAGCTTCGTCGTCAGGTTGACCACAGCTGAGAGAGATGTGGTTGGGGCAGGAGATAATGTGGAGTTTGGAACCACTTATAAAATATTGTAGTTCTTTTTTTTTTTTTTTTTTCCCCACCAGTGCTGGTACAGAAACAGCACTTCAGATTCTTACATATGTGCACAGCGCTATGGAGAGATCCCATCTCCTAGAACTGGAAGGGACCTTGAAAGGTCATCGAGTCCAGCCCCCTGCCTTCACTAGCAGGACCAAGTACTGATTTTGCCCCAGATCCCCAAGTGGCCCCCTCAAGGATTGAACTCACAACCCTGGGTTTAGCAGGCCAATGCTCATATGTTAAAGATAGGAAAGTGCTGTACCGATGTCTGTGTATGTGTGGACTTGAACACACTTCACAGAACAATCCAGAAATCACACCTAGGATAGGCACGCTAGAAAACTTGCAAAATTAGGAGTTCATGAGGCAGCAGGTTACAATATAGACGCTGCTGTTCAACTTTCCAACAGGAATCCATCCTTTCTTTTTGCCTTAGTAACTCAACACAGGATAATGAATTGAAGCAGTGTTTGCATCCCTGTCCAGTGACACACTTATATTTGTATGCTTCCATATACTCGTTTGTTTAAAAATTCTCCCTTTCACCCTTCAAAGAAAGAGAAATATCTGGTGTCAGACTTTGCCAGCTAGACACCCTTCTCCATAAACGTGAGAAAAACAAGGAAGTTCATTAGAAAGCACTGCTGTGGCAGAAAATCTCTGCCTGCATTACAGGGTTTTCTATGATGCTCAATACTATAGTATTTGAGCAGCTCGTGTATTAATTCATCCTCACAGCACTCTTGGATGGAAGACATTTATCCCCATTTTTATAGATGGGAAAACAGAGTGGCTTGCCTGAGGTTAAACAAGAAGTGAGAGGTAAAACTGGAAACCAGACCCCAGCTATCTTGAATCCCAATCCCGTGTTCTAATCACAAGAACACACATTTTCTCTTCAATTTCTTGTATGTATGATCCTCTTTGTAAGGTTTCTCTAGCAATGGACTGTATACAGTATAGTAAGGTGGTAGATACTATCAGTGTACTTAGTGTGAGGTTGCACTTAAACTGGTATGTGACGGCAACAGCCATATGCAAAGTAAGGGATAACATGTTTTAATTTGTTTATGACCTGGAACCATATGCACTTCAAACTTTGTTTCAGATCTACTAAGTTTAGAGCTGCTGACGGTGCCCTCTGTCAGATGAGCCTAAATACCAAATACCATTTCTAGTCATAAAGATCCTATGACAGTTTTCATAAGATATGAGTTACCATGTCCTGGTCAAATTCCAGTGTTTATAACTCTTCTATCTCCTTATATGGACCTTGTGATTTAAATTAGCTATGTTATCCTACACTTCCTGTTCTGTGTGGACTGTTTATTTTGCTGGATGACTTGGCAATATAAGAGGGCATCTTCAGTGTGGAAACTGAGGAAGCATATTTATCTGACTATCCAGTTTAGTTGCAAATTTCTAACCGAAAATGGTACAATCACCAAGAAAGAAAGGGACTGTATATTATAATATGCTAGTAACCCTATAATTAGAGTGGAGACTTTTGTTTTAGACATAAGCATGTATAAATCTTCGTGTTTTGGGCTGATTACAACATCTGAAGGAAAATACCTACTGGAGCGGACACTGCTCATAATTGTGAAGTTGTATGGAAAGTCGGATATATTTGTTGGACCTTTTTATGTTGTTACCAGAATATAACTCTCTAGTTCTTGTGCACACGTACAGCTTTGCATATATTTGTTTACCTTGATTTTAAGCATAATTTGTATGACTTATCATAGTTAGTCCTCTGTGCCTTTTGACATGTTCAAAGAAATTCGATATAGAAGTAAATGAAGTGTTTAAAAAATACTGTACTCTGCATGCAAAGTACATTCTTCAATGTGCAGCGCTGAGGTATACATGTGAGCAGGTAGCCATTGATACCAAGTACTTCATTACAAACCAATAATCACATACTTAATAAAAATATATTGGATATAGCCTGTATTTGAATGTGTACTGGTTGAAATAAATAGTAGATTACATGTTCATATAATACTTGTATCTTGTGATATATAATTTGTGTAATCGGTCAAGTAAACATAATGGCTTTATATCAGAAAGTACACATTCAAATAAATGTTTGACTATTTCTGGATATTTTCCTAGACTCGGCAGACAAAACAGTCGCAAATGATGTAGCATGCGGTCATATGTACTAATTGTGACCTTCCACATTTATACACAAGTGATTTGTAGAACATGGAATGTAATCCATTTTGCATAGACATCGTCCAATCATTCATTATTATTTTTTAAAAGCAGTTATGTGGAATGTAAGTAATTCCAGCTAGATAGAAACCTTAGGTCCAGTTCCACTGCAGGTCTCTAGTACGTATTCCAATGCTTGTTAGCATTTTAAATTATTTTAAAGTTTACAATTAAAACCCCCTCATTTTCTGAATACAGGTGCAATCAGAATTCCTCCGTATGTAAACTCCAAGTGAAACTTTTTAGTAGGATTGCAATGCAAACTTTGGATTTTAAATCTATAGATACTGTTCGGAAAGCATGTACAAATATCTGGTTTAGCCTGTATAATCAGAGTACAGACATCCTTGGTTGATTGCCCTCCTCGTTGCTAGTGAAATGAATGTTGGATCGCCATGGAGAGTGTGGTTTAGGCTGGTTTAACTGTAGACTGCTTGTCCTAGTGTGAGTTGGATTAACTCCTCATTTGCTATGACCATTGTACAGTACTTCATGGTTTCTCCCAAGCCCTAGTGATTGGGGAAAGCATCCAACAGGGGATTGGGGTTTGGGATCCACTTTTGAACTGGAGGAGAGAGAGCAAGCAACAGGAACAAGTTCTGGAGCGATAGCTAGAAGATGAGTGGGTGGAGTTGATCCACACCTGCTGCTGACCCTAAGACAAGCAAACTAAGGAGACAAAATGAGGATACACGTTGCTTTGGTGCTGATGTGGAACCTCTGGGTGAAGGAACGTACTGGTTTAGTAGCGCTCAACTATTTTGAGAGAACCAAGCCCAAATAGTAATCACGTACTAATCCCACTAAACTTTCACTGCTTCCTAAATTAATGCTTACAGTTCTATCTTTGGGGATGCTAATGTCACCTGTAACCTAATTTTCTTAATTAGTGTAAAGCACCACAATTCCATTTCTGTGACACTACAGTCGTTTTCATGGCAGCTGTTCTGACAGCAGGATTGTCTGACCACTTGTGAATTGCACAGACTGAATCTGATTCCTGCGCATGCTGTTCTTGGGTTTTCTAGCAGTATCTACAAACATCCGGCTCCAGCAAGCACTAAGTATGTCGTTTACCTGGCTGTCTAGCTTAGGCTTTTTAATAGCATCCATCACGATAGTATCTGTGCTTCCCTGTGGGAAAGAGAGGGAGGGGTGATTCCTAGTTTGGAATTGATAGGATAGTACAGAACAAGATTGAATTTACTTGCATGCACGAGAGGTCAGCTCTCCGATTAAATGTGTAGAAATGCGTGGTCTTATTTTACAGTGTGAACTGCCATTCCTGTGAAGGAGCTTTATTAGTCTTTTTTCACCACCATACTGCTGTGAGGGTGGCTAAACTAGCTAACCAGGGCTGACCTATACTGCCGCGTATACATATGTACCACCACAGCTGAAACCTCTGCCAGCTGATAAGTGGCCCCTTTCCTGTTGCCTATTTTATGTAAGGCTGCATAATCATAACTTGGCATTCCCTTAACAATCCATTACAGCTTCACTCTGTGACTTTTTATTGTATAAACCCTTCATGGAATTATAGCCTTATGTTACATGCTTTCTTGACTACTATTCTTATACACCGTGTGGCTTTTGCCTTGAGACTCTGTAGTTGCTCTTGAGAATCTACACTTTTAAATGTGTAGGCCGTAGTCTTCAAACTGCCTTTCCACCACTGCTGAGTTAGCAACACCCTGACTTCGAGTTCTTTACTCAATTTTGCCCTTTTCTTTCTCTCGCCGCCTTAATGAAATGCTTAGCGCGATATTAAATACTAATTGCATTTGGTGTGCAACACGAGTCAGCAGCAGGTAGTCCTTTTCAATAACCCTGCACACCATGAGGCTACTTCCCAGCCAAGGAAACCTTTGAAAATCTAACTGTAGCATTACATCAGTTGACTAATACTTACCTTTTATATAGCACTTTTCATCCATAGATTTCAAAGTGCTTTACCGAGGTGGGTAGGTATTTTCCCTGTGTTACAGATGGGGAAACTGAAGCACAGGGAAGAGATGCCCCAGGTCACACAGTAAGTCCATGAAAAAACTGGCTATAGACTAGATCTACCAGCCAGTCCAGTGCCCTAGCCACTGGGGCATAAGAGCATATACATCTTATGAAGATGCCAAATTACTGACGATAGTAAAAGAAACATTGGTAATGGGAATTTTGTGTTGGAAAAAGGCTGGCACAATGTGAGTGTAGCTGCAGTTGATTTTCCTGTCAGTGTAGCTCAGGTCTGTGCTGTAGAGATCACCTACCTTTAGAAATAGTTAAGCTTTTGGGGCCTTCTCCCCAGATAATGCCAGTTGTGTTGGACACTTGGGCTGAGACGCCAAACTCATTTCTTGTAGGCCACTGAACCCATTCAGACTTGAAGCTGCCTCGGTTTTTACCACTTGAAAATATGATAAAGGGTTGGCGAAAAACCGCTGGAAGGAACGTGCATGCGTGAACGTTTCTGGGTTTGTGGTTGAGTTGGTAAAACTACACACAAGCTCTCCCACGTTCAGGACAGTGACCGAAGTTCAAAGAGAAGTAAATGTAAGTTTGTCTCTTTGCACCCCAACATGTTACACCATTACAGGGAATCCTTGTGTTCACACGGGGACAGATGAGATGGGTTGCATCTCATCGATTCTGGGGTTTCCGGGGATTAGTTCAATGCAGGAGAAAGCTGTTCTCACTTGCTCTGTAGGGGTTTGCAGCAGTGGGAGAAATCTGGGACACAGGCCTGGAGTATGGCCCTCCCTTCCTTTGACCTGCTCCTGGAATGCCCCCTGCACTGGGAATTTCTGTGGAGATGATGTACTGGTGCTATCCACTAGCATGGGGATGTAGGGCAGTCGCGAATCTGGCCCTTAGACTGCCACCCACATAGACAAAATTCAGGTGGTGTGTGTATCTGTGTACAAGAGTTCAAGATGGTGTAACTCAACCCGAGGGGCTAGAAAATAGAAGTATAGCAAGAAAAGAGACCAACAGCTGGGTTTAAGTCAGTAGGGAGTGGACTACTTCAGTTTATCCATCCTTCTGACGCCTTGGCATGCTAATTAAACTCCTTTATGCTTAAGTTTAAGGGAGATTGAGTGTATAAGGGAGTCAGTGGACTTGTCTTCACAGCCAGTGATGGTAACTACCACTAGTGGTAGCAACACTGGAAATTTTAGTGTGGAGCGACTGCTACCAGCATTTTAAGTACTTTGCCATCTAACTTGCTAACAGCAGGGTCGGATCACGACAGTGCTCGAAACTCCAGCAGCCTGGCGCCCGGAGGCTCCTGATGCAGTTCCCACCTGTGGACCTTGAATCCTTGTTAGCAAAAATGGGAAACTTGCTCAGTGTGGAAGTCCAAGGCGAGATTTGAGAGGGTAGGGGGATCTAGCTTAACTCACAACCACTTTGTGTAATGTATACTTCTCTATCCAGTGACTCCATCAAAAAGTAGGGTTCAGGGTCCAGGGACTTGTGCTGTTTGGAGATCCTTTTGGATTTTGGTCTGGTCCTTCCATTTTTGGAAGCTTGGTTTTAAAGAAAAAAAAAAATGCTTCTGTAACCTTCTCCTATTTGGTTTTTAATGTCATGTTGCTCTGACCACTCCCTCCCTCTCTCTCCCCACGCCTTTAAATTTTAGAACAAGCTTCTCTTTTATCTTTGAAGCCCATGGTACAAATTAGAAAGTCCTGCAAAACCAAAGATGATAGTTACGGCACCGCCTAAAGCCTCGTTGACAATATTTTAGGGTGTGGACAAACTTGTTTAATGTGTCTTCAGTTGTATGAGACTGATTTGGAAGAGTACTCTGTAATCCCCTGTTCCGTGGCAGAGCTGAGATCTAAAATTAGCCATTAATACCAGACCATTGCCCAGTTGTGGGCAACTTGTTTAGCCAAAGAGAGCATATTTGTGTCCCCTTAGTATCCAATTTTTTCATTGGGCGTTTTAAGTTAAGATTGAACCCAAAAAGAGAGAACAAGGAGCTATGCATCCGAAGAAGTGAGGTTTTTACCTACAAAAGCTTATGCCCAAATAAATCTTAGTCTTGAAGGTGCCACCAGACTCCTTGTTGTTTTTGTAAATACAGACTAACAGGGCTACTCCCTGATACTTGACACAAAAAAAGAGAGAGCGAGAGAGATGAATTGTGAGGAAGAAATAGATAAAGGGAAGCACACTGACTTCTATCATTAGTCTTTGGCTATCTTGTAGGGGGCTATGTTGTAGGGTTTTGACTTAAATATAAGAGTTCAAAGATCTAAAGCTTACAGAAATAGATGGGATGCTCCAGGCGCTCCCAGTACAACTGTTTCACTAGTGCGTTACTGTGCCAAGATTCACAGCTGTGTTTCTAATGGCAAAAGAGTTTTAAGTAGATGAATTTCTTACCCAATTTGGCCTCTTCCCTTTTCCTAGTTCACATCGCCTCCCACGCTAGTTAAAAAGGCCTAAGGTCGTTTTCTTCACTTCCTGCAGGCTCTGGTTTTAGGCTTATTTATTTTTTTCTTTGTTAGCATTTTATAGAGAGCTCTTCCCCAGCTCGGTGGGCAGCCTTGCCGGGCCGGGTCCTATCTAGGAACAGCCGGGACACGAGCCTCCCTACCAGCCAGATGTTTCGAGACCTTTTCAGCGGTGCAGCAGGGACAGCGTCAAGGACACCCTCCACCCTGCGGTTCCCTAATTGCTAGTAACTTTACTAAAAAGACCAGGAGTACTTGTTTAATCTTAGAGACTAACAAATTTGAGCATAAGTTTTCATGGGCCACAGCCCACTTCATCGGATGCTTATGCTCACATCAATTTGTTAGTTTCTAAGGTGCCCCAAGTTCTTCTGGGGGATACAGACGAACACGGCTGCTACTCTGAACCCAGTAAATGTACTGGGCTCCACTTGAGAAAGAACTAAGCAGGGGGGAGGACTGGGGGATGCAGAATCCCTGCAAAAGGGTCGGATAGTTTAGCAGCCTTTTGTTAAGGCTCCCAGCCCCTTAGCAGGCGGGCAGGCAGTGGGGGCGGCTCTGGGCAGCCCCCTTTGCACCCCTTTGCCTGCGCCAGGCGGCCGTGGCGAGCTCTGGAGGCGCTGTTTGCATGCGCGCATGGGGGGTGCAGGGGGGACCCGAGCTGCAGAGACCGGGGGGTGGGGGGGGGGGGGGGCGCTTGGATGTTCTTGCTCTGCTGCGGTCTCCCCTTCCCCTTTGATCTGCGCCGGCGCAGCTGCCATTGGCTGGCCCGTTTGTGACGTGCGGGGACTGCAGTTGTCCCCTGTAGCAGCGCCGGGCTCAGTTTCCGTCTCTTTAAAGGGACCGAGGTCGCGGGGCTGCTGGAGCCCGGAGATCCGGGGGTGGGGTGGTGGGAGACCGGGCCGGACCGGACCACTGGACCGGACCGGGCGGAGCCGGGAGACAAACCCGCCCTATCCCAGTGGGAGGTCAGGCACTGGGTTTCCCGGGGATCCACCCGAACCGAACCGGACCAAGGCTCCCAAGCGGGGTGGGCAGAAGAGACCATTTGCAGTGAACAGCTGCAGCCTCCCTGTGACACCCCAGAACTGGGTCGAACCGGGCCAGCCCCAGCGACGGGGATCCTGCCGACGTCCCTTCCGAGAGCGAGCCCCAGAGGATCACACGGGAGTCTGCATCCTGGCAGCTGGTACCAGTGCCGGAGAGGTCAGAAAGGGCCAAGGGCAATGAGCGGGGTGAGGATGGGACTGGTATCCCCGTCACCGGTTCCATAGGGACCATGAAAAACGTGCCAAAGAGGTGGTATTTGTACTAGAAGGACACTGGGCCAAGGGAGGTTAATGGGAACAGTGGGTGCTCAGAAGGCAAAGGGTGTGTGTATGTGTGGGGGGGAAATGGACCAAGTGGTGGTACTGGTACCATAGATGTTGAGGAGAGTAACTAGGGACAATGGGCCCGAAGATGGTGCTGGTGCCATAGATGCTGAGGGGGCATCCAGGAGTAATGGGCCAGGAGGTGGTACTGGTACCATTGATGTTATTGGAGGGGTGAAGGGTATCCAGAAGCAGAGGGCCTGGAGGTAGCACTAGTAACAGAAGTTTTTTTTTGTTTTGTTCTGGGGTTTTTTGAGGGCGGAGATGGGGGAAGGGATCCTGGAAGAGTAGACCAGGAGTTGGCACTGGTACCAGAAGGGATATGGGTGTCTAGGAGCAATGGGTTGTGAGTGGGACCGATACCAGGCTGGAGGGTGGGGGATCCAGGAACAATGATCCAGTAGTTGGTATTGGAGGAAAGCGTTTAGCAGGTGTCATACGCTGATGAACCAGGTCCCAATCCAGGAAGGACTCTAGTACTCTGTGGGGAGGGGCTGCAAATGCTGCATTCATTGCACCCAATCCAGGTGTACAGGGTTCTGACACCCTCTCTGGACTTCTCAGATGTCCCTAGTATACCATTCCTGCTCCATTCCCTAATACCACTGCCCACCTCTCCTGGTACCTTTTATCTTTTCGTCCACCTCTCCAAAATCCCATTCTACCCCACTACCTCACCCCTGCACACGCATGCACTCCAAAATACCCTTTCTGAGTCCTGATCCTGGTCCCCTTTGCTTTCTTTGCCTCTGTCTCAAGTGAGTAATACTGTACTGCCAAACTACGCCTATTAATCCCTCAACCCGGGATAGGGAGAGGACAGGAACAACACTGGACTGAGATGTGTCCAAAAATACTCTATTCCAGACACCTTAAATATAGCTCCTAGGCGATCCCCTTTCCCTAGCAGGTTGTCCCACTGGATTATGGAGTGTATAATACAAATACAGACTTTGCTATACAAAGTTTTATTTATTTAACTCCCTGCTTCCCTTCCCCCTCCCTCTTGTTTGTTCTTCTCCAGGTTTTTCTGGGTCAGGCATTTCTGTGGGACTCCCACAAACCAGCTGCCATCTGGCCTGATTTTGTGTGCGTGTGGAATAGATAGTTCAAACTGTACTGAATATTTAAAAGAGAGATCAACAGTGAACACTACATTTAGAAGCTCCCTACTAAACTGAATCCGCTGTACATTAAAATCCACCCCCTAAAAATGAAGCACCAAAAGAAAACTCACAATGTCAAAATTAAAAAGTAAGGCAATAACTTTGCTAAATATTGCCAATTGGAAAAATCATGTTTTAAAGTAGCTTTACAGATACTGCTGCCTCTGAAGGGCAAGCAACATGCCACTCAACATTGAGCCAACTTGACATATGCCTCCATTTCCTTGTGAGGCATCTAGCACATGCCACCAAAATGTTGCAACAGGAGAAACAGGCACTTTTAGATCCATTACTAAATCAAGCACACAACCTGGATATTTGTTGCAAAAGCCACTGAGCTTAATGTAATATTTTAGTGGTTAATTTTCTGTGGGGCATCTTAAAAATGTAGTCCTAATAACCTGCGTTGACCCAGAGCTTTCCACAAATCTGTTTAACTCCCTGGCAGTGTCATAAACTATCCAGATCTGGGGTGTTGAATTTTGGTTTTTGTCTGTGGGTTTTTTTTGTTGTTCACCTGGGCGGGTGGGAATTCAGTTCCCAGATAGTTTGGGTCATGGTGTTTAGTTTCTTAAAGAGCCAAAGTAAAATGAACTATCATCATTTGGTCCAAGATTTTCAAAAACAGAAACCTAATAACCTTAAGTATTAGAGGGGTAGCCGTGTTAGTCTAGATCTGTAAAAAGTGACAAGGAGTCCTGTGGCACCTTATAGACTAACAGAAGTACTGAAGCATAAGCTTTCGTGGGTGAATACCCACTTCATCAGACGCATGTGGTGGAAATTTCCAGAGGCAGGTACCTGCCTAGTAATACCTGCCTCCGGAAATTTCCGCCACATGCATCTGACGAAGTGGGTATTCATCCACGGAAGCTTAGGCTCCAGTACTAATAACCTTAGGCTGCTAATTCTTTATGTAGGCTCCTAAATAAGCAATCTAGGGTAACATTTTCAAAAGCACCCAAGACCTAATGACGTTGGGTTACTTAGATGCTTTTGAAAATGTTACCCCGATTTCCAAAAGTGCCGAACAACCAACAGCCCCTGATGAAGTTAAGCTGGTGGGTGTTGGCAATTTTCAAAATCAGACTAGTTACTCAGTCTTCTAGGGGTGGGATTTGCAAAAGTACGGAGGCATCTTAAAAGCACAAGGCACGTGTGTTGACTTTCAGTGCGACTTGTGCTCCGAAGTCACATAGACACATTTGAAAATCCAACCCTAATTCCGTTGTTAGGTACCTAATTCTAGGCTCCTATTTTTGAAAATCTTGTTCCTAAGCCTCTGTGCTTGTGACCCATAAATTGAAAAGCAACAGTATCCAGTCAGGCAAACAGGCTCTAGGATCACCTTTGGAGTCCTCTAGCTAGTGTCCTTGACAATGGGCTGAGGGGGACCTATGGTTTTTCAGTTGCCTGCATTCGGGGCAACAATAAATAGTCTTCTGCTTCTCTCTGTCTGTGTCGATTTTGATTTTGTGGAGGATACCTGAGGAAGTAGGTTTGAGGACAGATTGATGACTAGTTTGGAATGAATCAGATGATTGATTTCAGTGGGAGTTGGGCATCTAAATATCTTTTTTAAATCTGACCCTAGAACCACAGAACAGTACTTTGTAAGGGTAATACTGTCAAAACTAGGGAGAGAAAATGTGTTGAATCATCTTCTTGAGAGAGCTCCTGAGACACATGGGGGAAAGCAGAAGGGAATTTTTAACTTCCCTCACCCCCATCCCACCTCTTCCTAAATTCTGAAGACACTCAAATAACATTTCTTCCCAGATCTGAAGAAGAGCTCTGTGTAAGCGCCAAACCTTGTCTCTCTCAGCCACAGAAGTTGGTCCAATACAAGATATTACCTCCCCCACCTTTCAGAGTGGTCGCCGTGTTAGTCTGTATCAGCAAAAAGTACGAGGAGTCCTTGTGGCACCTTAGAGACTAACACATTTATTTGGGCATAAGCTTTTGTGGGCTAGAACCCACTTCATCAGATGCATGGAGTGGAAAATACAGGAGCAGGTATAAATACATGAAGAGATGGGAGTTGCCTTACCAAGTGTGAGGCTTGTCTCTCTCATTTCATCCCCGTCTTGAGCTGGGCAACACCCAGGCTGGGCCGAGAAAGAGCAAGAGTTGAGAGCAAGTTTAATCGTCAAGGGCCTCGTCCCTGAATTCCTGGGGCAGCCAAAAAATTCCTATTAGCGCCCCTGGATCCTGTGGTCCCTTGGGACCGGAAAGCTCCCTCGTTGTTTCAAGCATTCAGGAGAAACAGAGTTTTGTTTAGTCTTAGAATCTTTTTTTTTTAATGACATGACGTGACCAAAGCTAGTTGAGAAGAGATCGTACAAGGGACAGTGTGACTGAGTCCCGGAAAACAACTGCACGTACGTTTAATGCTCTGTATGTTTGTTTGTTTATTTATTTCCTTCTTGGGAAATTTGTATGGCCTGAGATCATTCCAAAGTTCAGCGATTCTAGAATCTGAAATAAATGGCTTATCCCACAAAGACGTAGGCACATGCGGAAGTCCTATGCAGGCTCGACTTCATGTGATTTTTATTCGTTTAGGGCCCAATCCTGTAAAGGTTTATGCGGGTGAGGGACTGCTCCTACGACTCCCATGGTTCACATGTCTACCCCTTTACAGGATTAGGCCCTTGGTTAACAAGAATGACAGGAGGGTACCGAGTTTCCCCAGAATGCACTGCAATTGATATAGTCAAGGTGAGGAGTATTGCTGGACCTTTCTCTCCCCCCCACCCCTCAAAATCAATACAGGAGGATCCTGTAGGAAGCCTTGGAGGTATGTTCCTTTCTTCACTCCAGGGGGAAAAAAGGTGAGGGATCATGGGGAGAAGCGCCATCTGCCTCCTGCCCCAATGACCAGTTCCTCTCCATGAGACAGATTCCTCCTGACCCTTCCTTCCATGGCTGCCCCACTTTGCACTATGAGCCTCGCCCCACATTTAATTTGTTTTAAACCTTTTCCAAAAAAACAGTATTTCATGCAATTAATAAGCACACTTCTGTTCTATTTTCTGTTTCAACATTCAGGCTTTGAATAATGTTAGGAAGTACGGCCACTTTTATTTTATTTTGGAGGGACTACTTTTTTTACAGAAGGTGGAAGAACACCCACCCAGGAAGCAGCCCTTAGGTGAGTCATTGCAATGTATAAATAGTTCTGGCGAGAGTGTTACCCAAGGCTCCACACTTGGCACAGCCGCGAAGCAGAAAGTTCTTGCGGGAAAGTTGACAATAGTTGCTAAAAGTTTTGAAAACCCACAAGTTCTTTAACATCAATCCAGCCTGCCTTCAAGAGGAGCCCAAGGTTGTTATTGGGATGTTGTTGTCCAGCAAAATGGGGGACAATGTGGTATAATGGCTAGTGTGCAGGATCAGGGAGTCTGGAGACCTGGCTTCTATTCCCAGCTCTGCCACTGACTTGTGTATGTCCTTAGGCAAGTCACTTCATCTCTCTGTGCCTCAATTTCCTTACAGGGGTAATACCCACTTGAGAGCCTTTTGATAAAATTTGCAGTGCCAGTGCATAGCAGGGTCCTTATGAAATGCCAGCCTAAAAAACTAAGCTGTGTGCTTGACTGTGAGTTCATAGGCCCTCCTTTCCCTTCTGTTTTAACACTGACCACAGCATTATTGTGTGTGAGCAGCTGGTGCTACATGTGCCTGTTTGATTCCAGCCAAACCAACATCCGGCTTCAAAAAGGCAAGGGTGGAGCGCAAGGAGGAAAACTAACCTTTGGTTCAAGCCCTGAGTCCGTTGTGAAGGAAGACGATGGTTGTGGACAGCGCTCTCTCTCTCTCTCTGTGGTTAACCCTTAGCAAATCCAAAACCAGTGACTCGTGTGCGTGCTTTGTACATGTGACATTGCTGATTCACCCACCGGACATTACTCATGCTCATTGCTTTACTAGATGGGGTAACTCAGGACAGAGAAGAGAGAGTCCTGTTAAACACTGATTTTCTCCCCTCTTGTGCACAGAGTGAGCCAGCTTGTGACATGGATTTTACCAGATGTGATCTTAATTCATTGCTAAACTGGCTGAGTCAGTGGTTCCATAACATGAGCACCTTGTTTCATACCATTCCCCTCCCTCCCTAGCTAGCCAGGACCTAGCCCGTTTAGCAATATGAGAATGGCAAGATGTTCACAACGTCTGGGTTAATAAGAAAAATTAGCACTTTTCATTGGAAGATTTCACAGAGAAGTATCATCAGATGGGGAAACTGAGGCTCAATGTCATCCCGTAGGCCAGTGGCTAAGCCAAGAATAGAACCCAGGTTTCAGTCCAGTGTTCTATCCATTCGGCTGTACTGCCTCTAATTTTAAGGGATTCCATTGTGTTCCTTTGCCTTCCCTCTCCCCGCCCCAAAAGACCCACGCTGGGTTCTGTTAATCACAGTACAGGGGATTTCTGAAAGGGGGCTGGACAGGGGCAGGAGACGGATAGACGTCTCCTTGCTAATGCTTGGAGGGGAAATATAATGTGTTACTGTTTTACAAAAAGGACTGTGTGGCACCAAATGTCCAAGTTAACTGCACAGGTACAACCTGCCTTCACCATTTTCTACAGCATTTTTAGGTGCCGCCATCCCTTTCCCCTGCCCATTATTGTGTCTGCTCTGTTCCCACGTGATCCTAACCCTGCACCTTGACACATCCTGCTAGGAATATGTATTATTAGTCTAGCTTCTCTGATGAAGCTGTGGGGTGAGGGAGTGTGGGCTATTGGTTACAGAGGAGAACCGGGAGCCAGGACTTCTCCAGATTCGTTCTTGGGTCTGCCACTAACTCCCTATATGGCCCTGGTCAAGTCATTTAGGCTGGGATTTTGAAAGATGCTTGCCTCTCTTAGGCACCCAATCTCACCGAAACTCAATGGATTTTGGACACTTGACTCCTTTAGGCACTTTGAAAACTTCAGTCTAAATGTGTCCATGACTCACTTGCCCCATGTAAAAATGGTGGGGGGAGGGGTGACACTGCAGTGAGTACCAAGGTTGAATGACCCAGAGCACCGTTTTACCTCAATGGACATGAGGTTGATCTGTGTATTGTTACATATGTTTCGATGGTGCAGCCTTCATCAGAAATAGCTAGAATTCTCCTCCTTATGGCCACAAATTCCAAAAGTTGTTCCACTGAAAATAACACATTTAAGGGGAAGATAAAGTTGGAAGTCCAAGAGGAAAATTTTATCTCCTGAGAAGCAACCACCTTTCCGAGAACTCCTCTGTGGACAAGCGGACAATCATGATGTGTGATCTTGGGTCACACTGTTGCAGACCGCAGAACTATTGATCTTGGATGGGATGAAGAATAGAAATTAACCGACTCAATTGTTTTCACTTATTGCCGAGTCAGGATTTTTCTGCTGTGTAACAACACTTAACTCAAAGGAGGCAACTGTGTGCATGGTGCTTTGAGATCCTCCGGTGAAAGGCACGAAAGTATGACTTAAAAAAACCAACCCTGCTTCTTTAATTTTTTCCTTGACTTTAAATGTCCATGTGTAATCCGACATGCTTAGCTTAAAGAATCTGAGGGTCTGATCGGTCAGCCCTTACCCATGTGAGTAAACACAGAAATATTGGGTGCCTACAGGGCTTTTCAAAACACAAGTTTTCTTCCCACATCTGGGACCCATTTTCCCTTAGGTGTAGCTTAACTAGTAACGCTTTTCTATGGAGACATATTAACATCCCTTCCAACACCCTTTCATTGCTGCTTTCACGCTGATATTTTAACACCCGCATAGGGCTTGGACTGAAATTATTTCCCCACCATTAAATTCTTGGCCCTGGCTCTCAGAGTCTCACACGGATTAGAATTTTGTGAGTGGAAACCTGGTATCAAATAGTATCGTCTATAACTGCTGATCATGCATAGATGCTGTTTTAAAGGGACACTGTCAACTTCATCAGATGCAAACAAACATTTCCTCACCTCTGCTACCCACTACTAGTATTAAATCATTATTAAGAACTAAAGAGTTTTTAAAAATCCAAATGACTTTTTTCATGTTTGTGCTCTTTACTTTTTGCATTTCTGTCTACTTGGACAATGAAAATCAATGAGGTCAGGTTCACTTTTGCTTATAGTCAGTTTCATTTTCAAATTCTTAGTGCGGCAATATTTGGGTTTCAAACGGTGCAGGAATGTTTGCCGTGTTTTCAATGGATATCTTTTTAAAAGTGAAAGGACGACTTTGGGTTCTAGATTCCACGAAAGCTCATTTTAACAACATTTCAATGTAGTTGTCCATGTCCCTTTCAACTTAAAAAATACCATCCCTTGACAGGTTCAAATAACTTGTGTTGTTTATTCTAGTAGCAGCAATTAGTTCAACACAAGGATTCAGGGCAAAAACTCTTTCTAGTACAATTTCTGGCCAAAATAGTCTTTGAAACTGGATTTAGAACAAAACAGACTTAAAAGAAATGATCTTGAGGCCAAAAAAATGTTGTATCAGGATGCTGATAAAATTTGATTGAAGTCTCACTCCCCATTAAATCAGAATACGTGAGCTACAAATTCCCCACTTCCCCCAGAATAGTCCCTTGGCTAAACAGCTGTCTGATTTCCCAGAAGCACTGAGCACCCATTTATACTTTTGACTCCAATAGGAGCTGTAGGCACTCAGCACAGCGGAAAATCACCAGCATATTTGACGGTTTATAGAGCCGGGTTTTTACAGTTACCGGCCACAAGGGGTCAGCAGAACCCAGGAAGAGTAAGTGCACCTCCTAGTGCATTTTATGTTCCCCTAGTTTTTCACTTCGCTTAAGGGGCTTGGCTACAAGGGGAAACTGACCAGCATAGCTCTTCCAGAATAACTGTTCTACAATAGCTATTCTGGAATAGCTGGTGTGAATCCACTCTTCCAGAATAAAAATGACTTTATCTTGTGAGCACAGTCATTATTCCAGAATAAAGTCACTTTTATTCTGGAAGTGTGTCCCCACCTGGGAAAGCTATTCTGGAGTACCTATGTCAGGCAGTGTAGACAAGCCCTTAGCATCTGAAGGGGTTAAGAGGGATTGGCTGCATTAAACAATCTCTCCCTGCCCACTCAGCCCTTCCCCTGCCCAGTAACTGTTCTAGTTCTTGGTGCTAGAGGTCATGCATTCCTGGGTTCATTGTAGGGCTTGAAAGGCCAGCACGTTCCCTCGGGGACAGGGAGGGGAGATTATTTCCTTTGGAACTGGAGCAATCTGTTGTGACTTTTGACCCAGTACCCTAAAGTGCAAGAGGGCCAACAAAGTGGTTGGTAACGAAATTACCCTTGTGGTTTGCAGTGATGTGACCAGCACAAAGGAAGCCTTAGACTGTAGCAGCAGGAAAAGCCGTGTTTGGCGAGTGATGCCCTGAAAATGAACGGGTGCTTCGAAGGTGTTGGGCTGCGATGCCTTTTTAAGGTTAGTGCAATTCTCCATGTTGATCTCTTTGCACAGGGCTGTCTCCTCCTCCCTCTGCGGCTTATGAAGCAGCTGTTTTAATAAAGGGGCCCTTGTTGTAGGTGCGCAATCCTGCCGTGAAAAGTGGCTCAGCTGATCTGCGCCCTGTGCGTTTTCAGAGTCACAGCTCCCGGCTTCTGGTGACAGAAATAAGGCCCCGAGCCTGCCCGTCTCTCTCCGCGTGGTCAGAGTCTCACCTGCAGAGTCCTGTTTTAAGTCAGGGGGTCCCAAGCAAGCGCAGTTCTGCCACTTGCGGAATCTGTGCCCTGCAGAGACCAGGTGGCTCTGGGACATTGAGCTGCATTCTGTCCTGTCCCGTCTCATGTGCCACAGCAAAATTCTGTTAGCTACATTCAAATGGCAGGGCTGGATGCCAGTCTCCCTTATGCTTGGGCCCCCCTTTTTTGAGGTACTGGGGGCTGCACCTGGGTAACTGAAGACATGAGGGCCTGATTCATCACTGCCCATGTCTGGTGTCATAGAATGACTCGGTGGTGAATCAGACCCAGAATTTGAAGGTGATGGAAGTTGCATGTGGGTAGCAGAATTCGACCTGCAGAATCTCTCCGTGGCAGGACGATGCCTGAAAGTCTAGCTTGGCTTTCCAGAGGCCAGGGTGAGTCTGCAAATCTGGCAGCTCTAAGGGGCAACCTCCCTGTGTACTTTTTGCATATAAACCCAGCACATTGACTGGGACTTATTGAGAGCCAGATAAACACAGATGCCCCAGTTGCAGTTTTTCAGAGTCAAAGTGTCGCCCTAAGGTTAACTAGATCTTCTTGTGAGCATGAGTCCAGTGCGCAGCTTGGCACAGTGACCGTCTCGAGGGTAGGAAAGTCCAGGATTAAGAGTGACAAAATGATCTCTTTACAGGGTGCGTAAGCCTCTTCAGGTCAGGGTTAAGATATACAAGGAACAGATTAGGTCCCCAGCTAGGATAGAAAAATATATGGAGAGAGGGAGAGACAGCCCTGATTTACCTAAATAGCGTTACTTTGATAGCTCTGCTATCCAGGTCAGATTGATTCCATTAACATCACCAGGGTGTCTGGGGTAAAGAGCCCTCCCCTGTCTTGAGTAACTGCTGTGTCTCATTGGTTCAACTCACAGGGCGTCAGCATGGCTGCCCCCAAGCCTCCAAAATACCTCCTAGCCTTTGACTTTGATGAGACGATCATCAACGAGAACAGCGATGACTCGGTCATCAGGGCCGCTCCGGGCCAGGTGCTTCCAGAACACATCCGCCAGACCTTCCGGGATGGCTTCTATAACGAGTACATGCAGTGCGTCTTCGAGTACCTGGGAGACCAAGGGGTCAAGATGCTGAACTACAAAACCGTCTATGAGAACATCCCGCTGTCTCCTGGGATGCCGGAGCTCTTCCAGTTCCTCTCCAAGAACCAAGACCAGTTTGAGATCATCCTCCTCTCTGACGCCAACATGTTTGGCATCGAGTGCACTTTGAGAGCCGCCGGCGTCTACTCCCTCTTCCGCAAAATCTTTAGCAACCCCTCTGGGTTTGATAAGAGGGGCTACCTCACCTTGGGGCCCTATCACACTCACAAGTGCCCCCAGTGCCCCGCAAACATGTGTAAGCGCAAAATCCTCACTGAGTACCTGATGGAGCGGGCCCAGGAGGGAGCAGAATTTGAGCGCATTTTCTACGTCGGGGACGGAGCCAATGACTTCTGCCCTTCCGTGGCTTTGACTTCGACAGATATTGCTTTCCCGCGGAAGGGCTACCCCATGCACCAGATGACCCAGGAGATGGAGAAAAAGCAACCCAGAGCCTTCCAGGCCACCGTAGTGCCCTGGGACTCGGCTGTAGAAGTTTGCTGCTATCTGCAGGAGCTGCTCAAGAAGAAATGCTGAGAAGGACTGATGGGTAGGAAGAGACTCCTGCTGACCTTGAGGCAGCTTGGGGGCACTGTGCAGGAAAGTGGGAAGTTCAGGAGCATCTCCATACCCAGTGGCTGATCTGATTCCATCTCTAGCTTTGCAGCGTTGGACTCTCTGAACTTCTGGATTTCTTCCCCCGCCCCCTCCTTTTTTTCTTTTAAAAAAGCACATTCTCTGGGTCCCCTTTTCTCCCCCCTCCTCCCGACCTTGAGACAAGGTCTTCTCTATGCAGTTTGCACACCCGTTCAGGAGACGGGGGTGAGTCAGATATGTTTATTTTTACCTTCACCTTGAATTCTTTTTTCAAGTGATTGTTTTATTTTTTTAAAGAAACAAAAACAAACTAGTTCTCATGAGGCTATGAAGTGCCCGTGCTCCCGTTAGCCCCAAGGCAGAGGTCTCCGAATCTGTGACTTTCCATCACAGCAGCTGGGGTCCACCTACGTCATCACCCCCTGCATGACCCCTCTTCCTCCACACCCCAGCAGGTGACTTTAAATTGACATGAGAATTCCTAACGGGGCTTGCTTCTGTCCAGGAGGCAGGTTCTATTCATAGAGCCACCCTGCCCATAAACCCTTGTTCCAGGAAGGCTGCTGCAGCAAGAAGACATGGGTGCGGGGTTTCAGGTGTGGGGTTAGGAGGACACTGTTGATTTTAGGTTTCCATTACAAGTGGTTCACCAAAGCACATTTCTAAGCAAGCAAGAGTGAGATTTTCCACAGGTACCAATGGGAGTTAGGCACATCACAGGCTCCAGTTCCCCAGCCCTGTCCCTTCTGAGCAGATCACAGTGGGAAAGGGCTGTGGAATAATGAGATGTAGGGGGCAGTGTGTGACATGTAGCTAGAAAGCCCTGTCCCCCACCAAAGTATAACTAGTTTGCATTTAAAACACTTCACTGAATCTGAATTTCTACGGCTTGTTTGCACAAGCACACTCAGGAAAGTAAAGTGGATTAGTTAAACTGCATTAAACCCCTGTGTGGACACACTCATTCTGAACTGAAGTGGCCTTAATTTGGTGTATCTTAGGCTGGGTCTACACTACCCGCCTGAATCGGTGGGTAGAAATTGACCTCTCGGGGATCGGGACGCGACAATTGATCCCCGAATCGACGCTCTTACTCCACCAGCGGAGGTGGGAGTAAGCGCTGTCGACGGGAAGCTGCAGAGGTCGATTTTGCTGCCGTCCCTACAGCGGGGTAAGTTGGCTGCGATACGTCGAATTCAGCTACGCTATTCGCGTAGCTGAATTTGCGTATCTTAAATCGACACCCCCCCCCCCCCCCCCGTAGTGAAGATGTAGCCTTAATTCAAAAGTGAATTAAACTGAAGTGAAGTAAGGCCACCTTAATTCTGAATCAGAGTGTCCACAGTGGGGTTTTTATGCAGTTTAACTAATCTACTTTTAACTTGCACCATTAGTTAATTTGGATTACCATTCCTGGGTGTCCTGAGGTCAGGGCCAAGTCCTTTCACTTTGCCTCTATTTTGCTTTCATTTCAACAATCTTCTTTTCCCCAGGGCAGAAATTTCTCCACGGTACCTTAAACAAACACCTTTCTCTGTTGTTGTTTTAAGCATGAAAGTGAGCATCCCCCCTCAAATGCTTTTAGACACACAGCTGCTTTCCAAAGCAGAAGCTCGAACTCCTCAGCTGAGTGAAGAGTGACTCATCAGCTGTGCTCACTAGCCCGTGTCCAGACTGGATCCCAAAGCCTGTTTATTGAACTAGTTTAAAACCCAGCCTAACGCCTGCCCTGTCTGAACTGCGCTGCTGCAGCTGTGCTTTGAAGCAGCCCCCCAAAGGCAATTTTGAGAGGCCTGGTGGACAGCGTCCAGGAGAGCTATTGCTCCAAGCTATGGGCTGCTTCCGGTGCACTTGGAGTAGCAAGTAGCAGCATAAGCCGAGCTCTCCTTGTACCGTAGACAAATCACCAGTCAGCTCACAGCATGGTGGTTATATTAGGGTGGAGCCACTTCCTTGGCCTGATCCTGGGAGGTGCTGAAACTCCCATTGACTGCAAGGGGAGCTGTGGTGCTTAGCACCCCCGGGGGTCAGACTGCTAGAGGATCAAAGCCTCTCTCCACTCTCCTTGTCAGTATTCTCCCCCTGGGCAATCGCAGTATTACTGCCCCCCCGTGATTGCACTCAGCAGCCGCAGCATTAACTGCCCATGAGGGTGGCTTCTCCCGGGATGAACTGTAGCCTGTCTACTCTAAAGTGTACTCTGCACAGTACAGAACTAACCAAAGCCGCACCAGCTTGCCCTCCTCTTTGCAGTTTGTTTGTTTGTTCTTCCTTCCTCCAATCATGTGGAACTTAAAGCCATGGAATTTAAAAAAAAAAAATTGAACGTTATCTAGTAAATATCAACAGCGGGTTCGAAACGTTTGTCTGGAATTTGCTGCGCATGTTGTATTTTGATGTGGACAGTTAAGTGAACACCCCACCTGCTCCTAACGATCATAAATATATTAATATATATATCTATATATATCTATATGCACACGCCTGGGCGACTACAGGTTTGTGACTTCACTGTCTCAGCTTTTCCCTGGGGCTGTTGAAAGCAGCGGGAGTGGTACCTGGAGAAGCCATTTGTGCAGTCTCCGGCCCCTGCCACTCGTCTTTGATGGGCTGCTGCCCAGGAGGCAGAAGGAAGGTAGGCTGGGTGTGTGTGTATGTGGTGGTTTGCTCTGTAGGGGAGGAGTGGGGAGCAAACAATGTTTCCTGGTGCCAGAAACCAGAATACTAGCTTAGGTAGTGGTATCTAGTATCCTCCCATGGGCACTGGCCCCATACACACCAGTTCAGGCTAAGCATTAGTCATGTGTCTTAACTACCGGGCTTCGCCAGGAGTATGTTGACTGACGTGCTGTGGTCCAGGAAAAGGGAGCAGGGCCTTTGACGAGATCTGTTCCTGGCTCACTGGGACTTTGGCTTATTCATTAGATCCCTGTAAAATGGGTTTAATTACCAGGTGCAGAGGCAAATTCGCTCATGAAGGGAAGGGTAGGTGTGTTTTAGCACTGGGACCATTAGATGTAAACATGGCCGTTTGGAGGTTTAATCCACTTCCCTCCGCCACTGGCTTTTCCTGTGGAGTGTGACGCCTCGCAAAGATGCTGTTCGTTCAAAAGCTACCCCACACCCACCCGGGTGTTAGCAAGGGCCTGAGTCCTGTAAACACTTGACTTCAAAGTGGGCGGGGGTGTCTCTGAGTGGGGCCCCAAGCTGCTACAACTAGGACAAACGCAAACATTGCACATTACCCTGCTGATGTAACTGTTGGTCACCTGTTGATTCTGGGAGAGTTTTCCTGTTGACTGCTCATAGCCTAAGTCGACTCCAGAGCTTGTCCTTTCCCCCATGTTTCCCTTCACCACTTACCTCCCCAAGCTCTTGGACAAATGTTCATTTCTCATTGTCGTTCGTGAAGCATGGGGGTAAACAGAACAGGACAAGGGCGAAGTGACTGAGTAGGTCTACAGAGCGTGCCTATGGCAGCAAATAATACAGCCAGCTGTTTGGAAGATTCCTTCTCCCTCTTTTGCCATTCCCACACCCAGCTGGGAGGTGTATGATTAATTCCCCTCTCTCAACACCTAGCTGCTCTCTGAGGAGGCTTTACATGGCCCAAAGATCATTATTTTTGTCTGCTGGCACCAAGAGGGCGAGCCGGCACCATAAACCACCAGTGATCCACTATCTCCACTTTGGAAACCTCGCCTTAAAAAATAAAATACAAAGGGAATTAACTCCCTCGTTTCCAGGCACGTTCCTGGGACGTTTCAGCTACGTTTAAGCAAAGGCAAATCTGCCACTGACATTGCGGCCCATCCACTGCAGCCAGGGGAGACACAAGTTTTTAAAACTCTTTATTAGCAGTGGGCACTTTATCGAAGCAGTGAGGGAGCGAGGATGCAGAGAGGCATGAGCAAGGGCACGGAGCAGAGGACCTGCTCTCAACAGCACCTGGCATTAGAGGGGACCAGGTTCAATGAGCCTCCCTTTCTACTTCCAATGTGCCGCGAGACATCAGCGAGGGGGGTCCCCACGGCGCATTCAGAGCGCACAGGTTGCCCACAATAATTCCATGGGGCAAGGCCCTGGGTGGGGCTTAAAGGCAGGGCTGCCTTTCACTCACTCCAAACCTCAAGGCAATCAGCTGCCATTTTTAGTAAAGAATCACGGGAGGCAAAGCAGAAGCTGCGTCTCTGCTGACATTTGGCAGACAAGGCTCATAAT
Source organism: Malaclemys terrapin pileata (assembly GCF_027887155.1). NCBI lineage: Eukaryota > Metazoa > Chordata > Testudines > Emydidae > Malaclemys > Malaclemys terrapin. Next base: position 10,602,274 of record NC_071529.1, read on the forward strand.
ACCCCAAGCAGCAACCTGCCCGGGTACTACATGGCTCGGTAGCGTGACACAGCAGGAAACAAGTGGGCTATTCCCGTGCATTTGAGCCTAGATCTACTAGTTCTGGTTTGTACCACTTAGTCTCGGTGCCAAAGCTCCTTGCGAAACATCCTCTTATCTTCCAACCACCTTCCCCAGTTAATTTTCCATTTCTCATGTCTCTGCCGGGTGAGGCACGGCTGCTCTCCCATCACGCTTTGTGCTGATGGCTTTCCGTGCACCTACGTTAATCTCCACTGCAGCCCTGCGAGGCAGGGAAGCACTGTGCCTGGTTTCCCCCGAGAAACTGGACTTGCTCAAGGTCACCGGAGGACTCTGTCGGAGCTGGGATTCGATCTCTTGCCCATTGCTACTTCTGGGCTTGGGCGGCGCTGGCCCAGGCGGTGGGGAAAAGGCTCTCTGCCAGACCCACTAGAGTCTGCCAAGCACCGTCTAAGCTACTGCAGGAGTCAGGAATGTGGGAGCCTTTGAGGAGCCCCGAGCACTGGGAATCGCAGCACTCCCCACGCCTACCTCTGCCCCCTCTCCCAGCTAGTCACCAGCATTCTGCTACTCAGCCGCATTCGTTCTGGTGGGCGGGAGGGACTGGCTGCAGGCTCCCTGGGGAACCTGGAATAGGAGCCTCTGATCATGGTGCACGTTTAGGGGGTGGAAATAAGAGCTGAGAATAATCAAAGCCTCAAGCAAAGGGATTCCATGCTAAAGGCTTCAATCCTGGTCCCCAGGGGTAAGCAAGGGCAAAACTCCCGCTGAGCTCTGGGGGACTAAGATTTGACCTGAAAGTAGCAGTGCTAAAGCAGGGACTTTCCTGGGCCTCCAAAGCCGCTCCTGATAAGTCTTGGGTTCGGAGAGCTACGTTTCCCTGTTGCTTTCTGCCAGGGATTTGGGCCTGTCTGTGCCCTAGCCCAGGAGAGGAATGGGGGATCTATAATCAGATCAATCTGGATAGAGATAAATTCTGTGGCCAAAGCCAGGGAGATGGAGGTGGCCTCACTGGTTTGGCAGAGAGACTGGGCTCCATTAACCCCGAGGTTGGGGCAGGGTGAAGGAGGAAAACCTCTGCTGGTCCTCAGTGGCGTCATCTCCTGCATCCACGCAGGGTCAGCAGCAAAAAGGTTCCACGTAGTTGCCTGGGAAGAACCCCTCTGCCTCGCTGGTCACGCCCTCGCACCAACCATCCGAGTGCTTCCGGGTCATGTAAATGACGGCCCCTTCTGGGAACGAGAGCTCGTTCTCCTTTTGCTGAGTGTAGGGGTAGAGGGTCACCACTGCAAGGCGAAGGAGGAGCTCAGAATGGGAAGGAAGGAATGACATGGAGCCAGGCTCATTGTGAAAATACATGGGTTGGGGCTCTAAACCTGCACCCAGTCAGAAGGGACTGGCCGAGCTGCATTTCAGCCGAAATGTGCTGGGGGAGAGGGTGGGAGCAGGTCGGTTTCAATCAGGACTTTCTCCACAATGGGGTTTCCTGACCCAAAGCTGATTCGGGGGGAAGCTGTGAAAGGAGAGCGATGCTCCACTCTGCAGTGGCAGAGACAGGCTCCAGAACTACAAATCATTAGCCCCAATAGAGCATTTTTCGTGCACAGATCCCCCTTACAGATGGGGAAACTGAAGTAGCGGGGGCTGTGGGGGTGTGTGGTTTCCCCAAGTCCACACGCAGCAGCATAGTGGCAGAGCTGGGAAGGTTACCTAAGTCCCAGTCCTACCTACAGGACCATGCTGCCCCCTCTATCCATCAGGTGACGGCTCCCTAATTGACCCCAGCTCTTCAGCTTATGCTCAGAAGCACAGAGGGAGGGAGGGCGGAGGGGTATTAGCCCTTTGATCCCTTTACAAGCGATGAGCTAGGTCGCAGGCTACAATGTAACACGCCACCAGGCTGTCAGTGCCCAAGGAATCTAATCAATAAACGAGACCAGGGGGTCGGCTGGTGAGCTGTAGCCCCCCTCCCATTCAGAAAGCTTTGCCCACCCCACTGCTGCAGCCAAACGAAGCAGGGAGGGGGGCGGGGGGACAAGATACCTTTCTCCAAGTAGCTGTCTGGCGCCCATGCAGGTTCCTCTGTACCCAGGGGGGGAGGAGGAGGAGGAGGAGGGGCAAAATCTTCAAACTCTGTCAAGCTTGGAGGAGGCGGAAGGGGGGGCTCCAGGAAGTCGGCACCTGGGGGAAAATCCCCAAAGAATCACTAGGGGGATGAAGTCCTAATTGCAAACCAGGCCAAGCGTTGCCAGCCGTGGTTGTTTTTATCTCAACTGTCCCGGTACTCGGTGGCTGTCTGGAAGCCCCGCCACCTGGCATCGTCTTAACCGGGAAACTCGGCTTTCATTTAAAAAAAACCAGGGTGATTTGTGGGCGGTGGAGGACAGCTTGACAGCAGGGCCGCTTCAGCCTCCAATGCCAGAAATCAGAACGAACCCAAACAGGATTCATTTTCAAATCTGATGATTTTTAAGCTTACCAACTTGTGGGGGCCTGATTCATGATTTAGAAAAAAGCACAACGCTTGGGGCTGGCCACCCTGCGACTGGAGCAGACAGATCAGTTAGGGAAGCCTCTTCCAGTGAATATCTGCTTTTCCTCCATAGAATAACTTCACTGGGGGTTTCAGAGTGGTAGCCGTGGTAGTCTGTATCCGCAAAAAGAACGAGGAGTCCTTGTGGCACCTTCGATTGACCCTATCCAGAGAGCCAGCAGATGGCCTAGGTGCTACGTAGGTTCCACTTAAGCCTCCTATGTTAAGTGGTGCATGCACCTTATCCAGCAGACAATTTCATCCTGTAAGTGGAGATTTGCTGAGGTCTTGGGGCCAACAGCTGAGCTCAGAGATTTGGGCAAAATTTCTGTTCAACAAATAATGGTGGTTTTTTTCCAAACCAAAAAACTTTTTAAACAAAACAAAAAAAGAATTTTCAGAGTCTTCCCGCCCTTTTTGTTACTGAATACAATAAGTGATGTCTATTTTGATTTTATGCTATTTTCTCCCACTTCTTTTTTTTTCTTCTTTATTTTGCCACTCAACTTTTACGGAACTTCCTCAGCGGGGGAAGGTTATTGCATGGCCAAAAGAAAAATGAAACTCAAACTCTGCCACTTTTACGTGCAAAAGCTGGGGCCATTTTGAAAAGTTACGGAGCGTAGTTTCAGGGGTTCGTTTGCCCCTTGGGCCAGGCTGTCACTTTCAAAAACGGCCCCAACTTTGGAAAAGGCAAAAAGAGGTGGGCCTGGGGAAACCATTACGTTCCGACAATTCACAATTTTTCAGGCACTTGTGGAAAAAAATTAATTGAAAAAACGGCTTTGATGCAAAATGGAAACAACTTCCATATTTCATTTTTTCTCCCCAAAATTGTTTTCTATCCTCTTTCAACCAGTTCTGCCTGTAACACCCCAGTGCTACGCTTGGCCACTGATGGTGCAAAGGTTCCAGCACGGCTCAGCATAGGATACCATGCTAGTTGCTAGCTGATAGGGAGCATTCGACCTGAGGATAAGCCGTGTCAAATACAAGCCCTACCTGGCATGGAGAATGGTGGAGGGACATCTGGGAGCGGCATTTCGAAACCGATGGGTGGTGGTTCGGGCATGTCAACAGGAGGCGGAGGGGGAGGTGGAGGGGGAGGCATTGTGTCTAGGTCCAATGGAGGAGGCACTGAGGGCGGCATAGGTTGTGCGACAGGCACCTTGGCATTGAAGTTGCCAGCTGCTCCACTGGAACTGTTGTGGGTATAAATGAGAGAGAGTGACATGGAGTCATATGTAACCAGATTCAAAGAGTGAATGCCAGCAGTCGAGCTAAAGCAGGGGCTGGGCAAATAATGGCCTGCGGGGGACGTCCGGCCCATCAGATGTTTTAATCCGGCCCTCGAGCTCCAGCCGGGAGGGGGTCGGGGGCTTGCCCCGCTCTGCGCGTGCCTTGGTTCCGTTCAGCTCCAGGAAGCGGCAGCATGCCCCCTGCCCTGGGCTCCTATGTGAAGGGGCAGCCAGGGGGCTCTGCATGCTGCCCCCGCCCCAAGCGCCACCCCCGCAGCTCACATTGGCCAGGAACCACGGCCAATGGGAGTTGCAGGGGCAGCGCCTGCCGATGGGGCAGTGTGCAGAGCCTCCTGGCCGGCGCTGTGCCTCTGCGTAGGAGCCAGAGGAGGGATGTGCCACTGCTTCTGGGAGCTGCGGGGGCAGCACCTGCAGACGGGACAGCCGCCGAGCCACCTGGCCATGCCTCCGTGCAGGAGCTGGAGGGGGGACATGCCGCTGCTTCTGGGAGCTGCTTGAGGTAAGCGCCGCCTGGAGCCTGCACCCCTGACCTCCTCCCGTGCCCCAGGGGCCGATTCCCCTCCTGCCCTTCAAACCCCTCAGTCCCAGCCCAGAGCACCCTCATGCACCCCAAACCCTTCATCCCCAGCCCCACCCCAGAACCCGCACCCCCAGCCAGAGCCCTCCCCCTTCCCCTCGCCCCGCACCTCAACCCCCTGCTCCAGCCTGGAGCTCCCTCCCACACTCTGAACTCCTCATTTCTGGCCCCACCCCAGAGCCCACACTCCTAACCGGAGCCCTCACCGAGCCCCCTCCCACACTGCAACCCCCAATTTCAAAAGCATTCATGGCCCACCATACAATTTCCATACCCAGATGTGGCCCTTGGGCCAAAAAGTTTACCCACCCCTGAGCTAAAGAGTAGTCTAGCCTCTCTGTGCTACCGGGTTATACTGAAAATCTGGCTCATTTCCTACCAGCCTCTCTGTGTAAAGGTGCCTGCACCCAGTCAAGAGCCTGCCAAAGTGACCACAAAACTAGCTGCAATAGGTCTGAAACCTCCTCCCATTGCGTCCAAAAGAGGGACACCTGCCTGTACTTGTGTGATTCTGTCTGCCAACTGGATTAGCTGCATCTGCAGATAAGGCGGGATTCAGAAAGGCAGCATTGCTGGGGCAAGGGGCGTAGAGAGGATGGCAGGAGAAGCCTGGGCGTAGTTTTCAAGATCACCAGGCAAGCGACTCTATGCCGAACTTTATTAAAGCACTTTGGGATCCTCCAATGGTCAAATGACCTGCTGCCGTGATTCGATGCATTCCAGATGCAAAGGACGGTTGGACTAAATTCCCAGTAAATAGCACCACTTTTCTCCTAGAGGGAGACACAGTCCAAGCAGGGCACCTGGCCCCCAAGGGAGACTAGGTGCACAAAACACCTGAACTACAGCTCCCATGAGGCACTGCGGGAGCACTTCTCAAGCAAAATATATTTTCCCGCAAGGGCAAAAAAGCCCAATTTCCAACCAGCTCCACCCATTTTGTCCCAGGTCAATGGGAAAAATATCGGGTGAGAAGCTGAATGAAACAGGAGCAGAGGAGACCGAGAACTCAAATGGAAAACACACCCATAATAGGCACGAAGTAGAATCAGTGATTATTCTGTCTCACTAGATGGATTAAAGCTGGTTGAGATATTTTGAGCAAAATGTTTTTCCACTGAAAAATAGTTTTAGTGACGACATCTGAATGTTTCGCACAAAGAGTTTGGTTTTAAACAACATTTTTAATGAAAACATTCAAAACGAAAAGCAAAATGTTTGTTTCATTTTGAATGACTCGTTTCATTTTCATTTTTGATTTCTGGAGTGTGGAATATTTGGTTTGTGTTTTCTTCTCTTTCTCCTTTTTCCATTTTACTTTTTTCCAGCAGAAAAGGAGAGAAATGGGAGGAAAGCCTCCCCTTCCCAACTGAAAACCCTGAAATATTTTGGTTTTCAAAAATTGAAATTATGAATAGAAAAAAAAATGAAAGTTTTAGTTTCAAAATGTTTCTTGCTGGAAAAAAAAACAAACCCCAAACCCTAAAATATGTTGTCAAAAAATTTCAAGTGAAAATGTTTTGGACTTTTTTGCAGGAATTTTTTTTTTTTTTAAAGTCACTCGCTCCAATATAGACCATACACATGGTTCCCATCTGGTTAATCGAGCTTTTGTGTATGGGTGAGTTCTCCTATCCCCAATTCACAGTGTTTGATCTATAGCTGGAAACCCACATTTTCTAAACTTTTCTTGAGCAGTGGTTAAGGGGTGATTGGTTACACTCTATAAATTCCTACAAGGGGAACAAATATTTAATAATGGGCTCCTATCTAGCATAATGAGGTATTGCACGATGCAATGGATGGAAATTGAAACGAGACAAATTCAGACCAGAAATAAGGCATACATCTTTAACGGTGAGCGTAATTAACCATTGGAGCAATTTACCAAGGAGTGTGGTCGATTCTCCATCTCTGACCCTTTTAAAATCAAGATGGGATGTTTTTCTAACAGATCTGCTCTAGGAATGATTTTGGGGAAGTGCTATTGTAATCCACACACCTCCTGAGTGTGGTGCTGTGTCCCCTCTAGTGGCACCAAAACCACTTAAGAGATTAGTGAGTCTGCTCCAGCCTTAGCTAAAGGCCATGTGGTTTTTAGCTCATGCAGTAGAGGCTGATGCATTTAGCTTCAGAGGTCCCAGGTTCGATCCCGCCCACAGACGACTGGGGTCTGGTCACACTATCTCCTGTGCTACACAGGAGGTCAGATCCCAATGGTCCCTTCTGGCCTTGGAGTCTATGAGGCATGAAACAGACACGGTTTTAAACTAGAGAGAGGAACGAATGTTTCCCCAATGTTGCCAGGAGGTTCACTCAGCCCCACATTCCCCTCAAGTCTCCCAGCCCCCGACCAGGATGGCTGATGAGTTCTGGGAGCTTGGGCAAGCTACCTGAGGGATGTTAAAGATGATGTGGAGGACGCCGTTGAGAGTTTGCCTTCCGGAACCACAGGCAGTTGAATGGGCTCTGGGACACGAGAGTTTTTCCTGCAGTCGGGACAGACACAAATCCACAGTCAGACCCCCAGTTCATCTTGGGGAAGAAACTCATTGCCCTTTCTCTGCTGAAAGCAAGGCGTTTTTATTCTGAGTTTGGCCTGAAAGTATCAATGCCAGAGCTGCGGTGATTCGGTGTTAGATTGTCATGATGGTATAAAGAGAATCAGTGTGAGGCAGTGGGCAGATCACTAGACTGGGACCCAAGAGACCTAGGTCCTAGTTTCAGCTCTGTCACTGACCTGCTGGGTGACCTTGGGCAAGTCACTTCCTCTCTGTTTTCCCCTCGCCCTTTTTCCTGTCTAGTCTACTGGGGCAGGGACTGTGTCTCACTATGCGCTTGTACAGCACCAAGCAAAAAGGGGTCCCAGTCTGCCCATAGCAGTAACAGCAAATGGCCTTTTGCACAGAGCAGGGTCCCGTACAACCAGACAGCCAATGAAAAAATTAAACCGGCTTCCCAGAGATGGAAATCTTCACCTTAGATTAAAACTACTCCGTGCGCTTTCAGCCTGACAAATTGAGGCCCTGTGTTCGCCTCCGCCCAGGCCCAGCAAAGGCAGGGGAAATACAACCTCTCCCTTCCCCTGGACTCCACCTGGGTGCCTCACCCGACACCCACGCCCTGCGGCCACGAGGAAACTGGCTGATGACAGTTTTCTACAACAAGCACCAACTTTATGCCACTGACAGAGCTCTGGAGGGCCTGAGAAGGGAGGTCAGTCTCCAGGCCCATTCAATACACTGGGTGGTTTAAAGGCAGCGGGCTACATTCATGAAGAATCCTAGGTGCCAAGCGAACTTTCACTGCAGAAACGTAGGTGCCGAGCAATGCTGGTCACTTAGAGTGCAGGGGCAGTCGGGCAGGGGGTTATGAATCCCCGATTCTGGGATTTAGGTGCCTAAAGTGCCTAAGACCTTTCGTGAATGTAGCCCAGCGTGTCCTTTACAAACAGTTCTTCCCCCAAACGCTACAGCTGCACTAACGGCACAGCTGGAGGAAGAGTTTCCAACGTTTGGAAATGCTGATTTGGCAAAAATCAAAATGTTGCTCTGGGGACGTTCTGCTGTTGTCAACATTTCCCACAGAAAACTATCGAAACCTTTTTGTTTCAACGCAGTTGAAACGTTTCATCTTGTATCCCAGGATGTATTTTATAGTTACTCTGTAATCGCCTACGCAGAACGTTCTGATAAGGTCTAAATGGAATTTTTCCCGAAATGAAATATTCTGGAATATCGTCTCGCAAAAGAGTCCAAGGTTTCTACTTTATCATCCCAATTCAGAATGAAACTAAATTTTGAAATCTCAGCATTTCCCCCTGGGACAGGAACGTGGTCCATGATGAGGGCTCCTAGGTGCTGCACCAATACAAATAATAATCCTTTCATTTTTGGCCAGCTCAGCTGCAAGGCTTGTGGCTATGTCTGGACTAGTATTATTTTGGTCACACTCTAGTCAGGGCACATTTATAAACGGCTTACAAAGGGTTAATGCTATAAGCATGTTACTGATGTGAGTAGACTCTGTTATAGATGGGCATATGCAGGCCAGTAGGTGTTTCAGAGGGTGATAAGCCATGGCTAAAAGCAACCTCCTGACCGATTGGACTCTACAACAAATGATCAATCATTTAGTAAAACATCTATCAATTTTTCATTAACCCTTTCTAGACCCTTTATAAATGGAACCTTACTGTGAAAAGCGTGACCATTATTTGCATAAGGGGCAGTCTCAGGCAGATGTTGAACCTTCGGGAGCTGATCTGAAAGGTTTATTTTCCAGTGGGGAGGGGGGGAATCTTGCCACCTCTTTATCAGGCTTGTGTCTCATTTAGGACAGGACGGTGGGCGGAAAGTAGGGCAGTGGGACTGCCAGGTAGCAAGTGCAAGAGAGTGGTGCCATCTCACCCCAGGGTGCCCGTAGACGGTCCAGATGACATCTTGGATCCTTTCCGAGTCAAGGTTCCCGTTCGTGACAACTGCGTGCTCTGGTCCTACAGCCAGGGAAGAAGAGAGAAAGAATCAGTGGCCGCCTAGAGAGAACAAACCCTGAGAAGCTTGTTTACAAAGACTCACCAACCCAAGGGGTTACTCACAGAGAGGCACGGCTGTGTGTGACCAAGAGCATTCGGATTCTTAAACCTTGTCGAAATTAGGGTTATTTGCACGGGATACGAGTGCAAACCCATAACGCAGACACACTGCATTGGTGCAAAACATGGCGATTTTTCCAGTGCGACTGGCCCAGGTAATTTACCAGTTGCAGTGGTACAGCTGTGGCAGTGCAAAAAACCCTCCAGTGCTGCCAGGGGCCTGAGAGAGAAGCAAATTAATTTGTGCCCCCTGTTAATGATGAGCCGGGTGCTCGCAACAGTCTCCACTTCTAGATTACACAGACAACAAGGCCTTGCTGATGTAAGCCAGGTCTGAATGAATTCTCCCCTGACAGCTAGCTGGGAGGGGGAGAAACTTCAGGAGCAAAGCGTATTTACATGAACACACCCACTCTGCTTAGATATCCAGCGGATAAAGCGGGGTTGCTCAAAGTGATCAATTTTGGCTGGTGTTGGGGTACAAATCGCATTAGTACTGAATGCAGGGGTAGTGAAATGCTGTTACCAATGTTGTTGTCATTATTGTATGAATAAAGGGGAGCAGAACTGTGCTTAACCTGTCCCAAACGAGGGGGTCCACCCTCAGTTGAAAGGACCTCGTTACGCCAGGGGCTCGAATGCCAGAGCCCTGGGAAAGTAAGAGGGGTGGGGACAGGTGTCCCAGCCAGGAGGTGTAGATGCTCTCTAAGGGTCCTGTCTGGTTTAACCTGTTCCTCCACACTGTTCAATGATACAGCTAAACAGGCTTCATTAGGAACCTCTGTGATATGTTAAAGTGCTCCAATGAGAGCTGAAATCACCTGACATGGGGCAGTGTTTCTGCCCAGCCTGCAAAGAGCTGAAAATTACTAAGAGACTGAGCTGCAGAGGTCACAGCAGAAGAGGCGGCTGGCAGCAGAAGGTGGCTGACAGTCAACTGGCGAACGAGTGGGCTGGTGAGGCAGTGAGCAGAACGAGCAGCTGACGAGACAATAAGCAGTTGGTGAGGAACTGCGGCTGGTGGGGCAGCCAGCAGAGAGGAACTGCGGCTGGTGGGGCAGCCAGCAGAGAGGAACCGCGACTGGCAGGGCGGCCTGGTGGCATGGAAGAGTGGCTGGCAGAGCGGGCAGCCAGCCAGAGCAAGTGCAAGCAAGGTGCCCTCTTTCCCAGGTGGGAGGTGAATTCACACAAACGCACCTCTGAACCCTGGGCCCTCGCTGACCCAGGACAACCACTGTGAGTGGGGTATGGTGGGGAAGCAGAGAGGGGCACAGAAAGGAACATTTGGTTGTAGAACTCAAGAACATGAGGCGGAAGGCACTGCCCCACGCACTCTGGGGTGGGGGTCCTGCTCACAGTTTTATGATTATGAATCCTGCTTGTGGCATTCTCCCTAACGAATGTCGTGTGACTTCCCTCCTTTCATTAAACGTTTCTTTTCTGTGCTTGCAAGTGGGGAAGTATTGCCTCCCAGAGGCGCCCAGGGGTGGTGTGCAATTTTCCCAGGCGTGGGGGCTCGAGCCTGTTTTGTGTTGTATTGTTGAAAAGGAACCCCTCGATATTGAACCCGGCCATGGTTGCTGCTGGCTCCACCTGGCAGAAGGGTTACACTGCTAATACTAATGCTTTGTATTTCCTGCATCTTTCATCAGAGGAATGTCGACAGTGGCGTGCTCTGCTCTGTCCAATGTTGATAACAGTCAGCTGTGTGGGTGTGTGCTGGCCTGGCTCTGCGCAGATAGCTGGCACAGCAGACCCCGAGGAAAACCCCAATGACCACAGACTCCGATAAGGTATGAAGGCACCCGGCCAGGTTTATTGCTAAACGAAACACAATCTCTAGCTCCCTGGATCAGATGTCTACAGTTCTTGCTAGTACAGATGTGCTCCCTGACAATGGACCGGCTCAGTCAGTGGCGGGACTTACCATTGCCCCCTAGGCCAGACCAAGAAAACCCCTCAGAGGTCCATTTTTTTTATACAGGTACAAACGAGTTACACATCCCTCCTAACGTATTGAGGTACAACCCCTCTACGTGTCAAGGTGCCGCCTATTACCTTGTACATGTTGGTTGGAACAAAACAACTCTATCCATCATAGTATCCTTTTAACCCTGTCTTTAGGATGGGTCAGCATGTTCCTGTTATCTGAGGGGGAATGTGCTCGTGCTGGAGTGTTCTGGTACCATCCTGACACGTGTGTACATCATTTGTGCCCAGTTCCTTTTAGGTATGTGTGTTTTTGCAGCATCAGCCCTCTTCATGCCATATTCTGTGAGCAGGGCCTGCCTCTTGCTCACAGCTTACCTTTGTTTTATATCAGCAAAGTCTTGACCATTACTTTAGCTCAGGCCTTAGGCCTTAGGCCTCATACCAGGCCTCTGATACAAGCACTACAAAGCATTTTACAAACTTTCATGAATTCTCCAACCATCCCATGTCACCTTCTGAGGGGCAGGGGTAAAGTGTTTGGCCAAGGCCACACAATAAGCCGCGGCAAAGCCGGTGGTATAGGCTGGGTTAAACCTCTATGGCGCTAGTGGGTATAACCACTGCCCTTCATTTAAGATACTATTAAGAAACGGTTAAGCTCCTTTATAGCATCCCCCACCCAAAACACAGGCACACGCAAGTCTGCCCTGGAATTAGAACTATGTGGGCAGAGGGCTTTGCTGGTGATCTTCTGGGGTAAGGGTGGGTGTATATGTGAGAGATAGAGAGAGATGAGACAAGGAGAGAAAGCACACACAAACAGACAGAGCTACGCGCACAGCCTGGACAAGTACAGTGGGGTGCTGGCTAAAAGAGGCCTGGGGTTGTAATCAAAGAAACTATCTCCAGTTGTTTGGTTCCTCTGGTGTTCATGGAATCAGGACTTCGTAACTACACAAGATTGCATCAAAGGGCACCTGCCTCCCGCTGGAACAGCTTGTAAGACCCCAATTTGTGGCTAGCTGCTTGGGTCAGAAGGGGTGGCACTGGAAAGCGGCTCCAGGATTTCCAGCTCTCTTTCATAGCCAGCATGCTATGCTCTCAGCCAGAGCTGGGAATGGAACCCATCCACAACTCCTGCAATTCTGCTCTAGCTAGCGGACTGTACTCCCTTGCTCAGGATCCCAGATGTCCAGCTCCCTGATCTAACCAATAGACCCTACTCCCTCCCAGAGTTTGACATAGGAGTCCTGTCTCACAGGGCTCCCGCTACCCCACACTGCCGAGGGAACCCAGAGAGTCCTGCCATGGCTACACAGATGTAAAGTAAGTTATACGGACAGCGACAGTGTCTTTCAAGTGCGAATGCTGCCCCCCTTTAACTGTCACAACCCACAGTCTTGTTGCTTCCAAGCAGCAGACCTGGCAGCACCGGTAATAGCATGAAGTCTTTTTTCCCTTGTTACCAACAGGCAAAACATCCTAAAATATTAATACGCATTTCAGAATTGCCACTCTCCTCGCTATGCATCGCTGCATGTTTCTTTTGTACCCTGCCAGCACCGTGTGCTAGATCAAAACGAAACAGGACACGCTGTCAATCCACTGAGGAAGTTACACGGCTGCAGCTGGTAGGAGACACATGGTGAGAGAGACAAGGCCAGCAAGCCAATGCACCACTGGTGAGAAGACTCTCGGAAAGACGCCCCTTCAAATGGTGAGCATTGGCACGCGGTGCATCACTTCCTTTGCCAGGCACTTCTCCAGAGGAACAGAGCCCAAACTTGGTAACGCTGGGCTGGGAGTGTCCTACATCTTGTTACACACCAACGCAAAAGGCTGGGTTTCCCCTGGGGTGGAGCAACCACAGGGGCAAATCTGGCCTCTTGATCTGTTCAGACTCTTGTTCACTTTCTCAGGACATTCCTACTGAGCAAAGCACTAGGGTATTTCTGCCCCCGCTGCCCCATATTGGTGCGTGGCTCCTCTTATAAAGTGTCGTGCCTGCTGGAGTGCAGCAGGATGAGTTTATCTGAGAGGCTCGGGAGGAAGATGTCAGAGTAGAAAGATTTTCCTGTCACTTGGCCTGAGGGTCTAGAAGAAAACAAGCAGGCCAAGCACCTTGTCCCGAAGCCGGGACTGGATGGCTCAAGCAGTCAGGATACAGAGCCGGGTTGGAATAAAGTCCATGTTCATAGTGAGCTGTTCAGGGCCCACACTGCTGGGTCTCCGCCCAGCAGCATCCATGCAATCAGCAGAAAGTGGCTCCCTCAGCAGAGCGCCAAACTAACAGGATCGAGAGGCGTGAGCTGAGGCCAGGGTGGAGGAAGGCTGGGCCACCATATTGACAAGCTTGGCTACACATCTTTCTGTGGCTAGCCAGGCTGGACAGCCGTGCAGCCAGTGTCTGTCACCAGTGCCACGTTCACCTGCCCTTTCAAATAGTTAAAGGGAAAAATAATACAAACTGGACAAGCCCAAACCCTAAGAAAAACCCTCCTACTCCGGTAAACGCAGCAGTTTACTAGGGGCCAGGGGCCAAGAGAACATTACCCCACAGGCTAAGACGGTCACATGAATTCACGTACTGCCAGTAGGTGCTGAGGCTCTGACAAGACGGCCATCGGCGTCGCACGGGGAGCTAGGCACGTCGGAAGATCTAGCTTTTATTTAGCTCCCTCGACGGAAGCGAAGCTCATTGGGAAAAAGTCTCACATCTGCCATGTACAAAATAGTACTGAGGAAGTCCTTCAGACCGAGGGGGCTGATCACTTAGCCACAGGGAGCAGCGGAAAGCATGCAAGAGCTGGGTGGAGGAAGCAGCCCTCGGCGCAGTGCTGAGCACGCCGCTGAGAAAGCGGGGGCGATCGTGGGAAAAGAGAGCCCGAGCAGACAACTTCCCGTGTCTGCATTAAGCCAACCGTGGCAGTTTCGATTTCGGGTGGTTACGGTCGTCTCAGATTGCCGGGCACCTAGCTGATGAAACCCTCACGCATGGGGATTTTTTTTTTCTTTTTGGTTTCTTAAAGGTGATTCACAAAGGAGAAAAAAAAATAGGGCTTGTTATGGCACTTTTGCTACTTTCAGAAGAAATACCTGAAGGGATTCAGGCATCCTCTCCCCTGGAGAACTCGCTGGGCGACTGGAGAACTGAGTGGATTATAACACTACAAATACCAAGGGAGCAACATCAGAGTCGCCAAGAGAAGAAAGGATTTTTAGCCGGTGTCTCAAAAGCAGCAACAACAAAGTGCATAATGGCTATTGAATCGAAAACCTGGGGGAGCAAAGTTCCTTGGTAAGAACTCAGCATCCCTCCCCTCCCCGACTCCTGACACAGCCAAGAAGTTCTCCATCAAAAACAGGGAAGGCAAAAAATAAATAAATAAATAAAATAAGCCGCAGCAGAAAGACACCCTTGCAGATCATTTTACTACGTCGTATAAAAAGGGGCACAAATCCATTTTCTTTTTCTTTGGCAAATCTGAGCAATACGCGCCAGGGAGACAGCAATGCAGCACCCAGAGAGATGTAGAGGATGGGTGGCCCAGTGGTTAGGCCAAATAGCAGATCACGCCAACACCACCTTTACCCCTTCCACTCTGGCTCCAGCTCCTGCCAAGGCTTCCATCTCTCATCGAGCTCTGCTCCTGTTCCTTTCAAAGAGGAAGAGGAGGACTGGACTGTGGCTCACCAGAGGACGCTAGCTGTCCACAAAGGAAGCGCTTAGAGACGCTGTGTCTGTCTGCCTGTCTCTGCGTGAGTCATCAGAACTCCTGGTGTGTCTCACATACACTCACGCAACCCCACCAAACTCACGAAGCTTGTCCAACTGGTGAGGGCAGGATTTGGACTCTGGTGTTTTCTACAGCAATTTTCTTGTGACTGGATTGTAATGTCTGGGTAAAATCCCTTCCATCCCTTTTATTGGGACTCTGGAATGGCTGACTGAGAGGCAGACATTGCAAGGTTTTATACAAGACCCTACTTCACATTGGGATTGGACGCTTTGGGATTGGGATTGTTGCGTCATCTGGATCAGCTGCAATGTTGGCTGCATTCAGGGAGGTGTGTGGGCTAGTGGCTAGAGCAGGGCTCCAGGAGAATTCTGGATTCTTTTCCCACTTCTGCCACTGACTCACTTTGCGGCCCCAGGCAACTCACTTCATCTCGCTATGCCTCAGGTCCTCCACCTGTTGTGGTGGGATAATAATTCCCTACCTTGCAGGAGTGTTTGAAGGGTTAGTTAATGTCTGTAAAACATGGTGGAGCCTCTTGAATCAAAGGGAAAAGTTACATACTCTGAGTGCACCATAACACTTCAACTAGCAGAAGAAGGTCTAGCATGACCCAAGGGCTGGAAGCTGAAGCTAGACAAATTAAGACTGGAAATGAGGCATACATTTTTAACTGTGAGAGTTATTAACCATTGGAAGAATTTACCAAGGGTCATAGTGGATTCTCCGTCCCTGGCAATTTTTAAATCAAGTTTAGATGTTTTTCTACAAGAAAATCCTCCAGGAATGATTTTGGGGCAGTTCTCTGGCCTGTGCTCTACAGGACGTCAGACTAGATGAATCTATGAAGAGGGAATAAAGAGGAATTCAGTGAAGCTGAGAGCTCTTTACCTTAGTCCGATAGGCCAAGACTTTCAGAGGCGACGCGCGAGTCAGGGTGCCTGACTTGCCAGACATTGAGGACGGCTGATTTTCACAGGGCCAGGCGCTCAGCACTTTCTAAACCCGGCCTTTTCAGGTGTGTCAAGTTGGGCCCCCAAAGAAAAATTGGAGGACCTCAAACAAAATTAATACTTTCAAACTGACGACCATACTCTTCTACGGCCGGGTTGGATTATTGTGATCATCTAGCAGCCTGACCTGTGTAGCACCCATCACGGAATCTCACCCAGAGATTCCTCCAGTGCAATGAGTCTTCCCTGCGATGTAAGCAACACCATCAATCCCAATAACTGCCAACTGAACTAGCGCCTCTTTCGTTATTGAGCCTGAGTGTGATCACTTCAAGCTCCCCGTGACCTGGGACACAGCAGGCTGGATTTCACCTGGGGTTTTTTCTGACCTTTATCCCATGACCGACGTCATCCAGGATGCTGAAGTTGAGGGGTTTCCTGTAGTAAGCTTCCAGGGGTTCCTGGTATGTTGGATAGATGATTTTCTGGTAGTGGGGGGGCCTCTTGCAGACTGTCAGCGTTCCAATCTCCCGACGAGCCACTTTCTCCTTGTGCACGTCCACCATCTTTAGAGAGAGACAATCGTCACCCATCACTTTCCCCACCAGGGCCTTTCCTCTTGGAGGAACCACAAACCCCTGTCGTTATCCCACTAAGAGGCATGAGTTTCTACATCTGAAATTCGTGGGGCTCCAGAAGCACTCTTCCCCCTAAACAAGAGGCTCTTGTGTGGAGACCACAGGCCTGGGAGCCAGGACTCCTGGGGCCTCTTCCCAGCTCTGCAATGGTCCTTAAGTCCCAACCCCTCTCGGTGCCTCAGTTTCCCCATCTATAAAGGTGGGGGTTGAGGGGCCAGGGAAGGGTTGCTGCCTCCCGGGGAGGGGTGGTGAAACTTAATGAGGGCCTGCTCCTGAACTCCGTGGTGCAGTTCCCACACTTTAATGCTGCAGGATCAGGCATGTGGGGGCAGATGCTGAGCTGAGGTAAATGGACACAGTTCCATTGACATCAATGGAGCTACACCAATTTGCACCTGCTGATGATCTGGCCCTTCACGTTCAGAAAGTCCTTTGAGAGCCTCACTCATGACAAGCAAAGCGCCCAGCTCTTCGCAGCATTTAATCCATTCCTCTGCAGTTTCTTGAGCAGGTTCCCCACCCCCCCTAAATTATTATTCTCCAGCTAACAGGAAAGTTACCAGGCAACTTTCACGCACAGGAAAAGGGCTGGCTGTGACTGAACGCTCGACACGCATCCGTAGACTCCAGGAGGACAAGGATGGGGGTGGGGAGCAGTCAGATACACACCGTCTTGCTGGGCAGAGAGTCAAGCCCTTCAGCCAGCTATGGGGCCGTCTTTCCTTTGCGGTAAGGGACGGCCCACACGAAGTTAGCAGCTCGCTATTCTGTGTGTCAAACTGAACAGGAGCAATTCCTGCAGGGCTTTCCCGCTTGTGGGGCCAAGGGGTCTTCGTGACACTTGCCTGCGTTGCAGGGTGTGCACGTGGGCTCGAAAACTGCTCTCGCTTACGTCCCAGCACAGGATTCTCAGGAGGTGCGGAGCACCCACGACTCCATTCAAACTCAGTGGGAGCGGCAAGCGGTCAGCCCCGCCCCCTGTGAAAATCAGGCCCCACTGTGTCCCCAAAGGGATCTGGGGCCTTTTGAAGGATCGCCAATTATTCTTCATGCTATGACAGCACCTAAGTGGCTTGATCAGGGAGGACAACCTCATTGTGCTCGGCCCACATATACAGAGGACGGCTGTAGCCCCACCAATAGGAGTGACTGCAGGCTATAATTATGGAGTGGGGCACGTACAGTAGAAATCCCCCCCATGCCGGTATCAAACCCCACTTGAGCCAACAGCAGGATTTCAACCCCAGACTTTCAGCACTGAAAACACGAGCCTCTACCACATGAGCTAAAGGAGCGCTTTCATCAGCTGCCAATATAAACCTCTCCTGTGGACCAACCCCTCGCCTGGCGTCAAAGAGCCACATGTTTAGCGTGGCCCACCTGTGTGCAGCGCAGAGATCAGAGGCAGCGGATGAGGAGTCGGAGAGTATGTCACCGCTGCAATCAGAGGGGCGATGATCTAGCTGGCTCGTGTAACAAGTGAAGCTGTGGCAGCATGGGCTTGTACTCAAGCGGTTAGCCCATGCGGCTGCGGATTCTTTGCTGTTATTCACCATCTAGATCAAAGCTAGCTCGGGGATGTCTCCACGTGCTGTAGTGTAGACGTACCCAGGGTGAACCACCCCCATTGTCTCTAGGCATTTCCCACCCACCTGCGCAACGCAGCAGACGTTGGCTTCCACCTGGTGGAGTTCACTTGCATGCAGGTCCAACAGTTGGAGGATGTTGCTGGCTAGATTGCTGATCTGGTATGCGACGCTAGCCAAGGACTGGGCACTGTAAGCCATGGTCTCCTCCAGGGCTTTCCTCTTGTCTGTTGCCTGGAACAGAAAAAAAAAAGGTTTGGGAGTCACCCTGGCCAGACTCTGACACCACCGTGATGGAGCAATATAAGAACCCAACCGAACGGGAGAGCCAGGAGACCTGTGTGGTCTCAGTGTCCGTAGGCTTCTCTGCCATTCTACCACTATAATCTTTAAGACGTTTTGGACTGGAGAGGCTCAGGGACTCGGGACTTGGATACCGGCCCTTTGGTATCTAGGCCAACAGTTCTGGTGTCTCGATGGAGGAGGCCAGTTTTCGTTTACATGGGAATGAAGAGCTGGTGTAAGGTGCTGGAGTGACCGCTCTGAAGACTACTTGCCCTGGGGATAAACACAGCATGGGTAGCGTCCGTGCAGACTCCTTCTCCTCCCTGTACTATCCCCAGCTAACATGCCTAGATGCTGCTCTGAAGAAACTGCCCTCTATCTCCATGGGCCATTTGTTCCTGGCTTCTCCACTAAGACAGCCAACAAGGGGGCCAAATGTGACATAGACACTTGGACCCAGGAACTAATCTACTACCACCAACTGCATTCACACAGTCCACCAATCAGCCTTCAGCTGTCAGTGGTGAAACAGATTGGATAGTGTCTATGTGAACCACTGCCCTTTGCTGGATGGATCAGAACTGCTCGGCTGTATGTGTCATAAGCCCTCTACTGTCATGGAACATAAGAACGGCCATACTGGGTCAGACCAAAGGTCCATCTAACCCAGTGTCCTGTCTTTCAACAGTGGCCAACGCCAGGTGCCCCAGAGGGAGTGAACAGAACAGGTAATCATCAAGTGATCCATCCCCTGTCGCCCATTCTCAGCTTCTGGCAAACAGAGGCTAGGGACACCATCCCTGCCCATCCTGGCTAATAGCTATTGATGGACCTATCCTCCATGAATTTATCTAGTTCTTTTTTGAACCCTGTTATAGTCTTGGCCTTCACAACATTCTCTGGCAAAGAGTTCCACTGTTTGACTGGGCATTGTGTGAAAAAATACTTCCTTTTGTTTGTTTTAAACCTGCTGCCTATTCATTTCATTTGGTGACCCCCTAGTTCTTGTGTTATGAGAAGTAAATAACACTTCTTTATTTACTTTCTCCACACCAGTCATGTTTTTATAGACCTCAATCATATCCCCCCTTAGTCATCTCTTTTCCGAGCTGAAAAGTCCTAGCCTCTTTAATCTCTCCTCATATGGGACCTGTTCCAAACCCATAATCATTTTAGTTGCCCTTTTCTGAACTTTTTCTAATGCCAGTATATCTTTTTTGAGAGGAGATGACCACATCTGCAACAGTATTCAAGATGTGGGCGTACCATTAATTTATATAGAGGCAATAGGATATTTTCTGTCTTATTATCAATCCCTTTCTTAATGATTCCCAACATTCTGTTGGCTTCTTTGACGCCGCTGCACATTGAGTGGATGTTTTCAGAGACCGATCCACAGTGACTCCAAGATCTCTTTCTTGAGTGGTAACTGCTAATTTAGACCCCATCATTTTATATGTGTTGTTGGGATTGTGTTTTCCAATGTACATTACTTTGCACATGGAAATTCCTCTCTAGTTCAAAGGTTAAATGCCTGCTTGTTTTGGAGCAGGAAAATCCCATGTTATATCCCCACCATCACTTTGAAGTCCTGAGAGGCCAGAGTTTGAGACAACAATGAACCAGGGCCACAGGCAGAGCTGAAAGGTCCCATCGCCCAGCCCCAGCTCATTAGCGTGATTCCTTTTACAAAGAGCAAACTGGGTGGTGTCCCTGGTCAATTAGACCCTGAGGAGGATAGTTTATTGCTGGCAAGGGGTGGGGCTCTCAGGAATCAGAGCCAACTGACTGGGCGAAGGCGCCTTTAGAGACGATGTCTTTTAATTGGCGTCGGGCTTAATTTTAAGATGTTTCCTTCTGCTTTCCAAATGCATCAAACTTCCTTCAGCTGCGTCGACAGAACAAGAGCAGGTCACTGACACTCATTACTCAGGGACACTTGTCTCTGCCTGAAACTACACCGCCATTTCCCTCCAGCCCCACCCTGGCCTTGACAGGAGGATAAAGGCAGCTGTTAATCCCTGTTCGTTGGTATTGTATCCGTGCTGGTCCCAGGATATTAGAGAGACAAGGTGGCTGAGAGAATATCTTCTATGGCACCAACTTCTGGTGGTGAAAGAGACAAGCTTTCGAGCTACACACACCTTCCCAGACCTGAAGAATAGCTCTGTGGAGCCTGACAGCTTGTCTCTTTCACCACCAGAAGTTGGTGCCATAAAAGATATTCCCTTGCTCGCCTTGTCTTGCTGTTACTCCAGACAGGGACGCCAGGGTGTTCTCACTTGGGAAGCGGAAACAAAACACCTAGGCTACGTCTACACTACGGCCTACGTGGGCAAAACTTATGTCGCACAGGGGTGTGAATATTCCACGGACATAAACATTGGTGTGCACAGCGCTATGTCAGCGGGAGAGCTGCTCCCGCTGACATAGCTACCGCCGCTCATGGAGGTGGGTTTTTTTATGCTGACAGGAGAGCTCTCTCCTGTCGGCATAGAGCGGCTTCACCAGGCGCACAGCAGCTGTACGCGGTACAGCTGTGCCGCTGTATGTATAGACATGGCCGGGACGTGCTGGAAATGGGTCTTCCGTTCCAGATGACCTGAGTGGAAACGAATGAACACTTGATGCAAAGGGCTCTGCGGTCAATGGTGAGTCTCCCATTGACTCTAATGGGCTTTGGATCAAGCTATAAAACCCCCATCTTCTGTGGGAACTGAAGGGAACAAACCAAGAGTCTTAGGTAGGCTGCACCACTGTTTGCCTGTTGCTGTGTGACTGCAAGCTGTCCTCTTCTCAAGCTAAGCAGGGTCAGGTAAGCTTAGTTCTTAGATGCAGTCCTCTCGGGAAACCCTCAGCAGTGCTAGCCATGTGGTAGATAACGTTCTCTGAGTCAGTGCGTCCTCACGGTGTTAGCACACCTCCGCCCCGGGTGCTGATTTTCACAGAATATACAAAACCAAGCTGCCGGCCACCTGTGGTCATTCAAGATTCACTTCAATCATTGCTGTTTTCACAACAGCACAAGTGCTACCCTTGGTGTCCTGCCCAAATTCCAGCTCGAACAATTACATTCTGTGTATTGAAATTCCACCTCTGTTTTCAACTGGACACATTGTGATTCTTCTCTTTGTGCCCCGAATGGTTGTGTGGTACCATCTGTGTTCCACCCCAGAAGTGGCTGCATTTAAGAGTGACTAGTTTAATCCCTCACACCACGAGTTTGTACAGCCCTTTAGAATCCATATGGACCAAAGGTGGTTAAGACACACTGGACTTTGACTCCGCACACCAGGATTTAAATCTTGCTTCTGCCACAGACTCCCTGTATCTCAGTTCCCCACCTATAAAATGAGGATAACGCTCCCCTGGTTTATTTGGATTTAACTGCTTTGGCAGAGCACCCCCCAACAAAGATCCCTGATCTCAGCTGAGGCCTCTAGGTGCTACCACAATGCAAAAGAAATAAGCCTAGATACCAAGATCGTTCTCCACTCCCATCTGGAGAAAGGAAGGAGGTGGGTTTTAATTCCCAGGTTGCACATGGAAGGGAATAACGCTGCAATTTCTTCAATGAAGCAGTCACAAAAGAAGACAGCTGCTCCCTCAAGAACTATCACGGAAACATTGTGGCAGTGACTAAGCCAGAAACTGCAAAGCGGAGGCTGCCGCTTGCAGCTCTCGGGGTTCTGCTATTTCACAGGTGCGTGAGCTGAGCACCGAGTTTCAGCTTTTACCTCTGCGTTTCCTGACACGTGATTTTTGGGGTCACCGCGTGGAACAATCTCCTCCCCCCCCCCCCGCTGTATGTGAATAATTGGTCACTCTTCGCCTTTAAAAACTTATCTAGAAATTATGGTTGATCTAGTCTTTATCGCCATATAGTACAGCGCTTATACTTACAGACCATCAGGGTGGGCTTGTCGTTAAGACTGGATGTAGAGACAGAAAATCCAGGTTCAATCCCCAGCTCTGCCACCCACGGACCCCGTGACCTTGGGCACGTCACTTCACCCACCTGTACCTTAGTTCCCCATCAGTAAATGGGGGTAACACTTTCTACTTAGCTAAGCTCATTGAGCTCTAAAGTGGAAAAGTGCTATATAGATTATTATTATTATTGTGCTAGGCACTGTACAAACACACAGGGCTTGTCTTCGCTATGGAAAAAGGTTTGTCCTTCACTCGAGTTAGCTAGTGCAAGATAGAAGCCTAGTGAAGCGCAGGCAGATGCTAGGTTCACAGACATTTGCAGGTCAAGTTAAAGACCAGACTCCCCAGGGGTTGAATTTGAGTTAAGAACACATCTTTCCCCCCTGTGCCCCACCACAGTGAAGACATGGTCTCTCTGCACCTCGGAGCTTACAATCTAAGGACACAAGACACCAAGACACAGTAGATGGAGTGGTTTCTCGAAGATGACTGAGACCAGAATCCGGGTCTTTCAAGTTCCAGCCCAGTGCACTAGTCACTGGACCATACTGTCTCTCCAAAGGTAAGATGATTTTCTTTCCTTCTCTTTTTACTCTGCACAGACAGCCCCATCTGATCCTTTGCATAAGAGCGTCCGAAGTTTTCATACCCCTAACAGCATGCCCAAGATCTCTGCGCCTACAGCATCATGCTTCTGCCCCTCCGGGGCACATGCCCAATCAACCTAGGGGAAGCCCAGCACACACTCTCCCCAGTCCCTGAATGCCTGCTGCAGCGCCATGAAGCTCAGCATGGTGTGCTGGGGCCAGAGAGCACACACCTACCTGCATGTAGTTGTTCTCACAGTAGTCGGCCACTTTGTGAAGTTTGCTGTAATTCTCCCTCAGGACTTGCCTGGCAGAGGGGATTTCAGTCTGCTGAAGTTTCTGCAATTCAGACATGCTGCTGCTTTGCTCTGTTCCCACTTCCTTCTCTGCGAGAGCTGCTGTCCTAGCCTGGTGTTTTGAACCTTGCAGCTCTCAGACACGCTGGTGCTGTCATTGGCTGGGGAGGAGCTCAGTCACGCTTCAACTGCCTTCACCAGCAGTGAACCTTTTCCTTTGCATCTCACAGAGAGAACTGAGGACCTCGGTCATCTGCCTCAGATTCACTATGCACTGGTCACTTGCTCAGCCACCCTGGGGGTTAATTCAAAGAGACCCGACTTCCAGCTCCTAATCACCCTTGGTTCCTTGCATCCCAGCCCCTGATCTGGAGGCTGACTGATACAAAGAGAAACCAAGGCGATCGGAATAACTCAGGAAACTTCGGAATTGCCAGGAGAGGAAACTATTATTTTAGCCCTGGGTCTGTTTACTGATTGCTCCAAATGGGTTCCCACGTTCTGTAGGACAGAGGAATTGCAACACGAACTGGGCTGCAGCAAGGGGGGAAACTGGTGTCAAACCATTGGTCTGATCCTCTTGGGGAATGGGTGGATGGAAGAGGAGCAACGGAGACAGGGATACGCAGCCACCATGGGAAGCTCTGGGGACCAGGCGAGAGAAAAGCAGCAGTGATAAAGGATGTGAGTCATGTTCCCGCTGGCAGAAAAGTAAGTGGGCGGTGGAAAAAGAAGCATTTCCAAGAAGAACCCAGCAGCTAGGAAGCTAAACTATCAGGCAACAGCAGGCTCCTTAGGTATCGACTCGTGTCCCACTCCTGCCATCTGCTTGAGGCGTTTGTTCCTATGTTCATAGCCGAACCTGGGTGCATTGCTTGGTGCTCTCTACAGCTGCAGCTCCTCTGTAGCGCATCAAGGGGGTCAAATCTTGGCCTTACTGAAACCAACGAGTGGGGAGTTAGAGACGAATGCAATACAGCAGTGGGGTTCCATCCTCATATTCAGCGGGACCAACGTTTCCAGGAGAGACAGGCCTGAACCAACCCCTCAGATCGAAACAGCCCTGAACTTGGGCAGTTCAAAACCCAACAGATATTTGTGCCATGGGCTCACCTCCGCTTTCCAAAGAACATGCAGGGCCTGGCATCACTCCACATGCTACATAGCCGTTGCCCCTTCACTCAGTCATAAACAAAGCTTTAACCTGGTTATGGGCCAGTCTACACTATAATGTGCAACAATGGGGCTCTTCCATTCCAGCCCCCCTGTGCTGCGCTGCCACTTTATCTCCCTAGCTGGAGATTCTCCCAATGTGAGCAAGTCCCCATTGACATAGAGCCAGTTTAGTCTGTTCCTACTCTACCCCAGAGCACAGGGGATGCGACCACAGTGCTGCTGAGCTCAAGCTGTTTTCCAATCGGCAGATGGCCCCTTGGGGGCCGTAGCCAGTTGGTGCACTTTAGAGCAGCTCCTAGGCTGCTCTAATTACAGAATCATAGAAAGGTTGGGATGGAAGGGACTTTGAAAAGTCATCAAGTCCAGCTCCCTGCATGGAGGCAGGACCAAGTAAACCTAGACCAGCCCCGACAGGTGTTTGTCCAACCTGTTCTTCAAAACCTCCAATGATGGGGATTCTACAACCTCCCTTGGAAGCCTATTCCAGAGTTTACCGACGCTTAGCATTTTCCTTATATCTAACCTCAATCTCACTTGCTGCAGATTAAGCCCATTACTTCTTGTCCTTCCTTCAGTGGACATGGAGAACAATTGATCACTGTCCTCTTTATAACAGCCCTTAACATATCTGAAGGGTTTTATCGAGTTCCCTCATCAGTCTTTTCTTCTCAAGACTGAACATGACCAGTTTGTTTAATCTTTCCTCACAGGTCAGGTTTTCCATATCTTTTATCATTTGTGTTGCTCTCCTCTGAACTCTCTTCAATTTGTCCATATCCTTCCTAGAATGCGGTGCCCAGAACTGGACACAGTACTCCAGCTGAGGCCTCACCGGTGCTGAGTCGAGCGAGACAATTACTTGCCACATTTTACATACAACACCCCTGTTAATATGCCCCAGAATGATATTAGCCGCTTTTTTTTACAACTGCAGCACATTGTTCACTCATATTCAGTTTGTGATTCACTATAACTCCCAGATTCTTTTCAGCAGGACGACCACCTACCCAGTTATTCCCCGTTTTATAGTTATCATTTGATTTTTTTCTTTCCTAAGTGAAATACTTGGCCTTTGTCTTCATTGAATTTCATCTTGTTGAATTCAGGCCAATTGTCCAATTTGTCAAGGTCATTTTGAATTCTAATCCTGTCCTCCAAAGTGCTTGCGACTCCTCCCAGCTTCGTGTGATCCACACATTTTATACGCATACTCTCCACTCCATGATCCAAGTAATTAATGAACATATTGAACAGTACCAAACCCAGGACTGACCCCTGTGGCCCAGGACCCCACTACATATGCCCTCCCAATTAGGTTGTTTTGACATAATTTGTTCTTGACAAATCCATATTGGCTATTCCTTATAACTCTATTCTCCTCTAGATGCTTACAGACTGATTGTTTAATAATTTGTTCTAGTATCTTTCCAGGTATAAAAGTTAGACTGATTTATAATTCCCTGGGTCCTATTTGTTTCCCATTTTAAAGACAGATATGATGGTTGTCCTTCTCCAGCACTCTGGGACCTCACAGACTCTTCCTCCTCCACACTCTCTACTGAATCCAGGAAAGAAACTGACACATGGATTTCTAGCTCAGTGATGTAGGTAACAGTGCGGTCACTCAAGACCTAAAGGGTTTCCAAGGGGAGAAGAAGTAGTGGGGGAGGGAAAACATCCTGCCTCTAGGGAAGGAGCAGACCTCCAATGCTAAATTATGTAGTCCTTGTCTTTCCTGTAGAGAATGGAAATATTGCAAGAGGAGGCCTACAGGAGAGAACCTCCTCAAGAGATCTTTCCTGGGAGGATTAAATAATAATTATATTATGGTAGCACCTAGTGGCCCTGCCTGAGATCAGGGCACCGTTGCACTAGGCATTGTACAGGCTCAGAGTAAGACCATTCCTGTCCTGAATTGATTGCAATCTAAGGCTGAGATTTTTCAAAACTGCCCAGCAGATTTGGACACATAGTAGCCATTTGGGTTAATGGGAAGGTCCAAATCCCAGACAAAGGAATCGTCCCATTTTGTAGGGAGACCGTGGCAAGCTGCCACTCAAGTCCCAGGCCAGTGCCTTTGCCATAAGTCAATCCTCTCTTCCCTCGAAGATCTGTGGAATTCTAGAATCCTCATAAAAATAGCATGTGCACCTGCCTGCCTGTCAGTTTATCCTCCCAGAGGAGCACAACTTGCTGCCATGTGGCCATCTGCAACTGAATAAAGGGCTTAAGGGTGGGGTTTCCCAAAGCACTCAGCATTGGCCTGACTGCTCCTGATGAAATCCAGGAAAATTTAACTTCACCTTGATTTCCAAAGGCAGCAGAGGTAGGCCAAACACTAAGGGTAGGATTCAGAAAAATACTTTGGGGCCTAACTCCCATTCAAATCAATGGGATTTAGGCACCTAAATACCATCGTGAATCCCACCCTAAATGCTTCTGAAAATCCCTCTTACGTCCCAAGTGCAGGAGCCCTCCTACTTGGACTTGTCCACACATGAAAATTAATCCGGAATAAGGTAGGGTGTGAATTTAAAGCAGATTAAGACCATCCACACATGGAGATAATCAGGAGTAGCTATTCTGGAATAGCTCCCTGTGTAGACAAGCCCTCAGGGTATGTCTACACTACAGCTGCTACAGCAGAACTACAGTGTAATAGCTGTGCCACAGCGTAGACGCCTCTGACATTGATAGAAGATGGTTTTTCGTCAATGTAGTTAATTCACCTCTCCGAGAGGTGGTAGCTAGATCAATGGAAGAATCCTTCTGCCAACTATCCATGTCTACACGGGGAGTCAGTCTCCTATCTATAGAAGAAGCAATGCAAACTTTTCCCCATGTTGCCCTACCAGCAACATGGGAAAAAGTCCTCAGTCCTGGCTTGGAGGGGGCAAAGAGACCCACTTGATCCTTACCTCTCTCTGCGGAGACGGCCAATGATGGTTGTGTGTGGGAGGGGGAGAAGGGAGGGTGGTTTAGATTATTGACCCCTGCTCACTAGGAACTTGATTCAGACCCACCAAGCTCAGTTCACAAAGCGACTGAGCGGCCTTCAGGCAACAATGGCTCAAGATGGCCCTAGGACAAAATCCCGGATAACTTGGCCTATTGTACCCATCTCTAGCAATTCTTTTCACTCATGACCAGCCTGGACTGGAAATCCGACTCCCAAGTGTTTGGAGGTGCTTTCTAGACTGCCCTTATGTAGCACAAGGTGAGCGAGGTAACAGCTTTCATTGAACCCACACAGCTTCAAGAACTCTGCCAACAACCAGGGAAGATCTCAAATTTTGCCGTCTGAAATAGAAATGCCACAACATGAAGAAAAAGGAAGCATTACGTAACATCTACTGCCAATAGAGAAGTTGGTCCAATAAAAGGGATTACCTCATCCACCTCTCTCTAATATCCTGGGACCAACGCTTAAGCAGCATGTTAGTTGCCAGCTATGAAATTATTGATCAGCTTTAAAATCTGCCTCTGCAGCCCCCTGTCCGGTTACCCTGGGTTTTGAGGTTAATGCCTGACACCTGACCAGCTTAATAAACTGAGTCTATTATCAGCTTAGGAACTGAAGACATCTGCTCCATTGGCCATCTGGTAAGTCTGAAGGAGTCTTCAAGTGGGAAGCAGAAGGAAAGAGCAGAGGCCATCCTCTCAGCAGCCTGTACAGATGTATCTCTAAAACCTCTCAGCATTTCGGAAAGGAAAAAGCCCTCAGCCCAGTAGGTAAGTTCCCTTCATTTCCTCAGAGCGTAGGCTGCTTTGCTGTGCTCCAGGCTGGGTCCTGGCTTCTCTTTGACGCCTCGCTTTTCCTTGGTTTAGCACTCAGGTATCAATGGGTTGCAGGTCGGCACAAAAGTGTAACAGTCTCAGCTATGGGATTTGACAGTATTTATATACCACTGTAGGTAGAGGAAGCTAGGGTGAGAAATATTGAATATTTCTATTGCAGTGCATTATAGAGCGTGCACTCTTACGAAGTGATGGAGCAAAGAAAAATGGCAAATAACACTGCTAGCAATAGACAGGCTACCTGCCTTAACCAGGAAGAATCACCGCGTGGATGTGTGTTCAAATGAATCCATTCAGCTTTATACTTAGATATATTTTGCACCCAGACCTCCAAACGTGTTTTGATTCTAAATATGAAACTGATTAATCCATCATGTGGGCCACTTAATTTTGGTATTCTGAATAACGTTTTTTTTAAAAGACACTCTATGTAAAATAGATCACTCTTGCTTAAGAAGTCTCTCTGAACTAGACCCAAACATCAGACCAGTTGCAGCCACACTTATTCTTGCCAGAAGCTTTACTGAATACTGCTAGGATAATAATGATTATTTCACGCACATCACTTATTCTAAAGGTTATTCATTCTTTTCCAAACCCTAACTTCTCCATAGATTCTATATCCCCTGTTCTATTTCCATAAATGGGATTCTATTTTATGTGGCGTTGCTTAACTAATTGCCTCTATCTCCCAGCTTATAAATAATAAAGATCAGAAGTATAGTCTAAATACATATTTAGATACGCAGAACAAGCTCAGTTTTTCTGGACAGTTTAAAATCTCCTTATAGTGCTGTTTCCTTTTAATACTCTTGCAAGTTAATTGTTAAATTATTGCAAGTTAAAGCAGAATTGCCAAAAAAAAAAAACAAAAAAAAAACGTAAAAGCATTACAGATATTTAAGTTTTGGCTTAACCTGACAAAGGCCGGGGGAGGGAGAGGGGGAAATCAGAATAATACTTCATTTGTTTTCCCCTTCCACATCAACTACGAAACTAATTTCAGACTCCAAGGGCCAGAACCTCAGCTGATGTAAATCAGCCCACACCCATTGACTTCTAGGGAGTTATGCGGCTTTACTCTGGTTGAAAATCCAGCCCACAGCATTCTGAGAGACATTCAATAATTAAACATAGCAGGTGAACGAAGGACAGTGTTTCCGACCTAACAGCTGTCCACCTTTGGTTTAAGTTAGAACTAGGAAGTTGTTTTCATGTTGCTTTTTATACAGTGAGAGCACAGATGATGGTTTGGGCTAGGACAGAGAGCCAGGACTCCTGGTTCCATGGCCAGCGCTGCCACTGACTTGCTTTGTGACAGTGAGCAAGTGACTAGAGCGGTCTGATCTTCAGGTCACCAAGTCTGTAAAATGGGGATAATACTTACCTATTTCACAGGGGCATTATGTCACTTAATTCATTAATGTTCATAAAGCGCTTTTGGACTCTTGGATGGAAGGTGCTAGAGAAGGGCAAAGTATTAGAATTTAGCTGGAAATAGCAACCCAGTAACAAACCTACCCAAAGGAATAGGGTTTGTGCCTGTGCAAAAATCTCCCACCTAAAATATATATTGAATTGGGTGGGGGGTTTTTAATATCAGCCTAGATTCTCCATTAGTGTAAATCAGCATCAAGCCATTAGATGCTCTCCTGGATAACAAAAATATCCAGTTATAGTAAAAAAAAAACCAAAAATTAGCTTTGAAAGAGCTATTAACCCTCATGCTTCAGGGCATCAGCCTAGCTACTGGGGGGCCAGGAAGACTCTCTCTGGTAGCAGCTAATCCCATAACTGCCCACTGCAGGGTTTCTTACACCTTCCCCTAATACTGGTCACAGCTGGTGACAGAATATTGGACTAGATGGACAATTGGTCTGATCTAATGCGGAAATTCCTATGTTACCTAAACCAGCATAGCACCATTGGCTCTAATAGAACTCCGCCAGTTTAAACCAGCTGAGGATCTGGCCCATCAAGGTTTAACTGATTATATCGTCTATTGGGAATGCTGGAGAAATTCAAGGATTTTCCATGCCAGCTCTGAATGGGGAAGCAGCTAGATAGCCTTAGTGTGTCTCCTGGCCCCACTGACTTCACTGGGTACTAAGAGAAGCTAGACTGTTGATCATACCTGCTATTTCCAGAAGATGCATGTAAATCAGTAACAGGGCTTCCACTCTGGTTGCAGGGCAGCATGGCTCAAGATCTCACAGAAAAAGAACTGCTGAAGATGGAACTTGACCAGCTGAAAAAGGAAGTGAAGAATGAAAGGCAAATGGCAAGTATTTCTATTAGGGTCTAAGCACAATGGGATAAATTAATCCCTGGGGTAACCATCTAGACCAACGTTCGTCCCAATTTAAGGGCCTTCAATTAAATCTCAAATACAAAACCAATGACTGAGTTTTCACATTTCCACCTTAAAGATAGGATTTAGCCTTGTGTTTTACTTGTCCGGATAGCAAACTTCAGGCTTCTAGTGCATATGAAAAGGCTCGAGGAAAGGACGATTAGTGAGAGCACAAAGAGAAAATGATTTGGACCCAGATCTCAAAGGTACTTAGGTGCCTGACTCCCACCGAAATCAATGAGGCATGAGGATCTTGGTCCCTGAGTATATGGAACACAGTTTTCTCTGGCTGCCATTTGAGTATTTAAAGGCACATGGCAAATAGCAGTTTGCCAACACAGCCCAATCATGTAAGGTGTCAAGTGCCCTCAACTCCTGTTATAGTCTATGGGAGAAGAGGGACAGCACAAAGAAGGATTGGTCTCATGGGGCTAGATTTTTAGTTTAGCCTCATCCTGACATTCAGCACTCAACACACCACAATCTTTTCAAAAATCTGTCCCACAGTGTCTGTTGCTGCACAAAAAGCCTGGCCCAGTTCCACTGAAGTCCATGGGAGCTTGGATAACAGCAAGATCTTGCCACTGACTTCAATGATAGCAGGATCAGGCCCAAAACTGATGGAGAATGACATTAGATTTAAGACACTTACATGCAATGTTTCATTTGGTTTTTAAAAAAAAAAGGTTAAGGGGCAGGAGAACTAATTTGTATAGGAGACCCCTTAAAATAATCCGGTTGTATTGTGCAGAGAAGACAAAGTCATGTGCTAGAGAAGACAAAAATCCTGGACTTGCTGAGGGAAGAGATTGACTAGAGGATTGAAAAGTCTTAGCCAATTTCCATCTTGTACCATTAAATCACTACAGTATAACCCAGCTGAATTAACATGGCCAGAGTTCTTAAAACAGGAGCAGGGTAGCAGTGCGGTCTCTCTGCATGGAATTCATTGGCTGTTTCATCAGCCCAACGTTGATATTCTATTCTATATAGGTTTTTATACCGCACTCATCACCAGAGTATCTGAGCGCTTTCCTGTAGTGAGTGCATTAAGCAACGTGACTATTTATCTGTCATGTGTTTGTTCTCTTATCCTCTCCCCAGAGGGAGAAGTGTGTGCAGGGGAATGTCTTGTTTTGCTAGGGTTTTTGGTTTATTTGTTAAATATATATCTGTTGCTACACGTTTACATTAGAGGAGACAAGGTCAAAAAATGTGCCTTGCACTTGGAGCGAAAAGCGATGAGGTCTGTTCTAGCCCTGAGTGCCTTGGGGGAGTTCATTACACAGTCTCGGACCAGCCCCGAAGAAGGTTCTGTCTCCCGTACAGATAAGCTTTTATCCTTATTGTTGAGAGTTCCATAGTGCCAGAGGGCGAAGTTGTTGACTCCTCCTGGTGTTGAGTACCCTCAGCTCCAGGGAGCTTTTACCGGCTTGCTGAGGGTTCTCAGCACCATGCCCCAGGGTTCTGGGAAATTCCTGCTGCTGATCAAGGGAAGTGGCCTGCTTCAGAAAAATAATTCCCATCAAGGTGCAAGATTCAGAGAGGGGATTGGACATTTATAGGGATCACAAGGCTATTCAGAGTTAGAACAGTTAATGCTAAGAAACGGGTCTGGTAGGGATCTAAAACTGCATGCTCCAAAATCTTCAGCCAACCTCTAACAATTAGGGGCTAGGATGACTTCTACATGGGCAGAGGCTTCCTGCACCTTCTTCTGAATCATCTAGCACTCGCCACTGTCCTGTGTCCGACAGTGGAGTAGAGGGACCATGAGTCTGATACCGTCTGGCCAAGCCTATGTAATGAGATCTCATGATCATAATCTAAAAAGAGATTCTTCTTTCTCTCCAGATCTCCAAGACGGGCAAAGAACTCAAGGAGTATATAGAATCCCTGGCAGCAGAGGACCCTCTTTTGAAAGGTGTTCCTGAGGATAAAAACCCTTTTAAGGAGAAGGGAGGCTGTATAATTAGTTGACCCCCGCCACTCACAGACAAACTTCGGACCCTTTCCTCCTACAAAACCAAGACTGTAAGAATTTTGCTTACCCTGTAGCATGATCTTTCCATTGGGTGGGGCAGCCCCCCAAAACGAAACCCTTTTGAAGTGTAGCACATCTATGGGAGGGGAAAAAAAGGATATTGGAGACATACCTAAATTTAGCAGCAAGAAGGCAGCCTTCTTCTCTAGGCTCTCACAGCCGATTTCCATTTCGTTTAATATACACACACATTTGTTGAACTTGCTGCACTTCTATCAATCAACACTTCAATCAGGCATTAAGAAAACCTTGAGACTATAAAGCTTAACTTCAGACTCGACCTCCCTAGCACAAGGTGGAAGTCAATGCCACTTGACTTGGGCGACTGTGAGCAAGTCACTTAACCTCTGTGACAGAGTTTCCCCATCTGTAAAACAGGGATAATAATGCTTGCTCACCTTTGGCAAAGCATGTAGAGATCTAAGTTTCAAAGGTGCTAAGTATTATTATAACTATCACGGCCAAGGATTTTAGGGGGCCTGATAAATTGACATATTTACTCTGTCCACATACCAGGCTACCAGTTACTTGGAAGTTGCTCATTTATTCATTACATTATTTGGGGAGAGACACCCCTCCACCCCGTCTGCCCCCAGCAATGCACTCAGATCACGATGCAAGAACAAATATTGAATACAGACATAATTTAACCATTTAAAACACAAACACCCTCTTAAAATACAAATTGAGTCTAGTGATGGGTATGCAGGAGAGGAAGATAATAAGGAGCCAATAGCAATCATTGACGGGGAAAGGCACCATGGAGAAATGTTTGCAGGGAGATTTTTTAGAAGTGGGGAATGAGCTAAGTCTCAATTCCAGATCTTAAGAGCCACCATTGTGATGGCTTGGCCATCTGCCCAGCCTGAAATGTGCAGCATTTTCCTGTATGGCACACAAGTCCAAAGAAGGGCACAGAAGGGAGCAAAGTTTGCAAGCGACTTGTTCAGAGCCCTCTTCTCCCTGCCTCTACTTCCCCCCACCATCTTACCTGAGGCAGGGCGGATTCCTTTAGAGCAGGAGAGAGCAGTGAGGAGGTAGATGTTGGAAGCTGCGCTGGAACTACGGTTGATTTGACCATCATTTTAACTTTGGAATTCACCTGCGTTCATGTCGGTAACAGCCAGAGTCCTCTGCTCACCTCTTGGGAGTTTGAAGGCCTGTGGATTAACAGAACCGAGGGGAAGCAAGATGATGACAGGAAGCTCAGAGATGTGGAAATGGGAAATAACCCAGGGGTGAAAGGCTTCATCTGCTCAAACCTAGCCTGGGGTGGTAGTGAGAGTTATTCCTCAGATTGCAGTTCCACTGTTTGGGTGATCTCAGTCCAGTCCCCAGTGGTCAAGTACCCCTAAACTGCCCCACATTTAGCACTAACTTGCTGACAGGCTCAGGAGCCAAGCACTAAATGAGCTACATTGAAGCATTGGCAGGGCAGCATGAGGTGCTCACTTTGCTACCTCCCATGCTGCTACCTGTCCAACAGATGAAGTGTATCCGTCTGCAACCACCAAGGCTGAAATGTTCCAAGAGCCGATGTGATTATGGCTGTCTTCATTTTTTGGGGAGCCCCCCCCCCCCAAAAAAAAACCCACTTGCGCAATAACCTAAATCAACAGAAAAAAATTTATATTGAAAATAAGACAGCAAGGAATCCAAGCTTCCTGTCTGAGGCAGAGCTGTCTACACCACTACCACTTCCCCTCTGAGTAAGACGTGTGGCCAAGATCACAACTCAGACCCCTGCTGCATCCTGTGATTTCTCTGTAATAGTGTATTTGATATTAAAGGATATGAAACACTTTACTTCGGAGGTACAAAAGATACATTTTAAGTAGGCATGTATCAATATAAGGTTTAGTAGCGTTAAAAGACAATAAAGGCTTTTCAGAGAAGGAATTGTCCACTCTCTTCCCTCCCGTATAAAAAACAACTGACGTGGGAAGAGGTGGCAGGGTTATCTTTTGGCGTCTGTTGTAGCAATTCTGCATGTCAAGCGTTTGCGCTGGAACACGCCAAAGTACCAGCTTCTGATACTTTAGTGGCAAAGTAGAAGTCATATCAGGACTGGCTTAGTCGGCACCACATACGAACAAATCTCTCTAGCTGGCCATTTGACTTGCATGATTTCCGTCTGCCAAGCCAGCGCTCACACTAACTTGATGCTCAGTCCTGACCACTGCTGAACCTCATGGGAGCGGAAGGGAGCTCCGTCTTCTTAGGATCAGGCCCTACATGCATCATAAAGGAGCCCAGCTCCCATACAAGAGATGAGTGTGGGGAGGGGGAATAACATATAACTAATTTTTTAAGCCAAATCGAGAATTATGCATTTCCTCTGTAGCTAACATCATCCTGCTCAATGTCTTGTATGCAATTAGCAGAAGATGTTCTGTTCATTCTGTTGTGGACTATAAATAAATTTGCTGAATATTTTAAACATGGCTCATCTTTCTTCCTTTTTTTGTGGGGGTGGTGGTAGTGTTAGTAGTAGTTTCGAGAAGTACCTGTTCCTGATTTTACAGCTCGGAACACAGAACCCTCTGCTCAGTTAACCTGACAAAGGGCAAAACCACCCAGCAATCTTTCCTTGAGTGAAATTCAAATTGAAGTTCATGGGAATTTAGCCTGAGTCAGGATTAGTGGGGTTTGACCCATTGTTGGCACTGAAAGGGCAAAGTATCTGACATCTTTTGAAAGGGTCTTTCCAATCAGCACACACAATATGCTGTTTTCTAATCAAGACAAACATCTTCAGGTTCAAAACAAGACCCAGTTTCTCATCCCCCTCCCCAAAATCTTCCTCTCCCAACTGCCTCTGCTGGAATGTGTCACCCATTATGTCACCATTAGGCACTTATGAAATATTAAAACTTGCCCACTGACAGATAAGAACTTTGCTCTTTGTTTCCATTTCCAATCTGAGAGTGAGGGGCGGGGGGAGATAGATCAAATATACCCAGGTATTACTGTTCTCAAAGCAGATTGACCTATTTAATGAAAGCTAAGCTCCTTGTAACCTGCGTCAGAGTGAAATAATCTGTATTAAAGGGATTTGGGTTTCTGGGCCTTTCCTGTTTGACTGGCCTCTGGTCTTTATAAAGGATTTACCAACAGCACTGAAAGCAGGGGTTGTAACCAGCCTTTGAAATTTGTTTAAGCAAGGGCCTCCTGAACCCTGCCTGCAGCCTCCTTAGAATCTCCTGAAGCAACCAAGCAACTCCAATCCTGGAACTTTTAAGATTCCACCAGCTTGGTACAGGAAGTCAATGTTAGTCAATGGAATACCCTCTGCAGGTCAGAAGTCTTCGATAGGGCAGGTGGGGTTTCCAAGATCCAGGATCATACATACAATACAGTTGCGGAGAAAGAGGTAGCAGACTCAGTATGTGGCGAGAACTAACAATGCATTCATAGTGATGGGGGGAAACCAAAGTCACCCTTCCAGTGTGACACAAGAAGTGCTGGCCTCAGGAAATTAAAATGTTCACAGCATGGTGACTCCCTGCTTGTAGCCATGACCATTATGATTCAGGCTGCTACATGCTATATTTTTGCAGAAAATTGAGGGAAATAAACCTTGTTTGTGCCAATATGAAGGTTCCTAAAAAAAGAGTCCGGTGTCCTACAATGCCTGTGTAACCCATTCTAAAAGAATGTGGGCATTTGCTCTGCTGTAGTTCCCTGTGCATACAAAATGTTTACAAGAATATTATTTCCACCTAGGTGATTTAGTCCTTTAGTTCAAAGAGAGGAGTCATGCTTTTAGATCTGAAGGTCCCAGATTTAAATCCCACTAATGACCCAAGCAGGTCAACTATACCATCTGGTTTGAGGCAGATCGGCTCTCTCTCTTCCACGGAGACTTCTGCTTAAAAGCAAATGGTACAATATAGCTCCCCCTCTACACCCTGCAAGTCTCCCTTTAAAAGATGCACAAATGAAGAGTGGAGCTCTAATCTGAAAAGCGATTCTGCAGACATGTTACCCCAGGCCTTCATGTTTATCTTCTCTCAGTGACTCCAAATTAAGTTTGTTCTGCTTACCAACAGTGGCCAGTCTCCAAACCTGCCTTGGGATCTGAGAATCAAGCTGGGTTATTTCTGACCTACATCATCACCAGTAACAGCAAGTCAGATTCTGCCCTCACGTGTGTAATGCTGTTGTCTTTACATCCTGCACTCACCTACACTCAGGTAGCTCCATTATCTCCAGGGGGGAGCAGCACTGGTATAACAAGGCGGAGTTTGGCCCCACAATTACAATTTAGTTAAAAATTCTGTTAATGATGACAACCCGGCTCAATCTCTTTGCTGTGTTGTTTCAGCTGAGCTAAGAGAAGTAGAATCTTATTTTTGCCACTAAAGTTGGAGGGTGTGCAGCATAGATCTGCTGACTAAGGGGGGCATTTTTACCTAGCCACCTTCTGCAATAGAACCACATTGTAAGTGGCAAACTGCTGCAGGTTCGTACATGGAAATTAACATCCTAGTAAGAGCAAAGAGCAAAGTAAGAGCAATTAACATCCTAGTAAGTGTCTCCATCAGGTAATTTAGTGTTTTCAGTTTTTTTGCCTGCCATATTCCCAAATCAGCTAATTCCCTGGTCTCAGCCCCATTTGGGGGCAAATCTTCATTCCTTAGTCTGCATTTGCCCCCATTTTCAGACTCACAGGATGAAGCAACAGCTGTTTGAACATTGACACAGATATTGCAATTAAGAGACGTTCCCCAGAACCAGCTGCAAACAAGTGGAGAGAGGAAAGGTGATGCCCTCTCAACAGGTAGGTGGTCATAGACCAGTGGTTCCCAAACTGGGGTTTGTGAACCCATGGGTGTTCGTGAAATGTTACAGGGGGGTCTTGGGAAAAAAATTCCCTAATGGCAGACAGAGCTGTCCCTTGGGACCCCGGGGCCAGCAGCCCGGAGCCCCTGGACTTCCAAGAGCTACACAGATCAAAGCAAGCATATCTATCACAGTGAGGAGATTTAAACTTCAAGACTCCTTATAAGAAATGGAAAGGGAGGTGGATCTTTTTTGCTGTTTTTTAAAATTAAATAGGCAGCTAGTATTGTTTTTAAAATTATTATGAAGAACAAGTTTAAGCTTTGTTGTAACGTGCGTTGTTTGCCTGGACTGCTCAAGACCTGACTACTTGTGTAGGAGGAACTCTTTGAGTTGGCTTCTTAAAGATCGTCATGCTGTTTCACATCTAATACTCCTTGATGAAACATAGGAGCCTTGTCTTATAACAGGCTTATTCAAAGTGATACAAGCTACAAAAGTGAAATCTTGGAAGAGTGTTGCCATTTTCATAATGTAATAAAATACTGTAATTATAACTATTAATAATAAATAGTGTGTAATAAGCATGTCATAATAACAAATGTTATATTTCCAAGATCACTGCTTTTATAACTTTTACTCAGGTAAAGGAGAAAATCCCTGGAAATATTCATTTTTAGGAGGGGGTTCATGAGGCTTGGCATTTTATTGAAAGGGATTCAGAGGTTGTTAAAGTTTGGGAATCACTGTCATAGACAAAAGACAGGCAGTGGTCTCACTCAATCCTTATTTCAGCAGCTGACAGACAACAAGAGTCACAAAAGCAGTCAAATCTCCACCCGTGATCAGTCTGCCATCTGGTGGTAGTATCATCTATTCAGGTGCCAGGAAAGAGAGAACCAGTTCTCTCACCCTAGACTAGGAAGCCTTCACTGTAATTAGTCAGAGCAATCTTGGTTTGAAATACCAGGAGAGCTACTGAAGTACTCCAACATTTCATTTGTATGCAACGTCAGGATGGCAACTGACAAAATGCTACAGTCTCTTTACAAATAGCGTCCTTTCTCTTGCTACACAACTTTTCCCTTTCCCACACATCAATGGCCCTTAAAAATCATTCTGAAATCTACATGACACATTTTAAAATTTGCTAGCATCTCTCATTCTAAAGGCACACGGCACTCCAGAAATGCAGCTGCCCATGGCACACAGCAGACCTAGCATTGGGGGAGAGGAAACTGCAGGGGCAAACCAGTCATAAGAAATAACACTGGGGTCTTCAGAGTTTGTGCAGATCATATCCTGAAGGACCTACTCCTGACTGGACAGCAGTGAATCGAAGGATGAAGGGCTGAGTTGACTCCGGGATTTGAAGAACCTGTGCTTTGAGAAGTTGCCGTCTTTCAAAGCCACTGCGTCAGCCAGCCGTGACAAACCCCTGGTTAAAAGAGGCAAGTTAGTTAAGGCCTGCTTATTAGGAGCGCAGTGTGTCCATCACTCCAGTCCAAGTCAGTGGTGGTCAACCAGGGCCAGCGCTAGGTTTTTTTGCCGCCCCAAGCGAAAAAAAAACCCTCCAAGAACACCCAGAATCAGGGCTGGCTCCAGGGTTTTTGCCGCCCCAAGCGGCCACCCAAAAAAAACAACAAACAAACAAAAAAGCCGCGATCGCGATCTGTGGCACTTTGGCAGGAGGTCCTTTGCTCCGAGCTGGAGTGAAGTAGGGTTACCATACGTCCGGATTTTCCCAGACATGTCCGGCTTTTTGGGACTCAAATCCCTGTCTGGGGGGAAATCCCAAAAAGCCGAACATGTCCGGGGAAAATCCGGTGCCGCTGGGCTGGGGGCTGGCCCGGGGGCCGGCGGTGCTGGGCGGCCGGGGGGGGGGTGTGCGCCGGGGTGCTGGGCGGCCGGGGGGGGGGGGGGTGCGCCGGGCCGCCAGGGCCCGGCGGTGCTGGGAAGCCGGGGGGGGGCGCCGGGGGCCACCAGGGGCCGGCGGTGTTGGGCGGCCAGGGGGTGCGCCAGGCCGCTGGGGGCCGCTGGTGCTGGGCGGCCGGGGGGTGCGCCGGGCCGCCGGGGGCCGGCGGTGCTGGGCGGCCGGGGGTGCTCAGCCGGGGGCCGGGGACCGGCAGTGCTGGGTGGGCCGGGGGTGCTCGGCCGGGGGCCGGGGACCGGCACCCCAGGGCCCGAGCCAACCCAGGCTGGAAACGCTGGGGGGGGGCCAGCCTGGGCCGCGCCTCCTCCCCCCACACTCCCCTTACCTGCTTCAGGCTTCCCGCGAATCAAATGTTCGCGGGAAGCAGGGGAGGGGGCGGAGACTTTGGAGAAGGGGGCGGAGTTGGGGCGTGGGCGGGGCCCCGTGGAGCGTCCTCCTTTTGGAGGCACAAAATATGGTAACCCTAAGTGAAGGACCCACTGCCGAATTGCCGCCGAAGAGCCGGACGTGCCGCCCCTCTCTGGTGTGGCCGCCCCAAGCACCTGCTTGGTAAGCTGGTGCCTAGAGCCGGCCCTGCCCAGAACGCGGCCCTTGAAATGGTGCCGCCCCAAGCCCGTGCTTGGTTTGCTGGCGCCTAGAGCCGGTCCTGGGGGCAACACCTCTAAAAAACCAGGCCCTGGGAGTACAAGCAGGGGGGTGAGAGGGCCCAATGGGGTGCGCACCCCCCTGAGTTAGACCCAATGGGGAGGGGAAACTGAGGCACAGAGCAGGACAGGGACCGTGCCAGGTCTCCCAGGAGGCCAATGGCCAAGCCGGGACCAGCACTCAGGTCTCCCAAAGGCCAGGCCAGCGCGGTACCCCCGGGGGTGCCAAGGAGCCCGCGATGCTGGGGGGGGCGGGGGGGGGGGCGCTGAGGGACGCCCGGGGTCCAAAGCGAGGCGAGGGCGGGAAAAGGCTTCGCCTCCGAACCCGGCGGCCCCAAGCCCCAGCGGGTAGCCAATGCGAGGACGGGCATCGCTGGCCAGCCAATAGCAGGGCGGGGCAGGCGGGCGCACGCCCTCACTCAGCCAATCTGCGCTAGGGAGGGCGGGGCCAGGCCCTTCGGCGTCACTCGGATTTCTTCGGTCCTTCGGGCCCCCATCTCCCCGCGCATGCGCACGAACCTGCCCTCGCTACCCTTTGCTCCCTAGACACAAAATGGAGTCGCAGCTTAGCCCCCGCCTCCTTTGATATTAGCCGGGGGGAGCGTTTGGGGCTCGCCTCCTCCCGCCTAGCCCGCGACTCCGCTCTGCCTGTGAATTTAGTAAGGCCTCGGTGGCAAAAAGTCCCTAGAGGTCCCACCGAGATTTGAACTCGGATCGCTGGATTCAAAGTCCAGAGTGCTAACCATTACACCATGGGACCAGCTGCCTGGGACAGTGCGTGGAAACCGTCCTCAGCCGTGACCAGCCGCCTTGCAGGAAAAACACCTTCCTTCCTGCCCCTCTCCCCGCAGCATCCTCTCCCCCACTCAGTCCTGTGGGAACCAGGCAGAGCCCAGCGTGGCTGCACCATGCACCCTACAGAGGGCAGTTTGCTCCCCGCAGAAAGTCCCTGATTAAATGCTGCAGCAAGAGTCTGCAAACCACATGCTGCCTTTGCAGGCTTGCAAGCTGGGGTGATACTAGGGCTAGCTGGACCCGAGAGACGCTTCCCGGGGCGTGCAGCAGGAGGGGCTACTTCTGCACTTGAACCATGCTGGGCTCTCTCGCCCTTGGACAGCAGAATGTGAACGCTGGGGGATTAGATGCAATTGTAACCCCCAGAAGGCCAAGCTGCAGACATGAGAAAAGGCAGATGGGACACCCCCCCCCCCCCAGCCTTTGTGAGGACTTGTGCATTCTCTTCTAGTCCTCCCTCCACCCCTGTTTTGGAGACAGTTGAACCTTTACCAAGAGGAGGATTTTGATCTGTGGAAACACTTATTTAAAAAGCACTGATCCCTGCTGCTGCACCAACCCTGGTGCAAGCTGCAATGTTGCAACCATGGCTATAGAGCACTGAAGTGTGTGTTGGTTTGGTTTGGTTTGATGGACAGGAAAACAGCTGCGGTCTCCATGGATGAAATGCTCTGCTCCCATCCCGGCTCTGATCTGCGCTCAGGACATGA
This sequence comes from Malaclemys terrapin pileata, assembly GCF_027887155.1. Taxonomy (NCBI): domain Eukaryota; kingdom Metazoa; phylum Chordata; order Testudines; family Emydidae; genus Malaclemys; species Malaclemys terrapin. The sequence continues at coordinate 10,643,443 of NC_071529.1, forward strand.
ACCTATCATAGCCAGAGAGCAGGTAGCAGAGTTGAGTTGCAGCATGTAGATCCGAAAAGAGGATTTTGCTTTCAGTGCAAACACTTGTTGGGAACTAATATGCTGCAATAACACTCTTGCAAGCAAGAGTGGTTGAGACCATGACTGTGGAAGACTGTTTGCAGTAATATAAAGGGAGAGAAAGGTGCATTCTCACCCTCAGCATTATAAACTCTTCTCTCAGGGCCCCAGGCTGCAGCACAGCTGAGATACTCTGCTTCCCAAACTGCAGGTCGCGACCCAGTACTGGGTTGCGAAACGTAAGGCACTGGGTCACAGCGGCTCTAGTCAACATCGCCGACCGGGCCTGTCGGTGGTGCTGCCCGGCGAAGGCAGGATAATTCCTATCTGTTCTAACACTGGTCTGCGGCCCGGAAGTGGCCAGCAGCAGATCTGGCTCCTAGGCCGGGGCGGGGGCCACGGGGTTCTGCGCACTGCCCCCGCCCTGAGCACCAGTTCCAGATGCCTCTGCCTAGGAGCCGGCCTTGCTGCTGGCCACTTCTGGGCGCGGTCCGTGGCGCCAGGACAGACAGGAAGCTTGCCTTAGCACCCCCGCTGCGCCACTGACCGGGAGCCACCCGAGGTAAGCCTGCTCCCCCAACCCCGCGCCCCAATCCCCAGCCCTGAGCCCCCCCAAACCCAGAGCCCCTTCCTGCACCCCAAACCCTTCATCTCCAGCCCCACCCCAGAGCCTGCACCCCCAGCCCAGAGCTCTGACCCCTTCCCACTCCCCAACCCCATGCCCTAATCCAGAGCCCCCTCCCATGCCCTGAACCCCTCATTCCCAGCCCCACCCAGCAGCCCTCACTCCTGCACCCCAACCCTCTGCCCCAGCCCTGAGCCCCTCCCACACCCCAACTCCATTGGGTCACGGGCATCAAAAATTTTCTTCAACTGGGTTGCCAGAAAAAAAGTTTGAAAACCACTGGGCTAAGACCGGTTCTCAAACTTCATTGCACCTCGACCCCCTTCTGACAACACGACCCCAGGAGCGAGGACCAAAGTCTCAGCCCGCCCGAGCCCTGCTGCACTGGGTGGGGAGGCCAACGCCCGAGCCCCACTGACAGGGGTGCCAAAGCCAAAACCTGAGAGATTCAGCCCCGGCAGGGCCATCTTTAGGCATATGCGACTGCGTAGGGCACCCAAAAATTTGGGGCACCACCCTCGCGGGCTGCTGCATAGATGCCTCTCCGGCCCCTCCCCAGTGCTGGGCCCGCAGGCTTCTCTCTGAGCAGATGCCCTGGCCCCTTCCCTCCCCTCCCCTCCCCTCAGCAGGAGCGCTTGGAAGTTTGCATGTAAGTAAACAGGGGGAGCTGGGGCAGGCGAGGCTGGGAACAGAGTGGGGTGGGGGGATACCCGGAGTCTGGGACGAGAGGGGGTGGGCGTGGGACTTTGGGGAGTGCGGGGGGCAGAGGAGGAACTGGGCTGGGGAACTTGGCCGGGGGGGTCAGGTAAGGCTGGGAACAGAGCTGGGGGGGTACCCGGAGTCTGGGAAGAGAGGGGGGAGCCAAGCTTGGGGGGGGTAGAGGTGGGCATGGGACTTTGGGGAGCGGGGTGCGGCGGAGGAGGAAGTTTTCCAATACTCTAAGCTTATGTTTGTGTTACTAAGAGCACGTCAGGCATAGGGGCACCAGTTTAATAATACTGCCTAGGGCCCCATAAATCCTAAAGACGGCCCTGAGCCCTGCCCTTGGGCTTTGGCATCAGCCCACGGTGGTGGGACTTGGCCTTTGGCTTCGGCCCTGGGTCCCAGCAAGTCTAAGCCAGTCCTGACAACCCCATTAAAGTCGGGTCCCGACCGACAGTTTGAGAACTGCTGGTCTAAGAAGACCAACCAGACCAAAGGCTGGATGGGTAAATAAATAGAGGCACAGAGGGGTGAAGGGACTTGCTTAAGGTCACGCAGCAGGCCAGTGACGGAACTGGAAACAGAACCCACCTCTCCTGACTCCCGCACCAGTATCCTACCTGCTAGACGATGCTGCCTTTCATGGGAGGAAAACCTCTCCATGGTGCACGTGAGCTTGGTCGGAGGGGGTATACGCTGCCCTGATTCATATGGCAGTGACAGATAACTGTTAGCTGAAAGAATAAAACCAAACCAAACCTCTATAGGCAGAGTTCCTACTGCCTCTGCTGACAACTGTGATTTGATCCAAACCAGAGCAATTATTAGCTAAAACTGGCCCACAGACTTTGCTCCTGCATAGAAGGATGAGCTGGATTATACTGTTAAAAATAATTTAACAAGTTGTTTTACTGGTGAATTGTATTTATCCAGTGGTTTCTTTCTGGCACTGGTGTTCTGGGTTGCATCTCTTACGAGGCCTGTATCTATACAGTTCAGTATGTGTTCTCTTTCTGCATTTCCAAAAGAAAATTCATTTGGCTTAGTTTGCAGTTATTTTTTTAAAAGATCAATATTTATGTCCTTTTAAGCTGACCAGTAGTTTGTTTGCAGTATATTTTTAGTAGGTGTTTGTTCTCATGGAGAGAATTTTGCATAGGGTGATGGTACAGCTGTGCCATTCCCCACAGAGGAAGTTTTTTACCTTTTGAGTAGTTTGGCTGAAAATCTCAGAATTGGGGACATTTCCAGTAGCATTGCTGGGTTGTCGCTGTCTATATTGAAACGGACAAGGCTTCTCCTTTTGGCTTAGACGTTGTGAGGTTTGTCCTTATCCTGATTTTAATAGACCGACACATAATTGAATGACATTTTATGTTTTTTCACCAACAATTTGTTCTTGGCAGCAGTTCCAGGTTTCTAGTTTTGTGCCACGCTAAAGCAATTGCTTTTTAAAAAAAGTCCACAGAGCAGGTAAATATTCTCCCCCTAGCTCATTTTAGGTGGTTTTGTTTATAAGCGTCTTCAGGGTAAAGATGTGTTTGCTGCTTTGTTTCTCAGGTAGATCTACAGTTATTGCACTTGTTAAGAGGGTGGGCTGTAGACACCGAATACCTGGAGATAAGAGGATATTGGGTACCTGTGTACTAGGGATGTGAGTTTCGGGGAGGGCTGAACAGTTCTCTTTGCCATATCGCTCAGATTAGTGCAATTGGTTACTTGTGGGGAGCTCATGGTCCTGGGGCGTGTTTGGTTGGTTAGAATCAGCATGTTCTGGGAATGGATCTCTCCTTATTTCTGGGCTTCCTACATAGCCAGGGTATTCAGCTGCCAGTCGATTCTGAGATCTTACTGCGGGTTTGATTGTGGCTTGTTGTTGTGTGTCTGTGTGTGTTAAAGGCGCACACATCTCTTAGCTATATTGAATGATGCAGGGGGCAGAGGGGAGAAGAAACTACTGCTTCTTCAGTGTTTAAACACAGCCACTTCCTTGTCCCAAAAAGAAAAATTACCATAATGCCTCAGAATAAAGGGTACTAAAAATAGAGAAGAGGAACTCAATGCGAAGGAATCCAATAAATCCCAGGAAGATCGCAATCATAGATACATTTAAACATCTTTCTTCCTTGTTGATCAAGAAGAGTAAATGCAGAAGTAATTTTATATTCTCTGATTGCCTGTATTTCTGCCAACAAAAAAACTTGAAAGTAAGATATTCTCAAAAATACCTCACTTTATGTAAAAAGCAACAGAGGGTCCTGTGGCACCTTTAAGACTAACAGAAGTATTGGGAGCATAAGCTTTCGTGGGTAAGAACCTCACTTCTTCAGATGCTGCGTCTAATGCTGCTATTTCTAGCCACGCTAGCACAGGTTTGGCTTTCCATGCTGCTGTCACAGCTTGACTGCAGTGTACACATACCCACTAATGTCCACAAGTGAATGGACCTGGTTCTCTAGGTCAAGCCGTAGCAGCTTGGTTTTAGACCCAGAGGACCCGTGGTTCAATTCCTTTACAGGGAGAAGTGATTCAATCCTGAGTGGACCATACAGAGCCTTGTAAAATAGTTTCACAGCCATTCCTCGGGAAATGCAGGGTCGCTTATCTTTGCTTTTCAATTTTTTTTCCCCTCCCCAGAATTTTTCGTGGATGGACTGGGCATCTTGCCTGTCGGTTCCTGCACTGATGTTTCTATCGGTCACCGAGCACATAATCCCGCATCTGATCCCAACCCGACTAAGGTAGAAGACCAATATAAAAGGTTCCGGACCAACACCCAAGCACAGGTCCAATTTAAGCTATCTTTGCACTACTTCAAAAACCAACTGAAATGCTACTCAAGAAGATAACCCTTTTATCCTGCTGTGTGCAATGCCTACTGTAACCTCCCTGATGCCCATGGCAGGAGTACACTCTGGGTTTCCGCCTAATTGCCTTATTTGTGCCACACTGAATGCCTTTCTTTTGCACGTACCTTTCTATAAAAACTTTTGAATGGGCTGAATTTGGGATTCTGGAATCTCTTGGCCGAAACTTGAAATGGCAACGCAGTCAAGTGTGTTATCTGCACTCGGGTCCTGCTACAGGCCTTGCAATGGTGTTTCCTCATAGGGTGAGGCCGCTTGGTTAATACTGAGCAAGATTCTTCATGGCCTTGCACTGTGTCCTTTCCAGCCAGTGCAGAGTGAGGGTGGGTGGGGCGGAATTCCTACTGGTTTGATCTTGTAGCACTCCACATTCTCCCTGCATTTGACTGGATTATCAGGGATGCACAGACTGTCTGACGTCCTTCTTGGAGGAGTAACTGGAATGTGTGTTCTCAAGTCGAGTGCCAGAAGCACAATGATTTTCACGTTTAGACTGAAGAGCTTGGTTTATCCTAAATGGAGTTAGTATGTTACCTATGCAATATCTGTTGAGAATTTCTTACAGTTACTCCTTACTTAAAGACCAGAGTGGGGATGTTGGAAACCTGGCTTAGTTAAGAAGCTTTCACTTAGGAGAAGGAAAATGCAAACTCTCCTAATTGTCCTGCCTGAATGCAATCCATGTTCACATGACCCGAGTTCTTTTCATCTGCGAGCTCGTGGCCTATGTGAAATGGTGCAGTTCAGTTCCTAGTGGGCAGCTAACCACATCATCAAAAACCCACACCATTACCACAGTGGTGGGACCTGGATGCTAATCTCAACCAAGAAGTAAATGCCACAAGCAGACCACGGGTCTTACGCCTCAGGGCCCCGTACTGACGAGATGAGAGAACTTGGCCTTGGTATGAAATGTTCTGACGTTGTTTAGGCAAATGACCTAGCTTTGATTTTTGCTCAGTTGTTTTGTTAGCTCCTTTCTGGGTGTCTTGTAGCCTGAGCGCTCATTGGGGCAGGGGCTATCTCTGTTGTTATTGGACAGCACCTACCTTGATCGGGGTTCCTTTACACTACTGTGATGTGGATAATTAAAATACCTTATTTGAGTTGAGAATTTTCCTTGTAGTTCTGAAAAGTACTTCTATCCATTCATGCAAGAGCTGAAATTCTTAGTGCTCTGTGTCCCCCGGAGGTGACACAGAGCTTTCTACATCATGGTGATTAAAGGGATTTTCTAGTACACTTACTATCCTTTTATAATTAGGTAAGAGATTGTGTATTCTCAATGCTGCAGTGTTGTTCTTAAAAATATTTAAGGTGGGTGTTTTAAAATCTACCACAAAAAGAAAAGGGCCCTGCTTGAAAGCCAGCCCTTACTGCTGTCAGAGAGTCCAGGTGTGCAATACAGTTGAGGTGCATAATGATACCTTATGATTCTATAGACCGCTTTAGTTGTGGCAGCAGAATACAAAGCACTAAGTTAATATGGATAGGGAGGAATCCTGTACCTACTTGCTCCAGTTTTTAAACTTGATTAGCTGCCACAGTCAGTCCCTCGGATTCACTTTATTACTGGAGCACCTCGAAGCTCCAACCGAGATCACAGATTTAGGGCCTCATTTTGCTAGACTCTGTACAGATGCATGGTGTGAGACCATATCTGCCTATGGAGCTTACAATCTAGGTGGAGGAGACAGGGGTGGGAGAAAGGCAACGTTACTGAGTGAGAGCTTCGGTGACCATGAGTGTCTGAATTTTTGCCAGCACTAATGTTCTTGGAAGGCAAAGCAACAGAGGGTCCTGTGGCACCTTTGAGACTAACAGAAGTATTGGGAGCATAAGCTTTCGTGGGTAAGAACCTCACTCCCCACGAAAGCTTATGCTCCCAATACTTCTGTTAGTCTCAAAGGTGCCACAGGACCCTCTGTTGCTTTTCACAGATTCAGACTAACACGGCTACCCCTCTGATACTTGGAAGGCAAAGTAACCTTTGGGTGACCCAGGGGAGGCTCCATTTCTGAAGTGCCTACTTTTTAGAGAGTGGGTGCTCAGCGCTTTCTGAAAACCAGGGCCCTTGAAGATGCCTTCCACAGCAGGCCCTCAAAATCACTAACCACTTCTCTCTTTGTACTGCAGTAGCACCTGGAAGTCCCAGCTTTGACTGGCCCTTTAGGGTGCGAGACACTGCCCAGGCAAGTCTTGGCTAAGCCTTTGTTCTGAGAGTGTTTGCTCCCAAAACCCTGTGATCTGAACCTCTGCATTATCTAAATCCCTTCCTCATCTCTCATGTACCTCATGTGGGGGGACAAGGAAAATCCAGAGGTGCGGATAATAGAGAAGAGACCCCTGGGCAGGCCTCGGAGGAGGATGCAGCTGTGAGGGAGGCCACGTTGCTGGTGAATGGCTCCTGCCACAGTGCAGGGATCCTCCGCAGCCCTGCTGTCACGGGAGCGAGTGAGCGGGGCCGATCCCTGCAGGCGCATGGTGCAGGGAAGGCTGCAGGCCTGGGGCGGCAGAGTACTGGCCAGGGGGTTCTGCTCTGTCCTGCATCTTCCACCTGCAGGGATCAGGAACCCCCTACAGCACCAGTGTCATGGGAGAGAGTGAGCAGGGCAGAGCAGAGACCCCTGGCCTAGACTGCAAGGAGGCCGCCATGTGGAAGGCTGCTGAATGACTCCTGCCCTCTCAATTATCCCAATTCCCGATGGGCCAAATCAAATCCGAGTCCTCCATGCTGTTCAGATAACCGCGAGTATACTGCAGAGTCTCCAGTGAGGCATCTGTGGTGGTGTGAGGCATGCAGATCTGTTACGGCCATGCCTTGAATCCTATCAGCACCCACCCATCCACTCCTCAGCATCGCTGACCTCTTTGTTTCTCCTAAGAATGGAGATAAACACACAGGTGCAGTATAATTTTTTTTTTTTTTTGCTTTATTTTTAAAAATGAAACAGTGGAGTAAAGCGGTTTGTGGCAAAACCTAGCTGGAAGAAAAATGGAGCCCGCGTCCATCCACAATCACAACTCCAGATCTGAGCCAACTAACCTGCCTCACAAAAGTACAAGGTAAAGAACATGGAGCAGAAGGGGAAGGGGGAGTAGAGAGAAAATAAACAATCAACCGAAGGGAGGAAAAATATCATTACAGTCAAGTACAACTTTTCGATGAATAGTCTGAAATTGCATTGGATCGGTGACTGGGGTGCAGGGGGAAAGCAGCACACACTTGTTTGAAGAAATCAATCAGGTGGACTAGCTATTCCCCGTGTCCCCCAATATCAGGCATGAGGGAGTACAGAACAACATGGCAGCTGACTGGGGATTCAAAACCAGGATAACTGCAATATGGATTAGTTCTACCTCTCTATCTGCACATCTGTGTATTGAACTGTCCTAAGCTTCAGACGATCATGTAAGACATCACTTTAGTCACACAAGCCATTCCTGTTTGGTTGTTACTCTTATAATCCAGCCCTGATTGCTGTATCGTTAACCCACGCTGACCACTGGTAAAAGCAAATCATCCAGATTTCACACCACCTAAAAATACTTCCCCACTTTAAAGGGATACCATCTGGGGTGCAAAGGTGCTGCAAAAAGCAATGTGGGCTACATGGCAATTGAATGCCAGTCTATGTGAAAGTGACCAGTCATCACACGAACAAAGCGTCCGCTGAGACAGAGGAGCTGAGAGAAGTTGTACGGCTGACAGAAGTAAATATCAAAGTTAAAAAGAAAAAAAAAAAGTAATGGAATATTGAGCATTTAAAAAAAATTAGTCACAACTGAACAATTTAGCACTGCGGAGGTTTGGAACTTTTACAACTAATGAACACATTAAAGTGAAAAGAAACCCATAAATTCTATTTTTTTTTTAAAAAGAACATTTTTTCTTTGGAAAAAGAGAGTAATTTTTTCCTCTACACTACAGCATGTGGAGTTGCCACTACCTATTTTATTCTATTGTCACTAAGAGGTAGATAAACAAAGATGAATTGGTTATATATAAGGTCATGTCCCCTTGTTTGACATGCAGTGAAGCTAACATACTCCATGGGCACTGGCTGTTTAAGGAATAGCTGGGGGCTTCACATGGGGGAGGAGTGGGTTTAATCAAGGTTTTGTAGTTCACTGGAACAGATCTGATTAAAGAGACAGTGTCAGATTTTTATTTATTTTTTTAAAGGGGGGAGAAATTCATCCTTAAAGCCAGTGGAGTTTATCTTGGGATGAATTGGGTGCATCTTTAAAAAGCATAATTTCCTTAACTCTTTTAACACGCACTAAATAATTTTGTAAAGACCAGCTCTGCCCCGATTTATAGGCCGTTTAGTCCTATTAATTTCCCAGTATGTTAAATCTAAAGCAATTTTAGCTAAGAATCTAATTTGTGTTCCATTAATGATTTACTTTATGCACTGTGGTCGGTTTGGCTGCTGTTTAGAATAAATTTAATTTTTCAGTTCCTTCCCCACCGGCACACTTGCTGCTGTTTTCAGGTGATGAAATACAAATTTCTACTGGAATCATTAATTTTTAAAAAGTATCTGTGGAAACAGTTCTAGTTTGGCCAAATATTGCTTTTGGGGTCATAAAACCAACAGTGTGAGCCTGGGTTCACCTGACACCATCTCTTTAATCATTCACTGTTGAAGATCACCGCTCCTTTAACTGGTACACTGCACAGTTCACACCCTACCCGCTGCCTTTGGGAATGGGGAGATCACCTCTGTGATGAGACGGCGTTGGGCTTTTTCTCCCCTCCCACAGGCCAGTTTCGAAAGCGGTCCAGCTTTGCCCGCCGCCGCTCCTGCCGTGTCAAAATATTTTAAAAATTCTGTAATGTACAATAAAGCAGCAGGGTTCAAATGCATATTTAAATTAGGGATGGGCTGACTTTTAAAGGGTTCTGATTATCACCCTTCTGCCCGGATGTCTATCTGAACCTCGGGCCCGCATGGCATCATGGCCAGGATGTCCTACTCTCCCCAGGCCCTGGCTCCCTCAAACCAGCTGTGTCATTTTGACTCAGCAGGCTATTCCACCTTCTCTTACCAGGTCTCTTCTAGGGAGTGGAGGGGTGGCACCTTCTCCCTCCTTCATAGTATTCCTTCAGAGGAGAGCCTCAGCCCTACCTCTGATGCAGCAGGAGCTAAAGGATCAGCCGCTGGGTTTGTCTTAACCGCCACAGCACTGGATTCTTGAGTGCCCGGGGGGGCAAAATCTCCATGAAGTTGGCGGGATCTGATGTACGTTGACTGGTCTCTTATATTTTACGGTGACGGGATAATCATCGCCCTCCAGAGAGGCTCCCATTGCACCAAAGCACCTACTCAGACTCCTAGAAACGAGACGCCAATAGTGGAAAGGGAGGAGCCATCATCTATTCTCCTGCTCTACCTGCAAGAAGATCCCACACTGACCAGGAGGGGTAATAAACTGCCCAACCACTCCTTCTCCCTCCAGGAAACCTACCGCTGCGGAGGATGGAGGGAGACCCTTCTCTGAGCTTTCAGGAAAGGTTCTGTTCAGGGCTTATTTCTGAGGCTGGGCAAAGCTGCAGGGTGGATACGCCCATCCTCTCCCATCTATCATTCAAATCTTATTGTAAGGTTTGAGGTAGTTTGTACATGTAAATTTCAAGCTTGCAGCACCTGCATGTTCTCAGGAAGAAAATGATTCGAGAGCCTCTCGCTTATTTCATTCGCTCTGTATTTTACAAACTATGACTTAAAAAAAAAGGGGGGGGGGGGGGCGCGGCAGGTCCGATTCAGCCGAATCACGGTGAATTTCTTTCTTCCTAAACAATACTGTAAGGGCCTGATCCGAAGCCCATGGCAGTCTTCGTTGACTGCCAATGGGTTTTGGAGCAGAACTTAAGGCTGGGATTTCCAAAGGAGTTAGGTATCCGGGACAATATTTTCAAAAGTCACTCACCTTGACACTGGAAAGGGCCAGATTTTAAGATAGGGCTGAGCTCCTGCCTTCTGAAAACTGGGACTCCTTTAAGATGTCCCAGCTTGGACACCCAGTAATTGCAGCATCTAAAAAATTGCAAGGCGCTTCTGACCATTTTGGCCCTCAATTCCCTAGCAAAACCCCAGCTGAAATTAACAGTAGCACTGCTGATATGTTCACAGGCCAACTGATTTGTTCATTCCTTCCAGACCGGTCTCGAGAAGAGAGTGAATTAGAGTTTCAGAAACATTATCTGTGCCCTCTCAGGAGCATACGTGTTTCACAGGATCGCACCGATTTCATTCAAAAGAAAAAAAAAAAAGAAAAAAAAATAAACCTCTCGGTTACTATATGCTTTAAAAAAAGAAGAAAGTTCCAAAAAAAATTAAAAAAGCCTATGAGGTGTGTACCATTTCAAGGGAACAGTAAAGCAGATCCTATAATTTAAAAAAAAAAAAAAAAATTAATTTAAAAAAAAGTCTTCAACTGTCTCATACCAAGTCTGCGTTTCTGATATTTTTTTCCCCCAGAATCTAAAAATAATCAAAATATTTGGAGCTAAACGTTAAAAAAAGACTTTTCTGGTACTAGATTACTAATGTTTACTGTTTTTTTTTTCTTGCTAAAAAACCAAAATCTAATGCCCAGGAAACCTAAAATGTAGCTTAAAGGCAGTTTCTTTTTAATATTTACACTGAATTTTAGTCTATTTTAACTCCTTAAAAACCTTCCAAGTATGTCAATTTGGTTAGGTTGCAATGATCACTGCCAGCAAAGGAGTGTATCGTCTGCCATAGCTACTGAACCATAGCCATGTGTTTTTAATTGCCGAGAAAGCGTTCAGAGCTCAGAAGAGAAAAACACTGTGCATGCTGGTTTAGTCATTTTTGCCCCTTGCTGAACGGCATGACAAGATTATGATAGCACTAGGTAGGTGAACCCAAAACTAGAGTGTTGTTTTAGTTCCTCCTAATAATAATACTTTGCACTCTATATGACACTGAGGATTGCAAAGTGCTTGAAAAAGAGTAATTTGTTAATCCTCACAACAGCCCTGTGAGGTAGGTATCATTATACCCATTCCACAGATGGGTAAACCGAGGCACAGAGAAGTAGATTTTTTAAATTTTTTTTTTTTTTTTTTTTTTTTTGCCCCAGGCCACAAAGCAAGTCAGTGACAGTGCTGGGCACAGAACCCTGTCTTCTAGCCACTCGACTTCCCTGCTTCCCTAATTTAAATTCTACACCTTGGAGCTACCTAATGCATTAGAGCCTCCCCCGTCCTCCAGAATGAACCCAGATTCTGTCCCACTTTTTATTCCCCTCAAGTTTAAAACCCAGGGAACGTTTTCAAACCCTTTGAAAAGGATCTACAGTAACCGAACCAACCAAATTCACACTTAGTCGAGGAAATGTGCGTGCGTGAGAAACTCTGCTGCTTCTGCTATCATAAAAATGAGGTGCCGGCTCAGAAGAGAGGAGATATTTCTCTGCTCCTCACCCTGTCCAAAGCCAGCCCTGGCTCTACAGAGGAAGATGCTCCTGGTAATACTTCCCTTCTGATTTCAAACCTAAAGATCCTGCCACTTAACAAGGGTTTGCCTCCAGGGCTTCTGGTGCCTGTTGAACTTTAATAGGCCTGTTGAGGGATTGTTCATGTTTCTTTTTAATTCTTGGTGGACTAGAAATGTATTTGCATCATCAGATCCCTTTTACTTGTTATTCACTTAGGCCTGGGTCAAAGCTCAGTCAAGTCTCCTTCCATTGACTTCATTGGGCTTTGCAGCTGGTCCATACAAAGGGCTCCTTGCATAACGCTGTAGTCTAGGCTGGTGCCAGAGAAATACAGTAGGTGCCAGGCCTGTTGCTTACTGGGAATAACTTCACTGATGCTCAAAGCAACTCGGCTATGCAGAGTTCTGCACTGGGAGACCTAGCTCTCTCTGACTCCTTAAACAGGTGCCTAAGTCCCATCAAAGTCAACAGGACTTAAGCCTGTGTAAGTGCTTTCCTGAATCAGGGCCTCAGGGAGGAGATAAGTGATTTGTGTAAGTCCACAGAGTAGAAACAGAATTCAGACTCAGGATATCCTAGCTCCCTGGCCTGTCCAGAAACTACTAGGCAATGCTGCCTTCCTTAATGGAAATGGTTATTTCTAAAGCATTGATCCCAGCAGCCTCTTAGCTCCAGAGTAATCACAACCGATCTTAAAAGAAACGAGGGGTGACAAAGACGCCCCCTTGAACACATAGAAACAGTATTAAAATGGTGCAATGCTTCTAAACATTTTACGGGGTTAGGCCTCTATTATGGAAAATACCAGAGGTTTCCACTGAATAATCAAACTCTGGGTAAGTGGCAGGACCCCCTCAATAGAACACTGCAACAATCAGATTTACAGTACTGTGGGTTTGTTTGTTTTTTCTCTCGATGATACAGTTTGAACCAGTTATCAAAAATGCTTGCTGTTGGAAAATACAATTCACCGATGTCTGAATAAACTGTTCTGTGAAAGTCTGTAAAAAGTAGAGAGCCAGAGATTTAAAGAAGTAGGAAACCGTTTTTCATAGGACAAGATGACAAATGCCGTTAAAAGAAAAAAAATCAAATCAACTGCATCAACTTGAAATCTATTCCACGTCTTTCCTACCACGTGTCTTGTAACTTTCTGTCCTCAGAGGAGACAGGTGCAAGGAGTCAGAAATGAAGGCTTTGACTACCCCAACCTTCCAGTGGTAAAAAGCAGAATTAGCATCCTGCTTTCTCCTCACTCGCGCTTTGGAACGTGTCACCCACTCAAGGGGGATTTTTAACTCTCGCTTCGTTTGTTTGACATTCCCTGTCTCTACTGAAAAAGGGTCATTACTTCTTTAAAGCTGCATCCATTTAGGGGCTTGATCCAGCGTTCTTCACGCACCACTGAGTTTTGGGGGCACGGGACGCAGGGTCAGCCTCTTTAGAATTGATTTTTACCACCACGGATCTTTTAACATGACATTCTAAAAAAAGGGTTAATTCCTGCAGGTACAATAAAAAAGTAGCAAGATGTGATTAAAAATGTGAACCTTTCTAATAGCAATAGCTGGGTTCACATCTCTCTCTCTATTTTTTTTCCTTGCTGTCTGCATGTATAAAATTTCGGCTCCCATTTCTCTCTCTCTCTCTTTTTAATTATTTGTTTATCCTCGGTAAAACTGAGGCAATCTCTGTAAAATACTTAAAGCATCATAGTGGAGAAGATGGTCTGACGCTGCCTATTCAGATACAAGAGGTCGATCCATTTGGGTCGGTTAGTGAAGTATTTGGACTACTTGGAATTACCACAGCGGGCCAATTCGTGAAACATACCAGTCAGCCCCTCCACATGCCATATTTCATTGCTGATTGATATGGCTAATAATTATTGCTTGATAGCAAATCCATTCTACTCTTGACTTTTTGTGAAATGTTTCTAATCTAAGGCTCTTTAACAGTTTGGGTACCTGATGGAGTTGGGTTAAGCATGGACTTTATTCCAGTGGCTAGTTTAAAAAAAAAAAATCCAATCAAAAAGTTGGTGGGTTCTAACCCTCAAAATCCTAGATGAATTTCTACAGCCAATCACTCTTGCATCACAGTGAAATTAACCACCCCGCTTTAAGAGGCCAAAAATCAGCTGCTACCATCTTGTCCACTATATCTGAAATTTCTGTCGTTCTCAATAGAGAGCTCATAACACTTGGTTACCTGCACATAACTCCTGGCTCATAAGAAATTATGAAACGTAACTTCTCTTTTCATTAAAAAAATAAAATATTCAAGACTATCAGCTTTTATATAAAATATCAGCAAGCCCCAAAAACAAAACAAAAAACAATGGCTGAGGTAACTTCATACCTTGAGGTAGCTTTTTTTTTTTTCCTTTTCTTTTCTTACTTTTTTTTTTTCCTTGTTGCTAAAACACACAGCAATACCTGACTTTCCCCACATCGTCTTGTTGTTGCAATGTTTAAAGGACAGTAACTGCTTGTCTGTTCCCTTTATCAAAACCAGCAAGCATTCCTGCAGCTGCGTAATCCAAATTCAAAGACGGTCATAACTCAGGCTACGTCTACACTATGCGATGGCAGCTTATGTAGCCAGACCTGGGCTAGCATCGATCTAGCTAGCATGATGAAAAATAGCAATGAAGATACGGGGCTGTGGACTTCAGTGTGGTCCCCCTCGGTATGTACTTGCATTGCTAGCCCGTGCCACCGAATCTTCACCGCTATTTTTAGCGGTGCTAGCTAGCGTGGGCATGCCAAACCATGCTGCAATCACACCTCTGATTGCAGCGTAGCTATACCCTAAGCAAGATGTACAAAGGAATGCACCGGCAGAACAAAAGGTCTGGTCTCCCCTACGAAAACAAATCAATGCAAGGGTGGTTCCCGGCTCGCTTCGCAGAGCCTAGATAAAGAGCATCAAATTCCAATAGCCCACCCATCCTCTGGCTACACAGGCCGAGTGTGTTCTCATTTATAGTCTGCTTCTCCCAATTCTCCACTGCCCTGCACTTTGTGAAGACTCTTACGTCAGGGCAGAATGAGCGTAAAATGCCACCAGATCAGAGCGGCCGCATTGATGCGATTGCACAAGGGCGTAAGGCAACGGAATACCAGGCCCGCTGACTCCTGGAGAATTAACTCTGCTTTTACACCGGCGTTACGGCGCACAGAGCTGTAAACCTTGAGTTAAACGACAGACTTCAATGGAGCGTCTCTGGATTTACCCTGGAGTCACAGAGAGCAGGAGCTGACCCCTATAAATCCTCCTGCTTCTCCTGAAGTCACTTCCACCTGACTTCAGGAGCTGCTTTCAGCTCATAAGCCAGCTTGAAGGATCCATGCCTAGGGAAGACGAGACCTTGCCCTGCGTCTAAGATGCCATCACAGCAGTTACTGTCCCTTCCAAATACTCATATAAAAATCATTAAAATATATTTAAAATATAAAAATCCACATAAGAGTGACTGGATTCAGTAACCATATTACATTCTTTTGACGTATATATTTGGTTTTGTCTCATGAAAAGAAGGTATTTTTTACTGCAGAAAAGTTTTGCTTGCGGGTTTACTTTTTTTTTTTTTTTTTAATGTGCCAAATTTCAGGAATTCCCCCACCACCTGGAGAGAATAAAGGGAAAAGTAAAAGACAAATAACCCCAGGAGAGTGTATTTGAATTGGGATCCTTGTTCCTAGTTAGCTTATAAACCTTCCCTGGGTGTTTTCAAAGATTCTATCCTTTTCGGTTTAGGCTGCAATTTTCAGAGGCCAGTGGGAAGTGGGTGCTCAAATCCCATTGGATGCCTGCTGTCTGCAGTGAAGCGAGCAGGTGCCTGATGATGGTAATAATAATAATAATAATAATACCTAGATTTTATCATTAGTAGATGTCAAAGCATTTACAAAAGGAGGTAAGCATCATTATCTCCATTTGTAGATGGGGAAACTGAGGCATAAACACTTCCCCAAGGTTACCCACCAGGCTACTTGCAGAGTGGGAAATAGAACAAGAGTTCTCACCCTTTTTCTTTCTGAGGCCCCTTCAACATGCTGTAAAAACTCCACGGCCCACCTGTGCCACAACAAATGTTTTTCTGCATATGAAATCCAGGGCCGGTGTTAGGGGGTAGCAAGCCGGGCAGTTGCCCGGGGCCCCACGCAGCTAAGTTGCTCAGGCTTCGGCTTCAGCCCCACGTGGTGGGACTTCGGCTTTCTGCCCTCGGCCCCAGCAAGTCTAACGCTGGCCCTGCTGGGTAGACACCCTGAAACCTGCTCGCTGCCCCCGAGAGGGCCTCAGATCCCTGGTTGAGAACTGCTGGAATAGAATACAAGTGTCCTGTCTTAGAGCAGTGATCTATCCACTAGACAGCACTGCCTCCCAGGCATGAGCCTGTCAATTCATTTCTATAGGAGCTTGCAGTTTTTGGCCTCTTGAGGTGTGAAGCCCTGCCTTCACAGAATCACAGGGTTGGAAGGGACCTCAGGAGGTCATCTAGTCCAACCCCCTGCTCAAAGCAGGACCAATCCCCAGACAGATTTTTGCCCTAGATCCCTAAATGGCCCCTTCAAGGATTGAACTCACAACCCTGAGTTTAGCAGGCCAATGCTCAAACCACTGAGCTATCTTCAGTTGGACACCCAACACTCTCAGGGTTGATTAAAAATCCTGGCCTTAGTTTTTTTTTTAAATAAGATGATTATTAAATAGAGGAAGATTTAATCATGTTTCCTACAAAGCAATTTTTTTGGGTGGGGGGTGTCATTGTTTAAAAGAGGGAGGGACCAAAACTTTTTTCCTCGGGTGATTTCATTCTTGTGAATAGCGTCACTTGGTAGGATGGGGCGTCGTGCCTGGTTCTTTCCAGTGCTGATCACCCAGAAGGGTTACTGTTTAGGTTTGCCTGTGCTAGGGTTAGCCTTGACACTTCTCCCCAATTCTGCAATCATTTCATAGGCTTAGTTTAAAAAAAAAAAAAAAAGTCATCCTGGAAAATATAGTTGCTCTCCTGTCTTATAAGGCTTTGCAAAGTCATTGCACTGAGTTTGGTACACAATGGAAGAGAGGTCTCTCTCCTCCATCACGTTCTCGGATGTTCTAAGACTGATCAGTGCAGGGTTCCGGTGTTATCCGAGTCCATTTTGTTCTAAAACCTTCACCCACGCTAGATTTTACTGCGAATGGGAGTAGGAACCATCCTATCTGTTGGAATTTCTAAAATCAGCACTAAGAAAAGTTACTTTGCTCTAAGAATTTTTTTCTGTTTGTTTTTAATCAGTCTCATATCTATGTGTAACGTGGTGGCCAGAAAGCAGCACCCTGGAACTCTTCTACGAAGGGTATGATGGCACCACAAGTTTGGGGTGGACTGGCCCACAAAAGTCAACTTAAATGAGCATCTATGTTGCATCTGCTGCAGTGCAGGGGGTAGGAGGGGACGGACTGTTTCCAATTTTAATTGCTACGCACTAGATTCACTGCAGCGCTGCGGCAAGGGATGGTGGAACCTCCATTGCTGGGCGCTGGCCAATCACAGCAGCAAGAGGGTGTTGGGGGTGACACACACCGCAGCACATGTTGCTTCATTTAAGCAGCCTTTGCGACATATAGATTGTTTATCTAATTGATCCAGGGGGTTTTTTGTTTTGTTTTTTTTTAAATGTAGGCATCTACCTTGGAAGCCAATCAAACTGCCTTTTAATCTCAATCTGGTCATGAAAAGTTATCATCTGTCTACGGTAACTGATTCCCAGCCACTCTTAAGCCCGGCATCGACTCATTCATTTTCCAATTTTTGTCACAGTCGTTGCGTGCTAGCTGCTCTTATTTCCTCCGCGCTTGCGTCTGGCCGCTCTGTCCCTTCTGATGCTGCTGTTTCACCTGGGCCAGGATATCGCGTATCTTGCGCTGCGCCATCTGGGGGAAGAGGAGCCGTGGCGGAGTTAGCAACAGGCAGTGCGGTCTCGTGCTCAGAGGGCGGGACTGGGCGTTAGAAGATCTTGCCTCGGTGCACTTCATCGCTCTCCACCCCACCTTTTGTCTCTTTAGACTAGTGGTTCTCAAACGGTGAGTTGGGACCCCAAAGTGGGTGGCGACCCTGTTTTAATGGGGTCACCAGGGCTGGCATTGCTGGGGCCCAGGGCTGAAGCCTGAGCCCAAGACTCACCACCCGGGACCAAAGCCCGAGGGCTTCAGCCCTGGGTGTCAGGGCTCAGGTTACAGGCCCCCTGCCTGGGACGAAACTCTTGGGCTTTGCCCTCCCCCCGTCCAGGGCAGCGGGGCTCAGGCTTCAGTCCCCCTGCCTGGGGTCATGTCGTAATTTTTGTTGTCAGAAGGGGGTCCTGGTACAATGAAGTCTGAGAACCCCTGATTTGCACTGTAAGTTCTGGGGCAGAGCAGGGACTGTCTCTCACTCTACGTCTGTACAGCCCCTAGCACAATGGGGCACTGATCCTGGCTGCTACAGCTGTACGGCAGGAGAGAGAGAGCGAGTGGTGGTTGCAGTTTGGAACATAATATACTTTAGTCCAGTGGTCTCCAACCTTTTTACGCCCAAGATCACTTTTTGAATTTAAGGGCAACCCAGGATCTACCCCATCCCTTCCCTGAGGCCCCGCCCCTTTCCCAAAGTCCCACCCCACTCACTCCATTCCCCCCCGCCCATCGCACGCTCTCCCCCACCCTCGCTCACTTTCACTGGGTTGGGGCAGGGGTTCAAGAGGGGGTGCGGGCTCTGGGCTAGGTCTTTAGGGCTGAGACCATGTCCAGCCCGTTGGTTGCACAGTGCCCGGCACAAGGGGGCCTCTCCTATGACAATATTAAATAAACAAGTCTAGTAAAAATTCTCGCCCTTTCATTGACGCCTTCCACCAGAGGATCTCCAAAGCACTTTACAACCTTTACTGAGCTAAACCTCAAAAAACTCCGCAGCTAGGTTCCATTATCTCTGTTTTACACATGGGGAACCTGAGGCACAGAGGAGGGAAACGACCTGCCCATGGTCACACAAGGAGTTAGTGGCAGAGAAAGAACGAGAACTCGGGGGTCCTGCGAAGGTGATAACTGATGTCAATTCATTTCTTTAGGAACTTGTCTCTTCTGGTCTTAGCCTCTCTTGAGGCTCAGGGGTTCCCTCTGCTGGTGGTAGGTTACTTCAATTGTAGGACCACAGACTACCCTGTCCTCTCCCCTCAGTGATGGGGCATGCACAGATACAAACACACAACTGCAGGCAGCTAGCAGGACTTTACAAGTTCCCATCTGCCTTCTGTGTTCTCTCCTCTTCCCCTTCTCCCTCCCAGCACAAGCCCTGCTCAGGGAGAGATTCCGTTCTCCATACCTGGCTGGCATAGAAGTGTCCAATGATTTTTACAATGACTTGCTCGTTCTCATCAGGCGTCTGGTCCCGCGGCACCACCACCTCTGCTGCCGTCAGGTTCTGTAGTTCATTGACCTACAGGAAAGCGTCAGAGCCCACTCAGTTACTGCACCATTTCAGGAAGAAGAATTAAAAAAAAAAAAAAAAACTGCCCCCCAGATTTTGCATTTTTCCAGTTGGCAAAAAAAAAAAAAAAAAAAAAAATAATAATAATAATAATAAAAATCACTCCCACCCACCACCTGGAGCTCAGACGGCATGAGAGCCGCCCTCCTCACAGCGGGTCGGTAACTAGGACTAGCTTGTGAAAGCAAGGATGCTCACAGACCAGCTCCACCCACGGCCTCCTCTCTGCCTTGATACTTGTCCAGGAGAGCAGCAATAGCCCCGCCTCCTCTATGACCCCGCCCTTGCTCCACCCTCTCCTGTGGGTTACCAGCTGTTTCTTCCTTGCTCCTAACCTGTCTCTCCTGCCTTCACACTAGTATGTGGGCCAAGGGAGGAGCTGGCAGTGGGAGAACAATCCCCTGCCAGGTCAGCAGAGGAGCTGGGAAACAGAAGCAGCAGCAAAAACCCCCTCCAAGCAATAGTCTTGTCCCAGGTCTGCCTCACAGCATCCCCTCCTCTCCTCCCTCAGTGACGGCTTCCTAGCCATGACAGCCAATCCTCAAAAGCTTCCACGCCTGGGGATGAACCAGCCTCCTAACCCTGTCTCCCTGCAGTCCTGATTCCCTTTCTCCTTGCTTTCACTTACAGTTTTGCCTCCTTTGCCAATAACTCTCCCTGCGGCTGAGGCAGGGACCCTAATGTGCGTCTCCAGCTTCACTTCTTCTTTAGGCCCAAAAAAGTTTTCCTCCTTGAGTTTGCCATAAATTCGTCCTTGTGCCTGTGGGAGGGGGTGGGGAAAGTGGTTAAACTCCGCCTGTGATCTCTGGATCCGAGTTAGTACTTCTCCTGGGGCTTTTTCTCCCTGGCCTCAGGGCACAAAGTTATTGATGGGGCCACACCAACCTGGGCTCCGGTCTCCTTGCACTATTGCTAGAACAGCAACTGGGAGATAAGCCATGTTGATACAGTCACGCAGCTCTCTAAGGCTGGGGGTTCTCAACTGGGTGGGCAAATAGGTGTCAGGGGTCTTGAATGGGAGGGGGATCCCACTAAATAAAATGGGATCCCAGTAAGGAAATGGCTGAGAACCACTGCTTTAAGGGACATGAAACAAAAAAAGGCCTCAGGAAACAAAATACTAAGCTGCCCAGATACCATGGTGATGGGTGCCCATGTAAGAGAGGGAGCAACGCTACACTCAGGAATGCCAGTCCCAGGCTGCATGCCCACCCAGATTTCCTACCCGTTTCTACATAGAGTCATAGAAGTGTAGGGCTGGAAGGGTCCTTGAGCGGTCATGTAGTCCAGCCCGCTGAGCTGAGACAGGAACAAGTGAAGCTAAACCATCCCTGACTGGTGTCTGTCCAACCTATTCTTAGAACCCTCCAGTGATGGGAGTTCCACAGCCACCCTAGGTTACCTCTTCCAGTGCTTAATCACCCTTATCATTAGAAAGTTCTTCTTAATATCTAACCGAAATCTCCCTGGCTGCAGATTAAGCCCATTACTTCTTGTCTTACCTTCAGTGGACACGGAGAACAAATGATCACAGTCATTTGTAACCTATTTGAAGACTATCATCAGTCCCCCCACCCCTTCTTTTCTCAAGATTAAACATGCCCCATTGTTTTAACCTTTCCTCATAGGTCAGGTTTGTTAAAGCTTTTATTATTTTGGTTGCTGTCTTCTGGATCTCCTTTGTAAGAAAGAGACCCCAGTGAAGAAACATCGGCTCACAGTGGCTTTGTTCAGTATGGACCAAAGCAAACTAAGAAACCAGAGGCTAACTCTCCCTGTTCTACCTTTGAAAAAATCAACCCCCAATGCTGATTAATCCTTAATTAACCATCATAATGGGAGCCTATTGATTTCATCCTTATTCAGATCGATAGAACTTTTTCCAGAAGGGGGAAGGGCCCTGGGAGGCAAAGTGACTTGCCCAAGGTCATACAGCAAGTTAGCGGCGGGGCCGGGAATCGAACCCAGGTCCGCTAACTACCATGCCTGTGCTCTGGCCACTGGCTCATGCTGCCTCAGAGAAAAGACACTTTATATGTATGCTCAAAATATAATTATATCTAGCGCTGGGTGGATCCATCGCATCTCTATCATTGGGCTTTGGCCTTGTCTGCGCTGGGATTTTAGGCTCTAGTCTAGGTAATCCGTATTATGGGCCACCCCTAGTGTGCGGTTTGCACAGGTGTTTCAAGATGGGAGAGCTGCACTGGTGAATATCACATGGGCACTAGGCAGCTACCTCCCGGGCTAAAATTCTCATGCAGACAAGGCCGGTGGGGATCGTAGTAATGGAGGAAGGAACCTTGAACTGAGCTTCTGGTGGTCCAGTGATTATAACCATGCGCACTTTGGAATCCGGTGTCTCGGGTGGCGCGATCTGAAAGGGAGAAGGGAGAGAATTTTAACACAGGAGAGGGAAGCATCAGGGGGCAGGTGGTTTCCTCCCCGCCCCATGCCCGGCTTGCTGATGTTATTCTATCCTTTTCACTGCGTTAAACAAACTGGAACGGGGGGAGATCCCAGCCTTGAGAGCATCAAGCACGCTGGGCGAGCCATGCTAGCGAATGCCCGCCTGGATATAAAATCATGGTAGGATTGGGGAGGGAAGGGCGGGGTTCTAAACTGAATCGCCTCCTGATTTATCCAGCTCCAGGAGCATACGGGAGACAGGCAGAGAGCTGTCGTTGAAAGTCTAATTGGGAAAAAAAAATCGCTGGGAATTATACTTAAGCCAGGCAGGACTGGGTCACTAATTGGCTACTAAGCCTTTATTCCCCTTCTATAGGCTGCCACACAATAGAGACTGCAACCCATTGTCATCTGGTGGCTCTCCAGAGATCTAAGTGCAATGAGTTTGCCAGATCTCAGCCCAGCTCCTAGCCGACAAAGTGTCCACATCACAGAAATCACCACCATTGTTGACATGAATCGGCTCCATTCATGTCGGCGGGACTCAGCCGAGGCCAAGGTCCGGATGGGTGGTGACTGAAAACGAAGGCACCGTGTGCACTGGGGGAAGCATGTAGTGGCGCTGCATCTGTTCTGGGGAGAAACCTTCAGAGCTGCCGGCCCAGTTCTTTTCCCCGCCAGCACTAAAAGTACGGCCAGTTGTTTGCTCAGAGCTAACCTGTCGGAAGGGCTAATTGGGATCACCAGACCACTGGCCGCCTACCTTGCAGCCGGTTGCATTTTACTCACTAAAGGGAAATACCGTATGTGACTGCAGCAAAGCCGCCTTGGGAGGGCTACCTTGATGGAGGCGCTCGCAAATCTGGAGAGCTGTTTAATGTGCTGTCCTTTCTTGCCGATGATCGCGCCGACTGCCTGCGCGGGGATGAAGACGTGCACCGTCTCTTGCTCTGGGGGCTGCCAGCACAAGGCTCCGTATTACCGTTAAGGGTCAAATTAAATCGGACGGATCCAAACAAAGCAAACTCCTAACGTAGCGGGCACAAAGCCGGTGGGGCTGCTAGATGGGCAGTGTGTCCCTTGGGGGACAGCAGGGAGCAAGCCCGGGACCTTCAACAGCGAGGGTCTACTCCTGCAAGGTGCAGGGCTGACAGCGTACAGCACCTTCCGGGAGGAGAACGAACCACGAATTGGTAGCGGGCTCGTGTCTGTGCTGGTCGCCACTAGAGGGAGACACAATCACAGCCCGTGATTTGCACTTCGGAAGAGCTGGATCCATACGGTCATTTCCCTGATGGCAGGGAGACCAGGGCACCAGGGGCTGCTGGTCCTTCATGTTCTCTTCTTGGGAGGGGGGGGTCTGCATTTCATCACACGTCTCAGCTGTGCCGCAGCCAACTCGAGCTGTGTTACAAGGAAAGCCCAGAGGCCAAACACACCTGTTTCGTCCCTTTTCGAAGGAGATCTCCAGACCGGGCACCTGAGCTACAAGGGAGTCTATCTGGAGTTCAACCCACGTCTCAGATAGGAGCCCTCCAAATTCTGGGCCTGTAAAACCAGGCAACCCGAGCCCGTCTCTGTGTACAATAAAACCAGGCCAGGGTCACAGACACAGGGCTTGGGGAATTATCATCTGAGCAGCTAGCCAGAGCACGTCCAGTCCCGTTCCCTCCCCTCCCCAGCCTCCAGGACTGCCACGTTCCTAGGTGCCTAGGAGACGCTCTCCCTAAACAAGCGGCATTGAGTCAAGAACCATGTCATCTGCCTACCATGAAGGAGTTATATGGCGCTGCCCCGGAGATGCTGCTTGGAGGCGGCGGCACCGCGTTAGAAGACGCCGGGAAGAGTCCGACAGCAGCCAGGTTAAGGCCGGGGATCAGATGAGACTGTAGCTGAGAGAATGAGAGACAGGGATAAGACGGGGAGGGAAACAGAGGCACGTTGTTATTGGGATCACAGCAGCAACTACGGTGGCCCCCAACTGAGATCAGAGCCCCATCCATGTTACTCTGTGCCCTGTGGGGGGGGAAGGGGAGGAGGCCGGGCGTGGGCATCAGGGACTGAACCCGGGAGTGGAACAAGCTGCCAGGGGCGGCTGGGAGACGGTTTGCCGTCCGCTGGAAGAGAGGGTGGTGACACGCCAGGCTCACCCATGCTGCCGATGCCAGCACTGCTCGGTGCACACACCCGGTTTTCTCCCCGGTGGCGGGCGGCTCCTCGGCTCCACGGCCAGGGGAGAGAGGCACCGAGCCTTGGTGTCCCAAGGGGGGGGGAAGGGGGAAATGACCCTCTTTGATACTCACGCTCATGGCAGCCACGTCGTTTTCGTACGCTTCCCTCACTTTCTTCATGATCTCCTGCTCGGCTTTGCAGCAGTTCTCGATGGAGCCCTTCACCGTGATCGTCCTTTCAGGGTTGTAGAGAGTCAGATCCTGCAAACTGGAAGTGGGGGGAGCCATCAGAGAGAGAGAGAGAGAGAGAAAGTGTGCCGCCGGCAGCCCCGCACCCTGATTCGTTGTCGCCACGGCACAGCAACACCCGCACGGATCTGATGCACCATCCAGGGCTTTGTGACTCTCCTTATGCATTGACCCAGGGCCTCCAAAGCTAAGAGCGGGAGCTGCTACTGCTTGCGCTTAAAAGCCACAGCTCCCTAGATGGGGCTGCAACAGACTCACATCCTCTGCGAATCGGTACCGCTGCGTTGCACACACACACACACACACACGCGCGCGCGCGCCAGTGGGCTACAGTTGCGTGCGCAGAGAAATGAACCCTTTGGGACTCAGATCTTCAAGAGAAGTTAAGGGAGCCTGAATCAAACAGGTGTCCCATTCAACGTGTACTCCCCCACTCCTGTTCTTTCCCTCCCACCCCCCAAATTCTGCTGCTTCCGCCCGTGTGTAGGTATCAGGAGCGCCGCCAGCTTTTCTGCTGCCCTAGGCGGCGGAAGGTCCCGCCCCGAAATGCCGCCCCCCACAGAGGCGGCAGGACCTTCCGCCGCCTAGGGCCGCGGTCGCCGTCCCCAAAATTGTAGTGTCCTAGGCGACTGCCTAGGTCGCCTAATGGGTTGCGCCGGCCCTGGTAGGTATTGCCACACGGTTTGTTTATAGCGCTCCCATGTGAATGCAGCAACTCTACTTACGGGGTCAGTCAGCTTCACAACCCCCTTCTCCCACAGGAGGGGAGAGATTTCTCCCCCCGGACATGGCCCTTACTCTGGTACTGCTAGCCCCCACTTCCCATTCCCCCCCCCCCCCAGTTCCTTCCTGGTTTCCTCTTCTACCCCACCAGGCCAGGTCTACACTTAAAAGTTAGGTTGACCCAGCTACATCCTCAGGAGTGTGAAAAAACCACCTCTTGAGCAACACAGTTAAGCCAACCTAATCCCCGACATAGGCAGCACTAGGTGGCCGGAAGAATTCATCCATTGACATAGCCACAGCCTCCCGGGGACGCGGATTCACTACAGCGACGGGACAGGTTCTCCCATCGCTGCAGAAAGGGTCTACAGTGCAGCACTGCTACTGTAGTAGCGTAAGTGTAGACACAGCCCCAGGGAATGGGGTAATTAGCTCTCCTCAGCCCAGGCGGATCTGGTAATTAGCCCCTCCTTTCCTCACTCAGGCCGTCTCCGAGGGAAACTAACTGGAGTTCCAGGGACCAGAGCGCTGGGTCACCTGCTGGTTCTTAGCCGTCTGTCACAGTTGGGTGACAAATTCTCTTCGGCTCCTTTAAACCTCCCCCCCAGCCTAAAAGCTCTGCTCGGGCACGTTTTGGGGGGGGGGGGGGGGGGAGAGAGACTTACGACGAGATGGTGATTTTCGTCTCCGTGTCCTGTTCCACCTTCTTCAGGTTCCGCCCCTCCTTGCCGATCAGCCGCCCCACAAAGTTATTATGGGCCAGGATCTTCAAGGGAACCTCGTCAGCTCTTGAGAAAGAGGAAAGGGAATGAAAACCCCCAATGGCAGAGGTGGGGAGTGGGTGTGGCCGAGTGGGGACTTGCTAGGCCCATGGGGTAAGATCCTTTGGGGTCCAGCTGAGTATATTCGAGCAGCCCATTGGCTGCATTGCCAGCACAGAATCAGGGAGTCACACTCAGGCCCCTGATGGCCCCCATGCTTCCAAGGTGCCAAACGGACCTCACATGGGGGAGAGTCAAGACCTCCCATTCGGTTTCCTGTCGGGGCTAGTTTTCTAACGTACTGAAACTGACATCTAAAGTGTTGGGGGTATCAGGCTGGGAACTGCCTTTCCCCCAGCATCCTGTTGCCTGAAGGGGCGGACCTGGGTAGTTTTGCAGGATCTCAGGTGGGTGGCCAAAAAGCATGGGGGCCGCAGTGCCTGTGGACAAGTCCAGCCCTCAGCTGTTACCCTCTTTCCTGGACAGGGCCTCTTCAGAAGTGTTTCAAGCCCCATGAGCTAAATCCATTGGCCCCTGCAACATCCTCTAGGGAAACCCCCCCACTTCCAAAGGTGCTACTAAGACATCACAGTGCAGTGAGTCCACAAAGGGAGAGCAGAATTGGGATGAGACCTTCTGCGTACAGCCAGGAAGCTGAAAGCCTTACGTCTTGGTGTCTTTTGCCTCCTTCTGCATAATCTCCAAGATCATCTTGCAGGCCGCGGAGCAGCCCTCGGGGGTGGAATGGATGCTGATGGCTTTCTCCGCTGCTCCCGCGTTCTCCTTCCTGTGCACGTCGATTCTGCGTGGGCACAAAACACACCATAGTGAAACACCCGCACATGGGGCATTCTGCTCCGTGACCTTCGAATGGCTTGAAGGCTGATCTTGCTCCAAATCTGAACCCTCTCTTGAGGGCAGCCCAGAAGTGGGTCAAGAACAGCAAAGTGCAGGGTTCGCCCAATAACAGGCTGGCCTGGAACATGTGCTTGGGGCAGTACAGATCAGATGCTAGACTCTGAAGTCTTAGACTCCACGGCTGTCTTGGAGAAAGGGGTAATGGGAACCAACAGCCGGAAGTTAAAGCCAGGCAAATTCAACTTAGATATAAGGCACCGATTTTTAACCAGCGAGGGTGGAACAAACCACCAAGGGAAGAGGTTGCTTCTCCATCCCTGGATGTCTTCAGATCAAGCCCAGAGGTCTTTACGGACGACGTGCTTTAGTCAAACCCGCTCAATGAAGGAGTAACTTGGTGAAATTCTCTAGCCCGGGCTAGACAGGAGATCTGACTAGACGATCTAACGATCCCTTCTGGCTTTAAAAATCTATGGTTCTGAATGGGAGACCCAGTCTGTTTCAGAACACTGCAGGGAGCAGGGTGGGACCCCAGTTACAACCAGATGGCCTAGGAGAGGGGAAAGAAATGGGACGGTTCAGCCGCACAGCCCACATCTGTAGGTGGGTGGCAGTGGGGAAGAGCTGTTCGGTCTCTGTCTCCATTTGCTAAGGGATGGAGGAGACAGATGCAGCCTGGGTGGGGATAACAGAGGACTGGAGGCTCTGGGGTAATTCTTACAACTTAATAATACCAATCCTTCTCCCCCCATGAAAAATCCATCCCCTTTCACCCACACGGCCAATGCTCTGAACTCCTCCCCACGACAGCATGCAAGCAGCCCTTTCAGACTAGGGGCAGGGGACGGATGGACAGGGAGGCAGGCGGGAGGAGAAGGCGGGACTCACTTGGACTGCGTCTGCTTGGTGATGTTGCGGATGGTGGCCCCCTCCTTGCCGATGATGGCCCCCACGTACTGCGTGGGCACCAGGAGTCGGAGTGGGATGTCCACCGGCTGCTGCTTTACGGGCGCTCCTGCAGCGACGGGCGAGCCCTGCCTGGGGGCCCCCCGTGTGCCGAAGCCACCCCGCCGCCCATTCTCAGGCCCCTGCATGGACTGTTCGTCAGGGATGTAGGAGACTTTCAGTGCATGGTTTTCCAGCTGGTGCCCATTCAGTTTCATGATCGCCCTGGTGTAGAGAGAGCGGAAGAACATCCCAGGTTATGTCCCTTCTCGCCATTCATTCCCTGCTGCATCAGGTGTGACGTTCAGAGATCACCCAGTGCAAAAGGTGTTTGCAAAAGCATTGCTTTATTCCAGTGTCCGGTTCCAACTGGCTGGGCATAACAATATGACCTTCATAGCCCCCTGCCCAGACTCTCTGTCTGGGAAGTTCAGCCCTTAAAGTCACAGACCCCAACACCACAGAAGGCACCAGAACTCACGGAAGTCAGGCCATCGCTTGGCTTTGTAAGTGGATGAGGGGGTTCTTTAAGTTGATCATTCTGGCTTGAGGACTATATCAATCCAAGTTATGGAATGAGAACACAAAATGGCCACATTCATTCCTGGTATAACCCCCCCTCCCATCCCCCACACACTGAAGCTGCCCCATGGATGAATTCTGGCCAATTTTTTAATTGATTTCTCTCTTGTGTTAAAAAGCTGCCTGTAGTTTCACAAAACTACCAATAGATGGCACTACCCGCATAAGCAAGAACCATCCATGCTACAACCCCATCTAGCCAACTCTCATTCAGTGTCCCACTTTACCCAGTTAACCTGACCCCCAGTTTATCCAAAAAGTCTTTGATACTCCAACCCCCGTGAAACGTAGGATGACCAGACTTCCAGATATTATCAGGACTGTCTTGACATTAGGGGTTTGTCTTATATAGGCAACTATACCCCCGAAAAAAGTGTCCCAATTTTTCGCACTTGCTATCTGCTCACCCTAGTGAAACGTCCCCTAGAAATGGCGCCGTACCAGATGCTATGGTTCCTTATACATGTTAAATGCCGTACAGTGGGAGATTTGCTGAGCTCAGACTGTTTGGATTATCAGAAAGAAGATAAGGAAGTGACCCGATTACAGGCTATAAGGACCTTTGTGGGGAGAAGATATCAGGTACTAAAGGGTGGCATAACAAGAACTAGCAATCTCGAAGTTAAAGCCAGGCAAATTCAACTTAGAAATAATGCACAGAATTTTTAACAGGGAGGGTGATTAAGCAATGGAACAAACTATCCAGGGAAGAGGTCGAGTCTCCATCTTTTGAGGTCTTCGGATCACAACTGGATGCATTTATGGAAGATGAGCTTTAGCCAGACACAAGTTAGTAGGCTTTACCATAGGGGTAACCAGATGACATTCTATGCCCTGTGTTATATAGGAGGTCTGACGAGTTGATCTAAAGATCCCTTCTGGGCTTTACATCTATGAAATCCTCCTGTTTCAACTTAAATTTAAAGTGGTCTGAATCAATCGCTCTCTTTTAGGGCTTCTGACAGAACCGATCTTTGGGGTATCTTCACAAAAAGGAAATTTAATCGTGCAGCAACAAGATCCCAATTCACGTCACATCAACAAGTCATTCAGAATCGGAATCATCCTTGTGCAAAATGATCAAGTTGCGTTTGGCTGTCGTTTCGCCAGGGACCGAGGTGTACAATTTAAAACTCATTCACACCATAGATTTTTCCCTCACTCTCGCAATCTTTGGCATATTTGTAAAGCCCCAGCTCCTGGAGTCCTGTGATTAGATAAGGAATCTCAGCTTTCTTTCAAATAAGTACGTTTCGAGCCCTTGTGATTGCACAGAAAAGCTTGAATACCTGACCTGAGTGCCCCTAAAGATTCAGAAACCAGGAGGCAAAGAAAAAGAACCTCAAATGTTTTAAAGAGGCTCATGATATTTAATCCAAACTCATAATTTTGGATGGGGGGAGGGGCTGCCACTTGATTTTTGAATGCTTGGGGTTGGCCAAGCCATTTTCTACAAAATCCTGGAGGGGCCGGGATGGGGAAGGCTTTCTTTTTGGACAAAAGCAACTCCCTCCTTCGTCACCCTTAAAAGAGCACGGGGCATAGGGGCAGATTAATTTCACTTACTGTCTGGTCTGCTCCCGGTTTGAATAGGTGACGTTGACGACGGCCGTCTCGCTGTCTGTGTTCACTTCGAGCAAAACACACATGAATTAGTGGGAATGGTGCAGAAGGGCAATCGGTTTGAGGGCTGCTTTTTAAATAAAATGACTTACATTTAAAAATTAAGAACCCCCCCAGATCCTTTTTCCAGTTAGGCCCAGATCGTCTCCTAAGTCCCATTGACGTCAATGCCTAAATATGTGGGAGGATCTGGGCCATACTGCCAACCAGTTACGGCATTTGACTGCTCAGTTCAAGCAGTAGTGGCCCACGATTTTAGTTCTAGCGATCTTGGGTTGAATCCCCGAACCTACCATAGAGGGCTTATCATACAAACTCCTTAATAGGGATTTGAACCCCCAGGGACGGCTGACGCTTGGGACAAGCTGGCCCAGGTGGGGGAGGGTGGGAAAGAGGGGAATGATATTTAACATGTATCCAGCCAATATACCAAAGTATAAAGCTAGAGGAGAGATTGGCATCTGTGGACCATTCAATCCTTGACACCTCTGCTGGTTCTTGTTCTTTGATCATGCATCCTACACCCCGGGGACCTGGCCACTGGAAAGAGAGATGCCCAACCGGACTCTACAAAGGACATCGAAGAGCCGTCATTACTCCAAGGAGTTTTAGTCACTACCAGATTTGAACCAGAAGGGAAAGGGTTAGGGTTAGGGTTTCAAGCCCGGAGGTCTTTATGGAAGACGTGCGTCAGTCAAACCCGCTCAATGCAGGAGTAACCTGGGTGAGTTACTCCCTACCCATTCCCCCTTTCCTCCCCACATGTCCTGTTACAGGTTGAGGATTTGCCAGGAACATGACAAGATTCCGAAAGCGACTGGGCGTGTATATGGGTAACAAGAATATCCACAATTATAACGAACATCTGGGAGGGAATATTAAACTTCCTGCTTTAGGGCTGTAGCCCTAAAGCTCTATTAGAGACCAGGCAGAGACCGAATATAGGGGGCAGATTATCCCACTTCTGCCTACAGCGGGGATCTTACCTCTTCCTCTGAAGCATCTGGCACTGGCCACGTTCAGACAAGAAACTAGACTAGATGGACCTTGGTTCTGATCCAGTCTGGCAAGTCCAGACTTTGGAGCCCCAAAAATCTTTCCTAGCGCGCCATCATAGGGAAAGTGAATGGGAGTTACACAGGAGTACAGAGGAGACAATGACAACCCATTGGTCAGAGGCACGGAGTTAAATTTGCCCCCGGTCAGAGGACCAACCCAAGGCCTATGAACATGTATGTGACCCCCTGCACAGGATTAAATTTCACCCTCTATGAAATGATTGCGCAAAGAAGCCTTTACTTCCCAACAGCTTTTAAACTGAATTCTACTGACTCTGGAAAAAGATAGTGTCTAATAATCTAACCGAACACACACACACACTAACACACTTTCTTACCTTGTTCACAATTTTCTACAGTACCATACTGAGCTAGCAAACCATCCAACACCTATAAAAGGAAGGGGAAACTACATTACATGGGTGCATATGACCAGACCTGGAAGATAAAACAAATCTTCAATCAAACCCAGTTTCTTGTGATCGGACAGCCTAGCTTTGGCAGTTCTAGAACATGTGTGGAGAAGGCATTGGACTGGGAGTCAGAAGACTTGGATTCTAGTCCTGGCTCAACCTCTGGCTTGCTGCATGACCCTGGGCAAGTCATTTCCCCTCTCTGTGTGTCAGTTTCCCCTCTCACCCTGTGTCTGTTTAGATGGCAAGCAGGGACTGTTTGTACAGCTCCGAGCACAATGGTTGCCCAACTCAGTTAGGGCTTCTTGGTGCTAGGTAAGACAAAAAAGGGGTGGGTGGGTGTCCGTTCGTTCGTCCAGCTTGTAGTATGAAAGCCACCATTTCCAAACATGGCCAATGATTTTGGGCACCTCCAGTTCTTGCTGCCCAATTTGAGATACTTTAAAGAGGCCAGATTTTCAGAGGGCGCTTTTCAGCACTTTCTGACAACCAGGCTCCTTTAAGGCATCTCAAGCTGGGCACCAATAATCACTTGTGGCTCTCGAAGCCCCATGGCTCAGGTCTAGAAGGGATGAGTCCACCACAGGTTTTATAGACCAGGGAAGTCAATTTGGAACTGCACCCTGACACCAACCGGGAGACAGTGAGAGTGTTGGCAGAGGTTGAAGCTTCTCATATGCATCAAAAGCAGCCAACACTTTGATTAGGAGAAACAGAACTCGGGGAGGTCACGGAGATGGAAGATGCAGCAGTCAAGGTGATCCACGCACAATTTGGGTACGTCTTCTGGAGATTTTTGTACCTTGAGTTAATTCATTACCAACTGGAGGAGCTTAATATGTTTAAAAAGGCTCGTGTGGCTATTCCCATTTGTCTCAGGGTACAAATGTTTGTTCATCACCCTAGAGATCAATGAACAAGGGGTACAAAAGGCTAGTCAAGACAAGATCAAATAGAACCCTGCGCGGATACAAAATTTGTATCCGCATCGGATCCACAAACACATTCATCCACAGATTTGGATCTGCATCCATCCACAATCCACAGATATAAAGTGGATATCCGCAAATCTGCAGGGCTCTAAAGATCAAGCGTCGGTATTTAAATGGTTTGTACGTCATAAGCCAGGTCTGCAGTTGCTCAGGTGTTTCACTTACCTCCCATCGTAGCTGGGGTGGGATATTTCTTATCTGAATTTTGCGGCTCCTGAAATAAAAAGAAAATCAATTTCAAGCCCAGGTTGTTGTCTGAAATGAGGCCCTTTGCATTTCAAAGTATTTCCCTTCCGTACACTGAGTAATGCTAACACTTATATTTGCCCCAAAGCACTTTATGAGCATCAGTTAATCAAGCCCCACATTATCTTTGGCAAGGTAAACAAATATCATTTAGTGCCATTTTGCAGACAGAAAACCTGAGGGGCAGAGAGGTGAAAGTCACTCATGAAGAGCAGGTCTACACTGGAAACTTTTGCAGGAAAAGCAGTGTTGGTGAGGGGTAGGATTTCTTTATGACATTTCTGTACCAGAAAAAGCTCCAGGGTAGACTCAGTTATACTGACAAAGGGTACGTCTACACTTACCGGAGGGTCCGGCGGTAAGCAATCGATGTTCTGGGATCGATTTATCGCGTCTGGTTTAGACGCGATAAATCGATCACGGATCGATCCCGGAAGTGCTCGCCGTTGACGCCGGTACTCCAGCTCGGCGAGAGGAGTACGCGGCATCGACGGGGGAGCCTCCCTGCCGCGTCTGGACCCGTGTTAAGTTCAGACTAAGGTACTTCGAATTCAGCTACGTTATTAATGTAGCTGAATTTGCGTACCTTAGTCCGAAGTGGGGGGTTAGTGGGGACCAGGCTAAAGAAGTGCTTTTGCCATTATAGATTCATAGATTCTAAGGCCAGAAGGGACCACTTGATTAACTGTTCCAATGGTTAATTACCCTCACTGCTAGAAACTTCTGCCTTATTCTTTGTCTAGTCTCAATTTCCAGCCACCGGATCTTGCTAGACCTTTGTCTGCTAGATTGAAGAGCCCTCTATTATCACATTTCTGTTCCCCATAGAGGTACTTACAGACTGTGATCAAGTCACACTTAATCTTTTCTTTGATAAGACAAACAGATTGAGTTCCTTTAGTCTCTCAAAATAAGGCATGTTTTCCAGTCCGTTGATCATTCTCATGGCTCTTCTCTGAACCCTCTCCAATTTACCAAAACTCTTCTTGAACTGTGAAGACCAGAACTGAAAACACCAGAACTTCATGCCAGTGCCAAATACAGAGGTCATATAACCTCATTACTCCTGCTTGATATTCCTGTTTATACATCCAAAGATTGCATTCCCCTATTCAGCCACTCTGTTGCACTGGGCTCATGTTCAGTGGATTGTCCACCAGGACCCCCATGTCTTTTGCAGAGTCACTGCTTCCAGGATAGCATCTCCCCGCTCTTGTAAGCATGGCCTGGATTCTTTGTTCCTAGACACGTGACTTTTCATTTGACCTTTTTGAAATGCATATTTTTTGCTTGCACCCAGTTTACCAAGCGATCCAGATTCCTATTTCAGTGACCTGTCTCTTCTTATTTACCACTCCTCCAATCTGTGTGTCATCTGCAAACTTCATTGCTAATGATTTTCTGTTTTCTTCTAGGTCATTACAAATATTAAATAGCGTAGGGCCAAGAACTGATCCGTGCAGGACCCCACTAGAAACACAACCACTTGATGACGATTCCCCATTTACAATTACATTTTGAGTTTTTAATCCATTTAATGTGCACCATGTTCATTTTGTACCATTCTGGTTTTTTAATCAAAATGTCATGGAGTACCAAGTGAAATGCCTTACTGAAGTTTCTTACATTAACACTATTACTTTATCGACCAAACTTGTAATCTTATCAAAAAGATATTATGTGGGTTTGACAAGATCTATTTTCCATAAACCCATGTGGATTGGCATTAATTTATATTTCTCTTCTTTAATTCTTTATTAATTAACTCCGACATCAGCTACTCCATTATTTTGAATCACCGTCAGGTTGAGAGGTCTGAAATTACCCAGGTCATCCCTTTACCGTTTTTAACTAGTGGCACAACATTAGCTTTCTCCCAGTCCTCTAGAACTTCCCCGGGGTTCCAAGACATATTGAAAACCAACTAACAGTCCAAAATGCTCGTCAGCCAGCTCTTTTAAAACACTTTCAATCAAGTGATCCGAACCGGCTGATTTTAAAACGTCTAACTTTCGCAATTGCTGTTTATCAACTTCCGGAGCTATTGTTGGAAAGTATTTCATCATTGTTTAATATGAATACATCATCTGACTTTTTCCACAAAGACAGAACAGAAATATTTATTGACCACTTCTGCCTTTTCTGACTGTTCACACTGAAATATTGGATTTCTGTTAAACACTTTGGTTTTTTTTAAATGATCCAAGGTACAATTAGCAGAAAAATGATCCACCAATATATAGTTTATAGAAAATCCTGAAGGAAATGAAGGACAGGCCCAAAACTAAATCTATGGCTTCAAATACCTCAAAGCTTGTGTTATTTGCAATCTAGACCTAGGTTCCCAATACTCTGGCTGGAGTCCAGCTCTACAGAAAACTACAGTTTCATCCATCTATGGCTGATCCCAAAAGCAAAACGGCACCGTAAGTAAGTGAGGTGGAATCTCTGGAGGTCAGACAAGACTGAGGAGAATCTCTACACAGGGGTCGGAGGAAGGGACTATAAACCATGCTCTAATTTTAATGCTTTAGAAGAGAAAATATATATATTTTTAATTTAAATCACACGTTCAAGTTGAGAACAGGCCACTTCTCCGGTCACATCTTGGCTCTTTCTAACCTCGAGTTCCCAAAATAGAAAAGAATCTTTTTTCTTTCAAAGCCAAATTTACCTCACTGACTCCCACTCCGACGCCGGCCCCTTCGCCACAGCTGTCACAAACAGCTGAGATGAGCGCAACACGGAGGGGCTCGCTGGGCTTCCTGACGTTTGTTTCAGAAGGGAGCGGAGGGCTGGGGCCACTGGTACTGCAGTGAAATGCGTAGACGCACAGCTCTTCTGAAAGCTACCGATGCGTAGATTGTTACCTAATGTCAAAGTCTCAGGAATGGGGTTCCCCCCCCCGTGGTTAGATTTAATCCCTTTAAATCACCTCCTAGCATCGTAAGGTGGCTCACAATGGACCAAATCCTGAGTGATGCTGAACACCCTATACCCAGGCTAAGGGGAGGTGAACTACAGCACACAGGTCCAAATTGGGAATCCATCCCCATTCAGCAAAGCCCTTAACGCTCATGCTAAAATTCAGGCTTCAATGGGATTTAAGCGCATGCTTTAAGGGGCTGATCCAGCAAGAGGAAGGATGGTTCATTGGTTATGACGCTAGCTGGCGACTTGGTTCAAGCCCCTTGCTCTGCCACAGATTTCCTTTATGACCTTGGGCAAGTCACTTGTCTAGATGGACAGTTAATGCTGGAATATTAATCTATGCCAAGCAATGTGCCGCGCACTCTGTGTGGGACACTGCTGCCACGCTCTAAAAGCTCCCTACTGTGCTTTGATCTACTGCCATTTGAAAGGGACATAGGTCAAAGCATGCAAGGGAACCGCTAGTAAGTAGCGGCAGGGTCTACACGGGCAGCTAGCGAGCAGCAGGCTAATGTGCTGTCGATTTTCAACCCCAGCCTTACTGTTCTCTGTGCCTCTATTCCCCAGCTGTGAAATGGGGGTAATAGCACTTGAGAATAAAAGCTTGTGAGGTGCTCTGACACTACACAATGGGGGCCATATCAGTCCGTCACAGCCGTAAGCAGCCACGTTTCCACTGATGTCGGTGGACTTTTGATCAGGTCCCAGGTGCTTTGCTGAACAGCATGTAGCTAAATGCGGTGCTGAATGCTTTAGGCAGGACGCACACCAGGAGTAGTTAAGGATGCATTTAGCTTTTTGATTTTATTTTCTTTCGATGTAGAACAATAAAAAGCTGCCATGTGTACCGGCCCTCGGGGCCTGGCCATTGATTTGAAAATACCCAACCAAATACTAGTCAAAATGCTCCCAGAGAGCAAATATTAGGTTTGCACACGCAAATGTGCTGAAAGCACGATATAGGTTATGTTCAGATATCCAGGGAATAGAAACTCTACTGTGTGACTTGTGACCGTAACTGTATCTATCGACGTGTTCACCATGGTGTTTGAGAGCTCTTCAACCAACAGAGCTCAGCGACCAAGAGAAAGTAAAGGGAATTGGTTAAATCTGGTTGGCTCATTCTGAATTATTAATAAATTCCAAAAAAAGTGCTGAAGAGTTTTGCAGACAACCCCCAAATCAGGATAAATAAAAACCTCTTGGGCTTAATTTTTTAATCTGAATTTTTCATTAAATTAAATATATTTTTCCTTTTAAAAAATAAACCTATTTAAAATCCAATGTGAAATTATGCCCACCTATATTAAAGTCTAAATTTACTATAATTTATTAAAATAATTTAAATTACATAAAAATAATATTCAAGTAGTGCATGTTTACTGCTGATGTTTTAAAGAAAGCCAAACCCACTGAATTGGTAGAAGTCATTTGTTAAGCACCTGGAACCAGAGGGTTTGTTGAAGTGCTAAACCAGCTTTTGACAGCAGTAGCTTCTTCTGCAGGTGCAGAGAGAATATTTTCTTCATTTTGGTTTATTCAACTTCTCCAGCTCAAAGTTGAGAAATCAATTGGAAGTTGAAAAAGCAGGAAAACTGGCTTTTCTTTTCCAATCTATGAATAAAAATGAGGTGCGAGAGGATGAGATCTACTAGTTCTAAAATCTTGAAGGACAGGATGACCAGAACAATCCGTTCAATTCACTAAATACAGATCCTCTTTGTTTCATATAGCAATTAGTTTTAAATACAAATCATGTTTTGACAAACATACTCTGATGTACCCAGCACATTAAAGGTAGATTATTTAACTAACAAAAACAATTTTAAAATGCTGTTATATATTTTTAATTCAATTCCAATTTCCATCCAAATACAGCTTGACACAATTCATGAAGAAAAAAAAATGAATCATCTAGTAAAGAAATGTAATATTCACCCTTTTTCTAACATAAAATGTAAAAATTAAGAATAAACGTATGTGAAGCTATATAATTGCTTAAATAAATGTGTATATATTTCGTGCCTCCTCCTAGCTAGCAAAGAGAAGTACGATATTTAGTGCAAAGGCAATGTTTAGTTGCAAATCAACATGTTTTTAATATCAGAGGAGTAGCCGTGTTAGTCTGGATCTGTAAAAAGCAACAAAAAGTCCTGTGGCACCTTATAGACTAACAGATGAGACTAATGGATACCAATGAGAATCAGCCTTTCTTTAGGAAAATAACTAAAAAGTACAAATGCCAAACAAGATTAAAATTGGATATTTAAATCAAGGTTTCCTGCTTGCCAATTTCAATCACTTTTGATTTCAATCAATCCACTCTGCCCCAAAAGGAAGGGAA
This sequence comes from Malaclemys terrapin pileata, assembly GCF_027887155.1. Taxonomy (NCBI): domain Eukaryota; kingdom Metazoa; phylum Chordata; order Testudines; family Emydidae; genus Malaclemys; species Malaclemys terrapin. The sequence continues at coordinate 10,680,988 of NC_071529.1, forward strand.
AATGGAGAGCCATCAAATTATTTCATTATGCGTTGTTTGTTCTGCTCATATAGTAACATGCAGCACCACCACTCCAATAAGCTCTATGCTTGGGTGAGTTTTATACCATGCCCAAAAGGTCAAAATCTCAGACCCAAGCCGGAACGACTTTCAAAGCTCAGAATTCCCCAAGACTAAGAACCCCCTAACTCTTAGCATCCAAACATCCAGATCTAGGAAACGGTTAGCTTGCACATCACTGCGAATCAACTGTCTTGGCGGTATAAGGAGAGAGGATTGATTTCCCAAGTAGCTGATCCCCTACATGACTCAAGAGCTCACAAGCAATCAGTCCACTTACTGAATTGCATCCAGAAATGCCCTGGAAAGTTGTGCCATCCTGGGAACATTTTACACCATTGTGTCAGCCAGCCAGCAAGTCGGCCAGCGTGTTCTAAGACACCGGCAGCTTCCAAGCGGTCTTCAAGCGTAAGCTTTACTGAACCTCCCTTGATGCTGGCCTACGTTCCACACCGCTAGAAAAATATCCATTGCCCACAGTGGCACAGAACTCCTTGGGGTGGCATTTGTACAAATCTATCTTATCATAGCCAATGGCGTGTTCTGCGTTAAGGAAACCTGTAGCAGTGTAACAAAAGACCCACTTTATGAACATGGGGGGGCCCCTGTAGCGGGGCGGTCACCTGCTCCTGCCCTGAAGGGCTTAAAACAGCCCTGGCAGAGGGATGTGGCAGGGGATAGGCTAGGCTGATTGGGGAAGGCAGCCACAGCTGGGGCCAAACCCCAATCAGGCCACAGCTGGCTCTATAAAAGCCAGGAGCAGACTGGGAAGCTGAGGGTGCCTAGAGTGGGGAAAGGCCAGAGGGGCTGGGGAGCTCCAGGCTGGCAACTCCCCAGGCTGCAGGGCCTTGTCCAAGGCCCCATAGAGGCACTGGGTTGCAGAGAGAGGCAGCAGGTCCAGCCCCAACCTTGCCTATGAGGAGTGGCTGACACTGCAGTCTGCCCCAGGGACAAGTTGGTGACTGGCAGTAGCCTACAACTGAGGCGAGGCTGGGGGGTTCCCCAGGGAGTGTAGACCCTGAGACTGAGGGCAAGGAGGAAGCACCCTAGATAACAGGGCACTGGGTCTGGGAGGGACACGGGGGCCAAGCGGCAGCGGGACACCAGCCTGCAGAGGGCGCTCCAGAGGCTGGAAATGCTAATTCCCAGAGACAACCAGCAGGAGGCGCCACAGGGGTGAGTCCGCATTGCTACAGGGCCTTACCCTGCTTTCGTGCAGCACCATTCACCAGGGCACAGCAGCTGCATTAGATAGCTAAGGCGCTTCTATGGCTGCAGCATCGGAGCCCCTCACAATCTTTAATGCAGTTAGCCTCACAACACACTCCTGTGAGGCACGGCAGTGCTATTATTCCATTTATGAGGGGACATTAAGGCAGAGAATGATTAAGCCATTTGCCCAAGGTAGATAACCAAGGAGGGAATTGAACCTAGGTTTCCCCAATCACAAGCTAGCAGCCTAACCACTGGACCACCCATCTTCTATTTAGGAAGTTGTTATTGTACACAGGGCCTACAGAAAGACTAAGGGTTTGAGTCACCCTGCTGTAAGTGACTACACAAAGTGCCTGGCGATGGAGAATCCAGACCCTAAACAACTATATAACAATGGGTAACCCCACTAAAGCCAAACCCGGCAGGACTGAGAAACAATTGCTAGGGTGGTTCTGCCTCCAAATTCCCTTGCTTTTGCATCTCAGATGTCTTACTTTGCTAGCAAAGAGTTGGCATATAAATTAAACTTATTTTAAGGCATTCCTGTATCAGCCCATAGCTGAAGGTCATGAGCAGGGATAAAGTCTTGAACTATCAGCTCAGACAAATGGGCCTCTACCACATGATTCCACATGAGTTAATTTACTTAAGCTAGTAGCAGTAGTAGGCTATTATCCTCTATTGACACAATACACTTAGCTGGCATATTACATAGATAAATATCTACTTCCTTTACTAAACATTGAACTGAGTTAAATTGTGCAAAAAATGTCCACTAAAATTATTTCAAAATTTTAACTGCATTTGCTTCAACAATGTTCCTCTCCTTTTTGCCTTTGCTTTTCATGATCATTCAGAATTTTCAGACCTATGATTCATGAGAACCAATTTGCAATAGCAGTGCTTGTGTGCTCATCCAATCAGGGAGCAGAACCAATGACACATGACTCCTCTAACCCACTGCAGCCAATCAAGACAGCTCAGATCTGTTCACAATTGCCCTAGAATTAAAGAGAAAGTCACAAAATTGTCAAATAAGAAGAATCAAGAACATAAGATTACACAACCAGAAAGAGGGGATGTTTACTATTAGTCATTATTGATTGTTTGCTCTAATTACATGATAAATCAGTAAATTAATAAACATTCAGAATGTGGTTTAGTTAATTTCTAAGTGATAAGAAGAAATGTTCCCAAATAAAAAGGCCAAATCAGTTTCCAATATTTTTCCCCTACAAGGCTACCACCATGTTCTGCTACAACAGTTTGTATTGATGACAAGGTGGATTTGATTTAAATCACTAGTCAGGAAGACTCGATTTAATCACAGTTTTCTACAGAAAAGTACTTCTTAGAAAGTATACACTATCCATTTTTAAACAGTGATTTATTTTGAAAACTTTTCAGATTAGTTTTACAGCTATATCAGAAAATGAACGATTGTTTGGTTATTTAATTTACCAAAGGTAATTGAAGCAGGTATTTATGAAGTCATTGGGAGCTGAACTATCTCCAATTCAACAGGTTAATCATTAATATTTGGAGGATTTTTTTTACCATGCTGTATTAGGAGAAAATCACCAGACAGAAATTTAATTTGTTTTATTTAACTAAAACAACAACGTTAAATATTCTGGATTTTTTTCTTCAATAGCAAACATATAATATTTTAACAAAACAAGCATATGTCCCCGCTTCTCACATTTATCTCCAGACTTCTTCTCCTTGTCCAGATCTATTCCGCCCCCAACAATCTTCTATTCATTGAACTTTTTGAAACTTTGCACTTGTAGAGAGAGGTAAGGGATTGACTCTGTGTACACAAATTTGCAGAGGGACAATAGAGTTGAGGTCTGTTATTTCTCACCTCTATATATTATTTATTTATTTAAAAAACATTTTTGCTGTTAACAAGCATGTTACCTCTGGAGACACACATCCACAGTTTGAGAACTGCAAAACTAAGCATCTCTGATGGTATCTTCTAGACTGAGCACTGAGTCCCATTGAGTAGATAGAAAGATTAACCTAAATAATCTATACAGAAGCCCCTGGACCCCCATAAAATTGGATCCTTAATCCATGAACTATTGGAACTCATCTACAAAACTTTTCTTAAACATTACACAAATATATTGTCTCATACTATAAAATTAGAATTTATAATCCCTATTCCATGATGAGATATCTTTGAGCTATAATGCATCTTAATTAAAACTTAGATTGTTTTTTCCTCAAAAAGCATTTTATCAAAAAAATTATTGATTTTTATCCACCCTGATTGATGTCACACAGCAAGCCTTTGAATGCGACCCCCCCTTATTAATAAAAAACACTTTTTTTATATGGAATGCTGGAGGTGAAGCAGGGTTTGGGGGTGGAGGCTGACAGCTCGCGACCCCCCATGTAAGCACCTCATGACCTCCTGAGGGGTTGCGATCCTAGGGTGACCAGATGTCCCGATTTTATACGGACAGTCCTGATATTTGGGGCTTTGTCTTATATAGGCGCCTATTACCTCCCACCCCCTGTCCCGATTTTTCACACTTGCTGTCTGGTCACCCTACGCAATCCCCAGTTTGAGAACCCCGGTGCTGCAACATCACAAATCTTTTGTAGGTTTCACCGTGAACAAAGAGTGAAATCCTCGCTCCATCAAAGTCAATGGAAAAGCTGCCACTCACTTCATGGGGCGAGGATTTCACCCCCGATATGAAATCTGACATGGAGCCGTGTTGGTACAAAATATATACTTTTAATGGGCCAGATCCTCGGCTAGTTTAAATCGGTGGAGCTACACTGATTTATACCAGCTAAGGTGCTGGCTGAAATAATCTAAATCACCAGTGACATTAAAGGATCCCCCATGGGTTGTTTTACCCCAAAAGGAAAAATATCTGACTCACTGTTCGCCTTGGAATGATCCGTATTACTAATCTGAAAATGCCCCATATCCAACCCTACATCTTCCTTCCAGCTCGGTGAAACCAAATGGCTGGAAAACTCTGTTTAATGAGGTCTCTCAACTGAACTGGAAAAAAAAAAATCAAATCAACTCCATGCGACCCAAGAGGGAGGAAATCTTTAAAACCCATGCTTTTTTCTTTTGGAAGTTCAAGTCAAAATGAGTCATAAAAGGCTTAAAAAGCGCGAATCAATTCAGAAGACAGGAAAGTTCTGACATGGAAAATGCCACAGCTCCCACAGAAGCCAATGGGTTGGGTTAGAGAAACTTCAGTCTGATTTGCTATTTTCTTTTGGGGGAAAATGTGATATGAAATCAAATCCCTTGCTTGGATGCTAGCTAATCCATGTCCTGAAATGAATGGAAGAGCGATTGCTGAAGAAGTCGAGAATGCAAGGAATGTCACAGTTCAGAGAGGGTCAAAAGGATTTAAACTGATAGAAGAAAACATGTGTCTGACTACTGCTTGCCCCTAAAACGTCTTACGACAGCTACAAGCATCCGCATGCTCAAAGAATGTATTCCTCACATACATGACCATAATCTAGTCTCCCATGTATTCACTGTGCAGACAAGAACTGTTCGTATCCCACTCCCTTGCCATGAGTTTGTAGGTAGAATCTGATTTTTCTTCATACAAACAAAACCCCCCTCTGATTGCAGCTTCTGTAGATTAGCAAGAATGATTTTTTTTTGTGTGGGGGGGAAGAATGTCTGTCAGGTACCTAAATCTAGGTGAATGGAGACTTCAAGGTTCTATTTTCAGCTCTTGCACAGTCTTGCTGGGTGACATTTGGGAAATCACTTCGCTCTCAGCCTCAGTTTCCCCACCGCAAAACGAAAAGGATATCTGCTTGCCTCTCACAGATTAAGCTATTGAGGCTTAATTAATATGAGTTAATTAACCTTCAGATCGTCTAATCAAAAATGCTACACATTAGGCATTCTTTATCAGCCTCCTTTCCATTCTTCACGTTTTCTCTCTTTACATCTATATCTGAACATAAATGACTTCTAAAACTCTATAACACCCATCTACTATAACAAATTATGGCAACAACAGGAACAAGACCCCTCCTGCCCAAGAACAACAGAGCTGTTAAATACTTAATCCAAAGGAGGTTATAGCAGTATAGGGCTTATTACAGAATTGTGTAGTTTCCATTCTGCCCAGTAGAGGGCAGTGGTACACATATACAGCAGTAGAATATATGCCATTATACCATAAGGGATATAGCTTGAAATGAAGTTCGCCAGCAGTGAATGACAGGCCTACTCCTTTCATTGTTTGCAGTGCTGTTGTAGTCATGTTGGTCCCAGGATATTAGAGAGACAAGGTAGGTGAGGTAATCTCTTTTATTGAACCAACTTCTGTTGATGAAAGAGACAAGCTTTCGAGCTACAGAGTTTTCTTCAGCCTGAAGTTGGTCCAATAAAAGATATTACCTCATCTACCTTGTAGTTCTACTCACCTTTCAGTCAAAGACTAACAACCTTTTACATTCTTGCTCCTTCTGAAATCTCAGCAATGGCCATGTCTGATGGGTGAAGTAATGAATAAACAAAAGGGGGTCCTGTGGCACCTTTAAGACTAACAGAAGTATTGGGAACATAAGTTTTCGTGGGTAAGAACCTCACTTCTTCAGATGCAAAAAGTCTTCAGTCTTGCATCTGAAGAAGTGAGGTTCTTACCCACGAAAGCTTATGCTCCCAATACTTCTGTTAGTCTTAAAGGTGCCACAGGACCCTCTGTTGCTTTTTACAGGTTCAGACTAACACGGCTACCCCTCTGATACCTGAATAAACAAACTTATAAATAAACCCCTCTTTTATTTTATTTTTAAAAAACAGAGTGGAACCTGCTTACGGGAAACTCCAATAGTGAAACTCCATTCATTGCAACGCTGAAACGAACGGTCCGATCCTGCTCACTCCGACCTCCGTTCAGAGCACAGCCTTTACGCCAAATAATTAACTCAACAGCAGGCAGTTGCCTGGCATTCAATTCATGATGTGTCAAAGCCAGAGACTCCCGGGATCTCTTCCCTTTTGCGAGGCTGAAGAACCCTTGCTAACGTATCATGATCGATTTCATTGGCTTGGAGGCAGGGACTGCCTCTCAGCAGGTGTCTGGTATAGCACCTAGCACACCAGGGCTCTGATCTAGATTGCAACCCGTACGTAATACAAAAAATAATCGGATGCTGCTTGTTTCCTGGGAAGCTACCGGCTGCTAAAAGCGAGGAAGGGTTTTTTTTTCCCCAACGGCACAAACTACTATTGGTCTTACGCTGACAGCAAGATCCCACTTCAAAACCTTCCTTTCATTGCAAGGGGGGATTCCACCTGGTAAAATGCGTCTCTCTTCGACTCTCTGTCACAGGATTCTGTCCACATGCTGCTGCTTTTTAAAATAAATTAAAAAGCAGCTGCAGGGATATTCGGGGGGGGGGGGGGAGGGGGAGGGGAACCAAACAATTCCCAGAAATGCCTCAGTGCTAATGGAAACTCTTGCATCTTCCCAATTTTGCTACTTGTATTAAATATAAAATGCCAGCAGCAGATTACAGCATATCCCGAACACTTTCCTCCTTCATTCTCCTCCAGACACTTCATTGACCCCCATGTATTTATGAAATCCAAAAGCAAACTTCTTTCCATTTTAGGTCCTTGTATGGCCTATTACCAGAGCATCTCCCAGTCTTTAAGGTATTCATCTTCCCCAAACCCTTTGAGTTAGGGAAGTGATATTACCCTCATTTTACAGGGAACTGAGGCACAGGCAGGCTAAGTGACTTGCCCGAGGTCACACAGGAAGTCAGTAGCAGAGCGGGGACTTTATTCTTATTTATTGGAGATATTCTATCTCCTAGAACTGGAAAGGACCCTGAAAGGTCATTGAGTCCAGCCCCCTGCCTTCACTAGCAGGACCAAGTACTGATTTTGCCCCAGATCCCTAAGTGGCCCCTCAAGGATTGAGCTCACAACCCTGGGTTTAGCAGGCCAATGCTCAAACCACTGAGCTATCTCCTCCCTCCTAGGTTTGGCACTTGAACCCAGGTTTCCCAAGGCAGAGACTAGTGCTCTAATCACTGAACCAACCTTCCTTTCACAGTTCTCTGCAAATTTCCACAGTTGGGGAGAGGGGAGAAAAGGCAGAGAATTTCCACTCTGTAGATTGTTTAACGATCCATAGATGAAGGGAAAAGCACTATGTTAGTGCAACTTGGTGTAACAAATCTGTGACCCGTCAGAACTTAATGCTTTTTACCATGCGTTGCTTTGTGGGGCTAGAAACAAGACCCTCTTTGTCCAAACAGCACAAGTCTTCTCCATGGAGAATCTCTGTTATCTGGTAGCAGTATAGCGTCTTTGACATGCATTTGCTAACTGATTTAAATTTCCCCAATTATAGGAAATTATTGGGGAGGAAATCAAACGATAATTATTTAATGACAGTTGGCACTGAGATTCAGAAAGTTAAAGCTTTAGAACTGTTAAAAAATTGTTAACATCACATATCAAACACACAGAGCAAATACCAAGTTCTCAAGCAGCATTTTTCTTATTTTGCTTATCTGTAAATTTTTATTTTCATTGATGTGTGTGTGCAATCAATGTTTACCAATAAAAATCGAATCCTTCCAAGCCTAAATATAATCAACCTTCTCCCTTATCCAATAGGGTCTCATTGTTTCCATCTGCTCCTCCATCTGTCTGTCTGTCTTCCCCTGTTGTCTTGTGTCTTATACATAGACCGAAAGGTCTTTGGGGCAGGGACTGAGTTTTTGCTCTGTTTCTACAGTACCTAGCACAATGTGGGTCTGGTCCATGACTGCGGCTCCCAGGTATTACTGCACTACAAATACATTTATATTATATTATATTATATTATATTTTATATTAATACCATCTTTAGATTCCAAGGTTCCTTATAAATACCTAAGATATTAAAGGCACACTCTGAACACAGAACTAGGAGCCTCAGTTTCTCCACCTGTACAATGGGCAGAATGACACTTACCATTCTTTGTTGAGCACTCGGAGATCGATGGATGCGAGGTGCTAGTTAATGACAAAGGATGAAGCGTGGCTATTATAGTCCCATGGGGCTATTACAGTCCCACGGAAAACCGAAACGTTTCCTAGCAAGAGCACGAATGCTCTCTGAACAAAATCTAGAGTCATTTGAGAAAGAGTCCTCAAGGAGGAGTCTAGATTAAGTAGATTCAATAGTAATGTCAGCATGTCACATGCCTTCCATCACAATGATCACCAGGAGATCCCCCTGTTAAAAACTCTTTTCCTTTAAATCTCACTGTGAAATACACACGGCCAGGTTCAGCTGTCAGACCCCAGAGCAGATCTCCAGAAACTGGCTTTATTTATGCATTCGAGGGGGTGACAAGAGCCTCCCACTTAATTGAGACTCTGGTGGGAATTCCCCTGGAGCAGACCGGCATGTCAGCGGTGGCATGGCCCCAAAAAGGGGGCCTGGCCTGGTTATAAGTGGGTGGGGATGGCAAGGTGCCAGCTTCAGCATGAAACAGGAGGATGGGGACTTGCAGGGCGCGGAGTTTGGCAGGCCCTGTTGTGCAGGGGAATCTGCACTTCTCATGAACCGAAAGCAGGGTGGGGGAAAATGGGGAGAATCCCTTTGCCGGAGAAAGAGAGTCAAGTGGAGGTTTAAAAGCCATGCAGCTGGAGAGAAGAAAAAGCAACTTCATTTGGGGGCGGGATCGGATCTGTGCTGAGCATCTCACTAGTGCTTTGTTGTGCATCCCTCCTCTGTGTGCGTCACGGCTCGGCTCCAACGTGTGCTGCTGTCTCCTGCTTTCCCATCTCCTCCCCATCCTGTGCTCCACTCTCCAGCTCGCATCTGAACGACTAATTCTATGAGACTCCTGCCTAGAGATCCCCAGCTGAGATCAGGGTGCTCTACGGACATATAGAAAGAGACAGTCCTGCCCTGAAAAGCTCACAGTCTAAACAGACCAAAGGCAGGAGAGGAAACATAAAGTGACTTGGCCATGGTCACACAATGGGTCAGTGGCAAAGCTAAGGACAGGACTCAGAGCTGCAGCATTACGGGAGTCCATCCCCCCTCAACTGCTTTTCCATCTCCTCCCTCGACGCCCGGGCTCTGAAGCCCCAGCAATATCGCACTACAATACCGCAGGGGTTGCCCCCACTTTGCCTTCTCTGGTTGGGCACTAACCTGCAGGAAGATTTGGTTTAACTTAAGTCTGTTCCAACCGTAGCGGAAGTAACTTGTGCTCCTGGGAACCCTGGGCTCCAAAATCCAAATGCAAAAAGCTAAAGGGGCATTGTTCTTGAGAGGTGCTCCCTTTTCACCACAGGTCTTGGCTGTGTATAATCATTAGAGATCCCCTGGCACTTTTCATGAGAGATGGGGAGGCCCACGTGATACCCTGGTTAGCTAAAGTCCTCCTTGCTGTTTCAACTGGATACGAGATTCTCTCCTGGCGTGTCACATAGGATTACTGTGTGCAGTTACCAGCCGATCTGAGCTGCCCGAAATGCAGCCGCATTTAAGACATGATCCTGGTGTATACACAGGGGCCAAACCTGAAAACCTCACTCCCATTTTAGCCAATAGGAATCTTGTCTGACTAAAGATTTCAGGATTGCACCAATCGTGTGGGGAGTGGAGGGATGCAAGAAGCGCCCCTGTTGTGTGCAATGAACTGGGCCTCCGAGAGAAACCAAAGGTGTGACACTCTAGTAATATGATCTAGCATGCAAGAGACAGCCTGTGGATTTGTAGGACTCCCTGGAGGACTTTGGTTCTAGAAACCAACCAAGGATGGTGCCAAACCAACACCCCAGATCCCAGCCCCCTCAGCCTTTGAGAGAACTTAGGTCTGAATCCAAAGGTTCATCTCGCATTTAGATGGTGCACGGGTGATAAGGGATATTTATGCGCCTACACAAGACACTTTCATCCATAGACCTCCAGGCCCTTTACAATGGTATGAGCAGTCTCATATTGCAGCTGGAGAAACTGAGGCAGAGAGTGTCGTGATTTGCCTACGGCCAAGCTGGAAACAGAATGGAAGTCCAGACCACCCAGTGCTATGGGGCCATTCTGTGCCATAGCTGAACACTGGTTACAGTGGTCAAGCCCACAACGAATGAATGTCTGAAACTTTCCACAAGGGGTGAGGGAGAAGTTTCTCTTGACACAAATCAACACAGAAATAAATTCGTCATCATCTTTTAAGTCTTCTGGTTTTCTGCCAGGAGCATAATAGGTGCAATGTCCCCCCAGTCCCACTGACACTTAAGAACATAAGAACAGCCACATTGGGTCAGACCAATGGTCCATCGAGCCCAGTGTCCTGTCTTCTGACAGTGATCAATGCCAGGTGCCCCAGAGGGAATGAACAGAACAGGTAATCATCAAATGATCCATCCCCTGTCACCCATTTCCAGCTAGAATTAAATCATGCATGAGAGAACAACAATCTTTTGTGCTTTTTCATCCAGGCATCTCAAAGTGCTGCACAAAGGTGACATCATCCCCACCTGACCGATGAGGAAACTGAGGCACAGAGCTGGGAAGTGACTTGCCCAAGGTCGGTGCCACAGATGGAAATAGAACTAAATTATCTTGATTGACACTCTGGGGCCTACTCTGACTCCTCACTATTATTTTCCTTTAGCCTCTCTGTGATAGTAGAAGGGATGCAAGGTTCAGGCCTTGTCCACACTATACAATTCCGCTCTTAACATTTTCCACCACTGAAACTGGAACGACACCCCTTGCCTGGGGTTGTCTGCAGGGATCAAACCCAGCACCTCTAGGTATATAAGCTGGTGTCTCTAGCCTGCTTGAGCTAAAGGACCACCTCCATAAGTTTGGAGGCAATAGCAGACTCGTAAACCTCTCTATGTCAATCTAGCCTCTAGAGGGAGACAAAGAGACGCACGGCATTTGTGGGGGTACGCTATGGCTGTGGCAAGCTTCCGGTCTATAAGCCAGGGACAATAAGACACTACACACCTTTGGAATGGGCTCTGAAATCTTTGGATGGGAGCTGCTATGAGAACAAATGATGAATTAATTCAATAATATTTTTATTGTGCCCTATGGGTGTAAATTAGCATCTTCCATCCACCGCTTCGGTGAACAAGCCGGAAGTGAACACACGGGGTCAGATTTTGAAGGGAACTTGGGTTTCTGTTTAGGCCCCAGCTGGATTTTCAGGGGGGAATCGGCCTGTGGGATGCTGAGCTCTTTAAAAAAGAAAAGATGGAAGCTGCCGGTTGCTGATTTTCTGGCTTGCGTTTAGGCACTTACATGGGAGCGGAGTCCTGAGGAGAATCTGGCCCTGACGGTGCGTGCTGAACACTTGAAAGCCCAGCTCCAAACTCCTTCGACTGTCTGGCCCATAAGGCCTGCCCCTGCTCCTACTCCCACTTAAGTCAAAGGCAAAATTTCCATAAACGTTAACGGGAACAGGATCAGGCTCTTAAACTTCTCCTTGATACTCCGACGTCAACCGTCTTCTCCCCCTTTAAGTTTATCAGCTGTTCTGCTGACCCTGGGAAGAAGCCTTGGGCACAACAGGTGCTATCGTCTGTCCCATGGGAGGAATAGCTCTGTCCACTCCCCACAAATGATCACACGATCATCCACGGCTGTTGCCCTGCAATCCCAACCTCCAGTAGAACTGTTCTCCGTTGACGGATGCCTGGGAAGTATTTATGAGCATGCAGCTGAAGGGCAAGGCCGAGAACCCGCTCCATAGGGCCACAAGCCACTGCATGAAAGCCCTGGCTGCTTCCTGTCTTTGGTCAGGAGGAAAGGTGGAAAATACAGAATGAGCTGGGAGAAGCTGAGAGAGAAAAGGGGGTGGAATGTGGCGCAGGCTTGGGGGTGGGGAGAGATAGGGAGAGGGGGAAGGAGATACAGAGGAGAGAACTGGGCTGGAGAAACAGAGACGGGGAAAGAGAACAAGAGAAAGAGGATGGGGCTAGCCAGCCAGAGCCTTTAGAACATAAGAAAGGCCAGATTGGGTCAGACCAAAGGTCCATCTAGCCCAGTGTCCTGTCTTGTGACAGTGGCCAATGCCAGGCGCTTCAGAGGGAATGAACAGAACAGGTAATCGTCAAGTGATCCATCCAGTCGCCCATTCCCAGCTTCTGGCAAACAGAGGCTAGGGACATCATTCCTGCCCTTCCTGGCCAATAGCCATTGAGGGACCTATCCTTCATGAACTTATCTAGTTCTTTGTCTACATTGCAGTTACAACTGTTAAGGAATCCAGTTACAACACAGGTGCATCCAGGCCAGGTTGTTCTAGAATCATAGACATGTAGGGCTGAAAGGGACTGAGAGAGGTCATCTTGTACAGTACAGTGGTTTTTTCATTTGCGGACCCCTACAAAATTTGGAATGGAGGTGCGGACCCCTTTGGAAATCTTAGGCATAGTCTGAGGACCCCCAGGGGTCTGTGGACCACAGGTTGAGAAGCACTGATCTAGTCCACACTGAGGCAAGAGCAAGTTTACCTAGATCTAGGTTATCACACAGTTGGTTTTAGACCACGTCAAACTGTGTTAAAGGAACCATGGTCTATACATGTGTATCATTAGGGTCTTAGGGTTCCAGGCCAGGTCTATGCTACAAAACTTAATTGTGGCCCAGTCTACACACACATTATTTATTATTTGTATTACCATAGCACTTAGGAGCGCCAGTCATGGAGCAGGATCCCACTACGCTAGGGGCTGTACAAACAGAACAAGACAACAGTTCCCACTCCAAAGAGTTTATAGTCTCACACTTAACTTATTGTTAAGAAAAAAATTAAAATATTTTCAACTTTTTTCTAAATAGGAAAATGTGGTTGTTAAGCCACAAACATTGGCCGGGTGAGTCAGACAGGTGTAGAAGCTGAAACTACTTTTAACTTGTTCCTTTTTATAATATGAACAGATTTCAAGTTGTCAACAATTCTGTAACGATAGGAACATATTATTATAGCCACTTCAGAGAGAGAGAAACTGAGGCACAGACAGACGTGTGCCTTTGTGTATGTCACTCAAAGTCAGTGGCATTGCTGGGATTGAACCCAGGAGTCCTGATGTCCCATTCCCCTGCTTGGACAAAATCCCATGTAAATTTTATTAAATCCTTATGCCTTTTCTCCAGAATTCTGTATATCTTCCACTTTGCACTATGGACTAATATGCGATTTCTCTTTCTGGCATTCTTATTTTTTAATTAAGCAAAATACACTATGCACTTCACAGACCATATAAGAATGCAAGATCCTGCCCGGAAAAATTTACAGATTAGCGAGACACGACAAAGCAGATGTTCCAAGCTTCACCAGGTGATGCTACTGAATAACCAAAGTTTCTAAATTCTATGTTTAAGTCAATGCTTCCTAAAGTGTGGGCCATGTGACCTAGGGGGCACAAGGAAATAGTCCTGTGGCACGGACAGACAACTTCATTGTCCTCCAGAATCTCAGCTTTCATTTCATTTCACTTCACTTTTTTTCCCCCTTTTGAACCGTAAGTCTCTAGCTATTATGGTTGTGAAAAAAACCTTCAAAACATGAAGTGAGCATACGTAACTCACGCAGAAAGCGCAACCCATGCCGAGAGCCTGCCTGAGTTTGCAGAGAGCCTGAAACAATAGCTCTGAGGTTTGAATGGCCCCATTCATTTCAACGAGTGCTAACTCAGCGCCAGTGACAATATATTTGAAATGTCAGCATTGCTACCTATTTCACTGCTCACCGAAGCATGTGAGAGAGGAAGTATCATATTATGGAGATCTGTACTAGCATTTCCCAAAAGGGATAGCAGCAGGGAGGGGGCATGCAGAAGATATATCAATTAAAAAGATGTGTAGGCTTTTAGCAGCAGAATTGCAGGGCAGACTGGGAACAGTGTCCAGTTTTGGGCCCCACACTACAAGAAGGAGTGAAAAAATTGGAAAGAGCCCTGCGGAGGGCAACAAAAATGATTAGGGGGCTGGAGCACATGACTTATGAGGAGAGGCTGAGGGAACTGGGATTGTTTAGTCTGCAGAAGAGAAGAATGAGGGGATTTGATAGCTGCTTTCAACTGCCTGAAAGGGGGTTCCAAAGAGGATGGATCTAGACTGTTCTCAGTGGTAGCAGATGACTTGCAGTGGGGGAGGTTTAGGTTGGATATTAGGAAAAACTTTTTCACTAGGAGGGTGGTGAAGCACTGGAATGGGTTACCTAGGGAGGTGATGGAATCTCCTTCCTTAGAGGTTTTTAAGGCCCGGCTTGACAAAGCCCTGGCTGGGATGATTTAGTTGGGGATTGGTCCTGCTTTGAGCAGTGGGTTAGACTAGATGACCTCCTGAGGTCCCTTCCAACCCTGATAGTCTATGATTCTATGAACAGAGTTGATTTCAGTTTTCTGAAATGGGACTCGACTTTCAAATTTTGGGGAAACCCTAATTTTGTTGTTATTTTTCTGTATTACCACTGCACCTAGAAACCCTAGTTATGAACCATTCTGCTGGATGCAGTACAAACACAGAACAAAAAGATGGGCCCTGTCCCACAGAGTGCACAATCTAAGTATAAGGCAAGAGACAACAGATGGCTACAGACGGACAAGGGAGGTGCAAGGAAACAATGCAACAACGTTGGTCAGCAAGAGCGGCAGTGGTCACAGCATACCAGCAGCCTAAACGCAGTCACGTTTTTTGTAGGCATCATGGAAGAGGAGAGTTTTCAGGAGGGTTTGGAAGGAGATTCCTGGGGAGCACCTCCCAAGCCTGTCGGACGGCTTGGCGGAAAGCACAAAGATGCTTGTTTGACATTTTAACAAGAGGCTGGGCTCACGGGCTGATCACTGGTGAGAGCAGTGACTTTTCTGCCCCTTGCTTAATAGAAGGGACCAGGGGGAGGAAAAAAGACACAAGTGCTCAAGACCAGAATTATCTTCCTAGGTTCAGGAGTTATATTTGAACCCAGCCATACAATGAGTTTATTCAAATTACTGGATAAATATTTGTCCCTTGTCACAGATGTCTCCTTCTACGAGCATTTTTTTTGAGCTGCAATAGGCCAGACAAGTGTATTGCAAGAATTTTGCTCCTTGCTTTTCTTCCCATGAGAGCTGCAGTGAGTTATTGGTCAGAAATCTAACCTGCTAGTCGAGTAGCCCCTTTGGGTTACCTCTGCAAACCCGCACACGCTAAGCGCTTCTGTTGGGCCATTAGACCCAAGGTTGTGAACCTTTGTGGTAGACTCAGTGAGCCAGCAAAAGAAAGAGAATATTCCCAGTTGAGCACATGTAACTGGGGAACCAGAACCATGGGGCAGCTGAAGAGAGCGATGTAGGGGTGGGATAAAAGAAAGAGGAGGTTGCGGGAGTTACCACCGAGGAAGAAATCTGTAAAAATTTAGAGAGTCACTAGATTAAAATAGAAGAAAAAGCAGAAAGAAAATAGGACCAGAGCCACTGGTGCAGAGAAGATGAGGTCTAGGAAACGCGTGCTGAGGAGATCAGGACGTGCAAGATCAACAAAGGTGTGAAGATTCTGGCTCAAACCTTGCTGCAGTCACAACCTTGTGGTGTCTCAGAGAATCATACACTCGTGTTTGTGTGTGCGGGAGAGACAGACAGACACACAATTCTATTTGCCCAAGCCCGTAGTTATTTTTGAGAGGCAAGCACAATTAAGCTTTTTCATCAATCAGCTTGGTAAAGGATAGGCAATTGACATCTTTGCTTGGATTGGTGATAACCGATCTGTGGCTAGAGAGAATCACATCTAGTGGTAGATATAAGGCTCTGGGTATGTCTCCATTAGAAATGGAGTTCTTCCATCCCTGCAATAAATCCATCTGCCTGGAGAGATGGTAGCTAGGTCAATGGAGCAAATCTTCCTTCGATCTAGCCCTGTCTATAGCAGGGCTTAGGTCACCTTAATTAGGTTTCTCAGGGGTGTGAACTTTTCACACTCCTGAGCGACACAGCTGGATCAACCTAACTTTCTAGAGTAGACCGACCCTCAGATTTTCCAAAGGGATGAAGAGGTTCAGGTATCCAAATTGCATCGTCCTTTAGGTCCCCTTGGAAAATCGCAGCCTAAATTATTCCCTTTTTTCTTACCCATTCCAAAGGTGAATTCAGAAGGAAAGGCGCCCTCTAGTGGCTAGAAGACAAAGAATGATCTGGGTTCTAATCCCAGCTCTGCTAGGCAGTCACGTCACTTGCCTCAGTTTCCCCCATCTGTAAAATGGGGATACAAATATTTTCTTACCTCACAGATGGTTGCCAGACTAAATGCACTAGTATTTGTAAAGCAGGTAG
This sequence comes from Malaclemys terrapin pileata, assembly GCF_027887155.1. Lineage (NCBI taxonomy): Eukaryota > Metazoa > Chordata > Testudines > Emydidae > Malaclemys > Malaclemys terrapin. The sequence continues at coordinate 10,697,567 of NC_071529.1, forward strand.
GGATCCTGGGATGAAAGGTGCAATATTAATATCAATGTATCTCATCAGAATTGCCACCCCAGGTCTGTGGTCCATCTAACTCAGTGTCTAGTCCCTGACTATGGTCAATACCAGATGATCCAAAAGTGCAAGAAATCCCATGACTCCTCGAACAGGAAAGTTTATCCCGCACTTGCCCAGAGAGGAACTCTATCTATTAATCTTGCCTACAGTTACTGCCAAAGTCAATACATCAAGTATCTGTGGACAGGGCCAATTTAACAATAAGTAATAGGAGGGAAGATAAATGGGTTTTAAACAATGTGTCCATTTTGCATTATTGGCCAATTCTAATTTGCTGGCAACCTGCCACATATTGAAAAGCTCTTTCTGTAGTTCTCCATGTGCCGAAGCCAGGAACTGCAGCCCCAGCTCAGCTATTTGTACAACTACCACCAATATCCTAACCCCACAACTGAAATGGGTACAGTACAGTAAGGACCAAAAGTTGCTACCATCTAATGGCTGTTCAGTGGCCCATGTGAAATAAGTTGGTAGGTCTCCACCCGGCCACCAATAACCACTACAGATCTGCCACCTCAACTGGCACTAACTGGGTCCCCTTGGTGGCAATATTAGCTCAGAGATCAAGGACAAAATGGACTACTATTAATGGACTACTAAATTCACCCTATCATCCATATGCACCATCTACTATAGTATTTAGGGCCACATTTCATGCAAGGGCGGACTGATATGTATGAAAATAGCTCCAAGGTTCACAAGCTAGATGACTAGAAATGGAAACTTCAGGACCAGGGAAAAAGCAAAACGATTCTAGACTCTTGATACCTTTTGAGGTTCTCCTGATCCACATGTATGTTGGGAGGTGGATGAAAGATGGAGCAGAACATTTACGAAAGCTGTGAGGGTACGTCTACGCTACCCGCCGGATCGGCGGGTAGTGATCGATCTATCAGGGATTGATTTATTGCGTGTAGTGTAGACACGATAAATCAATCCCCGATCACTCTCCCGTCGACTGCCGAACTTCAGCTCAGCGAGAGGTGGAAGCAAAGTCAACGGGGGGAGCCGCGGCCGTCGATCCAGTACCGCGAGGACGCCAAGTAAGTAATTTTAATTTGATCTAAGATATGTCGACTTCAGCTACGCTATTCTCGTAGCTGAAGTTGTGTATCTTAGATCGATCCCCCTCCACCCACCTCCCCCAGTGTAGACCAGGTCTGAGAGTGGAAACGTTTATTTCTTAAGGCTGGTCTATGTATGAAATTCCACCAGCTTAAATACAGTTGTGATTTTATTGTAATTTAGTGAAACGGGTACGATTTTGTATGGGGCTACTCTTAAACCTGGCTTAGATCAGTTCAGCTTGCAGAGGTAAATTCGCAGGTGCAAATGAATCCCATATAACCAGTTTAAAATCAATATAAGAGTGTCCACACAGGGTTTTGCACCAGTTTAACTACATCATTTTTTCAACCAATTTAAGTTAAACTAGCATAATGATTGCATGTAGCCAAACCCCGGGAGACACAGTGAAATTGGAAAGGGAATCAATGAGACTATTGAGAAGCCAGAAATTACAACGTGGGTTGTGCTGTCTCCAGATGCCTTTCCCAAGATTCAGGCTCAAATTGGTGTGTGTGTGTGTGTGTGTGTGTGTGTGTGTGTGTGTGTGTGTGTGTGTGTGTGTGTGTGTGTGTGTGTGTGTGTGTGTGTGTGTGTGTGTGTGTGTGTGTGTGTGTGTGTGTGTGTACCATGAAAGTTTGAGCCAAAACCTGGGGACTGACTCCATCCCGTGTCTCCGAGAAGTATCTATTTTAACCTGAGCTAGTTGAATATTAAGCGAAGTATTTTCCACTAAAACATTTCATATGGAATCACATTTTTCATTTCATCTGAAAATTTTCATTCCCTTCATCCCACCTTTTCTCCTTTCCCCCCTCCACTGGAAAAGAGGTGGGAGGTGAAAGGGAGATGGGGGGAGGAGGGGTCAAGATAAACATTTTCAAATGAAAGGAAAAATTTGCATTTCATTTGAAATTTTTAGGGGGAATTACATAGCATTTTTACGACAGCTCTGGTGAAATGAACACAAAACCAAAAAAATCTCAAAACCATTAAAAAAAAACCCAAAACCCACGGTGTTCATTTTTTCATTTGAAAACACGAAAAATTTCAACCAAAACTAAAATCTTCCACAAACGTTTTCATTTTGGTCAAAAAGTCATTCTAATAAAAAATGCTTCAATTAAACAATTAAAACCAGCTTTAATTTTAAGTTAGACAAAGACACTAATGATTTGAGAAGTATACCACCATTTCCACCACCCCTCTCAAAAAAAAAAAAAAAAAAAAAAAGACCCCCATTTCCTTCCTAACAGCAACAAAAAAGCTCTATTCAACATAAAATTCCCCAGCCAATTCCCTCCTGTGAGACAGGAAATACAGCCACTGAAGAGGAAGGAGTGGTGTCAGGGAAGTAGTTTAGGATTTGTTTAAAAAGAGACCATGCTGCTGAGTTTAGTTTGAGGACCACAGACTGGGGTTTCATCAATATGGAGGGACAACCCTAGCCCAGCTGGACCCTTTAAGAACCACAGGGAAAGGGTTGCTGGGAAATGGAGTCCCTCCTGATAGCCATATTGTAGTCCCAGGCTGCGGGGCAAGGCATGCTGGGAAACAAGGAGGAGTATATATACTCTACATTTCCGCAGCTGGAGAGAGAGAGTTGTAAGGAGACAGGTTATGAAAGTGGTCTTACCTGGATGCAATGGGCAAATAGAATCAGTCTCTTTTTTTAATTTGCATAATATTTATGTTTTTTTAAAGCAAGCCTCTTTGATAAGTGTCTGATCCAACTTTCTGAGAAATTGTGGACAAGATTTTCTGGAGGTTGGGTGAACAGACACTTATCACAGAGGCTTGCTTTAAAAAGCATACATATTATGCAATTTAAAATAAAGCCCTGAATCGGTGATTATTATTTTTCGTTTGTTTGTTTGCTTGTTCACAAATTGCACTGATATGGGATTTTTTGTCTGGCTTGTCACAAGGTCTCTGTGCACTCAAAGATGCGACATAAATATTAACTACAGTTTTCTTGGATGGCTGAAGTGGGAAACCTGGCATTGCAAATCCTCATTGTGGATTACTGAATTGCTTATTCTGAAGGGGAAAATAAATAGTTATATGTAGAATTGGGCAATTTTTAAAAAAATGTCAAATCCCCCCCCCCCCCCAAAAAAAAAAAAAAAAGGGAAAAGTACGTTGACGATTTTTCTGAGCCATTTTTGGACCAGCTCTAGTCTGAGCATGCTCAGTAGGCATCTATTAAGATTCATTAGAATCTAATGTAGCCCCACCCAATCTGTGACATCACTACACATCCTTCTGGTCTGACCTGACCAAGAGGCTCTGGCAGGGACAGGTTCTGCTGTTGGGACAATTAAATATTTACCCCCCCCCCCGTACAAACCTTTAGTGCTTTAACATCAGGAAAGGTGCGATCATCATAGGAATGGGAGCCGAGGGGGAAGTTGCTAGTCTTGCAACAGATGCTGCAACTTGTTTTGCATGGATGCAGTAGCTGACATTACTTCGATTGTAAGCTCTTTGAGGCACGGAGCATCTTTTGTTCTGCGTTTGTACAGCACCAAGCACAATGTGGTCCTGGTCGGTGACTGGGGTTCTTAGGCACCACAGCAGTACAATTAATTAATTAATTAATAATATGTAATTCAACACATTTCAGGATTGGAGCTGTGGCACTTATCCTCTCCGAAGGCGCCATTGTAAAATATTCTACAAATCTGACATATATTCAGTTATAGCCTCTTCTTGTGGGAACAGGCAGCCACCACGATGCAAACTAACAATGCGGGTATGGATTACAGACGTTTTCCCCCCCTAAAATTTCCCCTCCTTGCTATTTGTGGTTTAGTCCCCACCTGTCATAACAAGCGCAGACCGGATGCTGGCGCTCTAGGCACTGCATTGTCTAAACTGGCTTGTAATAGGGCTAAACGACACAGTGGTTAAAATGTCCCCCAGTCTCTTGTAGTCTTGCACTGGAGATGAACTAGGGGTAGAAGCCATTATATAAGAACAGTTACAAAAAAATCTATAGTATAGACGAGGCCCAGGAAAATCATTTCCATTCATCCAGCAGCGAAGTTGGCACTTTTCCCACACTCCCTGCCTGTTCACCTTAATGAGGTGTAAAGGCAAGTGTCTAAGTAGGGCCTGGGAAATGCTGACACTAAAATACAGGCAGCATTTGTTTTAAAAATGCAAAATTAGGCACATCCTGCACAAATTGTCTGAATATTTGCTCCGATTTTTAAATTCATTCCCTTCAGCCGAGCTCGTCCTCCTCGCCTTTCCCGTCTGCTTTCCGTGAACATTCACGTGATCACATTTCGTTGGCATGGACGTTTGCAGAAAGGAGATTTCAAAGTTACATCCGCAAGTAGTCAGGAAAACCCGATGTAAAAGTCTCACCTGCCTGCACACTCCTCCTGGCCAGGGGGCAGAAACAGTCCTGTGTGGCTTATCTGACCCATAAAGGATAACCAAAGAGAACTGTCTGATCAATCAATTGCGTGAAAACATACACGCAAATTTATCACTCTCAAATAAGCATTTAATGAAAGGAAATCATTAACTTTTCGTGTCTGCGCCATAAGCAAGGAGAGAGGCTACATTTGTCAGATACATTTGTTGAGTTACTTGTTCCGCCGCAATGAAATACTCAACAATGGTCTTCACATAAGGTGTTACATCTAGGCTGAGAGTCAGCAGAGTGTTTAAGCCAGGGGTGGGCCAACTGTTTGGCCTGAGGGCCACATCGGGGAAAAGAAATTGTAGGGCGGGCCATGAACGCTCACAAAATTGGGGTTGGGGTGTGGGAGGGGGTGAGGGCTCTGGTTGGGGGTGCAGGCTCTGGGGATGAGGCGTTTGGGGTGTAGGAGGGTGCTCTGTGCTGGAATTGAGGGGTTTGGAGAGCGGGAGGGGGATGAGGGCTGGGGCAGGGGGTTGGGGCGAGGGGAGAGGCTCAGGGGTGCAGGCTGCGAGTGGCGCTTACCTCAAGCAGCTCCTGGAAGCGGCGGCATGTCCCTTCTCTGGCTCCTAAGTGGAGGCACAGCCAGGCGACTCTGCACGCTGCCCCGTCTGCAGGCACTGCCCCGCAGCTCCCATTGGACCACTGGAGGGGGCCATTGGAGCATGTAGGAGCCGGAGGGGGCCATGCCGCGGCTTCTGGGAGCCACTTGGTGCAGCCCCCGACCCTGCGCTCCAACTGGAGCGGGGCAAGCCCCACACCCCGCTCTGCAGCGGGAGCTCACGGGTCGGCTTAAAACGGCTCCGGCCTGCGGGCCATAGTTTGCCCACCCCGGTTTAAGCACATGCCTCGTTTTAGCTTGTGAGTAGCCCTGTTAACTTCAGCTGGAGCAATCACATGCTTAAAATGAGGCCACGTCTGTACTAGGAGCCAGTATATTCTATACTTTGCCAGTATAGCTACACCGGCATATCGCGCTGGTAAAGGGCTCCGTAGTGCGATTGCTTTTATACTGGCAAAGCTGACTTTTACCAATTTAACTTACTCCACCATCGTGAGAGGAACAAGCTATACCCCTAAAAGCACAGGTTTGCTGGTGGAACTGTCTACTCAAGGGGCTTTTGCTGGTACAGCTATGATCAGGGATCCCATCTTTGCCCACCCCTTCCCAACACAGCTATGCTGGGGCAGAAGTCTGGAGCCCAGACGTGGCCTGAAGCATGTGCTTAAATACCTTCCTGAATCGGGCCCTGAGTCACTAGAGGTCAGAAAACGCACAGCCCGGGATGTGGAGGCAGAGAGAGAGGTGTACGTAAAATATTACTGCTGTAAAACGTGCATTCCAAAAAACATTACATAGGGCCTGATTCTGCTCTCACTTGCCCCAACGTAAATCAAGGCTACGTCCGCCCTGAAATCAACAGCGTTCCACTGGGGTAATATCAGAATCGGGGCCCCATCACTGCTGCACTGGCTTTCGCATTTGCTGACATCGTGTGGCTCAGCATGCAACTTTAACTGGGCACGAATATGAGGGCTTGGTTTATTTAAGGGTTGGTTTTTACAGTTAATGTAGCCAAAGGACCTGATCCTGGAGCCTTTAGTCATGCAAAGCTAACAAACGAGTGCGCATTTTGCCTGATTATGGAACTTCTGCCTCCACGGATCTTCTCTGGCACATGGGACTTAGTCGGATTATCATTCACTTCCCCCCCACCCACCCAAACCTGATATGAAATAACTTTGTACCCAAAAAAACTTTATCTCGAAGGAGTTTTTATCCTGCGAGTTTCCAAAAAGTCTGACAAGCTCTTAGCAAAAGCAACTGAACTGGAAGTCTCGAGAGACAATTCCAGAAAAACCAATTGTATTAACCATTTAAAACAGTTATTTGGCTCTGGAGAAGTAGTCTTTTAAACGGCTCGACCAAGAAGACTCTAAGAGCACACCCCATGTTGCATATGTGTGGGGGAGGGAGGAGAAGAGTTTTAGGGAACGGATGCAGACAGGAAAACTTGGCTTGGAACGGAAAATAAGACGCTGTGTACAAGTGCCATGTACGCTGCCTGGTTTTTAAGGTTTTAAGTCCACAAGGAACGAGGCTGGGCTTGATGGAGTAACCTACTTCACTTGCCCCTCTCCAGGTTTGAAAACAGCTTGTTATTCATTTTAGACCTTCCTGGTTTTAGAAAGGGGAGGGGGGGGGGGGCTGCAAATGCTCCGCCCCCTTCTCCAGACCCTGTGAAAGCACCTCTGCAGTAGGTGCCTCATGAAGATGATGGAAGAGTCATCATCCAATACCCCCCACCCCACCCCCCACACACGTGTGTCTAAAGGAATGCAGCCTGGAGCGGTATTAATTCAAGGCTCCGGTGTCAGCGTTGCCCCCTTCTTGAGGGGAGAAAGGGGGCATCTGTTTTAAAAGAAAGCAAGAGGCAGAATGGAGGAGCTAAACCTCCCTGGGACTTGTAGGGAGGGTCTGTGGCCACAGATCTTGTGCATCCATGGGGTTGGCAGGCTACATTCCCTCACTCTTCCACTCACAACAGCGGAGCTGGGAAGACTTCAAAGGAACTCTCCAAGTCTTTTCAATGCCTCCTGGGGAGCATCTCTGGGCCACGGAGGGCAAGATTTTCTTGAGCGCTCGGCACCCTGGGTGCTGAACATTTTTGAAAAGGTGGCTTCTAGTTAGATGCTTAAATGAGAGGTGAAAAATCTAGCCCCGGTTCTTAAAAAAATGTGACTCTCAATCATTATTTTCTTGTCTACCTTGAGGTCTATTAATGGAGCCCATAACCATAGGATCTATGCAATTGACTTTATAAAATGAAATACAGCAAGCTCCTCTTCAGAGCAAACCCCCCCCTTTTTTTTTTGCACAGCTGAATTGAATTCTAATCTGAAGTGCTGTTTACAACTTACAATACACCAAACCGACTCAGGACTTGCATCTCGCTACACCAGACGTGGAGTTTCGCCAGAGCTGAGTGGCTCCCTTGTTATATGTTAGTGTGTCAAACGTGTGTGTGTGTGTCGTGTGTGTGTGTGTGGATTGCTCTATTAAAAAAAAAAAACCCACCCCGGTGTCTGACTTTTTTAATCACCTTCATGTGTGTTGATGGTCACCCCTCCAGCAGCCAGAAAAGTGTGAAATTTCAGCTCCAACCATGTCATGGCTCACCAGGGTCAGTTACAATAAAATAAATGACCCATTTCCTACAGAATCAGTGAGGGTTGGGGTTTGGTTTGGTTTTTCGGAGACCAGCTTGGACGCCCCCTCTGGAGCTGCCCTTTCGGAGAGGAGGCCGGGCACGAATTAAGGATGCGCCGCGAGCTGAACCAGTCCACCAGCAGCATGCTTGCTCCTAGCTGCCCTCATCTCAGGATTAGGGCTAGCAAACGGTAACATTATATATATACCTGTGCCTGCTACCCATCTCCGCTGCTGTAGTCCTATCTGTGCCCCTCCCCCACCTCTTCACTAGGCTCCGTCAAGACGCTCAATAAAATGTCTTCCACTGTTCAAATATGAGTGCAAGGCCTGTTGGGGAAACCCCCCGGGGGGGCTGGAAAGAAAGCTGGAAAGGGGACAATTCAGGGCAACTGCAAAAGCAGGAGCGGCAGAGGCTACAGGCACAAATAAGAGTTAGGGGTGGAAATGTCAACAGCACCTAAGTGACTTAGGAGCCTGTGTCTTATTTTTCAAAGGGGATAAACACTTAAGAGCCTAAATCCCTTAGCCTTTCAACAAGATTTAGGCGCCTAAGTGCCTGAGTCGCATTTGAAAAGGACACCTAGGCTCCTAAGTGACTTGGGCACTCCGGGTAAGATTTTCAAATGTGCTTAACTCCCACGGAGAGTCGGGGACCCAGCTTCTCTTTGTGCCTTTTGAAAATCCCCCCCCCCAATAAACTGAGAAAGTGCCCCATTGTTTGAGACACTTTAAAACTGGGCTGGACAAAGCCCCAGCAAACAGACTGTAGGGAACAATTCTGCATTGCCCCCTGTGGGGAGGTGGGGGAAGGGAGATGAACTAAATGAGCCTACCGGGGGCCCTAAGCAGCCTGGCCCCGATCCAAAACGCAGCAAGTAAGTGCTTAGCTTGAAGCAAACGAACAGTCCAATTAAGTCAATGGAACTAGTCACTGCTTAAACACGTGCTTTGCTGGATGCAAACCAGAATACTGTGTGCCTTCTCTATCCCTGGCCTTCTCTGTGCAAGAAAACTGCTCATTTCATTTAGGCTACATTTAAACCACTCCGGCAGCACAGCTGCAACATACGAATTATTCCGTTGACCTAAAAAAAACCCAACGAGGAGTCCGGTGGCACCTTAAAGACGAACAGATTTATCTTCAGAAGAAGTGGGTTTTTTACTCACGAAAGCTCATGCCCAAATAAATCTGGTCTTTAAGGCCACCGGACTCCTCGTTGTTTTTGTGGATACAGACGAACACGGCGACCCCCTGATCCGTTGACCTAAAGATGTCTACACCACGGCTTAGGTTGGCTGAATTACGTTGCATGGGCCATGAAATGTGTCACAGCCCTGAGCAATGTAGGTAAGCCAACCGAACTTTGTAGTGTAGCCACCTAAGAATAGCATATAGTAATTGATCTTCAACTGATTAGGAATTGGTCTAAACTGAACTGCATTAAGCCAGTTTTCAATCAAAATAAGAGTTTGCACTGGTTTTAACTAAATCACTTCAAAGTCGCACTTTAAATTAACTTTCTCACGTAAGCAAGCCCTCAGATTTCAAATGGACCCCGTCACCAGGAAAGTGTAGAGGAGAGTCTGTTTGGCTGGAGGAGTTTTAGATGTTTTCCATTCTTTCACCCCTATAAATATTCAGTTTCAAAGCTTGGACTGATAGAAATTGGAAGAATTCTGCTGAAAAGTGAATGAGGGTCGACTAGCTGATCATCTTATCAATGAATATAACACATGGCGAGTTCTCTCTCTTCCAGTGTTCTCTGTCTGAACTCTTATTCTAAGGCATTTCAGAAATACTTTCCAGCAACATTCAGTCTGGTAACAAGGGATATACGCCTCCTGCAGCTACACTTTGGAACTTGTAGAGTAAAACAAGCAGCTATAATTAAATCCTAAAAATGTTTTCCTAGCTGGATTCCCAAGAGACCTGAAGACTTCTCAGGATAACAAGAACACCCCGAATTGTAGCAAGAATGAAAAAAAAAAAGTTTGGATTTTATATAAACGCTCAAGCTTCGGGGCGTCATCCAACCTCTGACTGATACAATTAGGAAGAAACTTTCCCTAAACAGACTAGTCCACAACTGCCTTCTGCAAGGTTTCCTACAACATCCCCTGAAACAGCTAGTACTAACTACTACTGGAGACAAGACCCTGGATTAGATGAACCCCTGGTCTTATCTAGTGTGGCAAATCCTATATTCCTCTTCTCCCTTTTTATTTTAAACATTTTTAAACTTTGCATGTTAAGTACCTTTTTTTAAAAGTATCAGCATTCCTTTCTGGAAGACCCTCCCTGTTCATTCACAGTTTTCAAACCGAAAGCAGGTGGAATAAGAATTCAGAAGAACAAGCGGGCTCACGGACAAGACTGACAGAACATTGACAACAGGGGCAGAATTTTCAAACGTGCCTAAGGGCTGGTCTACACTAGACAATTAGGTTGGTATAATTACATTGCCCGGAGTGTAGAAAATGCACCTCAATCCCTGTGCAGACCGTGGTAGGTGGACAGAAAAATTCGAGCTAGCTACTGACTCTCGGGGAGATGTATTACCTACGCGAGGGGGAGAAACCTTCCATTGGCACAGATAGCGTCTACACTGAAGCGCTGAGGCTTGGTCTACACTACCCCCCCTAATTCGAACTAAGGTACGCAACTTCAGCTACGTGAATAACGTAGCTGAAGTCGAAGTACCTTAGTTCGAACTTACCTTGGTCCACACGCGGCAGGCAGGCTCCCCCGTCGACTCCGCGGTACTCCTCTCGCCGAGCTGGAGTACCGCAGTCGACGGCAAGCACTTCCGGGTTCGACTTATCGCGTCCAGACTAGACGCGATAAGTCGAACCCAGAACTTCGATTTCCAGCCGTCGAACTAGCTGGTAAGTGTAGCCAAGGCCTGAGTGGTTTAAGTGTAGACAAGTCCTAAGTGACTTAGGAGCTCATGTCAGTTTCAAAAGTGACTTATGAGTCTTGGATTTAGGTACCCAAGTGTCTAAGACACTTTTGAAAATGAGACGTGAGCTTCTAAGTCACTCAAGGCTGGTCACTACAGGGGAGCGGGGGGGGAAATTGATCTAAGTTACTCAACTTCAGCTACGTGAATAACGTAGCTGAAGTTGATGTACTTAGATCTACTTACCACGGTGTCTTCTCGCTGAAGTGGAGTACTGGAGTCGACGCTAGAGCAATTGGCGGTTGATTTATTGTGTCACGATAAATTGACCCCCGCTGGATCTATCGCTACCCATTGATCTGGCCAGTAGTGTAGATAAGCCCTTAGACCCTTTTGAAAACATTACCCTATCTAAATCAGAAAACAACTTATCAACGACTTTCTGGGTAGGTTTTGTTTTGTGTTTTGTTGGGTTGGTTGGTTTGTTTTTCAGGAAATCATGTGCAGTAAAGCTTAAGTTTTTCCGATCACTGTTAAAGAATTCATCATCCCAATTCATCTGCCCTACTCTCTACAGTAAGAGAAACATGCTGAAGAATCCCTTGGTATTCACAAAACAGTTTTACGTGCATCATTTCTTCATCATCAACATTTTTTTCCACACTTTCTAGTTTGCAAAAGCAACATCTACTCTCTAAGAAACCCTCAAGTAGCCACAAAATCGGGAGGGGGGGGAAGGGGAGAGAGATGTTTAAAAAAAACAATGGCATCATTAATGGAGACTGAAAACCTTTTACACACTGACACTGAGTGAGGTATCTTCCATTCATTAAGTCAGGAAAACCTGTAAATTACTACTAGAGGTAGAAGGGGATTCTTTCTGTTTCTTCAGCCTGGAATTTCAAACACTGGACTAACTCAATCTTATTTTTCAACAGCCTCTCCTGCTTTCTGAACTTTCCTAGGTCCTAGTGGCACATTCTGGAAAACATTAACATTTCTATATCTGGGGGGAGGAAGGGGGACGGATGCCTTCTTAAGTGTCTAAATTGTTAAAGCTGTAACTTTTTTAAGGAGTAAAAAAACACCGTATTTATTTATTTTTAAATGGTTTTAATCTAAAAGACAAAAGTATCATCAATCTCTACTGGAGAAACCGATTCAGAAAGGGCATCTACAGGTCTTCATTTTTCATTGGTCCAAAAGCTGAGGTTAGAAAGTTTGCAATTAAGTTGCAACTTCTGACAGACACGTGCTTACTGGGAAAATAAGGGGTGAGCCAATTGCTTCAAACTGTAAATTGTTAAGATTATCTTTTATTTTCAGGTATATTAAAATTGCGCACCTCTCAAGTGATCAAAACTTTCAACCTCATTTTTCAAATTTACTCCAGAAGAACATGGAACTGACAAATTAGCCTTCATGGTTGGAAATCACCAACAGTGTTCATTTACTACAGCTATTGAGGGTGTATTAATCAGTATTAATAATCACTGATTTAAATGTACTAAGTCCAAAGAGAACCTATTAAGATAACCAAAAAGGAGATCTTACATAAAAGCTTAGAATATTAAAAGGGATGTTTTTTTCCTTATTTCAGGCATTTAAACTTTCAGAAACTGCTCTGAACAAGAATGGTGCTAACTTCTCTGGAAAGGCAGAACCTTTAAGAAGTTAACCATCTCTGATTTGCGGGAGGTAAATAACCTCAAGAATGGATTATAAATTTAATTTGTCTCAACAGTCAAGAAAGTTTTCCCAAATTAAAACAAAAAAAAAGAACGATCTAGATTTTCTATGAACTCTTTGTAGACCCAAGAAATCAGAAGCGCGTAAGATGCAATTTTTGTCAACTAATACGTTTAAAGAAAAAGGTGCCACTTGCTGTTTAAACAAAGTTCTAAAATATTTCATTATGAACACACTCATAATGGGATTATGCATGTACAAAATCATATTTCTACACAGGTATTAACTTGAAACAAAAACTGGGAAAAAAAGGTACAACCCCCCCCTCAAGCAAACTTGTTACATTATATCCAGAGCAATGCAGCAGACAATTAAATATCTGCTTGTAATTAATAAATTTCCTTCTTCTGTTTGGGGGGGACAAACTTTTCTAACTGTATCTGTTCTTTACAAGTTGCCTTTGCTTAAAAATAACCTGTGCAAATCCTTTTAGTTTTACGTGTATTGGCTGTTATCAGCCATATTCACTATTTCCCCCAATTACTAAGTTTCATTCTCTCTGGGCTACTCACTTCCACATTCCTCATATTTGGAATGTTTTCTTGATGGATTCACTTCTTTCATTCTTTCTTTCTCCCCCCCACCCTTTATTCATTCATTCTTTTTTTCAAATCTATCCACTTAAAGTCTTTTCAGTTTCAGACAGATCTACCCCCCTAAAACATTTCTTAATCTTATAGGAGTTTGGGGGTAAAAACTCATTTATTGAAGGGATCATTTCTTCAGTAAGCCTTTCAACACACACACAATTTTTCAGGTTTTTTGTGTTTTCTTTTTAAACCATAATTCCTAATTTTGCCAACTCCTCCTCAGTAAAGTCACAGAATAGCAATGAGAGAAACTTTAACCTAAGCAAGATTAATATTATAAAACTGAAAGTTTTATTAATCTCCAAACAATGACATTGTATACTTAGCATCAGAGTGTTTTCTTTCTTTTTAACCTAATATTTTAAAGGTATTTATTTAAAATGGTTTCCTATCAGCATTAACAAAATGAATGTGTTTCTCTTATATTTTGGGGGCAGAAATACATACCAACAACTCTCTTGTGTACTGTTAGTTTATTCTGCATAGTTTAATTCATATTTATATTAGAAGTGAGAAGAGAAGAAACATTTTAAAGAAGAAAGGAAACCCTCATGAAAGATGCATTCACTATATGAAGTTTAATCAAATACATTCATTTCCAAAAACATCCTTCGGTCTTACTGAGCATTATTATTTTTAATTTCTAATCAAACAGATCCAATCCATAAATCAACTTTTATTTTTAAAATTCTCCGAAAAGTAAATGAGTGAATGTAACTTTATTTTTTTTAAATTTCTGTACTTAACAACCTTGTCAGGTTTTATTTCATTTTATTTTTAAGAAATCACAGTAAGAACATCTGAATGAATCCTTGCCTATCCTACTTAATTAACTAATTCTGTTCTATATGTCTTTAGACTGGAAAATCCAAACTCAAAACCACCAGAAGAACAAACTCACATAGAAACACCACCTCTAACATAATATCACTCTGTATTTAAAAAAGAGAAAAAATATGGTATACCATCTAGTAAAGATTATATTTGTCTAACAATTTCCAAGTTTACTAACATTTTTAGAAAAAAAAAAAACAGAAACACAAGCCTGTCTTAGGAAATTGAGACAAAGTTACTGTATCAAACCATAGTTAAGTGATAGGAGAATATATCCAACTTGAACACCACCACAATATTGTACTAATAAAAGTTATTTGAAGTTAAGCACTTTAAGGAGAACGTCAACATCAAAAATGGCTTCTGTAGCTTTAAATAAAGCAGACAGTGTGTGTATGTGTGAACACATATATATGTGTGTGTATATATAAAACCACCACACTATGGTATATAGATTCTATATGTAATTAATTTTATTTCTCTTGTTTCTCACTAAAAATTGCTAACTAATCTTAGGTCTGATTCCTCTTATTATAAACTTTAAGCCACAATTTGTTTGAATTACACTGTGTTTACATTTAAGAATAGCTCTTTGACATTATTAATAAAGTCTGAAAAGGGTTAGGAGAAAGCAAACCAAGCAATATCTTGAAATCTACTGTGTTCCACACAACCTACTGAGTATAGCTGTTCTTTGATACTGTTAATAAAGTCTGAAAAGGGTTGGGAGAAAGTGAACTAAGAAATAGCTTGAAGTCTACTGTGTTCCACACAACCTATTGATTTTCTAGCAGTGCCACGAAAAAAAAAAAAAACATACTTTTTTTTCGATTTTATAATGTTACCTCTCATATTGTAATTGCCTTTCCAACAACATTTCATTCAATCGAAATTTACACCACAACCAAGTCTTTGAACACTGTAATAAGCAATATTGATCATCAATGCATGCGTTGGGGGCTTACTGCTAAAATATTTTACATTAAATGATTAGATCGGTTTTGAGGTTTGAGCTAAACCTACTGGGTCTCACTGACCCATAGAACACCCTGCTTTCAGCCCTCCAGTCTCTGGGATTCAATGGACATATTGGTGGGTAATTTTAAAAGGCCAACAAATGGGGGGGGAAAAAGAGAGCTGGGAAAGCAAAAATTAAGGCTTACCCTTTGCTAGTAAGACTGATTCCACTAGAGTCTTCAAGTATATTTTTTCAGTCATAAAAAAGCTAAAACAATCTTTTAAGAAGCCACCTCCCTCCTGCTCTGTTGTTGAAGTAACTGCCTGGTCACGTGGATCAAGCATATTACAGATTCTGCTAGAATTCAACGTAGACTATTTGTATTTTGGGCCAACTCGCCTGCTTCCTGTGGGGTAGAGGAAATGTATCTTTTCTAGAAAATATTTCTTCTTCTTCATGTTGGATCTGCCCTAAACTGCAAAATATCTGCTGGTAACCAGAATAAATTGTCAGCCCAAAGTGAACACCCAACAACAAAAGGCCAAGAACATGGAGAAAATTGTAGACTTCTGAAAAAAATCTAGTGGAAGAAATTATACTTGTAAAGAAGGGAGACACGTTTTCATGTTTAAAGTAAAGATAAAGGAAATTTAATAATTATAACTCAGTGA
This sequence comes from Malaclemys terrapin pileata, assembly GCF_027887155.1. Taxonomy (NCBI): domain Eukaryota; kingdom Metazoa; phylum Chordata; order Testudines; family Emydidae; genus Malaclemys; species Malaclemys terrapin. The sequence goes on from NC_071529.1 coordinate 10,713,044, forward strand.
GAGTTCTTTTCCACAAGAAGCTGGGTCAATTTCCTTAATTTTAACTACGCCTAGGCATGAAATGTGAAAACAAGCCCCAATTTTTAAAAAAAAAATCCAATTTAACTTTTTTAAAATATTAGGTAAGACATTTTAAAACTGAGTAAAAGGCATTTCAAAGTGAACAAAACAACAGGGAGCCTTCAGCAAGATCTCAGCAATACACCAAACCACTATTTAATATCTGGTGGTTGTTGTTTTTTTAAACTTACTTTCAAAGTAACTTAAACAAACAAAGACCAAATGTAAAAGTTGATCATCAGAATTGACTCATGCCTAGCTTTGGGCAGCTCTAAAACGCAATAATCCCCTCTTCAATTTAATTTCACAGGCCCATAATTGTGATGATAAATCCCCCCCCCTCCAAAACACCCCCCCAATTAGTTTAGCTATAACCTTCCAACAGGGAAAAATAAGAGGAATTAGAACACGATTACCTTTGCTTTTTGGGTACTGAATGTTCAATCTCTAGCTGTTTTCCATGTAGCTCCACTTTCCCTAAAAACAAAATGTGTCTTTTTTTTAAATCTGAGCAGGGGTGGGATGCAGAAAGGTTTGAGTAACATTCTTGCCCCTAAACCTTTTCATTTTAATTCCAGTGACGATGGTCCACACAGCACAAATGCATGTTCTGATTCATCTGCCAGGGCACTTTATTAAATACAAAACTGGTTTCAAGCTGGGGAGCATTGGGAGGTACTGGCCAGTAGCTCCCTGGACAATGCTGCTTGGGGACATTTGAGTCCTTTGCTCGCCCCGAGCTGTGTTTTGAACAGAAAAGTCTGTTTCAGCGAAAGAAAAAGGAATTAAATGTTAAGCTCCGTTCTTTTTGTGTGTAGGGCTCTCAGGGGCAGAGTTTTTTCACACCAGGGCTGAAAAGATAAAATGTTACTCAATGAAATGAAGGGATTTCTCCCTTCAAAATGGGGAGATCTGCCTTGCAACTGATTTATTTATTGAGGGGTGGGGAGAAGAGGGAGAAAAGGAAGATCCGAGTTTGAGCGATCCTGGCATCAGCAAAAAAAAAATTATTTGCTTCCCTAGTAGTTTCTCTCTATGAGAAACACAGCATGGCGACCTTCGCGCTACAACACATATGCCCCAGGAAACCCCACGTTCAAATCAAAATGGCTAAAGTCTCACGCCCCCCTCCTCTCCTGCAGATGGGACCCCCCCACCCACACACGGATTACGACCCCCACGCCTTGTGGGGAGCCAAGCTGGGGGGCAGGGGAAGACTGCTGGGAACCCCGAATGGCCTGGCGCTGCTTGGAGGGAGGGGCTGGATCCAGGGGGACCCCCCCCAGCCCGGATACGGGGTGCTCTGGCTGAAGGTGGAAGGCAAAGGGGGGGAGCAGAGGGGAGAATCGGTCTCCCAAGCTAGTCGGGGGGTGGGTGGGAATCGGGGATCTCGGCTCCCCCACGCGCGGCTTTGCTGGTGCCGGCCCCGCGTGGCCTTCGTCGCACCCACCCGATTTGCTGGATGGGGGTGGGGTGAGGGGGGGGGAGAAGGAGACTGTTTCGTGATTTTGGTTGTTTCAAGGCGATCCGTGTAAGGCCCTGGGCAACGCCAGGGGATCCGGCCCGCTGGCGAAACAGGAGGGCCATAGCTGAGTGGGTGCGTTCATCAGAGATGAACTGGGGGAGCCGTGAGAAAGAAGGGAGGGGGGGTTAGAACAGCAGAGCCCCCCCCCCCTTCCCTTATCGGTATTATTTTGCAGGGACTAAGAGATTTGGTGCAAAACCAGAAAGGAAGAAAGCGGGGGGGGGGAGGGGAAGAGAGCGAGAGAGAGATAATCTGCTTACCAGAAAAAGTTTCGATGGCTTTCATAGCCCATTGCTCATCAGGGCAATCCACAAAGGCATAGCCCGATTTCACCAGAAACTGACCACTGAAGGAGATCTTGTGGTCATTGAAGACTTTCTCCAAATCGCCTGGAGTAACGTTTTCGTTTAGGTTCCCAATGTACAGCTTGTTCATGGTGGATCACAAGAGATGTGGATGGTCGGTGGGTGGGTGTTAAGAGAGGGAAGGGGGGGGAGGGAGGGTTGATAGGGCTGGGGGGGAAACAACTTTTCTTTACAGAGTCTTTAAAAACAACCAAAAACACCCCCACACTTTAAAAAAAAAGGGGAACGTTCCCAATTCAAACTGGAGCCCAACAACTGGGAAAGCGAGTTGTTGGGTGTTTGGTGGTGGTTGTTTTTTTAGGCTTTTCCTCTGGGCAGGGGCTGGGGGGGAGGAGGTGGGATTCCTGGTGATTACAGGCTCAGTGGGGGAGTTGGTTGGTTCAACTGGGATGGCGGGCTGGGGAAAAGTGCGGCTGCCTTTCGTCCAGCCCCCCAACTCCTTTGAGTCGCACTCATGTGTCACAGGACGTTTGGTGAGACTGCCTGGCACCGCCTCTAAATAAAATCGACCTGAAAAAATGAGTGAAAATGTTTGCAAGAGGAAGCCACGTGGTGGTGCCGAAAGCCCAGCCCCTGCAGTGGGAGGGGCGGGCACAGCCGGGGGAGCCTGACCCTTTATTTTAAAAAAATAATCATCATAAATAAATTACTATTGTATTTACAATTGCCCAAGGCAGCCCTTAGATTTGGGGACATTGGCTTCATCTCAGCGAGGGTCCCTCCAGCTTCCCTCTCGGCCTTCTCTAAACATCAAGCCCACCCACCCCCAGCCTGGCTACCCTCCCCCCATGGCTTCCCAGGGCTTGAATGGGATTTGCCTGGTGTAAACTTCTTAATCAAAGGAGAGAGGTGGATTCCCTGGCGCCAGGGGGAGGGGGAGGCTTTGCAGGCAGTGTGGGGACAGTGTCCGTGGGGAAGGGGACCATAAAAATCCCTCGATCCGGAGAAAAGAGGTGCTGGGGGAGGGGGGGGAGCTGATCTCATCTATGGTGGCTCCCTAGGACGGACAGGGAGATGTGTCCCTTTATTCTTTGCAATCTTCTGTCGGGGATCACTAAGCTTGGGGGGTGGGGGAGAGAAATCAAGCCATATCGGGGACCCTGGGAGGAATTTCTCCAGGAACTCACCGCCCCTCTGTGCACGAAGGACAGGCACAGAGACCACGTTGCGGAGAGAAGGGTGAATGAATGAAGCCCTGGCTCCCCCCCCCCCCCTTGCAGCGATTTGTGCTTCTTTGCATGCTCCATGCGTTGAGAGCACCGTGGGGGGAGGGGAGACACACAGGACCATGCACATGGTCTTTTCTTTTCTTTTTTTTTCCTCCAAAGGGCGCATGTTTTGATCAGCCAAGAAGCGAGAGGGTCGCACCCATCTAGGATGGTAGCCACAGGGGGATGGGGAAGAATGGCTTGGGCTTCGAATACCCTGGAAAATGTCACTCATCCCAGGCCAAGGGATGGGAGCTCATTCGTCTTTCCCGTCTCTGGGGGGTCTCTGAATTGCAATGGAATCGGACATCAAGCTCCCAATCGCCCCCCCCCCCCTTTTTCCGGTTTGCCCTAGTCTCAGCCTTTCTTCTTTGCAGACTTTATTTTTAGGGGCGGTTTAAAATAGGAAGAGCCGAAATCATTCCCCCCCCCACCCACAAAAAAAAAGAGAGGTGGGTGTGAAGAGAGCCCCTTGTGTTCATGCCTTCCCCAGGCGCTGAGGTTAGATTTCATGAATGGAGTGGAAGCCGGTGTGTAGTAGCTGATCGCTGTGAAACCAACAAACACCCCCTACCCCCCTTGAGCCTCCATACAAAATGCTTCCGCTTCACACCCACCCCCGCGTGGCAAACGTCACGTGTGTCGTCCCCCCTTGCGGGGGCTCCCACGCGCGTTCTGATCCTGAGTGGGGAAGGTTCTTGCCAGCTGCCTCCTGGGAGTGGAGTTCCCTTCATTGTCTGGGGGAGGAGGGGGAAAGGCGAAAGAGTCCATGATCTTGTAAGTTAAGTCACCAAGATGGGGGTAGGTCTCTTTCAGTTCCTACAATAGCCTGGTTTGAGGCCAGCCCCGTCGGTAAAACACCGGGAGAGGAAGAATTTACACTCCCCTTCCAGATTCCCAAGGAAAAGGGGGTGCCGCCGCAAAAGTGGCTCAGCAGAGGCGCCCGTTATCCCCCCCGAAAGGCAACATGTTGTTGGCCAGTCCCTTTGCTAGCTGGGATCTTTTTCTAAACGTGCCACCCCTCGGTGCAAAAGCCCCGGTGCGGAGCTGGTGGGTCGTGTTGCAGGCAGGGAGGCATGTGTGCATTGCATCTTTGGAATCCGCCAGCTAAGTGGCGTGGATGAGTGTGGCATAAACCCCATTCCTTGGCAAGCTTGGGGGTGACCGCTCTAGCTGCAGGTTGTTTCTGTTTAAAGATTATGCTGGGCAGAAACAGATCATCCCTGGCTACACGTTGTTGTTGTTGTTGTTGGAGCGTGGCATTTCAAAACAAAACGCACAACTGCCGACTGAACCGAGGAGCTCGATGCTCATTCTTAAAGTTAGCTAGACTTTAAAAAAACAACACCACCCAATAAGATCCACTGTTTGAAACAGACAATAAAGGGGGGGGGGATCCCCTGCCCTTTTCTGATTTGTTATTAACACATTCCGGACAGGCAACAACACATGATTTATAAACTCCCAATAAGAGTCTATACCAGGATCTTCCTTTTTAGTGTCTTTAATTAAACAGTTCCTAATAACATTTACCAATACGTGTTTTCTTTCCACTGGGGGGGGGGGCGTTGCAACGTATTTAATTATGTTAAGGATAGGTTTCAAAAGCAGTTTAGTAACATGTGCAGGGCATTTCAGTTATTTTAATCCATCAAGTAAAAGTCATCTGGAAAATCCTTGTTTAAGGATTTTTATCTGCATTATATCTATTATGTCTGCATTGATAATCGCCCAGAAACTTTGGTATATAAAAATACTTTACATTTTCTTTTCTTTTGGTAACCATTTCTTTAAACTTCCTACTTTGATTTTGGAGGGTTTTTTGGACACTAATTGAATGCTACATGCCCTACTAATATATGCTACTTAACAATTTGGTTATTCTCTATAAATCCATTTCCATCTTTAAATTAGTTGATTTTAGTTTTTAAAACAGTATTTATACATTAAAGATTGCTTTGATGAGGGTTTGCATGCAAAGGTTGGTAGTAAACAAACTTTAAATCACTCCAAGATAGTTATCTACTGCATGTAATACCCAACAGAATGTGTGAATTATATGCAATCGATACCTAGGAGCTTAATAAAAAATGACTTGTGAATTACTTTTTGTCTTAGAATCTTTTAAAAAACGATGTTTCACCTCCACTTCATCAAAACCAGTTTGTTACACCGAGATCCCTTCTTTTAAAAATGTGCATAATGCTCATCAAGATAAAGTTTGTTTCCTCCCTTCCAGCTGCATTGCAAGAACCAAACTAAATTCACCAGAGGACTCTTTACAGGGGAACTGCTGTGGCCATATGCATGTTATTAAGGCATTCAGTTTGTAATTCAAGCTTGAAATTTACAGGTGAAAAGAACAGAGCAGTGAAATTTCTAAAGAAACTTCCTAGTGCAGAGAATAAGCCCTTCAAAACTTCTTCTTTGCAACTGATCTGAAAACTCTGCAACCTCACATGGAAATGGGGCTGAGATAAATGAAGTCAGGTAAAATAAATGAGTTGTTTTGACCACTACTTAGTTCAGATCTTTTTCAAAACTTGACCAAAATACTTTTGTTGTAGTTTATTAATTTCCAGAGGACCGACCCCATGTAACATTACCCTTTAAAATAACGAAATCAAGGGAGCCTCTCCTAAAAACAATCCAAACAAAGAGGGAAGTCTTTAATTTAGATCTGAAACAAGAAAGAATATCAGTCAAAGGACTTCCCCTTGGTGGAGCATTCCAGATGCAAGGTATTTAGGGAATGCAAACAGAAAAGGAGGCTAAATCATTGATCTACTTGGGGAAAATAGACTTGCATTCATTCACTTCAAGAAGATGGTGTGAGGAGACTGTCATACAATGTTAAACTTCCATGTCTTAGCTGAATGTGGGGAAAAAATATACTTTTGGTAAACCAATCTACTATGAGACACACAATTTCTCATGGCAATTTAAATGTTGCTACTAATTGCAACAAAAACCCAGTAAGGAAGTCTTTATAAAATGAATGTCTTAAGCAACAGTTTTCCTGCAGTTTAAGAACACTGCCAGTTTTATAAATGTGTAGTTTTTCTGAAATATTTCCCTAAACATGGTTGTATTTCTTTTTGAAGTCACTTCAAACAGTTGCATTTTTTTGTATATGGTTGAGGCACTATGTAGAATGGAAGCTTCTGTACTATTCTTTTTTTACATCAGCTTAAAGTTTCTGTCTTCATAAATATATTCTGATTTTTAGTATTTGTTTTATTTTTATTCTGGTATCTTTTGCTCAGGCAAAAAATTCTTCTTACGGAGTTTTAAAAATGTGTCTGCAAGTAGAACAATTATTTTTCCTTAGATGTTTAGGAAAGTTTCTTGGCATGGAATGCTGCAAGTTTTGGGAAAAAAATGTTCATGACATTTCATTGAAATATGAGATTACTATGAAAAGACACACTTAAAGTCTATTATTTTCTGTTTCAGATTAACACCAATAAATTATCTGTGTTAGAAATCTTTTTGGTACATTAGTAGCAAACAAGAACAAGTTAAATGCAAATAGTTCTCTACAAATTCTCATTTGAACCTGTCATGAATGTATTTCTCTAATTGCTTGTGCAGTAACAAAAGCTTATTTATACAATATTACATTTGTTTAAAAAAAAAACTTAAAGTCTAAATTAGTATCAATTTGAAAGTGTATCATTACTAGTGCCAAACAAATGTGTGCTGAGAACTTTTAATAAAATACACAGTATATAAAGCAAGAAGAAATGGTGGTTTTATTTTTCATTTAATTGTAATTAACCATTTCAATTATATAACAAATCTTTGGCTTGATCTAAATATAAAGCAAGAACCTGTAGACTATATAAGTGAGCATTCAAGACAAAAGAAATAAGGACCACTATAATTGTGAAGTATTTCATTTTACTGTAAGTGGAATCACAATTTAAACTATATGTTGTTTCGTTTGTTCAGAAAATATTCCTGATAGGGACAAGAAGCTCTCCTGTCAGAAGATTCAGTTGATGATAGCTAGTTCTGAAAGATTTGTTTGAAATCCAACTCAGTATTAAATTAGCAGTTTGCTTTTATACCAGATGTAGGTCTGAATTAGCCTATTAATATCCTCTGAATCTCTGAACATTTTTAACTAAAATCTGCTCATTTAGTAATTTGTTGTCAAAACACAGGGGTAGAAAAGGATCAGCAATTCAGGACAAAATATCAGAAATATACTTTCCTTCTGTGAAATCAGGAATATATGTGAGACTTAAACATGTGAGACTTAAACATGGAAACACGTCTGCATCAAAGAGAACAAGTGTTTAAGATGGAAATGGTTACAGTTGCGGCTGCCCTGAGGATCTGAACATTTCATAAACTTGTAGGTGCTTCAGTCAAAAACAAAGTAAACACTGAAAGGGACTTTGGCTCAAAAACCAAATCACATCTGAAAAAGTTCCTTTACCTTTGTTACTAACACCAGCTTGAATTGTTAAAACTTAAAGATGGAGTTTTTGAAAATCTATATTTCTCTTCATCACTGTTTGTTTACTGTTTCTGCATTTGATTCAGTCTCCGCTGGTCAGTTTCAGGTTTGTCTCTAGTCAGTTTCAGTTTCTGGCTCTCCAGGACTAAAACAATGTGATGCTCTCTTTGGGTTTACAAACTTTCAAAGAAAGGTTGTCATTTAAGCAAAACAAAACACCATTTTCATTCACATGTATCATGAAAATGCTTTTGTTCAGTTTTGGTTTTGCAAGCCCCCTCCTTCTTTGCTTTAGTAGAAAACTTTAAATTTGGCATCTTAAGCAGGTTGGGGAAAGACCTGTAACTGTATTTCAAGAGCTAGTGGGAAAAGATACCACATTCCCTATAATTTCCCCCCAGATTAACAGGTTACTATTTTTTACAGCAGAATTTTCTAACCAACAAGTTGTGGTCTCTCTCTATCTCTCCCCTCCACCCCCCCACCCCCCAACAGCTGATGTGAAAAAATGAATTGGTAGTTCTAGGGGCTTCCCCCGCATGGCTTGAATGAGTGATGAAAAGATTGGGGTTTGATACAGTGAATAAGCAACATTTACAGAGCTCATAAAGCATTTAGGAGGATGAATTCTGCCCCTGCTGAACTTCCATTGACCTTACCTCAAGGAGGAGGTGATCTCTTTAAACCTCAAATCCCCCTCAGTGGTTACAAAACACAAATTAAATGTTGTCCTCACAGTGAATATCTATAAGACCCTGATGGAGTTTGCGTTTTAAAAGGGAAACGTCTGATCTGTGAGATCAGGTTCTGACCTCACTCATTCAGAAGCGTATGCCCCTGTTCCAGATTTACACTATGAATGAATTCAGAATCTGGCCCTGTACTTTCAAGTCATAATTCAAATCCTCTACTGAATGGAGAGATCTCTAGCATCAAATGTCCCCCCACCACCACCTTTGTAAACTCTATGTAACATAGAGAAATTAGTTACTTGCTGCCTAATGCCAGTTGACTTTTGTCTAAAGCTAATTAATCATGCACAAAATCATTGCCTCTCGTGGCATAGGGACCTCAAACAGTGGTTTATATTATGGATCACTTAATAAATTAGAGATCTTTCCTGGACCAAGTCTTCAGTCCCAGCCCTACACACCTGTTTTGTGGCAACAGTAATACTCGCCCAAAGAAAAAGTGATGTTAAGACAGTAGTAAACTCCCTGTACAGCAGTGGCTGCTTGGTCCAACTCCTTCCTGGTTTAACTGTGCTGTTTGTTTCCTCCCCCTGCCATGAACACCCTTGACCAGGACCGATTCTTTCCCCTTGTTACCTGAAGCTCCTACGGCTCTAATCTCTCCTGCTCAATTCACTGTTTCATTCTAGCTAGGTCTTCGCTGCAAGAACTAGAAAGCCTTTTTACATGGGGAAAATAATAAACAAAATCTTAATGGAGACAAGTCACAGGTAGATTTTACCTTGATGGCGCTAGTCCAGGTGAACCCTATCCCACTGTCTGGAGTATACTTCATCATCATCTAGACACACTGAGATACAAACTACAGGGTTTTTTCTCCACTAAGATTTTTACATTAAGGTAACCAGCTTGATGTAAAAATATGCTTTTTTTTTCCTTTGCATTTATTTACCCTTTATTTTTTCTTTCTTTCTTTGTATCACTATAGAGCCCAGCAGCCCTCATCATGGATCAGGACCCCACTGTGCTAGGGGCTGTACAAAAACAGAACAAAAAGATGCCCCGTGCCCCAGAGAGCTTGCAAACTAAGAGCTGGAGACAGATGGGAGAGTATAAGGAAGACTTTGTCCTTCTCTGTGTTAGTACTCCAGTTTTTTGGATTTGTCCAAATATCTTGATGGTGGTTGAATTTTCAGCAAGGAAGGATCTGGAGCAGCCACACAGGTGAGTATAGTTGGTCAAGAACAACCTCTGGAAACCCTAACAGATTCTAGGGTTTATTTGCAATTAACAGGGAATGTCACTGCTTAATGACATATCAGGTGTTTCACCTCTGTAAGGAAAACTGCTTCATTGGCCATCTGTGAGCTCAGCAAGCCGGGGCAGGAATGCAGTCTAAGATCCATCACAGAAGGTGAAGCAGTGTTCTTCAGTTGTGAGATTTCCCGGGAGCATGATCTGAATCTCATTTGATTCTGAATTCAGATAAGTTTGATTTTTTTTGGATGATTTTAAAGGCAGGTGAGAGGCTTAGGACGCTGAGGCTGGCAAATACCACCACAGGGATCTGGAACTATACTGGCAGGAGAGATGTAATGCCACACTCCTTGGTGGGATCAAACCGGTGAGCTCCGGATTTTAAAGCAGAACCCTCTGCTGCCTGATCTAAAAGACTCACCTTTGCTACCCAAGGCTGTAGCAGATTTATCAGCTTTACTAAGGGGGACGGACAGCGCTCCACTGAAGGGGTTTAGGTCACATATACTCAGGGGCTGACACTAGACAATGGACCTGCCAGGACACAGTAGGAAGTGTGGGAAGGAAAACCTGCACTGGGGTTTCGTCCTCTGCAAATTAACTGACTGGACCCATTGACTTCCAGGTTTACTTGTGTCTTAGGCAGGGGGAGAGACCTGGACCCTGAGATTCCCATGCCTCCAATCCCTTCTCCTTTACAAACAGCAAGACTGAGCTAAGGCTGCGACCAGGTCTGAGGTGGAGCATCTAATTACTACAGGCCACAGGTGCATTGTAAATGGAATCGGTCATTCTTTGACATGACCAGGAATGTTGGATCACCCCAAGGCATAAAGTAGTTTTCTCGCTGAAAGTCTGTAACGACTGAAATCTGTCTGGCTTGGAACAGAACTGAGATTCTTTGGGTGGAGGCAGCATTGGTTGGAGCATGCAGGTTTAATACTCCCACTGCCAGATTCCACCCCCGCCCATCTACTCCCCACAGCCTCGAGCCAGCATCCACCTAAGTCAATGGGAATCTTTCCATTGCCTTCAGGGCAGGCTCGATTAACCCCCATGTGTAGATCCCTGGACCCATGGAAGGGTGATAGTGTAGAGGTGGTTAACTCCATTAGGAAAGATCAACATGTGGAAGGGCCCCTCTAAGTGTGGATTTCAAGGTGGTGGGGATGATCAGGCAGTTAGGAAGTTAGCAAGGGGCCTCCGCATGGTCTATTCCGACACAATGGATGGGTCCACACAAAGCAAGCAAGCCCATTGCGAAGGTACTGAAAGCACACGATACTCGTCTCACTTGCCCGTGCGATGCTTCAGTGCCGTGTTGTTTCTGATCATGCCATTGGGTGCATCCCACACAGCTGTGCTTGTCCCAGTGCATGCTGGGGCTCCTGAAACCCATTTCCCGTAAGTCAGCTTTGCTCCTGAGACGGGGGGCATTGGAGTCACCTCCAGTCGTGAAGCGCCGCATTGTGGGATAGGGTTATGGGGAACATGGAGAACTGGGGCAGCTGCGGCTCTCACGGCTTCCCATGTATGCTGCAGAGAAACCAACACAGGCTGCACCGGTTGAGCGAGACCAGAGCTAAAAGCCTCATCCCAACCAAATGGTCCAACTGATGCTGGTGAGATGCCTGTGGTGAGGGCTGTGTGAGGCATTGCAAAGGAGTTTCTAGCACAAGGCAACCGAAGCGTTGGGCTTTTGACAACATCTTTTAGCCTAGTGTAGACAGGGCCTGCACCGCTGTTGGCAAGGAGAGCTGTCTTCTTATTGCCGTGGAAACCAGGAATGAGGAGATGGAATCGCTGCTCTCCTGGAGCCCCAAAGGCAGGGCCTTTGTTCTGAGGGCTCACCTGAGAAAAGGGAGGAAGGAACAAGAAGATTTCGGGCAGTTCCCAGCTGGGGTTATTGCTTGGGAGGGTTGTGAATCCTGCAGATTCCCAGCAATGCCGCCGAGTATTTCAGTGCATTATCCGTCAGAGGTATGAAGACAGCTGGCCATATTGAATTGCCCTAGGACAATGCCCCGACTCGGCAGCTGTTTCACCAGCTCTAGCCCAACATCCCATGTTACAATGAAAGAGAGAGGAGAGAGAGGGCAGCGCTGAGCCACCGAAGCGACCAGCAGAAATGCAGTATCAGCCGGGCTAAAGACAGGTCTGATCCCGCTCCCTGCTGCTGGGGAAACTCTCTGCCAAGATCGATCGCCACACTGTGCCCTTCTGTCTACAACAGTCACATGCTTTCATCTTTACCCTGGGTGTTCCAAAGGGGCCTTAGGGATTTAGATGCTGTTACCATTCCGCTGGGCACCTAACTCCCTCAAACTCCTTTAAGAATCCCAGGCTTTACGCTCTTCCTCTCTCTTTTCTTGTCTAATGTGATGATTTTCCTTCCCTCCCACCCCCAATGACGATATAAAACTTCAAACTTGTCTCCTCCTCAGCAAACTCGCTGATCGGCGGTGACTGACACGCGGGAGTGCTGGACATTCGGTGCCGTTGGTCAGGTTTGAAGGAAAGGCTCTGATTCTATCAAGTGTGAAATGGGAATGTGTGTTTCACCCGTGCTGCACTGAACAGCTGCCCTGACAACAGCTCGTGCCTTTGACGCAGCAGTCTAAATAAGACCACCATGGGTCGGTGGTATGAAATCTCACTACAGGAGGAAACTCTGTTATTCAGTCACTCGGACGGCAATCCAGGGGGTTTCACAGTTAGTTTGGACGCACGCACTATGGTCAGTTATCACAGGCATGGGCAAGAGGATGCAGAAGAAACCTTTACCTCCCAGCATGACGGTTCCCCACTAGTTCCAGGTTAGGTGCGGGAAATCCCCTTCCTAAACCCCTCATTATTTTTGGTATTGAGGTAATTCCTGGAAGCCCCATCATGGGACCCCATTGTGCTGGGGGCACACAGCGAGTTAATGTCTCATGAATTCCGACTCCCATCCAGTATTCTTTCTAACCACTCAATCTTACTCGTTCGTGTCTGCGTTCTCAACACCTGACTGCCCTCCCTTTTATTTGAATGGCCTGTAGAACCCGGTAATATTTTCTCCCATATGCACAGCTGATATTTTAACCCCTCCTAACTGTGTCCTAGGGAGGATCCATTTGGTTAACTTTTTCTTTCTTTTAAATTGTTAATATAAGTAACTTTTTGCATTTACCTGTTGCTTTTCACTATCTGCTACCTTCCAAATATTGGGCTACATTAATCCCTTGCATCATTCCATTGTCATCAATTACTTTATAGGGTCTTGCATGTGATCTATGCCATCATGTGCCAGCAGTGCCCCTCTACCCTGTACATTGGCCAAACTGGACAGTCTCTACGCAAAAGAATAAATGGACACAAATCAGACGTCAAGAATTATAACCTTCAAAAACCAGTCGGAGAGCACTTCAGCCTCCCTGGACACTCAATTACAGAGCTCAAAGTGGCAATTCTTCAACAAAAAAAACTTCAAAAACAGACTCCATCGAGAAACTGCAGAACTGCAATTAATTTGCAAACTGGACACCATAGATTAGGCCTGAATAAAGACTGGGAGTGGAAGGGTCATTACACAAACTAAAAACTATTTCCCCGTGCTAATTTTCCCCCCTACTGTTACTCAGACCTTCTTGTCAACTGTTTGAAATGGGCCCTTCTTATTACCACTATAAAAGTGATTTTTCCTCCTGCTGCTAATATCCCACTTTAACTGATTTGTCTCGTTAGAGTTGGTACCAGCAAAGGCAGAGCGGGGGTTAGGCTATGGGGCAGAGTGGAATGTCTGTAATAATATAAATGCTAGGAGAGCAGCTGTGAGTTAGGGTTTAGGGGTTCACTGGGGATGGATAAAAGCTAATGGGTTCCCAGTAAGACTTAGTAAGACTTCCTCTCCCCTAGACAGACACTTCCTCCCTTTAGGGGGGACTCTCCTTCTGAAAACCCATCATGGATTCTTGAGTTCACCCTCTGTTCTCGAGTCTTTGATCCTTCTCTCAAGGGTGATAGGCCAGTCCACTCCAGGAGGCGTCTCCCTGGCAGCATCAGCTGTGAGCTACGCCATCTCTGACTCATCCCTGCATTCGGACCCTCTTGGACTATGGGATTTGGAAACCTGAGTGTTCAAATGTCACAGAGGAAGCGTTTGGTCCCCCGTAACTGCACATAGTAGACCCTCACTAGTCAAGTAACACTCTTCCTTCACACCTGAGTTATTATCCACCATCACTGCTCACTGTCAACTTGTCTCAAAATGAATCTGAACAGTTGCTGCTTGAAACCCAACTCCTGGTACCTAGTTCTTAAAGCCTCACTCTCCCATTCACACTTCTGCAGGTCTCTTCCCTGGCTAGTTCAGAGAGCCCCTTCCCTGACTCTGGGCCTCTCTTCTCCATTCAGACCAGTTCCCTCTTATGGGAAACGCCACCTCTAGGCTGCCATCATGAGACCCTAGGTCACCTGAGCTCACCACTGTCTCAAGCCTTGAAACCAGCACTGGAGAGCCTCCACGTGTCCCCAGGAGTGTTACAAGTAACTTGCCTTAATCCACCTTTGGATGGGGTGGTGAGGAGATGGGATGAAATGAACGGTAAAAAGGCTAGGGAGGAGTCCAGGTCTGAAGTGGGTGTAGGCTGGGATGAGGTGGTGGTTGAGTCATTTCCATACAGCAGATCGCTCCCCTGCCATCCTGGAGAAAGTTTGCTTGACCGTGTGGTGTGTAAGGTGGTGGTAGTGGTTTCTCCAATGTACGTCTACGGGGTATGTTCAGGCAAAGCTGTGTGGCAAGGCTGGTGAGCGAAGGGCTTGCACGGTGATTTCAGCTGTGTGGTGCACGCTTGGGTTGTGGAATAAGTAGCCCGGCGTAAACCTTTCCTAGAAAAGCGAGCTGGGTTTGATAACAGGTGCCAGCAATGGCATCCTCTCCTGTAGCCCATTGGGCAGTGCTGGTACTGTTGTCTCGCTAGGATGGACAGGGTCAGCTGAGCTCAACACCCCATGTAGCTGGATACCTGTTTGAATGTAGTGCCTCACACACTCTGCTGCAATAAGGAATGACCTCAGATGTCCAGGCCAATGGGGAAAATAGTTGTCAACACCATGCAAAGTGGTAACAGGGGAGCCATTTTGGCCCCTGGTTTAAGCCACGTCTGATCTACCAAGTGCAGGCCAGGCCAAAGCCAAGGAAGATTTTGCCAGTAGCAGGGCCGCCCGGGGGGGGGGGGGGGGGGGGGGAAGTGGGGCAATCAACTGGGCCTCACAGGGGCCCCCACGAGAATATAGTATTCTATAGTACTGCAACTTTTTTTATGGAAGGGGCCCCCAAAATTGCTTTGCCTCAGGCCCCCTGAATCCTCTGGGCAGCCCTGGCCAGTAGACAGGCAAAGGAAACGAGTTGCTGGCCCCCTCTGCGCAGGAGTTTTATCTGAGCTTGAAAGTTGCTGCTCAGATAGCTAAGATACTTTAAAACAGGCAGTCTAAGATGGTTTTCTGGGTTGCAATCGGGCTGTTGTTATCATGCTTCTAAGCACAAGCCATGTAAGATACACCTCTTCCTGGGGTAAAATGGTTGGTATTTTTGCCTGGCCAGACACAATTTTTAAGTGTGGCCAGCCAGGCGAAAATACAGGCCATTTGACCACTCAGGTGGTAGGAGGCCTCCCAAGCCAGGTGGGGCTCATTTGCTGAGCTCTTCTAAAAAAGTGGCCCAGTGAACCCAGGCATTTGCCTTATACCTGGATCAGCCAAGCCCAGATCTGAGCATGCCCACTGCAAAGCCTTCCCTGGGTCACTGTGTCCTCTGCTTCTGCACTCACCCCTGTGTGTCCCAGATCCGTGCCCTGAGACACTCTATGATTCTTTCCCGGGCTACTGTGTCAGTTGCAGAGGAACTTTATTTGTTCTTCGGGAGGATGATCAGCAGGTGATTTAGCCAGTGTCCTATCTGCAAAGAGGACCGGTTCCAGCCCAAGTGAAAGCAGAGCCTGGGTTGTAACTAATACCCCCGGGCAGATAAGCTAGGTAAGCTAGTCTTAAAACACCTCCAAACCCAGCTCAGAGGGTTTTCTGTGTGGAGGGGAGAGGGGATTGGGCTAAAACCCAGATAAGAGCCCAGGTTAACCATGCAGTGAAGATGGGGTCACCAAATGAAATTAATCGGCAGCAGGTTTAAAACAAATAAAAGGAAGTTCTTCTTCACACAGCGCACAGTCAACTTGTGGAACTCCTTGCCTGAGGAGGTTGTGAAGGCTAGGACTATAATAGCGTTTAAAAGAGAACTGGATACATTCATGGAGGTTAAGTCCAGTAATGGCTATTAGCTAGGATGGGTAAGGAACGGTGTCCCTAGCCTCTGTTTGTCAGAGGATGGAGATGGATGGCAGGAGAGAGATTACTTGATCACCTGTTAGGTTCACTCCCTCTGGGGCACCTGGCATTGGCCACTGTCGGTAGACAGGATACTGGGTTAGATGGACCTTTGGTCTGACCTAGTACGGCCGTTCTTATGTTATGGGTGACTTGTCCACTGCCGAGAATCACAATGAGTCTGTGGCAAAGCAGGGAATTCAGCCAGCGTCCCCCCTGAGTCCCACTCCAGTACTCCCTTTCGTATGTATCTACTTGGCAGGGTTTGGCTAATTCATTATTTCAGATGCTCTGAAATCCTCAGCTGAAAGGTGCTACAGAGGTGCAGAGTGTGGTTATTGTTAGAGCATACCGAATATGGAGAACGACAGGCAATCTTGTACCACAGATTAGCTAACGTGCTTTCATTGCTGTCCTGAACTGGGGCCCAAAGATCAGCCATTAGCATTATTAAACCGTGGATAGTTGGGAAACAAAATTAAATGCAGGCAACGCAGGTTCCAGTCTTTAATTTCGGAGCAAGGCAGCAGTTCAAACTGGCTCCCATGTCAATGCACTGAAATCCCCCTAACTCAGAACAGCCGGTCAGTATTTAATGTTGCTGGATTTTTATTTCACCCTATTAACTCCACATCCTACAGAGGAACTTAATGAAGGGAAAACAAATGTATTGCACTTTGGAGAAACAAGATATCAGAGTTGGCTGGGAGTTCAGTACTCAGAATACATATAATAAAGACGTTGGGATATACTATTCCAGCGTATTGATTAGCAACCACACTCAGAGCGCAAATTGGTTATTTGTAGCTATTTAGCACTCTTATATTGCATCATTATTACAAGGACATTAAGGTAGCAGCTTGGGGTGGGGGGGCTGGTTTGCTTAGATGGGGGCTGGCAGGCATAATGGACCATATGAGGCTTTTAAGCTCTTGGTCATTGGTTCAAATCCAGGCCAGACTAAAAGCCGTTACTATTTGGTTAATGAATAATTTCCCCTCCTCTCACACATTCTACCTAAGGATCTCAAACGCTAAAGAATAAAATCTCAGCACCCTTCTGAGGTAGGCAGATGGGGAAACTGAGGCAGGGGCAAAGTGACTTATGAAAGCTCAAACATCAGGTTGGTGGCAGATCCAGGAAGAGAACCCAAGGTTCCTGTCTCATGGTGGAGAACACAGGTTTTTCTTAGTCTCAACCATTTCCAATGCTTGACCAGCCAAGAGGCAACTCGGTGTGGTACACTATGAAATTGCCAGACACGCTGTAACAAGGGTGTAGTGCGATGTAGCGGTTACGAGCTCTAATAAGGCATATGAAGAAGGGCAGTGCAAAATGAGGTAGTGTTTCTTACCCTGCTGCCATGTGGTTAACAAAATGGCTTCAGTCGTTACCATGCTATGATCTCTCCATTTCAGATCAGTCCATCTGTACCCACCTAGTTAAAGACCGGGATGCATAAATTTGTTAGTCTCTAAGGTGCCACAAGTACTCCTGTTCTTCTTTTTTCTGAAGCTACTGGCTTGTATTCCAGAATCTGTTTCATTTAAAAGGAAAATGAAGGCCTTCACTTGAAACTTTTGCCAGATAGTGATTTTGCTTTCGGGGGTGTGATTTTTTTATTGATTTTATTTTTAGTGACATTTTTATACCAGCAAAAGCCCTAGTGTAGATGCAGACACCATGTCCTTCTGTCAGGATAGCTTATTTCATTCATGGAACTGGTATACGCTGTACGGACAAAAAAATTCTGTTGCTGATATAAACTGCATCTCCGTGGTGCGGGGAGAGGGTGGCTGGCACAGCACTACCAGCAAACCCTGAGAGCTTGTCCACACTGGAAACACTACAGCAGCATCGCTGCAGCTGCTCCACTGTAGCACTTCAGTGTAGACACCGTTTCTATGATTCCATGAAACACGGCTGGTTCTTATTTGATAAATTTACGAATGGAATTCTATGACGAAGTTGCCGGTGACAACAGGGGATTGAACGTGCTGATCCAAGAGGTCCTTCCAGCATAGGTGCTGAAACTAGGCGTGTTAGGGGGGCTGCCACACCCCCTGGTTTGAAGTGGGTTCCATCATATACAGGGTTTAGAGTTTGGTTCAATGGCTCTCAGCACCCCCACTATACAAATTGTTCCAGCCTCCCACGTCCTATGTTCCTTTCACATTCACCCCTTTTATACTGGTATAACTCCATTGAGTCAGATTTGGTGCTGCACCTCACAGCTGATGTAGCACTGGAGAGAGAGGGAAAAGGTGGCTTTACCTCCCCCCTCTTTGTGCTCCCTGAATTCTAGCATGGTTAAGGGCCTGCCCAGCTCAGCATCCGCAGGGGCTGCTCTAAGTTATGGAGGTCATGTATAACTGCCTATGAGCTGCTCTGCAGTCCAGAATAACTGCAGTCCAGAGCCCTACTACCATGCCTCTGTCCTCCCCTGATCCAATCCCTCTCACCCCTGGGCACACCCCAGTATCCAGGGCTGCACAAGCAGAGTAAGAAAGCCGACAGCACCTCTAGGCTGAAGCGGGAACCCTCCAATGCCAGGTGAATTCCCCAGGGATTCTATCAGAGAAGCATAATGGGGCCATAGTGGGGGAGACAGAATTGGACCCACTGCCTTTAGTGCAGTGATTCCTGCTTTATATCAATGTAAATGAAAAGAGAATCAGCCTCTGGATTGATTAACAGCTGCCATTTGCATTTGGTAGAGGAAGTGAGGGGAATTAAGTAACATTGCCCCACTTTATCACGCCCTACGAAACTGGATCTGAAAGGAGGCACCATGTGGAGTTCAGTTCTGGGCCAACACGGTTTATGCCATGTCTATCACGCCCATAACGTGCGTTAGTTCTTAATTTTGTGATACAGCCATGCTTAATTGCCATTAATGTAAACATATTTTAAAAGGGTATTTTCCTGCTCCGTAGGTCAATGGACCTAATGTAGCTGATCTAAGTGGCTTTGATTTGTTCTAATTAGCTGGCTGGTTTCCTGTTTATTTCATGGAAATAGAATTGGTTCATCACACCTGGTGTATATAAAGGGGCTGAAGGTCCCAAGTTGAGACCTGAATCTACTGGAGTCCTAAGTGCTACATCGGAGGACCAGGAAGGTAAGAAGCTAAAATCCAATTGCTTTATTTTTGTAATCTCTTCTCTAAAATAATAGCGTGATGGCAGCAAAGGGCTTTGACATTCTCAGGCAGAAGGAGGTGTAAAAAGTAGGAACGTAAGAGCTGCCTTACTGATCAGATCAATGGTTCATCCAGCCTACTATCCTGTCTCTGACAGTGGCCAGTAACAGAGCTTCAGAGCGAGTGTACAGAACAGGACAATTTTGGAGTGATCCATCCCTGTCTTCTTCTTCCAGCTTCTGGCAATGAAAGGTTCAGGGTTACCTTAAGTATGGTGTTGCATCCCTGATCATCTTAGCTAATAGCCATTGATGGATCTATCCTCCATGCACTTATCTAATTCTTTTTTGAACCCAGATATACCTTTGGCCATCCCAACACCCCATGGCAATGAGTTCCACAGGTTAATGGTGTATTGTGTTAAAACGTATTTCCTCTTGTTCGTATTAAACCTGCTGCCTATTAATTTCATTGGGTGACCCCAGGTTTTTGTATTGTGGGAAACGATAACTAACACTTCTCTATTCACTTTTTCCACGCTATTCATGATTTTATAGACCTCTTTCATATCTTCCCTTAGAACCGTAGCTCACTAGTGGTTAAAAATCTCCTGACAAGGAGTTCCACAGATTGACTGTGCATTGTGTGAAGAAATACTTCCTTTCATTTGTTTTAAACTTGCTGCCTATTTATTTCATTTGGTGACCCTTAGTTCTTGTGTTATGAGAAGAAGTAAACAACACTTCCTTATCTACTTTCTCTAAACCAGTCATGATTTTATAGACCTGAATCTTATCTCCCTTTAGCTGTCTCTTTTCCAAGCTAAAAAGTCTTAGTCTTATTAATCTCTCCTCATACAGAAGCCGTTCCATGTGCCTAATCATTTTTGTTGCCCTTTTCTGAACCTTTTCCAATTCCAATATTTTTTTTTTTTTTTTTGAGAAGGAACAACCAGATTTGCACGCAGTATTCAAAATGTGGGCATACCATGGATTTACATAGAGGCAACATGAGATTTTCTGTCCTATTTTCTATCCCTTTCTTAATTATTCCCAGCATTCTGTTAGCTTTTTTGACTGCCGCTGCACATTGAGTGGATGTTTTCAGAGAACTATCCACAATGACTCCAAGATCTCTTTCGTGAGTGGTAACAGCTAACTTAGACCTCATCTTTTTATATGTATAATTGGGATTATGCTTTCCAATGTGCATTACTCTGCATTTATCAACATTAAATTTAATCAGCCAGTTTGTTGCCCAGTCACCCAGTTTTGAGAGATCCTTTTGTAGCTCTTCACAGTCTCCCTGGGTCTTAACTATCTTGACTAGTTTTGTATCATCTGCAAATTTTGCCACCTCACTGTTTACCCCTTTTGCCAGATCATTTATGAATATGTTGAATAGGACTGGGCCCAGAACATACCCCTGGGGGTCACGACTATTTACCTCTCTCCATTCTGAGAGCTCCCCATTTATTCCTGCCCTTTGTTTCCTATCTTTTAACCAGTTACCAATCCATGAGAGCACCTTCCCTCTTATCCCGTGGCAGCTTACTTCGTGTAAGAGCCTTTGGGGAGGGACCTTGTCAAAAGCTTTCTGAAAATCTAAGTACACTATATCCACTGGATATAGAGGCTGATAGGGGTGGGGGAGGCAAAGATCCTTCCTCTAGCATCTTGCCGCGGTGGGAAGGCTTGTGTGTTCCAGTGACCCCGGGAGGTATGTTGGTGGGAGTTTTAACTCCTGGCAGGGCCACCCAAGCTGGACAGGTCAAAGGGTAGAGACCAGACGAAAAGCAGACCACTTGCCCTTCAGGTTGGGAGTGGAGGGACAGGCCAACTGCCTATGCTCATAAACAAGTTAAGTTATAGTGACACGACAAGGTAGCGATGCTGGCAAACTGCACGATGGAAAGGGACGGCAGAGCCTTTTTTATGCCGTACGCAGTGGCTGATAGTGTGGGAGGGTTTTGGATTCAGAATTTCATACCAGAACCCCAATCCTGCAGTATCGTTAAAAACATCATCACATTGTTGTGCTAACTCAGCTCTGATTTTCATAAAATCTCTTCACAGTTTAAACCTTTTTCCCCTTGCTCGGGTAAATTTAACATAATCTGGGACTGTTTTTGTTTTCCTTCTCTTTCATACATGGTACAATTCTACCCCTATTCCAGCTTGACCAAAAATTACCTTTTAAGTAAAACAATGTTCTTCCACAGATTAACTATTTTCATATATGTAACAAAAAGCATTTGAAAAAAGGAACACCACCAGTTATTTAAGCTTTATGCCTTTTAAAATTCAAAATTAATCAAATACTGTTCAACTTTGCATTTCATGTAGCTTCTTTTTGTAATTCATTAGCACATTCTGCAAACATTTGTCTTCTATTGTTTTAGATATAAGCATTTTAAGGTGGTTGTTTAGCTATACATTTGATTTAAACATGAAACATTGGATTTTTGATTCATTTGACCTTGATACGTTTGATTTAAACACTATCCCTTTGATTTAACCACTATAATGTGATCTTGCTTCATTTGATTTTTGATATATATGATTTAACCACTATACCTTTGATTTAAACTCTATCCATCTGATTAGTTTTCACTTAATAAAAGAGCTGCACAAATATTTGTAAATGTCCTGTTTTTCCAGAAGTGAAAAATGTGACATTCATTAAACGGCATCTAAAATTTTCACCATTTCTGTAAATCACAATTAAGGGACTGATCTTGGAAATATTTAAGAATATAAGTCACTTTATTTATGTGACTAAAGTTACTCTCATATAAAAGTACACCTCTACCCCGATATAACGCTGTCCTCGGGAGCCAAAAAATCTTACCGCCTTATAGGTGAAACCACATTATATTGAACTTGCTTTGATCCGCCGGAGCGCGCAGACCCGCCCCCCTCGAGCACTGCTTTACCGCGTTCTATCCGAATTCATGTTATATCGGGTCACGTTATATCGGGATAGAGGTGTATTTGCGGGACTGGATACGTAAATGGTGATATATAATGATCTTTTTGTATTGGTGTTAATAATATTAAAACTCACCACTGCAGCGCATTTTCCAAAATATCTGTGAAAGAGAGTGAGATGCTGAACAACAAAATGCATGTTTTCAATGTGTTTTGCTATAAATACAATGAAAAGACAGAACAATGTTTTTGAGGGGGGAGGGGTAGCTCAGTGGTTTGAGCATTGGCCTGCTAAACCCAGGGTTGTGAGTTCAATCCTTGAGGGGGCCATTTGGGGATTTAGTTGGGGATTGGTCCTGCTTTGAGCAGGGGGTTGGACTAGATGACCTCCTGAGGTCCCTTCCAACCCTGATAGTCTATGAAAAGCATTTGCAGAGCTGAGATCTTAATTCAAAGCAGTCAAATGCCCAGTGAGTTTTGAATTTAAATCTGGAAGAAAAAAAAAACATGGACTAGTGACAGCTCAAAGACCATAACTTCTTGGGGACTGATCCAAAGTGCTTTCAAATCAACAGGAACCTCTCCATTAACTTCAATGGACTTTGGCTTATATCTTTCTTCAAAATCCTATCCAACGGAATGGAAAAAGACCCATTCATCTAAATAGAAATTAGATTGGACTCATAAATCCTGCAGAAACGTTACATAGAATAATCTTCCTATCAAGCTGCCGTATTATTACCATTTATTATGTAAGGTCCTAAGCTGAAGCTATTGAAGTCAATGGAAAGACTCCCACCAATTTCACTGGGCGTTTGAGCAGCCCCTGAAGAAGTGTAGGGGTATGCAGCCCTTTCGCAAACATGGAGGAAGATAGGGTCGTTGGGTTTGTCTATGCTATGGGGTCTACATAGGGGGCAGCATAGCTCCGGCACCTTGGCTATGCCATTATGACCGTGTAGCAAAGTTGCAGGCTATAGCAATGGGCAGGTTTTTGTGCTGTTGTAGGAATTCCACCTCTCCGAGGGGTGGTAGCTAGGTCTATGGATGGGTTGTCCTGGTGTCCTAGCCGTGTCTACACCGGGAGGTTAGGTCAGCATGGCTGTGTTGCTCACAGGTGTGACTATTTCACACTCCTGAGAAATGTAGCTAGGTCAATCTAAATGTTAAGAGTAGTCCAGGCCTTTGCCTCAAGGAATTTACAGTGTATCATGTACTGATGATTCCGATATAAAAACGTAAAGGGACAGGGAATGGCTTTGGGAATGGTGTGTGTGGAAGTCGCTTTGTGTTCAGGAGAGAAGAGGTTGTTCCAAGCATAAAGATCGGATTCCTGCATTACAGTCACACACGCAAATTACACAGCTTGCTTTCCTGTTAGCAGATCACTTGGTCGTCTGGCCTTGTTGGTCATTTGTATTGCCAATGCTTTCCGTCTTCCTTCAGAGAAACAAGCCAGGAAAATGATGTCCTTGAAAGTTCTTGCTCTGCTCGTGGTCTCTCTGAGCCTTGTTCTGACGGAGGAGAATGACTTCAGGTAAGCCACAAACATTTTCTGTGCACTTTAGACCTCCACTGATTTCACTGGGCGCTGGATCAGATCCTTAGCTGGATCTCACATGGTGCATCTCAGAGCACTGAGAGGTGAGCGGAGAGGAAGAGTTGCTTTTAGAGATGATCAGGTATGAGGGAGATTTGTCAGCCAAGTGCTCTGAGCACAGGGATGGGAGCCAAGAACTCCTGAGTCCCCAGCTGCAAACTTCTCATGCAAATGAGCTAGAAATAAACGAGGCTGGCCAATTCCTCAGGGGTGACAGGCGTGGAAGGCTCTCATGTTTTGAAGCTGTTGAAGCCACAGGCAATTATACAAAATGGACATATGATATAACTCCTCCCACCCCTGTAAACTTGCTCCCCCATAGGACACAAGTGACTCCTACTGAAATCAACAGGAGTTACTTGGATCCTAGGGGATGGAACGGAAAGCCAAGAAAGGAGGATCCAGCCCTGGTGTACTTCACGAAGTTGGGCTGGCACTGGGGGCCTTGTCATATTGCAGCTGGTAATGAAAATGTCACTAACCACAGTCTTTAAATGGGGCATTCGCCTCGAGCTAGAAGCAGGGGGCTCTTGCGACGTTTTCTCTCTGCCTAGCTATGACTCGCTCTGTGTGTCTCCTGCATTCTCAGTGCCAACCCGAAGAGTCCCAGCGCCAGAGCCGTACAGCGACGTTACTCCGAGGCCATCCTGGCCAGCGATTACAGCCGGACCATGGATAACATGCTCAAGAAGAACTTTGTGGAGTGGCTGTTGGCCAGAAGAGAGAAGAAAAGCGAGTGAGTCTTTAGTGTTGCCGTTGTCCAAATTTCAGGCTGTCGTCGGCCACACTGAGGCGTATGAAGAGTGCAGAGCTCAGAATATTTTTCTTGCATGACAGCAGCAATGATGCAGGTGCTTGAACCCCAGGAAATGCTTCTGTTCCCCTTCACAGCACAGCCCCTTTGCTTCCTCCTTTGACTTCAGTGCTGCTGGTAGATGGCCTGGGGAAGGAGAGGGGGTTAGAAATCACAGAAGGGAAGCATGTTAGCACACTCTGGTGGAATCCCAAGGTGAAGTCCTCTTTTAATTTTGCCTTTCCAGTAACGCCATCGATCCATCCAAGAGGGAAGCTGAACCCCAGATGTCAGCTGTCAGTGGTCAACGTTTGGAGCTGGCCTCCCAAGGGGCTCAGGACTTTTTTGTCTGGCTTCTAAAAAACAAAAGAAAACAGAGGTGAGTTCTGTGACTGGAGAGCTATCTGATTGAGGAATAGTAGCCCCAGGGCAGGACGGGATCCCCAGTGGCTGAGTGATTTGAAGGAACACTTTCCAGTTACAAAGCTTTGTCAAGAATGAGAGATAATTGAAACTTGGCATTTCCGATCTTTAATCGGGACGCTGGTAACAACATGACTTACCACAACAAAGTCTGTTGGAAAACAAAGTGTATCCCTGGTGAATTCCAAATGCAACTGTCAATTCATTCAAATGGCCCTCTGTTTTATGCATGGCAGAAGGTTTAGGAACAGGCGTGGGGGTGTCAGAGAGTTTGTAGAATACCCCTCACCCACAAACACACTGGTCACCAGGCACCCCAGAACTGCAAAGAGGAGTGAGCTCAACCGACGGACAATCAGTGTCACATTAATGACTCTGTCTGAAGGGTTTGTCATGTCAGAAAGGGGTTAAGTCACTCACGATTCCTTCCTGGTTAGTCAGCAGGAACGCCCCCAGCCATTGAGATGTCCTCTTCATTCTGCCTTCCTCACTGAAGCTTTTATTTCGCACAAGAGAGCCTGGTTATTAAGACCAAAACGCCCTTTAATTTAAACTGCCTGTCACTGCTTATGGTTTTGCTGGGATGCTCAGACAGCAGCATGAGGGTTTCTATTAAGGAGCAAATGAGCTAAGGGAGTTTGTCTTGCCTGTTGCAATAACCAGGACTCCATGTGGCATCTTGAGGGATGAGACTGGATCCATGCAGGATTACCTAGTTTTTGGTCCAGATCAGGAGGCAGAGATTTATTTGGGAGATTCCTCAACATGGGGGGAAGACGGAGGGAAAGCCATGTTGTGGTTTCAGAGGGAAAGAGCGTGGAGTGATACATTTAGTAAAGGATAACGCAGAGCACTGCGAGATGCAGAGAGGAGGGAAACGCATGCCCCTGACTGGGGAGTCCTTGAGCAGTTAGAGCCAGACGGCAGATGAATTTAGACAAGACCCTGAGCTGCAAAATTTGAATCGGGCTCTAAACTTTCCCATTCAGATCCAGGGGGCTGATCTGGGTCCAGCTCTAATCTATTTACAGAGTGAAATTCCCTTGGCTTTACTCTCTGATAAGCTAATTACTGTCCAGTCTGTCCAGCAGTCTGGCAAAGCAAGTTCTCTTTGACATTGGCACTGTTACCTTTGCAAAAATTCTCACCTTCAAACCTCTCTGCTGGGCAACCTGAATTGCACGAGCAAATTTTCTAGTGAAGACAAGACTTTGAAGCAGAGAAGGAATATTGGCAGGGGGCAGAGTGAAGGAAGCGTGCTCTGCCGATGCCCCATCCTGTATCTGTCCAGTGTAGGACTCCAGTCTCCAGAGCTGGCCATCAAACATCTTCCAATAGCTAAAGTGAGTGACTATATTTGCAAGAGAAGGAAAACACAAAGCTGCCGGTCACGGGGGGAGATTTGTATTCGTGGCTTGTCATCGAATGAAACTGGATTATCTCTGTTCCTCTGGTTTACATTTGTTGCAGTCTTACTGCTCCCAAAGAATCTGATCGCTTGAAAGACGTTCTGAGCGAGGAGCTATTGGCGTGGCTGACGTCTGCTGATCTCTGTAGACCGACGTGAGTGGCTGTTTTTCCTAGTCCTGGTTTTTTTAATGCTTCTCTTCAGATCCCACCCCCCTGCCTCCCACTGTACAAATAGCTGCATAAAGGTGTTGGGCTGCTTTGGTGACAGACTTTAGATTTCTTCAGATAATGTTCAGGCCGGATCATCAGCTGCACTGGCACAACTAGGGTGACCAGATGTCCCGATTTTATTGGGACAGTCCTGATTTTTGGGTCTTTTTCTTATATAGGCTCCTATTACCCCCCACCCCCTGTCCTGATTTTTCACACTTGTTGTCTGGTCTCCCCAGGAATAATGTCTTCATCCCACCTTAATAATAACATAACATACACGAGAACAGCCAGACTGGATCACACCAATGGTCCATCAAGCCCAGTATCCCATCTTCTGACAGTGGCCAATGCCAGAGGTTTCAGAGGGAATGAAAGACCAGGGCAATTATCAAGTGATCCAGCCCCTGTTGTCCAATCCCAGCATCCGAAAGTCAGAGGCCTGGGACGCCCAGAGCATAGGATTGCAGCCCTGAACACCTTAGCTAATAGCCATTGATGGACCTATCCTCCATGATTCTTTTTTTGAACCCAGTTATATTTTTGGCCTTCACAACTGGCAAGGAGTTCCACAGGTTAACTCTGTATTGTGTGAAGAAGTACGTCCTTTTGTTTGCTTTAAATGTGCTGCCCACTAATTTCATTGGGTGAGCCCAGTTCTTGTGTTATGTGAGGGAGTAAATAACACTTCCCTATTCACTTTCTCCATCCCATTCATGATTTTGTAGGCCTCTATCATGTCCCACCTTAGTTGTCTCTTTTCCAAAAATCCCAGTCTTTTAAATCTTTTCTCATATGGAAGTTGTTCCATGCCCCTAATCGTTTCTGTTTTCCTTCTCTGTACCTTTTCCAATTCTGATATATCTTTTTTTGAGATGGGTTGACCAGAATTGCACTCAGTATTCAAAGTGTGGGCGTACCATGGATTTATATAGTGCCATTCTGATATTTATTGTCTTCTTATCATTCCTGACATTGTTAGCTTTCTGGGCTGCCACTACACATTGGGTGGATGTTTTCAGAGAACTATCCACAATAAGTGAATAGCAAGAGGGGGCCATGATAAAAAGATGTAAAATAAGGAACAGTCTAGAGCAGTGGTTCTCAAAGCCGGTCCGCCGCTTGTTCGGGGAAAGCCACTGGTGGGCCAGGCCGGTTTGTTTACCTGCCGCGTCCGCAGGTTTGGCCGATTGTGGCTCCCACTGGTTGTGGTTCGCCGCTCCAGGTCAAGGGGGGCTGCGGGAAGCGGCACGGGCCGAGGGATGTGCTGGTCACCCTTCCCGCAGCCCCCATTGGCCTGGAACGGTTCCACTGGGAGTTGCGATCGGCTGAACCTGCAGCCGTGACAGGTAAACAAACTGGCCTGGCCCGCCAGGGGCTTTCCCTGAACAAGCGGCGGGCCGGATTTGAGAACCACTGGCCTAAAGAAGGAAGATCAGGAATTTCTCTTCTCACAGTCTCATAACACAAGAACAAGAGGGCATTTGATTAAATTAAAAGGTGGGAAATAAAAACTGATTAAAGGAAATACTTTGTCACACAACGTGTGACTAAACGGTGGAACTCACTGTCCCCAGAAGGCGTTGAGGCCAGGAATTTAAGAAGATTCAAAGACGGATTGGACACTTAGATGGCTATCAAGAATATGCACCAATGTCATAATTAATTATGACCATTTTCAGAAGGGATATTAAGCCTTGTGCATCAGGGTTTAAGCCGATCTCTATTAGAGACCAGGATGAGACCTGGAGGGTGGGGGACAGATTATCACATATCTGCCTACTGTGGGGTTCTTACACCTTCCTCTGCTGCTGACCTCTGAACTGGACAGATTTGGATTTGATGCATCATGGCTTGAATATAGCAACACCGAACATTGTTCCTTCTCCCAATTATCTCTTTTCCCAGGACTCAGTAGCCCCAAGACTCTCCAGAGGAGCTGGCTATGCACTCTAACAACGGACGTGTTAAGAATGAAGAAGGATTTTGTAGCCACTTAGCTCAGTATTCCCCCTCTGTGCATATTGTGCTCTTTGCTACGGTCAACAATAAAGAAGGTAGTCTGAAGCTGACATGAGACTGAGATTATTATTTTTTTTTTAATGAATGGAAATATGACAGGGTGACTGGGAGGATTGCCAACCCTCCAGGATTGACCTGGAGTCTCCAGGAAGTAAAGATGAATCTTGAATGAAAGATTATGTCATGCGATGAAACCTCCAGGAATGCATCCAAGCAACATTGGCAACCCTACCAGGGGTCCCTTTAAGAGGGAGTGAGGTCCAGGGTACCAGTGATGGATTACCTTCTACCCAATCAGGGGGCCTGGGGCAAAGCAATTTCGGGGGAGCGGACATAAAAAAGGCACCATCCGCTGCGGTGCTTGTACTCACTGGGCGGCGTTCCGAGTCTTCGGCGGCGGGTCCTCCACTCGCTCCAGGTCTTCGGCGGCACTAAGGACCCGCCGCCGAACACCCGGAGTGCCGCCGGGTGAGTAAAAATCCCAGGGACAGGATTCTTGGCCAGGGCTCGCGGGGCCCCTGTGGGGCCCAGGGCCTGGGGCAAATTGCCTCTGGGCGGCCCTGGTCTAAGGGACGGCCCCTGGGCCTTTATATAGGGAAGAGACCCAAAAACAAGGAGGAGAAAAGGAAGAAAGTGAGTCTAGTAAGAGACACCCAGAGTCCTGTGCTAAAGAAGAAGCTCATCTGTGGAAAGGTGTCAGGGTGCAGACAATGCTTAAAGAAGAAGATTATCTCCAGAGGGAAAGCCTGATGAGGGATCACCTGGTGAGGGGGCAGTGGGATGTCTAACCATTGACTTAAGATGGTTCAAGGAAGAGTGGGGTTGTTGAACTGGAGAAATTGAAAGGAGAAGGAGAGACCACTATTGTCTCTGGACATTGGGGTTTAGAACAAGGTGAATCCTCCTGTCTGTGGGAGTGAGAAGGTGACTTTGTCCCAGTAAAGAAACCCAGGTTGGGCATCAGCATGGATCATCCTGGTGTAATTCTAAGGTGGAAGCCCTAACTTATGGGGAAACTGAGGCAAGAAAGGTGCTGCAGCGCCACACTTGGCCAGTAGGGGATGTCACAGGGGAGGCATGCCCTTTTACCGGGAGATATTAAAAGAACACAACACCGTGCCCTAGCAACCAAGGATCTCCAAGCCCTTTAGGAACATTTCTTAATTGTATCCTCATTTTACAGATGGGCAAATTGTGACCCAGCCAGGTTAACAGTCAGGTTTTTAAAGGCCCAGCTCTCATTTAGGCACCTGAATAAGGGCTTGATTTTCAGAAGTGTTCAGCAGGCAGCAGGCTGAACCCTTCCGCAAATCAAGCCCTGACTGTGGGCGCTGAGCTCTACTAAAAACCAAGTCCTAAATGGCCTGCTACAGGCATAGAGAACGAGGAGGACTTGTGGCACCTTAGAGACGAACACATTTATTTGAGCATAAGCATTCGTGGGCTAAAATCCACTTCATCAGGTGCATGCAGTGGAAAATACAGTAGGAAGATATACATACACCGAGACCATGAAAAAATGGGTGTTGCCATACCCACTGTAACAAGAGTAATTAATTAAGGTGAGCTATTAGGTGAGCTATTATCAGCAGGAGAAAAAAAAACTTTTGTAGGATGGCCCATTTCCAACAGTTGACAGGAAGGTGTGAGTAACAGTAGGGGAAAAAAATCAGCAGGCATAAAGTAAGTCTAGGGCAGAGTCTGAAACAGAACCCAGATCTTGCCTATGCTCAGCCTTATGTCTTAACCACAAGACAACCTTGCCTGTCCACACTCTTGGATCCACCTGCACACTCATATATATGATTATCCCAATAGGGCTTGGCAGGGCCGAGACCAAACGTCCATTGCAAAAGTGTTAGAATCCATTGCAGAATAAAAACTCTGGCCTGCAATGGTTCTAGGCCCTGAGACAGCAAAGCACTTAACCCAAGCGTTGCTGAATTCACACCTGAGACGTTTCAGGATTCTAGTTTGATTGGCTCACCACTTGAGGGGGGGCTTATAAAAGGAACACACTTTACCAAGCTCAGTTTACCATGGCAGGGCTAAATTTATCCAGGGTGTAACTCAACTGAGGCCAGGTCTATGCTACATAGTTTTGCCAACACAGCTATATGGGTAAGAGCTGTGATCCTCGACTGACGTAGCTGTACTAGCAAAAGCCCTTAGTGCAGATGCAGTTATAACGGGAAAGACTGCACTTTTGCTTGTTTCACTTTGGGGGGTGAGAGGGGGGGTAGGGTGACCAGACAGCAAACGTGAAAAATCGGGATGGGGGGTGTGTGGGGGGGGGTAATAGGAGCCTATATATGAAAAAGACCCCAAAATCGGGACTGTCCCTATAAAATTGGGACACCCTAGAGGGGGGGGATGGAACCAACTAAGGGAGGATATAATAGAGATCTATAAGATCATGAATGGTGTGGAGAAAGTGAATAAGGAAGTGTTATTTACTCCTTCACATAACACAAGAACCAGGAGTCACCCAATGAAATGAATAGGAAGCAGGTTTAAAACAACCCTAAGGAAATTCTTCTGCACACACTGCACTGCCAACCTGTGGAACTCATTGCCAGGGGATGTTATGAAGGCCAGATGTATATCTGAGTTCAAAAAAGAATTAAATAAGTTAATGGCAGATAAGTCCATCTATGGCTATTAGCCAAGATGGTCAGGGATGCAACCCCATGCTCTGGGTGGCCTGAAGCCTGACTGCCAGATGCTGGGACTGGACGACAGGGGATGGATCACTTGACAATTGCCCTGTTCTGGTCATTCCCTTGGAAGCATCTGATATTGGCCACTGTCAGAAGACAAGATACTGGGCTCGATGGACCATTCATCTGACCCTGTATGGCCGTTCTTATGTAACAATACCAGCGTCAACACCGTTTTGCTGGTATAAGTTGCATCACATGAGGACCCATAGGTTGCAAAATGATCTGGACAAATTGGAGAAATGGGCTGAGGTAAACAGGATGAAGTTTAACAGAGACCAATGTAAAGTGCTCCACTTAGGAAGGAAAAATCAGTTTCACACATACAGAATGGGAAGAGACTGTCTAGGAAGGAGTACGGCAGAAAGGGATCTAGGGGTTATAGTGGACCACAAGCTAAATATGAGTCAACAGTGTGATGCTGTTGCACAAAAAGCAAACATGATTCTGGGATGTATTAACAGGTGTGTTGTGAGCAAGACACGAGAAGTCATTCTTCCGCTCTACTCTGCGCTGGTTAGGCCTCAACTGGAGTATTGTGTCCAGTTCTGGGCCCTGCATTTCAAGAAAGATGTGGAGAAATTGGAGAGGGTCCAGAGAAGAGCAACAAGAATGATTAAAGGTCTTGAGAACATGACCTATGAAGGAAGGCTGAAAGAATTGGGTTTGTTTAGTTTGGGAAAGAGAAGACTGAGAGGGGACATGATAGCAGTTTTCAGGTATCTAAAAGGGTGTCATAAGGAGGAGGGAGAAAACTTGTTCACCTTAGCCTCTAAGGATAGAACAAGAAGCAATGGGCTTAAACTGCAGCAAGGGAGGTTTAGGTTGGACATTAGGAAAAAGTTCCTAACGGTCAGGGTGGTTAAACACTGGAATAAATTGCCTAGGGAGGTTGTGGAATCTCCATCTCTGGAGATATTTAAGAGTAGGTTAGATAAATGTCTATCAGGGGTGGTCTAGACAGTACTTGGTCCTGCCACAAGGGCAGGGGACTGGACTCGATGACCTCGCGAGTCTTCCAGTCCTAGAAGCTATGAATCTATGAAAACCCTTTGCTGAATACCGTATACCAATATAGCTGTACCAGCAATCCTAGGGTAGACTTGGCTTGAGGTTAATGACGGTATCTCATGAATTTGGACCCATAATACAGCCTCATCTAAGAAATGTGAAGGGCACATTGTTAAGATACCACCGTGTCATCTGCTGGATGATGCCTGGCCTGGGTAAAAGGATTGCAACCCATTTCACTGTGGACACGGTCCACGCCATTTAAACCAAAAAAAAAAAAAAAGTCACAGCGTTCATTGTCACCTCTGCAGGCAGACGCAACAGCAAGGCCAAGGACTGAATGGAGCCTGAGCTGCCCTATCAGTCCTAGAGAGGTTTGCTACAGCTCAGGATTGAGACACATCGGCAGAAGGTGCAAACGTGTCCAGTTACTATGCCTGCTCCATGGCTAATTGGAGGACTTCAGTCTCCAGGGCTAGGATTGACTCCCTTGTTATCTTTTGGG
Organism: Malaclemys terrapin pileata; assembly: GCF_027887155.1. Lineage (NCBI taxonomy): Eukaryota > Metazoa > Chordata > Testudines > Emydidae > Malaclemys > Malaclemys terrapin. The sequence goes on from NC_071529.1 coordinate 10,745,745, forward strand.
GGCATGCACTACTTTGTGGCTCTCTTTTATTACCCCTTTGGGGCCAGCTCCGCAATTTTGATTTGTCCCAAGGAATCAGCTGACCTCCACTTCATTTTGGGCCATCCCCTTTTTTGAGGGGGAGCCATCAATTTTGTCTGCGGGTGGGCCCATTCAGGAGCCATCCCACCACCTGCTGGAGATCAAAGGGGATGGCACATTTCACCAGCACTACATTCAACACTGTGCCTTTTAAATGCAATTTTAAAAAAAGCAAAATTGTCTTTTACATGGATTTTTAATAATAGTTGGACAAGACAATCCTAGAAAGGACCAAGAGTTCTTTTAACTCTTGCTAGCATGGTGGTAAGTGGAGTTTGTCTATAGACAGGGACTGTTTTATTTTTGACCCATGCTACAATTACCAAAAACTTCATTAAGAATTGAGATTGCCCAGTTGTATCTTGTGCCCTACCAGAATGTCAAAAGTGGCTACACTGAAACCTCTGAAAACCAGGAAATACAAATTTAAGATAATGCCACACCCTGCAACGCAACCTTAACTCTGCCCTCTTTGAGCGATGCAATAATATGCCAATAACATGCACACTAGGATTCTACCATCACGGATGCTACAGGACACTTTGGGAACAGAGCACATTAATACTACAGGACAGAGTCTAATGCATCAAGACCTTTAAAAATCTGGAACTTTGGGTTTGTTTATATAGATCATCTATATATAGCTTGAATGTTAAGACAGTTAAAAGCAGAAGTTCCATAAAGCACTTTTGTGTGTGTGTTTTAAATAAACAAGAGCCCTGGAGATAAGGCGGGATTCATTTAATGCATGACTTCATTGAGGGTTCATGAACAAGTATCACGGGGGCTGCAACCATCTTGCACCCAGCCAATGTTGCTGAAAGATAAGGAGGGCCTGGGTAGATCAGAGGGAAGTCCTGGTATGGAAAAGGTGGTGGACTACTGATTTAATGTATGAAGTTGGCTAAGCTCTGGTTCAAGATTTAGCAGGAAGGGACTCTCCCAGCAAATGACATGACTATCATCACGGGGCTTAAATCATTTCTGAGGTGAAGCCAAAATGTAAACGTGACATGAGCAATGTACTTTATAATGAAAGACTGCTGAGAGATCTGATCTTCTCTGACTCTGATCCCTGCCTTCTTCTACCATTATTTGTAATTGAATAACACATGCAGGGGCTGGGGAGTAAGGGCAAGCCAGTACTCATGGTTTATCAAGGACTAACCCCTTCGTGAAGTAGGTGTGAGGGGAATCTGTTTTAGATGCTGGGGTGCAGAGTGTGCAGTCACTCTGCATTTGGGGGCGGGAAGGGCCAAGGAATCATCAGCCTTTGGGGTGCAAGATTCTATCATTCCAGGAGACAGGAACACAAAAGTGGTGAAGCCAGGCCACACAGGGTATGTCTACACTGCAATGTAAGCCCGGGGTTCAAACTCAGGCTCAAGCCTACCCCACTTCCATCTACAGGCAAATCACGCTAACCCAGGGCTTGGTCCCAGCACCCCATGGCATGAAGGGTCCAAGCCTGAGTCAAGCCAGGACCCAGGGTTCAAGCCCTATTGTTACGAGTGCAGATGCAGCCCCACTAGATTTGAGATCTGGGAGCCTGCCAACAGTATCCCACAATCCCATGGGCCAACTTTCTTTGTCATCTGAATAGTCAAGTTTGGTGGACAGTTAAGTTTTCCCACACTTCACCATGAACAAAGGGCTACAGAAGATACCTGCCACATTTTGGGAGGGTGCTATGAAGTCTGGGTTATGGGAGGTCAGACTTGGGCCTGTATAATGCAATGTAGACACTGGAGCCCCAGGTTGGGAATCCAGCATTCAACAATTCCTAGCCTAGGGTTACAAATGAGTGTAGACACTCAAGCTCTAGGTTAGCAAACCCAGGGTCTGCTAACTTGAGTTCTACTAACCCCGAGCTTACATTTACTCCTAGCAGAATTCTGCACCACTGCACATGAGCAGAATTCATGTCCCCTGTACATTTCTTTGCTTCCCCGCAGAAAAATGACTTTCTGACAGGGAAGCAAAGAAGAGTCAGGCACTGCTCCCTAGCAGTGCAGGTACATCGTTTCAGGCATCTGGAGCAGCCGGTGGAGAGGTAAGTCACTGAGGGGCTGGGGACACCCTGAGTCGGGATCAGCTGCTAGTCCTGGCTGGGCTGGAGGCAGGAGAGGATGGGACTTCCTCTTCCCCTGCAAGGAATGGCTGTGGCTGTGTCAGAACCCCCCCCCCCCCAAAAAAAAAACCTCCCCCAGCTGCAGGAAGCTTAGCATTCTCCCCTGCTTCCCGCCCCCATTGCTCCACAGTTGTGGGGGGAGGGGTCACTGTACAGGGAACTTCACCGGGGGTCACCCCACTCAACCCCAGTGCATCCCGGACCTCCCATATCCAGACACACCTACCAAGCCTCACGCAGTACATCCAGAACCCCCTAGCCCTTCAGACCCGAACCCCATCCCACTGAACCTCAATCCCTGCATCTGGAGCTGCCCTTCACCCAGACCCCCTGACTCCGGATCCCCACCCCTGCACCCCCACTGAGCTCCCTGCAGTCAAACCCCCACCCTGATGCCCCACCCTGATCCCCCACATCCAGACCCCCATGCCACTGACCCCCAAGTAGCTGCACCCAGACCCCCAACCCCACCAATCCCCACTCCCCCAGCACTCAGACCTGCTGAGACCCACTCCCCCAGCACCCCTGCTGAGACCCCCATACCCAGACCCCTCCGCTGAGCCCCAACTACCTTCACCTGGAAGCCCCTGCTGAGTCCCATTGCCCCTGCACCTGGAATCCCCCACAAGCCTCTGTGCATCCAAAACCCCCCCACTGAGCTGCCTGCACCCAGATTGTCCCACACAGAATCCTCTCATCCTACACCTGGATCCCCCCACTCTGATCCCCTCCACACTTGGATCCTGCCTGGTTGAGCCTGCCTGCCCCACACCTCGTGTGCTTGGCACAGAGGGGCAGGGCCCCAGGGTGTTTCTGGGGCAGGCCCAGGCCTTGTACTGTGTCAAGGTCGGGTGCAGCCTCACCGCTGAGTCTGTGTCCCGGGAGGGGCGGGGCGGGGGTGGGGGGGACTACAGGATGACCTCCAATCTTCATACAGCCTGTGGCCTGTGCTTCCCCACTGCTATGCTGGAGCCACTGCATTTATTTATTGACACATAAAACTTGCAGAATTTTAAAATATTGTGTGCAGCATTTTTAATATTTTGGTGCAGAATGCCCTCAGGGTACATTGCCGAGTAGACAGACCCATAGAGTTTGAGGGAAGGCAGGGGGTACAGTGAACCCGTCAGGGCTGAGGTCAGGGGAAGGAAGGAAGAAATCAGAGAACTGCAGGGGGCACGTGGGACTCAACCTCCTCTGCTGATTATTTCGAGGGTGCCAGTGGAATTGGTCTCCCAGGAATCGGGGGCGTCAGCCCCCAGATTTTGGAGGGGATGGTAGCAGGATTATCCCCCCCCCCCCCCCCCCCCCGCCACGCTCAGGAATTTGGTAGGAGAGGAGATTAGACTCCAACACCCAAGATTTTGGTAGGAAGTTGATCCCCAACATTTGGGGGGGGGACAAATTGGTATGAGCCCCTCCCCCAGGATTTGGGGTGGTATGAGCCCCTCCCCCAGGATTTGGGGTGGTATGAGCCCCTCCCCCAGGATTTGGGGGTACAAGGGGGTATTAGCCCCCCCAGGATTTTTGGTAGCAGGGGGATTAGCCCCACCCCTAGAATCCCGGGGGGGGGAAGGGGAATGAACCCCCCTCCTGCGAGAAGGCGCAGGCGCATTGGCTGGGGGGGGAGTTGGCCCCACCCCTTTAGAATGGGGGAGCGGGAAGGAAGAAGCCACTTCCGGTCGTAGAGAGATGACGTGACCCCGAGGCATTTCCGGTTCGGGAGCCCCCAGAGCGTGTCCCGGGCGGTTCCCCGCCGCCGGGATGCACCGGCGGGGGGTGGGCGCGGGCGCCATCGCCAAGAGGAAGCTGGCGGAGGTGAGAGCCGGGGCCGCCCCCCCCCTTCAGCCCGACCCCAGATCCGGGGGGGCCGAGACCCCCCCCCCGCCCCCACATCCTCGGCAGGGGCTGAGACCCCCCCCACCTTCACCGGGGGTCGCCCCAGACCCAGGGGGGCCGAGTCCCTCCCGAGCCTCCCCCACCCTCTCTTATCCCGGACCCTGCCGGTGCTGAGTCCCATCCCCCCCCCCCCCCGATAGAGGGGTGCCAAGTCCGCCCCTGCACCCACATTCTCGGGAGGCTGAACACCCCCCCACCCCCATCCCAGCCGCCTTGCCCTGGACCTTGGAGGTGCTGAGTTGCCCCCCTTCCCTAGTTAACGGGGGTGCTGAGTTCCATTCCTCCCACTCCATCCTGGAGAGGCTGAGCCCTTTTTCCCCTCAAGCAAAGGGGGTCTGAATTCTCCAGACCCTTGGGGTGTTGAGAGTCTGTACCCCCTGCCCTAAATTCAGCTGGGTCTGAGTACCCCTTTTGATAACTTAAACCCTGCTGGTGTCATCCTCCCTCCTCCCCCAGCAACTTCGAAACTACTGGTTCTTTTCTCCAAAGCCACTGGCTGTAGGACACCCCTGTCACCCAAACCAGGAGTATCCTCTCTCTTGAAGATAAAGGGTTGGAGGGTGGGGGGCAAGTGGGGGATGAGTTTTCTAGTTTAAAATGCAGATGTACTGCAGAAATGGTGGTGGCATTGGTGGGGGACCCTGCAGAGGAGAAGTGGTCTCAGCCCATGTGGGACCTCTGAAAAACTTAAATAAAATGATTAGGGGATTTTTTTTTAAATCTCCTAGGCCAAATACAAGGAGCGAGGGACGGTTCTGGCTGAAGACCAACTGGCTCAGGTGAGACACTGGCTCCAGGTTGAGTGTGTAAGGACTATTGCTGGTATGCGGTGGACTTGAAAGTTGGAGGGATGTGAGGTTTTTGCAGCATGCTCTGAAACTGGAGCTGTCCACCTATTTATTATTGTGGCTTGATGCGGTGATGTTGGTGGAAAAACAAGAGTACTGCACCTGTTAGTTTTACCTGATTTTAGGCTGGAAATCTGGAAGTCATGGGTGACTGTGAATCCTCTTCCCACTTACGTTTTAGGGCCCTTCTTCACAGCAAGAACTATGCTTAGAACTACTTCTTCAGTGTGCACCAGGTAGGCTTTCCAGATCTCCGCCCTCATCCCCAAAACAACCTCAACAGTCTTTTCAGTTGGCTTTCCACCCCTTATCTTGCCTCCTGTGCAAAGTTGGTATTTTCCTGGGAAAAACTAGTTTAGGGCAGCTTAATCCCAGTTTAAACTGGGAAGTGGGGAAAAATAATTGCTTCAGTGTCCAGCAAGCCCAGAACGAACCTTTTCAAACTTTGGATACATCCATTCAAAAGCTCTGTCGATACACTACATCAGAGCTGGTCCATTACAGAACACTGCATGACCAAATGGACCTGAACTAGTAGGCTGCAAATCTGCATGCTTCTGCTTGCTTAATGCCTTAAGCCTACAACTCTGCATTATTGGCGTTTTCATATAATCGAGTGTCTTTGACTTTTGTTTGTAATACTGAAATGAGTATATACATATATACAAGTTTCAGAGTAACAGCCGTGTTAGTCTGTATCCGCAAAAAGAAGAACAGGATAAAATAAATTTGTTAGTCTCTAAGGTGCCACAAGTACTCCTGTTCTTCTTATTACATATATAGCGTCCTTGAGGAAAATACTGAACCAAAATGTACACAGACATTCTGTTGTTCGGTATTTCAATTATCTCTATTTATTATTGCACCCGCGGCAGTTTTACTTCTTATTTGTACGACCTTAAATTAATCTCTGCATCAACTGTCTTATGTAACCACAATTTGAATATGTAATGAAAACTAAGTATAATATGGTGTGCGTTAATGAAACAGTTTCTAAAATAGAAAATGCCTTAAATTGGGACTAATTAGTTTTTTTCGGGGACAGTAAAAAAAAATATGATTTTACGTGGTGAAAACTGTCCCTGGTAAATGCTACGCCATCCCTGCTCTATTGTGGACTACTCCATTATTTAAATATATATTTAAACAAACAAAGGATTCTGACTTCTCATTATGTTTCTCCTGTGAGCAGTCTTTTGTCATATCCTCCATCTAAGATCCCTATGGTAATTGTCTTCTTATTTTTTAAACGGCTCCAGAGGCAATCCTGGAAATTACAGCCCGGTAAACCTAACTTTAATACAGGAAAACTGGTTGAAACTGTAGTAAAGAACAGAATTATCAGACACATAGATGAACACAGTATGTTAGAGAAGAATCAATGTGGCTTTGGCAGTCATGCCTCGCCAATCTATTAGAATTCTTTGAGGGTGTCGTCAACCCTGTGGACAAAGATATTCCAGTGGATACAGTGTACTTGGACTTTTAGAAAGCCTTTGAAGTCTCTCACCAAAGGCTCTTAAGCAAAGTAAGGAGTCCTGGGATAAGAGGGAAGGTGCTCTCATGCATCAGTAACTGGGTAAAATATAGGAAACGAAGGGTAGGAATAAATGGTCAGTTTTCACAGTGGAGCAGTAAATAGTGGGACAATCCTCAATGGACAATCCCCTCAGGATCTGTACTTGGACCAAGGCTGTTCAACATATTCATAAGTGATCTTAGAAAAGGGGTAAACAGTGAGGTGGCAAAATTTGCAGACAGTACAAAATTACTCAGATAGTTCTATCCAAAGCTGACTGCAAAGAGTTACAAAGGGATCTCACAAAACTGTCCGACTGGGCAAGAAAATGACAGGTGAAATTCAGTGTTGATAAATGCAAAGTAATGCACCTTGGAAAACATAATCCCAACTATACATACAAAGTGGTGGGGTCTAAATTAGCTGTTATCGCTCAAGAAAGAGATCTTGGAGTCATTGTGGATAGTTCTCTGAAGATATTTGCTCAAATGTGCAGTTACAGTCCAAAAAAGTTAAGTGCTAGGAAAGGGACAGATAAGGCAGAAAATATCAAATGCCACTACATAAATGCATGGTATGCCCACACCTTGAAAACAGCATGCTGTTCTGGTTATCCCATCGCAAAAAAGATATATTAGAATTGGAAAAAGTATAGAGAGAGGCAACAGAAATGATATGGGGTATGGAACAGCTTCCATATGAGGAGACATTTAAAAACATTGGGACTGTTCATCTTAGAAAAGAGATGATTAAGGAGGAATACAATAGAGCAGTGGTTCTCAGACTTTTGTATTGGTGGCCCCTTTCACATACCAAGCCTCTGAGTGTGACCCCCCCCCATATAAATGAAAAACACTTTTTAATATATTTAACACCATTATAAATGCTGGAGGCAAAGCGGGGGTTGGGGTGGAGGCTGACAGCTTGCGACCCCCCCATGTAATAACCTCATGACCCCCTGAGAGGTCCCGACCCCCAGTTTGAGAACCCCTGCGATAGAGGTCTATAAAATCATGAATGGGCTGTAGAAAGTGAATAGGGAAGTGTTATTTATCCCTTCACATAACACAAGAACCAGGAGTCTCCCAATGAAATGAATAGGCAGCAGGTTTAAAATAAACACAAGGAAGCCCTTCACACAATGCACCGTCAGCCTGTGGAACTCATTGCTGGAGGATACTGTGAAGGTCAAAAATATAAACTGGATTTAAAAAAGAATTAAGACTCCATGCTGTGGGTGTTCCTAAACCTGTGGATGACAGGAGATGGGTCACCTGATTATTCCCGTTCTGTCATTCCCTCTGAAACTTCTTGCACTGGCCTTTGTTGGAAGACAGGCTACTGGACTAGATGGACCATTGGTCTCACCCAGTATGGCTGTTCTTGTGTCTGTGTAGGTTAGACAGGGACCTTGTCATGTTTTGTACCAGTGCCATGCTGTGCTTTTCGAAAGCCGTACTGTTTTATATAATGTTATAAAGCAAGCGTTCAGTCATAGATGCTTCCCCTCTTCACTCGTCACTTACAGATGTCTAAGCAACTGGACATGTTTAAGACCAACTTAGAAGAGTTTGCCAGCAAACACAAGCAAGAGATTCGTAAAAATCCCCAGTTTCGGGTCCAGTTCCAGGACATGTGTGCAACCATCGGAGTGGATCCATTGGCATGTAAGGAATATATGCTGGAGAGGTTTAATGCTGAATGTCGTGATTGAGTTTGGGGGCCAATTGTATTGTCTTTGCTGGGGAAAATCTCTCATTGAAGTTGATAGGAGCGATGCTGAGTAAAGATGGTGGGATTTGGTTCTTTGGGCCTGTAAACTGATGGGCTGTTTTGCCAGCCTGGGAAGGGACGCAAGCACCAGGCCTAAGTCCTTTTAAGGCCTTTCCTTTAGGACCTGTTTTATTTGAACAAAAAAGACACGAACAACCCAAAACAAAGCAACTCAGCTGACAAATGTGACTTCCTCTGGCTGACAGATTGGAGCCTAAGAGGACACATCCTTATACATCTTGCCTACCCTGTGATAGGAAGAGCTTCCTTAACTCCTTCTGGGCTGCTGCATCACCTTATCGCAAGGCCCAATCCTGCAAACCCTACAGAGTACAGTGTTTGTGACTGAGAGTAACCCTATCGCCATCAGTAAGGCTCAGATCCTCCAAGGTATTTAGGAGCCTAAATGCCTTGGAGGATCTTGGCCAAAGTGCTTGCAGGATTAGGCGGTTAATGAAGAATAGTGTTAAAGCTTAATCTGATTCTCCTCCCCCCCCCCCCCCCACTTCCTTTGCAGCTGGTAAAGGATTCTGGTCAGAGATGCTGGGAGTTGGAGACTTCTACTATGAGCTGGGTGTTCAGATTATTGAAGTTTGTCTAGCTCTGAAGCACAGAAATGGAGGTAAGGACTCTACATCTTTGCCTCTTGAGCACAGGAGCAAATACTGGCTTCCGCCAGTTGTATGTTACAGGGTGCTTCTGGAAACCGAGCCACGCTTGGTAAGATGCTCAGTGTGTGGCGTACTTTCTCGGGTTTCAGAAGTGCTGAGAAAATGGTTTTGGCTTTGTCTCCGCTCCACTAGAAAAGGGTGGTTTGGTTTTTACAGCGAGGTAGCTAACGCACACAGCTTTTGTTTTTTCTTAAAAAATCCGTTGGAGGCAGGGTGGGTAAAAATCAATGATTTATTTTTTAATAAAATGCTTTTTGAGGGGGAAAAAAAAAAACAATCTAAAGCTAGGTTTAACTAAGATACATTATAGCTCAAAGATATCTCATCATGGAATAGGGATTATAAATTCTAATTCTGTAGTATGAGACAATATATTCATGTCATGTTTAAGAAAAGTTTTGTAAATGAGTTCCAATAGTTCATGGATTAGGGACCCAATCTTATGGGGTTCCAGGGGCTTCTGTATCGATTATTTAGGTTAATCTTTCTATCTACCCACTAGGACTCAGTGCTCAGTCTAGAAGATATTATCAGAGATGCTTAGTTTTGCAGTTCTCAAACTGTGGATTTGTGGCTCCAGAGATAACTTGTTTGTTAATAGCAAAAATGTTTTTAAATAAATAGAGGTGAGAAATAAGACCTCAACTCTATTGTCCCTCTGCAAATTTGTGTACACAGACTCAATCCCTTACCTTTCTCTACAAGTGCAAAGTTTCAAAAAGTTCAATGAATAGAAGATTGTTGGGGATGGAATAGATCTGGATAAGGAGAAGAAATCTGGAGATAAATGTGAGATGCGAGGGACATATGCTTTTTTGTTAAAATATTATGTTTGCTGTTGAAGAAAAAAATCCAGAATACTTACTGTTGTTTTTAGTTAAAACAATTTAAACGTCTGTCTGGTGATGTTCTCCTCCTAATACAGCATGGCAAGAAAATCCTCCAAATATTAATGATTAACTTGTTGAATTGGAGATATTTATGAAGTCATTGGGAGGTGAACTATCTGCTTCATTTACCAAAGGTAATTGAAGCAAATAACCAAACAATCGTTCATTTTCTGATATAGCTGTAAAACTAATCTGAAAAGCTTTCAAAATAAATCACTGTTTAAAAATGAAACCTATGTCTATCTCTGAGTTGTGATGAATATGTATTAAGGTAATAACCAACAAGAATGCACTCTTATGTAGAAAACCATGATTAAATCGAATCTTCCCGAGTAGTGATTTAAATCAAATCCACCCTGGTTGGAGGCAAGGCTCTGTAGCTTTTTGCTCGGTGAGCTGAATTGTGGGTGGGAGGGGATAGTGTTGATGTTGCCTAGCTCCAGTGCAGTAAAAGCTACCTCCATGCAGTCACCGATAGGATTTTATAGTGGAATAGCGAATGTGTGTTCATTACTACAATGTAAACTTCCCACACCTTTTTTTAGCAGCAAAGACACCACTTAATGCCATAAAATGTTAGGTGAGCCTGTAGCAGTACCTCAAGTTCATAGCAAGGATTGGAGGATTAGTAATTGATTTTTATTTTTTTTTTAAACTATACGTAGACACACATGGGAGGAGAAGGGGGGAAATGAATTTCTAGCCCACTATTGCTAAATAATTTGACACAACTCTTATTTTAAAGAACTGACCTGATATCCTGTGAAGTAAAAGTAATAAATAAGGGCCTGATTTAGAAATACTTTTGACAGCTAGAGTAAGCAACTTATTATGCAAGCATTTATTGTAAGGTAACGTCATGTGTATGGCATCTGCTGTTGGTTTGTACTGCAATAGCGGCTAGCAGCCCCAGTTTTGGACCAGAACTCTGTGGTGGTAGGTGCTGGACAAACACAGAACAAAAAGACAGTCCTTGCCCCCAAGGAGTTAACAGTCCATTTTTTAATGAATTAAATGTGCCTGATCAATTAATGGGAGAAAACAGCAACTAACTCCGCAGTACTCTCAATCTGGGAATAGAAATGTTTAGACATTTAATATCCTACCTAAAGCTGTGAAATCGAATACAGTGAAAAACAGATTAAAATGACTATGTCAATGAAAGGAACATGTAAGAATGGCGAATGTGAAAAGGAAATTTAAGTGATCTGTAATGCTAGCAGAGGAACCTTTGCTCTGTATTAACATCTCCTCCCTCATTTGTTCTCTCTAGGTCTCATAACCCTGGAGGAACTTCATCAGCAAGTGCTAAAGGGAAGAGGGAAGTTTGCCCAGGATGTCAGCCAGTGAGTATCTGCTTGAACTGTGTTATAATCAAAGGGAGCCTGAAAACAGCATGAATAAAAAGTGACAGTTAATATAGGCGGGCACCTGATGGTTCTGCTCCTGCTAATAGGACCCCAGATAGCTCCATCATTATAAGTCTCTCAGTAGTGAGTCCATAATTAAGGTTGCAAGCAATGCCCGATTATAACTGATATGCCTGCTGGAGGAGCCCAGCACAGTTCCTGCCCCCTTCCCTCCTCTCAAGATTACGTTATACAAAATATTCTTAGGCTAGCTTAGATACTCAGTTAATAAGAATCCATATTTGTGGATAACAGTTGCAAATCATACATTAAGACAAATTACCCTGAAGTCCTACAAGTGAAACATTAGCTCAGTCTGTATTGCAATGTAAACCGTCTGCACTTGCATCGAGAACTGACAGACTTAAAAAAAACCCAAACTTATTTTTGACTTTACATTGCATGTACATTGAGTTACTTAAGAGGACTGCTAAGATAGGGAAATCTGTATTTAGTATCAAGAACAGGAGTACTCTATATGCATCCGAAGAAGTGGGCTGTAGTCCACGAAAGCTTATGCTCTAATAAATTTGTTAGTCTCTAAGGTGCCACAAGTACTCCTGTTCTTTTTGAGGAGTACTTGTGGCACCTTACAGATTAACACAGCTGCTACTCTGAAACCTGTATTTAGTATGTTAAGTGTAACCGCTTATGAAAATTAGATTCATACGTTTGCTACAGATTCACTTGAACAGTGAAAATAGACTGAGTTTCACTTTCTTCTCCTGCATTAGCAAGGTCTTACTGTGTACCAGTCCCCAACCTGCTAGAGAGTATTACTTGAACAAATAACCTAGTTTCTACTGAACTTCCATTATTTCTGCTTGGAGACCTTTCTGTTGATAGGGTTTGCAAAAGGTTGTCTTACAGGATCTGAATTTTGGGCCTGACGTTGTCTTTTTAATCTTATTTTGGCAATTTATATAAGTCCTGTGAACTCAAACTCGGAGGGTTCTAGACAGTTGTGGAATGAGTTCACTCAAACAGTTTTAGTGACCCTCTCGTGATCCTGTTGGAATCAGAGCACACCTTAAGATTGCTTGCCTTCCTTCCATTTTTCAGTTGCTGTTTCCTCTTTGTAAGTATGAATGAAAAATTAAACAAACAGCTGACTTTTCGGAGATTCTTAGCATGAGAAGAAATTACTTTAGCCACTTAACGTGCAGGGTTGGCCTCTGCATTTCAGACCTTAACTTTGCCACTTGTACAGCTGTTGTCCCTTATTTACTACATCACTTAGTGTCCGGTTCAACTGAAGAGCAAAAGCTTTACTTTTAAAGTCTTATATTCACTCCCATCGCCTCTTCAGGGACGATCTCCTCCGAGCTATCAAGAAGCTGAAAGTTCTGGGCAGTGGCTTTGGGATTATTCCTGTCGGAGGGACATATCTGATCCAGTCTGTACCAGCTGAACTGAACATGGATCACACAGTGGTTTTGCAGCTGGCCGAGGTATTGTGGCAAGAGATTCTTTAGTATAAGCTACCTGTAAGGGGCCATAGGGTACCCTTGAGACACTAGGGCAGGCTCCATGGATAAGGAATAGATGGTATGAAGAGTGTAAATTCAAATGTGAGCAAGAACTTAAGGTCTCAGCTTGTAAAGATATGAACATGTAGGCAAGTAGACTTTCCAAAACATGAACTCTGATTAAGTCCTGCTCTTTACTAGCTGCTAATGAGCTTTAACTGTGCCCTGAAATCATTGTCCTACAAAACACATTTTTCTTCCCTTATTTCAGAAAAAGGGGTATGTAACGGTCAGCGAGATCAAGTCCAGTTTAAAGTGGGAGATGGAACGTGCCAAGCACGTGCTGGTATGTATGTAGACCTGGTGTGGTTGGATTAAATGCCATTGTAGTAGGATTATGGTTGCATTTACACTACCAGATCCACCATAATGATAGGAAACAGTAAAAACAGTTTAATCCCATCTAGTCTGCAAGACGGAACCAGGGAGAAAGTAAATGGGTTCTTCACCCTGTAGGACTTAGTGTAGCCAGGATGTGAGGTAGAATCCTCTTAATGGCAGGTCCATGCCTTTTATCTATACACACTTCACTCCTGCCACCCTCATTTCTTGCCTTGGGATTGGGGCTGCACCTTCCTTAGTTCTGTAAAATTTACTCACCAGCTCTGGCTTTGCTTCCATGGTTGTAGAATACACGTTGAACATAAAATCTTCACTTACTGCATTGGGTGGGGACAGATGGAGAATGGAGGTAGCTGTAGTGCAGTGATTCTGCAGTCAGGATAGCCACTTGCCCTTTAAATATTTGTAGCGGGTGAGAACACTTCCAGTCGCGGAGGTGGTGATATCGCAGTTGTCTGAACTACAAGCAGCTAGACTGTGTGGGGCAAAGGAAGCCCAGTCTAGTGCTAACTTGAGTCACGGGACTTTTCCTTCTCCTGCCTCTAGAAGAGGTTCTTGCACACTTGCGTGCGCCCTTTTTTGCAGATCCTTGTTTTCTCCGTTCAGCTTCTGAGAGCTTGGTCTATTTTGACAGGAACACCTGCTGAAGGAAGGCATGGCCTGGCTTGACACACAAGCTCCAGGGGAACCTCAGTACTGGCTGCCTGCTCTCTTTACAGAACTTTACTCTCAGGAAATCACTCCTGAGGAAGCAAAGGAGGCAATACCCTGACTGTTAAGAGGAAAACACTGAGCTGTGTGCACCTGTACATATTCTCCCTTTGCTGTTGTATTACTTGAAGTAGGACATTTAACTTTAAATAAAGTTGTTTAAAAAAGTCCCTAGGTTTATCCATTTAATTGGTCAAAATTATACATTAGATTTCCTTCAACTTGTACCAATCAGCAACCTTTACCATCAGTGTGATCTAAACTAGAACACTGGAGTGATTCTACCTCCTTAAAGGGTAAATTCCACTCGAAGCTTTTATCAGCTGTGGAGACAGACTGTCCCCACCAGCATCCCTGCTCTGCTGAAGTGTTTTAGGAAGCTACTGTAAACTCAAGTCACTTCCCCATGAAAAATACACTAGTCTAGATTCTGCCAAAACAAACTTTATTGCACAAAAAAAAATCTTATGTACAATTGTATATAAACAAGGTGTTTTATAGTGACTCTTGTGCATATATTTTCAAATCCTTAGGTCTAAAATTCTGTCACTAAAACATGTCTGCCTAGAGCAGTCATTGAGGATTGTCACTTTGAAATGGAAACATTCAGAAACAGCAGGACGGGTAACAGTGCTATAAAACTAATACGTTTACAGCCACATGCTTAGGTGAATGGTGTCCACAGTAAGGCATTGTGTGTGTGTGGATGGTAATGCCACATGCACCACAAATATTTCTGAACCAGATCTGCCTTATGAAGGCATTAGAGGCCCAACTCTAACCCATTAAAGTGGGGATACTATTGATTTATGGAAACAGTGAAATTTACAATGGGATTAAACAGGCATCACAGTAGCACAGCTCATGACTTCTCATACTGATATGCCTCCATGAAACCTTATATCAAGGAATAAACTGCTGTATTTACTTCCATCTGGAGTGTCCGATGCAAGTTTCCCTTCAGAGAAGATAGGATTCTATTCTAACCCATACCAATGACAGACCCAAGGTGAGATTTTGTTTTGGGGGGGGGGGGGGGGGGGAAATTGAGTTGTTAAATGGCACCTTGAATTCAGGAATGTTTCCATCTTTCAACTTCTCAAGGCTACTTAAGCAGCAGGAGGCAGGCTTCTGAAAATTTATAATAGTTGATATTCTACATAAACAATCTGTATTGAAAATAATTCACCAACACATGGGACATTGAAAACAACTGCAATTCAGTCTACAAAAAGACAATTTTTTTAGAACAAAGTTACCTGGCCTGGAGTGTCTTTCCATGCCACACTAAATAGGAGAAAGGAATTATTGGGGGGGGGCGGGGGGGGGGGGGGGAAGGTTGATGCACCATAGCATGTGCTCGACTTTTAATCAATGCTCTTGTAAAACAAGATTAAGCCCTTCATCTGGGGAGCATTTTACCACCCAGTTTGGTGGTAACAAAATAAAATCAATCAAGCCTATTTATCTGCCTGCTTGATCTGGGTATGTTTCATCTCCACACCCCTTACTTTAAATACATCCTTGATGTAATGGCACGTGCAGCCAGACGACACTTGCTCAAAGTGAGACTCTGCTGTTAGAACGATCAAAGCTTTAAGAACTAGTTTTACCACTGGCCAAGTTTGGCAAGGGAATGTTCTGCTGTTATTGACATTCACTCCTCTCCTTCTCTGTAGAACTCCATCAGAAGATGGCTTCCTGCTTATAAACATCCCTTATCCTAGCATTTAATTTGTCCTGGATCAAAATATTAGTAGAAAAAGAAAAATCAAAACACTGACTTCAGGGGCTGAAAGCAAACAGCACTTCCATTTAGAAGAGCCAAAGTAGAACATGTCAACTCCAATCAAGATCATAAAAAAACCAAACCAAACCTCGGTGTGTGTGTGTGGGGGGGGTTGTTTTAAAAGAACGAGTGATTTTCTCTCCAATGTTTCCAGGGTAAAAGCATCTGCTCTTGATTTATAAGCTTTTACGGCTTGCATCCATTTCTCCCCCCTCTTCCACCTAAAGTCCAGCCAGCAAAAGCCACCCAGGGACTGGATGAAGCTTTCAGAAAGAAGCCTAGACTCCACCCTGTTTATCTTTGGTCTGTCTAGAAGAGACATCCGTGGGTAGATGGGCATATGCAGAGCACCTGTGCTCCACCTTTCCCCAGACAGAAGTTAACCCTGGGTAAGCAGCAAGTGGGCCCCTTAGTATTATGGACTCCACTCAAGTGCTCCCACAGCTCTGGTCCTTGGGAATTCAGCATGGCCAGAAGGAAGGGCACATACTGGCTATTTAAGAACAGAAAAGCTGTAAAACGGACTTGCATTCTACATCTCATTGTTTTAATCCAATAAAGAAAAAAAAAAGCCACCCAGTGTAGGTGTTTCCAAAATAACCTGATGCCACATGCTCCAGCTTTCTAGCATAAGAAGTACCTTTTAGAGTAGCCTGTCACAAGCTTGGCTTTGTCTACCATGAAGTCCTCTTGTTTGGTATCCACCAGCGCATTAAAGGAGACAGAAGACTTCTTCCAGCTCTAGCCACTCTGGGATTGGCTTGGTTCTCAAGTCTGTCAGGGGTAATTCTAGAGTTCGAAGACAGAACCATCCCCAGGATTGGGTTTCTCACTTAGAGAGACCTCTAAGCCTTGGAGCTCCCTTGAGTGTCCGTCTCTGTCTCCGAGGAGCTGCTGTCAGAGTCTATTTCTACATTCTCCTGCTGGTGTTTCTCTTGCACCTTCAGCCGAATACCTTGCAAACGGATTAATAGGGACTGATAGTCAAAGTGGCCTCGTTTCTCACCAAAAGGATCCTGGGGGGAAAAACATGCAAGATTTAGAGAGACACTTGTACAGTGCCAAAGTACATCACACTCTACGCGGCATCTATGAAATACACCCACCGCGAGGGCAGGCCACAGCAACTGAGCAGACAACTGCATGGCAAGAAGAGACATTTTGGCCAAAGACACTGGTTAAACCTCTCTTTGCCAAGCGTGTTAAGGGTTTGTCAGTGTCAATGCAGAACATATGGGACCTTGGCTTTTTTAAACGCTCATCTGAAAAATCCAGGCAAAATAAACTTGAGGGAAACTTAGTTTACCTTCCACAGCCAGATGAAGGGTTGAGTGGACACTAGTTGGATTTGAACCAGAGTTTCAAAGAACTGATGAATTGGTCTCAGGCAGGAGGGAGTGACAGTCTCAGTAGGAAAGACTACGGACTTAGTTACTAACACCTCGCATAGAGGCTTTTTAAAGGAAGGCAAGTATCATTATCCCCATTTTACAGATGGTGTAACTGAGGTACACAAGTGACCAGACTTGCCTACAGTCACTCACAGCAGCAAACAGGCAAGAGAGATTTAGCTCCTACTCGCACACCCTGACAGGACCACATTGGCAGAGCGATTGGGAGGAAGCTTGCACTGCCCATGCTGTACCTGCTCTGGGATCAATAAGATGACGTTAGACTCCAAAACTGAAAAGCCAGCTTCTTCCCCAACATTATGCTCACGTGGGGAAGCTGACGACGACACTGACCCCAACATTTTGGAATGGCTTCGTTTTCACACCATTCATTCTTTTATCTACGGCTCATCCAATGAAGTGTCTATGCTACAATTTATGACGGTTGGGGACCGGAACACAGCAATCGCTACCACTGTAAGACCAGCACTGTGTGTGTACAGCGCCTAGCACAATGGGGTTCCTGGGTGCTACAGTGATAAATTGAACCTCTGCTCCTTGCAGCAGCAGCAGTTATGACCGTAGAATGTGATCGGTGCCATTCCCGGATAACCCCGCAAGTCATGTGGTTTTTACAATACAGCCTCTAGTCGCTGTACTAAAGATTCCAACTGATGAGAGTCGGACAGTGTTGCCTGGTGGCACGATTCAGTCCAAACACAAGCGGTCTGCTTTTGTCAAGCATTGTGGGTGCTCTAATTTTATGGATTACGGGGCTGTTTGTTGACAATAAAGGGCATGGGTAGAAATTAGGTTGTAAAATGAACCACCTCCCTCTTTCATCAATGGTGATATCTTTTAATGAGATTAGAAGCTTCTTCTGTTCTATTCATACCGAAATATCTTCGCAATCAGCAGTAAGGAAAAAAAACCCATGGTTTTTTTCTGATGAGTGGTTCAGGAGCAATGCTAGGAAAAGCTCAGTGGCTTGTACTGGGTCAGCGAAATCAATGGAAATTGAAGGCACTCGACACCTCAAGGGACCGGGCCTCAGCAAAGCACCTTTGATTCCTCACTTAGGCTACCGCAGATAAAAATTACAAGAGTTACTAGCTGGTTCTCCGGATTGGAGAGCGGGAAGAAACCTCTCCCCCACTTCTCAGGATTGTATTGCATAATTACTAAGTAACATAGCGATGGGGCCCTTAAGAAGAGATTAGCAGCATCGCAGGAGTTTTAGGATTTCCTCTAAAGCACCCAACATAGCCAGAGCCAGCAGAAAAAATACCAGCTAGCTAAACCTTTGATAGGGACATAGGAACTGCCCTACTGGAATCACACCATTGTCCAAGCGGTGGTGGTAATTTCCTATTCTCTTAGCATAAGAGAGAGGCTAGACCAGTGGTTCTCAACTTATTTATCATTGTCGGCCACATATGTGGCCCGCATCCAATACTACCTGTATGGCCCTGATCCACATGAAGAGGAAATACAAGCACATTTAAGCTCGTGTATTCGCTCCCCCCCCCTCCCTTTTCTGGCTTTCAGAGGAAACTTTCAAATGAAGTACAATTGGCACTAACAGAGAGAGAATTAAGCAGACACTTAGGGTAGGTCTAGCCGGACCCGGAGGTAAGCAAACGATCTTCTGGGATCGATTTATCGCGTCTTGTCTAGACACGATAAATCGATCCCGGATCAATCCCAGAAGTGCTCGCCGTCGACGCCGGTACTCCAGCTCGGCGAGAGGAGTACGTGGCATCGACGGGGGAGCCTGCCTGCCGCGTCTGGACCTGCGGTAAGTTCGAACTAAGGTACTTCGAATAACGTAGCTGAATTTGCGTACCTTCGTTCGAAGTGGGGGGGTAGTATGGACCAGGCTTTAGTACACTGTTTTTCTCCCTAACACAAACAACAATAGGAATTTCTCATAGTCTTATTTCACAGCAGATGCGAAATCAACGCACATGTCTGGAGAGAATTTAAGAAATTCTACCCTTCAACGAACTCCCATTCTCCTCCCTCCTAAATTAGCCATGTCTAGAGGCAAGCTGATTACCTCCTTCAGCCAAGGTCGCCAGGATAAAAAAGAGCTGTGGCCCCATCTCAGCAAGCAGACATCACTTTACCACATAGTTGGCATATCACCACTTTCATTTCTTACAACCTAACAGGTCATTAAACTGTGCCCTTCTAATGAAGTCGTAGCATAGAAAGGAGGGTTGCCAGCTGCTTACCTGCATTGTCTGTCCTTGGAGGTGAAGCCTCTCTTTGCACGCACCCTCGTAGAAGTCAAAGTATTCCATGAAAGACTTCTCCATAACACCCCTGGAACGCCACAAAAGAGCACATGGTCAATGCAGGATGAGCGAGTATTTAAGCAATGGACTCATCGCCTCGTGGCCCATGAGACTCCATTCAGTTAAGCAAACCTGTCATTCATCTACTCCACAACACTCCTTAAAATGCCTTAAACATTTACGAAGATGATCCAAGCGTTCAAAAAAAAATATCTGCCCTGGCAACTGAGGTAACCATTCCGTTGCTCAGTGGAACCTCAGCCACATGGGGTTTGCATTAACTTGTGTCACTACCCTGACTGAATCACACCATACAGGAACAAGAGTGTGCAGGAGAGGAGGTCACATAGCAACTGGATGTATAGTGAGACAAAAGCAGGGCAGGGAACAAATACAGGGGCTGTATACATTTTATATTCGATACACATCAGGAACAATTAGCCATCCACCCGTGCAAGACCAGGGACACATCATCCCCCTTTACAATATGGGAACGGGAACAGGGGGGTTTAGCGGTGCCCACATTGACTCAGCTAGGACTGGAACTCAGGAGTTCAGAAACACCCAGAGAAGATTTCCAACATATGACACTGCCCCTTCAACAGAGATCCAGCCCCTAACAGCGACCCAGCAAGGGAACACGAAGCATATAGAAGCGCCCAGTTAAAGCGGACCCTGACTGTTCAGAGCAAGGTGGGGCCACTCCTTATCCCCATTACCTACCGTAAAGGCTCAGGACAGGGACACTTTCCTTCCAGCATGTCGCACACAGCTACTCGGATGGTCTCATGCCGAATGCACTCGTTATAGTTCTTACTATCCCCAGGGTGCCTCTCCTGTAAACGTAAATTGCTCCACTGAGTCCAGTGTGGTGTGAAGGGCTATTATCCCTTCCCCTCGGGCCAGAAGGATTTCACACTCCCCAGCGAACTCTCCTCAGATCTGCCTGCTCCAAGTACAGTGATCTAGTTTATGCTGAAAAGCTGGTAAGAGATTCCACGGGATTCGGGTCGCAGAGGAGATGGATCAACTCCGCTAAAGCCAGCACAACAGTCTCTCTCTCCAGGACTGAAGGCCAGGATAACCTGAGCAGTTTGGTTCATGTATGACATAATACCTCCCAGGGAAGCCATTTACTTTCAGCAGAGATTGACAGAACTAGAAAAAGCCCCTGCAGATATAGTCAGATTCCTGTACGTTTCCAGTTAATTCCACTCCCTTACTTATAATGTAAATTAAAATGGGATCCGTGGCATTGGCTCTGTGGCATGAGTGCTAACACTTTTTTAACCCATGCTCTGTGTATTTAAGCCAGGTGACCATTAGCACTGACAGGACAGTCCACCATAAAAATCTCAAAAGGAATTTCAAACATTTGAGCTCTTCTGCAAGTCAGGTAGTATCATATCCATTTTAATGTGGGGTAAATTGGGGCTTGGCGCAGTTAACGGATTTACTCAAGGTCACAGCAACTCAGCAGCAAAGAATGAAACAGAAAGTAGGAATCTCCCCGTTCTCGAACTACTAGATAACACTCCCTTTTGCCCAGAAGTATACACTTCAACTATCATCGCTGGTATCTAACACCAAAGACTTGCATAGCCTCCGGATGACTAATTGTCTCTCTGCAAAAGGGAATTCACAGTTGGAGTGGGGGAGCGGGCGGGGGGAGAAAACACAGGAGTCAAGTCATTTCAGAACTGGAGTAAACCGTGCTCAGAATCAGAGCTATTACCTGCTCAAAGCCAGGTTCGTTGTGATAGGGGTTCTCAGTCATCAGAGACTGTATGGAGATGAGGACTGAAGAGATACTCTGTGCTGGGCTCCAAGCAGGACCAGTCCAAGTGCTGAAACATCATAAACACAGGAACGTATTTAAACCCAAGACCTACAATATGACTCAGTGACCTCCCCTTTCACCATTACCACTCTCCAAGTCAACAAACCCCAGTTTAGGAAATCAGAAAAAGCTAAGCAGGGACTACCCAGAAGGGGAAGTGGACAAGAAAAACAGGGAGCCCAAAAGAGCCCCCAATGATCTGCAGTGTTCAGAAGCTTTTATGGGTGAAATTAGTGTTAGAGTTAGAATACTCAGGCAGACTTTCCCATTGCGGTAGAAGTTGGGGTTAAACCTCACTATGTTATTCCACATGCGGAGTGCACACCCCTTTATGCAGAGGGACATTGCTAGAAAAAAAAAAATTCTGCATTGGCCGCCCTTAACCCTTTTGCTATAGATCCTTCCCCCACACTGGAATGGCAGCATTTCAAAAGAGGGATGCACTTGGCACATGAGATACTTTCTAAACCCTTTCATTTTTACTGCTCCCTTTGCCTCCACCTCCCCCTGCTTTTCAGTTTGATGCACGTCCCAAGAGCTTGAGGTGGTCAAGTGCCTCCCTCTTCAAACCCATCCCCTCCCTTCACATCAATCATCTTCCTTCCTTAAACCGTTGTTCTGTGTTTGCTCTAATTTAGACCCCAACCCTGACAGACAATGAGCATCTGCAGCTTGCACTGGGGTCACGCCGAGCTGTGCTCAAGATCATGCCCTTACATCGTTAACATGTCCGGGACGGGATGATGCGTTTGCAGGATTGGGACCATCAATACATGTTCTTTAAGCACAGTAGTCCAATTGAAGCTAATGGGACTGTTCACATGCTTAAAATTAAGCGGCTGCGGAATTGGAGCCTAAGTTTGTAAAACCGCTGTTTGAATAGGCAGTGCTCTAGTGGGGACTTAAAATAATTATACTACTCATGGTTTTGCGCCAAGAACAGGCGGAAGCAGAGAGGCAGTTAAACAGCTTTCCAGGGAGTTCTTAGTGGCTTTTTTTTATTTTTTTAATTTCTATTTTCTTTTTAAAAACCACACACACACACGGGAAATTAAAACCACAAAAAAAAAAAATCTACATTCAAACAACGATAAGGGTCGGCCTTCAAACCGCAAAAGCAGAAGAAATGCAAAGTTCAGGCCAAAACTCTATGGTGGGACTGGGAGATGAGATGAGTGCTGTGCTACTTAGGCACAATGGCGTGAGAGAACAGAATTTCAGGCCTGGCTTTTGTAGGTTCAAAGAAAGTCAGAGTCGTATTTTACTACATTTTGGCAGCTTTAAGGCCTCCATTGTACAAGTGACTTCATGCAGGATCTGTGCAGGCAGATGTCACTGCAGGATTGGGACCTAAATATGCAAAGAGGGAGACACACTGCAGAGATCTGCCTGCAGCAAACTCCTGGCTTCCCCTTGAAACAGCTGACGTCTCCTCTTACCCTAGAATACTCAGGCAGACTTTCCCATTGCGGTAGAAGTTGGGGTTAAACCTCACTGTGTTATTCCCTGTTGTCATCAGTTTGACCCTTGGTGGGTGGATGGGATAATCTGGAGGACAGCGAAACAGGAACAAGAAGAAACCCCCTTCATAAGGCGTGTCAAATGGGCCTGTGATCAATGCATGAATCTGCAAAACAAAAGCCCATCTTGCGCACCACTTCAAAATTGCGCAGCACGGTGAAATTCTCAACAAAACCGAACGAGTGCAAGAAATCCCGACACAGAGCTCACGCACAGGCTTCTCCCACAAGCACGTCATACACGGTCCACTCTTTCCCCTCCCTGCCAGACTCACTCATACCCTGAGCCACTGCTACACATTTCTTTGCCACACCTGTGTGCGATGCGTGCCTACGTAGCCTTTTTTTTTTTTTTAAACACAAAGGGGCCGCGGCAGCCGCACGCCTCGCACACTTGCGCATACATCCACTCCATGTCTGCACAGCCAAACGCAGAATAAACAGTACTTCATCGGAAGAGCTCGACTTTTCAAAAGTTAAAGGATTTAAAAAACAATTAACAAGAAAAAATAACATTCACCGCCTATTTCCATCCCCAACACTTTATTTTCCAACTTCTGAATTTCTGCCAGCAAGAGGATTTTGCTTGGTTTGAAGATACTGCACTGATTTGTACTTAAACGGATCGCTAACTTTCCTCAGCCAGGACCTATGGTTAGGAGCACATTCTCTCCTCACCGTAAAGTTACCTCTGAAAATCCTGATCGCATACAGGTGAAACTACTCCCCCGAGGCTATTAGTTGAGAGCAAGATTATTTCCTTCCGTGCTTTTTCGAATGTGATCACTTGATCAATTTTAAATGCTTTTTAACTCCTCATAATTTGCAAGAGGATGCCAATACTAAGACGCTTTAGGACATGGTCAATGATATAACGCATTGTTGGAAAACGTGTGTGTATCTTCAGCTTCCAGCATCAAGTCGGGCCAAAGTTATGATTAAAATACTGAGTATATACAAGAATACTCCATATTCTGAGTATATAGGAATTCTCTCAAAGAAATATTCCCTCGCAGTATCTTAAAACCCAAAGGCCTCAATTCAGCCAATGGTTAGTGCTGGTGGAACCTGGAAGTGGAAACTTTGTTGGAGAGGTGGGAAAAGCTTGCACCAACAGGAAAACAGGCAGCAACTTCTCCTCCACTATGAGCCTCCCAGGAAACCAGTGCAGCCCAAAGAGTGGATGTCACACGGAGGCTGGGAGATGCACTGCATCAAATGCATCCTGTCAGCAGCCATTGTCTGCAAGCTTACTAGGGTATCCTGACTGCAGTGTGACACTTAGCAGAAACTACATGGACAGGCTTCTCCCCAAAACACCTCCACTGGGGCACAGTTATGCAGGCTAGCACAGGGAGTGCAAGTTACATCTCTCTGCATCAGCTTGGGTGTGAATCATGGCCAACAGGGTCACTCATCTGAAGTTTCTGATGCCACCTGACTACCACATTTACCATCCCCAGCTTCCCATATCCAATAGCTCACAGTGGAGTCAGCTGTTCCTCAGACATTTCCACTGATCGTTTTCAAGCGTTGGCGGCACGAAACCAGCAGGATTGGTGCTTTACCAAGTCACATGGCCATGGAGGTTCTACTGGATTTATCTGCAGAGCCACAGTTTATCACTTCACAAAGCCAGCTTCCTTGAAAGCCTCTTCCAGTTTTAAACACAGCCCTTTCCCACTGTCCCCAGGAAAATGTAAGCTACTTTATTCTTTTACAACCTTTTGAGGATTCTCTATGAGACTCTTCCCCCACAAAGATGATACGGACAAGCCTTATATGGACTAAATCTTAAAGTAGCCAGCAAAACAAGATACACAGACGGGGAGAGTTGGATCAGTTCTGGATATTCACTTACCTTAGTCATATCATGGGGGTCAGGCACAACAAACATTCCAGGGGGTGGTTCCTTATAAATGGACATGATATCCCTGCACAAAGAAAACAGGAATTAGCCATTTTTTCCCTCAGGGTCCAGCCCAATCCAAGGAACAGAACAGAGTGAGACAGACACACACAGTGCAAAGGGGTGTATTTTAAGAAGTAAACCTGTTACTTTGAAAGCATTTTTTTTTTTATTTTGTTGCTGCTTCATTGTTTTCTGGATAAGCTGTTCCTGCTTATCCAGAAGAAGAGCTGTAGGAGGTAAGGAGTGCACACACTCTCAAAACATATAACAAAAGAGAGATGGAATCAGATATGACTCATTGCGAGTTGGGGACACACAGCAGCACTCCACCTCTAACAGAGGAAGAGCTCCTCCCAGTGTTGACCTGAGTTGCACACAGCCACAAAAGGATTTTCAAAAAGCCTTCCTGTTTGTAAAGAAAACTGAACTGAGCTGAAGTTTCAGCAGTATGACTAAGCAGATGAAACTTCTGAAGTGACAGGAGAACCTCATTTTCTTACAAAATATTATTAAGTTAGTGCTTTCATCCATTTAGACTGGAAACATAGTTTGTACCATCTTATGGTGAAGTTATAGGAGTTTTGTAACCGGGAGCAGAACAAGGATATGCAATCATTTGGCAAGCAGTGATATTTGTGATGAGGGAAGAGGAAGAATCTATTGACATAACGCCAGTATTTATA
Organism: Malaclemys terrapin pileata; assembly: GCF_027887155.1. NCBI lineage: Eukaryota > Metazoa > Chordata > Testudines > Emydidae > Malaclemys > Malaclemys terrapin. The sequence continues at coordinate 10,770,983 of NC_071529.1, forward strand.
ACAAAACAACAACATATTGTTTTAAAGTTCATCAACATGCCAGACCTAATGTGAGCAATCCTTTTACAATACTGCAGTTAGACAAGGAACAGCTGAATTGATCAATTAGCACCACTCAGGCAAATGAAAGAATAGGGTGATGGGTGGGGCCAGTCATGAACGCCTTATAAAATTCAATCTAGGAACACAAAGAAGAAACCCATTCCCCTACTGATCTAACCCCTAATTTGCAGATGCACAGAGACTTTGGGTTTCAGATCACTCATTGGCAGACAGCCGACACAATAGATTAAGTAGAGGCAGTTTTGGTCAGGTGAGGCATCATCTTGTATTGAATGCACAGGACAGAATCAGGAGATCAGAACGCTACTCTTGTCTCTGACACAGCTTCATTGTTAACCTCGGAGAAGTCACTTTGCCTCCCTTGTATGCACCTGTAAAAATGCAGTTGTGAGGCTGAATTCAATGTATGGGCTTTGAGATCCTTGCATGGAAGGGGCAAAATATATGCTCTGTTGAGTTGTATGAGGTCATATTTTCCTAGCCACTGGTAGCAGCAAGAATGGTTTAACCAGGTGGGGACAGAAGGGGAATTTTCTGTTAATTCCCCCTTTAAAATGATAAATGAAATAGACGGTGGCAGTTTTAGCAAGAAGCTGCTGACCTGTATGAATTGCCAAATTTCAATGGTGGATAATTTATTCTGTCTACTACATTTCCCTGGAAGTTTCATGTGCCCATGGGATGCTTCATTGCCTGTGCTGTACAGCATTGCTGCACATGGAGAACAGCGATCGCATTCCACCCGAGAAGCGGATCCATGATCTTACATTTATACAGCCTGCAAATCACTTTGGGATCCTTCTGGCTGAAAAGTGCTTTATAAATACAAAGTGACATTAGCATGCTGGCTCTAAAGCAGCAGCTGTCAGCTGAGAGTAAACGGTGTCAACAAAGCCAGAGGGAATCTAAAGGATTTTGATGCACAGAATGTTCTAACATTGGGGAAGCCTACTAAAACCTAGGGATCTGCAGATACCTCTGGGGACAAGACCAAAGGGGTGAAGAGTGAGGTAGCCCCACACTCCACTGTGGAAAGCTATAAGTGCTGGAGCATGAAGAAATGCATCCGGTACCCTAGGATATATAGGTGTCTCAATAGGTGGCTTCAGGCCATAGAGCAGAACAACATGGAAGAGTTCGTCCTGTTCCTAGCACAAATGCTGATGACATCCGCGTGGTATAGGCTATCCAGGTGGTTAGGGCCCACTCCACATACACAGGCAGAGGGGACAGTGTGTGTTGGTAATGCAAAGACCAAAACCATAGGCTCAAAGAGTAAGAAGTTGGAAAAGATCATGAGGGGTCAGGAAAGGATTTGTATTCATTTTAGAGGGAGGGGGAAGGCCCCAAGCACAGATAATTGGCTCTTTTCGGGGGGGGGGGGGAATAGGGTGACCAGATGCCCCGATTTTATAGGAACAGTCCCGATTTTGGGGGTCTTTTTCTTATATAGGCTCCTATTACCCCCCATCCCCTGTCCTGATTTTTCCCACTTGCTGTCTTGGTCACCCTAGGGGGAAATCCAGACCAGAACAACTAGCTATCCCCAGGACAGGGCATTGACTCAGAGGTGATTTCGCCAAGGAAGCCCCTGGCTATCCCAGCAACGCGGGGCGGGGGGAGGCCGGCAGGAAGAGAAATGACTGCGGCACTGGGGGGTGGGGGGAGGTCATTGGATCCCCAGCAGGTACGCGGGTTGCCGGCTGGGCCCGGAGCAGGGAAGACACTGGGCCAACGGGGGATTCCCCACCGGGGGTCCCGATCCCGGGGGAGGGACCCGGGGGAGGCGGGGGCTGTAGTTACAGACCCCCCAGGGCGGGCAGGCCCGTGGGGCTGGGGTCCCCGGCTCGCTCCGCAGCCGGCAGGCCGAGGCCCGCTCCGGGGACCGGCGGCTGCTCACCGTTTGATCCGCAGCAGGCAGGCCGGGCTCGGCCTCTCGCTGTCCCAGTCGCCGCTCACCGTGGGGTCCCAGAAGGCGGAGTGAGTGAGCAGCGCGGCCCCGGCCGCAGCGGCGGCGGCCGCGGGCAGCCCGGCGAGGGGGGCCCCGCCGCTCCCGGGCGGGACTCCGGCCCCCGCCGGGGGCGCCCCGAACCCGGCCGCCGCCCACAGCTCGGCCGGGATGAACACGCCGGGGCCGCCCGCTCCGCCGCCCCCGGGGCCCGCCGGGACCCCGCCGCTCGTGGCGGCCGCCAGCACCGCCGCCGCGGCCGCCTCCTCCGCTGCCGGACTCTCCGCCATTCTCCGCTGCCCGTGCCCAGCCCGGGAGAGCGCAGCTTCCGGGACTCCACACCAGCGAGTCCGCCGGCCAGAGCGGCCCGCCCCTCCACCACCGAGTCCGGGCCAGAGTGTCCACCCGCCCCGCCCTCCTGCCACCGCCCGCACTCCGCTCACCACCACCATAGAGTCGCCGCCGACCTGCAGAGTGTCGCTGCCCGCCAAAGAGACGACTTTCACTAGAGCGTCCCGCTCCCTCAACCAACGAGTTGCCGACCATAGAGTCTTCCCTGGGAGTAGAGCGTCGATCCAGTCAACGAGACGCCCAGCCGCCAGGAGGAAGACGAGGGCCCTGCTTTTCATTCCCGGGAGGCAATGGGCGTGGCCTGGTGGTGCAAGACTTTGCCGTTGCAAGGCTCTGGGCAGCTAGGGTGGTGCCTGGGTGTCATGACCTTTGCACACAGCATTGTCCTCGGCCTATACTTTTTGTGGAGGGTGATGATGTATCAGTGTGATGGCATTCATGATGTCATCACATTGCATCACAGCCTGAATGCACCCAGTGTAGGGATAACCGGGTGGGTCCCAGGATATTAGAGAGACAAGGGGGGTCCGGGAGTATTTTTTTTATTGGACCCACTTGTGAGAGAGAACAGAGTACTTGGGGCATCTTAGAGACTAACAAATTTATTAGAGCCGATGCTCCTGTTCTTTTTGCGGATACAGACTAACACGGCTGCTACTCTGAAACTTGTGAGAGAGACAGGCTTTAGAGCCCCACAGAGCTCTTCTTCAATAAAAAGTATTACCTCACCCACCTTGGAATGTCTCTCTAATTTTGAGAGTGACTGTGCATTCAGTAATGTTTTGTCAGTCTCTTGCCCTGATGCTGTCCTGTCAGCTCACCCGGCTACCATCATGCTGTGTTTTCACCACTCCCGCAGGCAATGATCCTAGCTTCAGCCTAGAATTTTACAGCCCTTTACAAACATTAATTAAACCTCAAAGCTTCTCTGAACTATAAAGCATTATCATACTCAGTTCACAGAGATGGGAGATTGACAAGAACAACAAGGAGTCCGGTGGCACCTTAAAGACTAACAGATTTATTTGGGCATAAACTTTCATGGGTAAAAAACCCACTTCTTCAGGTGGGTTTTTTACCCACAAAAGCTTATGCCCAAATAAATCTGTTAGTCTTTAAGGTGCCACTGGACTCCTCGTTATTTTTGTGGATAAAGACTAACATGGCTACTCCTCTAATACATGGGAAATTGAGGCATGGGACATGAAAATCTTACCTGAGGTCAGGCAGCAAGACAGTGAGAGCTTTGAATAGACCTCAGGACTCAGCCTACTGCTGGAATTTAACAGTTACATTCTTTTGGATCAATATATAGAACTTGAACCACAAATGACCTCAAATGTATATACTTTGCAGTAGTTACAAGTTGGAAATATTTGCTGAGCTTTCCTCACACAATAATAATAGTTATGGGTTAGGTTAAACCCCATTAAAACTTCCCAGTGTAACAGCCACCCTTCCATTCAAGGTAAATGAGGGAGCAATTAAATGCCACTTTGTTTAGCCACAGCCAAAACAATAGAGACCAAACCCCAAAACACAGACCCACAGGGCAAGGCTGAGTGCAAGCTATGCCATGCAGGCTCAGGGGTTTCCCAGGGACTTATATAGCAAATGCAGGGGCTGGGTACTCACTGGGGAAAGGGAATGGGGTGCATGTAGGGTGACCAGACAGCAAGTGTGAAAAATCGGGATGGGGGTGGGGGGGTAATAGGACCCTATATAAGAAAAAGACCCAAAAATCGGGACTGTCCCTATAAAATCAGGACATCTGGTCACCCTAGGTGCATGTGAGGCTATGTCTACCCTTAAAACCACTACAGTGGCATAGCTGTAGCACTTCAGTGTAGACACTACAATGAAAGGAGGGGTTTTCCTGTCACTGTTGTAAACCCATCTCCCTGAGAGGTGGTAGCTAAGCAACAGACAAATTCTTCCAACAACCTAGCGCTGTCTACACAGTGGGTTGGGTCGGCTTAACTACGTCATTCAGGAGTGTGGATTTTTCACACCCCTGAGCGATGTAGTTGGGTCAATTAAATTTTCTAGTGTAATCCAGCCCTGAGACACAGGCAATAAAGCAGACACAGTGGTAGGCCATGGCCAAGAAAGCCAAGGATACAGCCAGCGCAAGCCCCTGAGAAAAAGCCTAGAGAGACAACTTGTTGGGCTGAGTGCTGACTGAAAGAGGCTTGGAACTGTGAGCAAAGAAACTATCTCCTGTTTGATTCCTCCTGTGTTCAAGGAAACAGGACTTTGTACATTTTTGGAAATAAACAGTATTGCATCAAAGGAATAACTATCATCAATTTCTCCTTATGGAAACAACTTACAGGATCCCAAATTTTGGCTAACCACTTAGGTCAAAAAGAGGTAACAATACTACAAAGTCACAATTGACTAACAATAATTCCTCTTCAAGGTCACTTTACTGGGGGCACAGAAAGGAAAATCAATGACCTGGAAAAATAAAAAAGTTGCTAGCCACAAATCAGTGCAAAAGAGATCTCTGCCAGGAAAAGTCAAATATAATAAGTAATTTCAAATTAATTTAGTGAGTCACAAAGGCCAGGGAAGGCCAAAGTGCAGTCTGCAGTTACTCATTTCTCTACTAGACAGGAGCAACCCAGAGAGACTACACCTCCCAGCAATCCACGCTTTAACATACCCTTAAGCAATGTGTGGCCTTTTATTTACAATAATACCAACAGGGAGGGGCGGGAAGGAGGGGAGGGTGACTTGGCAGTGGCACCTTAAATAAAAGAAGTGCATAGAAAATAAACAGGTTTAGAAACATCTGTACAAATATTTACAGCAGAGGAAAGGGGAGCCCTCACCCCCCCTCACAACACACCCTCACCATAGAAAAAGGAAAGAGGCTCCCAATCAGGAGCTGATATTCACAATTTGGGAGCTGGGATTAGGCAGACTCACCTGTCCTTGGGTCTCTGCAATGTAGATTGGGGGGGGTCATTGTGCACCCCCTGCTCTGGGGTGACCCCCCAACAGTTTATCCTAAGATAAAAGTACCTCTGCTGTGTTCTTATGTATGTTGTACATAGCTTTAGGGCTCGTGACAATTTGCCACAGCAGCCCCTGTTCTAGGATATCCCCTTGTAAGATCCAGTTATTCCACAGCTATTCCTGACACCTAGTGCTAAGGATAGACTTGACATTTAGATTACAAATGGGGAAATATCAAAGAGTCTAATCAGCTGATGGGAATTCTACTCTGTGCTTGTCTCATCACTTGACTCATGGCTGACTGGCTAATCACTTTTTCCCTCATGGATACAATTCTAACACTGGAAGAGGCCAGATAAAACAAGCAACAATATCTTACCCCAAGTTGTTTCATTGTAACTGGGTACTAAAGCTGGACAGGTTTTCGGGCTAAGATCCTGATTAAACTAGCTAACTCACTTCAGAGTAGGCACATTGCATGCAGAGGCCCCAGCAAGCCACTTGCTGGTGTTAAGGTCTATCCTTATACATAGAGTCTACACTCACCAGGCAGGCAGACCCTGTGAAGCAGGCATCATTGAGACAATATAAGTATCATAAACCAAAAGCTTGCCTCTCTCACCAACAGAAGTTGGTCCAATGAAATTTATTACCTCACCCATCTGGTCTCTCAAATATCCAGGGATGCAGCTACAACTACACTGCAATAAATGCAAGCATCACCCTTAGATGGGCTCAAGGGGATGGGATCCACACGGGGACGTATGAGCCACGATGCTCAGCATCACGCCTAATTTTTAGGCACACAGGAATAGCACTGCAATCCACAAAGCCTGAGTTAGGTGCCTAGGCTCCCTATACAATAAATGGGGACACAGAGGCACCTTACAGGAGACTAAGCTACCTAAGCTAGCCACAGGAAGAAGCCAAGAGGGGTGTGTGCTAAACCCCCACCCCTCTCACAGAGATAGCTACCTACCCTGCTAGTGAGTCTCGAACCTGGGGAAGATAGGTGTTGGCCCCCTAAGTCACATGTGGAGCCCCAAACAAAACAGCCAGGAGGAGGTGCTCCCTTATAACCTTTAGCCTAGTGGATAAGGGTACTCAACCAAGATGTGGGAGACCCCTAATACAAGACCCTCCTCCACGTGAGGGCCTATGTGGCCCTATGGAAAAAGATAAAGGTACCAGTGATGTGTTATTGCCACTCCCATCTTTCCTACTGCCAGAGGAAAAGAGGGAGCTGGCAGGCTCACGTGGGATGATTGTAGAGTCCTACATAGCTGCTTTATTTATGCTTAAGGCCAGCTTTAAGTGGGGGTAAGTCAAGCATGTTAAGAAACCACACCTATAAACAAACCAGTCAGGCCCAGATCCTCAGAGGTACTGATGCACCTTACCTCCATTGAAATAAGAGTTAGGTGTCTAAAGACCTTAGAGGATCTAGGTCTCAAGAGTCTTTTCATTTAAAAAGTAGTTGATCCTGCTCCATGCACAGTGATCGCCTCCAGCAGAACTATGTACATCCTCAGAACAGTTCACAACAGCTACCTATCTTAGGACAAGTTACATTCATTCCAAATCCTTCCCCCCTGCCTTCCTCTTTATTGGAATTTCACACAATGTTATTTGGCCCAGATTCCGCCTCTCTCCACCCAGATACTTGCTCCAAACATAATCACTTTCCTCAGAAAAGATCGATACTGGGCTTGTGTAAGATAGGAAATACAGGACAAGGCTCATTGTATTAAGTGAGTTTTAGCTCACTTAATACAGCAGTTGCCTAGGAAACACAACTGTAGAGCCTTAGCTATGGTACCACATGACCATGTACACAAAACAGTTCCAGCCGTGCAAGGGGAATGCCCCTAACTGGCTAAACACCAGGGCAGAAAAGTCACCATACTTAAAATAGCATAGTCCTTTACACATTCATGTATGTGTATTTGACCAACTTTCAACCTGGAATCCTCTGAGATTCAAGTAAGCCGTTTTCTTCAACACAATCCCTTCCTCCTGAGGGTACTTACTTACTCCTACAGGGGAGTTTTGGGATTCCTTCTGACTCCATGTTACTGTTTGCCTCATAAGGCTACTCCAAGAGATAAGGAATGAGAAAGCACCCTAATCATTAGTACAATCCATTTTAAAATTCACATTGTCAGGAAAGATCATGACTAGAACTTCAACGAGGGCTTTAATTTACCAACAGTTGTTTTAGAATTAATTTATCTGAAGCAGAGAACCAGGTAAGATTTCAACAGAGTTGTGATCTTCTGATTTTTTATTAAGAACATAACTTTCTTTCCACTAAGATGCCAGAGGAAGTTTAATTGAGTTGACTTAGAAATGTTAGAGCCTTGGTGCTTTTCTCTGTTATAACACTGTCAGTCATGCACAGCTGCTGAGGAAGTAAAAGCCATGCATTCATGTCTGAATATCAGTGACATCACATCAGAATTTTCAAAAGCCTTGCTGAGTGGAAAGATAACCTTAATTGGTACCACTTGACATGTTATTGCTTACCAGAAGCTAATGCAAAGAACCCAGGGAAGGTTGGTTGATGATAGCCCTTTTAAACCCTGACCTTTGGCCCACCCCATTTCTCTAACACAACAGGGAAGTTAGATGTATAAGGCATGTGTTGTTGGAACTTCTTCTAGGATGGAAGATACCTTACCCACATTCAACTACTACCAGATATGCTCAAATTCTCCTTCTGAGACTCTCACGACAGCCTGTTTCAGATGTTGCATAAGAAAGGCACCACAGTTAAGATATTGATATGAGGAAATAGTACTGTCTCATATCAGCTTAAGCAGTTATCTGCTGTAATTGGCAACATCTGCTCTGTCTTTTGAGATCTTCACAGATTTGTGTAAGGCCATTGTATTTGTGAATGCAATCAGCTCCAATGGCCCTACTATTATGGTAGTCACGTCATTTAGTGGCAACCAGCCAACTTTACTCATCTTGCTACTTTATTTACAATAGATACCGTCTCCCCCAGCCTCCCATTCTTACACTTCTGGGTCATCTTTAAAAATCTTAAAAGATTACTTTCTTTTATCAGTATAGCACAGAAGATGAATCCCTAAGGACATCCCAGGCCTCAGCACTGTGCCATATTGAGTGTGAGAAAGGAGGAGTCTGAAACCAGTTTATTAGGAGAAAAGCTTTTGTTTAATTATAAATCTGGAACGCTCTGGTGAAGGAGGCAGACTCAAACCGGAGAGGACACAGAGTGATGGAAGCTATGGGTTGGCCCAGAGGCTATCACATAGCAAACAGGATGAGGAACGCCACCATCAAACAGAAGAGTCCCATGGCCTCGGACAGGGCAAAGCCCAGGATGGCGTAGGAGAAGAGCTGCTGCTTGAGAGAAGGATTCCTGTAAGGGACACATTAAAAATAGATTCCTGTGTCAGAAAAGCCAACAACAAATCTATTCCACAAGGAGCTAAAGATGGTCTCTCACAAGCCACTGGATTCAGTGGTAAGGTTATGCCTCCTGAAGACAGGATCCCACAGAACAGTGGATACAGATGAATGTGGATATGGCACTGGGAGGCTCAGAACACACACATGCATTAAGTTGGAGCAAATAAATTAGTGAGAGAAAGCCAAAGTAGTTCAAGGTATTTCCCTGGCTTCTTAGCATGTCTGTGTGCAATCCACTAAGCCCCTGAAGGTTGGTCTCCACTGAATTATTTTATCAGGCAGCAATCCCTTACCAAGCATTAATGGGATTACACCCTCTATGTGACAGTAGGCAGCTGTGAAGTTCTACCGAGTTGTTGTAAGCATGTCGAAAGAGTGAGGAAGTGATTGACATTTTTTACATAGGCGCCAACTTTCCCCGGCGCCAGTGGGTGCTCGTGCGTCCCTGCCCCGACTCCACCCTTTCCCCGCCCCATTCCAATCCCTTCCCCAAAGTCCAGCCCCAACTCTGCCCCCTCCCTGCCCCTATTGGACCCCTTCCCCAAATCCCTGCCCTGGCCTTGCCTCTTCCCCGAGCTGGGGGAAGGGGAGCTAGGGGGAAAAAGCAGGCATGCAGCACGCTCAGGGAAGAAGGTGGAGGTGAGTTGGGCGGGGAGCTGCTGGTGGGTGCGGAGCACCCACCAATTTTTCCCCATGGGTGCTCCAGGAGTTGGCGCCTATGATTCTTTATATCTTGTCTTAAAAACTATGTAGTGTAGCTGTTTAGCAGCGTAAATAAGTCACTTTCTACCCCAGAGGTGCCTTCATTTCACTGGTGGGCAAAGTGATTCCTTAGCACGTATTAACTGGAAATTAAATGTGTAAAGCCCGTGGGAGGTGTGTGGATAAAAGATGCTATGAAAATGCAAGATCCTCATTATAAATGGTTCCTTGTGGTTTGAAACACTACAATTCTAAATTCACCTTCTTACTCCCCTCCCACTTTTCTATTTGCTATGATCAGTCTCAATGTCTTTTTCCTACAAAACAAGTAACATTTAAGACTGAGTGTTTACAAAAAGGGCCTACGCAACTGACTGCTGGAACAGAGAAGTAAAGTTGAAGCCAGTGGCTTGCTTACCTAGCATAGCCAATGATCAAGCTGCCAAACACTGTTCCAATACCTGCTCCTGAACCAGCCACCCCAACTGTGGCAGCACCTGCACCAATGAACTTAGCAGCAGTATCAATATCCCTAGAGGTAGTGCTTGTTTGGAACTCCCGGTGAGCCAGCTGTAGATGGGAAACACCAGAGGGCTGTGGGGAGAAGGGAGAAGAAGCCAAATAGTGACATGATTTTAATTGAATACATTTTTTAAGTGTCTGTCTACATTTTATCCTCTATTCTAGGTACAGCAAGGGCATCCAAACTTTGTCCAGCTGAAAGGCCACTCTAGAATCTTGGTAGGGCAATACTCCAACCTCTAGCCATTCCGTAATGTACAGGTCTCTTATACCCCCACCCCCCGAATCTCTGTACAGCTTCACCAGCAATTCGAGCTGGTAACCTGAACCAGGCACTGAAGACAAACAGTATCTTCATTGTCCAAACCCACATACATCTGGCTAGTGATGAATGACAGAGCAACCGATAACAAGGAGGCATTTCATCCCAAGATGTTAGAAACAGAGACCCAATTATAGCAGCTAGGGGCAATTTTCTTTAGTCTTACCTGTACAGTCTGAGTCTCAGGCCTGCTCAGTACAGATATGGAAACCGGCCTTGCCAGAGCCCTGGAACAGCAGCGGAACTGAAGTAAAAGAAAGACATTGGACTCATAATGGGACACCTCCGCACTCCTTAGAGTTGAAGGCAGTTCACAGTCATCTATCGAGGTCTTTGAACAGCTTTTGTCAGGAACAAGAAATTAAGAGTCACCCTCAACTCCACTGAAAATTTGAAAGCAAATGTCTCAGGGACTCAAGCTAGTTGACCAACAATAACCTATTATCTAAGGACAAGACACAATTGAAGTATAATTAGTGCCACTATATTTGAGTTTTGAGCCAGTGTTGTACACTTTGAGGGATTTATAACTAGGAAGGAATCCTATCAAGAGTGGAGGTGTCTATACCCTTAGCCACAATAGGTTAGTACATCTTCTCAGCCTCTGGATTTGCATAATACAACCCTATTGAGACTGAAGATATCCACCCTCCCTTCACCAACACCACAGATGACCTTGATTCCCCCAGTCAAGGAGTCTGGACTGAAAGTTATCCACCATAACACATCCCAGGTAGAAGGGTGTCTGGGACAGCATTTTGAATACAGCTCTAAACAGAAATGCCTTCATTCTCCACAGTAGCTGCATCCCCACCTCCTGGCATTATTCCTCCGCAAACAAACAGCTGCTTACCAGAGCTGGAGAAGCAAGGAGAGCCACTGGAGTCTGCATTTTGACTGATCTAGTGAGAAGAAAGCAAAAGCACATTGAAAAGGAACAACACATACCCAAACCCATGTTACTCTTTACGGTAGAATGCTCATCAGATCAGCATACGCTCCCCAGGAGAACTATATAAAAAATTTAGCTGCTGTGCCTTATCCTTGTCCTCCTTCCTTCCCCTGATTCTCCCTTCAATTACAACTCAGTCTCTCTCTCTCTGCCAAAGTTTGTTGTAGTTTTACTTGGGATCCTTCAGACACAGACTCACAAAAGGGTTTTGCCGATTTTCAATCCTAAACTAAACTAAAAGAAAAGGCTGGCTGTAAACGGATGCCGACAGAAGGGTTAAGTCAGTCCCTCAGAACCAAGAGAGAACCACACGGATGAAGTAGCAGGAGTGAGACAGTGACCTCCAATTGTGGAAAGTCAACACGAGGGCCAAGCTGGGAAGAATAAACTAAGGGATTGCCTAGATTAGAATAAAGTTTTAAAGCTAGCAGATTTAAAAGCTCTAGTGGGCCCAGGACAAGTTGTTGGCAGGTAGAGGTGAATTCTGGTGGGGTGGAGCCTAAAGTTGAACCTTTACCAGAGAACAAGTTACAGTACAGCTTTCCCTGTCAATGCCAAAAGACACCGTTATTATTAGTCACTACATTTTAAAAATACACCTATTGTCATAATCAGGACACACCCTAATAAGGGGGAGGGTGCAGCAAATCAGTAAAGGGCCCCTCCCCGCCTCATCCCCCCTCAATGGCCCCATCCCCCCTCCCCAACTGCCCCCCTTCCTACCTCATCCCCCTCAATGGCCCCATCCTTCCCCAATTGCCCCCTTCCTGCCCCATCCCTCCCCCCCCCAATTGCCCCATCCCTCCCCCCCCCAATTGCCCCATCCCTCCCAACTGCCCCCTTCCTGCCTCCCCCCTCAAGGGCCCAAGCCAGGAGGGTCAGAGGAGAGGGCGGCCGCCCTAGCGAGCCCAGCTCGGCTCCCCACCTGCGGACGGTAACCCCCCACTCGAGCTCCGGCGCTGCAGCCCTTCGCGAGAGGAGAGCAAGCCCCGCCCCGCCGCTCACCTTGCCGTGCACCTCCGCGTCCTCCACTCCCATTGGCCGCTGCGACGCAACGTGCGCTGCCCTGTTGCCTCCTGGGGAGGGAACGTGCTCTCCTTATTGGCTCTCCGGGATGAGTCTCCGCCTACCACAATCCGGGACATTCGGCCTGCGTGAAACGGAGACGACGTGGTTACATCCCCAGGTTCTGATTGGCTCCTTTAGGGCGTCTCTGGCTTCTGATTGGTTGGCTGGCTGAGGGCCTTCCAAAGGACCGTAGAGTTGGCCAAGGGGAAGGCTAGAGAGTCCCTGTTACTTTGACTCTGTCCCCCTTCAGAGCTGGAGAGTATCATGGGATCTGAAGCTAACTTGGCAGTCACGTGATGAGGCTGTCACTGCCGGGTTGGCGGGTTCGAATCCAGCCCCGGACAGCTCCTTGGGGGCCCCAAACCTACCTCATGCATAGGGGATCCCAAGTTGTTGTCTGGGGCTGGATTCGAACCCAACCCCACAGCCACTATCCTGGGCTGGATTTGAATCTGGGATCCTCATCTGCCATTTTGGGCTGCATTGGAACCCTAAATCGCCCCTCAAGCTATCTTGGGCTAGATTCTAGGGTGACCAGATGTCCCGATTTTATAGGGATAGTCCGGATTTTGGGGTCTTTTTCTTATAGAGGCTCCTATTATCCCCCACCCCCTGTCCAGATTTTTCCCTTTTGCTGTCTGGTCACCCTACTGGATTCAAACCACAGACTCATGAGCAGTCGTATATAGGAACAGTTTTCCTTGCACAACTCTCAGCCTGGTTTTGAACTTGAGGTTATGGGTTCAAGTTCAATGAGTTTGAACCCTTCACTATTTTATGTTTAAAGGTGATCTGTCTTTTTATGCTTCTTCATGATGCAAAACAAAGGCTGGAAATGTTTATAATTATTTTATTTTCTACTTTTCCCCCTTAGTAACGTTAGGCTTCCCTTTGTCAGAGGTCTTTGTGGATATATCTACACTGCAGTGTAAGCCCATGGTTAATAGAACTCAAATGAGCAGACCCTGGGTTCGTTAACCTACGGCTTGAGCATCTACACTTGTTTGTACCATCAGGTTAGCAATTGTTGAACCCTGGATCCTAACCTGGGGCTCCAGTCCAGTATCTACACAGCATTATGCGGGCCCAAGACCAATCACTGATATCCAAGACTTTCTAGCACCCTCCCAAAATGTGTCCGCTCTAGACCTTGGTTTGTGGTAGTGTGGTAAAACTTGACTGTCCAAATGACAAAGAAATTCAGCCCATAGAATTGTTGGATACTTTTGGCGGACTCTCAGAGCACGAGTCCAATGGGACTGTGTCTACATTGCAAAGTAATAGGGCTATCCTGGGTCGCATCTTGACTCAGGGTCAGACCTTCCACCCCTGTCCAGGAAATCTAGGTCCAAGCCCTGGGTTAGTACAATTTGTAGACAGCAGGAGGGTTAGGTTTGAGCCTGAGTTCAACCCGTTGGTTTACACTGCAGCATAAATATACCCTGTGGGTCACTTGGAAATGTAGGCTTGGGGCTTTTTCAACCTGTAGTTAAAGGATGTATATATGTGATCAGGCCTCAACAAAGAGGGTTTTTCTCCTGTGTGTTTGAGTTTAACAGGTGCTAACAAAATCAAATAAAAATTGAGAGGTTTTAAACACCAAATAATAAAAATTATTCCCCTCTCACTTAGTTGGGTTTATTTTCCATGTTATCTGTGATGTGACTATTAATAATTTTTAATTGTAAGACCTAGGAGCCCTAATTATGGATTGGGATCCCATTGTGCTAGGTGCTGTACAAATACAGAGCAAAAAGACTGTCCCTGCCCCAGAAACCTTATAATCTAATTTATATGACAAGAGACAACAGATAGATACAGACAGACAGGTTCATAATTCTACTTGTTATCCAGTGCTTTAGAATTTTTTTAATTCATATTTTCTTTTTACCTCCGGAAGAAGCAAAAATGTCAGAAGCCCATTTTTTTCCTTTTGTGGGTTACTTCTAATTGCGTTTTTTTTTAATGGACTGTTTAAAACACCTTGGCTTTTCTTTGTTTTGTTTGTATTAAGAAGTTAATGGCCTAATTTTTAAAGATCTCTCACATACTCTAACATGTCTCAGTGACCTTGACCTTTCCACACATCAGTACAGACTGCAGGAGGGAAACAGGGCAGCCACAGGAGAAAAGTAGAGTGAGGTGCTGCTCAACCATTCTAGCAGAGTCAAGAAAGACACACAGTAAGTTAGGCTTTGGGTTCATCCTAGGGGAAACACTCAACCACTGAAGATTTTTTCTCTCTGTTCAATACTTTATCTTGTATTGAGTTAAACAGGTGCTGATAAACAAAAAGCATAGAGGTTTTAGACACTGAATAATAATAATAAAACAAACCCCACGACCTCTCTCAATCAGGTTTATTGTCCATTTCATCTGACAGCTGTCTGTCAATCCACAAACTAGCCAGCGGGTGGAGCCATCTGCCTGAGCAATAGGGTGGGTACCACCCTTTCGAGTGCCCAGTTAAATGATTAAGAGGATCCCCATCTTGTCTCTCTTTCCTCCTAACTTGAAGGACCCCCAAAGTCTCCCACTCCAAAGCCATATCCCAGGGGCAGGGCAAGGGATGCCTCCATGATGTGTTGTTGCAGGAGTGCAGGGTGGGGGTGAGCTCCTGGGCTTGGGAGATTCACACTTATTCCAAACGGTGTCCCATCCTCTCTCTTTCTCAGGGGGGCGGGGGTCCCCTCTGGCAGAGCCCTCGCTCCCGCAGCAGCGGAACTACAAGTCCCAGCAGCCTCTGCGAGGGGAGGTGCTCCGCTAAAACAATTCCGGGCGGGGCTAGGGGCGGGAGCAGCCGGTTCCGCCCTTTCCCGGCGGCTCCTCCTCCTCCGTCGCAGCAGGGCCGGAGCGGCGCCGGGAGAGAGAGACGTTGTCCAGCGGTGAGCGAGTCCGCGGGGCGGCGGTTGGGGGGGGGGTGTGAGAGCCCCGCTCCCCCCGGGGAGAGGCGATTGGGGGGCCCCGGGGAGCTGTTTGTTCTCTGCCTGCGTAGCAGCTGCTCTGCTTTCACTTTCGCTTCCCTGCGCGCAGAGCAAGTGGGGCTGGAGGGGGTGGGCCCCCCCCCCCCAAGGCCTGGCTGGAGGAGGTGGGGGGCCACTTCTCTCCTCCACAATCAGCTGACGGGGGGGGGGCAATGCCCCACATGGCCTGGCACTGGGGATGACCCCCCCTCGTAGGATCGCCACAAAGTGTCACCTTGGGGCACAATGGTGGGGTTTGCCCCCCCCATCCCCTCCGCCTTCTTCCCCCGTGCACCCCCTTGCCCCTACTTCTTCCCATCCCCCAAGGCCCCTTTGTACGTGGCCTGTGGCCAGTAAGGGGAGGTGGGCAGCACAATCCCTCACGCCTTGCCCCACCGTACCAAAAGTGGCAGGTCTTTAGGCTTTCTATGGGTCAGATGTCTCTCCCTCCCCAAGGATCCGTTGGACCCTGGACTTTGGCCACAGCATCCTCCCTGGGCCAATAGCGCCAACCTTTTTGAATGGCCTGCCCCCACCCTGAGATTTTCTGGGGCTGTTTTCCCCTCCCCACTCCCCCAATGATCTCTTGAGGGTGCCCCATTTGAAATGTTGCAACCTGTGCCACGTGACGCCAACATGATAATGCACGGCGGCAAAGGGATGATGTGTCAATAGTCTCCAGGTCCACATAGGGTCGTGATGCCTGAGTTTGGTAAGGAGGCAACTCTGCGTGTGCCCCACGTGACTGGACACGAGTTTGGGTGGAAGGGAGCTATGTTACAGTATCGGGGAACAAGAGAGTGTGAAAGGGATATATGAAATAAAGGGCTATATAGATAAGGTAACATGGGAACAGTCTGTTACCTTTATTGGTGGTTCTAAACTATTAAGGAAATAAACTTTAACACCGATAAAACGAAGTAAGGTTTTTTTAACACACACATAATTGGCCTGTGGAACTCACTGCCACAATATACAATTGAGGTCAAGAGCTCAGCAGGCTCCACAAGATGATTATCCATTTATATGAATAATGAGAACGTCCACTGTAACATTGGGTAGGAAAAAAGTGTAAGGGATATAATCCCTTTGCCTTATTAGGGCGAAACTTCACAAAAGGCAGTTTATTTCATAACTGCCCTAAGCAGTGTTTCGTGATCGTTTGTGTGAAGCATCTGCTACTGGCCGCTGTCGGAAGCTAGATGGACCATTGGCTCTGAAATGGCAATTTCTATGAGTGATGAAGAGGGAGGTCAGCGTTGGAAACCTGGCAGAAAGAAGTGGGTCTTGGGACATTGCAGGACACCCAGGATCAGGGAGGATGTTCCACTCATGGGTTGATGTGGAAAAGACATGGAGCTGCTTATGGGAAAAGGAGGCTAGAGGTGTGTCAATGCATGTTGGGTTGGCAGAATGGAGTGTTCACTGGGCCCAGTTACCTATTTCTGTACAGTCTCTCCCCCTTAATATACAGATGGCACATTGGGGCTGAGCCGGGCCAAACCTAGCCGTTCTCTGTTGCTGCAGTACCCATAAGGGAAATAGCTTCAGGGGGTGCCGCTGAATAGAGGAGACACATTCTGCCTCCCTCTGTCCTTGCATTGGCATATATTTGGCTGCATGAGCAGGGGAGTAGTGAAAGGTGTGGGGGTGAATTATACGTGGGATAGAACTATGAATAGCTTTCGTGGTGAGAATGAGGGGGTTGAGCATGATGCTGAAGGAAACTGCAAGCCAGAGAGGGAGTCAAGTGGAAGAAAAGGGGATGACATCGTAAGAACAGCAAACAAGGAAGTAAAATATAGAAACTGTCCCTCCGTTGTAGTGGTAAGGCTGATACTCCAGGCTTGCGGGTTAGTCAGTTATTTTTTGTCAAGGTCCAGATTTCTTTGTCAAGGTCCAGACTCCAGAGAAAACTATAAAAGACATGATAAGTAAATAAAAAGATGTCGGGGTCTGTTCAAAAGCGTCTGGCAGTCTGGATTTGGCCCATGGTCCGCCTATTGACCATCCCTGCTCCAGAGTGACAAGAGTTGCTGCTAGCTTTGCTGTGCTTGAACTTATTGCTTCTCTCCATCCAGTGATTCATCTAACGAGGCTCCTTTAGGACTACAGTAATCCTTGAAAATAAGTGGCGGATCGTCTGTCAGAGAAGAGGGGAGGGAGAAAGGGGCTGATGTATCTGAATGATGGCGTTGGAGCAAAAGAATAGAGTTGGGAGTTCCTGTTCACATAAAGGTCATCATGATTGTACTTACGCAGCTTCTTTCATTCAGGGATCTCAAAGGGCTTTGCAAAGCATTTCATCATCAGAGGGGATAGGAGGATTGCGTTGGGCACTGAATTCGTGGACTGGATGATTCTTACTGTTTTTTTCCCCTTTCTCCTGGATCTGGGCTCCCTGATCGAGGCCCTGGCATATTTATTCATTGGTGGCACAATGGACCAATTGGTTTAACTTGTTCAGCAATCACCCATGCTAGGTGTAGGGATTTCTTGAAGGGTTCAGTTCTGGGCCTTGTGGAAACAGTCTATCTGCCGCTGTCTAGATACTTGTGATGGCCCTTTAGAAGTTTGGATTGATTTCTTCTTGCAGCGGGGAACTGAGCCATAGAGGGATTGAGTGATTTGCCCAAAGTCACACAAGAAGTCTATGGCAGAATCAGAAATTGAATCCCAATCTCCTGAGTATCTTGTTTTAGCCACGAGACCAACCTGCCCCCTCTTTTTCTTGAATCCAGTTATTATCTAGCTGGTACCTGAGGGCTATATGAATATTTTGGAGAGACTCAAACGCTTCTCAAATAACTTTAGTTGATTAACACCTGTGAGGTGCTAGTGCAGGTCTAATCTTCCTAATCATGGCAATTCAATGACCTCGTCTTGCCTGGTAAGAAGAATTCAGGGTTTCATATAGTTCTAGGAAACAGTGTTCATACACAAGCCTATTTTAGGATCTCTGGTGCTTGTATGATAGAATTGAAAATGGCCTCTTCCTAAAGAAAAAAAAAAACAGTCCCTCAGAGATGGACTGTAAAAAAGGGAACTCTTTAATTGGTTATTTATTCCTCCCCCGCTGGGTGCATGGGGTAATAATATCTCATTAGTTCATTGCACAGTCTGTGTTACAGCGAGTTACGCATTAGCATTCCATAAGGTGTGGCTGTCACTGGCCCTTTTATAAGGAACAGCCCCAGATTGCTAATTTTTTCTTCCCTCGTCTCCCTCTGCTGATGGTTTATGAACAGCTCAAGGAATGAGTGGCAGGATTTGGACATCATTACATTGTCACCTCATCCTCTTTTCCTTTCTTTCATG
This sequence comes from Malaclemys terrapin pileata, assembly GCF_027887155.1. Taxonomy (NCBI): domain Eukaryota; kingdom Metazoa; phylum Chordata; order Testudines; family Emydidae; genus Malaclemys; species Malaclemys terrapin. Next base: position 10,789,597 of record NC_071529.1, read on the forward strand.
CTCTTACAATTTCCTCCCTCCCCTATGTTCTATTATTGTTCTATTGATTTGAAATGAGTCGACAAACAGTGTTGTTGCATCAGTGAAGCACTGGAACAACGCATGCAGACAGCTGGCAGGCTTAGAAGTTAGAACAGGGGGGAACCGGGATTCAGCCCTCTTCCAAATTCTGTCGCCGACTTGCTGTTTGATCTTGGGCAAGTCACTTAAACGCTCTGTGTCTCAGTTTTCCCCATCTGTAAAATGGGGATAATACTGCTCCTCTCGTAGAAGGGTTGTGAAGTTTGCATGGCACTTTGTTGGAAGATGCAAGAGAAAGGCAAAGTATTGCTAATTCTAAAACGAACGCAGAGCCCTGTATGTTCTGTGGTGGTGGAATTTGCCATGGAATTCACCCATAGCTTCAGATTGTACCCCAGAATCTCAGCTTTCATTTTTTTTAAAATTAAGTTTGATCTGTAATGGCTATAACATCTAAAACGTGAATCAAATGTAAAGCAATGCCTATCTGAGTCTGCAAAAAGGGTGAAATAATTGGGTTTGTGAGTGGCCCAGCCATCTCACTCAGGGCCCTGTGGCTTCTGCTATTGTGCAGCTACCTAATTTAGCATTTTTGCTGCTGAATTCATTATTTGGCTGCAGCCAGACGCTGGTCACATGTAACCTTTGGACCATCTTGGGCTCGGACCCAATTCTAACCTAGCACAGTGGCTGTTAAAGGTCCCATGGCATAGCCCAGAAAGAGCAAGGGTCCCTGCCCCCAGCCTGGCTAACTCCTCCCTGTCCCAAGGAAACATGTTCCAAGGCTCAAGTGGTTTTGAGATAGTGCTGTGTTCAGAACAGTTGCTATGTTTGTCCACGTAGTCCTTGCTCTCTTAACATCTGAATCATTGCTTTGTAATGTGCCTTGAGGCATACTGAACATGAAAGATTCTAGATACAAGAAGATCCCACTCTAAACGTAGTGCTTATTTGGGAGCTGGGGTGATGAATGTCATTTAAACATGGAGTCTGTAGCTGTCAGCCTTTGTACCTTGATTAGGAAGGCTGGGAAATAATGGAGATAAAGTAATTCTTATCTACCCATAGCATTTTGTTGTATGCTGTGGATGTGATTGGGCAGAGGTGATATCTGCACCATCTTTTGCTGAATAAATTCTCAGCTGGAGTACTATTGAATTCACCCCTGTACTAGGAGACCTGTGAGAACCCATGGGCCTAGAACCAGGGCTGCAGGGTCCAAGGTAGGTACTACTTCCTCACTGCCACCTGGAGCCTGGTTAGGGTTTTCACCAAGAGGAACTGAAGGGCTAAGCCCTGCATGAAGTCCCACCCTAAGGGGCATGAGCGACAGCCCTCCATGATTCCCTGATTGGCTGAAACTCCCCATTTAAGCTAGGAAGCCATGGCTGGGAGTTGTCTGAGCAATGCAGACTCTGGTGTGCTTTTGCCCCAACTTTGCTTGCTGTGATCCCTGGCTCCCGCCCCTGATTTACTGTCTCTGGCTTAAGACCATTCTTGACCCTAGTGAAAGACCCTGGCCTGACTCCGATTCTCCCCTCACACTCTCAGTTTTATAATGGACTTTGATGTTGCAGTTTTGACCTGACTTGGATTGATCTCTGACCTTTGGCCCTGAGAGTGAGCAGCTAACTGTGCCCACAGGCTGCCCAAGTCCCAGCCCTGACAAGACCCAACAATAAGGACCAGTAGTGTCCCCCTTTCTCTCTATGGCTGGCCGAGATATTACAGCTTTTCTTTTCTGAATGCGGCCCTGAGAACAGCCGTCTACACCCTTGCCACCTTCAGGCTGTACATCTGCCATCTGTTCCATCCTCCACACGAGGCCACCGGGAAGTATTGGCTGGCACAGAATGCAGCTGGCTGCCTTCTAAGTGATCACAGAAAACCAGTGTTCTGATCTAAGGTCACTTCCACATAGAACTCCTGGTGCCAGTGATGACACAGACTGTGATAACACAGTCCCAGACCTTCTGGGGATTTTATCTGAGGTCATCTCTTACCCTATATACTATAGCTGCAGTTAAGATCAGCTGGGCGGCTCCTGCTTTCTATTCCTGGAATTGGGTTGTCCTGGGCTTGCCGCAGGATTTTCTTGGCAAGAAATGGCTCCCCTTGGCAATCTGCCAGACGCTGAGGCTGGCCGCCTCTAGGGCGTGATGGTAAGGAGTATGTTTAGTTTTCTGAGCGTTTCCTGTCTCTGTTCTTGGCAGTTTCGATTTTATTAACAGTTGCGGGGTCAGTAGTTTTGTACTGTCTCTTGCAGGTAACCTTGTGTCATTTATTTTTTGAACTTGTAACAGCACAATTAAAAGGTTCCTAAATAAAGAAACAGGTGAGAGTTCGTATACTGTTGATTGATGCGGCTGCTATCCAACATATGTGTTTTAATACTGAGAACCATGTGGCAATTTTACTATAGTGGTTGCTAGTAGCAAATGCTGTATCCTTAGGGTTCGGACCCTTAAGAGCGAACTACTGCCACTTAGGGAGCAAGGATCATGTTGCCTGGGAGGAGTGCACAATGAGTAGGCTTGGAACCATTAGATTTCTATTGGTAAATGTCGATTTCACTGTACCCAGGCACACAACCCCACCAAAAATATTTCCATCAACAATATTTGAAATTTACAAATAGGCACAGCAGGAAAACTGTTTCTTGTGAACTTCTTGCAGTTTGATTTAAGGATATTTGTTTTGTATATTTTGATATGCGATGCTGAGAGGTTTTTTTTTTTTCTTAAACGGTTATAAAGCTTTAACTTTTTGAATCTCGATGTCTCCTGTTGTTTAAACAGTTATTGGCTGACCTGCCCATAACTTCCTGCGACTGTGAAAATTTAGATACATGATAATAAAAAAGGCTTAAAAATAAACCGATATTATCTGTTAAACTTATAAATAAATAAAAATTGATTTCTGCCAGGCCTAACAATGAGGTATCAGTCTCCCTTTTGAGCCTGACGAGGATGACACAAAATGTGTTGGATTTGGATGCTAAAGCGTTACAGTGGAATTGCTAATGAAAAAATAGGAAGGCTGTTGAATTTGCTTCTTCTTGGCATGAGTGCGTGTCTTGCATTTCTCATGCTGACCGGCCTTGGGTGCTAAGAATGCTCTGGATGAGGTCCCAGGATTCTCTTGTGTCCCAGCTCCACAGGCTGCAAGGTTTTGTCTTACCCTTCGCTTTTGTTCTTGTCCTCTCATAGAACCCAGTCATGGACGAGACCTTAGATGAACCTCCCACTTCTGCTGTCTTCTTGGACAACTGCCACTTCTCCCAGGTTATCTTTAATAACGTGGAGAAGTTTTACATCCCCGGAGGAGACATAACCTGCTTTTATACCCTCACGCAACACATCACGCCTCGCAGAAAGGACTGGGTGGGCATTTTCCGGGTAAGTGTGTGCGCCGAACCATTAGCCGTCATGTATTGTAAGGTGGCCGCTCACAAAAGGAATGGCTTGATGTGGACATTTCCAGGTATTTCACGCTTGATCCCTAAGCGGGAGTTTGAGACTTTGGAAGAACAGAGTAGCAGCTCTTTTTCAGGGGCTAACTTGTATATTGTAGTGTCTGTACTGCATCAAGAGACGTAGGACCTGAATCTTTGCTGCACCGTTCTTGCACTTGGGAGCAGGAATGGAGTAGGGGAGGTTAACGTAACATTGAGCCACCATTGCACTTCCTGTATTCTGGGACTGCTGAGGGGCCAGCCTGAAATTAGAGCTGTTTCAGGGCTAATCTGACTTGTGCCCTGTTTCCTAGGGCCAGTGAGGAATAGGCATGGTGTAGTGCATTGTGCCCACATCTGCCCTCAACGCTCTTCCTTCTCCAGAGCGCCTCTCATTCCACACCTCTCCCTTCTCTCTTGCTCCAAGGAAGAAATAAGCAGGCAAATACCCCTGATTATTCCTATTTGCATGGACCCAAGATCTGGGTAGCTGGTATAGGAGTGTAAAGGGGGTTCTTACGGCTTAGTGCGGGCATACAGCCCATGTTACAATATTGCCCTGTGAATGGCCACAGGATAAACGTAAGTAAGCTGTATGATACTGTATGATTATCTTGCTGTTGCAGGTGGGATGGAAAACAACCCGCGAATATTACACCTTCATGTGGGCTCCTTTCCCGAGTGACCTCAGCGGTGATTCTATCGTGCAGCAGCAAATTCAGTTTCGAGGTCAGTTGGGAAGGGATGGGCAGCTCAGTGTACACACACACACACGCACCATCGTGTACCAAATTGCACTAAACGCCAGTAATAAGTTTTACCACCTGAAGCTGTACGACTGTTGAATAGGAATATTGTCCCATACTTGGGTAAACTTCATTCAAGGAGCTGTGGCTATAAGGTCATCTCAAAATAATAGCCCCCAAGTTTCTCTCAAAGGGTCCTTCCCCCCCGAATGTACTCTGTCAAGTTTAGCTTGGTGAGAGTGTCCCCTCCTGCTAACACAGAGACGCATCCATATGGCACATGTGGTCCTGCGGCCTCTTCTTCCGCTGTTATCAGTGTAGCAAAAGCCCCTGGTGAAAATCTCCCTTGCAGGTAGTATGTTGAGCTGTGTTTGACCATCCGTGTTCTTTTGGTGATCGGAAGTCACTGACCTGCTCCTTGAGGAGTCATTTACATCAGCGCAAAGTGTCAAAAGTGTTTTACGCTCACTTTGCACTGCTATAGTTGAAGACACAAGGAGCGGGTCAGTGATTACCTGGCCCCATAATGTGGATGTTGCTTTGTATTCCGTGGTCTTGGGTCTGTTAGATCTGGGTTTTCTGTGCTGTGCAGTTGACAAGAGGCCTGAGTAATTAAAAACACCCTATGGGGATTTTTGTTTGTTTTAAGCCTACTACCTGCCAAAAGATGACGAATATTACCAGTTCTGTTACGTTGACGAGGAGGGGGTGGTCCGTGGAGCCAGCGTACCTTTCCAGTTCCGGGCAGAGACTGAGGATGATATCCTGGTGGTTACTACACAGGTATGTTCCCTCTCTCTTCCTGCTTTCTCATGCCCCATCTTTTGTTCAGACTCCCTTTACTTAACACAACATGGTCCAGTGACTACAGCACTGAACTGGGGCTCACATTTGTTGAGCGCACCAGTGTGCTGCATGTTAATTTCCCTCATGCGATCCTGGCTGGTGTGCACTAAATGTTCTGTAGTGCACGTTGATGTAGTCCGGTTTCTCATCAATGCATGCTAGCAGGGTCTACATGTAAGAGTCAGAGCACAACACACAAAGTCACAAGACCTCCTGGTCAGTCTCCTCCTGGCGCTGGCGAAGATGGCCGTCCACTGTACCAGGAGGAGGAAGCTGGACAGGGAGGTGTTCTGTGACTGGGGGGGCCTATTTCTGATCCTCCTTTAAGTCATGTCTCTGGGCCACATCCCTCTGGGCCGCGTCCACTGGCTCCCTGAACGCCTTCAAGGGGCAGTGGGCGCTATCCGGGGTTCTCTGCTAAATGTCCCCCTCTGGATCCCTGCTTTTGACCATGTGACCCTCACTCCTGTCTGGTTTTTAATTTGTTGTCTCCCATAATCTCTTGACACCTGGGTCCAGTGGCTCCTTCTCTTAGGCTGGGGGAGGTGGGGGTTTAAAGGTCTCCAAGAGCCTCAGTAGATGCTGCTCCCTGCAACCCCAGAAGTAGAAACTGGACCATTCCTGTATTAACAGGGTGGGAGTGGAAGCGCAGCTGTAGCAGCAGGTCATGCTCTGCCAGGAAATGATCAAGGTGCATTTGGGTAGCCAGCAGGTGCTCGTTTGTATCGAGGACTCAGCTGGCTGCCTGAAGTTAATGGTTGTGCAGAGCCGTCAGTTCATGGGCCTAATCCTACAAGAGGTAGAAGACCCTCTGCTCCCATTGTCCTCTGGGGGAATTAAAGGCATTGAGCTCAGAGTTTCAGGCCTGGTGTGTGCAGTATTTTGGAGCTTGATTTTGAGCTCTGGCAGCACCGGGCGAGACTGAAAGGGAAGTCCAGTCTCCCTGGTGTCAGTGAAGAGGTAGGGAAGACTACACTGTGGTTTTCTGCCGGGCTCACGTTCCTTTGCTCATCGCTACACTGCATTCTTATTGAACAAGTCTGTGTTGTTTGCCAGGGAGAAGTGGAGGAGATTGAGCAACAAAACAAGGATTTAGTTAAAGAAAACAAGGAACTGAAGGAAAGCCGCCTGTGTCTCCAGAAACAGAACCTGGGTCTGCAGGAGGAGCTCCGGCTGGCACAGGTACAGACAGGGGATAATACTGTAATTCAGAGGCCTTGTGGCTAACAGCTCAGGCTTATGCATGCCCATTATGTGCTTCCAGGAGAAGATGAAGGAGCTAGAGGGAGAAGTCTGTTTCTTGCAGACTGGGAACTTGGAGCTGCGGAGAGCTCAGGAGCTACAGGCCGGAGAGATGAGCTCTGCCCAGATGAATTTGGCTTCAATTAGGGAACAGAACATAAAACTTGGAAAGGAAAATCAGGTAAAAGTCAAGATGAACTGGAAACTGGGATGATATGGAGGAGGGAAAAAGGGGAGACCAGAGAAAGTGGAGAGGGGAGAAGAAGATAGAGTCAAGGTCTTAGTCTCCGAGAAATGTGAGCAACTTTATCTCCCATTGTAACCAAGGGGGGGGGGTTGATAAATGCTTCTCAGGGTTAGTCCCAAAGGGCAAAGAGAAGAGAAAATCTCCCCCTCACTTTTTCCCTCCCCCCCCCCCCCCCCATCCCCTTTGATCTGTGGAACGGTCTTGCTGCAGTGTAGAGGTGTGGACTCACCCCTGTGGCACCTCCTGCTGGTGACTTCTAGGAAGTAGCTCATTCCAGCTCCGGAGCACCCTCTGCAGGCCAGTGATCCACCTGCCCTCTGGCCCCTCCCTGAACCCTGGTTCCCTTGTACCTAGCAGTAACCCCTCAGTCTTAGGGTCTCCCCTCCCCAGGGAACCCCCACCCACTATTCCCACCTCACCTCAGTATGAGGCTACTGCCAGTCATTGTCTAGCTCCATACACTGGGGCAGACTGCAGTATCAGCCTACTCATCACTGGCAAGGTTGGGTTTGGACCTGCTGCTTTGGCCTACCCCTGGGCTGCCTTCTGCAACCCCCAGTACCCCTTGGCCTTCTGCTAGGCTGCAGCCTGGGACTTTCCAGGCTGGAGCTCCCCAGCTCGTCCCCAGCCCTGCTCCACCCACGTACTCTGTGTCTAGCTCCCTGCAGCCAGGCCCTTCTCTATCTGAATGCAGAGAGAGGCTACTGAGCGCCTGGCTTCCAGCCTTTTTATACAGGCCAGCTGTGGCCTGATTGGGGCGTGGCCCAGCTGCGGCTGCTTCCAAGTCAGCCCAGCTTAGCAACTCCCAGCCACAACCTTCCCCCAGGGCTGTTTTAAGCCCTTCAGGGCAGGAGCGGGGTAACCACCCTGCTACATGCAGCCCCAGTCACCCTCGTGTCCCGCCCCGATACAAAGTGGCGGGACCTCCTGCCACCTGTCGAGGGTGAGAAGCCCCGGTGGGCCAGTCTCTATTCCACTCTGGTCCCGAGGCCCGCCGGGGATATCAGCTGGCGGCTCCTTCATGGGGCCGTGAGCACGGGCGTGTACTTGGCGCGGTTTACCCCTGTTCCGGACACCTGTCCTTTCTGCGGCGTGAGGGAGACCCTGGCTCACGTTTACTTAGAGTGTGCCAGGTTGCAGCCCCTACACCGGCTCCTCACCGACATTATGTTACATTTTTGGTTACACTTTTCCCCTCACCTTCTCATTTATGCACTCCCTATCCGTGGCCCCACAAAGTCGCGGGACCTCCTGGTCAACTTCCTCTTGGCACTGGCTAAACAGGCCATCTATAAAACCAGGGAGAGGAGGTTGGCCGATGGAGGTTCCTGTGACTGTGGGGCCTGTTTCCGATCCTCTGTCCGTTCACGTATCCGGGCAGAGTTCCTCTGGGCGGTGTCCACTGGCTCCCTTGACACCTTTGAGGAGCAGTGGGCGCTGTCTGGGGTTCTCTGCTCGGTGTCCCCGTTTGGTTCTCTTCTTTTGACCCTTTGACCGCACTCCTGTCCCTGTTTTTACATTAGTTGTCCCCCGTAATTATTTGAGTTCCAGGTCCTGTGGATCCTCCCCTTAGGCTGGGGGGAGATCCTTTAGCAGTGGGCGGGCTTACGCCCGCCCACTTCCCGGAACCCAATAGGTACATGCAGCCCCAACGCCTTGCACTTGGGAATGGAACCGACAACCTTCTTTCTGCAATTAGACAGGTTCTGAATGGAACCGGGCTCCTGGGCACTGCAAAGTTGGTAACCCTGGGCCTTCCCAATTTGGGGGGAACCCTGAGTGCAACAGAGAATCTCCACTTCCATTTAAAAAGCAAACCAAAAAGAGTTTCAAGGCCCTTTCCTGACAAAAAGCCTTGAAAATACAAACCAATCGCTTGGGTGGAAAGGACCGAGCAGCTGGGCTTCACTTCTGTAGCAGGAGCCTGGTGAGGTCCAAAGATTTGGCTAGAGAGAGAGATCTGACAGACCTCTCGTGTGCAAAGAGCCAGTTGTGCGTGTCTCTCCAAAAAACGATCTCTCCAACCCTCTCCCAAATCCCGAGGCTGACCCAGTGCAGAGCGGAGTGTTAATGATGGACTGGAGTTGGTTACGTTTGGGGATGGGGAAATGCTCAAAAATGATTTCATAGGCCTGTCCCAAAACCCCAAAGACCAGCTCTGGATCTGACCTGCCTATTACTGCTCCTTCCTCCTCCTCCTTTGTCCAAGGCCCCAATTTAAGCAAAACTGGAGCTGAATACATGAGAGAAAGGAGAGAGAAAATCTTGTTCCCTTAGGAGGGTTGTCTGGGATTGTTGCATTCAAAGATACAGCGGGGAGCAAAAATGATGGCTGTTTCCGGGGTTTGCCTCCCATTTACCTTCCTGCACTCAGGAGCTGCAGAAAGGACTGGAGTCTCTGAGGAGCAGCTGTGAGAAATTGGAGCTGGAAGGAAATTTCCTGAAAGAGGAGAACAAGCGGCTGACGGAGCAGAATGGCTGCAGAGAGAGCGAGCTGCAGCAGTGAGTGGTTTACACCATCCGTTTGCAAATGGGAGTTCCTGGAAGCGCAGTGGGTTGGGTTTCCTCTTCTGTTTCGTGCTGATGAAAGCCAGTGAGTGTATGCACAGAATGAACCCTGCGAGTGAGAGTATAAGGAGCCCCTTGGGGTTTTGATCTGGGTTTGGCATTCACAGGCCCTCAGGCAAACATAAGTGTGAGGGTGACTGAGCAAAACTGACTCTTGGAATGAGTCCCCGGATTATAGGCTCTCAGCTGTCTGCATCGGTTGAGGGGAAAGCAACCCACAGGGCTGTGGAACAGATCCAGGAGTCACGGGATCTCTGGTAACTTCATGCAAAGGTTTGAGCAGTGCTTTGGTATCTAGGGTTCCTCTGTTTGAACCTGCCTGAGGACAAGATAAGCTTTTGATTAGGTTGAGAAATGAAGGCTGCGGGTGTGGTTTACCAAGAGCTGGTGCTGAGGTGGAATTTGGGCGGGGGGGGCCCCACATGCAGCTGAAAATGTTACAATTTGGTTTCCTCTGTGCAGATTCAAAGAACACAACCAAGAGGTGTCATCTGAAAAGGAACAGCTAGAAAGCAGATTGAAAACTACCCTGGATCACATGGACCAGCTGCAGGTAGGCAAGGCGCAGTCTGTCTCTGCTTCTGCAATCTGTGCAGTACCCTGTGTGCGTCTGACTGGGAATGGAGCGGCCTATAGCAAATTAGGATGGTATCTGAGTTGTTCCTAGTGATTCCATGGGCTCCTTAGGAAAATGTGAACCTACAACGTGACAACCTGAGCTCCAGGAAGCGCCTAACAAGTGCTGTATTTGGGAAGGAGGAAGCGTTAGCAAATCCTTGCAGATTTTTCATCTCATCCCCCAAAACACCTACCCCTCCGTACCCATGTTAGGTTCATCATAAAGACTTTGTACTCCTCTAGCTCCTCCTATCTGAGGATCTCAAAGGGATTTCTGAATGTGGAAGGGTTTATTCTCACAAGAGCCCTATGAGGTAGGTAAGTGGTAATGCTGGCCAGAAAACAACAACTTCATTTCATGAAACAGAGAGGTTTCAAAAAATTTGTTATCCTGCATCAGCAGGAAAAGGAGAGAGACTCTCTGTATCCTAGTACACCTCTACCCCGATATAACGCTGTCCTCGGGAGCCAAAAAATCTTACCGCGTTATAGGTGAAACCGCGTTATATTGAACTTGCTTTGATCCGCCAGAGTGTGCAGTCCCGCCCCCCCTGGAGCACTGCTTTACCGCGTTCTATCCAAATTCATGTTATATCGGATCGTGTTATATCGGGGTAGAGGTGTAGTTAGGCTGGGGACCTGGGAGACCCGGGCCAGTGTCTGAACTACTGGATTATGGAGCCTCTACCCACCAGGCTACATAGCTTTCCCATCCTCCCGACCAGAAATGCCATCCTGGTCCCAATGAACCTTTCCAACAAAAATGTTATCAAATCCAATATGATTCCTCTGAAACATCCCAATTTCACTAAAATGGCATTTGATGGAAAACTGTTGCATCAAAAAAAAAAAAATTGACCTGCTCTAACATTACTAGCCCTATTTTACAAAGGGGGAAACAGAGATGGAGTGACTTGACTAAGGCCATGCACAAAATCGGTGGCAGAGCCAGGAATAGAACCGAGCTCTCTTGTCTCCCCGCCAAAGGATCATCTTTCTTGTCTCCAGATTGGTGCTTGTCCAAAAGTTTCACTGGGTTCCAAACATATTTCACTGGAATTGGTTTCCAGACATTTGTTCCGCAACTGAATCAGGTCAACATTTTTTACCACTCGTGTGCAGTTATGTAAATCACCCCCAAAAGCCATGTGAATAGGACAGGGTTTGGAATTAGGATCTATGGCTGAGTAAGACTTTGCCAGGCTACTTTCATTCCGGACATTCCTGCTGCATTATAAATTGCCTGTGCTTCCTTCTGTCCTATATAAATTGTTGGGCCATCGCTTTCATCCACTCTTGTTTCGCCGCAGTCACAGGTGTTGAATCAAGAGAAGGAAATGGAAAACCTGGTTCGGATGGACCATGACAAGACAGAGCAGCTGGAGCATTTGAAGGAGGAGAACCGTCGGTTACGCATTACTTTGACTGAACAGGTAGAGCCTTCCCTAATAACGTTGAGGCCTGAGGGAGCTGGGGTGGAGGGATATAGAGCAGCATATAGCGGTGAGCAGATGGAGGTGATCTTCTGGAAGCTCAAGGGGAATTAGGTGATGGAGGGGAAGGGATTGCCCCTGTTATAGCAGGTGGCGCTGTTACATGGTTTTCTCTTCCAGGTGCTCTTTTTTAGTGTGCAAACCAGTTTTTAGTCTTAGAGGGCGGAAACCACTTGTTGTGATTCAGTTCCTTTGGAAGAGCTGTTGCAAGCAGCAAGAGAATTTGCTCCCTGCCTTAATCTCCAACTAGTGTCAATTCTTCAGTCAGATTTGCTCCCTGGGAGCCAGGGATTTGTGTTTGGCTGAGATCTCTGAAAAAGAGAGGATTGCCTGTGTTCTGTTTGTGACCACCCGTGTCCCAGGACTGGTGTATACATGTAATAAAACAAGGTATACGAGGAATATACCCAGACTCTGCATCGCTGATTTTTGCTCCAGTGGGAAGCTGGCTTACAAAGCCCTGTACATCCGCTACTGCTTGATGGCGGGGCAACGACACCCTTAACTCTTCTCTGTTGTTCCTTACTCATCTATAGTATCTTAGTTTAGCAAAGCCATTTAATAGAAGTGACTACAAACAAATGCACTTGGAGCAGAGAGGGTCTAAATTACAGAAGAAAGCCAGAAACAATGGGAAACATCCGTTTTCGGTGGGGGATGAGTTGATTGGCTGTGTGCGTGCCCCATTTCCTTCTCCAACCTCCCTTCTCTTTGGCGTTCCTTTTGTTATTTATATGCGGCTCCCCCTCACTGATGCATATGGTGCTGAAATTTGTGGTCCTGTGCAGAAAGAGCAGGAAGAGAAGCTGGAACAGTGTCTGGAGGATCTGAAGGTGACAGAGGCCAGCATGGCTCTTCATCTGCAACATAAGCAGGTGTCATGTCTTTCTTTGGATGGATGTGGGGGATGGTCTCCAAAGAGTAGAGTGAAAAGTGAAGGGATGAAATCTATGGTTGTACAGAGGACAGGGTGTTGCTGGGATTCAGGGAGGGCCAGTATTTCACTGAAAGGAATGTAAAGTCAGTGGGAATACAGCAGAATGGAACATTGCATCACTTTTTTATCATGAAGGGAATATAACTGGCAGGTTAGAGAAGTCACGTCAAAGAAACAGGCCTTTCGCTTAGAGAGGAAGGGGGTGAGGTTTGCGGTGGTCCTGAGTCCTGGGGGAGTTTGCTCCACAAGCTCCGACTAGCCCTGAGAAAGCTCTTGTTCCTGCACACTCAAACTGTTACTCTTGCTGTAGAAACTTCCATTGTGCCTGAGGAGCAAAGTTGTTGACGGTGATCTTGAGCTTGGAGCTTGACGCAATCTTTTAGATACCTATGGCTCAGGTCATTGAGCACCCTGAAGATGAGAACCAAGACCTCAAACTTGATTTGCTATTCTATGGGAAGCCAGTGTAGGGAGCTGAGGGCAGGTTTCATGAGTTCCCAGTAGGGTTGCTGGATGTATTCCTGGAGGTTTCATCACATGACATAATCTTTGATTAAAGATTAATCTTTAATTCCTGGAGATTCCAGGACAATCCTGGAAGGCTGGCAATCTTAGTTCACAGTAGCCAGTGTTGCTGAGGAGATGTGCTGTGGTGTTCTCTACTAGCTGAAGTTTCCTAAGTGCTGAAGGCTTCATGCCCAGGTGTGCTGCATTGTGGTAATCCAGCCTGAGCGGTAACAAAGGCATGAATAGCCAAGGCCAGGTCACTGTGTGCCAAGATGATGGAGACTTCTAGACAACCAGAGAGGAATCCTGGGCGCAAGCCAGCTGTGGAGTTTAATCGATAACTGAAACTGATAAGATTAACAGATAAGCATAAAGTTTTACATCCCTGCTCACAGTGTCACCATGTACGTAATGAGGGAAGTACAGGCCATGAGTGGTTTATGTTGGAAGCAGTAGTGACTGAAGTTGGTTAGATATGACATGGTCAGACTGTCGTTGAAGGTCAAGGTTGATTTATTGATATCACACACACACACACACACACACTCACTCACTCACTCACTCCCAAATGATATCTGAGCAATTCCTGATGCTCTCTCAGCGTTTCTTTCGGTCATTCCCCATCACTGACAAATCTAATGCTTTTGCTTAACAGCATCAAAACCGTGATCTAGCAAAGGAACTCGAGGAGAAGAACCATTTGTTTCAGCTTCTTCAGCGGAAACAGGATGAAATTGAGGAGAAAAATCTGGTGAGAAACTCACACCCGCACTACCAACCTCACAGCGCAGAGAGGTCTTCGTTAGCAGTGGTACCGAACACAGTTCAGAGTTAGGCAAGGTGGTTGGACGAAAAGCTGCAAGAGGTTTTGCTGAGACTTATTAAGGAGCTCATAATAATGAAGCATTATTATGAAATAGAGAATCGTGAGAAGATAGTTAAAAAGAGCTGTCTGACAAGGAAATTGTGGAAGAAGGCTTTACTAAAATGCAATCAGATGACATGGTGGTTTTTTTTCAGATGCTCGCAGCACTGGCCGAACTGCTCCCATGGAATTCAGTGGTCCTACCCAGTATTTGAAAACAAACCACACAAAGTCTTTTCACTGAGTTATTAGCTAAAGAATAGCTCCCGGTTTCTGGTCAGAGCTTTGCCACTAACTGAATGACCTTAGGCTGGTCATAGATTTTTAAGGGCAGAAGGGGTTATTTTGATCATCAGTGTCCAGTTCTGGGCACCCCACTTTAAGAAAGATGTGGACAAATTGGAAAGAGTCCAGAGGAGAGCAACAAAAATGTTAAAAGGTTGAGAAAACCTAACCTATGAGGGAAAGGTTAAAAAAAAAAATACCTGGTCATGTTTAGTCTTGAGAAAAGAAGTCTAAGGAGAGACCTGATAAGTCTTCAAATAGGTTAAGGACTGTTATAAAGTGGACAGTGATCATTTTTTCTCCAGGTCCACTGGCGGTAGGACAAGAAGTTAAGGGCTTAATCTGTATTATAAGGCTAGCTAGGCTCTGAAATAGGCTTCCAAGCGAGGTTGTGGAATCCCCGTCATTGGAGGTTTTTAAGAACAGGTTGGATAGACACCAGTCAGGGATGGTCTAGGTTTACTTGGTCCTGCCACAGCTCAGGGGGCTGGACTTGATGACTTCTCAAGGTCCCTTCCAGGCCAAAATTTCTATGATTCGATGATCATCAGGTCTGACATCCTGTGTTACATAGGCCATCAAATAGGTATTTTCACCTCCCTTTGCCTGTTTCCCTCCCATCTGCAAAATGGGGATAAGCCTGGCCTACTGAAAAGGATTTGTGAAGTGCTTTGAGATTCTCGGGGGAGAGGAACTATATCAGCGCGAACGGTCATGACTAACATGGCTTCTCTCGGAAATGGGCCCCTGAGCTCCTGGAACTTCATTCTGCTCTTCTGTCCCTTTGCAGAGACTAAGGCAAGAGAACAACGAGCTGCTGATGCGCCCCTCTGAGAGCCCAGATTATTCTGCCCGGGTTGCTGTCCCGTCGGCGCAAGTTCCAACTCGGCCTCCAGAAAGTGCAGACCTTTTGTTTGGGAACCCGTACTATAGTGAGTTACTTGGCCTTCTGTACAGAGGCTCCCAGGGACCACACGGGATGGGTCCGATCTAATTACATCCTGACTGTTTCCGAGCAGGAGAACCCTAATCAAGGAACTGGGCTAGAATCAGAGATGAATTAAGAATGAATAGAGTTGGGAGCTACCAAAATTCCAGCCCCCACCCTCCTGAAGATCCTTTCTTCAGTCCTCCTACCTGTTCTTGGCCAGGGAGAGACAGAAGGTGAAAATCTACTTCCTTCCCATAGCTCCTGAGAAGATGGAATCTGTCCATTCCATCTGCCACTCTTTGTTGGCAGGAGGGACTTCCCCCTACACACGTGGTGGTTGGGGTCTCAGCAGGTTGTCATCCCTCTTGATTTGGAGGCTTGTAGAAAAGAAGCTGTCAACAGCATGTTGGTGCTGCCTCCCATGTGTTCAGAAGATGCCCTGGCAGCTCCAAAACTCTGTCAGGTCTGAGAGTTGACTTAAGGGATTAGCACTGTGCTCTCTTTCTGCCAGTTTGCCCAGTCACAAGGCAGCCAGTCCCATGACCTCAGTTCAGTGTTTTGGAATCTTAAATATGGAGGTTCCTTCCAGATTCAGAGCTAGGTCTGGTGCTTCAAGAAGAATCAAGAATAACAGGTCAACACCACATCAAATGATTTACTTTTGGCTATGGTTAAGACTTGCATTTTCTGTTCTTTTGCAGACTCCCTAGAAACAAGTGCTGTGAACATGGTGAGTAAAGTGGCTGGTGGATTTTGCTTAGTGGTATGAAGGCAGGAGTCTAATTGAGTCCATGGCCAGTTTCCTCTATAAGCTTTTAGTCCTGGTCAAGGTAGTGGGTTCTACCTTCCCAGACAGTGGAATGGAGCCCTGGATATTTCAGAATAAGCTGGGGGAATTAATGATGATTGTGCTAAGCAGGAGCGAGGGACCTCTGCTAGAACTCAATTGCAGCCCTGGGCAACATCAGCATGGAAGCCGGAATGAGCAGAATTCAGCTGCCAGATGCTGTATTTCATAATGGAGAAATGGACACATACTGGGTAGGATAGAAAGCAAAAGCCGTTCTGAGAAGCTCTTCGGCTCACAGAGCCAGTCACTGTGGGACATTTAAAACCCTGTGGAGTATTAGAACCTAGAGCGGCCTGTCCTGTAACTGATTATTTCTAACCTCCCTTCCTCCTTTTATTGCTAGTGCAGATATCTATACGTCATTGTTTTGTATTCACCTTTCAGCCCTCTGTGAAGAAATGCCCCCTGTGTCATGAGGTCTTTCCTGATGACATTGGGCCACGTCAGTACGAGGACCATGTGCGAAGCCACATTCTGGATTGCCCGTTCTGTGATGAGACCTTTGAGGATAAGCAGGTGTATGATGATCATGTGTACTGCCACAGCCTGGAATAATTCTTCATTCTGCTTTATGCTGTATAGCAGGTGTATAGCTCCTTTTTCAGGTGTGATAGCACAGACTTGATCTTAACCAATACTGTAGGAATATAGATCCTAGACAAATCACCCCAGCAAGGCTGGACTCGGCACCAGTACTGTAGTGCCGACCCATCTGTTCCGTGTGATGTGACGCATCATCAAGTTGGGTCAGATACCAAGCAGTACTATTGAAATAATCCATCCTTGTCAGCTGTCAAATATGCGCACTCTTAAACAGCTCAGTCCCTGGGGCTGGTCTACACTGGGGGGGGGATCGATCTAAGATACACAACTTCAGCTACACTATTCGCGTAGCTGAAGTCGAAGTATCTTAGTTTGACTTACCTGGCCGTCCTCATGGTGGCAAGTTGACCACCACAGCTCCCCCATCGACTCCGCTTACTCCTCCTGCCAAGGTGGAGTACGGGCGTCAATTCGGGGATCGATTTATCGCGTCTAGACGAGACGCAATAAGTCGATCCCCAATAGATCGATTACTACCCGCCGATCCGGCGGGTTAGTGTAGACATGGCCTGTAACCAGTTGTTCAGACCGAATGCAATACCAGTACTTCAGAACAAAGGCTGTCACTAAGATCTGTTGTTCCGATCTAACCAAGTACTGATATTGTAGAACAGCAGTTGCCTGTGTTTTGCAGAAACGCCTCTGTTACAATTGTTATATTCCTTAGAGCAGAGCTGAGACCACTAACCCTAAGGCCAAAAACAATGTGTACTTCCCTTGAGCTCAAAGTCCCAATCTTATTAATGGTTACAGGACTGAAGATCTAACTTAATAATAAAATTGAGTCCTTCCTTCACCCTTTATCCCAAGCCAGTGAAAGCTTTACATCTCTCAGGAATGAGTTTAACCATCTATGTGCATCCTCTAAGGAAATTGGTTGGGGGGAGCCTGGATTGTTTCTCTGATTTGCTTGTCTGACGCTTCTTGATTCCAGGACAAAAGGAGCCTCTTCTGAGTGCAGAATGCTGGGCTTCAAACCGATCAAGTTCCTGGGATGATTGCACTGCTTTTGCACAAGTTTTAAATTCTTTTTGTTGCAATGTACAGCAAACATTCTTTCCTCTATGCAAACACAAGGGTAAAGTTTATTATCCAACAGTTACACTGTGCATTAATTTAGTGATGAACATCTAACTCTATAGGGAATCCTAATAGGTTTTCATAACTTCATTTGAACCAGGCTAAGAATATAATGGATACTTTAAAACGTTGCTTTAATATCTTCAGTGCTAAAGGCTTAAATAAACTTGTATCGATCGACCTTTGATGAAAACTTTGGACTTCTGTCTTCAATTATGTAATAAGGCTTTTATTTTATTTTTTTAACTGTTAGCAGGCACTATACAAAACTATGTAACAGAGAAATGGAAAAGGTGAATAAACAATAGCAAACAGAAACTACACCAGGAGAAAATGTCTGGTTATTTTTGTAACAAATAAGACAGGTGGAGATTCTACCGTCCCATCCCGAGTGAAAGATGTCCTCTGGGAGCTGTCTTGCAGGCCCTTATTCCTTTCTAAGGCCCAAGTCCATGTATACACATCCCTAACGTTTAGCACAGGAAGTACTCCACACTGAAGTCAACTGGATTGCTTGCACTTACTGTAAAACAAGGGGCTTGTCGTCACACAGACTAGCACCAAAATAACTAAATTGGTTGTAAGTCACACCTTGTGCTATTTCAGTGCAAATCTGTGCATGGACACTCTTCTATGACCCTTTTATTCCAAAGTAAGTGCCCTCCCCCCGCCCCCCGTGGACTTTTCCCATCCCCAAGCACGTTCCCAGCCTCTTCACTCTGCCCCCAGCATTGCTACTGAATCCCCTTGACTCTACAGCCCTTATTACCATCCAGAATCCTTATTATTTATTTTCCAGTAGCATCTAGGAACCCTAGTTGTGGACCAGGGCCCCACTGTACTAGGTGCTGTACAAACACACATTATTTTCCCTGACATGTCCAGTCACCTTCCATGTTCCTCACACTCATCCCTTGCTGCCCAGTTTGCCTCCATGCTGGCATAAATAATCACCATCCCCAGAATTGGATAATTATTTCCTCATAAGAGGAACATGGATCGGTTTCATACCTTGGGCATTTATGTAATAAGATGGATCAGGACTGACACAATGGTGTCACTTTGGACAATCACTTAACCTCGCTGCCTCAGTTTCCCCATCTCTAGCATGGGGATACTGACACTTTCGTACCTATCACCCAAGACCATGTTGCATAGCTCTGAAGAGGGAGAGCACTGTATTTGTGCTCAGTATTATTATAAGGTCTGCAGGTTTGTTTGCCCTGTAGGTGGAACCATAGAGCTGTTTTCCTCACCTCAGCTTTGAGTTAATGAGTCACTGATGTTCAGAGGTTTGTTTGAAGTACAGGAGGAACAATTCAGTTTCATTGTCTATTCCCCCTCCTTTTATTATCATTGGGTTTAAGTTTGCCTTGAGGGTTTTTGTGATGGTGACATCATGCAGTCCTCTGAAGACATTTGTCTATAATTAGGGCTTTGCATGATTTGCTACTTGTTGCCTCTCCTCATATGTTTAGACTGTAAATATTTTTAGGCAGGGATTGTCTTTTTTTAATTATGCGTGTCTGGTGTCTAGCACCCTTTTTCCCTGATCCATTGACAGATGCCTGAGTTTCACTATCAAAGTTGGCCTTTATTTCATCCATGGGTTTCCATGAGGTCTTCTGGGTCAGATCCTCAGCTCATGGAAATCAGCGTAGCTCCATTTACACCAGCTAAAGATCTGACCCTCTGTTTTTAACTTAATTGGCACAGAAGATCTTGGAAAAAGGAAAGATTCCTGTTGTTAGCTGCCTTCTTAATATGGGATCCAAACCGAGCAGATTGAAAAAAGGAATTTTGATCCTGTGGGAAACTCAGTATTTTGACATTTTGTTTTCATCCTCAATTGGGACAAAAACTTGCAGTAGTAAGACTCCTTGCCCAATGAAAAGTTCTGAAATTTTTGAGTTTGAAATGTCAACGTATTTCATTCTGACATGATCAAAATGAAATCTCAAGATTCCCCAAATGAAATGCTTCATTTCAATTTTCCCCAACTGAAAATGTCACCAAACTTGTTTTTTCCCCCACAGAAAAGATCAACGAATCCCCATTTTCTAGTGAGAAACCATTTTTTTCCCACCAGCCCTAGTACCAAGTTATTTTTTGCTTCCTAGGAAACCCTCCATTTTTACAGACACATGGCTATGATACAGACAGATATAGATGTTATTAAAATCCTGATATCAGCACGTGCTCCTGTTAGACACAATTACCACACCTCTTTTCCCAACTACACTTAGGGTGACCAAATATCCTGATTTTATAGGGACAGTGCCAATTTTGGGGTCTTTTTCTTATATAGGCTCCTATTACCCCCCACCCCCATCCTGATTTTTTTTACATTTGCTGTCTGGTCACCCTACCTACACTGTGGTTAAAACCTGCTTTAGAATCCGAGTTCACAAACCCAAACCATGGTTATTTGAGGTTAGATCCATGGCAGGAATCTGTCTTATGCCCTTTATGCTGTTGATGCCATGAACTGTGCTCCTAGTTCGCCATTCCCTCCCTTTTACACTGGTTGCTGTCACCATCATCTTCCTTCTTGCATGCTCCTGTCATTTCTGCAGGTCTCATCACCTAACAGCGCCTGTGCCATTCCAACAGCATGCAGAGACAGTGGATGCCCAGCAGGGGGGGTTAGACGGCTGGAAGTCTCATGATGGAGCTAGTAGGACTTTTCTGCAGTAAGAAGAACAGGAGTACTTGTGGCACCTTTCTGCAGTAGTGGCACAGATTCAGCCCCGCCCCTGTACAGAGCACAGTAAGGTGCAGCATGCATCTTCTCTATCCTGGGGTAATTTGGCCCCTGCACAGTTTAGGGTATCCATTTGCTGACCTGTAATGTACAGCCCCATTTATATCACCAGTGAATGGGGCCCACGGAATCCTCTCTGATACACTGGTGTAAATTAAGAATAACTCCACTGGCATATACAGTAACTCCTCGCTTAACATTGTAGTTATGTTCCTGAAAAATGCCACTTTAAGCAAAACGATGTTCAGCGAATCCAATATCCCCATAAAAATTAATGTAAATGGAGGGTAGGTTCCAGGGAAATTTTTTTCACCGGACAGAAAAAATTATATACAGCATAAGTTTTAAATAATTTTAAACAATTTAATACTGTACTCACCAACGATGATTGTGAAGCTTGGTTGAGGCAGGGGCGTAGCGGGGTTGGGGCACAGGGGCTTTCCCCACTCCGCCCACCTGGTGCTCCTGTTGGGGGCAGGTTCGGGGGCTTGCCCGCTCCCTGGTTTGAATGCCAGGCAGGTAGAGTGGGGCGAGCCCTGACCCCCGGCTGGAACGCCGGGCGGAGCGAGATGAGCCAAACAATCTTATAACCGAACATTGCGCAACTTTAAACAAGCATGTTCTCTAATAGATCAGCAACCTAATAACAAAACAGTGTTAACCAGGATGACTTTAAGTGAGGAATTACTGTATGTACTTTCTAATTTTGGAGGTGTTCCCTTATTACATTGATAGGTGTTGAGTAAGAGCCTACAGAGAGCAACCCCAAAAAGGCAGAGGAGGAGTTTTCTGCCTGTGGCAAAGTTTCCACCCCAACACGGCCTCTTAGCTGGGGCTGTGGAAACTTTTGTCTCAGTTTCCCACACCGTCCCTAGGCCTGCTCCAGGCATAAGAATGTCCTAGCCCTCAGCCAGACTACTTTACAGAGTCCCTCACTAAAGTCCTAAAGGAATGTATACAACAACCAAATCTTCAGCCCAGCTGGGCTTCGCTAGTAGCCACCTCTCTACAGGTGCTGACATCACACTACCATGATAGTTTCTTTCCTGTACCTGTGCAGAGTTCAGCAGGGTACTTTTATGTCCAACTTTGGTTATATCCTAGAAAGGGAAGGGTGTTTATTTGAAATTTGACTTGGAGTTTGCGGGTCAAATCCACAGTGGGTATAAGTCTGGTCAGCTCTATTCATCTCAATGAATCTACATCAATGTACTGCAGCTGAGGATTTGGGGGTCCAATGATCTGTTCAGGGTAGCAGCTCCTGTAAACCAAGCAAGCCACCCACATGAATGCAGCAATCACCACAGGAACCTAGTGTCAGTATCCCCGCCATATCTCTCTGCCCCCAAAACAATCTCTCTTTGCCCTATGAATGAAATAAAAGTATCCCTCTATCAATTCACATGCTGCACAAATTGTTAAAACCCCCCCCTCCAAAAAAAAGTACAGCAAAACAACCCTAAAATAAAATCAGCGTTTGGCATTTAAAACCTAACCACAGCCACATCTAGAAAAATAAGACTACATCCTTTTGTCCATGCTCCCAATGGGCTATGAAATCCTGGGCATTAGCAAACTGGCCAGGTTTCCACCCCGCCCTCTGTTCTTGCTCTTTTAAAGTTCCTCCTATCTGAATATACAAATAGATTCAGTTTTAACACATATTAAGTGTGCCTAGATGCAACACTGATGAGTATACTATAAATATGCTATACTGTGAGCTCACTGGAGCAGGGACTATTCCTTCCTGGATGTGTGGAAAGAACCTTGCATGTTGTAGATGTGGCCATAAATTATTAAATTATTGTAACAAACATTGATTATTAATAATCAGGGGTCAAATCAGTGATAAGTGATTGAGCTCTGCTTATGTCCCATTGGTCACATCCCCTTCCCTATTGACTCCTCCCCTTTCACCTTTTGTCTGTACGCCTCCACTTCCCCCCGCCGGAGGTTTTGTCTCTCTGTGTCTTTTCTTCCATCTTCCCATTCCCCTAATCACTGGCCGTAGCTAGAAAGAAACAGTGACACTTCTTGGAGGAAGCAATGATGCACACGATGTTGGTGGTTTGTGAGAGTAAGGGAGTGAGGCAGGCAGGGAGAGTATGCCAAAACTTTTCTTCACAGCCCTACTCCAGTGCCTGCAGTCCCCTTCTGGGCATGTCTGTTCAGCCTGAGAAGGCCCTTTTTCCCTGCTTCACTGGGAGTTCTCTCCATCATTTTATTTCTGTTTGTCCTACTCTTTGACTTTCTCCTCTTTCCTAGTCAGTTCTGTCCTCTCCTCCTTGGTCTTTCGTTGTCCTGTTCAGACACACCAGAAATGTATCTGTCGTATTTTCAGACAGCTCATTCCATGGTGGAACATTTCCCAATTTGCATACAAAAAAAACTTTGCTCAAAAATAAAGGGTGCATATGTGCAGTGATCGTTGTCACAAACACTCAAAAGCCAGGAAATAAAACAG
This sequence comes from Malaclemys terrapin pileata, assembly GCF_027887155.1. Classification (NCBI taxonomy): domain Eukaryota; kingdom Metazoa; phylum Chordata; order Testudines; family Emydidae; genus Malaclemys; species Malaclemys terrapin. The sequence continues at coordinate 10,812,118 of NC_071529.1, forward strand.
TTAAGTCATTAAATGCTAAACTCCATCAACAGCAGCAACATGCTACTAACCCTAACTGTGATCACAGAAAGCATCACACGCTCAGTGATCTCAATTCTTTCAAGAGGGGCCAGAGTTTTTCCTTTATCAAGATACTCTTGGTGCAGGAGAGAGGGAAGGGACCATCAGAAAGCCAGTTGCAGCTTCCCTGATTCTCAAACTCACCTTAGTCCTCATATAAGTTAGAGCAGCCTAAGGGCTGCTGTGATTTATGGCTGTGGTTAAGGTTCTCTAAGGGATCTTACCATATGCTAGCAGAGAATTGCTGTAGAGGGACAGAACCCTGCACCATCTGCTCCGCCACAACATACCCCTATGCTGGAGTGGGGAGGAGAAGAAATTTAAGAGCCAGCTCTGCCGGCTTTATGCAAATTGGGAATTCAAATCTGCTGGAAGACTTCTCAGATGGCCAGCTGCAGCCACATTACATTCCCTTTATGCTGCTTAAGCCATGTAGAGAGGATGGAAATGGGGCTTTGAATCTGGCCCAAATTTCTTATTAAGCAATACACTATATTATCTGCATCAAAAGAGGGAAACCTATTTTGTGCTTACTGTACCTCGGTCACAAAGCAAGCATGTTTCTCTAGAAGCACAATACATTTTTCATAATTTCTATTTCAACAATACTAGCAGACAGAATTAAAAAGAATCAAGGTAGCAGTTAAGGCCAACGTGATAGACGGAGCAATTTGTATAGGTATAACCTATGTTTGGTAAACTAATGTTAATGACTTATATGGAGTTGGTTTGCTTGTTTAGCATCTTATACATATGTGAAATTAATAGTTTATTTCCTGGCTTTTGAGGGTTTGTGTCAAAGGTAGTTGCATGTGGACATCCTACATTGTTGGGGAAACACACACGCACCTTTATTCACCACTGACTTGCACTTTCAGTCATTAATTACTCTTGTGCAAATTGGATGTTAAATGCTACAAAATCAGAATGGTAGCATTTTATTACACTTGCTTTGCACAAGTGTAGGTTACTATGGAAAGTGTAGGAGAGTGGAAATCAGACTCTGTCAAATTTTCAGAAGGGCCTAAGAGATTAAGAGGGAGAGCTGTATGAATAACTGATTTCTTGGTTTGCTGGGAGTTCCGGAAAGAAAGTAGTTTGGAGTCAACCCAAATCAATTTTTTTTTTTCAGAATTTCTAGCAAATTGAAAAGTTTAAAAAAAAATGTTTTGGGTCGAAGAAAATATTTTTTTAAGCTTAAACCAAAATGTTTCATTTCAATTTTGAGCGCTTTTAAATTTTTTTATTTTATTTTAAAATCAAATGGAAGGAAATTTCAAAACAAAAAGTGGTTTTGCATTAAAAAATCAAAATGATTTCAGAATTTTTGTGGGTTTTTTTCCAACTGAAACAATTTGGCAAAATCAGTATGAATTTGTGGAATGTTTGGGTCGATCTGAATCTGCATTTTTTATCGAAAAACGTTTCGGCCAAAATATTTCACCCAGCTCTAGTTAGCAGCCTAAGAGCCATTTTCAAAAGTGACTTAGAGGCAGATTTGTAAAGGTATTTAGATGCCTAAAAATGCAGATAGACGTCAAGTGAGATTTTCAAATACGCCTAAGCAGATTAGGTGCTGCTTTTGAAAATCTCGCTAGGCACTCATCTACATATTTAGGCACCTAAATACTGTCCCTTTGTAAATCTGCTCCTTAAGAGTCTTCGTCCTGTGACTCTGCCTCCTAAGTCACTTTTGAAAATTTTACCCTCTGTGTGCATAGTTATCTATTATTCTTCTGCATATGGTGAAAAACATTCACATGTCACTTTTTAAACATAGAAATGCTCCTGCCACAAGCAATGTAAATAGACAAATGCAGGCAAACAATGGGGGGAAAGGAAAGCAACATACCAGCAAGTGATTGAGTGGTTATGCTAGCCATTCAGCTTGACAGTTCCATTTTAAGACACAGCAAGAGAGATGGTCATTTCTTCACAGTTTTGTATAATATACATCCTCATGCTTAAAGCGATATGATTATTAGAATGCTTATTTCAGGGATCATTTCTATTCTGGTTATGGTAGCTATGTTAGAGATGTACCCATATTTTACCTGCCATTTTTCACAATTCGGGCAAAATGTTGGGTATTGTTGTTCCAAAAGCCACTGGGCATTGGATGTTAAAGGTTCGGAAACTGTTACAGGAAGAAAATAAATCCTAATTTGCCTATGTAGAATTTGGAAAATAAATGAATAAAGGCAGAGATTCTTACTGCTAATGCAGAGCTTCCCCCCCCCCCCCCCCATATTGTTTTCTAAGTACAGATCCCTTTTTTGTTGTACGTCTATGCATTACTGTGGAGGTCCCAGCTGGCACTGAGAACCAATTAAAGTCAACCAGAGCCTGTTTCTCCGTTATCCCGCAGCTCATATTGTCATGTATATCAATGCAAAGTGGGCGTAAATGCCACCAGATCAGAACGGCAGCATTGTACACTCACTTTGCATTGGTATGAACGATGACATGAGGTGCAGGCATGGCAGAATCAGACCCTGAACGTTTGGTCAATGGGAGCAGGAGTGAGTCCCAAATGAAATCAGTTGTTTTCACCAACCAGTTGTTGGGCTCCTCCATTATACTAACAGAGCTGGTTTCTCATTTGTTCCAAACAGCATAATTGAAGCAGAATGGTGCCTAGGCCTTGGACATTAGGAGCACTGTTGGCCCTGTCGTAAATCACAGGTTGTCAAGGATTTTAATGGAAGCCCTCTGAGTGCTGTAAATTTCTGCAGTTTTGCCTGCATTCCCTCCCTCATTTCCATCACAATATCACTCCAGTGGGACTGCAGCCCTGCAGCATGTGCCAGGCAGCCTAGATTGGTAGGGCACAGGGGAAGAAGGAGAAAAAAAATGAGAGAGAAGGGGCGGGGGATTCAGAACAGTTGGTATTGCAGAAGCATCTGCTGGGTGGCCAGTTATAGAGTCACCTGGTCCCCTAGTGGGGGAAGGGCAATTCATCCAGGGGATTGGAGACCGCGGATAATGTAACCATGGAGGCTGCGGGAATAAAGACAGATGTGCTGCAGTTTACACGCCGCTCCCTCAGTCTGCAAAGCAGTAAATCTTAGGCAAACACAAGGCCTCCTCCTTAGCAATGGAGTTTCTGATCCGAGTTGGTTTGGCAGAGTTACTGTATTTGTACTACACATCCTATCTCCTGCTGTTTGTCAGAGAAGGCTTTTCAAGAGGGATCCTTTTACCAGGTTATCCTCCCATAGCCAACCCTAGCTATCGTCAGTGGAAATGTAGGGCCGTATCCTGGTCCCAGTGACAAAGTTCCCCTTGGCTTCCGCATGACCAGGATTTAGCCTTTTAGGGATCGTATTTTCACACAATTGCCACTCTGGTGTGGAGACTTCAAAATACAGTGAAATCCTTAGCAACACAGACCCTAATCTGCAGAACCTGCTGTGAAATACGGCTCGTTCTTTGCCCTTTCCCTCTCAGGAGCTCAAAACACATTACATTATTGATGAATTAGGCCTCACAATTCTGCCTTTCCTCCCTCCTCCCCAGGGACATAGAATATTATCCTCACAGAGCTGAAGGGAGTTGAGCAACGTTGCTCCGAAAGTTTGTGGCATAAAAAGACCTCAGATCTAACATTTATCCTCTTTTTTTTCTTCTTCTTCTTCCCCTGTGCCCTCCCTTTTGCTAAAGGAGAGCGCTGGGGTGAAGGACAAAGGGATTGATGCCACAGTCTCTTGGTTTCAGAGTAACAGCCGTGTTAGTCTGTATCCGCAAAAGGAAGAACAGGAGTACTTGTGGCACCTTAGAGACTAACACATTTATTAGAGCATAAGCTTTCGTGGAAGTGGGCTGTAGTCCACGAAAGCTTATGCTCTAATAAATGTGTTAGTCTCTAAGGTGCCACAAGTACAGTCTCTTGGGAGATTTTAACTTTTCTATTGGTGATCCCGGTCTGAAAAATCTACCTGGGCTTTCAGACTATGGCTATGTCTGCACTTTTGTGGCACTTTGTTGCTATAATTTATGTTGATCGGGGATGTGAAAAAAACACCCCTCTAAATGACATGAGTTACATAAGTGTCAGGCTAAGGCAGTGGTTTAGAAATGGGCAGTGGAAGGGATCCAGTCAGGAGGGGTCTCGTTCCCTGGGTCTGCACCCCCTTCTCTCTGGGCAGAACCTCAGTTGCTGCCCCCCAAATCTCTGGAGAGGAGGAGGAGAGTGACTTATATATATTCAAATCAGCCAGTGCCCTCACAGCTCTGATTGGCTGCGGTAGGTTCAAACCGAGGCCCCGCCCCTGCCTCCACACCCGAGGTAGGGCGGTTGGTGGTGACAGTTTGTCTCGAGCTTTTTTTTGAGGGAGGGAGTGGGACAAGGGAGGGAAAGGAGAGTCCCCGAGAACCTCAACTGCGCATAGGCAGGATGGCACGCGCCCTCACTCTCGGGAGCGCGAGGCCAGAGCGTCCTAACGTTGCCGTGACAACCCCTCTTCTCACCCAATCAGAAAGCTGGCGGACGCTTGGACCAATGGGACTGAAGTATGCAGTGATCGAACGGGCCGGGGGAGTGGAGAGGCGGGGCCGTCGGGGTGTGTTTCAACCAATACGGAGGCAGGAGGTAGTAATCAGGGTAGGCGGGGGGAGGGTGCAGGTTGGTTGAGAGCGTTACGGGGTGAGGCGGAGGAGAGTTGGGGCATGAGGAGGAGAGGAAGGGAGCAGGGCCAGGTAAGAGCGGGGCACCTCCCATTATCCTCCAGTGCCCGCAGCCCCCACCTCAGCGTCCCTCCGGCCCTAGCCCCAGTGCAGAGCCCCCCCCCCCGTCTCCCCAGCGCACAGCCCCCACCTCAGTGTCCCTCCAGCCCTAGCCCCAGTGTAAAGCCCCCCTATTCTTCTCAGTGCACAGCCCCCACCTCAGCGTCCCTCCGGCCCTAGCCCCAGTGCAGAGCCCCCCCCCCCCCGTCTCCCCAGCGCACAGCCCCCACCTCAGCGTCCCTCCGGCCCTAGCCCCAGTGCAGAGCCCCCCCCCCCCCCCGTCTCCCCAGCGCACAGCCCCCACCTCAGCGTCCCTCCGGCCCTAACCCCAGTGCAGAGCCCCCGCCCCGTACCCCCAGTGCACAGCCCCCACCTCAGCGTCCCTCCGGCCCTAGCCCCAGTGCAGAGCCCCCCCCCCCTCCGTCTCCCCAGTGCACAGCCCCCACCTCAGTGTCCCTCCAGCCCTAGCCCCAGTGTAAAGCCCCCCTATTCTTCTCAGTGCACAGCCCCCACCTCAGCATCCCTCTGGCCCTAGCCCCAGTGCAGGGCTCCCCCACGTCGCCCCAGTGCACAGCCCCCACCTCAGCGTCCCTCGGGCCCTAGACCCAGTGCAGAGCCCCCCCCCCGTCTCCCCAGTGCACAGCCCCCACCTCAGCATCCCTCTGGCCCTAGCCCCAGTGCAGAGCCCCCCCCCCCCGTCTCCCCAGTGCACAGCCCCCACCTCAGCGTCCCTCCGGCCCTAGCCCCAGTGCAGAGCCCCCCCCCCATCTCCCCAGTGCACAGCCCCCACCTGAGCATCCCTCCGGCCCTAACCCCAGTGCAGAGCCCCCGCCCCGTACCCCCAGTGCACAGCCCCCACCTGAGCATCCCTCCGGCCCTAACCCCAGTGCAGAGCCCCCGCCCCGTACCCCCAGTGCACAGCCCCCACCTGAGCGTCCCTCCGGCCCTAGCCCCAGTGCAGAGCTCCCCCCCTCCGTCTCCCCAGTGCACAGCCCCCACCTCAGTGTCCCTCCGGCCCTAGCCCCAGTGCAGAGCCCCCCCCATCTCCCCAGTGCACAGCCCCCACCTGAGCATCCCTCCGGCCCTAGCCCCAGTGCAGAGCTCCCCCCCTCCATCTCCCCAGTGCACAGCCCCCACCTCAGTGTCCCTCCAGCCCTAGCCCCAGTGTAAAGCCCCCCTATTCTTCTCAGTGCACAGCCCCCACCTCATCATCCCTCTGGCCCTAGCCCCAGTGCAGGGCTCCCCCACGTCGCCCCAGTGCAGAGCCCCCACCTCAGCGTCCCTCGGGCCCTAGCCCTCGTGCAGAGCCCCCCCTCCGTCTCCCCAGTGCACAGCCCCCACCTCAGCATCCCTCTGGCCCTAGACCCAGTGCAGGGCTCCCCCCCCCATTTCCCCCTGCGCAGATTCCTCTCTATTTCCCCTGCGCAGAGCCCACCCTGATGCAGAGCTCTCCCATTGCCCCCCAGTACTGGAGCAGGGTTGGTGGGACCCCACAGGCCCACCCCGCTGCAAGAGTGAGGAGTGACAGGAAGCAATCCCTTACTTTTTCTTCTTTTCCCCTCTTCTGGGAATAGTACCTCATCATTATTGCTGCTTTCCCTACTGCTGCCAGATTTGAATTGTCCCCTTACCCATTCCTCTGACTGGTGACCTCTGGTGGACAGTGTTGTTGTCAGGATAGGGGTGGAGGAAGGAGAGCAATGCTCCCTAGCAAAGGTAGTGATATGGTGGGCACTGCAGACGTAGGGACATCATAAATATTGTACTAAAAACCCCTTGTCTCCCCTAGACAGGGTGGCTATGTATGCAGCACAGTATCTGACTATGTCTTGCCCTTGCTCTGTCCATTTGTTGTCTGGGACTGCTTGCTGAGGGCCACATAAGTGTTCAGAAACTGCGAAGGCCTATGTGTCTTTGTTAGTGAAAGTCTTACTGGGTGTCACTGTTCTTTCCTTGAGCCCAGTGCCTGTTGTTTATACTCAGTCACTCCCTCATGCCCTCTGTCTCTAGTCCCACTTCTTTACCCAACAATATTTCCCCTTCCCATTCTTCATACTCCTCTCCTGAGGAAATGAGACAGAGGGTAAACAAGGACATATATTGTTCGATAATTTATCCATGTTATGCAGTGACTGATAGTGAAATCTGTGTCGATAATACAAGATTACCTATGGTGTTGGTGAAACACCCCCCACTGTCTGATTAGGCAGAAGTGAACTAAAAGCCCTTTATAAATTACATTACTCATAATAACATTTCTAAAAGTAAGTTTGCAAGTTGCTGCTTGAAGAATCTGTAGCTTCAGTTTAATCTACTCTCCGCCAAGCAGGTGGTGGTTCTGCGTGAGCAATGCAGAATTAAAAAATTGGGATGCTAGGAGAAAATATGTAAATATGTACCAATAATAATCATCCTGAATTATGTGTGTATGTTCAGATACCGCAGAGATGAGTGTGGCATGCGGACTCTGTCAAAAGCCCACTGAAAGAAATGGAAGGGCTCCAATTGACTACAGTAGTCTTTGGATTAGAGTAAAAAAGGCCTGGATATAAAATGTTTTAAAAATAGTTTGATTCAATCAGTTATACTCTATATATAAATAAGAAAAAAAAAGGCTATATGTTACAAATACAATAACATTTCCTGACACATTTTAAATTCAGTGGCCCGGCATCTCTACTCCTTTTCACTTGGTGTCATCATTTGCATCTATGCAAAAAGTGTGAAATGAATGTATAATTCTACCAGATCGTTCACTCGCTGGTGGTAGCATCTTTCATCCACTTTGCGCAGATGTGAATGACTACACAAGATTCAAAGCAATGGAGGATCAGGATCAGTCTCTTCAATTACCTTCCAAGGGTTCAATGTTGTGTATTTGTCCTGCAAACATTGATGTCATCACGAGCCTTCAAAACAGAGTATGATTAGTTTTCAGAGTAGCAGCCGTGTTAATTTTTTAGTCTCTAAGGTGCCACAAGTACTCCTGTTTTTTTTAGAGTATGATTAGTAATGGTTTTAGAAATCCTTCCTTTACAACTTAAGCTGGTGGACCAAATTCAACCCTGGTGTAATACCAGGGACTTTAAGGCTGTCTGCACTAGGGGTTTTGCCAAAATTTGCCAATTGTTAATACTGGTTTAACTGCACCAGTGGTAGCTGTAGTAAAAGTGCTAGAGTAGACGTGACTTCTATGGCCATAGGCATTTTTGATGTCTTATGACCCAGGCTACGTCTTATGATTATGACCCTGTTCAAGTCTTAAATACATGACAGTAAAAATACCAGTGGCCCCTGGTCTGCACTAGTACTGCTGTTTGTTATGCAATGGTACTGAACCAGATATAGTACCAGTGCGAATTTTTTGACAGAAAAGTCTGATGTAGACACGGCTCAAGGGAGTTACAGCAGGGATGACTCAGTGTGTTACAGGGACAATGTCAATTGAAAAGAATTTACCGTATATCAAATTTAATAATGTTTTTAATCTAAGGTGTTGCCAGTAACACAGGAATTATATAGAAATTCCTCACCTGTGTTACTGGCAACACTTTAGATTATAAAAATGAAAAGAATATTTATATCTAATTTATTCTTCACTGTTTTCTTTTTGCATTTATTTTGCAGTCAATTTCATTTTTTTATTTTATTTGTTCAGTAGCATATAGCTGCAATAGTTGTAAACTTTGCAGTGGAACATTTGCTTATCTTTTATGTTGTTTAAATTAAAAGCCTGTTTCCATTGGAATTTTTGGGGGAACGATTGAATCGTAGTTTCTCTTTTGTGAAAGATTGCTAATTATTGAATTGTGCCTTTGCTGGTGGGTCAGTCCATGTGGTTAATCTTCCAGGATTGGGGCTTATACCACGCTTTCTCTTGCCAAAAAGCTACTGCATTTATATTATCTAATAAATAAATAAATAAATAAATAAAATTCAAAAGAACTGTACTGATCTAGGATCATTAAGATACATTTTACACTTTCCTTTGAAAAGCTCTATTTTTTAAAATGTGAGACAATACAAAAAACAATATTCAGGGTTCTCTAACTTGACAGAAGCTATAATGATCTATAGTGGAAAGCCAGATCTAGCCAGTTTATCTTCAAGACGTTTGTGTGTTTCAGTATATTGGTCCTAATTCTGATCTCACTTACATGAGGGTGCCCATAAATAACATAACATAATATATTAGTGGGTTGGTGGTCCTTAATTTTGCATGACAGAGTGTTTGTTGCAGTGTTACAAGGGGATGGGTGGGTTTTGAAAATCACCAAAATACGTATTACGTAATTTATGGACAGCCCCCATCAGTTTTACTCCAATGTAGCTCCGTTGACTTCAGTGGAGTAACTTCTGATTTACATCAATGTGAGTTTAGAATCAGGCCCTCCATGTATATGTGAGGCATTGGCATATTTCACTCTTTCATCAATTGGGATTTGTGTCTGTTATTTTGTCTGTCTGTGACTCCCTTACCCCAGAGACGACTACTAGATAAAAACTGTAACATGCTATTTCTTCTCCATGCTGTGGCCAGAGTTGGTGGGAACCCAATGTTCATTCTGGGCACAGGAACTAGAAATCCAGGTCAAATTTTGTAAATAGATTAAGGTTAACATTTAAAAAGATACTGTCAAATTAAAAGTGAAACATGTTTTTTTAACTATAGATTTGGTTGTGCTACTAATAGTATTTAGATGATTAAATCTGAGCACTTTAAATATACATACAAATTTAATCATTCATATGCTCTCTGCACTTAATCCCCTTGTATTATAGGCAGGCTGGTAGTACCCAGGGCCGGCGCTTCCACTAGGCGACCCTAGGCGGTCGCCTAGGGCAGCAGGATGTGGGGGGCGGCATTTCGCCACCCTCTGCGGAATTTCGGCGGTGAGGGGCTTCTTCCGCTCCGGGTCTTCGGTGGAAATTCGGTGGCGGGTCCTTCACTTGCTCCGGGACCTGCCACCGAAGTGCCCCGAAGACCCGGAGCGGAAAGACCCCTGCCGCCGAGAACGCAGCTTCAGAGGAGGAGCTGCCGCCAATTACTGTGGAGGAGCGCTGCCGCCTAGGGCGGCAAAAACCCTGGTGCCGCTCCTGGTAGTACCACATTATTAAGGTTGCTCAACATTTCCCATTATCAGACTCTGTTTTCAGTTGCTTATAACTTTGCCAAACTTTAACCATTTAGGCTGAAATTTTCCATTCTGGGTATCTGCCTCAGGCTGAATTAAAAAAAATAAAATTCAGCCAACACTTTACAGGCATTTCCAAGAACGAGGCTAATGCAAAACATGTCGTTTTGCCCATGTTAATAAATCCTGTCAATCTTTTCAAACATATTTGAAACCCACCGGCAAAGTGTTCCATTCCCCTCTAGCACTGGTTCACATAGAGGATGACAGTTACTTGTTAGCTCAAATGGCAAAGATCCATGTGGTGGGGTTAAAGGTTGCAACAATGCTGATAACCCATATGGATGTCAATACGCTGCCACATGATGGAAATTGTTTTTTCAGTTTTTTTTTTTTTTTAAAAACCTCAAAAATCACATACACAAAACTACATTAAAAGAACATTATTAAAGTTGCACAGTCAAGCGCTCAACGTTAGGCTGTGTCCTAATTCACCTCCCTTGTGCGTATGCATTACAATAAAATCTTTAATTACATGATCATATTCAATTTTTTCCACTGGTCCCCTGCTTCGTTCAGTTCTTTGTATGTAATAATGGAAATAGATTGGTCAATTTAGCTTTTTCTTTCTGATTGGTTTCACTTTCTGGTTCTCAAAAGTTAGTACAGTGTTTACCACTCACGTGGTAAATACTGCAAGGAATTTTTTAAGTGCAAACAAAAATGATGTTTTAAATAAAAAGAGTGAGAACATTTTTGTTAATATAAAGTTTTATAGAGTTTGTTTTCTGAACCACTTGCTATTTATACTTTAAGAGAAAGGAATCCTTACCTCCTGGAGCATTCTATAAATACAACCCCGTGCTGGAAGGGCAGGGTAGAATCTGTAGATATATGAGAAACATTAACTTCTATATAAAGATTGTTAATCTCTCTTTACTTTGCCAAAGATTTCTGTTTACAGCAGACCCTGATCTGTTAGACTAAGGTTTCACCTGTAGATTTGATAGATGCTGATTCATCTCATCCCTCTGATCATGTGTTAGCACTGAGCTGGCATTCAGATTAGGTGCATATCAGTCAGTGCTTTAGCATTGAATTCTCAAGTCTGAGCAAGACTGAACCTTTAGGAAGAGAGAAAGAACAAGACGTTAAGGGAGCACTAACTCTAATGAGACAAAAGCTATTAATCTTTCCACTGTAGTTTCTTGCAGTAACACTAAGGACCCGCACCAAGACAGCTTCCTGATGTTCTATTAGCATAATATCACAGATAGCAGGAGTTTAGAAATATTCGTCAGCATCAAACAAATCTATTTCCCTGTGCGGAGATGTCATTCAAATGGGAATCACTATTGATAAAAGCAGATACATATATAGGTACATACATATAGGTACATATATTTCTTCTGATCCTGTCCGAATTGGGAGAGAGGCATGTAGGGTGGACTCATGAGGAGGGGATGAACATCTCTCTTCCTAACTTGGGAATATGCAGGGAGTTATACATTATTCTGTTTTATCAGCTGTATTTGAGGAAACAGCTGGATCCATGAAAAGGTTGATGGAACTGTTGCTCATCCTTGTACACTGTTCACTTTTCTTCTGGTCTGTTGTGGATGTTTCCACAGGATGATGGCATCAGCTATACTGCAAAAATATGGATCCTTTGAAGAAGTAGAGCAGGAAACAGAAGAGTCGGATGAGAAAGATGTAACTGAACTAGACTTTTTACCAAGAGAACTAGAAAGAGAAGATAATGCCTTGGATACCATAGACCAGGATACAATGGGGTGTGAAGAGAAGAAAAGAAGAATTCAAGATCCTAACATATCCATGAAAAAGAAAAGAAAGAGAAAGAGGTTAGAAATAACTATTGAAAGGACTGTAAAAGTCCTGAAGAGGGCAGAATATGTTTATAGTCGAGCTACTGAAAATAGAGGAGGGTAATGGGGGGAAGAGATGTTGGAGAACAGGGTGTTCAGAGTGGTGCTATGCAGAAGGGGAGGAACACAGGATTTTTGTAGTGAGAGAGATAGATAAGTGTTGTGCTGGAGTGGAGGGGAAATGAAAGTGTTCTGGTGTTCAGAAAAAGTGATGATTTTAAGTTTTGTAGGCTGTCAGCTACTCAGAGGAGGGACTGCCTTTTCTTGAATGTATAGAAAGAACCTAACAGGTAATAGTTACTACCATAATAAATAATAGTAATAATAGTTATACACTAGTGTTCATGGAAAGAACATAGTTCAGTAGAGCTCTCGTTCTGATGTGAAATGGATATGCTAGTAAGGGTTGCAGAATAGCCCAGGAGAAGAAGAACGTGTACGATCTCTGAGCATAAATATTTTCTGTTAATCCCCATTCGCCCTTTGATCACTTGGCCTTTGGCTCATGACTTTGGGGAATCCCATTCATAGGTTGATTCCTAAATAACCAGTCTTGTTGAGTAACTACGATATCTTTTTCTCGCACTGTAACAGAAAGAGTGCTCTTCCTATAAACTTAGTCACATTGGTTCCATAACTACCGTTTTTCTAGTATTCTGGTATTCTAGTATTATTTTTTATTTTATCTTTACAGGCATTTCTGTAGTGCTCATCACTGAATTCTCTTTCTAGATGCGTAGTTATTTGGTTTGTCTCCAGCAAATAATTTTCTAAGTGACCACTGAGCAAAAAAACAGTGATCAGTCCTGGTGAATAGCCTATCAGATGAACATTTAGATAATGCTTTACATAAATTTATGGAAGTACAACTGTAAAGTTCCCAGTGCTTCCCCATAAAGCATAAACTGGTCCTTGTCTGTATGCCTCTGTCTTTCTGCTTTTTTAATTTTTTTTCCAGATGACCTGTGATAAGTCTGACCAACTGCAAGTATGAGAGTGGTGAGTATCTTTCTCATCTTTCCCAAATGTAGAAGGTAAGCCAAAGAATTGTGACCCAGTTGATTCATGTAAAGAGGGGTACATTTTAATTTGCTCTTAAGAAAAAGAGCTCAGTTTAAAATGAAATTTATTTTGTCATGTGACTTGTTAACTGAATTTTAGTGCTTATGAACATGCCCTAATGAAAGCATCATTTAGAAACCTCATGCAGTCTGGGCAAGCATTGTTCAAGATTCCCCTACTAGTGAAACTCCTGACCCACAGCATTCCTGTTATACCACACATTTGGCACCACATAGCTCTCCCAGCGTATCTCATTATTGACCCACAGCATCCCTGGTATTTTATTACTTGCCCTCTCCAAGCATAGTCTGCTAATGATGCTGAATTGTCTACAGGGACTAGCTTGTGATCATCAAATACGTTTCCCTCATCATGACTGAAGTTAGGCAAGAATTCATATCCATGAACTTTTGCCAATGCAAGATTTGAATTCTTGTCATGGATTTGGAACATGGGGAACCAATTCAAATGGCTCCATTCCACATAAAATGAATCATTTCATGTTTTTATTTCAAGAAGTTCTGCTTTTCACCATTAGTCAGAAAGACCAATGCAACAACAACACAAGCTTACTCCATCTCGCAATTTTTGCTAGCTAGTGTGAAGTTTCTAGCAGCATACTGGAGAGCTCAACTTGTTCAGTAGTCACCAGTGATTGTCCAATTTGTCAGAGAAAATGGATGATTTGGGGGCAGCATATCCATAGAGATTAGAGGACTGGAAGCTGCCACTCAAAGTGGAATTGGGGTCTATAGATGGCTGAGTTGAGTGGTATAACTGAACCACGGTTCAATATCTCCTTCTGAGTCCAAACAGAATTTTCTAAAGTCTACATTTCTAGTATGATTGAAACTGTTTCTTTTCTTACGATGCAGTGCGTCGGGCTGCTCAGCAGTATGGCTTACGGGAAGCAGGTGAGAATGATGAGTGGAACCTCTATTGGACAGACTATTCAGTCTCACTGGATCGGGTAATGGAAATGAAAAGTTACCAGGTACTCAGCTCTGTGAGATGGAGAGGATATTAAATTATTACTTTTTTTTCCCCCCACTGCAAATGAGCTAGAGGCCAGGAAGATGCTTATTATTACGCCTTTTCTCTGGACTTCTTTCCAGAAAATCAACCACTTCCCTGGGATGAGTGAAATCTGTAGGAAGGATCTGCTGGCCAGGAACATGGCCAGGATGCTAAAGCTCTTTCCAAAAGAATTTAACTTCTTTCCCAGGACCTGGTGTCTTCCTGCTGAGTGAGTCTTCCTGACAATGTTTACTGATTGATTTTCCTCGTCTTGCTTCTCTTCACCATCACCCTCACTTTTTCCTCTCATCCTTTATGTCAGCCTTCCTTACTCTGGGCCTGAGTTTCCTCTTACACCAGTGTAAATTGAGAGAAACTTCTTAGAGCTCCATGAAGATGCCCCAAAGTAAAACTTGAGCAAGTAAGAAGAGAATCAAACCCATTATCTTTCTGCTCTCTTCTTTACCCAGAGTAATGGAAAAAGACGAGGAACATTTTCAGAGTAGAATGATGTCGCTTTGAGCTGAATGCAGCAGGAGTGTGTTCATTGGCGATGCAAGCCCCTTGGCAGTGAATGGAATAAAATTCCTTTTACTTTCTGGATGAAGTCCATTGCTGTATTACTCAATGGGATGAGGTATCTTCCCTTGTTGGAAGAGGAGATGATTTCTACATCATATTAAAAGTCTCTTTTCTCTAAAAATCAAGAAAGGGATCATTCCCATAAGACTGTGTGATTCACTCCAAATTTGCGTCTACTGGAAATAAAGGTTTATTGAGAGCTAGAGAACAGGTTGTATTCCTGGCTCTGGAGAGACAGATTTTTTTCTTTGTGATCACTGGTTCTGTAGACATTTGCATTTGTCTGCCAAAACATTTCTAGCATTGGTAGGCTGTGAGACATCAAACCTCAGAATCATGTAATTCTTTCTTTCTTTCCTTCCCTATAGCTACGGAGATTTGCAGACCTATAGCAGATCAAGGAAACATAAGACATATATCTGTAAGCCCGACTCTGGCTGTCAGGGGAGAGGCATCTTCATCACCAGATCTGTGAAAGACATAAAACCCGGAGAGGATATGATCTGCCAGCTCTACATCTCAAGGGTAATCTCCCTATTCCACATACCAAGACTACTGTTCTGTCATTAAACCAGAGTTTAATTCAGCTCAGCCTTGCTTGCCTGTGATCAGCCGGTCATAAACAGCAGTCATTGCCTTTGAATACATGCCCATTGAAATAATCCCTCTTTTGTGTGCCTTTGGGTTCCTAAGTAATTTTTGAATAAGCTTTTTATATAAACTAATTTGCCTTTGCTGGGTGAACCTAACTGGATGAGGGAAATCTCCTTCCTGCTGTAGAGTAAGTTAGCTCTCAAAGATACACAATATTTTCGTAGGCCCAACTGGAGGAGAGAGTGAAGGGATTGTTTGTACCCAGTCCCACAAACCTGTTTATAACCTATCTTACTCAAGAATCTTTTGGTTGACATCTTGGCATTACCCTCTCTTCATAGCGAACATCCACATTCAAGCCTCCAAGATCTCCTGTGTCTTTGGGACACCTATAATCAGGGCCGGCTCCAGGCACCAGCGAAGGAAGCAGGTGCTTGGGGCGGCCAATGGAAAAGGGCAGCACGTCTGGGTCTTCAGCGGCAATTCGGCAGCGGGTCCCTCAGTCCCTCTCTTCCTCTTTGAGCTGCCGCTGAAGAGGAAGCGAGGGCGCAAAGGACCCGCTGCCGAATTGCCGCCGAAGAAGGAAGCGGCACGATTGAGCTGCCACCGAAGTGCCGCCGATCGGCTTTATCTTTTTTTTTTTTTTTTTTTTTTCCCCTCTTCGCTTCGCCGCTTGGGGCAGCAAAAAAGCTGGAGCCGGCCCTGCCTATAATGTTAATACCAGAACCTACGTTTTTACGCTAATATGTTTCATTATTATTCTTTATTACTGATTTTTAAGAGAGATAAAGCATGTCAGCGGAGCTGGGATTCAGAACTACTGGGTTTTATATCTGCTCTTGGTCTGACTCACTGTGCGGCTTTCAGCAAATCACTGTTCCGGGTCTGTTTCCCCACCTTTAAAATGGGGGGAAGCCTATCTACCTCATAGGGTCTATGTGCCGATTAATGAGTCTGTTCAACGCTCAGAACATGTAAAGAACTCTATGATGGATTAGTTTTATTATTATTATAGTGTTGCGGCTGTCCTCAGTACCATAGAATACATTATTGTTCTTATCTTCCCTAATTTCCCAATATTTGAATAACTAAGAAACATGATTTATAAGAGGAAGGTACTCTAGTAAGAATTGATTATATACAGGATACTGGGGTACATGTAAATTGTTGTTTGCATTATAGTAGAACTCGGGACCACAAACAGAATTAGGGCCCATTCTACTGGATGCTATATAACCATATTAAGAACACCTAGATCTATTAAGTGTCCATGACTAGTTCTAATAATGTGATCTTATTAAAATGATCATGCTCTGCATAAGGTTTGCAATTACCCTTATTTGGATGGAATGTCTTAACCTAGATAGTTTCCCAATTTCTAAAATGGAGATAGATAAGGAAGTGTTGTTATCTCCCAAAGGATGCTGTAAGGCTTAATTACTGAATATCGGCCTAGCACTTTGAAGAAGGAAGGTGATGTATATGTGCTAAGTATTGTTATAAGGTTTGCATGTCTTGGTTTTGTTTTTTCATCACCTCAGCCTTGAGTTAATGAGTTACTAATGTTCTTCTTGTACTTCAAACAAACTATAAGCAACTCAGTTTCGTCTTCTCTTTCCCAGCCTTTTATTATTGATCGTTTTAAGTTTGATCTGAGGATTTATGTGCTGGTGACATCATGTGACCCTCTGAGGATATTTGTCTATAATGAGGGCCTTGCACGCTTTGCTACATCAGCCTACTCTGATCCCTCACACAGCAATCTGGTGAGTAAAGAACCCTGTTAACATAAATTAACAGCATTCAAATTCATAACAACAGGAACTAGCTGTTGAAATGAAGTGGCACAGAGAAACAATAATGCTTTGGACTGCTACAATACCTTTAATCTGAGGATCTGCACGCCCTTCACAAACAATAATAATTAAGCCTCACTTCATCAAAGTGATATGGGTAAGGTTATAGATGAATCATCTCACCCACCACTGAAATGCAGCCACCTCTGTGGTAGAATATAGCTAGAGTTTAACAGCACACAGTAACACTACATAATAGTTTCTGGGCAGTTAGGGGCTGATCCTGCAAACACTTACATATCACAATGACTTTACTCATGCAAGTGGTCCCATTTAAATGACTTTAAGACTTTGTTGGGCTCATTAGAGTGATGAGATAAGTACCGCTATTAAATGGCTTGCACTTAAAAAAATTTCTGCATTAAGTAGTGTGACCAGGTATCATCATGTACAGGGAGAGTGAAGAAGGCAGTTGTCTCTCTCACCCTATAACCCACTCGTTTATTTGCAGGAGGATGTCTGCATGCACCTGACTAATTATTCCATTAACAAGCACAGTACTAATTTTGTCCGAGATGAAGATTCTGGAAGTAAGAGGTAAGAGGGAAAGAACATTAATCACAGCCAAGTGATGCTAGTCTGTTCTCATGAATCTTCATATGCATTTCCACACTTTTTTCATATATGTTTAAGAAATATTTCTTTCCATGCAGCCAGTGAACAGTGTATTTTGTGTCATTAGTTATATAAATCATTTAAAGAAAGTCAGATGAGTAACAGTGAGAGGCCAGATGCAGGAGAGAAAAAAGTGAACTCTCCTTCAAATTGGAAATACCAATGCATTTGTTGCAACTGGTGCTTCTGGATTCCATCACTCTGTTTATTGTCCTTGGTGGTTACGTTTCGCTATCTAATGTAGATAAATCTATATATAATGATCAGTCAGGTTTTTTCCCTCTTGCCCACATTTTTCTCCCAGTCTTCCTCTACTTTTCTTTTCTTTTAAACCATGTTTCTAGCTGTTTCTACATAGTACCTTGTCCATTGCACTAGGACTTCAGTGCTATCCGTTTCTTCTTAGCAGTATTGCTCTTTGCCAATAGCTGCAGGAACTCCAGCAGTGCCAATGTTTCTTCTGCAGTGCTCTGTTGGTGCCAGAAAGGCTCCAGTAGAATGAATTGACTTGGAGCAATGCCTTGGTCACTGTCCAATAGTGTATGTCTTCTTTCCATTTCCTATCCTAAAGCCTTGTCTACACATGAAAGTTGTACCGCTCTGACTATACCGATATAGTTAAAGCAGTATAGGCCCCCTAGTATGGACACAGTTATATTGGTATAAAGATGCTTTATGCTGGTATAGCTATTCACATTCAGGAAGGGGGAGGGATAGCTCAGTGGTTTGAGCACTGGCCCGCTAAACCCAGGGTTGTGAGTTCAGTCCTTGAAGGGGCCATTTAGGGATTTGGGGCAAAAAAAATTGGTCCTGCTAGTGAAGGCAGGGGACTGGACTTGATTACCTTTCAAGGTCCCTTCCAGTTCTATTAGATAGGTATATCTCCATATATATATATATATATATATATATATATTATTATAAGGGGAATAATTATACTAGTATAAGGCACCTTTGTACCAGTATAACTATGTCCACACTAGGGCTTATATTAGTATAACTACTATCATTAAAAATCCCACCCCCGCAACAGACGTAGCTATATTAATACAATTTTCAAGCATAGAACTATCCTAAGAACAAGAGGTTAATTAGGACAGTGGTTCTTCTTTTTCATACAGGGAATCCTTTCCCATATATCTGGGATCCTCTCCCCGTCCCTATTAGCAATAGAAAGGCAGGCAGGACACACTTTACTGACATTCATAGTATGCTTGGTTGAGAACCTACGTATTAGTGTGTCTCCCATCCTCAGTGTCTGAGAAGCATTTACACTGATCTATGCAAGAGTTTGACTAACAATTTGTTCTGTTAATCCTTATTTTTTTCTGCGGGTATGTGGATCTCCATGATGCCCAAATTTCTATGCTTAACTTAAGCAGCATGGAAACATACAGAAAAATGCTTACTGTGAACTGATTTGCCATTAATATGGGCTACCAACTTACTTTTTTTCTTCATAGGAAGCTCTCCACCTTTAATAAGTACATGCAGAAGCATGGCTATGATACCGACCAGATGTGGCTGGATATAGAAGATGTTATTATTAAAACCCTGATATCAGCACATCCTATTATCAAACATAACTATCACACTTGCTTCCCCAATCACACTGTGGGTAGCGCTTGCTTTGAAATATTAGGATTTGATATTCTGTTGGATCACAAACTCAAACCCTGGTTGCTTGAGGTAAGAACCACAGCAAAAGTCTCTTAGATCTCATAACATATCCATACCATGAACTGGTATCCTTTTTCACCCTTCCCTTCCTGTGGGGCCAAATTCAGCCAAATGAGTTGCTATCACCAGCCTCTTCCTTAACACCGATTTTTGCCTTTTTCGTTTCTCTAGATCTCCTAACAAAAGTCCATCCTGTAGCATCTCCTACATTATTCCATCAGCTTGGAAAGCTGATGGGTGACCAGCAGAGGGGGTGAGACTACAGATAAGCTAATAATAGTCATTCCCACAGACAGTCACATTGATCTGTAGCCTTGAAATTTAAATCTGTTCCTGCATGTGGGAATCCTAACTTGTGAGGACAGTCTTACTCTTCAGTTCTTTGAACAAAGGAATCTTCCAGGGTTATCCATTAACCTCAATGGGAGCTGCACCTGCTAATACCAGAGCCTGAATTTAGTCCTCACAGCATATCAAATTAATATAAGTTACTGATCTTGCACTGAATAATAAATTGATTCAAGCTACATCACTCTGCCACTTGCACCTGTTTTCTGCCAAATCTATCCCACCCATTATGTCACTTCCAAATTTGACCCATGGAATTCTACTATACACCTGTATCAGACATTGAAGTCTGGCAAGGATCCTTGCCAACGCTGGATTTTGACTGGAATCCCCGGTAATCTAGATTTCAGATTAGTTTAATGTCCTGAGTTGTAATTTCCATTGGATCTCAACTGCAGCAAAGAGATGACATTCTTGTTGTTGTTTCAGGTGAACCACTCTCCAAGCTTCACCACTGACTCCTGGTTAGACAAAGAAGTGAAGGACCAGCTGCTGTATGACACTTTGGTTCTGATAAATTTAGGGGCCTGTGACAAGAGAAAAATCCTAGATGAAGAGAAACGGCGAGGAAAGGAGAGACTCCTGAAGCAATGCCGTTCTCGAGAGACCAGGTGTGTTCTCATACCGCTTCATCTAATTTCCTCAGATTATGTGAGCCATAATTTTAAGGTGACCTGCAAAGAATGTTTTTTAATTAGTTTATTACCCCCCCCCTTTTTTTTTTGCTTCTTCATGGTGTATACAGATGGCCTGCACCGATATTTTTAAAGGTTTTTTCTTTCCTGTTTTTTTAACCTTAAAAATACCAGGAATGTAAAGTCTGGTCTTTCCTGGCTTTGTTGGAGCGCCACTGGGATTTGTAAGGGCTGTTTATTATAAGCTCTTCACAACTGAATTGAAAAAGTGAGGGTGCTGAATGTTTAACAAAATTTTCCTTTATTCCAAATGTTAATTAACATTTCATTGAACAATTCGTTTAAAGTAACAAAAATAACCTGACCAAAAATTCCTTCCCCTCTTGATAGCTCATCTTTCACTTTCTTGGCTGTTCTGATGGCATCATTTCACTCGTTCTTTAGTCATCATAGAGTCTTCCAGCTTAGACAGTTCCCGTATTTTTAATGTAAAAAGCAAGCAAAAAATAAAATACAATTTCAGGCCCTCGTTAACAACCGTAGGGAAACCAGAAAGACCAGCTCATTTTTTTTCCTTTGCAGATAATCTTTAAATGTATGTTACAAGTTATGTAGGAAGATACATGAGAACCGTTCTACATTTCACCAAAACTAAGATGACAGGATTAGGGATGCAATGACAGTGTGAAATGAAAATCACTTCTGCTCTGGAGATTTCTCCGAGCGCTTAAAATGCTGCAGCTGCGCTGCTGTAGTGCTTCAGTGAAGATGCTACCTATGCTGAAGGGAAGGCTTCTCCTGTCGGTGAAGGTACTCCACCTCCCGGAGAGGTGGTAGCTATAGGCTTGTCTACATTACCCGCTGGATCAACGGGCAGTGATTGATCCAGCGAGGGTCGATTTATCGCGTCTAGACTAGACGCGATAAATTGACCGCCGAGCACTCTCCCGTCGACTCCGGTACTCCACCAGGGCGAGAGGCGCAGGTGGAGTCGACGGGAGAGCATCAGCCGTCGACTTACCCCAGTGAAGACACTGCGATAAGTAGATCTAAGTATTCCCCCTCTCCCCCAGTGTAGACCAGGCTTATGTCAATGGGAGAAGCCCTCCCATCGACTGGGAGTCAAGTCAGTATAACTGCGTTGCTCAGGGATGTGAACAATGTAGTTATAGCAACATAAGTTCCTAGTACCAAGCCTGGATCCCACATGATTTGTTAATGGTTATACCTGAATTTTTTTTTTTTCCAGGGCTGAGGAGTATAGGAACTGCCAGGCCACTTGGTTGAAACAAGCTGAGAAATATGAGGAGAAAAACATAGGTGGTTTTCGCAGAATTTACCCCAAATCTGATTTGGACAAATATGATAAGTTTTTCCAGCACAACAATTCACTCTTTCAGGAGACTGCAGCTTCCAGGGCACGAGAAGAACATGCTAGGTAAGGAGGATTTCCAGCTCAGTTTTTATTAGGTAGGGTGGAGGATGCATTCTGAATTCGTGTTAAATAATAATATCCATCACTTACATGGCACTTTACATTAACTGATGGTTCTTTGAGATGGCCCTGTCAGATAGGTAAATGAGTATTATCAATCCTAATCTGACAGGTGGTAAAATGGACACACAAAGGTTAAGTGACTTGCTCACAAATCCATGTCAAAACCAAGATTAGAATTCCAGAGTTCCTGAGTTCAGCGCAGAGCTCAATACTCTGAATCATGTTGCCTCTAGATCTGACCAGACTTGTTCCATATAAGGCAGAATTTGTAGCCAAGATCCAGTCGGTGGGACTGGTATCATCAGAACTATTTTAGAACTGTTAGGACCCATTTGTATCTTTATCTACAGACAGCAGCTACAGGAGCTGCGAATGAAGCATGAGCAAAAAACAGCCCATTTGCGAGAGAAGAAGATAGAGCTGCTGGGGGAGTCTGGATCTGAGAAGATAAAGACTTTCAAACAGAAGTTAGCGAGCAGGGCAGCTACAGCACAAGGATTAAGACAGGTATGATTTAGGGGGAAGATTCCGTTGATTTTTCACTAATTCTCCTGCTTCTTGGGCATGGGGAATAGAAGCCTGAAGGTCAGAAATAGAACATCCACAAGAAAACTAATGAGATGGGATAATAATGGTGATGGGCATATTATATATAAAAAGACTCCACTGGTGTTCACAGACTTTCAATTTTCTCCACTCAAGCAGGTGAGGGACCCCAGGCTAATCATCTACAGTCTTTTCATGTAGGCAAATATGTGCATCCTATAAGCAAATATTGTCACCTAGATCTGGTTGTCACCTTTTGTCAGACATCAGAAGTGTTTTCTAAAAACACTGCTGAAGTCAAGATAACTGGTGCTCAATTCTCCCCTGTCTCTGAGGTCAGCCCGACACTGAGGAGGTCCACCAGGGGTGTGGTTACAGCATCAATTAGTGTGGCCTGTGTGTTTCTCTAACTTTATTTCTGGCATAAAATCTCTGAGGACTTTATGCCAGTGGAGGATTGGTGCAGTGGAGCTCTGCTGTGCCACACCACCAAAATATTTCCTCCTTCCCTCAGCAGCTCACCTATACCAGATTGGTGAGGGGTCATCTGGCAATGGACATGCCTCCCCTAGGCTTATACAAATGGAGAGTTCCCCTCCATAAGGGGAATTCTCCACTGGCCATTTACGGCCAGAATATGGCCCTTTTGTGCCGTTTGGCTCTTCTGGCAACAGTGTTGCTCTTTATTCATATGAGATTTAATTTATTTTTTTCCATTCTCAGCATTATCTGTGTTCGGAGTCAGGACCTGGCGCTCGTCTCCTGCTTCACAGTTTCTCAGGTGAAAAAGAAACAAAAAAAGAATTGGTTAATGGGGAATCAAGCATCCCACCAAAAGAGCACCCCAACGCTCACGAGTATTCAAATGCACCTGAAAAACAAGCGGTACAGCACTGCAGCTCCATGCCAAACTTGACAGTGCAGAACTCAACTAGTGCCCTGAACCAGTACAACTCCAACCGTGACCTGAGGGACCGCACAGTACATGGTCATCACTCTGCAGCAGATATGGACATCAGATTAATAGTAAGTAGCAGAACACTTGTAAGTACGTATTTGTAGTAGTTTGCCTATATTTCTATCTCCAGTCCATTCAAACATCCATCTCAGACTGGAAATGACACTTAATGTGGGCCCCAGAACCAGCCTACAAACTGTCTATTGCCTACTTTGCTTCAGGCTCACTGAAGAGGTTAATGTGAGCACGTGCTCAACTCAATCAATATTAACAGGGGAGAAGGACTGCCAAAATAGAGAGAGAACAGATTAAAGAATATTTAGGTAAATTAGATAAATTCAAGTCATCCAATCCTGATGAAAATCATTATATGATACTTAAGGAACAAGTTTAAGCAATATCAGAACTGTTAGCAATTATCTTTGAGAAATCACGGAGGATGGATGAGATCCCAGAGGACTGGAGCAGGGCAAACATAGTACCTACCTTTAAAAAGGGGAACAAAGAGGACCGGGGGAATTATAAACTAGTCAGCCTAACTTTGATAAAAAACCTGGGCTTGTTTAGCCTTGAGAAAAGAAGACTGAGGTGGGATCTGATAAGTCTTCAAATATGTTAAGGGCTGTTATAAAGAGGATGGTGATCAACTGTTTTCCAAGTCTACTTTTGCTAGGAAAAGTAGTAATGGGCTTAATCTGCAGCAAGGTGGATTTAAATTAGATATTAGGAAAAACTTTCTAACTATAAAGAGAGTTAAGTTCTTGAACAGGCTTCCAAGGGAGGTTATGGAATGCCCATCACTGGAGGTTTTAAAGAACTGGTTGGGCAAACATCTGTCTGAGGTGATTTAGATTTACTTGGTCTTGCCTCAGTGCAGGGGGCTGGACTTGATGACCTCTTGAGGTCCCTTCCAGCCCTGCATTTCTATAATTCTGTTATTCTACAAAGGGTATAATTCTAATGGAAACTACTCTATTATATTAAACAACAGGATCAATATACTGCCCATTCTGTTTACACAGTAGCTACACAATCAGTCCTTGTCAGCAATGATCAGATAAGTCAGACGTCAGAGCGGGACAAAAAATGTGGTGGTAGTGTCCAAGCCAGATCCACCCACAATTTCAAGATCCTCCCACAGTCCCAGAATAGCTACGTGTTGCTACTAAAATCAGCAGCAGTGAAATGGTTAATGTTGACATTTAAATTATCATCATTAGAGTACAAAGTCAGCACCCCATTGAGGTTAATGGGATAGTTTACAGCTTACAAATTTTTCTTCCAAAAGTATATTCAACTGTCATTTGCACCTGCTGAGATGGTAGTTGAATCATTCCTTGGTGCTGTCAAGGTGGCCGACATATAGTTTCATGGGCAAGGGAGCACCCCACTGAGGTTAATGGGATAGTTTACAGCTTACTAATTTTTCTTCTTTTTTTTCTGAAGACTCATTCAGACAACACTACATTATATAAGCTGGACGTTATCTCCTCAATCATAAGAGTTAAAAATGTAGACCTTGAATCTCTGTTTCTCCAAGCCTATGCTTCCCAAAGGAATGGAAGTGGGTGCAAACATGACTTTAAGGCAGTACACGCCCCAGAACCTTGGAACAGCTGTTAGCCTGCCTAGCCTCCAGCATAAACATAGCAACCTCGAGGATTCTCCAACCCATGCTCTGGCCACAGCAGCCCCATTTGGGTCCTGTGATAATATCTGGAGAGCAGTATGCTAAGACTGTCCCTTCCCTCCTCCAGTGTGCCCACTTCACTGCCTCTCTCCTATAGAGACAGATCTGCACTGGCCTGGGAACCCCCATCAACTGGGGTATTTCTGCCCCCTTTGTAGCTCCTAAGCTCCACTACAGTAATGTAAAGGGGGTATTAGCATAAAAGAGAATCAGGCCTTTCGTTTTTTTAAATAATAATCAAATTTCAAATCCAGTAGAAACTGCTGGGGCCACTAGAAAAGTTTTGGTCCTAGTTACCACCAGGCTCAATCTGACTCCTGCCCCTCACTAACTCGATCTTTCTGATTTTTCCCTCCAGCTCCAAACACCAGTGGATTGTTCCAGAGTATCAGATAATCCAATTCATTCTTCTTCAAAACCTTTCCCAACATTGGCTCAACCTCGGACTGCAATCACAACAGCAACTGACGTGGTTTACTGTGACAGCACAGTCACTCAGAACTTGGTGCCATTTGGATGCCAGAGAGAGCAACTCCAGCCCTATGTCAGGGAGAACTTGACCTCATACTCAAAAGTCCATAGACCATACAAAAACTTGTTAGAGCCTGACATAGAAAAGAAACCTATCTTGGTGTCAGAATTCTTCAGCAAACTCAGTTTCACACCGGGGGAGAAGGCCCTAATATTCCCTTTTTGCCATCACCCTCCTCTCATCTATAGAACACGTGAGTGTCATCTTCATGGAGCACATTTGTATTCTATCATCTAAGTGCCTAGTGCATCTCTGTGGAAACACAGGGTGAAAGCCCCAGTGTGCCTCAAACGTACATGGTTATTACAACACAGAAGGAAATCTTAGCATACCCACAAGTCTGTGGGTAAGAATACAGTAGATCTGCCCCTATAGTATTCTTACACTCTGTCCCTCTATCTCTTCTCCTTTTGTATCTCAGATTCAGATACATAGCCATAGACTCTAGGAAAAGAGATCTGGGGTGCGTATTGATTGCAGAATATAAATTGGACTTTTGTTTACACAGAAAGTGCTTTCCACTCCAGGAGAATTCATCTGAGTAGCAGAAACTCCACAGACAAGAGACAAACGAAACTTCAGAGTGCTCAAACAGTATTCCAAAAAACTACTTGTCACCAGTTCAGCCTTCAGGACCTTTTGGTGATCTCCAGCCCAGGTCGAGTGGACCCGCGACCTAGGAAAAGCAATACCCTAACTTCAGGGGATATTCCGACGGGCAGGTAATGGATAGAATCACACTGTTATAATATTGTAGAAGCCAGTAGCACTCTGGCCTGCTTCAGGGAATACTTTGCAGTTAATGGACATTGATCGGTGACGGGTAAATTGCAGTGTGAAATTATGCTGTTTAAGTGGACCTGGTCAGTTTATAGATGTGAGATCAGGTTACTGCAGGAAATCATGTTAGTCACATGACTCAGTCAGTGATATTCTTTCGTCTGAATAATCATTGTATTAGTCTCTCTGATGCTCAGGTGTTCTGTGCTTAATGGTATTGGGTAAAATTTTCAAAAGTGCCTAAGTGCCATTTTCAAAGGTGACTTAGGTACCCAGGTCCTTGAAGGGATATAGGCACCTAACTCCCACTGAAATCAATCTAAAAATCAGTGGGAGCTAGGTGTTTAAATAGCTTTGAGGATCTGAGCTTTAAATGCCAATGTCACTTTTGAAAATAGGAATTAGTCTCCTAACTCACTTAGGGATGGATTTTTAAAGGAATTTAGATGCCTGAATATGCAGACAGACACCTAGTGGGATTTTAAAAAACACCTAGGATCTTTAGGAAAATCCCGCTAGGCACCTATAGGCATCTTTAAGTGATTATATACCTCTAAAAATCTGGCTGTGAGGCACTTCTGAAAATTTTACCCAGCATCTTTTGATAATATATAACACTAAACACATGGGCTCAATTAAAATCCCCTGACATTTTTTGTAACACCAGGGGGTGCTAGATCCAGTCTCCTTTCACGCTGGGTCATTACATTCTGCCTTCCTAGATTCCTGCTGTAGTTTCAACTGGATACATTCTTCTTCACTTCCCTACCTAAAGATTATTGGATAGTGTTGCTAGTGTAGAAAGCTTGCGGCATTTCATTGTGGGGTGACTAACGACTATAAGTTTAGCACTTTGGGATCCTTCAGAATGAAATAGGTGTAATCTACTAATATTGTGATTGTTGGCATTGGTCAGTTTCTGGTATAAATTTGCATATAGGAATAGCGATGAACTCATGCAGTGATCTGGGACAGGGAGGCACAACAGAGAAGGTGCATTCCAGGGAGAGAGAGGGCAGATTTGAGGTTACTATAGCAGTGAGTATAGCCCACAGCATAATTTACAGTAACCTCCCTGTCTAAGGCTGTCTCTGGATTGCGCAACATAATCCTTCACAGCACTGAGTGCTACACTACTCCACCTTTCTCTGAGGGCTTTGAGAGGGGTATATAGGGCCTCAGATATTAGCCTGTTATAGCTCTTGTACCCGAGCAATTCTCCCAACACTTGTAGCTTCTTTCTGGGCCCTATACACTGCTGGAGAGGTGAACAGTGGCTGGAGTGGGGGGCAGAATCGGTCCCTAACTGGCATTATGCAGTGTGATATCTGACTCAAAGCTGATCTGTTTTCTTGGTCTGAACTGTAGCTAGTCTGAAAGTAGAATGTTGAAAATGAGGGTGCTGCCTACTCACACTGCCTTCTTCACTTTCACCTATCATATGTAATGTTAGAACTTCTATGAAAAGTGCTAGGATGAATGTATCTCAGTCCACCTATTCAATGTGTGTGCTGTTGTATTTCCTTCCTTACAGGGCCTGAGCAGAACTGTGGCACTGTTTTGCCTCCTGAAGTCTGAGAGATGCTCACTCCTGTAGACAATCTGTTCATCGGGAACTGACAGAAACATTTTGTTGTTTCTTTTCAAATATACTCCTTGGTGATTGCCTCCAGTTATACAGCTTCCATAGCATGAAACATCAATGTGTCACCAATGACATTTGCATTCAAAAAAAAAAAACCAAACCAAGTCAGGCGTTTGTGGGTGTCTTGATGTGAACCTGTCGTACTGGAACTTGATGTACATCTCTTCCCTTTGGCCATGTCTGCTTACTGCCAACTCTTGTTTTAGTTTAGTGAAAAATTCTTTTATAAGAAGAATTCCAGTGTGATGTCTGCTCTATTCAATTGAACATCAGCCATTAAGGGGAAAATTCCCTGCAGTGAATTTCAGCTGCACAACTCCTAATAATATCAGCTGGAACTGCACAGCTGAATCCTTGCAGCATAATTTGAAAATTTACCCTGAAATGTGCAGGACAAATTTATTTTAGCTAATGTAGAGTGAAGTTCCAGTCCTGACTTTTAACAAGAGTTCAAAGGAAATAAAAATGGGCAGTATAGTGTAGAAGGGCTTTTACTTTTCAGGGCCACAGAAAGCAAAGGCAAAAAGCTGAAACAAAAAGCACAATGGGTACATACTGTGGCAGAGTAGTGAAGATGCTTTCTATATTGACAGAAGGAGTTTTTCCATCAATGTAGATAATCCACCTCTCTGAGGGCTGGTAGCTAGGCCTACATAAGTATTCTTCCATTGACCTAGCTGCGCTACATTGGAGGTTTGGTTGACCTCACTATGTCGCACAAGGCACAAAACTTTTCATAACCCTGAGCGACGTAGCTAGGTCAATCTACATTTTTAAGTGTGGACTCCCCCAAACATGATGCTGCAGGTCTTTAGATTCTGTAGCGTTTGTAGTTTAGATTCTTCCATTCGGAGCCAGTATTTTGCACTTAACGCTCTCAGAGAGTACTCAACCCTCATAAAAATGCCCTTTGTTGGCCCAGTCTCCATCTGATTAGTGGGGACAAGGTCTAAAATCGCTGAGAGACGTTAATTCATTTAACGGGGCTGCTTCTTTTTCAAGTTGTGTTTCTGAACATGCATGTTTGATTATAAAATTCGTAATAGCAATGGCTACTCAGATCATGCTGAAAGCCGTAATACAGAGAGGATGGATGAATGTGGTATGGGACACGAGGGTGAGCAACGTAAGTGCTGCTAGTTAGGAAATGCATTTGTCTATTGGAGATGTGCTAAGATCTACCACCTTTTCATAATGGAAAGTCTTTTAAATATTTGCAGTTGTGAACAAGGAAATCCCCCTAGTTCATTATTAATTATCGTATATAGTGCCAACAACACTGCAGATCTGCAAGAAGGCTCTCGCCCTTCCCAGCGGGCATACAGTTCAAGCATTGATTTCATTGGGAGTTTTACCCAAGTAAGGAATGCAGGTTTAGGCCCTACACTCACAGGGCTAACTCCTCTGCTCTAAACCACCTTCAAGCTTGCACTGCTCTCCAGTGGGGCCTGTAGTGACCTCCAGCACAAATTAAAAAAAAACAAGGGCTGCTCTAAGTTGCATCAGCTTGTAATAGCCCCCAAGGTTCATTGGAGCACACTGCATTTAGGTCTTGCCCTGTACTCGGGGAGGCATGCGGGCCCTGGCATAGAACCAGCTAGTCTAGCTGTAAACCATCTGAGGATTGCTCCACTCCAAGGGAATCCCCAGACCCATCAGCTTTATACCAACTGAGGATTCCCACGGGCCAACGGAATCCCTACTACACAGCTTTAAGATCTCTTTGGACCATGTTCCAGGATTGGTCCCATAGCAACCAGTTCCAAATTATTTCACACATTTTCCTCAATCGGAACAGAAGTGTAAATAAAAAGAACAAGAAGATTTCTCCAGAATAGGGAGGAACCTAGTCTGAGCAAGTGAGCTCTAGATGATAACTACTATTCATTATTTTACAGTGCCTAAAGATGTGATAGAGCCGAATACAAGTAGAAAGAGAGAGGTCCCTGCTCAAAGAATTTACAGTATCATATTAGACCTGACAGAACAACTGGGTATATTTAATAGTATGGAAGGGTGGAGTGAGGAAGATCAAGAATTCCAGCAACAAGACTTAGTTTCTTGAATTAGGGTCATGTAATGGAATTTCTACCAGCAGGAGGAAGAGGTTATTTTCTTTCGTAGTTAATATTATTAGAGATTATAAGCTCCTTTATTGTGGGGTATTACAGAAGGCTATTTTAAGCCTACATAGTCTCTTAATGATCTTTGATCTTTTACAGTATTAAAGGGAATGTTTCAAGGGAAAATATTTAACTATCTGAGAAACAATGTTTCTGTTCTTACAATTGGAAACGTTCAGAGGTGGTACAAAGGGGGGAATCAATGTTTTAACTTCTAATTCCCCAATGCCACCCTTCCTTCGCATACGTTCATGGTCTGATCCAGATTGAGATAGCTGTAGGAAAAGAGGCTACAAGGAAAGCAAGAAGGAACTTCTAGGCCATGATCTTTGCAACAAGCAGTTTCTTTAGAATTGAAAACCTGTCTTCTACATTAGGGTTCATTGGGCGGTTGCTCAGGAACAGCGTCACTTCAAAGCAATCTCTTCCTCAAAGGCATCAACAATATGTATTGAGGCCCTTTCCTCTGGGAGAGGCTTGAATTTGCATGGACTTTTAACATGATTATAACAATCAGGGCAGAGCTGGCTCTCATTAAATGTTAAAGATGAAATTGAATGTTTTGAAAAAAAAATATTAACCATCACATTCCATCCAGAGACTAGCTGTGGGCTTAAAATGCACAAATTAAATACATTTTAAAACAAGATCTTTGGAAATCACATTTCCTTGACAAGTTCTGAGTTTGATTCCAGATTTCTCCTACAAACAGCACTTGGAGTCCCAATCCAGCAAACATATGAGTTTGTGACAATGTGTCATTATTTTAGCTATGGATTTACCTCTCTTATTTGGGATATGAAATAATTTTTAATTTGTTTTTACAAAAGCCTCTAATTCACCATTAAATTATCAGTACAAAACCCCAGGACTATATGTTCCAAGCTGTGAAACCATTTTAAACAGAGCTGTTGAATAATATTTATCAGATAATTATTTGTGATTTCCCCCTACCAATCAACAGATAAATGGTGTGAATTTTTTCTCAATGATTTAACCAACTCTGATCATTAGCAACAGACAGATGTTAAGATCTAAAAGCTACTAATAGGGGCATATTAGAGACATCGATTTAGGGCTGCCACAGCTTTAACTACTTTGCAATGAATTAGATTTGATTAGCTTTTGGGAACAATGGAAAAATTCTTTTAGGAGTGACAGAAAGCTAAGTAGTGTTGAGCCTAGGTAATAAATGCGCCTTTGTTTAATTGCTGGACATTAAAATACTCTTGAAACATCCTCTCAAAAACACTTATTGCCATTACCTAACTAAAATTGACCTGGGAAATGACAAAAATACCCCAGTCTGGACAGTCTCTCCACAAAAGAATTAATGGACACAAATCTGACATCAGGAATCATAATACTAAAAAAACAGTGGGAGAACACTTTAACCTGTCTGGCCATTCAATGACAGACCTGCGGGCGGGTATCTTACAACAGAAAAACTTCAAAAACAGACTCCAAGGAGAGACTGCTGAGCTGGAATTGATATGCAAACTAGATACAATCAACTCAGGATTGAATAAGGACTGGGAATGGCTGAGCCATTACAAACATTGAATCTATCTCCCCTTGTAAGTATTCTCACACTTCTTATCAAACTGTCTGTACTGGGCTAGCTTGATTATCACTTCAAAAGTTTTTTTTCTCTTACTTAATTGGCCTCTCAGAGTTGGTAAGACAACTCCCACCTGTTCATGCTCTCTGTATGTGTGTATATATATCTCCTCAATATATGTTTCACTCTATATGCATCCGAAGAAGTGGGCTGTAGTCCACGAAAGCTTATGCTCTAATAAATTTGTTAGTCTCTAAGGTGCCATAAGTACTCCTGTTCTTTTTCCCAGTCCTCCTGTTAACTAGCTGACAGAGACAAAGGAATATTTGCGGTTGAAAGAGCAAGTTCAGGGAGATGCATTTGGTGACAAAGGATTACACAGCAAAAAATGTAGTATAAAATACAGCATTTGTATTTTAAGCCTATAACTGCATGGCATGCTGAGAGTTTGTAGGTGGTACCTGCCCTGTCAGCAGTGGTTTTGGCTTTTTCTCCATCTGTACTCATTAAAGGATGGCTTGCTAAGGCTCTCTTTCCTTCATCTGCTAGTTCTCTATTGATATATGGATTTGTGATGACGTGCCACCCCTTATTTTGTGTTTAGAGACAAGTTTATTAATCTTATTTAGGCCTATATGGCCAATTAAGTAACTGGTCTGCCTATCCACATCTGCCTTCTTTTTCTGTTCCTTATGAAAAGCCAAACTATCTTATTCGCCACTCCTTGAATTACCCACACACCCCACTATCTTTTAAGATGTTTTCAAGATTGCCAGAATTGCCTCTCTTTTTTAATCATGCATGTAGGGAAAGAAATAGCTTTCAGAGAAGAGTATAACCTGATGACCATTATCATGAAAGATTTGGGATAAGGGCTCAATCTGTCGAACTGGGGAGCTGTCGTCTTAAATCAGCAAAGCCCTCAAATACATGAGTCAGCTGTTACAATTAAGCACATGCTGAAATGCTCTGCTGGATTGGGTCCAGAACGCACAGCACTCTGTAGGGCCCTGTCTGAGGATCTCACTTCGCCTGCCTTGTCCTTAAGACTTTGCTCTTGAGACACACAGGTTCATCAGCATCTGAGCCAAAGGATGGGGAAGTTTTTCCACTGTGAATGCTCTTCGGCAGCTCAAGTAGGGAAGCTGTCTTCACAAAATGAGGATGTTCTCAGCCTTTAGCATTAATTCCTCTTATACTCTCCAACAGCGGTGAATCACATGCAGGAGAGAAACTCACTGATGTCAGATTTGTTCACAAGTGCCTGAATAATGCTTATTTAATACCAGAAAACCAGGAAAATTACACTGTCTACATAATATCTATACAAAAGTTCACTGGCCTCTGATTGCACCTCCTCACCTGTCTGCCCCAGTATATTGCACTATATGAGTTTGCAATATAAAACAATACACCTCTAAAAACAATGTTTTTAAAAGGATCAAAGCCTGCATTGAACATCAATGGGAATTAACCCAGATTGGGAGTTTAGGCATGTAAATGCCGTTGAGGATCTGGGTTCAACCCCCGACCTCACATTTATGCCTTTGAAAGCCTTCTCTGACATTCCTAGCTTTCTGTCTTGGATTTAATTCTATTTTAGGCTGGGATCCTTTCTGAGCCAATACGCTCTCCCATGCAATGAGGAGGGGACATTTTTTAGGCACTGAAAAATCAAAGACACCCCCCCCCCCTCCACACACACACTTTTTTTGGTGTGTTTATTTAAACAGTAAGCAATTGCCTACTATGGTTAAATAGACTGAGACAAATGTATCACTGCTGCTGTAATTCCACTGATCTCAGCAGCATTAAACCAAGGATGAATCTGGTCTATGCCATCCATCAAATGTTGAAGCAGGTGGAGTTACAGCTGTTCAGCCTGGTTGTGAGACAGATGACAGGGTCTGAATGTCAAGGAAAAAAAACTCCAATCCAGAGCCCACCTAAAACATTAACCTTTTTAAATTTATAATACAGACTGATTCAATGTAATTTTGCTACCCTGAGCTTTTCCTAGTTCCTGTATAAAAAATTTATAGTAGAATACCTGTGCCTGGAATTGTCTTTCCTTCCCACCCTTCTTCCCCCCATACATGGAGTTTGTCATCCTATGGCAAGAAGAGAGAGGTGGAGATGAGGGTCATTACAACCCTTGAGGGGACCACTGAGTTGCTTTCTTGATCCTTTCCAATATCTTGAGTCTCAGTGCAATAATAGATGGCAGGGTGAGCTCCCAGTGACTGGTAAAGAGAGGGATATCTGAAATTGGAGAGGACATCAGACCTCAGGAATGGTGGAGGAAAAAATCTGATGTTATCCAAGGGCCTTAGAAATGTCGGGAAGATACTTGAGTACAAAGGGACAGGCATCTGAGACGGTAGAGGGTATGAAATATGGGAGCTCTGGCTCATGTAGCTATATAAAACAGGGCCCAAGAGGGGAGGCCAAGGCAGAGAGTCTCTCTTCCTTTTATCCTTCATCCTTTGGTTCTGGAACCAAACCTGTGTGAAGAAAATGTTTGGGCTTTGCACTTCCCAAGCACTTTCCATGCAAAGCACTTTGTAAACAATAACTCAGCCCCTGCTACGCCACTAAGGAGGGAAACAAGAATTGCTATCAATTTTACAGGTGGGGAAACTGAATCATGGAGCAGGAAATAGCTGTCATGGGGGAAGGGAACCTCAATAAGATGCACCTTATGGATAGAGAGGTGGGCCTAGATCCTCAAAGGTATTTAGGCACCTAACTACAGCTAAAAGCAATAGAAGTTAGGCACCTATAATATCTTTAAAAAAGAACAGGAGTACTTGTGGCACCTTAGAGACTAACAAATTTATTTGTTAGTCTCTAAGGTGCCACAAATACTCCTGTTCTTTTTGCGGATACAGACTAACACGGCTGCTACTCTGAAACCTATAATATCTTTGAGGATCTGGGCCTAAGTGACTTGCTCCATGTCACACCAGTCGTGAACAGAGTGAGGAATAGAACCCGGGTCTCTGGATTCTTCTAGTATCAGGTAATCCCTTGGATCAGCTCCCACTTCGATTTGGGTCCTGCTCTGAAATACCCATGTCATGGGATTTAATCAGTTAATAAACAAGGTTGTCCCTTAGAAGTGATATCAGTACATACTGGTTCCTAGACAAGACATGAGATCCCAATCTTTTCCTCTCTAGGGCCTTAGCCAGACCATTCCTGTCTCAGAGCATACCAGGGACAACAGTTTACCTTGATGGTGCATTCGGGTAGATTCAGAGCACCAGCCAATTTGTACCTCCTGGCCCTGGAAAGGTAGCTCTCCTTGGAATATTCCTGCTCCAATGTCACCAGTTGCTCCCGCCTGAAAGCGGTCCTGTGTCTGCGAACTGGGTCAGCCTCTGCAACTGGGGGAGGCAGCTTCTGGGCCAAACCTTTCTCAGTTGGTTCAGCATCACTGGCTGGGTCTTTGTTTAAAGTCACTCTGGTTTCTCATCAGTGATCCTGGACAACAAACCTGTTCTCTAAAGGCCAGGTTTTAAAAAGTGCTCACCTCCCATTTAGGCCCCTGAATAAAATGGTCAGATGTTTAAAATGCCCACCAAACAGTAGCTCCTGTTGTTGCCAGCTGCCCGGCGGGCCAGATTTTCAGGAGAATTCACTATGCTGGGCGCTGAAATCTTTTGAAAATCAGGCCATGATGGGGGGTGTTGGGAGCTAAGCACCTTGGCTTTTATTGAGGCACCTAAATGGAGCATTCTTGAAAATCTGCCTCCCGGGGGGATGCTAAACACTTCAAAATCTGCCCTGAGCTCTACCGAAAGTTTGGCTCGATGAGAATCACTAAAACAGATCCCCGTGGCGGGTTCTGAGTACTGCTGAAAATCTAGCTACTTCATTTAGCTAGAATTAGCTTCATTTAGAACGAGAACTGGTTTCTTTAAAACCCTATCAGAGACGGTTAACTGCCCCTTTTATTTAACTGGAGGAGAATCAGCCAAGCTCATATTGAAAAGGGAAAAAAAAGCACCATTCACTTGTCTCTGGCTGTAGAGCACATTTTCAATAAGTTTCTGCTCTAACAAGCTGCATCAGTTTCATCTCACTAGTTCTGATGGTTATTGAACAATGTTTAATGTTCTGAAGGGGAGGAGGACATCATTGTTTTTTACAACACTGTGAAATGAATCAGGATGAAATTAGTGTCACTGGGCAGAGTCCCTGCCCTTTAAATTACTTGATCGGCGGGTTAATCAAAAAGGAAATAAAGTTTTGAGGCTGCCCTTCAGCTAAGGGCGAGCGGAGGAATCGGCTGCCTCACTGCAATTGGCAACAGAAAAGGCGGTTTAGAATCTTCCTGCTCACACATGTGGGAGTCCGTCCTGGTCAGTTTCCCAGCTGTGGAATCTGGAATGGAATAAACGTGCTGCATCCCTTTCAAGTGATCTCCCCTTAAAACCAGTGCCAGGAGAAGCTGGTGCCACTTCCAGTTTGAACCTCCTGCAAGGTCTGAGTCAGTGAAGTTTGGGGTCGTGGGAAGGCTGGCCAGTCTGGCACTGCAGAGTGGGTTTTCCAGGAAAAAGGGTTTATAACAAGGGGAGGAGGGTGCTGCCCCTGCCCTTTTAAAGCCCAGAGCGCAATCCACATCCCTCCCCCTGCGCTGCTTGGGCTCTGGGCTGAGGAGGTGCGAACTACATCTGCCAAAATGGCCCAGTTCCCCCACCATTGCCTTGGAAATCAGCCCCCACCTCCTTCTTGATTTCTCTTGTATAAAGTGACTCCCTGCGGCGATAAACCAAACCTCCATTGTGCTGGTTCCTTTGATGTGTGTGTTTTGGAAACAATTCCTATAAACTTCTCTGCCTCAAAAGGCTTTTAAGTCTTGCTATGTATAACTATTGCCTGGTTCTGGCCATTCACCAAAGCAGTTTTATTGTTTTTTGTTTTCACTCCATCAATATGTGTGTGTGTGTGTATATATATATATATATATATATATATATATATATATATATATATATGTAGGTAGGTTGTAGTGACATTTATTAGCTGCCATGTTCTTATAATATCTTCTAGCTGATGAATTATACCAATAAGTGAGTTGGGCAAGACAGAGAGATCATAAGCAATAATGTTCATATGCAGCAATGCTGTCAGCTACACACTCTGAGGCCTTGTCTAGACTAGAGAAAGTTGGCACTGGTGTAACTACATATAAATACCTAATGTGAGCACACTGCCTTGGTAGGAAATAATGTTTAGGCCTTGTCTACACGGGTTTAATTTAACTATTTTTAAATGGATATAGTTAAGCTGGTTTAAATTTCAGTGTGGATGCTCTTAAACCAGTTTAAAGTCTTGTCTTTACTAGGAAAAAAGGTGTGTCCTTACCATCGGCTGGTTGACACGTGGAACCAACTGGAGGTAAATTCCTAGTGAAGACAAGGCAGTTGTAGTTTTAACACCTGTTAGCAGGTGGCAGGAAGCCCTTGGCTCACCCCCTGGAGCTGGGCACTCACATGAAATTACATCTTTGCTAGAGTGTTTTCTTTTTTCCCCTGTGGAGTGGCTTCTTATGGTTTAACTTAAACCTGTTCCCAGTTGACTCTGGCTATGTTGTCAC
Organism: Malaclemys terrapin pileata; assembly: GCF_027887155.1. NCBI lineage: Eukaryota > Metazoa > Chordata > Testudines > Emydidae > Malaclemys > Malaclemys terrapin. The sequence goes on from NC_071529.1 coordinate 10,849,251, forward strand.
AGAAAAATATGTGTGTTTTTACATTGAGATAACTAACTTGATGTAAATTTCTAGGGAATCATAGAATCGTAGGACTGGAAGGGACCTTGAGTGGTCATCTAGTCCAGTCCCCTGCACTCCAGGCAGGTCTAAGTATTATCTAGACCATCCCTGACAGGTGTTTGTCTAACCTGCTCTTAAAAATCTCCAATGATGGAGATTCCACATCCTCCCTAGGCAATTTATTCCAGTGCTTAACCACCCTGACAGAAGTTTTTCCTAATGTCCAACCTAAACCTCCCTTGCTGCAATTTAAGCTCATTGATTCTTGTCCTATCCTCAGAGGTTAAGAAGAACAATTTTTCTCCCTCCTCCTTGTAACAACCTTTTATGTACTTGAAAACTGCTATCATGTCCCCTCTCAGTCTTCTCTTTTCCAGACTAAACAAACCCAATTTTTTCAATCTTCCCTCATAGGTCATGTTTTCTAGACTTTTAATCATTTTTGTTGCTCTTCTCTGGACTTTCTCCAATTTGTCCACATCTTTCCTGAAATGTGGCGCTCAGAACTGGACACAATACTCCAGTTGAGGCCTAATCAGCACAGCGTAGAACGGAAGAATTACTTCTCGTGTTTTGCTTACAACACTCCTGCTAATATATCCCAGAATGATGTTTGCCTTTTTTGCAACAGTGTTACACTGTTGACTCATATTTAGCTTATGATCTACTATGACCCCCAGATCTCTTTCCTCAGTACTCCTCCCTAGGCAGTCATTTCCCATTTTGGATGTGCGCAACCGATTGTTCCTTCCTAAGTGGAGTATTTTGCATTTGTCCTTATTGAATTTCATCCTATTTACTTCAGACCATTTCTCCAGTTTGTCCAGATCATTTTGAATTTTAATCCTGTCCTCCAAAGCACTTGCAACCCCGCCCAGCTTGGTATCATCCGCAAACTTTATAAGTGTACTCTGTATGCCATTATCTAAATCATTCATGAAGATATTGAACAAATCCGGACCCCGAACTGATCCCTGTGGGACCCCACTTGTTATGCCCTTTCAGCATGACTGTGAACCAGTGTCAAGACACTATTGTTTTTACCCAGATGTAGCTAGTGCTCAACCCAGGTTGTTGTGAGACTTTGGTGCCTAACTGATTTAGGTGCTTTAAAAAAAAACATCCTTAAAGGATCGTTAAACTCATTACAAAATTTCACTGGATCTGTTAGAGGAGGCACCATGTGACATTTGCCTATAAGGAGGATAAGAACGTCCCTACTGGCTCAGACCAATGGTCTATCTAGCCCAGTCTCCTGTCTTCCCACAGTGGCCAATGCCAGATGCTTCAGAGGGAATGAACAGAACGGAACGTCGAGTGATCCATCCCCTGTCCCCCATTCCCAGCTTCTGATAAACAGAAACAGAGGGTGAAAACCACTGCACTGCAGTTTGAAGATGCTGTGTTCTGTAGAAACAATATGAGTGAGAAGAACAGGAGTACTTGTGGCACCTTAGAGACTAACAAATTTATTAGAGCATAAGCTTTCGTGGACTACAGCTTATGCTCTAATAAATTTGTTAGTCTCTAAGGTGCCACAAGTACTCCTGTTCTTTTTGCGGATACAGACTAACACGGCTGCTACTCTGAAACCTGTCAATATGAGTGAGAGTTCCAGAGAATAAAGGATTACAGTAACCCCGTCAGGAGGAAACAAAGGCATTTACCAGCAACTCTAAATCTTCTTCACTAAGCAACAATCTCAGCAGTAATAAAATTGTGGTTTAGTAATAAACGGAAGATCGGCGCCATTGATGGGTCCAATGACGATAAACCACCTGAGCTTTTAATGCTTGGAGGCTGGACTCAGAAATGCGTGATCAAATGAAGTCTTCTGGGTAGCAGCATCACTCAGCAACCACTCAGGGCTGGCAATCAGCATTTGTTGGTACTGGGTTTCATAAATGATAACAGCCCTTGCTTGGCCTCTTGTGGTAGGTGACTGGTCAACATGAAACGTGCCCCATGGTAACATTGGAAGGGCTTTGTTTATCAGGTACCATCTGCCTACCAGCTGGGCTTAGCCCATTTTCTGACTGGCACATGATGGACATTAAACAAATCCGTAACAGTGAAACTACAGCTTGTGTAACCCACACACCTCCTGCGTGTGGTGCTCTGTCCCATCTAGTGGCACCGAGACCACTTAGAGAGAGATTAATGAGTCTGCTCTACCGCTTTAGCTAAGGGCCATGTGGCTTTTAGCTCACACAGTAGTCGAGGCTCATGCATTTAGTTCCAGAGGTCCCAGGTTCAATCCCACCTGCTGACGAGCAGGGTCTGCAGTGTTGCATGTGCACCTCCTTATGGCACAATCCAACTGACACATACATGCCTACTAACAGAAAAGGGGTCTCTGAACAGATAGCCCATGATTACATGGAGGGAAAATTACTAGCCAGATAGATTTCTTTTTTGAATAATAAAATACAAATCTCTTGCTCCATGATCCCTTCAACGTGAAAATTCTCCAAGGTTGGAAACGTGACTTAGGTTTTGTGGCAGCTACTAAAGTACTTGGGAGGGTCTGGGGTTTACTGATGATCATCATACATCCTTAGGCAAAAATGTAGCCCTGACCCTGCAGTCCACTTTGCGTGGATGCAAGGAGTAGCTTGCAAGAGCAGGGTCTACATTTGGCTGTAGCCATTGTCCTGTTATTGTTGTGGTGTAGGAACCGGTAAATGTTTCTATTGGTATCCTTTGGAAACGAAATGTCATGTGGGCTGGATTCTGTTCTCTGATGGGGCAGGCGACTTCCATCATTATCAATTATTTATCCCGAGCCCAAAGGGTGGACTCAGGAAAATGAAAGTCATATGGTAAGCTGGCTGGTTCTCCAACTGTTACATGCCACACTAATGATCCGGAAAATAAAAAGGGTGTGGCATGCCTTTTGCTGCATTGAAAAGCAAGCTGCATTGCAAAACGTTGCTCACGTTTTGTACAGTTTCCATGCAGTTGTGTCCTCGCTCAGTCCTGTGAATTGTGAAGTATTTATTACTATTTATTACCATAGTGCAAACATCCTAATCTAGCTGTCTAGCGTCACCATACACTAATTCCTGTCTATCTAATGACTCTCATCACCCTAATATCTGAGCTTCTCCCATTACTTAACAGAAGTCAGTGCTCTCCCCCACCCACCCCGCCTGCAAAAAGCAGGGTTAGGGCTTTTTATTATGAACGGATCTGTGGGAACTAATGTACTATTGTGGGAAAGCCTGAGTCTGAACACAGTTTTGGATGTTCTTAAAATTGGGCGAATTATTAAAGCACCAGCGGATAGTCAGGGGTTCTGGATATTTTTGTCCTGCTATCTGTCCATCTCAGCTGCTTCCACACTCTGAAACTATCTGAGCCTCAGGGATTTTCCAAAGGCAGTGGTCACGTTAGGTTATTGTACCCAGCTACTGCTGTGCCTCCCTGTTTCAAAATATAGAACTCTTCCTGCATTGCTCTTGGACCCTACCACTCAACAAAAGGCCAACTGGGGCCTCTTGGGTGACTGCTGGGTCACACAGACCTGGGAAACATGCAAGCTCTCAGAAATGCACACACTGCTTGGATGAGTATGACCAGTTCATCACATCAGTCACATTGTTCCTGCCCAGAGGAACTGCTAGAGCAGTGGTTTTCAAACTTTGTATTGGTGACCCCTTTCACACAGCAAGCCTCTGAATGTGACCTCCCCCCTTATAAATTAATAATGGGATGTGTGTTAATTTAATTTACTGGAGGCTCAGGGCTGTCAGTCTCATGGAGCTGACAGCTTACGACCCCCAGTTTGAGAACACCTGTGCTAGAGAAACACTGCTGAAAAAGGAATGTGCATCAACTCAGGGTCCTTCACCAGAAATCGATACATTTAAAATAAAAATCCATGCCCACCTTAAGACGCATGCAGTGCTGGCAGCATCCAGGGTCCATTCAACATCACACTCACATTGTGGTAAGTAACTGTTGATCTGCCTATGAGCCCAGGGGATAGGGAGCAGATCACAGTTCTTGGTGTTAGGGGCAGGTACCCAGGACACTCTCCCCTTGTTGCAGGGACACAAACACAAGGACGACAATCCAGGGACAGCACCTGCAGAGAACTCTACTCAGCATTCCCCCATATTTGGGGTTGGGAAGGAATTTTCTCCAGGGTCCGATTGGCAGAGACCCTGTGTGTGTGTGTATGTGTGTGTTTGCCTTCCCCTGCAGCGTGGGCAATGGGTCACTTGCAGGTTTAAATTGGTGTAAACGGTGGATTCTCTGTAACTTGAAGTCTTTAAATCATGATTTGAGGACTTCAGTAACTCAGCCAGAGGTGTTATGGGTCTACTACAGGAGTGGGTGGGCGATGTGGCCTGCAATGTACAGGAGGTCAGACTAGATGATCATGATGGTCCCTTCTGGTCTTAAAGTCTCTGAGTCTACATCAGTGGTTCTCAGCCTATTTACCATTGTGGGCCGCATATGCAGCTCTCTGTGTGTTATGTGGGCCACATCCACACAATATATATGGCCTGAGGATGTCACATGGGCCGCAGATGTGTGTTAACTGGGCTGCAAGCAGCCTGTGGGCCATGGGTTAAGAACCACTGGTCTAAATCAACTGCACACCATGTGCAATGAGACACCAGTCACATATGCCCTGGAGGTTTTTTTTTAAAGGATGGTGCCAGCCTACATCATGGCTTCAGCTGGGGCAGGAGATCGGGAGGTTATTAAAAGATAGACTAGCCATCTAGATACAGCAGAAATATTGCATATCTCAGCAACAAAGACTGGGCCAAGATCAGGAAGAAAATTAGGTTTTGAGATGATGGAAATTTGCCAGGCTATTTCCCCTGGTCAGGCCCTACCACCCACCACCGCATTGCAGACTTGAGTGAATAGCAGAACCAGCCAGGGGTAGAGGATCCGAGCTGAGGATGCAATGCTATTGCTCATTCAGAAAAATGCAGTTGAAGCTATTGTCAGTCCAGTTTGCTTCATTTACAAATCTGTTCTCTGCTTACCTGGTGAATAGCAGGGGAAGGAGGCAGGGGGCTGCTACAGGGAATGGGCCTTTGTTCAAGAACAGAGACCAACAAGTGAGGGAAGAAACTAAAGAGGAACAAGGCACTCTTATTGGATATATGTAAATCAGCCAACATGGAGACGCCCCCTCTCCATTAAGCCAATGAACAAAAGCCTTGTTAATCAGAGACAAAACATAACAAAGCAGAGTGCCCTCCTGGAGAGATGGCTGGGCTGGGGATTCAGGACAGCTGGGTTCTAGTCTCAGCTCTGCCACTGACCTGTTGAGTGACCGTGCCAAGTCTCTGTGCCTCAGTTGCCCCATCTGTAAAATGGGGATGATGAAATTCCTTGGTCGTCTGGTGGTTTTGAGTCAATAGTGCCATCCTGTACATACACAAGACTGTGTAATAAAGGCCTCTACACAAGGAGAAGGGCCGAAGTCACACAATTGGCACATTTTGTTTTTGTTAGGGTACATGTAGCTATTAGTATCAGCCAAGCATCGGCTGAAAAAGGCCTGGTCTAAAACCCCTTAAAGTCAATGGGAGTCTTTCCATTGATTATAATGGACATTGGATCAGGCATTTAGGGCCATATTTTCAAAAGCTCTCCGCGTCCACACTCAGGGTCAGATTGTTCAAAAGTGCCGCATATAGGGTGCTGAGCACTTCTGTAAATAAGCTCCCATTTGCGGGTGCTGAATATTTTGACCTGATTCGGAGCCATTAAAGCTAATGGGAGCTTTGCCTCTGAGAACAGGGCCAAGTCTCTGAACCTGGGCTACTTTGAAAATCGGACCCTAAATTAACAGACACTTCTCATGGGATTTTTAAGGCATAGTGATTTTTGTATGCTATTGATTTTTAGGCACTCTACAATCTATCGTATAGTAAAAAGAAGGGGTTAAAGTGAGTGTTAAATATGTCGATTTTACTAAATGTCATTCAATGAATCAAAACAGACACAGGTGATAAAAGGGTGAAAGTATGTTTTTCAACAATCCTTATGATAAGAGAGTAAATATAAATAATGGCGAGTATTAGTGGAGAATTTTAGGGTAAAAATTGGATGTTATTTCACTAATAGTGTGTTTGGGGCAGTGTTTGAATTCTAAATTGAAAAAGGGAGACATGGGCCATAATTGCAAACACTTTTAGATACCAATATTTTCTTTCTTTCTTTCTTTCTTTCTTTCCAGGGCCACCCAGAGGATTCAGGGGGCCTGGGGCAAAGCAATTTCGGGGGCCCCTTCCATAAAAAAAGTTGCAATACTATAGAATACTATATTCTCCTGGAGGCCTGGGGCAAATTGCCCCACTTGCCCCCCCCCCAGCAGGCCTCTTTCTTTCTTTCTTTCTTTCTTTCTTTCATAATGTACAGTAAATCCAGAGTTTTTAAAAGCTCTCTCATAATTGAAGTCAAATTTTCTAAGGAGGTCAGCTCCCACATAAGCACCAAAATATTGGCCAGATTCTCAAAAGACCTCAGTACAATTCCATACGGTCACAGTGGGTGCTGGGTGTTTCTGAAAGCCTGCCGGTTGCAACTGTGGGTGCTGAAAAGAATCAGATTTCCTTTGAAAATTGGCCCCACCTGTCTCATCGGCCCAGCTATTAAAAATGAACTGTGACACAAGACAATAAAATCCAGCAACGGGGGAATTCTTGAGACAGAATCCTGTACTGTAAAAACGACTCCAGCCAATGTACAAGCACCTAGAAGGATGACGAGGAGACAGGATCACTTGTGTAAGAAATGACCTTGTATAATTACACCGCCTGATTGTCTGTGACTCAGCAAATTGTCATTGTATTGCCCCACCAGAAAGGAGAGGAAATTGGTTACCTTATAGAAGTAACACATTCTAAATAAACTTAAAGCCCCTCCCCACTGCCACTCTGCATACAGCTGCCTTAAAAACAGCACGTTGTATTTCCATGTCTTCTCCTGTCGCAGTTGGTTTGGGTTTTGCACCCTGGCTGTTTTTCTGAATTTAAAAGACAAAGATTTTGTTTCATATCTTAGGAGAAACTCGTCCGATCTCCTTGAAGTTCAGAACTAAAGGATCCTAAACTGGGAACGGGGAAATATTACCGAAAGATGCGTTACTGCATTTCTATTAAGGTTTCAGAAGGGGGTGAATGATTCATTGGGGGAAAGTGTTGAGTTTTCTCTTCTGTGGGGTCAGTCCACTGGCTTTGACCTGCTGGGATGTGAAGGACTGGGGAAAGGGATAGGGGAGAAGGGTAACTCGGAGCAGCGGAGCTGGAAACTGGCTTTGACAGAAATCGGGGGGAACTGGGAAGCGACCCCCCGGGACTCTGTAATCCGGTGTTCGCCCAACCTGCGGCCGTGACCTGTTTGCCTTACAACCGGTTTGGAAGGGAGGCGGAATTAGAAATACGCACCTGGGGTCGGTGACCCCCTTGAGCGCCTCAGCTCTGCCTTCGCTTTGGGTGCATCAGGCTGTTCGTTTCCCCCACTAAATCCATGCTGTGGGCTTTGCTTACCCGGTCGTTATTTTAGCGACAGCGCCTAGCGCTCTGTATCGCGGTGTCTATCCCCTCTCACTTTCCCCTGCAGGGCAGAAAGGTGACACGTTTGAGCCACACAGTAGCATCGGGGTTCGGTGACCCCCTACGAAGGGGGGAAGATCGTCCCTGATTTTCAAGGGAGCAGCGGGTGAAGAAAGGTATTTAGGTCCTAAAGGAGGCGGTTTGGGGCTCCGCCGTATTGCCGTGGGGAGCAGGAGCGAGTGAGAGGCTCGGTAATTAAAAGGCCCCTCAACTCCTGCTTGCTTCACTCACAGAGAAAGTCCCATTGACTTCCACTAGGAATGACTCCAGTGAGTCAGGCAAACATGATCCGACCCAGACTCAAAGCTGCCAAGAGTCTCCCAAAGCAGGGGGGGGGGTTCCTCATGGGGGGCTTGGTTTGAATAATGATAATTCTGACACTAAGTAGCGACTGTGTAGCGCTTCCAGGCAGGAAAGGCTTTTCCCCGTTCTCCCCCAGCCCGTGCATGCTGCGGGTTTCACCCCTTAGTTCAGCCCCATCGGACACGCGCCCGGGCATTGACTGCGGAGCTTTCAAAGCCTCGCAAACAAAACGTGCGGGGAAGAAAAGAGCCGCTTTCAAAGAGCAAAGGAAGGAAAGAAGGAAGGAATCTGGCCATTGGTGTAACTGCAACAGGGTTCCCCCGCGCGCCTTCTTGGCGCTGCATCCCTACTAGACACAGCGACAAGCGCAGAGATGTATTTGGTTTTGTTTCCTCACATACTCTCCTTATTCATTGCTAGGTATACTTCTGTTTATACACACACATCTCTGTGTAAATAAGAGTCCATAAGGCTGACAAAAGAATGTGATTGTTAGTGGCCGTATATCATTTGCACTCATAATTTAAATGATCTTCACACGCACCCCAATCTCTATCTATCCCCATACACATCTATCTATCTATCTATCTATCTATCTATCTATCTATCCCCAAACACACCAAACTATCTCTCTCTCTCTCTCTCCATACACACCCCAATATCTATCTATCCCCATACACACCAAACTATCTCTCTCCATACACACCCCAATATCTATCTATCTATCCCCAAACACACCAAACTCTCTCTCCCTCCATACACACCCCAATATCTATCTATCTGTCCCCATACACACCAAACTCGCTCTCTCTCTCTCCATACACACCCCAATATCTATCTATCGATCTATCCCCATACACACCAAACTATCTCTCTCTCTCTCTCTCTCTCTCTCTCTCTCTCCATACACACCCCAATATCTATCTATCGATGTATCCCCATACACACCAAACTATCTCTCTCTCTCTCTCCATACACACCCCAATATCTATCTATCTATCTATCTACATACACATTCCACTATCTATCTATCTATCGATTCCATGAAATAGATCATTTTGTTCCATCATTCCGTAACGAGAACTTCCCATTAAAACGAATAGGAATGATAGATAGTAATGATAGATGTAGCCCTAGATTTGGACAACCTGACCCGGCAAGACAACAGCTGAGATCAGGAAGCTATTTTCTTGTTCCCGTTTGGAGAATTGCCTGGTTCTCTACTAGACCAGTGGCTCTCCATTTTTTGTACTGGAGACCCCTTTCACATAGCAAGCCTCTGAGTGCGACCCCCCCCACACACTTATAAATTAGAAATACTTTTTAATATATTTAACACCGTTATAAATGCTGGAGGCAAAGCGGGGTTAGGGATGGAGGTTGACAGCTCGCGACCCCCCATGTAATAACCTCACGACCCCCTGAGGGGTCCCGACCCCCAGTCTGAGAACCCCTGTGCTAGACAGTTCGCTGTAGCCTGACGATCTGGATTTCACTTTGTAGCTTTCACGTGCTATTAAGCCTTTCCAGGAGGGTGTATTGCATTTTGCTGCCACAACTAACCCTTGGTGACGTTAGTCTCAAGCCTTCCTGCAATTTTAATATTCGAAGAGAGAAATTGTCATCTGGGTGTAAAAAAGGAAGTATGAATATGTTCAATGTAGAGTATAGCCAGGATCCGTTATTCACTGGAAGGTGCAATGACAATTAATTCAAACAGCGAAACGGTGTTTGACTTTGCAATAGGAAAGCTACTGGGCTTTTCCCGTTATTTGCAGCTTCCTGAAAATCAATAAGTTAATGCCCCAGCTTGCACAATGGAAAAGCGAACCGGCTGACAGGCTGTATTAGCCAGAATGAGAAATATCACATCCTGATTGCAGAAAACCTGCAGCTAGTTCTAGGTTAGAAAATAGAATGACCCACTTCAAGCCTATCGTGAGAATAATTGTGCCGCCATAGATTGGTAAAAATTGGAGTTGATAATGTCAGCTCCTCCTCACATATTATAGAGAAAAAAACGACGTTACAAATAAAATACCTGTAAATCCAGACAAATACAAAACTGGTCAATGTAGTCAGAAATAGATGCTTTTAAAATATATATTTCCCTTCTATTTTCCTCTCTTTCCCAGTTATAAAGTTTTCTGTAGATTCCCATGTCTGAAAATATTAACTTTCAATATCGGGAGGGTTAGTACAGAGAAGGAAATATTTTCCGGTGAGAGTGAACTGATCCGAAACCTCATTAAAAGTATCTCATTGACTTGAAATGTGCTTTGAATCAGGCCCAGAGAGAGAATGCATTAACCTGTAGAATTGCATAGATCAATATGAAAGGACGAATGTTAAGGAAACACCTAATATTCATGGAGAGAGACTCCAGAAGTGTTAGGACATGAAAATGTAGAAATCTAATTAGTCATCGGATTTTGCTGCGATTCCTTGAAGTGGGATACAGTACAGATTAAGTTAGCAGTGTTCCAAACAGGAGACAGAAATCTCCGAGTCTTTCCTCCCAAATTTCTGGGGAATGAATTGGATATGATCTGCTTTAATCATGACAAGTGTTTTGATCTTTAAAAAAAATCATATTTAATCGTATCTGTTTTTTTTTTCTTTGTAGGAAGCAGGGTTGCTCTGAAAATGACCTCGAAATGATACCATAAAGTATTGCTTGTCAAAAGAAGCTGGTCCGAGAAAAGATATTACCTCGCCCACCTTGTCTCGGGACTGAAATGAAACTGACCAGGGATTCCATTCGGCAACCGGCCAGATGGTTTGACTGGGAGTTTTGCTTATAATCTTACCCCAGATCCTCAATGACAAGAAGCGGATCCTTGTAAATTGTCAGGGATCTGCCCCCTGCCCACGGATTTAAACCAGAAGCGTGATCCGCCGAGGAGCAAGGACTCTTGACTGCTGAAATCCGCACAATAAAGGACGGGAACTGTGGGCAGCCAAATCTAGAATAATTCAAAGGCAATGAAAACAGAACGGAAGCGAAGGCTTCAGAATAACCCCTTGATGCCACGTCACAGCACTGCTAACATACAATCATGCCACCGAACTACCATACAGTGTTGCCAATCATGCCATCTACATACTGTGCAGAAGAATGCGAGTTCAGCAAATGAGGGCTTCTTGCAACTAATATAGAATGGGGGATGGAGGGGGAAAAGTGTCGCTGTATTTATTTAAAATTGCAATTAGGTCACAACTCACCTGGCTTGTTCCGAGTCAGCCCCTAGACCTTTTTGATTTCACTGCAGTCTAAACGAATCGCACTTTCAATTCGATTGCCCACCACTAGCTTTCTGCCGAAGTCTGCACGTTTTCGAGCAGGGAATTCTGGCTCATTACTGACTGGTCCAGCTACCATCGAAGTCAACGGGAAATTCCAATTCAGTTTTAAACAGGAGCAGGGTTGCTATTTATGGCTTCAGCCTTGTGTACCCTAGACCAGGAGCGGTGCTAGCAAAACTGATCTTGGGGGAAAAATAATAATAATTAAAAAAAAAGACGCGCTAAAGTTAACTCGGATTTAACATGAGTTTTAGGGAACAGGACAAATTGTGTTTAAACCCCGTATAATTAGTGTCAGAGCATAAAGGACCCGATCCTGCTTTTCTCCTACACAAATAGCCAATGAATTAAATAAACCAATTTAACGCATTCTAAACCCGTATTTCTTGTGTACACGTATCCAGTTAATTGAATGAATAAATTCCTTCTCGGTATTACTTAATCCAGCACCAGGCAGCTTAAGAAGTAATACTTTTAACTGATTAATGACAACACAGTGCAGGTATAAGCAACTTTAGTCCTATAACTGAAAAGCACTTGTACAATATACCTTCAGAATGAATCCATTACAATGTATAACAACAGTTGTACCCAAAAATTTAAATTGACTTTGTCAAAAGGTAATGCCTAACTCCTGTTGAAGTCAATTGAAGTTAGAGCCTAAATACCATTGTGGGGCTGAATATTTAGGCCCCTAAATACCCTTAAACATTTGCTCCCTAAATCTATATTTAGGCTTCTAAATAAGTGGTCTGGTGTTCAAAGATGCAAAGCGTTTGCAGCTCCCATTGAAGTCAATGGTAAAGTTGTGGGTGCTCAACACTTCTGAAAATTAAGCCAAGTATTTAGGTGCATAGATAAGGATTTCTATGCCTATCTTTAGGCATATATATCGGACCATTTTTTCCCCTGTCTTTATTTGTAAAGTTCCTTGCTTTGGGCATGTCAGAAAAAATAAAAGCACAATTATAATAAACAGTATATTTTTAAAATATAGTAAAATCAGACACCAGGGCAACATAAACAAGGGGAAAGGCTGGATCTGAGATTAACTCAAATTGTGAAAACTTCTGGGAAAAGACACGATTTTAAATAATGATTTGTTATTATTTTGTTCAGTGGCACCTAGAAGCTCCAATCTAGATCAGGCTCCAACCTAGATAAATAGAGACAAAGTATGGGAGGAGGTACAAAGGAAATGACGGGAGGAGGTCACATGGCAGAGCAGAGCTAGGAACAGAACCAAGCACCCCATGGCCCAATCCAGGGGATCATACTACCATTCTGAAGGCTGAGATTCATAGATGTTAAGGCCAGAAGGAACCACTATGATCATCTAGTCTGACATCCTTATATGGGTGCTCTGAGAGGAATGGGCATGGAAAGAGACCTCAGACCACAACAAAAGCTCCCCCACACGAAGCCCTAAGGAGCCCTGATATCCCCTCTCCATGGATGTCGGTGAGTATGAGTAAGGGAGCACAGGGTCCAATTAGGAAGATACTCAAGGAGAAGATCTGCAATATCAATAATCTGTTGTTACCAAGAAAAAAAATTCTCTACTGCAAACAAGTCTGTTGCCAACCTTCACCATGGAAAGTTCGATTGAATTTACATAGGCTGCCTAGAGGGGATGATGTTGGCCTTCGCAACTTAGACCTGGACTATTGTAGTCAATATGAATTTTGGCTCTGTGTTGGACTTCTTGGGGTATGACCTCCACACTGTTTTTTTCTTTAACCACTCTGCAGTCCCTTAGGGCTGAATTGCTCCAGGCACATTTTGTCTGTGATCCTGCTTCCGCTATAGACCTGGGGTATTTCTGGATCAGAAGCCCACTTGCAAGCCTTATCCAACTCCACCTTTGCTACCCAGCCTCGAACAGCATTACCCTTTGTCTCCCAACCGTGCATAGCTCCGTTTACTCCATCTGAGCCAGACCCAGAGCACCCTGTGTGATTGCAGTCCTGGAACGTGTATGCTCTGCCAATTCGCCTCAGTCTTAACTCCAGTGCCCTTGGAATCGCAGGCCTAAGGAGGCTCTTTATCACGCCAATGGTTTTGGTGGTTGAATCCCAAATTCTTTATAAACTCTAGATCACTTTAACCACCAATGGACGGCCGTGAGATGGAATGCAGCAACTGCTTTAAGTGCCCACAGCAACACTACAGATTAAGGCAGGAAGTGGAGAAGAATAATCCCATATCACTCTGACCCTGCAGGGGAAAGTAGAAGGGCAGAATGCAGTTATCTAGACTAGCACTTAACTGGGTCCATAATTGAGGCAACAGCCCTCCCCTTGCCAAAAGTGGCATGAGATCTTTAATAGCTACTAGATATCAAGACCTGGATTTTACATGCTACCTTAGAATCATAGAATCTCAGGGCTGGAAGGGACCTCAGGAGATCATCTAGTCCACCCCCCTGCTCAAAGCAGGACCAATCCCCAACTAAATCATCCCAGCCAGGGCTTTGTCAAGCCTGACCTTAAAAACCTCAAAGGAAGGAGATTCCACCACCTCCCTAGGGAACCCATTCCAGTGCTTCACCAGCCTCCCAGTGAAAAAGTTTTTCCTAATATCCAACCTAAACCTCCCTCACTGCAACTTGAGACCATTACTCCTTATTCTATCATCTGGTACCACTGAGAACAGTCTAGATCCATCCTCTTTGGAACCCCCTTTCCAATGGCACAACATATCCTGCCTCCATCTTGGACCCTGAGTTCAGTAGTGGAAAAGAAAAAGCTCCTTCATCATCAGTAGGATTGTCTTCAGTCCTTCCCCTCCCATCTCTTCCGGCATTCCCCATCCAAGTACTGACCTGCTTAGCTTATTCTGGGGTGTCGTCCAGATAGAAAAGAAATCATAACAATTCATTATTAATAACTACAGCAGTTTGCCCTTACATAGCTGTATTTGATTGTAGGATCTCAAATCCATTTACTAGGATGCATTGGTATGAACACCCTCATTTTACAGAGGAGGACAATAAGGCTGGGAGAAGTGAAGGACTTGTCTGACATCACACAGCAAGCAAGTCATTAGCCTCTTTGGGGGTCTGCTGGTTCAGTCCCTTGTTTTAAACAAGGTGCTAGATCACACTGTCTTCCAAAATAATTATTATCGTTATGGTAGCACCTATAAGCCCCAAACCAGATGCTTCTTACATACACATTCTTACATACTCTGTTCCACCAGCTCACATTCTGTTGTTATTACCCTAGTCTCTGAGAGCTCCAGTCATGGGTCTGGACAGTGGCTGGACTCAATGTTGCTAGGTGCGGGACAAACCCAGAACTCCTCACCCCAAGAAGCTCACAATCTAAGTATAAGATAAAGAGGCAACAGATGGATACAACCAGATGGGGGAGTTCTCATGAGGTGCCCATAATCACATAGCAGGCCCAGCAAGAGAACCCAGATGTCCTGAGTTCCCCAGTCACAACTCCAATTTATGGCCTAGACGTATCATGAAACCACTCATAAAGTCAGGAAGTCTCCAGATATGAACTCTTACCTAGCACTCTGTCACCTATCCCCCCACCCATTCCAACCCCCCAGGTATTCAGTCAGACTGCTGGAGTGGTTCATGAGATTAAAAGAGCAGCCAATGGTGAAGAGCTAGTAATATATGGGTGAGATGGAATAGTTTGTTCCGAAATGTTACCCCCACAATCAGTGGAGGATTTCACCCCCCCCCATGACAATCATAGGAATGTCATATGATGAGATAGGCTGGTTTCCAAACCACAAGAAAAAGAAAACCTCTACTTATAGGACAGGTGTTTTGGGGAATATAGACCATCTTAGTATTGGGGTTTGCGCAGGTATCGATGTTTGTGTTGTTGTCATGGTTATCAGTTGTTTGTGTTGTGGTTGCTGTTGTTTGTGTTGTCATTGTATATGTTGTCAGTGTTATCCGTTGTTTGTATTGTGGTTGCTTTTGTTTGTGTTGTTATTGCTGGATATGTTGTCAATGTGATCAGTTGTTTGTATTGTGGTTGCTGTTGTTTGTGTTGTTATTGCTGGATATGTTGTCAATGTGATCAGTTGTTTGTACTGTGGTTGCTGTTGTTTGTGTTGTTATTGTTGTAAGTGTTGTTATTGTTGTTTGGATTGTTAATGATGTTATTTGTTTTGTTATGAATATGAATATATTTATTTGAGTGGATTGTCGATATTTTATTTTATATATTGACTGTTAAGCGCCGAGAACGAGCTGATCATCTCAGTGGATTCTCAAAACAACACTCTCACTATTCTGCCTAGCAAGGGACAATAAGACGCAGATGTTCCATTTCTCAGGATTGCCCTTTTTTTTGCAGTTTCTGAAAATTGTGGCAAACAAAATCCCTTGTCAAGCAGTCTGGGAGCTCCCCTTGAGTTTCTTTTAAAGGTCAGATATGGCCCGATCCTGCTGCTTCCAGTGAAATTAATGGCAAAGCTCCCTTAGACTTTAATAGGACCAGAATCATGGAGTGAAATCGTGGCCCTATTTAAATCAATGGGATTCTTGCCATTCAAATCCATTCATCCAGGATTTGATCCCTGATTTCTTCCATGCAATCCGCTTACTGTCCCGGGAGGACTGAAAGTTGTAGCATTCAATGAACTGAGAAACCGTGAATTCTTTGTATCAGAGGGGTAGCCGTGTTAGTTTGAATCTGTAAAAAGCAACAGAGGGTCCTGTGGCACCTTTAAGACTAACAGTCTTTCTGTTAGTCTTAAAGGTGCCACAGGACCCTCTGTTTCGTGAATTCTTTAATTCCCCGGCTACGTAAGAACATGGTTAAAACAGCAGCTCTATTTGCAAACGCTGTATCCGTTAATTACGCTGCTGTGAGCCAGCACCAGCTAAACAAATGCAAAACTGGGCTACATGTTACTTTCATTGAATAAAACTCGCATTGAAATCCAGGCGAGCAGCATGTCCTTATTTAGCAGACACGTTGCCCATTCTATACTACGACACAATTTGCAACGTAGCTTACATGAATCCCACACCAGATAAAACTACGTTATAATATACTACATTGCACACATTAATCCACTGGGCACTAATATGTCTTCTCTCTCTCTCTCTCCAAACCGCAAGATTCTTAAATTAGCAACCTCGGGAACTCAACGTGATGAAGAATTAAAGTAATTAATTTAAGAGGAAGAACAGGAGTACTTGTGGCACCTTAGAGACTAACAAATTTATTAGAGCATAAGCTTTCGTGGACTACAGCCCACTTCTTCGGATGCATATATGCATATTCTATATGCATCCGAAGAAGTGGGCTGTAGTCCACGAAAGCTTATGCTCTAATAAATTTATTAGTCTCTAAGGTGCCACAAGTACTCCTGTTCTTCTTTTTGCGGATACAGACTAACACGGCTGCTACTCTGAAACCTAATTTAAGAGGGTATTTCAGGGCTGTGTGAGGAGTTAATGAACCTTCATAAGATCATTAGAGCCCTTGGTTTCGCATTTAGATCGCAAGTGTGTTGACTTTTGAATTAAAAATAATATTTTCAGACCCTGTTTTCCAAATAACAATTAAATGCAACTTCCTCTCTCCTTACGGCTGTTGTGTCTATAGACGCACAAGACCAGTTTCCTGATCTATTTCCCCCTATAAAAGGAGGTTCCTGTCAGCGATTTGAAAGGGTCAAGAGATTGTTAGCTGCCTTGTTAATTACTTGTGATCGATAATTAACAGAGAAATAAAGGCAGTGCTTCTGTAGCCTGGGAAATGTCCCAAAATCTGGGAATTTGTGAAGAAAATGTTTTGAATGAAAATTCCCAGTTTCCCAAGTTGAAACATTTTCCTCACAAATTCCCAGGTTCGGGGAAATTTCCCAAGCTATAGAAGCACTGTAAAAAAAACCTTATCTGGGATTTTTTCACCAGATTTGGGAATTTTTTAGCGCTAGATTGGGAAAAGTTGGCATCACGATATAGAAGCACCGAATAAAGGCTGGAAGAATACGGATGCTGCTGAAACCCTCCAGAATCTCCCCCCTACAACAAGTCAAAGCGAAAACAGAGCGAGTATCCCATGGTTTTAATAACAATATAAGCATGTTGTCCGGCTGCTCAGTTCCTTAGGGATGGCTGGACCATTTTAATTATACTCCTGGGGGGGAATATTTACTGCCTGCTTTAAAGCGGAGGGAGAGGCGCTTTTAGAACAATCATAAACCCAAGAAAAAGTTGGCCTTAAAAAAAAAACCAAGTAAAGGATGAAATGAATATTGGGTCTCCTCAGGAAATGAGAAAAGAAAACTGATCTGTCCGCAAGATCTTATAGCTTGAGATTTTAAAGGTAGATCAATCCACGCCCCTGCATGAGAACGCAGGGACCAGCGGTACAGAGAATGATAGCACAAATGAGCATATTCGTTGCTGTTTTGGAACAGGAAACACGTCAGAATGTCGCGTTCACCAACCACAGCACAGCAAAATCTGGATTCGCTCACGATCCTGAAGTCCGTGTTGCAGGTCAAACTCCCGATGAACTTAATAGACTTGTCATAAGAGAAAATGGTGCGCTCAGAAGGGCCTGATCCTGCAGTCTCTAATGATGCAACTTCTCCCCTGGTCCTGG
This sequence comes from Malaclemys terrapin pileata, assembly GCF_027887155.1. Classification (NCBI taxonomy): domain Eukaryota; kingdom Metazoa; phylum Chordata; order Testudines; family Emydidae; genus Malaclemys; species Malaclemys terrapin. Next base: position 10,867,087 of record NC_071529.1, read on the forward strand.
ATAAAGGCTGTTTACTAAGAGGGTTTCTGGTGTAAGGGTGGGGGGGAGTGGGAGCAGCATTGCCGATGTCTCAGTGCGGCTTGCTAAAAAGCCCGCCCCCACCCCGTTTGTTCAGGTTGGTCTCCCAAGAATCTGTGTAGCAGGGGTGGGGGAATTTCCACAGGAAGGAATTCGATGGTTTCTGAATCCAGGCCAACCAAAATAGGGGGCTGCAGACGCCCCGGCATGAATCCCAAAGACAGAGGGTTTTGCAATCCAGGCCACAAATCGATCTCATGAGAAATATTGTCTTTCCCCCATTTCTGGCCTCTCTTGTCTGCGCTCTGTTGGGCCTGAGGACCCTCCCCTGCCCGACAAGGGCTGGCTTTACGCTTGGAGAATTTCTTTCTGCCTTCCCCAGTTTGCTTCGATGGGGCTCCATGAACCACCAGGCCTTTCTCAAGACCTTTGTCCAGTCCACCGCTCCACCTTCGAAGTATGGAAGCGAAGGACCACTCCAGGCAGGGTTAACCCTTCAGGCTTTAAATTGGACTCCCGGGTCACTCACTGGATTTCAGACATTTTCCAGACAAGAAATGGGATACCGCTGGGGAAAGATGGGGGGACCCAGTCTTATTCCTTAGGTGCAATTGATCGCCACCCCTTCCCCAGCAAACACAGGATGGGTGTGTTACGTTCAAGACTGTTAAGCAGTCTACCTTTGACCTTTTAAACATTCTTTCCCCGGATCGCTGTACACCTGCGATGTTTGCACATCCCAATTCCCCCCTTTTACAAGGACCTGTAAATACACTAAAACCTCCTGTGAGCCCGACGGTTTGCTTTTAGTTTTTATTTTCCAATGGAAAGTGCTTCTAAAACATTATTCTTCGGGTTTATCTTGAAGTGCAAGGGAGTTAAAGGGGGATCGTGGTAGTTGATGGATACTAGGATTAGTTTGACTCCTAGACTACCGACCCCGGGGGTCAAAAAATCTCCCAGCGTGCCAGCTCCTAACTGGATACAAGAATGGATGTTGAATCTTTCTATATAGTTTGGACGGGTTTTTCCACTGCCTAAAGATTCCCCAAAGCATTAAACCTTTCATATGCCTTAACTGAACTGAATGCAATTCTCATATGCCTTCACGGAACTCAATGCATTTTCCCATCTTTATTTATTGAGACTCATTTTTTTTCATATATAGATGTCAAAAGTTGTAACGCTCATCTTTGCAAGTGCTGAGGGGCAGTGTTGTTTGTGTGTGTGTGTGTGTGTGTGAGTGAGAGATAGAGAGAGATTTGTGTGGCTAAGGAGTATGGGTAGATTCCTTTTCTTCTCTTAATAGAAAATAGGGGTTCCCTTTTTTCTCGTAATAGAAATAAATAAATACAATTTATTAGAGCACTGGATGAAGGCAGTCACATAAATTCAAACTCATTAAGGTGACTTTAAAATCCACACGGAATGTTTGTGCATCAGTACATGCATTCCCATAAATTCGGGTGAATTAAAAATCCACACGAGTTACCTTACGGTTTTAGGCTGCAGTTTGGAAGTGTCCTAGAGAAACATAAATCACATGGGTCTGACGAAGTGGGTATTCACCAGGAAAGCTTATGCTCCAATACTTCTGTTAGTCTATAAGGTGCCACAGGACTTTTTGTCGCTTTTTATAAATCCCATTGACTTCCACTGAGATTTGCCCTGAGATCGGCGCTTTTGAAAAACAACAACAATGACCATCCTTAATATTTAGATTTGTATTAGAGATTTTCCCCCTGGGCTGTGTTGCTGAGGGGAAGAGATACAAGCTATTCAAGTCACAGAGTTGTGGTGAAGGGCTGCCTGGAGCCTGAGTACAGAATGTCCTGGTTCACCAGCCGGTTATCAGTTATCTAAAGATTTCCTTCAAAATACACCAGCCAATAATCATTTTCTTATTTAAAAAAAAATAATAAAAATATCTCTCAAGAGACGTGAATGAAAAATGCCTCTACGCACCACTGTAAGGAATTTAATTCCCAGTATAGAACTGGGGAAACCGATGCACGAGGGAGGGTAAGTGACCAGCCCAAAATCACAGAGAGAACTATGGCGGATTTATGAACTGAACCCAGGAGTCCCGATTCTGAGCCCTTCCCCCCGCCCCCAAACACTAGACAACGGAGTGCCCAAAATGAACACAGTCCAATAAAATACTCCAATTCCGGCGTTTTAAAGCAATTAACAAGAATCCAATATCCCTGCGCGAAGCAGATTGTGCGTTACAGGAGTCTGTAATATATTATGGCGGATAAAGTTACTATGTGACTGGAATTTGCAGAAAAGGATCGTGCATCGTGAACTCTATGATTTCCAGTTTAACATGTGCAACGAAGCGGCCCTCCGTTCTTCCACCTGCATAAAATTTCATGTTTACCGTTGAAACTGATCTTCCCGCTGAAATTAATGAGGGGGCAAACGTTGCTGTTGGTTACACAGATGTAAAGGGAACTACTCCGAATTTACGCGAGGGACAATTGAGAGCAGAATTTGGCTCGCAGATGAAAGAAAGCAAGCCAGCGGAGGTATTAGATTTGTTTCTCTGAGCACTGTATTTTACTATTTGTTTAATCCACCACAGGCTGGCTCCAAAATTGGGGGGTGTTTCCCTCGGAAATAAGCCAAATGAAACAGCTTGTTTTCCAATTCACTTCCCAAAGTCCAGCTTCTCAAAGACTGAGAAGGGGCTCATTTCCAGGCAACCCATCAGTAGTGCTTCGACAAACACCCATTTATTTCCTGGTTATTCATCACTATTTCAAGTTGTAGCCGTGTTAGTCTTGCATCTGATGAAGTGAGGTTCTTACCCACGAAAGCTTATGCCCCCAATACTTCTGTTAGTCTCAAAGGTGCCACAGGACCCTCTGTTGCTATTTCAAGTTGGAATTTAGTGCATGTTTATTTTCCCCCTTTAGACATAAAGCACAAACCCTCGAGCTAACAGGGGCTGATTAAAAGCCACTTTAAGCCAGTGGAAAGACACTCATCGACGTCAATGGGTTTGGGTCATGTTCATGGGGTCTGAAACTCACCCGTCACACGTAGGTCGCGCCATTGCAAGGGTTGAATGATGGGTTCTGAGTCGACTTCTGGAGTTTCGTGGATCTCGCTTGATAATAGCTTTGCAGGGCGGCTAGGTAAAAACGCACCCAGTTTTTGAGCATTTGTGAGACATGCGTCTCTTTCAGACCCATCCTCGCCCAAAGCGTCGAATAGAACTGAGCTAAACGTTTGTCTATCCGTTTGGATGCTAAATAATGGACCTCCAGTTTGGACGACATCCAGAAAGTGAATACTCTGCCCAAAACCAAATTCACGATCACAGTGTCTTTCCCACGCGTGAATATTTTGGCATGTGAATAAGAATTCCCTCCTCCCGTCGCAGGTTCATTTAATTACTTGTAAAATACAGCTACAGGGGCAGGGAAAAGTGACTGTAACAACAGCAGCAGTGATTTCATTTTGCTTGCATTAAAGGTGAACAAACTGTATTAACTAGTAGCAGAAAAGAACCCACGTTTCTTATCTGAGCAGAGTTTGTATCGAAATTCCATTCGGTTTTATATAAGTGCCTCAGAACGGTACCCCACCCCCAATGGTGCACGAATGATAAGTAAATACCTTTATTCTAATCCTACAGATTTTGTTCCATTCTCTGCTGTGAAGGTTATGTAGATACACATTACTCTAGTCTCTCCATGAGCCGTTATAGTCAGTGGAAAGGCTCCTCTTGGATCAGGCCCTGTGAGGGTTGTGTAGGCTCGGGGAGATTTGTTCTGATCTCTCGTGGCACAGAGAGGAAAATATAATCGGAATGATTCCAATCAATGCAAGTCGCAGGGTGTAACAGTGCCGATTGCATTTAGCACAGCGAGACACAAAACGCTTGGCTTCACGCATTTCTAATTTCAGCCCCGAGTGCAGCATGAACAGAGGAAAAATCCTGCCCTTTCCAGACCTGATACGAAACACACGAGCAACAAGAAACAAGGACTCGACTCAGTTTCGATCCAGTACAAAGATCAAAATTGTGTCGACGGGAAAAGCCAAAGTTAGGAGCTGCAGAAGTTTGACCCTAGAATGAAGTTAAGCCACCAAATTAGCTTTCAAGGAAAGTTGCATTCGATCATTATATAGTATGAAAAAAAAAACACTGATCAGAAGGAACAACGCGGATGCAATATGTGAAAACTAATCCGAGAAAATTTGCCAATCAGTTCTGTATCCCGATTTTTTTTATTCTTAAATCTCTCCTTTCAAGCCACCTTGGTCTTCATTTGATTTTGATGATAAAATAACAGACTCGATAGATCAAAGCCATTTCGGGAAAGGATGGACAGTTTGACTCCTTAATTATTGACATCATAGGATATGTTGGAACAAAAACTCTCAAAGGGCAGGAGAAAAGAAGACAGTTTTTTTTACAGTGAGTTTCAGTTGGAATGAAATTAAACCTGTCTCCTATTTTGCATGAGGTAGTAGGGGACGACATTAAGGTAACCGGACCAGATCCTACTCTAGTTAAGGTTTGTCACTGGAGTTCAGTGAAAGCCAGATAAGTCCATTCCTTTGAATTTGAGCGACTGGTAGACTTGTACTTTCATGTAATACTCACAGAGGCTGAGAAGACAAAGCTTTTCAGCACACTGCGTATAGACGTAACTTTTTTACAGCCGGCCCACAGACAGGATAAAAAGAAGAGATGAAGACAATTGTACTAAATGGATTTCTTTGCCTTTGCTAAGCAATCCGGTGCACTATTCCTAAAATGTATGTTTGATCCACTGTCATCTGCAGACTCCTTTAGGAGCGGCGGTATAGTGAAATTGACAGGTCGATCAAAGCACATCGTTAATTTCAATGACATCCTCTTGTAATTAAAAGAATAAAGAAACATAGCTGGGTGCAGCGAAACGGGGTCCCCTCATCTGGTGATGAACGGGCTGCTTCTGGTTTTGAAGCAAATGGAAGGTCGGGGCGGTTTAATCTTTAGGTTGGAAATTGCATCTCTAAAAACGCTGCGGATCTGTAATTAAATAATTGGAGGGCCAGATCCTGCGCGTTTACACAGACAAAAACTCCATCTGGCGTCAAAAGAGTAAGAACCAGTAAAGACTGTGGGAAATAGCCCCTTCAAAGGCCTATGTCTGTTCCCATTTTAAATCCAGGAGAAAGGTCCCACTGAGTCCAAATCGAGCCCCCAGGTTACAGAATCGGGCTGCTTGTGTTTGTGCCGCGTTAAGAATATGTTGTAAACAAGTGATCGTCTCCAGATTATTCTTTTCTTTCTTAGCATCTTATGCGGTCTCTGAAATGTGCTGATTTCATACCAGCGCTGAGCGTCTCCTGAGGTTAGTTGGGTTCGAATTGATTATAAGAAGTCTCCTTTCGTGTTTTACCAAGGGGGGCCAGTCGGAGCGGTTTTTTTTAAATGTTGAAGCAGAAGCGATTACAAAATTCTGCAGACAAAATTACCCTCCTGGTGCGTGGTATGTCTGACCCTTGGACAGCCAGGAAATACCTAAAACATCGCTTTCCGGGGAGAAAATAGTCCAATTTATTCGGCACTTTTATTATTAATTAAAACACTATCAAAATCCACGCGTCTGGAAAAAATCTGGCGTATGATTTTCATATACGAGTGGAAACTAAACAGAAAAGCACTAAAAGCAACACAGATGGAGCTTTCGATACCTATCCGGTCCCTTGTTCCATCGGTTGAAATATGTGTTATTGTTTTTCTTTAAATGACCTTCCATTTATTTCAGCGGTTGCCCATGGAAAAAGCAGATAACATTTTAAAATCCTCATAATTAAAAATACATTGAGTATAAAAATATTACCGAGACTATGGCATAATTACATGTTGAATACAATTTCATAATGCTAGTAATTTTGTTGTTTGAGAAGGGTGTGTGTATGTATCTATCTATCTGATTTGGAATAATAGAAATTTAAACCATGACATTTATTGCCAGAGGGACAGAAGAAATACCAGGATTGTATAACCATCTGTAAAGCTGAATTATGTCACAACACAGTAATATTTTTTTCACACACACACACACACACACACACACACACACACACACACACACACACACACACACACCCCTTTAAACGCAAATTCCTTTTTGCTGAGAATTCGCCGCAAACATTGCACGGCGCATACAGGCAACGACCGTGAATTTACACGTTCAAGCTAACTCAATAAAAATAGTCAGGTCGGGATTATTTATTATTGTTTGTTAATGTATCACTTTTTTGGTGACCCCTTTTCCTTAATTTAGGAGATGCGGCCAGGATCCTGAAAGGTTCTGAGCAGCCTCCACTCCTTGTTAAAGCCGACAGCAGCTGCTACAGTTCAGTTCCTTTCGGGAGAAGACTGAGAAGTAGCCCATCGGAAGTCCAATATGCTGAGACTCTGAACTGCAAGACCCTGAGCCAACGCTCCTTGAGGTCAAATGGAGCCGTTCCTTTGACTTCAGTGAGGTTTGGACAAGGTCTAATCCGAAGTCATACATGTTAGCAGCACGGTTGTGAATTGAGTGAGGTTCTGCATGATCAGTGGGTTGATGAACGCTGTCACTGGATTTTACTCCTGAGAAAATTGTGATTTGTTTGTGGCAAAGGCATTTGTTGAGTTGTTACGGGTGTGTGTGTGTGTGTGAAGTCTTCTGAAATTGATAGTAGGATCATGGATTTTGTATCAACAGAGCTATCACTCACTGCCATTGCTCCAATCTGTTCCCAAAGTCAAGTCTAATGGCAAGTTATAGGCATTGGACTCTATGGACCTCATCCAAACCCCACTGAAATCAACAGGCGTTTCCCTACTATTTCAATGGGCTTTGACTCAGCACCCCCTGTGCAGAGTTTTGATGCCATGTGTTTTCATGTTATTTTCATCATGTCTCCAAAGGACATTTCCCCCTCCTCTAAAAGCAGCTGTACTATGTCAAATGCTGAGTTACAATATGTGTTTCAGGACTGTTGGCTTTGTGCCAGAATTTCTGGTTGGTTGGAAGGAATTTTGCAATGTCTTTCTCAAAGGAATGAAACAGGCAATTGGGATTGCCTTACCAGGAGGAAGAAGGGGAGTGTGTGTGTGTGTGGGGTGGAAAGCATTTGGTATTTGAAAATTTGTGTTTCTAATATAATAACACTACTTGATGGTTCATGTATTTATTTGGAAAATAGTATTACATTAGAGCTGGTTGAATGGTAAAATTGCTAATGATTCATGCATATTTTTGTGCATGAAAGCATGAAAGCATTTTTCACTATCACTCATGGGGTTGTATTATTCATTACTTCTATTTGCAGTAATGGCTATTTAGACAACTGCCAGTTATTCCTGGAAATATGTGCATATTTAGAAAATTACATAAAATAAATGATTAGATTAATCTGAACATCCAAACTGGAAAGAAGGTAATTTGTTATTCCCCGTGTTCTACTTTGGCTCTCCCTCTATCTAAAATGTTTCAATCATCCAATCAGGAAGCAGAAACCAAATTAAGTGACTGACTCTAGGAGATAGTCCATGTTCTTGTTGTATAACTTACCTCCTGACATGCCCCTGCACTAGCAGAGCTGTGAATGGCTGCATAGATCTGCTACACAATTGTTATGCTAGCTAAAGATCCACATTTAGAGTAGCTTTTTATGGTCCCTTTGCCATGTTTCTGCAGCCCAAAGGGATCAAAGCATGGGTCAGGATCTGCTCCTGTATATACTGTATTTAATGAAGATGTTGATGATGATGATGAAGGAGAGACAGCTGTGTTACAGCCTCTCCCAACACCTATTACTAATATTCCAGTGTATGGGCTGGAATGGAAGCCAAAGCCTCTCTCAACCGGGCTTTGGGGCCGCTGGAATAACATACACAAAGATCCAGCAGATTCTACCCATACCCAGCTCCCCCACCCCCTTCCAACATTCCTGACCACATCAGCCTATCCAGGCCCAAACTAGAACCTGGCCCACAGTATACAAAGGGTGCAGTGGTTCCTCTGCCTGGCTGCCTCTCATGAACAGTTATGAAATAACTTCCCTGTAGCAGAAGTTTGATCCTAATCTGTTAGAGTCTGAAATAATTTGAGTTTATTTAAGGTAACGGTGGATGTTCTCATTACCTATGTAAATGGCTAAGGGATGGTCCACACTTAGGCTAGATCTACACTACCCACCTGAATCGGCGGGTAGAAATCGACCTCTCGGGGATCGATTTATCGCATCCCGTTGGGACGCGACAATCGATCCCCAAATCAACGCTCTTACTCCACCAGCGGAGGTGGGAGTAAGCGCCGTCGACAGGAAGCTGCAGAGGTCGATTTTGCCGCCGTCCTCACAGTGGGGTAAGTCGGCTGCGATACGTCAAATTCAGCTACGCTATTCGCGTAGCTGAATTTGCCTATCTTAAATCGACCCCCCCCCCCGGTAGTGTAGATGTAGCCTCAGTGTGAGCCTCCCTGTGGACATGCTTATTCTGGAATAAGCATGTCCACATGGGGATTTATACTAAAATAACTATTCCAGAGTAATTATTCTGGAATGGCTATTTTGATAAATGTTCAGAAGTCCTCACTGCTGACTTAACTCTGCTCTCGTTGAAGTCAGGTGTAAAACTCCCTCTTTATACAACTGTACTTACTCCAGGGGCATTGCTTTCAGGGCTGACCATCTCCTTACCAGGAAGGTATAGACCTAGTGGGGTCAGGGGGGAGTGGAGAAAAGTGCAGCAGAAATAATCAGGCCACTGGAGAAAAATGACAGTGAAACTTATTAATGACATTGCGGGCTAGATGGAGACTTGGCTTGTATGCCTGTGAGGTGGAGGAAGAAGTCCCCTGCATGGGCTACCTACCTGCTCTATAGCTCTGAGGACACTGTGCATCTGCTTAGTCCCTTCCTGGAGCAGGTGGGCAAGGAACATCCGAGAATGGGCACAAGCTTGACTCTGTCCCATCCATGTGCCAGCCAAATATCTCAGTTGGCTTAGGGAGGTGAGGGGATGTCATAATTTGCTGCTGCTCTAGGCCAACAGTAAATGATCACCCTCCCTCACTTGGAGCAAGGGGGGGGACCAGGGAGAGAACTGTGCATGCTAGCAGTGTCTTTGAGTCACAATATCTCTCAGGGCTTCCCCCGAGATAGGGCAGCTCAGACATCATGCCTTGCTCAGGGTGATGCCTAAAGGTACAACGTAACCCTGAATACGACGCACAGTGATTAAAGGCTGGTAATAGACATCTACAGATATTGGATAGACTGATGAAACAACAAGGAATGTGAGGAATTATTTAGGGCGACAGAAGGAAGCTATTAAGAAGCAGAAGATTTAAACTGGATGGTCAGACAAAATATTGTTATAGTGAGGTCAGTTAGGCTGTGGAATAATTTCCCAAGAGAAGTGGTGGAAATGCCATCAGTTAGGGCGTTTAAAACTAGACTGGGCGAGGAACTATAAAATGTACTGTTGAGAACAAAAGCTACTCACCTAACTAGGTTTAGCTAGGCTGTGTTATTGTTCTACCACCGATATGCTCTGTGATCTCAGGCAGATCACTTTAGCCCAGGTCCTCAAAGGAATTGAAATCAATGGGATTTAGGAGGCCTGAATACCTTTGAGCACCAGGGCCTTTGCCCCTCTTTCACTTCCACATCTTTAGATGATAACCTCTTTGGGGTAAAGACTGTCTCCTACTATGCATGTGTACCACACCTAGCACAAAGGCCCTCCCAATACCAGTTGAGGTCTCTAAGGGTATGTGAAAAACCCATGGTTGGCCTATGCCAGCCAGTTTGGGCTAATGGAGCTCAGATTGCAGGGCTGTTTCATTGCTGTGTAGAGTTCCAGGCATGGGTTGGACCCCGGACTCAAGGACCTTGCCAGCTGCGAGTTTTTCTTTGCTGTGTAGACATACCCTTTGGCTATGTCCACACTAGCAACTCTACATATGTCCGTGTGTGTAGTTGTGCCATAGCCCCCTTATTATTCACATCTAAACTCCAGAAGCACAGAGAAGGGGAGTAAGCTACAGTGCTTGAAAGGGCTACTGTTATATCAATATCTATCTACTCATTCATACCATGGTGTAGCAGTGCCTGCTCCACAAACTCAGTCGGAGACTGCTCCAAAGTACATGCACCAGTGCTCTTTTATTGTTCGTGCCTATTCCCACCACCTACTATTTACATATCTTACAGACCAACACTCTGGGAGACCACTAGCATCTCCTGTCAGCAGGGGTCTCAAGCTCTTTGCTCCTCCCTTTCCTGTCTCTCTCCCTCACTTCCTCCCAGACAGCTTTATATAGCAGGCTGGCCACTCAGGCCTGCAGGTGCATCCCCTCAGGTGATTAGGGCATGGCCTCCCTGGCCAGTCCTAACTAATCCCCCTTTTAAGCGGAGCTGGGCTAACAGGGGCTTGGCTTGGATCTCCTAGCCAGCACCCTGTTATACCTGGCCACTGCCATTGTTTCTAAGCACATCACCAGAATAGATTCCACACTAGCTTTTGCTCTCTCTTGTTTCTCTGATCCCACAAGGGAGAATGGTCAGTGACTTTGGGCTTGATTCTTCTCTGTGTGTGAGACGAATAAAAAAAAGCAAATCACTTGGGGAAAATGGATATGTCTGTGTGCCATCAGGGCAGCACACTTCGCATCATATTTGGCTCCATTTGTTTTGGTGGATTGCTGGACCTGGCGGTGGGTGGGGGTTTTGGATTAGTGCCTCTGTCTAAGGAAGTCAGTGTTCAACCTATACTAACATCCATGCATGGGTCTCTTCTTATGGATTATTGGTCTAACCATCCGGCACATTCTGCTAGTACAATCCAGGATGGATTTCTTGGACATTTCTTTACTAGATGTGAGACCCTCTTATGAAACGATATGTGAGAAATAAACAACATTTGTCTGGAATGGCAGAGTCCTAATTGCCCATAAAACAGGTAATGTGTACAGTTTTACCCCACTTTTTATGTCCAATCCATGCCTGCTACAGCCATAAGATGCACAGAGCTAGACAATTCTACATCCATGATGGCTTTTAAGGACTGCCCTATTGTTGTTGTTAGGGCTCTAGGATTTTGGGACACATCTCGAGAGGGCATATCGTCACCTGAATTTTCACCTGCGACGTGCCAGGTACACGCCTCAGCTAAGGAACGGACAGCGTGACATGCCTTTAGCTTGACTGAGAAATAAGCCACCCAACACAATGCTGCTGCCTGTCTCTCTTTTGGTGTATGTAATTTCCAGGCAGTCATATCCTCCCTCCTCCCCTCTGCTGGGAGATCTGAAACACCTTGTAATGGGGCGTCTACCCCACACAGGCCTGGAGGGGTTAAGCTGGCCAATTAACTGCCCAGCCTGCACCTGGAGGAAATAGGGAGCAGAGATTTAATTAGAAGAGGCTCAGCTGGGCGGGGCCTATGTAAGCCAGGAAGCTGGTAACAGCACCAGAGAAATAAGCCGCAGTTGCTCCCTGGGAGAAGGAAGGTGTGTAGGGGAGTTTGGACTGGCAAACCCAGAGATGAGGGAGAGGCAGGCAAGGCTCAGGGGAAAAGCAGCAAAGTATGGCATAGGTCAGACTTTGGCTGCTGATGAGAGGGCCCCTGAACCAGGGCCTGGAGTAGAGGGTGGACCTGGCCACTGGAGGAGTGGCACAATTAGAGGAGTAAAGAGAAGACTGCCATTTTGTGGGGAGGGACTTCGATACATTCCCCCACCACTACCCTCAGAAGGAGAAATATGTGGTGACCTGGCTGGAGGGCTAAGTCATGAAGAGGGAGCTCCTTGAGTAGTAGATGGTGAGAGGATGATGGGAGAAACACCTGCTGAAGGATGGGGCAATGCCTAACCAGAGCTAATCCCCAGAATGGCCAGGAGGAGGTGCTGCTAAGCGGGGACTGCACCCTGTGACACCCCTATAAAGAACAGTTGTTGTTTCATTTGAGGTTATGTATATAGTACCATATGTAGCTACGGTGTTTTGCAGACGTGTCAGAAGACAGGCCCCTGCCCCTAAAGGATCTACAAACTATTAACTCCATCCTGCTGCCATTTATATCAATGGCAAACTTCCCATTGACATCAGCAATGTAAGATTGAGCCACAAGGACCCAATTCTGCTAAGATCATGCTCATTTCTTCTAATGTTTGTGAGCAGAATGGAGCTGTACTGGGGTCATTTACTTTAGGCCAGAGATGCCTTTACTCACATTGAGTAATAACTTACCCCACAAGTAGGGACACCGATTCCAATGGGACTTTTCTGGAAGTAAGGCATGCCTCTGTGTAAGGGAGCGTGGTAGAATCTGGCCTTCAATTAAGAGAATTTGCCCTATTACATCTGCCATGGGTCTCGTTTACATGAGAGAACAGTACCTTTGTGTCTAGATCTCTCCAAGGAGCTAAGATGATGGATCTTGCATTTGTGTTAACTGAAAATCAGAGAAAAGATAGGTGGAAAAGACAAAGACCTATTATGGGCTTGGCCCTGTGCAGTACATGTGTGGAGTGTAGCACTTTTAAGTGTGAGGTAAATAATGAGCACATGTGAGCCCAGTCCTGTATTAATGATGCTGCTGTTGCATGGCCACTGAGTTACACCTTCTCAGGACCAGAAGTAAGGCCAAAGAGGAGAGAGCATAGAAAGGCCTCTCACTTATCTGCTGAGTGTAGGATCCTCCTCAGGTTTCTTTGCTCCGTGCAGGACCCAGGTGGCATTACACCACCATTTTGCTCCCTCTATCCTGAGGGAAAGTGGGGAGTCACTTTAGCTCCACAATGCAACGTAGAGCTGCCTTGGGGCTGCTCTAAGTTATTCCCCCTAGGAGCTGTTCCTCCAGCTCAGGATCACCATAGCTCAAAGTGCTCTGGCCACACGGCCACAGTATCCTGTATGATTTGGAGGGGGGGAGGGAGGAATGGTGGACATAGAACTGGCTACAACACCTTTATATTACTTAGGAATTCCCCAATGTAAGAGGAATCCCCTGCCAACTTTTCATCCACCAGAGAAGTAACAGAGTAGGGACCAGGATCTACCCCTGAGAACCCTACTTGGGGCTATGTCTCCTCAAACAAAGCTATACTCTGCCACAGTTGAAGGCTGAGAAGGAACCTGAGACTTTGTTCCATGGGGGAGGACCGTACCACACAGTGCCTGCTCACATTTGCTTCTCTATTGTGCAAGGCCTCTAGGATCAAGACAACATCTCAGTCCATCTCCCACCCCATACGGGATTGTGCAGTCCCAGGCAGAAAGAGAGCTCCAAAAAGAGGCTCTTCTGGGCTGCACCATATGGGGAGGCAACGAGGTCATGGTGGAAGAGCTGGGTTTTATTCTTCCACTGACCTACTGTGTGACCTTGGAGAAGCCACTAGGTTCTCTGCCTCAGTTTTGCCAGTGGTAACATGAGGCTAATAGTGCTTCCTTTGTACAGGGCTGTGGGATCTATGGATGAAAAGCTAAGCATTGCTATATTCAGGAGTGCGCAAGATAGCATGTTATCTCCCAAACGGAGAGAGATAATTGGCTGGTCTGTTGGGCTGAAACGTGACTTTTTTGTCACCCCAGAATCCTTGTGAGGTGACTGCTCAGGAAGGGACATGTTAGATCTGTGCATGGATCCTACAGCACCTTGCAGTAAGGGCCATCACAGCTGCCTTTTTCACACAGAGATGGGTATCTTGGCTGGGATGATTTAGTTGGGGATTGCTCCTGCTTTAAGCAGGGGATTGGACTAGATGATCTCCTGAGGCCTCTTCCAACCTATTCTATGATCTACTCAGCCCTAGCACAAGTAGTAGGCAGCCCCTCACCATCATATATTATTATTCTGGTCCTCTCTAGGGCCAGCACATTGTCCTAGGCACTGTACAAACACAGAACAAGAGATAGCCTCAAAACACCTCTGGGGAGTAGGAAAGGACCACCCCCCTCATTCTGCCAATGGAAAAAACCAAGGCACAGAGACAATCATCTTCTATAGGGTGGGACTGGAACTGGAGTCTCAAGGCACTGAAACCCTGAGGTAGCGAGGTGACTGGGAGTTTGCCACTGACTTCAAGGAGGCTAAGAGTTCACCCCAAGCCGTCTCCTACCCCGGGGGCTGTTAGTAGCGCCCCCAAACATACACCGTGCACCACTTCCTGACATGCAAATCTCCCACCGACTTCAGATGAATCCCCTGCCCCTCCCCGAATGTTGGATGCATGTTTGTAACAGCAAACATAAAATGTCGAATGGGGGCCAAGCACCTGCCATTTTGCATGAGATTGATGGAAATAGAGGCCCCATCAGTGCATTAAGGCCGTGCCTCCTTACTGCCCTGAGGTCAACACTACTGGTAGCTGGGGAACGAGCCAATAGGAATCATCTCTGGTGTGGTGTAAATCGTCCCCCTTTTTAATGCCATTTTTTAAAACCAAAGAAACGATGTATTCAGTGCTGTAGCAGTAGGCCATTCTATAACTAGGTCTTCCGAAGTGCAAAAACTTTAGAGTAAATGAATTAATTTGCTCGTTCCCCCTCCCCCCAAAAAAACCCCAATCATGCCTAAAATGAGTTTGAATTAGTGACTTGAGGGGGGAAAGTCGAATGCCCTGATCTAGTTTTAGAGTATTTCTCTAGATACTTTACAAACCGAATCTTCCTTTCCTCCACCTGCTGTCCCAGGGCTCCTCTTCGCTACTCTACGCCGGTGAATCAAGTTTCCCGTGTGGCTCTTTCAACAAGAAGGCAAAACGATTTTCGAAAGGGGCCCGTGAGTCCTCACATACCCAGCCCCTGCCCCTCACTTCCTTGAAAGCAAACCTGATCGCTGGAGCAGCGCTTAGAAACGCTGAAATAAACATTCCTGCTAGAAGAACACCTTCGCTTGCGTCTGAGGTTTCAAACCGAAGTCGAAGATTTTATTCTCCCATTTATATCTAGCCCCCTTGGCGAGTCTTCTTTGTTGCGGGGAGTGGGGGGTGGATTAAACTGTTTTGAAGGCAGGTTGAATGTAGACGGATTCCAGCCAAAATTGCGTAGGCAACACACTTAGCAAAAAGGGTGCTAGGAGAGAAGCGAGTGATTAAATCATAAAGGGGCCTTTTGTTCACTTATTAATCTAGTCACAGTGCTGGGAGATCGCCTCGTTGTCTTTTAAAAGCGGTGCAATACACGAACCCGGTTATTTTCTATGGCTCTCACAAAGCAGTCGTGAAGTTGCCACAGCAAGGCCATACAGAAGGCGCCGCCATTCTGGAAACCTGTTGTTTCATAAGTATACAACGTTTACTTTATTCTTTGGAATATTGCTTTAAAAATCAATAAGATAGACGCAGTGCAAAGGCCGCGATTTAAATAGTTTAGAACTTGGTACACGAACAAGAACTGCGAAGGATCAGAAATAAGATCTCCTGTAAGCTGGGGGAGAGATTTCTAAAAATAAAACTCAACTCAAGTGCAGACACATGTTCACAGTTCTATCCAGGTTAGGGGTAAACAGTTCTAGGGCTCGGAAACTTGTGACTAACCTCTAGAGACAAGACACTGATGTTTTGAAATCACTCCAGTTTTTTTAAACAAAACTTACTAGGCTTGGAGTTTGAAAAGCAGGATGGTTGGAAAATGGGTTGGTTTGCTGTAGGATCTGGCAGATTCCGAGTTCCCGAGGGGTACGCAGGGCTTCTGAATCAGAACAATGTTTGTAAAAGAAAAATAAAACGAAGCAAAAAACAAACAAAACAAATCCGGACAGTGCGAATAATCTACTTTCTGTCACCACGCCAAGTGACTGATTCATAAGATCGAGAAAGAATTGTTATGCAATTTACAGCCATTCAAAACATAGGCTGCGAGACTACCATTCTTCGTGAAGGAAAAACCGTAACTTCTATTTAATCCTCGTGAATTTATGAGGTGGCAGGAAAAGCTGATGAAGATTTTCCCTTATTTCCCAGAAATATTGTCAAAACCCAGAAGCCCTGGACAGGCTTTAAGAACTGGGCTCCTGCCCAGACCGAGAACAAACAAATATCCCATTTTCCAACAATAATTATTTCCAAACGTGAAACTCATAAATTCCTTCAATAGTTCCCACTTAAACAGCTTTGAGGATTTTTTTTTCTCTCTCCCTAACTTGTATTTCAATTGCTTGGAAAAATTAAAGACAGTTAAAAATTAGTGCACGGCTTTTCAGTTTCCAGATGGCGTATGTATCAGCTTCATGGTTGTTATAATCCATGCACTAAAAGGAAGTTCTCTTTTAAAAAAAGAAATCTTTTTAGTGTTCAAAATAAGTTCCACTGTTTTGGACAAGCATCTTAAAGTGATATTAATTTTTAGATAGAAAAGTCTCTGTAAAATCTCCTGACTGTTATGTTGAAGCTTAAGGTAAAGTTTACAGGATATTTTAAGTTTACTTTTGGAACCCACCTTTTAAACTATGTCTACAGTAAAATTTGTTGTAGCATATTTCAGTGTTCAGAAAGGAATTGGAATCAAAAGTTGGGCGTATATCACAGTTTTGGAAAACTTTAATCCATTGGGCTGTACCAACCCAAACAGAGAATTGTCCTAAATCAGGTGATTCTGGGTACAAAGCTAAATTCCCACCTGTAGTCTTTACTCCGGCAACCAACACAATTGCTTTCAGTAAGACTTTTGCAGAAGGAAGGACTGCAGGATATGGACAGAGATATTGGACTGAGTTTACTCTCTGAACGTCCTGGACATATAATATCATCATAGAGGTGCTTTCGTACCCTAATTTATTTTTAATCTTGAATACCAATCCAAAAAAAAAATAAAGCAAACAAAACAACCACAACAAATCCCCAAAAGACTTTCTTTGGAGGACTCTACTGTGTCACCAAACCACAATCATTCTGCCTTCAGTAGCTTCTTCCGAATGTGCAGTATTATTGTTCACATTTTATTCTGGCATCCGTGGATTTGCTCATTTGGTTAGGAACTTGCGAAAATCAATCTCTGTATTTCTTGATGCGTAATCTATTAGACGGTGGCCAACTTAGTTAAAGGGTAGTAAAACTGTCCTGTAGGGTGGGGTTTAACACCGAGCTGTGAATTCTAAAGTCAGACATTGCTGGTAATAGCCTTCAGTGTGTCTGCCCCATTAAAAGAACGGTGGACTAGGGACTTGCAAAGGTCAACTTAGTATATAGAGCTCTGCTGAATAGAAAAGCGCCAGAGGTAAACAGACTCTTAACTTTCAACTTGGCCTTGACCTTCAGATTATGTCTGACCTTTATGCAAAGGAGCATTTTAAGACATTAGTGTGTTTTCCCCCTGTCTGCAAACATTTGACTGGTTGAATGGTATCACAGCCCGGTTCCCAAGTTCGGAGAATGATTTGGAAACAGGAGTGAATGAAGACAATGAAGAAAACGTGGCCGCTTTTAAATAGATATATTTTTAAAAATAGCCCTGAAATGAGAACAGCGTTGTCTTAAAAGAGAGATTAAACACAAATTAGGACCATTTGCTAGTTAAAAAGAAATCGAAGGAGAAACCAAACTAAAATTTGGCCAAGACTCACGCATAAGCGACTTCAAGGCTCTAGAGAGTGTGAAACAAAAATGATGACAGGACACGTTTTGATCTCCAGACTTTGTGTTTGTGGTGTGGTGAACCTACAGCCCAATCCTGCTGTCGCTGAGTCCAGTTGCAAAATGTATCGTTGATTTCGATGGGAGAAGGACAAGACACCCCTCGCCCCCTGTTACGTTTTTAAAGAAATTAAATGACTTTCCGCAGTGAATTCTGCCTGAGAGTTTCAGGGCCGGATTCTGCTTGTCTGCATCATTTATTTAAAATGGGTTACTCATGTGAGTAAAGCAGAGAACTTGCCTATGGTAATGGTTAACTGCAAAGATAATGTCCCATTCCATCATTGATCTAAAATAGCTAATTAATCGGATACACACACACACACACACACATATGGGTAAACTAATAATAATAATAATAATAATAATAATAATAATATATTTATAGATATACGATAGCTATAGATAGGGTTTATAGATAGACGAGAGAGAGATTATTGGAAACAAGTCTTTCTTTTCTATTTCTTTGCTAAACTGATTTTTTTAAGGATGTCGTGTTTTTGGTTTACAACTAATGATTATTTAAAGCTTTTGTTAGCGACCAGAGCTATGACAAATGCTCCCAAAATATGGTTGCAATAAATTACACAACGCAAGACATTGTATAAGAAGAGCAAGCCTCCAACCAGAGCTAAGAACTAAGTCATAATTTAAAATCCTGGGACGTTTTAAAGATGTGGATGCATATAGAATGGAACATATAAGAATTATATGTTCCATTCTATATGCATCCGAAGAAGTGGGCTGTAGTCCACGAAAGCTTATGCTCTAATAAATTTGTTAGTCTCTAAGGTGCCACAAGTACTCCTGTTCTTCTTTTTGCGGATACAGACTAACACGGCTGTTACTCTGAAACTTAAAGATGTGAGTGACTAGACGTTTGAAAATTTAGGTTGGAGAATGCGCGCTCAAGACCTCCTTTTAATCCATTCCCTCATTAGCAGCCTCGCTTTATTTCTGACGTGCCCATCCCTGTGTTTAAAAGACTCTTAATTTTTTTTTAAACTCTGGGACATGGTTAAAACCTGTGTTATTATTTCATTTGTTAAAGTCTCAGGACGGGGCGTTTTAAGATGTGTAATCTCAGAAAGCAAAACTCTACCAGTAGGGTTGTTCAGCGTTCCAAAACTTTCTCTTTGCACATTAAAAATAAAAATAAACCTAAAAGAACAAAATCCACTCAGACTAACCTCAAATAGTCATGTGAGGCAAGCCTGCCTGGAAATGCGCGTGGTTTTATGAACACTATCCTCTGCGTAAAAAACAGGCGAAGTGGAATAAGTTTCAACCAAACGCTTTTTTGAAGGAAAACAGACATATATTTGCGTGTGAGGGTGTATGTGTGTATTAGCACCATGAGCATGTAAATGGACATGATGCACATACACAATTATTTATTCACGTGTGTACGAGAGAGGAAAACACACAGAGAGATTTGGGAAAGTTTTTGAATGAATTCATAAATCAGAGACGCGTGTCCCTATGAGAGAGAGTGTGTATATGTATTATTTATTCGTTCAAAAACGTTAGATACGCCGTTCCTCTCTTTCTCTCTCTGGTACACACACCTACGTCTCAATTGTGTATTCATTCAACAACTTTTCTAAACTTCTCTGGCGGTGCATGCCCGAATTATTTACTCGCTCAGAAACTCTTCCAGATACTGAGGCAGCTCATCTGTAAGCAGCTATCATGGAAAACCTCGATTTTTTTTTTTTAAAGTGCAGTTATGTTAGCTGAGACAGCGTTCAGTGCCATGCCACCACCCAGTGAAAATAAGAAAAGTCTGCGTCTGGTGTGGATTAATTCAGCCCTTAAAAAAAAAATCCTCCCAGACTTTCCTTCTGCATATAGTTAGTGCAAGAGGCTTTTTCAGCTTTTGCAATTATATGGCCGACCCAGTATTTTGTAGCATTGCTGATTGCTCCCCCCTTTCCCCAACATTTTATTCTTTCCTTCATGGCCTTCCCCTCCCTGTCTCTTCATTCTTTCCCTCCCAGAAGACCATTGTCTTTAACAATTGTTATGTAAACCCTCTCGCTCGCTCGCTGTTTTAAATAAAAAACATATTTTTAAAAAATCAAAAATAATTGAATGAACATTTTCAGCCGGAGAGAGGGGGAAAGAGAGCCACACACACTCCTAGCGATGAAACAGTCAGAAAACAGTGCGGTTTAGGAGAGCCGTTATGAACTGCAACACGCGAAGGCCTAGATTAACTTCTCAAGTTAGTCTAACTTTATTCTAAATAAAATCGAGGCCATTCTAAGGACGTCTAAAGTTTCAGAAACAATGAGATTCTGAATTCTTAACATGTTCAGACAATTGTTCTGTCTCCTCTTGCATAGGTATCGTTTTTTTTTTTCTTGTTTCTTTTTAAAGTGTAGCTTTCTAGTGCAACCGCAGATCTGCCCGAAAGAACGTAGACAATGAATTACAGGAATTCCATTTCGCACTGGGAATGTTCGTATTTTCCCCGCTCCTTCTTGGGAAGATGCAGTTTGAAAAGCAAAAACTCTCCCCCTCTTTCCCCCCGCTTTGTTTAGCCTGTCGCTGGTGCAGAGGGTTATTTTTCCCACAACTGGAATAAAAGCATTTTCGCAATAAGACTATTAGAGTCCCCCCCCCCCTTCCCTTCTCTCTTCCCTTCCCCCCTCGGGCTCTCAGCAGCCAATGAATAACTCGGCTGGGGAAGGCCACGTAGTTTGCGTCAGAGCAAGTTGGCTGGAGGAAATGAAGCCTCCTCTGCAGTTCCCAGCCTTTTAAAAAGATTAGGAGCCCTCCCTCCCAGAGCCCAAATGCTGCTGAGTGTGATCTGACCAATGCACCGGCCTGCAAACCTCGCTGCATGGACCCTGGGACTTTCGCGAGCGCCGGGGAGCTGGATGAAAGCACCAAGAGCATGGAGGAGCTCATGGGGGCGGGCAGTTTTGCTGCAAGCCAGTGCAGGAATCTGGTGGGTCACTCTGCCTTAGGAGGGCCCCCTCCTCCTGCCTTGATGCAGGGCTCTACCTACTCCACCCTGGATGTTCCCGGTGCAGGCCCCGGGGAGCCCTCCAAGCAATGCATTCCGTGCCCTGCTATCCCCCAAAGTTCCTCCACCACCCCGCCTTTACCTTATGGATATTTCGGCAGCGGTTATTATTCTTGCCGGGTTGCCAGGAGCGCCCTCAAACCTTGCCCCCAGTCCAGCTACTCTGCGGATAAATATATGGACACCCCAGCGGCGGCTGATGACTACCAGACCCGACCGACAGAGTTGGCTTTCTACCCCGGCTACGCAGGCCCGTACCAGCCCAGGGCTAGCTACCTGGACGTTTCTGTAGTTCAGACCATAGGTGGGCCGGGAGAGCCCAGGCATGAAACACTTTTACCCGTGGACAGTTACCACCAGCCGTGGGCTTTAACCGGCGGTTGGAACAGCCAGATGTGTTGCCCCAAAGATCAAAGCCAGGCTGGGCACTTCTGGAAATCTGCCTTTGCAGGTAATGTCCCCAACCCCTTGCCCTGCTTTCTCGGCTTAAGGCGCCACTCTCGGAAGCTTTAGGTAGACTGATGTGTCAGGCAGGTGACTTTGCTGAAATGGTTGCTCTAGGGTGGAACGAGGAAGGGATCTGTAGAGAAGTTTTCAGATGTGGATATTCCAGGTCAGGGGTGTGCAGTGGCAACATGTCACACTCCAAACCAGTAGAAGGCTACCGATAGAATTCTGCTGTAACGATGCCCAGAACTCGGCACACCGAGCGCGGTCTAAGCAAATAAATAGACTCCAGGATTGATTCCGATTTAAGAAGGTTCCCTGCAGCATGGCACAGTGTAAGCAAGTAAACGCATCGGTATTATTTTGATGCAAGAATGCACTCCGCAAGATGCCACAATCTAAGCAAGTGTGTGTGTCTGTGTGGATTATTCCCATTCAGACATGTACCTTGCAATATGGGGCATTCTAAGTGTGTGTGTGTACTTAAAATGCCCCATATTGCAAGGTACATGTCTGAATGGGAATTATATATATATATATATACACACACACATATTCAAGCATATGCTTTGGAATAGGCCACAAATCTAAGCGAATAAATAGGTATTCATGTGATTTCAGTTCCAGCAGTGAGCATTGCAACTTATTTGACTTTTTTTTTTAACTAAAAAAGCAGGGAAGGATCATTTAATTGTGCTGAAATCATTCTAGACCAAGGGTCGGCAACCTTTCAGAAGTGGTGTGCCGAGTCTTCATTTATTCACTCTGATGTAAAGTTTCGCGTGCCAGTCATACATTTTAACCTTTTTAGAAGGTCTCTGTCTAGAAGTCTATAATATATAACTAAACTATTGTTGCATGTAAAGTAAATAAGGTTTTAAAAATGTTTAAGAAGCTTCCATTTAAAATTAAATTAAAATGCAGAGCCCCCCAGACCGGTGGCCAGGACCTGGGCAGTGTGAGTGCCACTGAAAATCAGCTCGCGTGCTGCCTTTGGCACACGTGCCATAGGTTGCTACCCCTGTTCTAGACAAATAAAAGGGCGCTTTGTTGTCCCCATTGAGAGCAGGCAGCCCACTGAAATGGGATAGAAGAGAAAAGGAGCCATATTTGAAAGTAAAAGCAGGTAGCGCAGCGACTGGCGAGCGAGATTTCTCTGGGCAGCCCGCCTCAGTAGGTTCGGGCATGTCCTGGCCACTTTATCCAGGAGAAATAACTAAAGGGGGGATGTTGGCGTTGGTCAGTTACACGCCCTAGATGCAGCGTTCTTGTCTGTTTCCCCGGCCCCCGTGCGTTCAGCCAGTCTTTATCCCCGGCTCTAAGCTCTGTTCTTTCTCCGCGCTCAGATGTGGGCCAGCCGCCGCCGGACGCCTGTTCCTTCCGCCGGGGTCGCAAGAAGCGGATTCCCTACACCAAGGGGCAGCTGAAGGAGCTGGAGAAGGAATACGCCAGCAGCAAATTCATCACCAAGGACAAGAGGAGGAAGATCGCCGCCGCCACCAGCCTCACGGAGAGACAGATCACCATTTGGTTTCAGAACAGGAGGGTGAAAGAGAAGAAAGTGGTGGCCAAAATCAAAACCAGCAGTACCCCGTGAAGTAACAAGGACAACAACACTACCATAACAACACAACCACCCCGGCTCCCCTTTTGGATCTGTGTGGACCTGAGATGTAAAGAAAAAACAATGGGAGGGGGGGGATCATCACCTGGACATTTGACTTATCTGCACACACACACACCCCAGCTCCCTCCCAGTGAATCCAGGCGAAAGACGCGCTTGTTGCTTGTTGCTGATTCTTTAATAAGTTAAACCCGTCTGTAAATGCCGATGATTTAGGAAGCTGCGACGTGACCCCGTCTGGCTGTAACGGAGTGTGTGCGGTTTACCGGTTTGCCTTATAGTGCCACATGAACGTCATAGTCTCGCTATCGCTGTCTCCTTGTAGGGGCTCCGTTCCCGAGAGCGCTTTAGAAAACCACCTCAATGAACCGAATTAATAAATTCCAAATGCGTAAGAAGGCTCTGGATGGCGTCTCGTTCAGCGTGTGCACCAAACTCGCCCGGTAGATTGCAAACTCCTCAGCTGTGGAGTTGCGGCTTTTTTAAAGGGAATAGTTTTAACAATTTCTTAAAGATTTAGGTGTCAGGAGCAAACTAGCCTTATAAACTACAGTCTGATATATATATATATATATATATTCTTATATATAAATACACACATGTGACTGAATATATATATACAGACGTATATAATAATAATAATAAATGGAGATATCCTATCTCCTAGAACTGGAAGGGACCCTGAAAGGTCATCGAGTCCAGCCCTCTGCCTTCACTAGCAGGACCAAGTACTGATTTTGCCCCAGATCCCTCAGTGGCCCCCTCAAGGATTGAACTCACAACCCTGCGTTCAGCAAGCCAATGCTCAAACCACTGAGCTATCCCTCCCCCCTTATATATAAATACACTCACTACTGAATATATATAATACTCCAGTGTGTATATATACAACTATATGTATACATACACACATTTATGCATATATATATCATATAGATGCTTATATACAAAGACACATGACTGAATATATATTTATAGTCGTGTATATGTAGTCATGTATATGATATATGTATGCATGTGTATATGTGTGTACAAGGCATGTATATATACACATGTGCATACATTATGTTTGTCATATATATTTACACACATACGTACGTACACACATTTATACACACAAATGTACGTAATATAACAATGTATGTGTGCATAAATGCTTGTATATATGTGAATACATGAGTGCGTCTAAATATATTAGAAACTAACAAATTTATTAGAGCATAAGCTCTAATAAATAGATTTGTTCGTCTCTAAGGTGCCACAAGTCCTCGTGTTCTTTTTGCGGATACAGACTAACACGGCTGCTACTCTGAAATCTAAATATATGAGTGCGTTTATTTAGATACACATACACACAACTCTATGTATATATGTATACGGACATACGTTCAGATACAGTTGTGTACTATAGGTATATATTTATACATACCCATTTCCGCTCTCCAGTTCTTCATAATATCCTGTCATGTTCGTATATTGGATACCATATGCTGAAAGGATCTCCAGTATAATACCAGTGTCAGATAATGTGAGACCTTGTAAAAAAGGCCTATAACAACATAGTGAAATAATATTGCTAGACTTGTACGTTTATTGTATCTGTTAGGGTTAGGGGGGCGATTTCAGAGAAGCAACTGGTATATGAATTGCTTTTTTCTTTAAAGTATATCATACAGAATCTTTTCAGTATTTAGAGGAAGAAGGTTCCAGCAATGATTCCTCCACCACAGATGTATTTGAACTTGACTCTAGCGACTGGCCCTTTCGTTTTATGTAAAGGCGAATCAAACACAAAATGTCCTGTACACTTTTTGGGGGGGGGAAGCCCTAACCACTCAACTCACCGCGTGTATCCTAAATAATGACAGACCATTGTTTAACAGCTTCCCTTTGTTCTTCCTTTGTTAGTCTCTAAGGTGCCACAAGTACTCCTGTTCCTTTTGACGTTGTATTTCTAATATTTACAAGATGCCATAATCTTCATTCTGTGAACCCTGACTCGAGGGAAATACCATAAGTGCAGTCCCATAAATATAAAGCGTAGGGTTAATAGATTGGGCAGAAATCTCTCTCTCTCTCTCTCTCAATCTGTGTTGCAATTAGTAATAATGAATCTATTTCCCCAGTGCTTGTATTTCCCCCCTGCTCTTACACATGTCAGTATAACAGCATAGTCTACTTGTATGCTTTACCCCCTGACTCCCAGGAATGAGTGAATGTTGAGGGTGGAAAAAAACCCAAGCAAAAAACCCAAACAAGATTGTGACATCTTATTTTCCACGAGTGGCTGGTGGGAGAGAGTCCAGGTGTGATAGGTGGATGGGGGAGGGGAGGGGCTGGGTGTGATCAAACTCTCTTGCTCATTCAGTATTGATGGGCGTAACCTAGAGACGGCTATGATATGGATGATCGAGGGAACGGTTGATGGCTGGGAGGGGGGGAGGAGCAAATGGCTGTCTCTCTCAACTCTCCAGAGGTGGGGCTCCCAGCTGCGAGTGGGAGGGGCCTTCTCTGAGCCACAATAACTCATCCCTTAACTTTGACCTCTGAGACCGAGTTCCCTACACCATTAGGCAGCAGTGCCCTTGACTCTAAGCACCCCCCCCCCACGAATAATTAGGAAAGAGCCTCCTAGGATCAGAAGACGTTTAGAGATTGGTATTAAAGAGGCGCCTGCTTATTAGAAGACCAAGAGCTCCATCTTCTGTTTGCTAGTGTAAAAGGTGTCATGAGGTCTTGCCTTGTAAAATCCAGAGTGCAGTGCCCATCTCATAGTGTCTGTATGTTTTATTTGTCTATTTCGAGGTCTGAGTGTCTCTTATCGGGCGTGCTGGGGACAAAAAATAAGAAATCTCAACCCTGTGGAAATTCCTGGTGCAGGAATCAGTATTCGCGCGCTCACACATACACACAAACCCCACAAACAATTACACACAGACATACAAATATATATATGTAATGGGTCTCTCTCTCTCTCTCTTTGTGTATATATATATATGTGTACAAATATATACACAAAGAGAGAGAGAGAGAGAGACCCACACATACATCCACACACAATCACATACACAGAAACATGCAAACATATAAACAAGCAACCGAGGATCCTGTGGCACCTTTAAGACTACTTCTGTTAGTCTTAAAGGTGCCACAGGACCCTCTGTTGCTTTTTACAGATTCAGACTAACACGGCTACCCCTCTGATACAAACAAGCCACAGCCATACACCTAAAACCACGTACACACAAACACTTTCAGACATAGACCTAAAAAGATACACGGGCATATACAAAACAAATACCTACACACAAATACAGAACATCTCTCTCTCTCTCTCTCCCCTGGTATATCAGGATAGAGATAGAAGTAAGTGTTTAAACATCAGCCCATTTCCAGAGCGATGAATGAGCAGGCCAAGCAGATCTCTAACTTGGTAGCTGAAATATTGACACTAGGGCTCTGTTGACACTGGATTCCATTGACACTGGAATCCGAAGTGCTTTGCTGCTAGCCTCGGTCCAGATTCTGAGTTACCCAGATGTACATCCGGAATAACTCCGGATGAGATCAGAATCTGATTTACTGGAGAATGCAGTGCAGCCATCAGGATATGGGCTTCATGGTGGTTTATTTTGTCTCTCTGAAGCGAATGAATTTAATCCCAATTTACCAGCATTTTCCTTTGTTACTTACAAAACATCACAAGCGAGCAGGTCACGCAGAGCGATTTCTGGGCAGGGCAGAAGCGGGGTTGCACAAGAAAAATAATTGCTGACTGGCTTGCAAGACAGACAGAAGAAAAAAGTAAAGAATAAGGCAGAAAATGCATTTGATGGAAGCTAGTATACAGGCATGGTTCTGAGCCACATTTGTGCAATCCGCTTTCTTCCAGCTAATGCGTTGGGTGCCGTTGACATTCTAGAGACAAACAATGGGCTGGGAATTATATTTAGAATACCTTGAAACAATGGGGTTCAGAGAATCAACAAACCAAATTACTGGCCCCTGTGAGTTAAATTTAGAAACCCCATTTTTTTGTCTGGTCTTCTGGCGTCTGGAATCGGTCTTGGCTAATCAATTAACTAGAAGAAATCGAGACTTTTATGTATGTTTGGAAAGAGATGCATATCCTGAAGGTTTCTTCTAGGTATATTACAGGATTAAACCCATTGATCATATATTTCCTACCCCCCCCCCCGGAATCTAAAATAAACAAACCAAAACACCGTGAGCAATAATGCAATAAATCACATTAGCATTATCCCCGGCTTCATTAATATTTGATTTAGGATCCATTCTAAGCGCAGAATGGGTTCAATCATTTCTGTACTTCTGGGGCATGGAGAGCGCTAGAAATCTTCCGAAATTTGCATTCAGGTATATTCGCTTTTATATCTAGTCTGAGATCTCAGTTGGCGAGACAAGCATAGTGATTTAATGAACTGGTTGCTGTAATTTATTCAATGCAAATAGATTCGGCAGAAGCGCACGGTACAATATGGTGGAGGTCAGGCGAGGGTTTGGTTTCGAACAATGGGCTATTTGCCTACCTGTTTGTATCAGAGGGGTCCTTAGAGCAATGCCTGATGTATTCCATAACACACATAAGTTTTGTACAAGGGTCTCCTTCATGCAAGAACTTGTGTGGTTTATAACCCACCCACGCATATATACTGTCGGTAGAAGAGGCATCTTTGAGCAAGGACTTCTGTATCCTAGTTTTTATATTTTTTACACACACACACACACACACACACACACACACACACACACACACACACACACACACACACACACACACACACACACACACACGACTCTATACAACTGAGTTGCTCCACGCCTGAAGTATCAGAGGGGTAGCCGTGTTAGTCTGAATCTGTAAAAAGCAACAGAGGGTCCCGTGGCACCTTTAAGACTAACAGAAGTATTGGGAGCATAAGCTTTCGTGGGTAAGAACCTCACTTCTTTCTTTCACTTGCATCTGAAGAAGTGAGGTTCTTACCCACGAAAGCTTATGCTCCCAATACTTCTGTTAGTCTTAAAGGTGCCACAGGACCCTCCACGCCTGAAATATACCACTCTGAATTTACCCCTCCTTTATTATCTTCTGTTACATCCGCTTCGAACTGAGACGAAAAAAATGCAGTGGGGGGACATTTTTCAAAAAAGATCTTTTAAAAAAAATAGTAGGGTGAGAGTTATGAAGATCTTTATAGGGCGAGCGCAGAAAAAAGGCTTGGAAGTCTTGTAAAAAAAAAAAGGAGGGGGGGAAGGAAACACTTAAAAAAAGGTGCAAAAGAATTTTCCAGGTACAATGAATGCCCTTTCTTCCACCCCCCAAACCGAAAAGGAAGACTTTTTTGGATGTCTCTCAAATGGGTGCCAAAGGTGATTTTTCCCGTTTAACTTGAAACCTACACAAGCCAGAGTGATTGATGTTCGTTAGGTCTACCCAGCCCATTCATATACACATATACATGCAAGGTAAGAAACGCTTTAAGATAGGTTTTTTGACTTGGGGCGGCGGGACGGAGTGAGCGGGATCCCCTGAGCTGGGGGAAACAAAACAAAACCACTACCCAACAAAACAACGCCCGAGCAAAATTGTTATCAAGGGATATGAAAGGGAGAAAAAGAGACAAACACAATAAGAAGTTGTCAGCTCTAGAGGGGAAAATGGAAGAGGGTCCAGGAGAAAAGACAAACACAGAACTACGAATCCTTGGAAACAGATCATTATTGTTTCGTCATCTAATTGTTGACCAGACATGAATCTTGGGAAGAAAATCCGCGTGGGGAGTAAGAAAAAAAAATTAGGGTGATTCTCCTAAGCATTCAGTGTATACACAAATCTCTCCTACAACACATTTTGGAGTTGAGAAGAATGTACCTTGTGATCCACTTGGATACCTGGTATCTAGCACCATTGCTGCCCCAAGTTCACCAGTATTTCAGTTACTAGTATAACCAGACAGCTTTTCACTTTTCCGGAAATGTTTATTTGGTTTGGGGAATTTTGCGGTTGACACGAGAACATTAGCCAGGAGACAAGGAAATATGAAAATAAATCAAGCGGGTCATTCCAGTTCTGCAAATCTAAATGCAAAACCTACATTCCGGATTTTTTAAAGTGGAGACAAAATATTCTTCATCTAACGCTGCAGGAAAACGGAGCCATTTAAGTGGAATAATTCTCTTCTTGAAAATATTTCAAATAATACCGGGTTCAAATATTTTCTTTTCTACGGAGCACGGCTTCCTATGTTTTTCTTTATCTGATTTAACCGGCCGAAATCAGATAAAAACACCAGTGACAATATTTTCTTCTTTTAAAAAGAAGAAATGATACCGCACTTCATGGAAATACATCCGACAGAGCCTTTCATTCAACTCTTTGAACCAAAACTGCATCGTTTTATAAACTCGGCTGTTGAATTCAATAAAAGAGCGTGGGAACCCGAAAATAAAGTTTAGAATATCAAATTGATGCTAAAATAATTTAGATATTGTGAAAATTAAGATAATTATCTGAGCTGGAATACATAATTCTATAATAATTACATATGTAATTACGTATGTGTTCGTATATATCATTCAAACAAGCCTTTAGTATAATTGTTACTGATTTTTTTTAAAGACCAAATTTCCATCTTTATAGCAAGAAAACGCCTGCATTTTATTGGCATCGTTTCATATTTTTTCCACTGTTTCATTTTTTTATATATGCACATAAACGCGCAAATATATAAGTGTTTATGAAAAACCCAATTGCCTTGCATTGAGAGCAATGGCTTTGCAGGGCCCATCCCTGGATTTTGTTTCAGTGTGAATTTTAAATGAGATAAACGCCAGATAAACATTTTGTGGTTCGGTTATTGTTGTTGTTGTTTCGTTCTGCTATTTTAAAAGTCGAGCTTGGATCCTTTTAAAAACAGGACCCTAGCTGCATGCTGGCAAGCGGACAGAGATTCATTTATTGAGTTTCCAGAACTTGCACAAGATTCTTGTTTGTTTTAAAAGCTAACAGTTCTCCTGCATTCCTCTCATCCCAGAATCTGAGAAGCGGTATTTGAAGCACGCACTGAGATGACGCGGGCTCGATATTGCTTCCATTGAAATCAAAGGCAAAATCCGGTTCTATTCCAAAGGCACGTGAGGAGAATAAAAACACCCTTTCCCCTGTAGTTACTGGAAAACTCAGGGAATCTTTAAAAAAAAAAAATAAAAAACAACAACAACCCTGCAAATGTTGAGGGCTCTCACTGAGAGATGCGTCGCTTCCTTATTGAATGATCTTGCGATGAAGCGAAATAAGAAAAGGGACGAATGATCGGTCTGAGGCCAGTGGCATGCGAAGGATGATAGACCCAGATGACTTTAGTAGGAAAGCGTCTAACGTCCAGCAGATACATTTGAAACGGTCACTTACTTTCAGTCTCTTCCACAGCCTTGAGAGTGGCCATCATGGTTATTCAGTGCTTTTTACAAACTCAATGCCATGGTGGGATCGCCATGCTGCTTGTGCGGACTTTAATTTCTGTGGGGTTTTTTTTCCCACCCATGGAAGGCGCAGATCCGCCTTGCTGGTGCACCCAAAACTCCCATTAACTACAATGGGAGACTTGGATGCGAAAGGGAAAGCAGTATTGGCTCCATATATATTCTTAATCCAGAGAGACATCTGGTAAGGAACGTTCTCTGTTCATTCATATATCAAGGCCCAGGTCCAATTTCTTCTCTAATTTTAAATCTTTGAAATCTGCATGGAAGTGCTTCCCAAAGGTTATGTGCATACACACGTGGGCATTTATTTTCTTTCTTTCTTTCTTTCTTTCTTTCTTTCTTTCTTTCTTTCTTTCTTTCTTTCTTTCTTTCTTTCTTTCTTTCTTCTAATTAACACGTATCAGGGATACTATTGGATATGAGAAAATTAAATATTTCCCTAGGGGGTAACATCTTTGTAGAGTATTTTCTCTATTCCTAGATTTCTGCTCCTTTCTTTTGTTCAAGTTCATGCCCACAGCACACCGAGGCGGGGTTGGGATTTTTTTTTTTGCTACAGAGGTTTTTGTCATTGAACTTGACTCCATGTTGTAAACATTCCTTTGACCCCCACAGGCATCTTGAGAGATACCATTAAAGAAGAAACCTGACTGCTCTGTGAGTGTTTAGCCCTTTTGCAAGTCCTAACAGAATCACAACCAAACCCAGTCAGGAGAAATCAAAGGTAAATCTTTATTCGACGATTTACAAGTTGAGTTACAAAAGTAAAATAAGATCAAAACAGTTTTTTTCGTAGACTTATTTTGCAATAGCATAAAACGGTATTGACTTTCTTAAGTGTTATGATGATGAGCATCGTCCCATAAGTTTAGCTTAAATAAGAAAGCGCTTAAAGTTGCCTCCAGTAATGATCTGAACACAGAGAAACTAAACTAACTAACGTTATAACAAGACATTTACAGGGGAATGTCTTTTCAGTGTGTTATAATGCAAAGAGAGAAAACCCAACTCTTTTCCTCCACCCCGAATATCAAATCCATGACCGCTACCCAAGTTAATGCTGGATAATAACAAAAAGAAATCAAAGAAATTAGAATATTGTTTGCAAACTGAATTGGCATTGATAAGTAATGACACCACTGCAAGCTCCTGGCATAAAATGTACCATCCAGGGGAAATAAAGCGGATTGATCAGATTCCAATTCCGATTTAGCAGACCGCACACTGAAATGAAATACATGTCACTTCCCCCCGTTTTCAAATTCGAACACCTACATGGTTCGCCAATCGGTTGCTCTTAAGTAACATTCAATACATGAAAAAAGAAGAACAGGAGTACTTGTGGCACCTTAGTCTCTAAGGTGCCACAAGTACTCCTGTTCTTCTTTTTGCGGATACAGACTAACACGGCTGTTACTCTGAAACTATTCAATACATGTTAGTTCCAAGTGCAGGCGATCCTGTGTTGAAAATAAGCATGAAAGACAGGATTGTAACGTATCGTGTGCATTCTGCATTGCAACGGATAGAAGCAAGACACGAGTTAATTTCAAGGACAAATTTGCCCTCGGTGTATCTTCTTTGTTGCGATCAGTTAAACATTGGGGATGTTTTTCATCTTAAAATGTACAGTCATTGACAAATACACAATGAAAATCAAGACGGCGTCGGCCATTTTCTTTCATCGGTCGATGGTGGACACAGTATATTCACCGATAGGGGGAATGTAGAAAGCTCCCATTGAAATCAATGAGCGTTTTCGCCCAAAGAAGATGTTTTCAATCTACTGTGTCAGTTTTGGGCATCTATTTCTAAGAAACTGGGTTGTTCGGGGATGTCGAACTGGGTCCAAAATATGCAGCCAATTGCATCAGAGTCAGATCTTGTAAACAGTCCCGTTTCCCTTAAATCTGCCTTTGATACAGGTTAGACAATGATGAAAGAGGCTAGTGTTAACAGGAGCACATCTTACTTATGCTGCAGATAGTTGCGTCTGCAATAATTTTTTTGTCGGGAAAAGCGACACAGGCGAAAGGCGGCGGCGGGCTATACGATTAGTTCCGCGGGGCAAATAAGACTTGCTTTCTTTGGAAGTTGTAGCCTGAATAGTGGCATTTTAAAACTTAGACCCTCAGAAATAGCTGGTGCCTTAGGTGCTCCTGGAAGTGTAAGGAATTCCCAGGAAAGACACCACGAAGAAAGAAAAAAGAATGTTTTGGGGGGTAAAGGCCATTATTTCATGTTGTAAAAACTCAACACATTACTCTATTTGAATCAAGTATCAGAGGGGTAGCCGTGTTAGTCTGTATCCACAAAAACAAGGAGTCGTCCGGTGGCACCTAAAAACTATCCACACTCTTTTAAAAATCCTTTTAGCTTTCTGCACTGGGACATTTCCTCACAATTCCCATAGGGATTTTCTTTTCATAAGATCCAAGTCTGTAAAATACTCGTTATATGGATTTGCTCTTATTGTACAAACTAAGGTCGAAAAGGCACCTGGATAGCCAGAGAAAGGTTAACATTTCAAGGGAAGATTTCGTTGTTCTTCATGTGAAAATTAGTTCATATTATGAAGCGAATTATTAATTGTGGTATAATAATTCATTATTGTGTTATTTCCACCTACAAATTAAATTAGTGAGATCGTAGTTATTCAGACGCCTACGGCAGATCGGGTGGTCCTTTCGTCGCGTTTGTTGCGAATTAATTCTTAGAGAACAACACAATCATCATCTTTTGTCAACATTAGATCATTCTGCGGCATAATGTTTAGCCAATAGTGCATTTTCTGGATCATTAGTGTGTCCCTAGCAGGGTGCAGTTAGACAGCCATTCTTGCCACGGCAAGAAATGCTGTGGTCTCTAGAAATGTGTCGAGTGGCTTGATAGGGAAGACAAAAATATGAATCAAAATGCATTTCTCTGCAACACCTTAGCTGGTGCACACCGGCGCAAAAGCATGGTAGCCAATCAGAACGCTGACTCTATGCCTATAGTTGTAGAGTCTATTACTAATAGTTAAGTGTATCACCTTTATAGTGTTGCTAGTTGCTGTTCTACCTACCACCTTATATGAAACCCGTTCATAAGAAGTAGCTATATCAAGGTGGTGTAGCTTACTAGAAGTTGGTCCAAACAAAGATATTACCTCCCCCACCTTGTCTCTCTAATATCCTGGGACCCACACTGCTACAATGACTCTGCATAAAACCAACATTACAGCTGCAGGTGCGTTTGCATCTGCATGTTGGTTTAGCACATTAAATATGCTATCATGTGAAAAAGAGGATGCATAAAATACAATTACACACGTGTAAACAGAACGACAAGTGAAATTGGTTGTTTTTGTGCTTCTGCTGTCTTATTGATTGCATTAGAAGGAAATCTACCGGTCCCAACCACCAAGAAAGTTGTGCTAGAAAAACCTCTCCCCCACCTCCATGGATATGCTCTCTGTAAACAAACTCATCAAATATTTATTTTGCTACATGCAGTTTTTTTTTTAAATCAGTTCTGGTAATCTTAAACGCTTTAAGGTTGTATGCAAAAAGGTAGTATAACACACTGATAATTTCCTTAATGAGAAATAATTGTTACAGGCATAAACGCAAGTCTGTGTGCTATGCAAGAGGAACAAATATGTATTTAAAATTGATTGTGAGCAGCTGAAAATGAAAACTAGTTATAAGATATAGATGTGTTTTGTTCATTTAATCAAATTAAAATGTTGGAAGATCTTCTAGTAAGTAGTACTAGAAGAAAAACGATAGTAATTTAATTTAGCTGTTGACAGTAATTCCTTTTAGACACAATTTGGACGTAAGATTTGGCATTTTTCTCCTTAAAGACGCTATTCGGCAAGGTACATAAGCAACTGTCAAACTTTAGTCACTGAAGGAAGTAAAAAAGTACCTTTCAGAATCAGGGCCTAAAACTTGTTGATATTGGCCCTTAGAATTAAATTATCTGATACCCGTCTTTAAAATATAATTGTAAAAGAATCAGAATTTCCATGAAATCCAGTATTTATTCAAATTGGTGTGGGTAGGTTAAGAACAAAAGCCCTCAGATCTGGAAAGATTCCAATATCAAAAGAATGTCCAGAAGAAATACCATACTGTGAAATTAAAGTTTAGTCTATAAAAGTAGATGGGAATAGGATCTGGCTCAGAGACTTAACACACTCTCTCTCTCTCTGCATACAGTTTCACCATCAGTATTAGTCCTGCTTAGAATTCATCTGAAAAGTGATTGTATTATTTTTATTCCAGAATTTAACCTACATTTGCAAAGTGAAATAAGTAAATACAGTAAAATATGAAAATTAGGGCGAAAATAGATTACATGCTTTTCCCTTCATCACAGAAATGGTTCAAAACACCCACCATTAAACATGGGACACTGGAACTTGAAAGCTTTAGGTTCCATTGCTTTTAATCATCCGGTATGACACAGGTTTCAGCGGGGTCGCCATGTTAGTCCGTATCAGCAAAAACAATGAGGAGTCCTTGTGGCACCTTAGAGACTAACAAATTTATGTGGGCATAAGCTTTTGTGGGCTAGAACCCACTTCATCAGATGCATGAAGTGGAAAATACAGGAGCAGGTATGAATACATGAAAGGATGGGAGTTGCCTTACCAAGTGTGAGCTCAGTCTAAGGAGACAATTCACTTAACAGCAGGATACCAAGGGAGGAAAGATAACTTTTGAAGTGGTAACGAGAGTGGTCCATTTTAGACAGTTGACAAGAAGGTGTGAGTAACAGTAGGGGAAAATTAGTATTGGGGAAAATAGGTTTAGGTTTTGTAATGCCCCAACCACTCCCAGTCTTTATTCAGGCCTAATCTGATGGTGTCCAGTTTGCAAATTAATTCCAGTTCTGCAGTTTCACATTGGAGTCTGTTTTTGAAGTTTTTTTGTTGAAGAATTGCCACTTTTAGGTCTGTTATTGAGTGACCAGAGAGATTTAAGTGTTCTCCAACTGGTTTTTGAATGTTCTGATTCCTGATGTCAGATTTGTGTCCATTTATTCCAGTAATGCCCCTCTGCCATGTACATTGGCCAAACCAGACAGTCTCTACGCAAAAGAATAAATGGACACAAATCTGACATCAGGAATCAGAACATTCAACACAGACAGATTCTTTTCTGTCTTGAATGCCTTTACTGTCCTACAGCAGAAAAAAACAAAGTTGGAGGCACTTCAATTCTATAACTCAGAGGGTACAGTGCAAAAAGAGACCAAAAATTTGCAGCAAAACCTGAAGTTTTCTCAGCAAAAGTCAAGTTGACGTGTGTGATTAGCTGCATTCAAACTGTGTGGAAAAAACTATATAGGGTCTAATCATTTGAAACAATATGTAAACAGATGTACTTGGTTAAGTTTAACAATTTATGTAAAGCCATAAAGGCCAGTGCTAGGCTGGAAGGCATTCAGGTGCTTCTTGTTAAAATTCCACCACCAAACTGAATGGCAAGTTCAGGTGTAAAAAGAACGAGGAGGACTTGTGGCACCATAGAGACTAACAAATTTATTTGAGCATAAGTTTTTGTGGGCTAAAGCCCACTTCATCAGATGCATGCAGTGGAAAATGAAGTAGGAAGATATATATATATAGAGAGAGAGAGAACATGAAAAAATGTGTGTTGCCATACCAACTCTAATGAGACTAATTGATTAAGGTGGGCTATTATCAGCAGGAGAAAAAAAACTTTTGTAGTGATAATCAGGGTGGCCCATTTCAAACAGTTGACAAGAAGGTGTGAGTAACAGTAGGGGGGAAATTAACATGGGGAAATAGTTTTTAGTTTGTGTAATGACTCATCCCCTCCCAGTCTTTATTCAAGTCTAATTTAATGGTGTCCAGTTTGCAAATTAATTCTAGTCCTGCGGTTTCTTGTTGGAGTCTGTTTTTGAAGTTTTTTGTTGAATAATTGCGACTTTTAGGTCTGTAATTGAGTGACCAGGGAGGTTGAAGTGTTCTCGGACAGGTGTTTGAATGTTATAATTCTTGACGTCTGATTTGTGTCCATTTATTATTTTACATAGCGACTGTCCGGTTTTGCCAATGTACATGGCAGGGGGGGCATTGCTGGCACATGATGTCATATATCACATTGGTAGATGTGCAGGTGAACGAGCCCCTGATAGTGTGGCTGATGTGATTAGGTCCTATGATAATGTCCCCTGAATAGACATGTGGACAGACTTGGCAATGGGCTTTGTTGCAAGGATAGGTTCCTGGGTTAGTGTTTTTGTTTTGTGGTGTGTGGTTGCTGGTGAGTATTTGCTTCAGGTCGGGGAGCTGTCTGTAGGTGAGGACTGGCCTGTCTCCCAAGGTCTGTGAGAGTGAGGGATTGTCCTTCAGGATAGGTTGTAGATCCTTGATGATGCGCTGGAGAGGTTTTAGTTGGGGGCTGAAGGTGACGGCTAGTGGCGCTCCGTTACTTTCTTTGTTGGGCCTGTCCTGTAATAGGGGACTTCTGGGTACTCTTCTGGCTCTGTCAATCTGTTTCTTCACTTCAGCAGGTGGGTATTGTAGTTGTAAGAATGCTTGATAGAGATCCTGTAGGTGTTTGTCTCTGTCTGAAGGGTTGGAGCAAAAGCGGTTATATCTTAGAGCTTGGCTGTAGATAATGGATCATGTGGTGTGGTCTGGATGAAAGCTGGAGGCATGTAGGTAGGTACAGTATAGAGGTCAGTAGGTTTCTGGTATAGGGTGGTGTTTATGTGACCATCGCTTATTAGCACTGTAGTGTCCAGGAAGTGGATCTCTGTTTCGCCCCATCCCCAATCTATCTATTATTTTCAGATAGCACCAGTCTTCATGGTGTCTACATCATTCCTGCGACTCTTAAAAATTTGAAGACCAATATTTAATCTTGCCTCCGTGCAGACGGATGAACGGGATGACCTCTTGGGTGCCCGTGCAGCATTATAGTTCTATGCGTCTATGATTTTTATCCCCTTTGGTATGCATCACATTGCCTTGAAGGTCCATTTTTTTCCCTGGGAAAAATGTATGTTCATTCTTTAGACTCACCTAAAGGGTCTTCTTCACGCACACGGCCCTCCCATTTTCAGATCACAAAAGTGAGATGCTATGCTATCCTATCAGTATGCTCTGTATATTTTTTTCAGGAACAAAATAGAAACATTTTCAACAAGTGGCATGTAATATAAGTTTGTATGCCCAGTTCTGTGACCTCTCCATGGTTATCCTTAAGAGAAAGTGTTTTTGTTTAAATAAGAAAACAAAGACATTGATTCCATAGCCCTTCTCTTTGAGCACAGGGAAACAAGGTAAGGGAATTTTTCTGGGAATCCCTGGTTAAAGTATTATCACACACTGATACAGACTCTTGATCTTACCATTCCTTCCTTCCTTTCTTATTTCAGTGAGCCCCAAAATATACTAGCCAAGGGTGGCCAACCTGAGCCTGAGAAGGAGCCAGAATTTACCAATGTACATTGCCAAAGAGCCACAGTAATACATCAGCCGCCCCGCGTCAGCTCCCCACCTCCCAGTGCCTCCCGCCCACCAGCAGCCCTGCCAATCAGCGCCCCTCCCTCCTTCCCCGCACCTCCCGATCAGCTGTTTTGTGGCATGCAGGAGGCTCTGGGGGGAGGGGGAGGAGCGAGGGCACGGCAGGCTCAGGGGAGGGGGTGGGAAGGGGTGGAGTGGGGGCAGGGCCTGTGGCAGAGCCAGGGGTTAAGCAGTGAGCACGCCCCGGCATATTGGAAAGTTTGGCGCCTGTAGCTCCAGCCCCGGAGCCAGCTCCTATACAAGGAGCCGCATCTTAACTTCTGAAGAGCCGCATGTGGCTCCGGAGTCCACAGGTTGGCCACCCATAGGCACTGACTCCATGGGTGCTCTGGGGCTGGAGCACCCATGGGGAAAAATTGACAGAACAAGTCCTTTTGCTGGTCTAGCTTATTTTGTAGCTGCAACTTCACTAGATGGGTTTGCTCCTATCATTACACAGGCCTGTAGATAAGGTCTTAGTCTTTCCTATTCCTTATTCAGGGGCCCTTTCTGCTGTTTTAGGCCTCAGGGCCTAGTAGTTGCAGACATTCCGGTTTTTTTCTTTAACATGACTGGCCTTGACATGTTATTTCAATAACTCACATGGTCAACTT
This sequence comes from Malaclemys terrapin pileata, assembly GCF_027887155.1. Taxonomy (NCBI): domain Eukaryota; kingdom Metazoa; phylum Chordata; order Testudines; family Emydidae; genus Malaclemys; species Malaclemys terrapin. The sequence goes on from NC_071529.1 coordinate 10,905,503, forward strand.
CCAAACTATTACTAGAGCCCAGTTCCTCCTGCCTCCTAGGAATCTCAGTCTTTCCGAATAGTGTGTGTGATGCTTTCCATGATTTGTGCCAGATCCTCAGCGGGGGGTTAATTGGCATAGCTCCAGTAAAGCCATTACCTTGGAACTGGAATTATTGAATTTTCCCAGAATTTTTCAGTCTGGCTTTCTCACTTATGCCCTTAAAAAAAAAAATCTAATGCTAAGGTTGTTTCAAAATGTTGGCATTTGGAATATTAGCTCCCCTGTTCGCTGTTCCTCTCTAATTTCTCATCTACAGAGGGTGTGCAAATGTAGAGCAAGGCTTCAAGGTCCATGGTATTCATTCCTGCTGATGCAGCTTTATTTATCTTCAATTTTTTGTCTTTTATGGGAGAGCTTTTGGGCACCTTTTCTGATGTCTGTGCCCAGTCATCATTCAGGCACATCCCACTAAACCTAGGATTACACAAATGCTGAAAACAGTGCTGTTTCTGGGCCGGGGAAACCAGCGTGGCTTGGTGGAATAGGATTGTTCTGCAGAGTTGGGATGACCCGTAGCGGCGAGAGAACTTCAGGATGGAGAAAGCTACCTTTCTTGAGATCTGTGCGGAACTGATACTGTGCAGAACTACAGTGTACCAACATGTGGTGCCCCATATCCACGGAGAAATGGGTTGACACTGACATCTGGAAGCTGATCACTCCTGAATGTTACCAGTTTATACCCAACCAATTCAGTGTGGGGAGAAGAACAGTGGGGGATATACTCATGCAGGTCTTTTAGGCCATTCCTAAGGTGCTGTCTAACCAAGCCGTGAAACTGGGTAATGTTATTGATGGCTTTGCACCATGGGATTCCCAACTGTATTTGGGCAATTAGTAGAATCCATGTGTCTATCAAATGTCCCTGCCCTGCCACCCACCACTGCAAGGGTGAATAATTTATAAACAGAAAAGTGTATTTCTCCAGGGTCTCCAAGGACTGGAGCTGTGAAAGGTTCAAAGACAGAATGCAGGGTGGTCAGGGAGGGTCCATGATGCGAGGGCCTTTTGGAACGCAATACTAGTTAAGTTCATGGAGAAAGGACTGTTCACCCCAACAATCACTGGGGACATTAATGATGTGAAGCCTGATCTGATTATTCTGGGAGACCCAGCTTATCTCCTGATGCCCTGGCTAATGAAACCAGACACAGGCTGCTTGGACAGAAGGAAGGAACATGTTAACTATTTCCGGAGTAGTGACAGAATGGTAGTCGAATGTGCATTTGTCCATTTCAAAGGCTGACGGTGCTGTTTACAAAATATATTGGAAGCAACAGAATTCCCCCCCACACACACACAACCATTATAACTGCATGTTTTGTTTTGCGCAATATTTGTGACGGGGGAAATATTACCAACGGGTGAGAGGCTGAGGTGTGAAGACCAGCTTCGGGGGATGGGCAGCCGGCAAAGAATCACACAGAGAACATAAACATCTAGGGAAATACACCTCTACCTCGATAGAACTCTGTCCTCGGGAGCCAAAAATCTTACCGTGTTATAGGTGAAACCGCATTATATCGAACTTGCTTTGATCCACCAGAGTGCGCAGATCCCCCCAAGCACTGCTTTACCATGTTATATCCGAATTCGCGTTATATTGGGTCGCATTATATCAGGGGAGAGGTGTACTATTGGTCAGGTTGTAAGTCTCTGAACGTGTTAGCCTGTGGGAGGAGTGTTGGGATGCAGACAGGGCAGCATTGGGGTATTGTGTGTGGGTGATTGAAGTTTAACATTCCCTGTGTGGTTTGGTAAAACTGTATTATTTCAGCTTCATTTAAAGGATTTTCTGCGTTACATGAAATAATAACTCATCCTGGGTGTAGTGTAACCCGTTTTATTACAAAAGAACAGCAGGGAACTCCACGGATCTGTAGTGGCACACGTTCTGTTCAACATGTTCATAAATGATCTGGAAAAAGGGGTAACGAGTGAGGTGGCAAAGACTGCTGCCAATACACAATTACTCAGGATAGAGACGTCCAAAGCAAACTGCGAAGAGTCACAAAACTGGGTGACGGGGTAACAAGATGGCAGATGCAATTCCATGTTGATAAATGCAAAATAATGGGCATTGGCAAACATAATCCCAATGATACATGCAAAATGATTGGATCTAAATTTGCTGCTACCACGCAAGGAAGAGATCTTGGAGTCATCCTGGATAGTTCTCTGATAACATCTCCTCAATATGCAGCCATGGTTTATTATACTTGACGTTTCAAAGAAAACCTTCCAAATACGAGGCAGGGGCTTGGTTCGGATGCAATACCAGGACCGAATCAATATGAAATTCTGCAAAAATCACTGCGGCCCATAAAAGACTGAAGCGATTGCGTGTGAGGGTGGGACACGTTTAATAAACGTGCTAGGGGGGAGCATGGCAAATTTCCCCACTCTAGCCAAGGCCATAGAGAGCTTGCAATAAACACTAGTTCTTTCAGATCAAAGGGATACAAGCGCTGAAACGTGTTGCAAATGTAACTGCGAGCATTAACGGAACGACTGCTGTCTCTCGCGTGTATCTATGGCGGCTAGTACTAATGGAGTCCCAGTCGTGGTTGGCGCCTCTTGGTGCTATTAAGATAAGCGTGAGATACACAGTTATGTCAGGTACCAAGTGCTGGGCTGCTGCTGTGAGAGGTTTTGTAGGACTTGTCTAAAGTTCGATCCAGTTCACTTCCACCACTTCAGTCATATTTTGGCATGAGCTCACATGGGTTGCCTGGAGACCAGCTGCCAAAATGGGGAGAGGGATAGCTTAGTGGTTTGAGCATTGGCCTGCTAAACCCAGGGATGTGAGCTCAATCCTTGAGGGGGCCATTTAGGGATCTGGGGCAAAAATGTGTCTGGGGTTTGGTCCTGCTTTGAGCAGGGGGTTGGACTAGATGACATCCTGAGGTCCCTTCCAACCCTGAGATTCTATGAAAATGCAGGAACAGGTTGAAGCTAGAGGGGGTGTCAAAATAACTTCCAATCTCTTGCCCCCCCCCTCCCTCACTGCTGCCTCTACCCCTCAGTGAAATCTCATGGGTACTGAGGAAGCCCCATTGATTGCACTAACATTCGGGACCGATTTCTATTGCCTATTTCGGCACCGATTCAGCAAATTACTTAATCCCGTTGCTTCCTGAAACAGGGGGCTTAGTTTTGTGCTGTTGGGCAGCCTATCCCCCCCGCCCATTCCATACACATACTGCTTACTTTGGGGGAAGTTCTCTGCAAAGTAAATTCCAGCTCCAAACGTCCCTCCGGTTTATGGAATCTTGCATGAATTATGGAAAAGGGTGTGTGGGGGGGTCTCTTTTCATTTGGAAGCGATCATTTCAATGCTCATTATATTTTTCATCTGACTTGCCTGAGTGGAAGCTGAACAAGAGATATTTAGTAGCTGGTAGTGCCCCCCTGTTTCAGGTGATTTGAATTCAAAGTAATCACTTCCTTAGCTGGGAATTCATTTAAGGGTTTGACAATAGAGCAAACAATCGATTGGATTTCTTGTCGCGGGCAAAGGCGTTGAGGTCCGTGGGGTTGTGACGTCGGTAGCTCTTTTGCTAATTGGAAGGGCAGCACCAGTTATAGTTTCAGTCATCAAAATCAGGAAAGAAAAATCTAGCGATTCAGACTTCTAGTTTTCTTTCTCTGATGAGCTTTGGGAATTGTGTTTTTCAACCCCATTCTGGCTTCCACGTGCGCTCCTCACTCCGTCCTGGGCTGTCTCTTCTTCCCTCTCTTTCTCCCGTCCGGCCTGTCTCAGTTTGGGGGACTCTACCCCCCAAAGACCACCCCCATTTGTCCCCCTCTCCAAACGTAAGGCTGAGACTTGATCAGGGAGTGAAATGAATTCAGAGGAGGAAGACTCCATGTGTGTTTAGTCCCGCTTTCTTTCTTTCTTTCTTTCTTTCTTTCTTTCTTTCTTTCTTTCTTTCTTTCTTTCTTAACAAGAAAAGGAAATTGGCAAACATTCCCTTCCCCGATTTTCTTCCTTTTTATTCAAAAGCGACAAAGAGTCCTGTGGCACGTTATAGACTAACAGATGTATTGGAGCACAAGCTTTCGTGGGTGAATACCCACTTTGTCAGAAGTGAATACCACTTCGCCACTTTTTATTGTATTTCCCCAGCCTAGGACTGTAAAATCCAAAGGGAACACAATCGGAATCCCATTAGGTTCCACCTCACCCTGGGATCCACCCAAATCCTCCAAAAGGCTATTGGCCGTAGACATCGTGAAAAACATCTCTATGCTCCCGTTCTTTATTTAAACCCCAAATTTCGCACCGGAGTCGCCAAATGCTACAATACTTCTGGGAGCAACCCGTCCCACGCGGTGGCATGTCCCCATCGCTGCTGACTCTTTCCTTCGTGGCAAATCCCCGGGCCCTTTTCGAATGAAACACCACTTGTGAAGCTATTACCCAACCTTGAATCCTAGGGGGAGTGTGTGTGTGTGGGGGGGAGGGGCAGGAACTGAGCGATCGGAATGTAAATTTGACTCTGGATTTTGATTCCCACCTCCCGCCTTGTAGAGTCCTACTCTGAAAGGCGATCGTTTGCGATGCACTCCGGAGCTGCCCGTGCCAATAATCCCGCGCCCGATTTTGTGGGTGTACACGTCTTTTAATCTCAAAACAAAGGTAATTCAATCTAAGGGAACGTTTCCCCCGCAACTCCCCCATTTTAATCCCTGTAGCATAAAGCAGGATTCCTTCTCCATTGGAAAGGTCTGACCGCGTCCACTGCGGCGGCACTCCCGTACCTTGTATTCGTTTGTGGGCCGCACAAACCTTTTCTTACGGAGTGGGAATGAGAATGCTTCGTGTCGGTTTCTTATCCAACTCCGCAGATGCCTGGGGCCCAGATGTTAATTCGAGCATCAGGACCCTCAGGGACAGAGATGCAGAGAAATAACAGCCAACACACACAAACACACACACACACACACGGATAAATAACAGCCAACACACACACACACACACACGGAGAAATAACAGCCAACACACACACAGAAGTAACAGCCCCCCCCACAAACACACATACACACGCAGAGAAATAACAGCCAACACACACACATGCAGAAAAATAACAGCCAACACACACACAGAAGTAACAGCCCCCCCACAAACACACATACACACGCAGAGAAATAACAGCCAACACACACACACACACACACACACACACACACACACACACAGAAATAACAGTCTCCCCACAAACACACATACACACGCAGAGAAATAACAGCCAACACACACACACACACACACACACACACACACACACACCTTCCTTCTTTCCCCTTTTGCAGTCCCCAGCATACGATGCATGCCAGAGTGACAATTTAATAGCCATCCAAGGAGCGGTGAGGAGAAGTAGCTGCCCGGGGAAAGATCACGTTTTGGGTGACAAACTGTGACTAAACTTAAATTATTTGGGACCTTTTAACGTACAGTCCCCTCCAAAAAGGGGCGTCGTAATTTTTACAGTAAATCTGCCAGTGGTTTTGGTTCCCAGGGCTGAAGCGTACGTTTAATATTTATACTGTATTTATTATTATTACTGTTATTATTCTTTTCGCGTCTGTGTGACGGGGGCGGGGAGGGAACATTGCCATCTGGCTGAAATTTATGTCTCCCTCCAGAAAGGGCTGAACTGTAGAGATGGAAAATGTAACAGCAAATGGAGCGGGGCTGAAATATTCCGGGGAATCTCAATTTTGATATTCCTGGATCAATGTGCTGCCGTTTCATTAAATGCTATGAAATCAGAGCAGAGGGGGAGACTTTCTGCATCTCAAATACAGTTAGATGGTTATTTCCCCTCCAGCTGCAGTATCGTTGGGCATGCTTTGGTTAGTGCCAAATTTATAAAGTTGCCATCTCTTATAGAAATGCCAGTTCTTTTAAAGGTGGCCCTTTGCAAATAATAATAATAATTAATAGTAATCAGGGCTTTCGCTACTAAAACGCGGACAAGTTGATCTCACTCGGTTCTCTCTGTTTGATTCCACTGACTTCAAATTGGGACACAAAGCACAGTTAATAGTGAGGGGAAATTTTAAGCCATTAAATACGGATTATCTAGTCGAGCCAAATAGTTTTTTAGATAAACTTGAATTATTATTTTTTTTTAAATCCATAGCAATCGAAGTTTTAAGGGACCTCATTGGCTAGATGCAACCCCGAGATGTTGCCTTTTCTTTGCTGTGTTCCTTAATAATAACCCTGAGTACTCATCGCCACCATTTTCAAAGCTGGGCGCCCCTAAATCCACAGCGACGCACCTGAATATAAATTGTCTATCCGAATGACTGAGCGCACACAGTTCCTGTAGATTTTCAGCACTAGTAAATGCCGGACTATTCTTAATTAGGTGCTTAGGTCTAGTCTGAAGAGGCCAACTTTGACAATGCTGGCCGCGCGCCCTCAGGATAATTATTACTATTACTGTATGCAACTTGAACCTGCTCTTCTCGCCTCCATTAAATTGGATTTAATATACAAATCGAGAGCCTTCTCAGCTCCTGATAAGTGTCAGAAACACAAATCAGCGAGAGGGGCAAAATGCTCAGTGCCTTAATCTCAAGATGTGGTGAACAAGGGACTGAAAATGCAGCCCCTTATTTAGCCGGGTGAGTTTATTTCATTTGGCCATTTCAAATAGGAAAGCTGTGTCTTCACCGCAGAAAAGGGGCGTTCTGACACCCCGCTAGCTAGTGGGGGTAAGGCACAGTCGATGTGGGAGAAGAGCTAAGGTTTTTGTATGTTGGGATGTTGCTTCATCGTGTGGATTGTACACGCAGCTGAAGGATTGTACAGATAAACGCGATGCAAATGGAAACTACAAAGAATGGGGACTTTGGAAGGTAGTAGCTTCTTGGCGTGTAAACTGAACACAAACAGGGACGAATACAGAGGCTGTCCTTGACCTCAAAATTGGTATTTGAAAATGTTCAGTGGAGTTCAATATGATCAAGGGAAATCTTCGATTCAGTGATCGGCTGGAATTTTCGTTTCAATTTCTCTGCCCTGGGCTGCAACAGACAACAACAATTCCTGTGATTTTACATCACCGGATCTTGATGTCTACGATTGGACTCCATGATCTGGACTCGGTGTCCCTTCCCAACCTGACAAGCGAGCGTCGTCCTGCCAGAGAAGGGTTCATTCCCTTAATAGAAATGTTTGGCTTTGAAATGATGACCAACAAAACCCATATTTCAACGATCACAATAGAGCTTTTCTCCTCCAACCGTAGCATCATATCGAATTGTTGCCCTGGCCTCCTGTGAAGTGAGAAATTGCCCGAGAAGGCTATTTCCCCAATCTTCAACATAATCATTCATAAGGAATAATATCAACGTGTACCAAAAATAGACATTTTATCAGCAAACTAAGCAGGCTTTGATTGATTTGGAGCCAGAGTAACTTATGGACTGGAGAATCACTCTTCAGAAATTCAGAACACCTTTTCCAGAAGGCAAAAGGAAACTGTTCCTGAGAAGCTAATTACGTATTCGGGCTCTAATTGTCTCAGTCGCACAATGATCCGGCGATTATCTTTACTTAGGCCAGATACATAATCCCAAATAACGATCAACATGTATTGGTTGGCCTTGGGCGGAATATTTAAAAGGAATACAGGGCGTGCGATTTCACAGAGCACTCCCACGTTACAACCTTGAAAATACATCTGTTAAAGGCAACACAGATCGTACCAAAGCCTGTAGAAAACTATTGCAACGATTCAGAGCCCGTCTCCAACAATTTTCCTTGTTAGAGCCAGAAACCACCGATCTTTATCTAGTTTTATGTCTACAAATTCTTGAGCCCAGGCCGGTCCGACTTTTCTTTACAGTTACACTTTCTACCATGTTACATTTTTAACATATTGGGTGAAGGCTTTTCTTTGCTTTGTTTTTGGCGGGGGGTGGGGGGGAGCAAATGAGCCACATACAGTTTAAACACTATTAAAAGTTGTAGGTCGAGATGAAAAGAGAGAGGCCAGAGACACAAAGTTTCATTAGGAAAAGTAAAAAGGAAGTCCCTTTCGCCGCTAAGTAAAGGAAGAAGAGGTAAACTTGAGTTGTCCTTGAGTTCAAATGTGTGTTACGGATCATTTGGCCTCTTCAACAAAGAACCTTTTCAGCCAGCAAACCTTGGCTGCAAGTGTAGATTGGAAGCGAAAGGTTTGGACCAAACATACAGTATTTGTTCCAGTAACATGCACGCTCATTGTATTTAGAATATGATCGATCAGTCCATAACAAACAAACTAGTGTCGCATTGCTGATCTCAGAGGCTTAGCGAGCGCCCTCCGTACCCTCCGACCGGAGGGGGCCCCCCAAGGAAGGGGCCCCCTAAAAGTGGCAAAATAAATACCGCATTCCAGTTTCTGCACTGTATGGGGCCCCGCCCCGGACATATGTTCGGAGGGGGCCACGTTTGGAGGGGGCCATGTTCTTTGTTGCTACGGCCCTGGCTGATCTGATCTGTTATGAAGCCGCAAAAGGGGTTTTAACTTCTGTGAGACTTCATTTTAAATGTTACTTGCCCAATGCAAATGAAAACACTTTTGTTTTCAGTCGCAAGGCCAGTTAGGTCTCTATTGTATTGTTGTTTTCAGGGTTGTATGTTGGTCCCAGGATATTAGAGAGACAAGGTGGGAGAGGTGATGTCTTTTATTGAACCAACTTCTGTTGGTGAGAGAGCTCTGTGTAGCTCCAAAGCTTGTCTCTGGCACCAACAGAAGTTGGTCCACATCTAACCCACCTTCTCTGTTGCATCGTGTCATTATTTAATAGCGATTAAGCAGTTAAAAAAACCACAAAGTGTATATCACTCTATGTCGATCGCTTCTGTGTTGTTTCAGGAACCCCTGACTTCTTCACTGGAAATGCTTCACTTTATTATCTTAATCCAATTGCAGAACAAGATTGCTTTTCAATCCATTAATTATCAGAGGGGTAGCCCTGTTAGTCTGGATCTGTAAAAAGCAACGAGTCCTGTGGCACCTTATAGACTAACAGATGTATTGGAGCATAAGCTTTTGTGGGTGAATACCCCACTTCATCAGACAGGTATTCTCCAGGAAAGCTTATGCTCCAATACTTCTGTTAGTCTATAAGGTGCCACAGGACTCTTTAATCCATTAATTGTTATTATTATTGTTGTTGTTGTTTTCAAACTGGAATCCATATTTCCTAATAAATACACTGGAAGCACGTTTTTTATTTAAAAAGAAAGGAATAAAAACCCTGAAAGTGAAAATTTTATTTAAAAAAACCCTAAAAGAAAGACATAAATATGGGTAATCTAGGCTGCATTAAGTTTTGGGATGGTGGCTTTCGAAGTAGTGTACCTGGGTGATAAATCTGTGGCTATTATAACAGAGAGAGGATTTGGCACACGCAAACAACCTATTTCCATAAAAGCCTTCAAACAATTCACAATTTATGTTCAGATTGCAAGGTGAAGCTGGGTGCCTGTCAGGAATATTTTTTTCTTTTAATGACAAAGTCAGTGATGTGACTGATGCCACTAATCTTTAAAAAAACCTGTTGTTAACACTCGACTGCTAATGAGAAATACCACGGATAATACTGGTTATTATTCTGAAATTGGATTGGGTCTCAAAAGAAGCCAGCGTTTCTCAAGATAATTCTGCTATACATTTCCCTTGAAGGGTGATGCATGTGTTTGTTTTTTATATGTGTGTGTTCATAGGCATTTGTGTATGCTTATATGAATGCATGTGTGCATATTCAGCTGTATTTTTGCATGTGCGTACATGTGTATATGAATGCATATATATATGTCTATATCTGTGTCTCTGTAAGGGTGTATATATGAGTATGTCTGTTGATCTCTGCATGTAGGCCTGTTTATCTCTGTGTGCCTGAAAAAACGCCTTTCCTTTTTCTGCCTGGCCAGTCCCTGGCTGCTTATGGAAATAAATGCCTGAGACTGTCTTTAGTTTTAAGCCACAGAAAAGCCAGCAGTCTGAAATGTGTCCGAAATTTTAACCAGAAGCGTTG